>NC_092163.1:48548585-49843585 GCF_045791955.1 Oncorhynchus clarkii lewisi | reverse complement strand
ATAGTTTGTAAACCTATGGTAGCCCATAAGCAGCCTACCATCGGCAAAGTCAGTAGCCAACGGCCCATTTTGCTCATCTGCTTTACAGTGGGCCAATGGCGGTAGCCATAACCATGGCTTTAGTAGTTGATTCTGCTTCTCTTATTGGTTGTTTCATTGTGATGTGTGTGTGATTGGCTGTGTGTCTCTGGCCATCAGATCTCCCATTCAGCAGTCAGTGCTCTGTGTCGCTCCATCAAGCTACAGTGTGAGCTCTACTCCTCACGCCAAATAGCCATCTGCCTGGACCCTTACTGTGGCTTGGGCTTCGTACTGTGGTGCCTCGCAAGGTAACACATACACACACACACACAGGGTATCTTTACCTCTCTCGCTTACACACATACTGAACACACACCTTCTCTTGTTTCCTGTGTGTAGTGTGTACTCGGGCCACCAGTCCATCCTAATCCCTCCTATGGAGTTGGAGAGCTGTCTGCCCCTGTGGCTGAGCACCCTGAGCCAGTACCGCATCAGAGACACCTTCTGCTCCTACTCTGTCATGGAGCTCTGCACCAAGGGGATAGGCACGCAGACAGAGATACTCAAAGTGAGTACAATACATATACACACACACACGCACACGCACAAGCACACGCTAACTCTCTTTCTCTCTTTCCCTCCAGGCGCGGGGGCTGAATCTGTCATGTGTGAGGAGCTGTGTGGTGATAGCAGAGGAGCGTCCTCGTCTGGCCCTAACCATGTCATTCTCCAAGCTGTTTAAGGACCTGGGCCTCTCCCCCCGCGCTGTCAGCACAGCCTTTGGATCCAGGGTCAACCTGGCCATTTGCATGCAGGTATTCAACCAGCTAGAATCAGTTCTGTGAGGAGTTACTAGGCAACAGGGAATTTTATAAGATGGAAGCATAACTCACTTGTTTGGAAAGATAGACTTTTATTAATGGCTAAAGGAAAACATGAATGTTTTGACGGCCATGTCCAATGTTCCTATGATTTGTGGCTGAATCTTGACTCATGTTGTTTGATGCGCTAACCAGTGTCTCCCTGAACTGGAGGCTAAAGCCTTCTGTTAACTATACATACTAGAAGAGTCACATGTAAATAGAGGACTCTAAGGGTTGTCTGCCAGGTCAGTTAGTACAGCAGGACCTCACTGTATGTCTCCTCAAGGACTGATCCATGTACAGTGGATGTGTATCCGAGTTTTCAGTCAAGTTTTCTGTGTGTTTCTCAGGGAACCACTGGACCGGACCCCTCCACTGTGTATGTGGACATGAAGTCCCTCCGCCATGACAGGTGAGAACATATGTGTGAGCAGCTTTGACGCTGAGGATATTTTTTTTTTTACAATATTGAGTTCACCATCACAATGTGCTTTCACTTTCTGTCTCAGGGTGAGGCTGGTGGAGAGAGGGGCCCCTCAGAGTCTCCCTTTGATGGAGTCTGGAAAAGTAAGTCTCCCCTGATAGATCTACACACATTAATTTTGATTTTGTATTCAGATACAGGATGAGTTGTTGTGGGAGTTTGTTGTTCACCATCAGTCTCTCTACTCTATCACTTTCTCTAGATCTTACCAGGAGTCAAGGTGATCATTGTGAACCCAGAGACCAGAGGACCTCTAGGAGATTCTCATCTAGGGGAGGTGAGGGGAGAGAGAATACTAATATTAGATTGAAAATGTCAACATGTGGCATTGATAAAAGGATGGGCAATAAGAAGGGTATAATTAGGAAAAACGCATATCCCTGTCAATAACCAACAATTCTCCTCATATATTACTCTCCTATTCCATCCTTAACTGTACATTGTCCCCTACTCTGCTCTCTGTCTCTGTCAGATCTGGATCAACAGCCCTCACAGTGCCAGTGGCTACTATACCATCTATGGAGAGGAGAGCCTGCAGGCCGACCACTTTAACACCAAGCTGAGCTTTGGAGACCCCACGACCCTGTGGGCCAGGACTGGCTACCTGGGCTTCGTCAAGAGGACTGAACTACTGGATGCCGCTGGGCGTGAGTGGCTGGGCACTGTCAGGGATATGGAAGCTAACGCTAATGGCTAATATAAAAGGGGAGGGCTATGGAGGCTAACACTAATGGCTAACATGAAAAGGGAGACATACTAGGGATCTGATTAGGGCTAAATGAACTATCCCAACATTCCCAGTATTCAACATATTTCCTCTCTGTGGTCAGATCGTCATGACGCCCTGTTTGTGGTGGGTTCCCTGGATGAGACTCTGGAGCTTAGGGGACTGCGCTACCACCCCATCGACATTGAGACATCTGTGTCCCGGGCTCACCGCAGCATCGCAGAGAGGTCAGAACACTGGAGGGTCCCAGGAAACCTTACTTATTGTCCAATTGGTTTATCTGTTTTCATAATTGGAGGGAGATGAAGAGATTTCTTAGTGTTTGTGTGTGTACGTGCGCACGAGTGTACTGCATCTGTCTGACATTTGATTTTAATATAACCCCTTTTTCATATGTGTCCCATGCAGTGCGGTGTTCACGTGGACCAACCTACTGGTGGTGGTGGCTGAGCTGTGTGGCTCAGAGCAGGATGCCCTGGACCTGGTGCCCCTGGTCACCAATGTGGTGCTAGAGGAGCACCATCTTATCGTGGGCGTGGTGGTCATCGTGGACCCAGGGGTCATACCCATCAACTCCAGGGGAGAGAAACAGCGCATGCACCTCCGGGACTCCTTCCTGGCTGACCAACTGGACCCCATCTACGTGGCATATAATATGTGAGAGGCCATGTGGATGGGCTGGGCAGATCATCGTATGGTGGAAAAGATTCCGGCTGTTGGAGTGGGGGTTGGGAAGAAAGTAGTTTGGACCAACCTGCTCCATAGACAGAAAATGCATGGTACCACAATGGGCAGTAGGAGGGGGTTGGCTGCACTTTATCGCACTGTATTGACACAGCCCTTTTTGGGGTGCATGTGGTTCAAATCTTAGGTCTTTTGCATTCCAGGTCTGTTGGATTTCAAGAGGCACTGTTGTGTTTTGAGATGTACACTGTATAAAATGGTGTATATATACAGTACCAGTCAAAAGTTTGGACACACCTACTTTTTACAATTTTATACATTGTAGAATAATAGTGAAGACATCAAAACTATGAAATAACACATATGGAATCATGTAGTAACCCAAAAAGTGTTAAACAAACCAAAAATATATTTGAGATTTGAGATTCTTCAAAGTAGCCACCCTTTGCCTTCATGACAGCTTTGCACACTCCTGGCATTATCTCAACCAGCTTCATGAGGTAGTCACTTGGAATGCATTTCAATTAACAGGTGTGCCTTGTTAATTTGTGGAATTTCTTTCCTTAATAGTGCATTTCAGCCAGTCAGTTGTGTTGTGACAAGGTAGGGATGGTATTAAGAAGACGGCTCTATTTGTAAAAGACCAAGTACATATTATGGCAAGAAGAGCTCAAATAAGCAAAGACAAATGACATTCCATCATTACTTTAAGACATAAAGGTCAGTCAATACGGAAAATTGTGCAGTCGCAAAAAACGTCAAGCGTTATGATGAAACTGGCTCTCATGAGTAACCGCCACAGGAAAGGAAGACCCAGAGTTACCTCTGCTGCAGAGGATAAGTTCAATAGAGTTAATTGCACCTCTGATTTCAGCACAAATAAATGGTTCACAGAGTTCAAGTAACAGACACATATCAACATCAACTGGAGACTGGGTGAATCAGGACGTCATGGTCGAATTGCTGCAAAGAAACCACTACTAAAGGACACCAATAAGAAGAAGAGACTTGATTGGGCCAAGAAACACAAGCAAAGGACATTAGACCGGTGGAAATGTGTGCTTGGAGATTTTTGGTTCCAACCGGCATGTCTTTGTGAGACGCAGGTTCACGTAGGTGAACGGAGGATCTCCGCATGCGTGGTTCCCACTGTGAACTATGGAGGAGGTGTAATGGTGTGGGGGTGCTTTGCTGTTGACACTGTCTGTGATTTATTTACAATTCAAAGCACACTTAACCAGCATGGCTACCACAGCATTCTGCAGCGATAAGTCATCCCATCTGGTTTGAGCTTAGTGGCACTATCATTTGTTTTTCAACAGGACAATGACCCAACACACCTCCAGGCTGTGCAAAGGCTATTTGACCAAGAAGGAGAGTGATTGAGTTCTGCATCAGATGACCTGGCCTCCACAATCACCCGACATCAACCCAATTGAGATAGTTTGGGATGAGTTGGACTGCAGAGGGAAGGAAACGCAGCCAACAAGTGCTCAGCATATGTGGGAACTCCTTCAAGACTGTTGGAAAAGCATTCCAGGTGAAGCTGGTTGAGAGAATGCCATGAGTGTGCAAAGTTGTCATCAAGGCAAAGGGTGGCTACTTTGAAGAATCTCAAATACAAAATATAATTTTATTTGTTTAACACTTTTTTTGGTTACTACATGATTCCATGTGTTATTTCATAGTTTGTATTCTACAATGTAGACAATAGTAAAAATAAAGACAAACCCTTGAATGAGTAGGTGTCTCCAATCCTTTATCTGGCACTGTATATACACATACACACACACAAAAGTATGTGGACACCCCTTCAAATTAGTGGATTCAGCTATTTCAGCCAAACCCGTTGCTGACAGGTGTATAAAATCGAGCACACAGCCAAGCAATCTCCATAGAGAAACATTGGCAGTAGAATGGCCTTACTGAAAAGCTCAGTGACTTTCAACATGGGACCGTCAGAGGATGCCACCTTTCCAACAAGTCAGTTCGTCACATTCGTCAACAGTACGTGCTGTTATTGTGAATTGGAAACGTCTAGGAGCAACAACGGCTCAGCTGCAAGTGGTTGGCCACACAAGCTCACAGAACGGGACTGCTGAAACGCGTAGCGCATAAACATTGCCTGTCGTTGTTTGCAACACTCACTATAGAGTTCCAAACTGTCTCTGGAAGTAACATTGGAACAAGAACTGTTCGTCCGGAGCTTCATGAAATAGGTTTCCATGGCCGAGCAGCCGCACACAAGCCTAAGATCACCATGCGCAATGCCAAGCGGTGGCTGGAGTGGTGTAAAGCTCACCTCCATTGGAGTCTAGAGCAGTGGAAACTCGTTCTCTGGAGTGATGAATCACACTTCACCATCTGCCAGTCCGACGGACGATTCTGGGTTTGGCAAATGCCAGGAGAACGCAAGCTGCCCCAATGCATAGTGCCAACTGAAGAGTTTGGTGGAGGAATAATGGTTTGGGGCTGTTGTTCATGGTTCGGGCTCGGCCCCTTAGTTTCAGGGAAGATAAATCTTAACGCTACATCATACAATAACATTCTAGATGATTCTATGCTTCCAACGTTGTGGTAACAGTTTGGGGAAGACCCTTTCCTGTTTCAGCATGACAATACCCCTGTGCACAAAGGCGAGGTCCATACAGAAATGGTTTGTGGAGATTGGTGTGGAAGAACTTGACTGGCCTGCACAGAGCCCTGACCTCAACCCCATTGAACACCTTTGGGATAAATTGGAACCCCGACTGTGAGCCAGGCCTAATCGTCCAACATCAGTGCCTGACCTCACAAATGTTCTTGTGGTTGAATGGAAGCAAGTCCCCGCAGCAATGTTCCAACATCTAGTGGAAAGCCTTCCCAGAAGAGTGAAGGCTGTTATTGCAGCAAAGGGGGGACCAACTCCATATTAATGCCCATGATTTAGGAATGAGATATATATTTATTTAGTGTTATATTTATATATATCCACCCGGACAGAGTCAGTGTCTACACCAAACACAGCTTTCAACTGGAAGGGAAGAGAACTCTACTCTTGCCACACCATCTACGGCCCTCTTGCCCAATCACACAACACCTCAACAGCCTGACTGGCCCTCTATTTGCACAGTGTCAGGGAGTATTAAGGTGCTGAAGTCAATCTTACCTCTCTCCCCACTCCTCCAAGATCTAATCATCTGGAAGGTATTGCGAGGGGCCAAATAGATGAGGACTTCCTGTCTCTGGGGACATAATTTCCTGGGGTTGAGTGATACAGTATGTACTAAAGACATTCATCTTACTCCATTCTTGCTGGCTTTCCTCCCCAAGCTTTCCAGGTCTTACCCAGTCCTTGTTTTTTTTAATTATCTTTAACTTATTCTAAATGCTTGTGCTTGCTTCACCCTGCAGTGACGTATCTGTGCACTTTGAGGCAGGGGTTTATGAAGGATGTGTAAAGGCATGTTATAACACTAATGAACACACATTAGATAGACCAATCAGAAGCAGTAGAGGAAATTCCGTCAGTCAGTCATCATTGGCTGTACTTGCATCACAGGTTTATTGCTTGAAAAGGCTAAATAAGAAATGGAACACATTCTCAACTTTCTTGAATTAAGATTACTTCTTGCCTTATAAAACTTTGCCCATACATGTTTTGTTTTTGTCCATTGCTGTTCTTCCATTTCATAACTTTGTGTTATTGGAGTGATAATCCTGATTTGATATCCAAAGGGGATGTTTGGAGTAGAACATGGAGGCCATTTACTGTACTGTACCCATCAAGGACTCTGTATTTTAGATATACTGTATTTCACTGTATAGATATTATTTTAAAATTGTATGTATAAATGTAAAAAAATATATATATATATATATATATATATATATATTTATCTCTCTCACCTGATAGTTTTCTGGAAAGCTAACCTAGTTGTGAACAGATGGTGGCGAAAGATTATTGTACATAAGATTTTTTTTTTTATGTAATGGTAAAGACTAGTGAATTCAAGATCTTAACACTGATCTTGCACGTGTCTATTTTTGATTATCTAATTATGCACATTCATCATGTTCAAGGAGCATATTAATTGTGAGGAATCATTTTTGAGGAATCCAAGTTCACTAGGGGTTAGCAGAAAGGAACCAGCTAATAGTGCCAGGAGTTTTCCCTGGTCAAGTCACATCAAGCTCGAAGGACCTTGAAAACCACGCCACCATGAATAAGGTTGTCAGGGATTTGTACAGTCAGCCATAACTCCTGGGCCCAACCAGAGATTGGTTTGATGTTATGAGCTTGGGGAGAACGATGAAACATTTTTAATGACTGTTTTGTGGCATAGTAAAGAAAGCTCTTATTTTTTGTATGAACCACTGATCAATTTGATTAGATGGAGTGTACTTTTCAGTGAGTGTCCAAAGCTGAGTGATTGAAGAATGTGAGTGAGAGAATTTGGCAATGCAACATTTTGCATATGAAAAGGACTTTCAGGGCCCCAATTTGCAAAAGTAGGACTGTCGTATATAATGTAATTATACATTGGCCACTATCATGGTGGTCAGGTTTGAAAATGTAATCATATTCTACTTTAAATCACTGGATCCTGTTTTTATTTTCCCCTGTAAACTTAAATTGCACACCTGAGCCAATCGTATTGTTGGAATCAATAAGGTAGTATTTTATTGAAACCGGAGAACAACATCCACCTGTTTAGGTTTTATTATGTTCCTCTCCTCTCCACATACAATGTTTAGCACTCGGGGAGAAAAGTTTATAATTTACTGTAACCTTTAGAAGTTTTCACGTAATTATTATATTGTATGCTCCTTCCTGTCTGTAAGGTTCTAGTGATCCTCAAAATAACATGTTATCTCCTTGCAGTGGTGTAGGAGTCCATGATGAACTATTCATTATTATTGTCTAACATGTCTATGCGTAAATAGTTTGTTGTTTTGTTATTTTCAATCCCCCTCCATCTTAAATGTGTGAATGGGGTTTGTCTATATGTAACATTCAGTCATGTTCAACACTACAGCTTAAAGGTTTGCATTCAATTTTGTTGTAAAATATGAATAAGAACATTATGGGAAGGTTCTGGACCAGAGATGTGTGTGAGTTAAATAATTGCCCCCCTTATGCTGTTCAATCACAATGTTTAGAGCGATGAGAAGTTTACCGTATGATTTAACCCTATCAATTCCGAAAAACTATAGCAGTGACAAGTTATAGCGCCATATTCTACATTTTAATTAAAGTTCCAAGTTCACCATGGAATGTCTGTCTGCATGACACAGAGACCAAGCACACATCGGCATCAGATTCAAGCACAAAAGGGATAGTTTTTTTTGGGGGGGGAGACATTTCAGGGAACAATAGTTGGCTACTCTGACAACCGAGTGAATAATTCTCCCCATGTTGTGTATGTTTGTCCCAGGAGTTGCTTGTCATTACTACTAACTGCAATTAATCTACCACTGGGAGGTCAATAAGGGCTTCCTCTTCTCTCTGCTCTCTCCAAAATACTTTTTGACACTATGCAATCAATGGCCGTGCAGTTTAACCCCAATGTTTACACAGCCAGGGGGAAATTCATGTTGCTTATACATTTTGTAATAAATTTACACAAAGAGGACTTCAATTTGACGTGTGGTATTGTACATATAGCACTGCACATATCTCTTTATCTGAGTTGTTCAATTAATATTTTGTGTATGCACTCTTGGTATGCTGTGTATATCAATTATTTGGTTAATAATCTCAATTAAAGGCGGGGCTGATCTTCCTGATTTAGCCTCGGTTTCAATTCTCATCATTAGGAAATGTGACTGAGAACAAGATTTGGAGGCTTGCTTTGATGTGGGTGTCTCTTGTGTATGTTCAAACGTGGGAGGCGTTTTTTGCTTTCACTCGGCCAAAACATTACACAGTTAGTCAGTCACTCTCCCTTCTAGATGACTTGACAGTCTAACCAGGTATTGTGTCTGGAAGTAGCATAGACTAGCCAGAAGCTAGCCAACTTCTTTCTCCAATTAGCTTAAATGGGCTGGTGTGCTACCTTGGCAAAGTTGGTTTAACTTAGGATAGCCTATTTGTGGGGCTAGTTATGGACTGTCAATAAATGTCCAAAATGTAAATAGGACAATTTCACATTGCACACCTTTTAGTTGTCTCATTAAATGCTTCAATATTTATATATTAAAGACATGCTCCGGTACTTTGGCAACCAGTAAGTATTTTTTAAACCTCCAGCTTTGGGCTGGATGTGTCAATGTGTAGTTCATACATGCATAATCTATGAGCAGAAATACTGTTTACCTCAATTAGCCACAACATCTCGAATGAGCTTCAGCCCCTTGTCATTTGTGAGTGAGATATATATATATATATATATATATATATATATATATACATACAGTTACGGTACCCTTCATTCTGTGACATACCATTTTTTTCCTAATTAGCTCGCAAATCTCTGTTTTGGATGAGACTGACTTTATGACCAAAATTATCCTATTTACACTTTATAGTCAATTTTGACAATAGAATAAATGTTCCTAACTCATTTTGATGCCACATATGCCATTTTCAAAAGGAGTAGTTACGTTCAGTTGCTCTTTAAAAACAGGTCATATCCATAGTCAGTCATAGTGATTTAATTGTCTTCTGAATTAATTTAGCTAATTTATTTTTTAAATAAAGACTTGATTATATTATACTACCCTAACCCCATTATTTTCACTCATTTCATTTAGTAAATTGGTTATAATTGCTGTTTTATACTGAAATTGAAAAAATGAATTAAAGACTGATTTTACAGCAAATCATTATTTGTTTTAATTTTTTTTTGAGTTCCTTGAGTTCAAGGACATTACTCATGTGTATGGGCGGGTAACTGGATTTGTTAAAGGTGCTGTCTGTCACATTTTATTGATCGTTTCAACTATTGAAATATACCCCTTTGTTTTTGAAGAATACAACTAATAAATACTGTACCTAAAGCTTATCTATAGCTTAGTATTACTAAGCTATTTCAGGAAGTTGTATGTCCACTGAAGGTGGCCATTTACTACAGATGTGGCCATTTTAAGTGCTATTTACAAAACTGTGCATGTGGAATTTGTTTACAGAGGCAGCGACATTGTATCTATTTTATGTCATCATAGTTTTACTATACACACTTTTCCACCAATCACAGTTCTCAAAGGAAGCAAATACGTCATATGTCCTTCCTGGGGCTGCGCGCATCTCCGCCTCCTTCCTTTAAAAACAAATACACCGTTTTTATTTTTTTATGGTTGTGCGCCGCCCTTTTATTTACCATATTAGCAATTAGCTAGCTAACAACTATTTGTTTCCCCGTGATTTATACGCGCTTTTGTGATAATCAACGCCATCGCTGAGGTCCACGAAGGATTGTAAAGGTAATACCGCTTTTCAATGATTTGACCGTCTGCATATTTGTTCCGCTCTGAACTGCACAATGCCATTTTATGGTGTGCTTTGCTAATATAATGGCGCCTGTCGGCTCCCTCTCCTCGTCGAAAGGTAAGTTGCTAATCATGGTTCCCCTTATCGCTGACGTCCGTTGACGCGGGTACTTGCGTGCCAGTGACTGTGTATTACAAAAATTCGCTCATTCATTGAAACAAAAGCACATACTAGCCACGCTAGCTAACGTTAGCTAGCTACAAGGCAAATGTTAAGAATAGCTGGCTTGTCCACCCATGTTTAATTAGCCAGCTAGCTAGTGTTAGCTGGCTTGTCCACCAATGTTTAGTTAGCCAGCTAGCTAGTGTTAGCTGGCTGACGTTATACTGCCTGATTTGACCAATTAACGTTAGTTAGCAATAGATAAATTAGTAACGTTTGATAACTATCAAAAGTTACTAGGGGTGTGTTCGTAAATTCAATCTTGAGTGCCAGAGTGCACTCGTAAATTCAGAGCGTTTTCAGATTGTCCGTTTGTAAATTCAAAAGCGTTTCGCTCTTGGAGCGTTCAGAGTGCACACTGGACGCTCTGGCCGAGGAGTAGGGCTGATCCGAGCGTTCTGACCTCACAACGGTAACCACTCTTAACGTTGCTAGTTACTTCCAGACATGCATGAGAGAACATCTCACTCACCCAAGCAGGCTGTTTTCATGTTATCCAGAGCGTTGATGACTAATTGCTGATGGCAACAATTGACACACCCGCCATATTCAAGGGGTGTTGAGCGTTCGTAAATTCATCAGCTATTTTGCGCTCTGGCACACTCAGACGAGTGTTCTGAAATCGCAGTAGATGGCCAGAGTGAAATTACGAACGCACCCGAATTTACCTAGCTAGTTAGCTTGTATTCAAATGAGAGGATCCTACGTAACGTTAGCTAACGTCACCTTGCTCAATAACTAGCTAGAGAACTCCGCTAGCAAACAACAGTGAACTGGTTTATTGTGCGGGCTAGCTAACGACATTGGAATTTGCGAGCTAACGTTATGTTGAGCAAGAAAGACAACGCACTTGGCTAACAAACTTATAGCTACCACAGGTTAGCCTTGTAACTAGCTAGCTACTGGTACAGCATTTTCAACCATGCCCTTAGTTTTTATTGATTTATTTTACTAGGCAAGTCAGCTAAGAACAAATTCTTATGTTCAATGACTGCCTAGGAACAGAATAACTGCCTTATTCAGGGGAAGAACGACATTTTTTTTTACCTTGGCAGTTTGGAGATTCGATCTTGCAACCTTTCGGCTACTAGTCCAACGCTCTAACCATTAGGCTACCTGAGACCATATCCTTGGTGAGACAGTCTCTCATTAGCTACACATATCCTGGTGGATGTGCATAGTAATTCTAGCTATGACGAATAACTAGCTAGTCAATCGTTAAAAAAAAATGTTTTTTTAGTTGTGAGGGATAGGTGACTGTACTCTATTTTCATGTAGATTCTCAGCCTGTCCAGTCCTTGTCCACCATATCCCTCAATTTACAAAATAGACTTGCCAGAGAGGGCTCTGTCCAGTGCCCATACGCACCAGTGTCCCATCGGGAAAGTTTACCAGTGGTCTTTAAATGTTTCTGTATATCTGCCTCCGCAGTGACAATGGAAGAGGTGCAGAACAGCAATGGCGCTGAGACACAGACTGTCACCATCCCCACCACCATCACAGCCTCCCAGATCTCCCAGATAGCCCAACAGGTAACAGACAGGCTGATATCAAGAGGTTAATAATGGAAGTAGGGATTAGGAATGGGAATGATATCACTGACGGCAATGTACTATGCAGGTGAGAACTTTGAGGGCTATGTAGTGTTACTGTCACCAAGAACAAGATGGGTTCATTCTGTGAATAATATCAGCATGGTAATGAAGAGGCATAGTTACCAAGGTGTCTGCAGGTCCTTTAAGTCTTAAATTAATTTATCTGGTCTATATTGAGCCGCTGCTTAAATACTCACTATGCAGAAAACACTCTGCCATTTCCTGGTAGCTAAAATTCTAATAGTTTGCCTATTTTCAGTTTGACAAAACAAGCAAATGTAGTGTAGAGCAGCATTGTACCATCTACATAGCTGTGCAATATATTTTCTATAACCAAACATATTGTACTTTCAGCTGTTTGAAGCTGGTGCACAAAACTGAAATTAAAGATGCAAAAATGAAACTTAAGAATGGATGCATAGAAATAGCACACACAGAATAGATATTCCGCTTAGACTTGCTTTCAATGAGAATGACAGATCGAAAACACACATTTCTATGTGAATTTGGTCAGGTTGACCAAAAAGTTACATATCGCAGCTTTAATTGTTTCAACCACTCTACAAAAATATAAACAATTGGGTAATTCTTACAACTGACATTTTACCAAAAATGTACTGAAAATGAATGGAATTTTTCCCGATTTCTTCATGGATCACTGAGATTAGGATCTGTACTTATCTATTTAATATCTTTTTTTTTTTCAGATATTTTTTTCCACAATTCTTATTACTGCAACAGTTTTCAAAGTAACAAATAAATCCTTTGCAAAAAAAATTTGTTTTAACCTTGCTAGAGTTAAACAACACTGAAAATAAAAATATTTACATCTAAATTATACTATTTTAAATCAGACTTGTTCCAAATTTGAGCTTTTTAGCCATTTCGGTAATAAGAAGGCCAAGTGGGCTGAAATGGGTTACTTGAGAATAAGAAACTCATTCTGTAGCATATAATTCATTAAATTAACTTTTCTCATCTAAGGGCTACTCTAGATGATGGATCATTTGTGAATAAAAGTTATACTATTTTAAAACTGAAAGGTTTGCATTGGGGTTTTGTAACTCAATTTGCTACAGACATGGTTTCACGAGAATCGTATGAGAACTCGAGGCGCACTTTTAAGATGTTAGAGAGCTATCAACATGTGCGCCTCTGTGTGTGCACATCATGTGCGAGTTGGGCTGTTGCCAGAGGAAAGAAAGGAGAGAGCAAGGTAGCCTATACAATTTGATATACAACAGTATCTAAAGCTGGGACAATAAACCGGCATTGCCATCCTCTTACCAAAGCAATTTTGCTTGCTTAACCCTCCTGCTGTGTTCCAGTTGAATTGGACTGATTTTACAGGTTTTCTCTGAAAAATGTAGTTCATTTAAATCTGATTGTCATAAGGTTCCATGACTTTGTCCACACAGGGCATCTGAACACACAAAATACATTTCTGAAGATTTTCATAACATTTTGGGTGTCTTAACTTTTGTACACCTGTGGTGTTCCCGGGTTAAAAATGACCGGTTATTAAAAATGAAGGGGCGAGACTACAATTAGTGTATAAAATTGAGTTCAGGCACATGTCCATTCATCAGATGGACACACTTCCTCTCCCAGACCCCCACATGCATGCATGTGTGTTTGAGCACACGCACCTCACTCCCCTTCTTGGCTTCCATGGCAACCCCCACAGGAACCTTTCTCCAATATAATATTTCCCTCAATGCCAACAGGTGTGGTTCCTTTCTCAGAAACAATCGCAACATGGTTTCAATAATATATAGAACTTTTCTTGCAGCTCTGGTATATAATTTTTTTTTGAGGCCTTGCTCACAATTCATTCTTTGGCAGCACGTATCATATCTTTGATCATGACACTGGTGAGGAGAGAGTCCTTGTTAAACGTTGACACAAAGAGGTCTGTGATAAATAGCACTGTTTCATCTGAGTATTTGTTATAATCAAAATAATCCATACATTTAGTTTTTTTTTTTTTACTCAAACGAGTTGTATGAGCTCAGGTCAATGAGGCCTACAGGCCATAAATAGAAGTTGTAATGTTCACAAGAACTTAAGTTGATTAAAAAGATCTAATGCAACATTATTTGATAATAAATTGATTATTATGGGTTTATAATCAGTTATAATGGGGTGGTCATTTTGGACCGGGAACACAGAATTAATTAATTAACATGAAATGAACAACAGGAGGGTTACGTGATTCGGCAACCCAACGTTCCTGCTGATATTTTTTTGGGGGTTGGGGAGTTCTAAAACCATTGTTTGGTGAACAGTAATGTGAGAGTCAGGCGGCATTGGCGGAGAGTCAGGTGGAGAATGACGTGTTGAAAAGGGCGAGGAACGAGATGGAGTCACAATCCATGCCAGGCACACCTGTGAGCTCTGGAACTCCACCTCCGACAGGCAGTCAAGGTCGTCGGTTCACCCTGACATTTCCATTACTCTTCTGACAACAGCACTTGACCAACTGCTCCACAGACACAGCAAGGGCCGCCCGGACCATTTTGCTGTTCAGCTATTCCAAGGATGTGTAACCGACGAGATACCACGAGTGGGCACAGAATAGAAACTGGGATGGCTCCCGAGGCAAATGTGGCTTACCAGTGAACCTCCGGGTGTTCATCATTAATACTGTGTCTCAGAAGTTTCTGTTTTTGACTGATGCAACCCGAAAAAGCACTAAAGACCGAGAAAGTCTGGACATGGCCTGCTCTCCCTTATGTAAGGAGTTAGGCACTTTCCCATGTTTACTACAGTATGTACTGTAGGCTATGTTTACTTGTCAGACTGCACAGTAGCCCAAAACAAATGCCAGTGGCTTATCTTCAAAATGCTTTATTATACAAATGTAAAAGCATATACTGTACAGTACTGTATTTCTTCATCGGCATCTTTATGCTTTTGTTAATACAATAATGATATAAATACTGTTTCAAAATGCTGATGTTTGATTTAGTTATGGATCCATAACGAATTACTATGAGAATAAATATCACTGAATTAGACATTTTGGAACAAAGTTGTCGAATGAAGGTAAACAAATTGTTGCTTACTGGAAAATACTATTTCGTACAGTGCCATTATGGCTATTAGCAGGGCTATAGTTTGGCCTTTATAAATAGTATTTTGGCCTGTTCAGATTACAATTGCTCACTGTCATTTTTTGGAAAACAAAATAATCTCAAATATATTTTTTATATATACAGTGGGGCAAAAAAAGTATTTAGTCAGCCACCAATTGTGCAAGTTCTCCCACTTAAAAAGATGAGGCCTGTAATTTTCATCATAGGTACACTTCAATTATGACAGACACAATGAGAGAGAAAAAATCCAGAAAATCACATTGTAGGATTTTTTATTAATTAATGTGGAAAATAAGTATTTGGTCAATAACAAAAGTTTATCTCAATACTTTGTCATTGCCAACAAAGGGTATATAATAGAGGTCAAATGTTTTCTGTAAGTCTTCACAAGGTTCTCACACACTGTTGCTGGTATTTTGGCCCATTCCTCCATGCAGATCTCCTCTAGAGCAGTGATGTTTTGGGGCTGTTGCGGGGCAACACAGACTTTCAACTCCCTCCAAAGATTTTCTATGGGGTTGAGATCTGGAGACTGGCTAGGCCACCAGGACCTTGAAATGCTTCTTACAAAGCCACTCCTTCATTGCCCGGGCGGTGTGTTTGGGATCATTGTCATGCTGAAAGACCCAGCCACATTTCATCTTCAATGCCCTTGCTGATGGAAGGAGGTTTTCACTCACAATCTCACGATACATGGCCCCTTCATTCTTTCCTTTACACGGATCAGTCGTCCTGGTCCCTTTGCAGAAAAACAGCCCCAAAGCATGATGTTTCCACCCCCATGCTTCACAGTATGTATGGTGTTCTTTGGCTGCAACTCAGCATTCTTTGTCCTCCAAACACGACGAGTTGAGTTTTTACCAAAAAGTTATATTTTGGTTTCATCTGACCATATGACATTCTCCCAATCTTCTTCTGGATCATCCAAATGCTCTCTAGCAAACTTCAGACGGGCCTGGACATGTACTGGCTTAAGCAGGGGGACACGTCTGGCACTGCAGGATTTGAGTCCCTGGCGGCGTAGTGTGTTACTGATGGTAGGCTTTGTTACTTTGGTCCCAGCTTTCTGCAGGTCATTCACTAGGGCCCCCCGTGTGGTTCTGGGATTTTTGCTCACCGTTCTTGTGATCATTTTGACCCAACGGGGTGAGATCTTGCGTGGAGCCCCAGATCAAGGGAGATTATCAGTGGTCTTGTATGTCTTCCATTTCCTAATAATTGCTCCCAATGTTGATTTCTTCAAACCAAGCTGCTTACCTATTGCAGATTCAGTCTTCCCAGCCTGGTGCAGGTCTACAATTTTGTTTCTGGTGTCCTTTGACAGCTCTTTGGTCTTGGCCATAGTGGAGTTTGGAGTGTGACTGTTTGAGTTTGTGGACAGGTGTCTTTTATACTGATAACAAGTTCGAACAGGTGCCATTAATACAGGTAACGAGTGGAGGACAGAGGAGCCTCTTAGAGAAGAAGTTACAGGTCTGTGAGAGCCAGAAATCTTGCTTGTTTGTAGGTGACCAAATACTTATTTTCCACCATAATTTGCTCATTCATTAAAAATCCTACAATGTGATTTTCTGGATTTTTTTTCTTCTCATTTTGTCTGTCATAGTTGAAGTGTACGTATGATAAATTACAGGCCTCATCTTTTTAAGTGGGAGAACTTGCACAATTGGTGGCTGACTAAATACGTTTTTTTGCCCCACTGTATGCCTCCCACTGTGGTTGTCTATTTCAGCACCGTTTCGCACTGCTCTGAGACAAGCATGGAGAAATTAAAATGTTCCATTTTTATTCTTAAGATATATGTTGACTGAATATAAGCAAGTGACGTCTGCTAAATAATCAAGTTAGGTTTCTCCATGAATAAGTCATTCTAAATAACAAATTGGCTTTATTTACAAATTAATGTGTCTCACCCCATGTTCAAGAATTGCCTTTTTCTCGCTCAATCGAGATTAAATGAAAACAAAATCTCCCAAAATATTGTTACTTTTTAAACAAAGCGATTTATTAGTTAACTTAGAATTATATAAAAGCCCCTTAGGATCTGTGAGAATATCTAACGGAAAATCCCCCTTAGATATTAATTTAGAATCCCCCATCCTCTAAATGTAATTATTGGCGGAGAGTCACGTCATTGGAAAAAAATTAAAAATATTTTTTTAATATACTGTAGGCCTACCATAGGCGAAATGGGTCTCAGTAGTGTTGAGTAATGTGCTATTAAAAGTGGTGTAGGTCTTTATTTATTTAGAGCATATTGACGTTCGAAGCAATAGGATTTTAAGCAAACGCCTACACCTATTTTGGCACCGTTTCACTCCGCTAGGCGACAAGCATGGGGACTGGTCTTGATAAATCAATGAGCTTTATATTTTCATCTCTGTTTGGGTATTGGTTAGACTAGAATTTGAAAATTAGGGTGCAGAAATGTTTTGCTCTTAGTGTAACCTATTTAACTAGGCAAGTCCGTTAAGAACAAATTCTTACTTACAAGGACAGCCTACTCCTTCCTCCCCGTCGGGGAATTGAACCCCCATCTCCCGCATGCCCTACCCGGACGACACAGGGATTCTTTAGCTAAATAGCCAAGTACTGTACTGCCGACCGTCACGCCGTACAGCGCCATATTTTCCGTTCCATCCTAATGGAAACCCAGAGGGTTTTTCTTGGAATAGAAACACGATAATATTAACTAAGCAAGTACTAGTCAAAAGTTTGGACATACCTACTCATTCCAGGATTTTTCTTTATTTTTACTATTTTCTACATTGTAGAATAATAGTGAAAACCACACATATGTAATCAGTTAAGAACAAATTCTTATTTACAAGGACAGCCTACTCCTTCCTCCCCATCAGGGAATAGTACAGACATGGCCTGCTCTCCCTTATGTAAGGAATTTGGCACTTTCCCATTTTTATTACAGTATGTATTGTAGGCTATGTTTTACTTGTCAGACTGCACAAAAAACACCTGCATTTGTTTTAGGTTATTGTGCAGTCTGACAAGTAAATACAATAATAACTAAATCAACATATGCATTTTTGAAAGAGTGTTTTTAGCATTATTTTATTAACGAAAGCATAAAGATGCTGATGAAGAAATACAGTACAGTATATAAATTATCCACATTTAAAAGCATATACTGTATTCTTCATCAGCGTCTTTATGCTTTCGTTAATAAAATAATGCTAAAAAATACTATTTCAAAATGCAGATGTTGATTTAGTTATCGATCCATAACGATTTACTATGGGAATAAATATCCCTGATTTACAGACATTGGAGCAAGTTGTCTAATGAAGGCAAACAATTTAGAATCCTCTTATACTGTAGCCTACTCCTGATCGTCAGGTAGTACAGCGCCATATGTTCCATTCCATCTTAACGGAAACCCTGAGGCTTTTTTTCTCCCTTTTTTTTCTCGGAATAAAAACACCATAATATTAATTGAGCCAAATTTCTTAATTAATCCCATATACTATGTTATTACAAAACGTGTAATGACAATATGGAAGACTATCAAATGCTTCTCAAAGATGCCCTCTGGTGGTCAAACTAGCACTATCAGAAAAATGGCTGACAATTATATAACGTGCCACAGAATGCTGCAACAGCCCACAAAGTGTGCTGCAGCATGATGCAACTTTTAGAGGAGGAACCACTGTACAAAACATTGTTGCTCTGTTTCCTGCCTTAACGTGACCCCTGGATACAATATGTATTGCGATTCTATATGTATCGGCAGCTAAGTATCGTGAGGACCCTGGCAATTCCCAGACACCGCTGTTTTAGTGTTCGTTGCTGCATCAGACTCTAAAGGTAGTCTCAGCGAAAGCAGAATGGCTTCGCTCTCACATAGTCACACAGGGTATGTGCACTGGTGCGCTTTACGATACTACAACAACAGAGGGGAAGGGGAGCCTCGCACTTCAAAGCTCTTAGTAGTTGTGGAAATTTACCTGCTACTGCTGTTTGCATCTGCGTCACCTGGCTGAGTAGCTTTAATAGGACAGCAAACCAAATCCAAAGGATGGGACAGTACAGGATTGAATATTCACTCCTGCGTCATCGTCTAATCTGACTGTGTTTGCAGATGTCTCTGGGGGGCTCTCCTGTGACTGTGGTCCAGCTACCTGGGGGTCAGTTCCAGGTGCAGGGGGTGATCCAGTCGGCCCAGTCGTCTGTCATCCAGTCCCCACAGTTGCAGACTGTTCAGGTAAGAGGTGCTCCTCTACAACTAGGAACTAGGCCCGAGCCCGTATCCACAAAGCATCTCAGAGTAGGAGTGCTGCTGATTTAGGATCAGTTTTACCATAAAGATCATAATGAATAAGATTACGTACACAAGTATTTTGCTACATCCACAAGATCTGCTAAATATGTGTATTTGACCAATAAAATTTGATTTTAATCCTAGATCTGCAACCCTACTCTGGGATGCTTTATGAATACTGCCTCTGGACTACAGTGCCTCCGGAGGACATGGAGGTGTCCCCTGTTCTTCTAGCATACTTTAATTGTTGTTCGCCTTTAGCTTATGTTATCTTGCCAAATGGTATTACTGGGGTAAATATGTGATTGATTGATTGGGCAGATCTCTATATTGTACACTCTAGAACCACCACATTCTAATTTAAGTCAGGGTCCTGGACAGTGATTCTGATTCCCATGTAAAAAAAAAAGATCCTGATAAAATTGCTAGAGGAGGTGTACCTGTGGATGTAACTGGAGGTGTACCTGTGGATGTATTTCAAGGCCTTCCTTCAAACTCAGTGCCTCTTTGCTTGACATCATGAGAAAATCAAAATAAATCAGCCAGTACCTCAGAAACAAAATGTGTAGACCTTCACAAGTCTGGTTCATCCTTGAGAGCAATTTCCAAACGCCTGAAGGTACCACGTTCATCTGTAACAACAATAGTATGCAAGTATAAACACCTTGGGACCAGCTGTCATACCGCTCAGGAAGGAGACGCGTTCGGTTTGCTAGAGATGAATGTACTTTGGTGCGAAAAGTGAAAATCAATCCCAGAAGAACAGCAAAGGACAATGTGAAGATGCTGGAGGAAACTGGTACAAAAGTATCTATATCCACAGTAAAACGAGTCCTATATCGACATAACCTGAAAGGCCGCTCAGCAAGGAAGAAGCCACTGCTCCAAAACCACCATAAAAAAGCCAGACTACAGTTTGCAACTGCACATGGGGACAAAACTCATACTTTTTGGAGAAATGTCCTCTGGTCTGATGAAACAACAATAGAACCTTTTGGTCATAATGACCATCGTTATGTTTGGAGGAAAAATGGGGAGGCTTGCAAGCAGAAGAACACAATCCCAACCATGAATAATAATAATTTTGCACGCCCAATTTTTCAGTTTTTGATTTGTTAAAAAAGTTTGAAATATCCAATAAATGTCGTTCCACATCATGATTGTGTCCCACTTGTTGTTGATTCTTCACAAAAAAAAATACAGTTTTATATCTTTGTTTGAAGCCTGAAATGTGGCAAAAGGTCGCAAAGTTCAAGGGGGCCGAATACTTTCGCAAGGCACTGTAAATGTGATATATTTGTTGCCTAGACTTCACTGCAAATGACACTCAAGTCTTGGGAAAAACAATACACTAATATTGCAGTTTGCCATGACAGCCTTTATAATAGAATGCTTGTGACCACACACAGCCTATATCTAAGTATTGCACTTGTGAAAAAAAACATCTTAATGAGACGTGCTTTATATTTTTACTATATTATAGTGGCCACTATAGGAGATGATAAAAGACAGTACTGTGCAGCCGTCTTCATCAACCTGGCTAAGGCTTTCAACTCTGTCAATCACTGTATTCTTATCGCCAGACTCAACAGCCTTGGTTTCTCTGACTACCTCGCCTGGTTCACCAACTACTTCTCTGATAGAGTTCAGTGTGTCAAATCGGAGGACCTGTTGTCCAGACCTCTGGCAGTCTCTATGGGGGTGCTACAGGGTTCAATTCTCAAGCCGACTCTTTTCTCAGTATATATTGATGTCGCTCTTGCTGCAGGTCATTCTTTGCTCCACCTCTACGCAGACGACACCATTCTGTATACATCTGGCCCTTCTTTGGACACTGTGTTAACAAACCTCCAAACATGCTTCAATGCCATAACACTCCTTCTGTGGCTTCCAACTGCTCTTAAATGCTAGTAAAATGAAATGCATGCTCTTCAACCGATCGCTGCCCGCCCGACTAGCAACACTACTCTGGACGGTTCCGACTTAGAATGTGGACAACTATAAATACCTAGGTGTATGGCTAGACTGTAAACTCTCCTTCCACTCACATTAAGCATCTCCAATCCAAAGTTATATCTAGAATCGGCTTCCTATTTCGCAACAAAGACTCCGTCACTCATGCTGCCAAACTTACCCTCATTGTAAAACTGACTATCCTACTGATCCTTGACGTTGGTGATGTAATTTTCAAATTAGCTTCCAACACTCTACTCAACACTCTGCATCCAATTTGCTATCACAGTGCCATCTGTTTTGTCACCAAAGTCCCATATACTACCCACCACTGCGACCTGTATGCTCTTGTTGGCTGGCCATACCCACTGGCTCCAGGTCATCTATAAGTCTTTGCTAGGTAGAGCGCCGCCTTATCTCAGCTCACGGGTCACCATAGCAATACCCGCCCGTAGCATGCAGGTATATTTCACTGGTCATCCCCAAAGCCAACACCTTTGGCCGCCTTTCCTTCCAGTTCTCTGCAGCCAATGACTGGAACAAATTGCAAAAATCACTGAAGTTGGAGACTTATATCTCACTAACTTTAAGCGTCAGCTGTCAGAGCAGCTTACCAATCGCTGCAGCTGTACACAGCCCATCTGTAAATAGCCTATCCAACCAACTACTTACCTCATCCTTGTTTTTCTGCTCACAAGTATTTCTACTTGCACTTCCTCATCTGCACATATCACTCCAGTGTAACTTGTAATTACTTTACCACTTGGCCTATTTATTACCTTACCCCCTTCATTTGCACACACTGTATACAGATTTATTTTGTGTTATTGACTGTACGTTTGTTTATCCCATGTGTAACGCTGTCATTTTTGTCGCTTTGCTTTATCTTGGCCAATTTGCAGTTGTAAATGACAACTTGTTCTCAAATGACCTACATAGTTAAATAAAGGTGAAATAAAAAAAATTAACGTCAATCAACATGTAGCCTTGTGCAAAAATAATGTTCACAGAGTAAAAATAAAAAAGGATAATCCTCCCCCCTTACTCACGTGTTAGTCAAAATCAACACAACAAAAACAACGTATTTGGGCTACACTGAACATTATTAGGTTGTGCACACGTGAACATCGATTCTACAATGTGACACCAGAGCATGATACCCTTTGTTGGCATTGATCTCTTTCAGGCAGAGAGTAGACCTGTCATACCCCTTTTTTAAGGAAAGGGGAAATATTAGTTCATATAACAAACTAACTAGAGTACTAACATTTTACACAGATTGCCAGGGTCCAGTAAGCAACTAACGCACCGTAACTTAAGGAACGGCAAGGAGTCGTATACCAGTTAATGCAAATGGTTAGTTGTGGTCTAGTTACTAACGTTAGCTCATCTGATGTTGTAATGTTATTAGCCAGCTAATTTTCACAGCATAAACTCAATTATTTGATCAGTTAAGTTGGTTAATGTTGCTCAACATTTTTCTGGTTAGCTAACGGAGAATTCGATCCAGCTACTGCAGCAAGGTGCTTAACAATACTTGTTCCACCACACTTCCTCCCTCACCTCAAACTTTCCAAATACCAGTTTTTCGGTTACGGCTCATGAAGTACGCTTCATCACCTTCTCTGTGGTCAGGCTTCTCGCCTGCCTCTTCATTATCGTTCAGGGGAAGCGCTGCTGTAGCTGGTAAACTGAAATTTAGCTCTTTCAGCGCGCGCTGATTCTGTAACTAGCAAATTGTTTTTTTTCTCTCTTCAGTTGCGTGCTGCATTCTGTTATGTGAACGATTGGCTGAGACTTGGATACAGCCAGTATTGCTCCAAACGCGCATCACTCGTTCGTAAAGCCAGTAAAGATCTAAAGCCCCCCCGCCCAAACTTTTGTCATCGGATCTACACAAATCAAATTTTGACAAAAGGTGACTAGTTTGCTTCCCTGGTTATTCCTCCACCAAACTTTACTGTTGGCACTATTCATTCGGGCAGGTAGCGTTGCCTTGGCCTCTGCCAAACCCAGATTCGTCCAATGGACTGCCAGATGGTGAAGTGTGATTAAATCACTCCAGAGAACGCTTTTCTACTGTTCCAGAGTCCAGTGGCGGCCAGCTTTACGCCACTCCAGCCGACACGACCATGCGCAATGCAAGCGATCTTATGCTTGTGTGCGCTCGGCCACAGAAACCCATTTCATCTAGCTCCTGACGAACAGTTCTTGTGCTGACAATTCTTCTGGAGGCAGTTTGGAACTCAGTAGTGAGTGTTGCATTTTTAAGCGCTGTGCGCTTCAGCAATCGGCAGTCCCGTTCTGTCAGCTTTTGTGGCCTACTACTTCACGGCTGAGCCGTTGCTACTCCTGGACATTTCCACTTCACTATCACATGGCACTTACAGTTGACCGGGGCAGCTCCAGCAGGGTAGAAATGTTACAAATTGACTTGTTGGAAAGGTGGCATCTTATGATGGCGCCACGTTGAAAGTCACGGAACTCTTCAGGAAGGCCATTCTACTGCCAGTGTTTGTAAGGAGATTGCCTTACTGTATGCTCAATTTTATACACCTGTCAGCAACAAATGTGGCTGAAATAGAGGAATCCACAAATTTTGAAGGGCTGTCCAAATACTTTTTATTTCCTGCCAGGCAATGTTTGTTTGTATATAATATATACTCTATATAATATACACTCAGCAAAAAAAAGAACGTCCTCTCACTGTCAACTGCGTTTATTTTCAGCAAACTTAACATGTAAATATTTGGCAGGGGGGTTCAAAAGTAAGTCAGTATCTGGTGTGGCCACTAGCTGTTAAGTACTGCAGTGCATCTCCTCCTCATGGACTGCACCAGATTTGCCAGTTCTTAGCTGTGAGATTTTCCCCACTCTTCCATAAAGGCACCTGCAAGTTCCTGGATATTTCTGGGGGGAATGGCCCTAGCCCTCACCCTCTGATCCAACATGTCCCAGATGTGCTCAATTGGATTGAGATCTGGGCTCTTCGCTGGCCATGGCAGAACACTGACATTCCTATCTTGCAGGAAAACACGCACAGAACGAGCAGTATGGCTGGTGGCATTGTCATGCTGAAGGGTCATGTCAGGATTAGCCTGCAGGAAGGGTACCACATGAAGGAGGAGGATGTCTTCCCAGCGTTGAGATTGCCTGCAATGACAACAAGCTCAGTCTGATGATGCTGTGACACACTGCCCCAGACCATGATGGACCCTCCACCTCCAAATCGATCCCGCTCCAGAGTGCAGGCCTCGTGAAACGCTCATTCCTTCAACGATAAACACAAATCCGACCATCGCCCCTGGTGAGACATAACCGCGACTTGTCAGTGAAGAGCTCTTTTTTTTTTTCCAGTCCTGCCTTGTCCAGCGACAGTGGGTATGTGCCCATAGGTGACGTTGTTGCCCCTTGACATCTGGTGAGGACCTGCCTCGCAACAGGCCTACAAGCCAATAAGTCCAGCCTCTCTCAGCCTATTGCGGACAGTCTGAGCACTGATGGAGAGATTGTGAGTTCCTGGTGTAAAAGAATGGCAACTTGTTGCCATCCTGTACCTGTCCCACAGGTGTGATGTTCGGATGTACCGATCCTGTGCAGGTGTTACACGTGGTCTGCCACTGTGAGGATTATCAGTTGTCTGTCCTGTCTCCCTGTAGCGCTGTCTTAGGCGTCTCTCAGTACAGACATTGGTATTTATTGCCCTGGCCACATCTGAAGTCCTCATGCCTCCTTGCAGCATGCCTAAGGCATGTCCACGCAGATGAGCAGGGACCCTGGGCATCTTTCCTTTGGTGTTTTTCAGAGTCAGTAGAAAGGCCTCTTAGTATCCTAATTTAAATTAGGTAAGAGAATAAGATGTTACCATTGGTGTATTTAAATTAGATTTGGATATCACAATCCCCCTAAATAATCCCGCCTTCTGAATTCAAGTGTTTGACATGGGGAAGTTGACCAATCACTTTATGATCGAACTTTATCAATGTACCAGCAACACTCATTTTTCATGATCTGATTTCATCAAAATATCACAAATAATGATTTTTGACTGTGTAGGACCTTCTAAGTAAACATGGTGTATGAGTAACTCATCATGTACTGGCGTCTCTCCTTCTCCACAGGGCCAGGGCTCAGACAGTGACGATTCCCAGGACTCCTCAGACAGTGGAGCCTCTGCCCAGAAAACCAGAGAGATACTGGCCAGACGGCCCTCCTACAGGTACCTGCCACGGCGCTGTTGTATTAAACACCATCTTAACCTGTCCATGTAGTGGTGGAAAGAAGTGTGTGCAGACTGCAGAGGTCTATGCTGGTGATGGACTGGAATATTGGTGGCGATCAAGTCACCTTTTCACCTAGTTTAACACCTGATTTGTGACCCCACCACCTTCTCTTTTTGGTGTTACGTTCCAACATTTTAAATGTTACTTTTTACATTAGGTAAAAGTACAGACTCAGAGCTTCAAAATGGTATATCATACAGTGCATTCAGAAAGAATTCAGACCCTTTTACTTTTCCACATTTTGTTACCTTGCAGCCTTATTCTAAAATAGATTGAATAAATATTTATCATCCTCAATCTACACACAATACCCAATGACAAAGCGAAAACAGTTTTTTGGAAATTTTAGCAAATGTATTAAAATCTAAACGGTAATCGGTGGTGAAGAGCCTTGGTCAGCTCCAGAGTTCCTATGTGGCGATGGGAGAATAGTGGTGGCAGCATCATGCTGTGGGGATGTTTTTCAGGGGCAGGGACTGGAAGACTATTCCGGATCATGGCAAAGATGAACGGAGAAAAGTACAGAGATCCTTGATGTAAACCTGCTCCAGAGCGCTCGGGACCTGAAACTGGGGAGAAGGTTCACCTTCCAACAGGACAATGACCCTAAGCACACAGCCAGGACAAGTCTCTGAATGTCCTTGAGTGGCCCAGCCAGAGCCCGGACTTGAACCCGGTTTAACATCTTTGGAGAGACCTGAAAATAGCATATTTCTGTCCTGTGCATTGGAGCAGGACATGTAATGCCCATAGCCTTTTCAGTGCAAAAGTCCTGATTTTCTAAAAAATACATGCATGGGGGATGGTTGCACATCTCTGGGAGGAAGGACATCAACGTTGCACAGCAGCTGAAACCTGGTCCCAGCTGAGTGAAAGTGCCTTGGCTGCAACAACACCAGGCTCCAGACAATTGAAGCTGTAATGGAAGAAAGCAGACAAAAATAGACATTGCACGCCAGCAATAACATTCCTTGACCCGAAGTTCAAGCAATAAGCTCAAAGTACAAAGACAAAATACCTGAAATGTTGGTTGTTCACCCTCGTTCATCTCCTTGTACTGGGGGCGGAGAGCAGGTTTATGCTGAAAGACAAATTCCAGAAAAACAGGTTAATACACAAATTCATTCATCTCCTATATCTTTACCTGTTGACTGCTACAGCTGTACTAAAATGCCCTGTACACTCAACCTGCTTCCAGCCATACAATTGCAATGCAGACACTACACAGTAACTAAATGGATTTAGAAAACGTTTGACTAGATAATTACCAGCTAGTTGAGCATGCAAAAAAACGGAAAAAAATGGAAGAGCACCAGTAAGCCAATGACTCAGCCCCTGTAATAGGGTTAGAGGCAGAGAATCCCAGTGGAGAGAGGGGAACCGGCCAGGCAGAGACAGCAAGGGCAGTTTGTTGCTCCAGTGACTTTCCGTTCACCTTCACACTCCTGGGCCAGACTACACTCAATCATAGGACCCACTGAAGAGATGTGTCTTCAGTAAAGACTTAAAGGTTGAGACCGAATCTGCGTCTCTCACATGGGTAGGCAGACCATTCCATAAAAATGGAGCTCTATAGGAGAAAGCCCTGCCTCCAGCTGTTTGCTTAGAAATTCTAGGGACAATTAGGAGGCCTGCGTCTTGTGACTGTAGCGTACGTGTAGGTATGTACGGCAGGACGAAATCGGAAAGATAGGTAGGAGCAAGCCCATGTAATGCTTTGTAGGTTAGCAGTAAAACCTTGAAATGAGCCCTTGCCTTAACAGGAAGCCAGTGTAGGGAGGCTAGCACTGGAGTAATATGATCAACATTTTTGGTTCTAGTTGGGATTCTAGCAGTCGTATTTAGCACTAACTGGAGTTTATTTAGTGCTTTATCCGGGTAGCCGGAAAGTAGAGCATTGCAGTAGTCTAACCTAGAAGTAACAAAAGCATGGATGAATTTTTCTGCATAATTTTTAATCATTCCCAAAGGTTCTGTACAGCTGTAGTCAGACAGCAAAACATTTCGTTCTTCAGTTGTATAGATCCTACTTAAGACACTCCTCCTCCTTACAGTTTATGGCTCCACAGGAAACTAATAAAGAGGGTAACAGGAGGACAAATATTTTACTGCCTTAAAATCTGTCCTCACCTCCTGACCTCAACACATTACTTCATCTAATCCACAGATGTCCATTATTTTTCTTCAGAGAACCATTAACTTCTGACATAACCCAGTCTCTTTCATTTCCTATCTCAACGATCAAAGTTTAGCCGATTCCAACACTAGTGAGCCACTTGTCCATGAATTTATTACTTTGGTTCTGTAGCATTGTGTGTTTTAGTGTAAGGATTTCGGTAATGGATTATTGTATGAGTAATCTCCCGCTTCTTCACGGTGGTCTGTAGGAAGATCCTCAATGAGCTGTCTGCTGAGGAGGTGGCGTCACGGAATGAAGGAGAGGATGAAAACCCTGCTTCCTCTGGCATGACCACTGTGACAATGCCCAACACCCAGACAATCTACCAGACTAGTAGTGGCCAATACAGTAAGGGTTGCTCTACTACAACCACACACCATCCTACCAGTGCATAATTATGTCACCATAAATAGATTATACAGGTAGATATTGTTAGAATTGCAGGCACATGTTGAGTAAGGGATCATCAATAATGGGCGTCTACAGTTTTGTGAAAATATATCGTACCGCCGGGGACAGGGAGTGCAAACTTGCTCCTGATGTGTGGTACTGTAAGCATGCACAAATCCCTCAACTTTTCAGACTTTCAACTCAGGCAGCCATGGGCATGAACAGAAAAGTGAATCTTCACACAGTTGCAGTTTCTTTTATAAAAATGTATATATCGGTGCCCGTCATACCTAGTAGTTACCATTGTCCCTAACTTCCTGTGTGTTTGTCTGTAGTTACCATCGCCCCTAATGGTGCCATCCAGCTGGCCAGCCCTGGGTCAGAGGGTCTCCAGGGGTTACAGACTCTCACCATGACCAACTCAGGCCAACAACAGGGCACCACCATCCTACAGTACGCTCAGACGCCCGATGGACAGCAGATACTTGTGCCCAGCAACCAGGTGGTCGTACAGAGTGAGTATGGCTTCATGACTCACGGTAAGCGTTGAGACAATACCACAAGGAGAAGTACCCAGTAGTGCCTGCTAAACCCCCCCCCCCCAATAATTGTCTTGTGTTGTCACTAAAGATTCTCTGAAGGTGTGTAAAATATCTACTGATCCCAGCTTGTGGTCCACATTGTAATGTGTTGAGATTTTGAAGAGGAGATGCTCTCATCTACTGTTTTAATTGGCCTCATCCCCCTCAGATGCAGGAGGAGAGATGCAGACGTACCAGATCCGCACGGCACCCACAGCGCAACAGACCGTGGTCATGACTTCCCCTGTAGGAATATCTGAACAAAAGAGTGGCGACCCCACCATGAAGAGAGAGATCCGCCTCGCCAAGAACAGGTGTGTGTGTGTATAAGGATGTGTTGCACAGTTGGTCCCTTTGTCTGTTTGTGTGTGAACCAACTTCTCTGGTTGAAAAAGGCCTATGTGGCATCGATATTTGTCAAACATTTATTCCAGAACGAAAATGTACTAGAGTGTAAGTAGAATCATTTTGGTCATAAAGTCAGTATATTCCAAAAGTGTTTTGTGAGATTTTTGTAACTGAAGATATCTCAACTTACATGATGGTTGGGTTTTGATTTCTAACCTGCCCACACAGGACTGCTGCCTGGCACCGTAATCACGTCTGGCATTAATCAAATCATCTGGATCACAGCTGCCTGGTGTGCTGTAGTGCACACTATCCAATCGCTCACCAGACTCAATCTACTACCCTGCCACTTACACTGCTCAAAAAAATAAAGGAAACACTTAAACAACACAATATAACTCCAAATCAATCACACTTCTGTGAAATCAAACTGTCCACTTAGGAAGCAACACTGATTGACAATAAATTTCACATGCTGTTGTGCAAATGGAATAGACAACAGGTGGAAATTATAGGCAATTAGCAAGATACCCCCAATAAAGGAGTGGTTCTGCAGGTGATAACCACAGACCACTTCTCAGTTCCTATGCTTTCTGGCTGATGTTTTGGTCACTTTTGAATGCTGGTGGTGCTTTCACTCTAGTGGTAGCATGAGATGGAGTCTACAACCCACACAAGTGGCTCAGGTAGTGCAGCTCATCCAGGATGGCACATCAATGCGAGCTGTGGCAAGAAGGTTTGCTGTGTCTGTCAGCGTAGTGTCCAGAGCATGGAGGCGCTACCAGGAGACAGGCCAGTACATCAGGAGATGTGGAGGAGGGCAACAACCCAGCAGCAGGAACGCTACCTCCGCCTTTGTGCAAGGAGGAGCACTGCCAGAGCCCTGCAAAATGACCTCCAGCAGGCCACAAATGTGCATGTGTCTGCTCAAACGGTCAGAAACTGACTCCATGAGGGTGGTATGAGGGCCCGACGTCCACAGGTGGGGGTTGTGCTTACAGCCCAACACCGTGCAGGACGTTTGGCATTTGCCAGAGAACACCAAGATTGGCAAATTCGCCACTGGCGCCCTGTGCTCTTCACAGATTAAAGCAGGTTCACACTGAGCACATGTGACAGACGTGACAGAGTCTGGAGACGCCGTGGAGAACGTTCTGCTGCCTGCAACATCCTCCAGCATGACCGGTTTGGCGGTGGGTCAGTCATGGTGTGGGGTGGCATTTCTTTGGGGAGCCGCATAGCCCTCCATGTGCTCGCCAGAGGTAGCCTGACTGCCATTAGGTACCGAGATGAGATCCTCAGACCCCTTGTGAGACCATATGCTGGTGCGGTTGGCCCTGGGTTCCTCCTAATGCAAGACAATGCTAGACCTCATGTGGCTGGAGTGTGTCAGCAGTTCCTGCAAGAGGAAGGCATTGATGCTATGGACTGGCCCGCCCGTTCCCCAGACCTGAATCCAATTGAGCACATCTGGGACATCATGTCTCGCTCCATCCACCAATGCCACGTTGCACCACAGACTGTCCAGGAGTTGGTGGATGCTTTAGTCCAGGTCTGGGAGGAGATCCCTCAGGAGACCATCTGCCACTCATCAGGAGCATGCCCAGGCGTTGTAGGGAGGTCATACAGGCACGTGGAGGCCACACACACTACTGAGCCTCATTTTGAGGACATTACATCAAAGTTGGATCAGCCTGTAGTGTGGTTTTCAACTTTAATTTTGAGTGTGACTCCAAATCCAGATCTCCATGGGTTGATAAATTTGATTTCCATTGATAATTTGTGTGATTTTGTTGTCAGCACATTCAACTATGTAAAGAAAAAAGTATTCAATAAGAATATTTCATTGTTCCCTTTATTTTTTTGAGCAGTGTATTTATAGACAGCCAAAGTAACCATTAGCGCACAGCGCCTCAGACTTGATAGCATTTGCGACAATGTCTTTTTGCTATGTTGAAAGAATGAGAGTTCTTTTATAAAAGGCTTTTTTCCCCCCCAACTAAAACTTCCGATTGGTGCGGTGGTCTAAGACACTTCATCTCAGTGCAGGAGACGTCACTGTAGTACCTGGTTCGAATCCAGGTTGCATCACAGCCGGCCGTGATTGGGAGTCCCGTAGGGCGGTGCAAAATTGTCCCAGCGTCGTCTGGGTTTGGCCGGGGTAGGCCGTCATTGTAAATAAGAATTTGTTATTAACTGACCTAGTTAAATAAAGTTTTTAAATCACATTTGTGAGCTAATGTTAGCCTCAGAAATTCAACATATAGAAAGCAGGATGCTCGAAGCATGGAATTCCCTGACCAATCACGTACAGGTTGCCATGCTGCGTCACGTGGTTGCTAAGCCATGTGGGGTGGTGGCCTGCTTGGAATGGTGACCGACTAGGAACAAACAACATTACTGCAAGGATATGATAGTCAACATAAGACACCCACATCGAACCACACCACTAAGACTGAAATCTTGTTTTTCTTTAATGCGCAACAGAAAAACACATGGAGAATCAATGAGTTCAGTCGCTCTTTAAATGTAATCCTCTAAAGCCGTTTTCTGTGTTTCTCCCTGACAGGGAAGCTGCCCGTGAGTGTCGCAGGAAAAAGAAGCAATATGTCAAATGTCTGGAGAATCGTGTGGCGGTGCTGGAGAACCAAAACAAGACTCTCATTGAGGAACTCAAGACGTTAAAGGACCTGTACTGTGTCAAAACAGGATAACCAGGAGGAAGAGAAGCCAGCCAGCGAACAGGACATTTAACGGCAGTGAGCGGCTCAGCTCTGCCACATGGACAACGCGGGGTTAACCGGGAACACATTTCATTTCAGACCTGAAATCCTCCTCCTCAGTTTGTTTTATACTCTGTTTTAACATGTCGTGAGTGGTGGCCATGGGAACTGTCCCATTTTAAAAAGACAATGAAAGGGTGTGAGAGGTTGATTGTTTTTCATTGTCTTTTTTATTGCGCTAACAAATGGATTACTAACGCTTAAATTTGTATTTGTGTATATTTTGTAAGCACACGGAAGGCGTGAATTGTGAGCTTTATCATTGACATTCAATTTCCAATTGTGTCCCCCTTTTCCAGAATCGGCTCCTAATTTTCCTTGTGTAGCAGTAGGTTCAATTTGCTGTTTTTAACATCTATCAATTTGCGGCTGTATTGATTGTATGATGACTTCTATGATGTGATTTCATGTATTTTTTTATGTGAACCAGCTATTTCCACCCCCACCCCCATTCTTTTCCCCATGAGGAAATGTTACAAGTACCATTCCTTATCCTTGTCAAGAGGGATGTAAGGGGTATTAGATAAGATAACATTGTGTAAGGCGGACTTTGCTGTTACTAAGACAATCTATCAGGGAGAACACACAATGGCAGGGTAATATTTATTTTCTATTTCTGGAGAGGGGGAATGAGCAAATCAAACAAAAAGAGGGAAAGCAATGTCACTCATTCTGTAAGTAAATTGAAATAAATATTTTTCCAGTCTTTACATACATTGCTTACTGGGGATTTTTCTGTTATGTATTATTCATTTGGGCTGTCCAGTGGTGGAAAAAAAATACCCAGTTGTCATACTTCAGTAAAATTAAAGATTACTTTTTTGAAAGAGAATGACTCAAGTAAAATACTACTTGAGTAAAAGTATTTGGTTTTACATATACTTAAGTATCAAAAGTACATTTAATTGCTAAAATATACTTATGTATAAATCATTTCAAATTCCTTATTAAGCAAATCAGAAGGCACAATTTTTTATGGATAGGCACGGGCACACTCCAATCATTTACTAACCAAGCATTTGTGTTTAGTGAGCCCACCAGATCAGAGGCAGTAGGGATGTGAATTGGACCATTTTCCTGTCGTGCTAAGCATTAAAAATGTAAATAGTACTTTTGGGTGTCAGGGAAAATGTATGGAGTAAAATAAAAAAGGACATTTTCTTAAGGAATGTAGTGAAGTAAAACTTGTCCTAAATAGTAAAGTACAGATACCCTAAAAAACAACTTAAGTACTTTACACCACTGGTCCAGTCTCCCATTTAGTGACAAGTATTTGAGGATTTCATTGGTATAATGATGACCTCTAATGGTCATTGATGCAGTTTCCCACCTAGCAATGTTTGTAGATCAAAGAGCATGGGGGCCATTGTCTAGGCCAGGTTCTGAAAGCGGTTGTCACTACTTTCCAAGGTAAACATTTTTAAAACACCTTTTGGAAATAAGGTGTTTTGTATGGATTGGTATACAATGTATTGAGATGTTGTATTTCAGTTTAGCCCCATATTACACTGCAGTAACGTTATAGTTAGCCTATAGCCATGCTGCTAGCCAATGGACATGGTTATTTTGTACTATGAAGTACAAGGCAGTCTAGCTAGCTAATTTTGTAACATGCTTGTGCTTGGTTTGACATTTCAGATGGCAACAAAATCTAGTGTAGTTTATTTCTAGTGGAGAGACAGTCAATGCATGTATAGGGGGAAATGTAGCCAACTGAACTCAACACCACAATTTACGACAAATAGTACATTTACGATAGTAAATCGAGGAGTTGCATTTAGTTGGCTAGGGAACACTTTTTACATCATGCAGGTTTCTCAGATCAAATAGCCTAACCTATATGGTGCCCAAAAAACAAAAATGCACTGTCATGTTAACATATCCTAAAAACAGGACAGGTCAAAGTAAAATGCACCGTCATGTTAACATATCCTAAAAACAGGACAGGTCAAAGTAAAATGGACAATCACAACTTGTCCAGGAGTTTCACCCCATTGGCATGATCAGTGCTTTGAAGTTTGTATCCCTCAATTTGACAAGCTGATCATAGCGAAAAAGGAAATACTTCTGCATTTCCTGCTTAAATAGCCAAATTGATTAGCCACAGGAATCAGGAAAAGTAAAGCCAATGCAATGCCCTGTTTTACAAATGGTTGGCCTACCACATGGATGAGCATTCAAAACATTGACATTTCAGGCCATTTCTTCTCCCTAAAAAAAACCATGGTAGCCTTTTGAGATGCATACCTGGGGACTGGGAGGGAGCGCACTCAGCGCAGCCTCGGAAGCGCACATACAGTGGTTTCGGGAAAGTATTCAGACCCCCTGACTTTTTTCACATTTTGTTTCAGCCTTATTCTAAAATGATTTCAATTTTTAAAAAATCCTCAGCAATCTTCACACACTACCCCGTAATGATAAAGCGAAAACATGTTTTTAGAAGTTTTTGCAAATGTATTACATAAGTATTCAGACCCTTTGCTATGAGACTTAAATGAGCTTAGGTGCATCCTCTTTCCATTGATCATCCTTCAGTTGTTTCTTTAACTTGGAGTCCACCTGTTGTAAATTCAATTGATTGGACATGATTTGGAAAGGAACACACCTGTCTATGTAAGGTCCCACAGTTGATGGTGCATGTCAGAGCAAAAACCAAGCCATGATGTCGAAGGAATTGTCCGTTGAGCTCCGAGACAGGATTGTGTCGAGGCACAGATCTGGGGAAGGGTACCAAAAAATTACTGCAGCATTTGAGGTCCCCAAGAACACAGTGGCCTCGATCATTCTTAAATTGAAAAAGTTGGGAACCACGACTCTTCCTAGAGCTGGCCGCCCGGCAAAACAGAGCAATTGGGGGAGAAGGGCCTTGGTCAGGGAGGTGACTAAGAACCTGATGGTCCCTCTAACAGAGCTCTAGAGTTCCTCTTAAGATAGGAGAACCATCCAGAAGGACAACCATCTCTGCAGCACTCCACCAATCAGGCCTTTATGGTAGAGTTGCCAGATGGAAGCCACTCCTCAGTAAAAGGCACATGACAGTCTGAGTCTTTAGCAGGCTATGAGAAACAAGATTGAACTCTGGCCTGAATGTCAAGGGTCATGTCTGGAGGAAACCTGGCACCATCCCTACGGTGAAGCATGGCGGTGGCAGCATCATGCTGTGGGGATGTTTTCACCGGCAGGGACTGTGAGACTAATCCGTTTTGAGGGAAAGATGAACGGAGCAAAGTACAGAGAGATCCTTGATGAAAACCTGCTCCAGAGTGCTCAGGACATCTGACTGGGGTAAAGGTTCACCTTCCAACAGGACAACGACCCTAAGCCAAGACAACGCAGGAGTTGCTTCAGGACAAGTCTCTGAATGTCCTTGAGTGTTCCAGCCAGAGCCCTGACTTGAACCTGATCAAACATCTCTGGAGAGACCTGAAAGTAGCTGTGCAGCAACACTCCCCATCCAATCTGACAGAGCTTGAGTGGATCTGCAGAGAAGAGTGGGAGAAACTGCCCAAATACATGTGTGCCAAGCTTGTAGTGCCATACCCAAGAAGACTCAAGGCTGTAATCGCTGCCAAAGGTGCTTCAAGAAAGTACTGAGTAAAGGGTCTGAATACTTATGTAAATGTAATATAACTTTTTTTTTAAATAAATTTGCAAACATTTCTAAAATCTTGTTTTTGCTTGTCGTTATGGGGTATTGTGTGTAGATTGATGAGGGTGAAAAAATGATTATCAATTTTAGAATAAGGCTGTAACGTAACAAATGTGGAAAAAGTGAATACTTAACAAAAGCACTGTACACCCTCCAAGAGATGAATACAGCATTAAAAACCCTGGAACTAACCATCTAATTTACCAGTCGCTTGGACCTGGTCTGACACCTTGTATTCAAGTGTATGGTGTAGATCACCAAATGTTAGATGTACATAACATACAGTATAATTACATAACATCTAGCCTATTGGGATCAAAGGAATTTAGATATTTATTTTTATTTTGAATGAATTTGTCACATTTAAAAAAAAAACTGTTTTAGTTTTGTCATTATGGGATATTGGGTGTAGATTGAGGGGGAAAAATCCATTTTAATCAATTTTAGAATAAGGTTGTATGGTAACAAAATGTGGAAAAAGTAAAGGGGTCTGAATACTTTCCGAATGCACTGTAGTTTGACTATATGAAACAGTGACTGATTACTTTTTTCTGTTCTTCTTTAAAACCTCTTATGGATCCGCCCATTTTTTCAATTTTCGGCTAAAATTACGTACCTGTAGTTCAGGACCTCAAGCAAGGATATGCATATTCTTGATACCACTTGAAAGGAAACACTTAAGTTTGTGGAAATGTTAAATTCATGTAAGAGAATGTAACACATTCGATCTCGTAAAAGATAATACCAAGAAAAAAACATTTAGTATCATCTTTGAAATGCAAGAGAAAGGCCATAATGTATAAGGCACTGCATCATACACCAGCAGAACCTGTTGGACCAGCACCAGAGACAGACACCAGACAGTTGTGGCATCATTTGTAAGTTCTCTTACTAGCTGTAGAGCATGTGTAAAACTCAAATGGAACTGTTTTGAACAAAGACAACACTGGAAGGCAAAGTCATTGTGGCCAGCCTCAATGGAGGTCTATTACATTTTAGCAATTTAGCAAACATTCTTATCCAGAGTGACTTACAGGCGCGATTAGGGATAAGTGCCTTGCTCAAGATCACGTCAACAGACTTTTCACCTCGTCGGCTCGTGTAATAGAACCAGCGACATTTCAGTTACAGGCCCAATGCTCTTAACTGCTAGGATACCTGCCCCCCCAAGCATCTCAATCCAACAGACACAGTCCATGGTCCGGGTGTTGATTCCACAGCTCATCGAAAGGTTTGGAGAAACATGTTCTATACTAGTTACATAATTATGGTCCTTATGACAGGAAATTTGACTGTGATTCTTTTGTAAACATTGTACCTTTTGATTAATGTTGTATTTTCTGTTTATCCCTCTTCTTTCAGCCCAACATCTGAGACAGACACAACTTACAACTTTATTACTGGAACAGTTCCCTTGCCTCAAGGATTGTGCTTCTAGTTCTGACAATGCAGTAATATCTAACAAGTAACCTAACAAATTCACAACTACCTTATACACACAAATGTAAAGGGATAAATAAGGGATGAATAAGAATATGTACAGGGGGTACCGGTACCGAGTCAATGTGCGGGGGTACAGGTTAGTCGAGGTCATTTAATCATGTAGGTAGGGGTAAAGTGACTATGCATAGATAATAAACAGCAAGTAGTAGAAGTGTAAAAATAAATGGGGGTGGGGTGTCAGTGTAAATAGTCCGGGTGGCTATTTGATTAATTGTTCAGCAGTCTTATGGCTTGGGGGTAGAAGCTGTTAAGGAGCCTTTTGGTCCTAGATTGGTGCTCCGGTACCGCTTGCTGTGCGGTAGCAGAGAGAACAGTTGATGACTTGGCTGACTGGAGTATTTGACCATTTTTGGGGCTTTCCTCGGACACTGCCTAGTATATAGGTCCTGGATGGCAGGAAGCTTGGCCCCAGTCATGTACTGGGCCTTACACACTACCCTCTGTAGCGCCTTACGGTCAGATGCCGAGCAGTTGCCATACCAGAGCGTGATGCAACCGGTCAGGATGCTCTTGATGGTGCAGCTGTAAAACCTTTTGAGGATCTGAGGACCCATGCCAAATCTTTTCAGTCTTCTGAGGGAGAATAGGTTTTGTCGTACTCTCTTCACGACTGTCTTGTTGTGTTTGGACCATGATAGTTCATTGGTGATGTGGACACCAAGGAACATGAATCTCTACAACCTGCTCCACTACAGCCCTGTCGATGAGAATGGGGGCGTGCTCGGTCCTCCTTTTCCTATAGTCCACAATCATCTCCTTTGTCTTGATCATGTTGAGGGAATGGTTGCTGTCCTGGCACCACAAGGCCAGGTCTCTCCCTATAGGCTGTCTTGTCTTTGTCGGTGATACTACTACTGTTTTGTCATCGGCAAACTTAATGATGGTGTTGGAGTTGTGCCTGGCCGTGCAGTCATGAGTGAACAGGGAGTACAGGAGGGGACTGAGCACGCACCAGAGGGGCCCCCGTGTTGAGGATCAGCGTGGCGGATGTGTTGTTACCTACCCTTAACACCTGGGGGCGGCCTAACAGGAAGTCCAGGATCCAGTTGCAGAGGATGGTGTTTAGTCCCAGGGTCCTTAGCTTAGTGATGAGCTTTCAGGGCACTATGGTGTTGAACGCTGAGCTGTAGTCAATGACTAGCATTCTCACATTGGTGTTCCTTTTGTCCAGTTGGGAAAGGGCAGTGTGGAATGCAATAGAGATTGCATCATCTGAGGATCTGTTGGGGCGGTATGCAAATTGGAGTGGGTCTAGGGTTTCTGGGATAATGGTGTTTGTTGTGACCTGCCTTTCAAAGCACTTCATGGCTACAGACGTGAGTGCTATGGGTCGGTAGTCATTTTAGGCAGGTCACCTTAGTGTTCTTGGGCACAGGGACTATGGTGGTCTGCTTGAAACTAGAGGTCTACCGATTATGATTTTTCAACACCGATACCGATTATTGGAGGACAAAAAAAGATGATACCGATTAAATCGGCCGATTTTTAAAATGCATTTGTAATAATGACAATTACAACAATACTAATGAACACATATTTTAACTTAATATAATTCATCAATAAAATCCATTTAGCCTCAAATATAATGAAACATCTTCAATTTGGTTTAAATAATGCAAAAACAAAGTGTTGGAGAAGAAAGTAAAAGTGCAATATGTGCCATGTAAAAAAGCTAACGTTTAAGTTCCTTGCTCAGAACATGAGAACATATGAAAACTGGTGGTTCCTTTTAACATGAGTCTTCAATATTCCTAGGTAATAAGTTTTAGGTTGTAGATATTATAGAAATTATAGGACTATTTCTCTCTATACCATTTGTATTTCATATACCTTTGACTATTGGATGTTCTTATAGGCACTTTAGTATTGCCAGTATAACAGTATAGCTTCCGTACCTCTCCTCGCTCCTACCTGGGCTCAAACCAGGTACACAATGACAACAGCCACCCTCAAAGCCCAACAGCCACCCTTGAAGCCCATACCCATGCAGAGCAAGGGGAACAACTACTCCAAGTCTCAGAGCGAGTGACGTTTGAAACGCTATTAGCGTGCACCCCACTAACTAGCTAGCCATTTCACATCACATTGTTACACTAGCCTAATCTCGGGAGTTGATAGGCTTGAAGTCATGAACAGCAGAGCTGCTGGCAAAACGCACAAAAGTGCTGTTTGAATGAATGCCTGCTGCTACCTACCATCGCTCAGTCAGACTGCTCTATCAAATCATAGACTTAATTATAACATAATAACACACAGAAATACAAGCCTTAGGTCATTAATAGGGTCGAATCCGGAAACTATCATCTCGAAAACAAGACGTTTATTCTTTCAGGGAAATACGGAACCGTTCCGTATTTTATCTAACGGGTGGCATCCATCAGTCTAAATATTCCTGTTATATTGCACAACCTTCAATGTTAAGTCATAATTACGTAAAATTCTGGCAAATTAGTTAGCAATGAGCCAGGCGGCCCAAACTGTTGCATATACCCTGACTCTGCATGCAATGAACGCAAGAGAAGTGACAACATTTCACCTTGTTAATATTGCCTGCTAACCTGGATTTCTTTTAGCTAAATATGCAGGTTTAAAAATATATACTTCTGTGTATTGATTTTAAGAAAGGCATTGTTGTTTATGGTTAGGTACGCGTTGGTGCAACGACAGTCCTTTTTCACGAATGCGCACTGCATCGATTATATGCAACGCAGGACACGCTAGATAAACTAGTATCATCAACCATCTGTAGTTATAACTAGTGATTATGATTGATAGATTGTTTTTTTATAAGATAAGTTTAATGCTAGCTAGCAACTTACCTTGGCTTCTTACTGCATTCGCGTAACAGACGGGCTCCTCGTGAGGCAGGTGGTTAGAGCGTTGGACTAATTAAACCGTAAGGTTGCAAGATTGAATCCCTGAGCTGACAAGGTAAAAATCTGTCGTTCTGCCCCTGAACAAGGCAGTTAACCCACCTAGGCCGTCATTGAAAGTAAGAATGTGTTAACTGACTTGACTAGTTAAATAAAGATTAAATAAAGGTGTAAAAATAAAAAATAAAATCGGCGTCCAAAATTACCGATTTCCGATTGTTATGATAACTTGAAATCGGCCCTAATTAAATCGGCCATTCTGATTAATTGGTTGACCTCTACTTGAAACATGTTGGTATTACAGACTCAGACAAAGAGAGGTTGAAAATGTCAGTGAAGACACTTACCAGTTGGTCAGCGCATGCTCGGAGTACACGTCCTGGTAATCCGTCTTGCCCTGCGGCCTTGTGAATGTTGACCTGTTTAAAGGTCTTACATCGGCTGCGGATAGCGTGATCACAGTCGTCCGGAACAGCTGATGCTCTCATTCATGTTTCAGTGTTACTTGCCTCGAAGGGAGCATATAAGTAATTTAGCTCGTCTGGTAGGCTCGTGTCACTGGGCAACTCTTAGCTATGCTTCCCTTTGTAGTCTGTAATAGTTTGCAAGCCCTGTCACATCCGACAAGAGTCGGAGCCGGTGTAGTACGATTCGATCTTGTATTGACGCTTTGCCTGTTTGATGGTTTGTCGGAGGGCATAGCGGGATTTCTTATAAGCTTCCGGGTTAGAGTCCCGCTCCTTGAAAGCGGCAGCTCTACTCTTTAGCTCTGCGGATGTTGGCTGTAATCCATGGCTTCTGGTTTCGGTATGTACACAGTCACTGTGGTGACGACGTCATCGATGCACTTATTGATGAAGCCAGTGACTGATGTGGTGTACATGTGGTGTACAATGGCATTGCAAGAATCATGGAACATATTCCGGTCTGTGCTTGCTAAACAGTCCTGTAGCTTAGCATTTGCTTCATCTGACCACTTAAAGGGGCAGTGAACATTTTTGTCTCATCTGTGATATTTTGGTTAAAAGGCTCAAGTTATAGAAAATGTTGTTATTCAATATACCATATTAGTTACTTCTTACTAGTAATAAATTTGTTTTAGAAACATTACAAAGCATGCTCATCAGTTTTTTGTATATTTATTTATTTATTTATATTATATATATATATATATATATATATATATATATATATATATTTATCTACCTGCCACAGTAGCTGGTGGGCCAAAAAGTGAATGCTATGCCATGATGTGCAGTTTGATCATGAAAGTGACCCACGGGACATCAATGTGTCTGAGCTGAATCTTTATTCCACATGTTGTTGTTGTGTTCCAGCCAGAATTTAAAAAGTGTTAAATATTTCTTTCACACATCTACACACAATACCCCATAATGACAAAGTTACATTTATTCTTCAGAAATTGCTGCTAATTTATTGAAATTGAAATTCTGAAATATCTAATTTATAGATTCTAACATGTTAGAATTACCTTTGGCAGCGATTACTCCTGTGAATCTTTCTGGGTAAGTCTCTAAGAGCTTTACACACCTGGATTGTACAATATCTGCACATTATTCTTTTCAAAATTCTTCAAGCTCTGTCAAGTTGATTGTTGATCATTGCTAGACAGCCATTTTCAAGTCTTGCCCTAGATTTTCAAGCCGATTTAAGTCAAAACTGTAACTACGCCACCCAGGAACATTCAATGTCGTCTTGTTAAGCAATTCCAGTGTGTATATGGCCGTGTGTTTTAGGTTATTGTCCTGTTGAAAGGGGAAGGTCTCCCAGTGTCTGTTGGAAAGCAGACTGAACCTGGGTTTTTTCTACAGGGCTTGACATTAACTTTTTTAGCCACTTGTCAAGTTGGACCCCTAGTAAAAAAAAATCCTATAGTATTCCAATAAAAAATATATATTACAATCCAATAGAAAATTCTATCAGATTTTGGAACCCATCCTATAGAAATTTATCCTATAGGATAGAATAAATCCTATAGCACTTATCCTATAGGACTGGTTCCAAAATGGTTTTCTATTGGATTCTTGTATTGGAATCCAATAGGATTCCTAGGACTGGTTCTGGTGGTGTGTTGAAGAGGTTGAGAACCTCAGAGAATTATCACTTGTGTGGTGAGTAGGCAAAAAGATGGAGATTGCGCTCTGGAGAGACACGGGAGAAAGACTGTTACTCAGTTTACTGTTCTTTAATCTTGATTGCAGTTTAACATAAAATGTACAGTTTCTGTGCCATATAAATCTGTGAAATTGTCCAATAAAGCTACATATTAGATTATTTTAGATTTGCATTAATTTCCTGTACGTGGACAGTATGTATTACTACATTACAGAACCTCACGTTTTGACCACATCAAACTGATCCTGTTTACCTCATATTAGTGATGTTAGTATAAACATTTATAGTAATCACAATGACACAAAATTGATTAAAACAAATCAATATAATTGGCTTTATACTGTTGATTTTGACATACACCCTGTCAGTCTTAGGACTTAAAATTCTACAATAATTTTAAAACTCAAATGGCAATGAAAATTCAGGGTGCTCTCTGTAAAAAAAATTGCGGTCACACACCAATACATGGATTTGAGAGAAAGTATCACTCAAATAACAGCCAGCTCTTGTCACTGTTGATATCCTATGGCGGGTTGTGATTCAATTAAAAAGCACCTGATTTGTTTCCTTCCCCGTTTCGGCAGCCTCTCAAAACTTCCATCCAACATTCTACAATGTATGTAGATGACTGTCTTTAGCAAATTCTCTTCTAACCAGTGATATACAGTGCCTTCATAGAGTATTCACACACCTTGACTTTTTCCACATTTTGTTGCGTTACAGCCTGAATTTAAAATGGATGAAAATGAGATTTTGTGTCACTGGCCTACACACAATACCCCATAACGTCAAAGTGCATTAATGTTTTTTTTTCTTTTTTCCCCCTGTTCAAATCAATAACAAATTCAAATCTGAAATGCCTCGAGTCAATAAATATTCAACACCTTTTGTTATGGCAAGCCTAAATCATTTCAGAAGTAAAAATGTGCTTAAAAAGTCACAAGTTGCATGGACTCACTTTGTATGCAATAATAGAGTTTAACATGACTACCTCATCTCTGTACCCCACACATACGTAAGCAGTGAATTTCAAACACAGATTCAATCACAAAGAATAGGGAGGTTTTCCAATGCCTCACTAAGGGCAGCCATTTATTTTATTTTATTTAACAATGCAAGTCAGTTAAGAACAAATTCTTATTTACAATGACGGCCTACCTATTGGTAGATGGATAAAAAAATAAAAAAAAGCAGACATTGAATATCCCTTTGAGCATGGTGAATTCTTAATTACACTTTGGATGGTGTATCAATACACCCAGTAACACAAAGATACAGGCGTCCATCCTAAAGAAAGGAAACTGCTCACAGTTTTCACCATGAGGCCAATGGTGATTTTAAACCCGTTACAGAGTTTAATAGCTGTGATAGGAGAAAACTGAGGATGGATCAACATTGAAGTTACTCCACAATTACTAACCTAATTGACAGAGTAAAAAGGAAGCCTGAACAGAATAAAAAATATTCCAAAACATGCATCCTGTTTGAAACAAGGCAGTAAAGTAAAACTGCAAAAAAATGTGTCAAAGCAGTTAACTTTTCCTGAATTCAAAGTGTTATGTTTGGGGCAAATCCAATACAACACATTATTGAGTGGTGGCTGGATCATGTTATGGGTATGCTTGTAATCGTTAAGGACTGGGGAGTTTTTCAGGATAAAAAAGAAACGTAATAGAGCTAATTACAGGCAAAATCCTAGAGAAAAACATGGTTCAGTCTGTTTTCCACCAGACACAGGGAGATGAATTCACCTTTCAGCAGGACAATAACCTAAAGCACAAGGCCAAATCTACACTGGAGTTGCTTACCAAGAAGACAGTTCCTGAGTGGCCGAGTTACAGTTTTGACTTAAATTGTCTTGAAAATCTATGGCAAGATTTGAAAATGGTTGTCTAGCAATGATCATCAACCAATTTGACAGAGCTTGAAGAATTTTGAAAAGAATAATGGGCAAATATCATTCAATCCAGGTGTGCAAAGCTCTTAGAGACTTACCAAGAAAGACTCACAGCTGCAATAGCTGCCATGGGGTGTGAAAACTTATGTAAATAGCATATTTCTGTATTCATGTGGCAATAGTTTGAGGAGGCCCTTTCCCATTTCAGCATGACAATGCCCTAGTGCACAAAGTGAAGTCCATACAGAAATGGTTTGTCGATCGGTGTGGAAGAACTTGACTGGCCTGCACAGACCCCTGACCTCAACACCATCGAACACCTTTGGGATGAATTGGTACGCTGACAGCAAGCTAATCACCCAAGATCACTGCCTGACCTCACTAATGCTCTTGAGGCTGAATGGAAGTCCCCACAGCAATGTTCCAACATCTAGTAGAAAGCCTTCCCAGAAGAGTGGACAGGCTGTTATAGTAACAAAGGGAGGTGCAACTCCATATTAATATCCATGATTTTGGAATGAGATGTTCGACGAGCATGTGTCCACATACTTTTGGTACTGTAGTGTATTTAGTAATAAACAAACAAGATAAATATCCCCCATCTGCTATAACAGTACAGTGACTCAAAAACAAGATACAAATGGCAACAACTTAGCTAACGTAAACTCACCCCATTCTGTACAAATGTGCGCAACCGCAACATTCAAACAAGGATACAAAGAAAACTAATGGGTCTGTAGCGACTGTGTTGAGTTCAAAATCTGGTGTGTGAACAACGTTTCTATTCAAGCGTTGATGGACATGGTAATGGCTCTATAGTATTGGAGGAAAGACCCTCCGTTACATCGTGACGTGTCATGCCGTAACGTACAGCACGCATAAAGCAACTATTTCTGTCTTACAACCTCTCTCCACCAGGTGTAGCACTTCTCTCATCGTTTAAAAACAAGAAATGGACAGTGACAGGGGTAAGGGGGGGATACCTAGTCATTTTTTGCGTCATCACTGCATGCGATCATCGTTCTCAAAGCCGCTGTTTGCTTCTAAGATCACTTCAGCACCGCCCTAAAAACCCAATTCAAATTCGACACAAACCTTCAAATAGGTATGAAATGACACATTATATAAACTCTTTATAGTGTTTTATTTACATTTTAGAGGCAATAAGATAAGTTGGACAGATCGAGTGAAAAAAAAAGCAATTTTCCCACACAACATCTCTCCTTCTCACTATCATGCATTGGTTTCGCTTCCCCACCCGCCATTTTTAAAAAGACCCGACGGTGCGCATTGCCTTCTTGAATTATGCAGAAACGGGCAGCGTTTAGGTCATGTCATTTATTTTGTTGGAAAGGGGAGAAAGTGTGCTTTACAATGGTATTGACATTACAGTTGATCTGGAAGTATTATGTTTTTGGGCGCTAAAATAAGGTCAATTGTACAGACCAAGGCGATGTACAAAAGTGAGTGAGTTTACGTTAGCTAGCTAGGCAGCTGACAGGCAAAATGTGGCTAGCAGTAGTGTCTCTGCTAGCATAAAAACAAGTGCAGAAAATGCTGTACAATAACAAAATATGACTAAAACATTGACAACTTTGTTGGGAAACATTAGGAAACAAATACTGTACTCATAGTTCTTGCTTCCCAAACAGTGAAGGATAAAACAGAATAATAATGTTAGCTGAATTTGGTAGTTAATTAACACTGCAAGCCTGCGCTAGCTATGACATCATCAGTCACTCTTAAAGGGACAGGCTTTCTTAAATGTGAATAAAACAAAAATGTATATAGAACGGTTGTCTCCAATTAACAAAAATGTAATTAAATGTTGTTGTATTGTACTGGAACTTATGACAACAAACTCTACTTTTGGGGTTCAATTAAGAAAAAGGTTCTGATAGGATTCTGACTGTGGTGACACAATCCTACAAGATTTATCAAAAACCTAAAGGAACCAATCAGATTACCAATTGGAAAAAAATTGTCCAATCGGATTCAGATAGAGGTCATACAAAACCATATAGGATTTTGAGAATCCTATAGGGTCTGATACGATTACTTTTGATTCCAAATAGGAAAAAAGTAGTCCAATAAGGTTATGATACAGGTGACAAAATCCTATAGGACTTTGTGTCACCTCTATCAGAATCCTATTGGTCTACTTTTTTCCTATTGGAAATAAAAAATTAATCTTATTAGATCTTTTAGGATTCTCGCAGTCACCTCTATAGGATTGTGAGAATCTTATAGGATTATATTGGAAAAAAACTAAAATCCTATAGGATTTTGACTAGGGACTGACTTTTTACTTTTTAAGTCACTTGTCCAAAAATAAAAATAAATGGTCTGTAAACATCAAAAAGGTAATAAAAGTTGTGTTGTATGATGCAAGGAATCATTCCACAAAATAACCATTATTATCACTGGTATTGACAATGTAATTCTCTGATCCGTTGTAACCTTGAGCAAGGCATTTAACCCTCCACAAAGTAAAATACTGCATTAATAGGCCAATGTATAAAACATATGTGGTCCGTCAACCCTCCATCTGGAGAGCTACTGGGTGTGTAGGCTTTTTATATAAACATGCTCAAACACATCAGATCCAGCTTATCAAGGTCCTGTTGAGCAGCTGATATTTACTACAATGTGGCGTGTTTGAGCAGGACTGGAGAAAAAAGCCTTCACACTCCTGGACTCTCCAGGAGAAGAGTTGGCCACTCTGCAACATTACAATTACCACCAAATACTTATGTCTTTACAACATAATTCCATCATTGAATGAACCCGGGATCAAATGGCTAAGGTGGGCAAGGTAACTAAGACATTTATCTCTTTGTAAGGTTAAAATATTCTGTGTTTAGGGGAGATCTTGACAGCATACATTTTTTTCTCTCACTTTGTCAGAATTACATGGCTAGTATTGAATAGAGGAGAATCCTAGCCAATTTTGAGCCCTTGAGAAACAGTTTTTACAACCGTAGTATGCAGCATTGGTTTCATCAACTACGCACCCATATCAACTGCGTGTTGGCCATTTGCAGTTATACAACAGTGCCATTTGAAAGTTATTTTAGGACGTGGGACATGGCAATGACATTAATGCATGCTAATAGCTAAATGTTTAACTAGCAAGATAATCAGCCAAACTATACAATATATTTTGAATTGGCAATCTAGTTAGCCTGTTGTAGGCTGTACCATTATTTTACCTGCTGCGTAAATGTCTCTTTCTCTTCCCCTCTGGCAATGGCCCACTGGAACACACGCAGGTGATGCATACACCATGACTTTTCCAGGATTTTCTTTGCTGACCCAAAATTTGCAGCAACACTGTACTTGACACCCAGCATCCTAAGTAATAACACAGTTATAACATGCTATAGATTGCCATTCTCATTAAAGGGGCTGTAGCGGAGCAGGTTGAGAGCTTCAAGTTCCTTTTTGTCCACATCACCAAAACTAACATGGTCCAAGCACACCAAGACAGTCGTGAAGAGGGCACGACAAAACCTATTCCCCCTCCGGAGACTAAAAGATTTGGCATGGGTCCTCAGATCCTCAAAAGGTTTTACAGCTGCAAAATCGAGAGTATCCTGACCGGTTGCATCACCGGCTGGCATGGCAACTGCTCGACCTCCTACCGCAAGGCACTACAGAGGGTAGTGCGTAAGGCCCAGTACATCACCGGGGCCAAGCTTCCTGCCATCCAGGACCTCTTTACCAAGCGGTGTCAGAGGAAGGCCCTAAAAATTGGCAAAGACTACCCGCATGGCAAGAGGTACCGGAGCGCCAAGTCTAGGTCCAAGAGGATCCTAAATAGCTTCTACCCCCAAGCCATAAGACTCCTGAACAGCTAATCAAATGGCTACCCATACTATTTGTATTGCCCCCCCCCCCCAGAACGCTGCTGCTACTTTTGGTTATTATCTATGCAGTCACTTTAATACCTCTACCTACATATTAACTCAATTACCTCGACACCGGTGCCCCTACACACTGACACTGTACCCCCTTTATATAGAAGCGCAATTGTTATTTACGGCTACTCTTCAATTATTTGTTATTCTTATCTCTTACTTTTTATTATAATTTTATTTTAGGTATTTTATTAAAACTGCATTGTCGGTACCCCCTTTATATAGCCCCGCAATTGTTATTTACGGCTACTCTTCAATTATTTACTTTTTATTATAATTTTATTTTAGGTATTTTATTAAAACTGCATTGTCGGTTAAGGGCTTGTAAGTAAGCATTTCACTGTAAGGTCTACCTGTTGTATTCGGCGTATGTGACAAATAAAATTGGATTTGATGACAGCTGACATAACAGGTCATAACACTGTCATGACACATATTTACACCTGTTGTGACATATTTTGCGTTATTTTGTCACTGGTTATGACCCCTACATAACAATGTAAAAACCCACAAATCCTACCATGGTAGTTATTTTATGGCTGGTTATGACACGTACATAAGTGTCAAAACCCACAAAACCTACCACACAAGGCACAACATTCCATTGCACCATAGCCTACGTGTCAACTGTATGTTTATGTTGTATAGGTATTTTTTTAACTGACCATATTCAATTATCACCATTGTAATTGCACACACATTGATGTCAGACATGAACCTACCCCAATGCTCTGTTGCGGATGACTGGGTTGAATGCAGGTGTAGATTTCAGGAGCAGGACAGGACACCCTCTTTTTGACTGATATAATGGCATGTACGTGATAGGCCCATCTGGCTTATATGATTATGATGGTCATAATGCTTCTTCACAGTGTCAAAGTGTATTTTCTTAGTCCAAGTAAAGTGACACAGGATGGTCATAATGCTTCATGACAGTGTTATAAAGTTATTTAAAATATGATGAAAAAAACATGACTATAAATAATTAATTACAACAAAGGATTTAAGAAACAAACTTTCAAAACGAAAGAACTTCATGGCAAGGATTATTATTTTTTAAATAAATGTGGGTTGACACTCTTATTTAGGTGTCATAACCAGCCATAAAATTACTCAATATATATTACAACAGGTGTAAATATATGGGTCATGACAGTGTAATGACAGATTATGCTAGCTATTATGACATGACAATGTTATGATGTTATAACATGTTATGACACAGGGTGTCAAGTAAAGTGTTACCAAATTTGCTATAACTGGGAAAATCACCACAAACAATAATTATCAACAAATTTGCAAACGCATCTCGCGACTGCATGATTAAAAGACCACTTGTGCCTGTCAATGCAGTCTCCAGAGATTGGGAAGACAGTGAGCAACACATCCGGAGGACACTTTAATCCAATTCTGTTCAGGATAGCCTAATTGTTTTATATTGTCCATTCGGACAACTAAAATCTATAGTCTGCTTGTCTGACAAGCGTTAATGTTGTGGCCCAGCTCAAACATTTTGCCTGTACTTAATTCTATTGTATACATTTCATCTTAAAGAACTCCCTAGTCCTTGTCGATGACAAGGATACCCATAATATGATGCAGCCACCATCATGCTTGAAAATATTAAGTGAAGCTTTGTATTTAGGACAAAGTTATTTTACTTTGCCACATTTTCTACAGTTTTACTTTAGTGCCTTATTCCAAAGAGGATGCATGTTTTGGAATATTTTTTATTCTGTATTCAATCTGTTATTTAGGTTAGTATTGTTGAGTAACTACAATGTTGTTGATCCATCCTCAATCTTCCATCACAGCCATTAAACTCTTAACTGTTTTAAAGTCACTGTTGGCCTCATGGTGAAATCCCTGAGTGGTTTCCTTCCTCTCTGGCAACGGAGTTAGGAAAAACGCTGTATCTTTGTAGTGACTGGGCGTATTAATACACCATCAAAAGTGTAATTGATGGGCCTCCTGAGTGGCGTGGTGGTCTAAAGCACTACGCTTTAGACCACTACGAGTCCAGGGTCTGTCGCAGCCGGCTGCGACCGGGAGACCCATGGGGTGGCGCGCAATCGGCCCAGCGTCGTCCGGGTTAGGGGAGAGTTTGGCTGGTAGGGATGTCCTTGTCCCACTACGCTCTAGTGACTCCTGTGGCATGCTGGGTGCATGCATGCTGACACGGTGTACAGTGTTTTCCTCTGACACAATGGTGTGGCTAGCTTCCAGGTTAAGTGGGCAGTGCGGCATGGTTTGGTTGTGTTTCAGCTCTTGACCTTTTCCTATCCCGAGTCCGTAATCGAGATGCAGTGAAGAGATACTAATTACCAATTGGGAGAAATGACAAATTAAATGAAACTGTGTTATTCATAACTCCACCACGCTTAAAGGGATATTCAGTGTCTGCTTTTATATTCTACTTATTGACTTAAGACATTTCAGCTTTTCCCTTTTAAATAATGTGAACAAATTTCAAAAAACAATTCCACTTTGACATTATGGGGTATTATGTGTAGGCCAGTGGCACAAAATCTCAAGTTAATCCATTTTAAATTCAGACTGTAACACAACAAAATGTGAAAAAAGTCAAGGGGCGTGAATACTTTATGAAAGCACTGTAATGCCAGGAGGAATTGAGGAAATGCCAAACTAAACTATGGGAGAATTGCATACTCCTCACATCCTTTCTCCCTCTCCTCAAAACCTGTTGGAGGAGAAGGTTTGAGTGGCGGGACATCTAGCTTTCTCATCCAATGGATTTTGAGAAGGTAGAGAGGAGGACTTGAGTATCCAATTGAGATTCTCCCTATGGAACATGTCTCAGACCCAGAGTTTATCTGATCAGGTGGTGGCCTATTGGTTAGAGTTTATATCCACTAGATGACAGCGGTCCTCTTCTCCTAGCATTCTGAGCCTCCACTCTCCCTAAAGAAAAAACAGCTTGTTGCCCCATTTGGTTACACAGAGGTGATCTCTTCAGATTAATACACACTCCCTGTATATGCCATTTTAAGTACTTTTTTTGAATAACTCTTTTTAAGAAAAGTGCACAAAACCAAAATAACACTTAGTGGTATGCTGCTGGCTTTCCTCTGAAGCTAAGCAGGGTTGGACTGGTCATTCCCTGGATGGGAGACCAGTTGCTGCTGGAAGTTGTGTTGGAGGGCCAGTAGGAGGCACTCTATCCTCTGGTCAATAAAAATATCCCAGGGCAGTGATTACAGACATTGCCCTGTGTAGGGTGCGGTCTTTTGGATGGGACGTTAAACAGGTGTCCTGACTCCCACGGCACTTATTGTAAGAGCAGTGATGTTAACCCCAGTGTCCTGGCTAAATTCCCAATCTGACTGTCATGGCCATCTAATCATACCTAGCTTCCAATTGGCTCATTCAACCCCAATAGCTATTCCCCAAGTTAAATAATAACGTGTTCTGAGTCAACTTACCTGGTAAAATATGGGTTATAAAATTACACTGAATACATAAAAGTGTCAACAATTATTTTTAAACAGTTGCTGGGATAGGCCTAAGACCAGAGATTTTTATCAAACTTTACTGTAAAGAAAAGAGAAGCCCGCACTCTTGCTTATGACGTATTATATTAAAGCCTGCATAGGAACAAGTGATACAAAAGTTTATTTTTTCTTTAAACCGTCATCACATTATTCCCCACACACTTGCAACGAGATAACTCAGATGTGCAAGTGCTTTTTAGATTTTTTTGTTGTCAAACTTTACTTGACAGCATAGCCTATAATATGTGGTTTGATCATGAAGTTGAGTGGTGCCTCGATGTGCCTCAGTTTGAGCTCAGAGAACCCAGCAGTCTCCAGATGTTTCCATGTCGACCTGACTACTTCACATCCATCCCCAAAGTAGTACCATATCGGCTGGAGGACGTGCTGGAAGAAGTATGTCCAAGAGGATGGGTCTGCCACTACATGCTCTAAAAAGTACAGAGCACCACCCTGTTGGACATTCACAACAACAAAAGTTACCAGTAGTTACAAAGCATTTTGTTCCAACCTTCAGTCCATACCACTGTTAGTAGAAAAATGCATTGTCAGTATGTAGATAGTAACTGACTATTTAGTTGAAACTTCTAAACATGACGGTCTTCTAAAACTAGCCGCAGCAGGGCATTTATGTTTAGTGATTCAAGTGCCTGCACAGTGGTGTATTCGTTGCCCACTAGCTTGTGTTTCTGATGATTCAATCAAACTAAATTGAATTAGTTAGTGTAGCTATATTGCCTACGTTTGGTGCCTGCTATAGCTTGTTGCAACTTCCTAGCTATAGCCTAATATTCATCATAACTTAAAAACTACCTAGACATACTGGTTGTGTTTCAAAACAACATTTACAATGTTAGATTGCCAGTTGAATTACAACCTGCCATTTGATTAATTGTTTTTCAAGTTACCAATAGATTTTCTGAGTAACTCTAATTGCCATCATAATCTGTAGGAAAGTAGTTGTAATCATTTAGACTACAGAATCTACACAGTAAGCCCTAACAATAGTGACCTCAGTTATACACAGAGTACAAAACATTTGGAACACCTTCCTAATGTTAGCAGTTGATGTTAATTCTTTAATAACACAGACCCCCAAAATAGGTTTATTTAAAGAGAATAAATCATAGATGTTTTGCCGAGAGGTAGATGGTCGTTCCTTCCCTGTCCTCAGTGATTCTCTCCCGTGAGTCTCTCCTGAACAAAGGGACAGGATGTAGTTCTATAACCCAGCCCTAGCCTGTGGTTGAGCAATTAGAATTCCTTGCAATAAAACTGGGCCAATGGCCAAATAACAAGTATCCTATTTCAGACTCAATACATATAGACAAATTCCTCCCATGTCTCTGCATTAATCCCTATTACTGAAAAAAAAACAATTTCCCTTGATCGTTAGAACTGTATTAGAACTCTCTCCTCTGCGTTATGTATTATCTTAAAATATTCTTACATTAGCATTGAGTCGCACACCCTTTTCCCCTCAGAACAGCCTCAATTCGTCAGGCCATGGACTCTACAACGTGTCCAAAGCATTGCACACAGATGCTGGCCCATGTGGACTCCAATGCTTTCCACAGTTGTGCCAAGTCGGCTGGATATCCTTTGGGTGGTGGACCATTCTTGAGAAACAAGGGAAACTGTTGAGCATGAAAAACCCAGCAGCGTTGCAGTTCTTGACACACTCAAACCGGTGCACCTGGCACCTATTACCATACCCCCTTCAAAGGCACAAATCGTTTGTCTGGCCCATTCCCCCTCTTAATGGCGCATATACACAATCCATGTTTTAAATAGACTCAATGCTTAAAAGTCCTTTGAACCTGTCTCCTCCCCTTCATCTACGCTGATCGAAGTGGATTTAACAAGTGACATCAATAAGGGATCATAGCTTTCATCTGGATTCACCTGGTCAGTCTGTCATGGAAAGAGCAGGTGTTCCTAATGTTTTGTACACTCAGTGTATAACAAACTGCCAGCAGCGCGTTACTGACATTTCTCTGAAAAACATCATTATGCTGAAGGGTTATACCATGGCCAATATTTTCTATTTGAGAGTGGATGCATTGTTTCCTTTCCAAATTGATAAGCGCTCAAATGATTACACTCTAAATATTAAAATCAACTTACAGGCCTCAATATGCGATGCGCCTCCTGCAATGTTCGCGGTATGTTGTTGACAGAACACAGCACCAGCGTGCAGACGACAACGTCCACAGAGTCATCTTTCACTGCCCCCATGTCCTCTCCGGAAGCGACCACAAATCTTTCAAATGTTAGGTGATCATTGACAGCCATACTTTTTTGTAGATACTTCTCGAAGTGAGGATTGGGGTCGGTGCAAACCACCTTGCAACCAGACGGGTAGAATTCAAAGTTAGCCCCGCTTCCGCAACCGATCTCCAAAATGCGAAGCGGGCCATTGCCTTTGGTGAACTCTGAGAGATTGCTGAAAAGATCCTTCTTTTTGTCGTTCATTTTCTTGTTGTAGGTGAAAGATATCTTGTAAATTAGAAATGGAAAGAAACGCTTGTAGATGCCATATATGCCAACCACTTCCATTAATTGTAGTGGCAACGTTACTACCTTGAAAATAAACGTAAATAAATTCATAAAACAAGTCATTTTGCGTATGTTGAGCTGCAGAAGTTGATACAGTCGAAAGAATGTTTTGTTTCAAGCTATTCGTCTTCTTCTGTGTATTTTTTTTATGACTGCTGGCAACCAACTTTAAAGTTCATTACCGCCACCAACTGGACTGGAGTGTGGACCAGAGACATGGAGGCACAGCTATGTAATGTGGAAGGGAGGGAGGGGTAAGTCATTAAACTGTCATTCTTGTTTTATTTTTTCATGAATGTGTATGTTTGATGTTATGTTTGGCCTATGCCATGCCTCTCACCATATCCCAGTGAATTTTCTTGTACGTAAAGTAAATATCTGTGAAAATCAGACAATAGAAATATCTAATTTAGTGGAGAGCCTCATTCTGGTCCAAGTATGATAATTAGGGTCCTCACGGAATCCAGACATTAAAAAATATTAAAACATGTATTACCTTAGTAAGGAATCAACTAATGTATTGAAAATGTATTAATTTGCCCAAATGTATCATAAGACATGAACAAAATGTATCAGTGATACAACGAGACTTCCCCTGCCTTCTGGTAGATAGATGGAAAGGCTTTCCTAAAAACATACTCAATTACATGTTCACTACAAAGAAGCTTACACTTTCCTGGCAGAATGATTTAATTGTTGCATGTTGCGTTTATATTTTTGTTCAGTATATTTCAGTGCCAGAAATATGGGAGGGAAAGGGAGTGATTGTTATTAGATTTGAGGAGTAATTGGGTTGAAGAGCCAAGATTAACTGAACTGCTGGGGAAATTTTCAGGGAATATAGGTTTTAATTATGTATTATGTTTACTTAGGGAGACGAGAATATTGGGTAGGATTTAGACCTTACACATCTCCTTAATGTTCAAGGTCCCTGAGCGTGACACGTAATGTTATTGCACAATTTAACACAGTTAGTTATATTTCACTTATCACTTTTCACTATTGCCCGTTCCTGAATGAGTGAATCTACTGTGTCCCTAATGTCCTCCTTATTTGTTCATAAGGGTCAGTGCATGTGGCACAAATTCATTTTTGTACCTGACCAGTTTGCACAGGGAGAGTCTGTAGCGCTTCCTGGATGGCTGAAGCACAAACTCTGAGTTGAGCACATGGGAGGGGGGCTCTGATATTTTGTTTGCCGTCCTCAGCATGTTTGTGTGGTAGCTGTCCAGAAAGGTTTTGATGGTCAGCTTGACAATATTTTTTTGGGCAGTTTTCAGCAGACTTGACACCCTGGTTTTTGCCTGTACTGTGTGTTGTACCAAGCAGTGATGCAGTGCTGCAAAACACTCTGGATAGTGGAGCAAAAGAACATGTTCAGTATTTCCAAGGTTGCCCCGAAAGACTTCAGCCTGCAGAGAAAGTGCATGCACTATTGCACCTTAGCACACACATAGCACATAGTCTACTTTGACACTCCATCTCAGGGCATGGTCAACATGTACTCCCAGATATATATATGAGAGTAGACCTGCTGGATGTGTTCACTGTGAATGACTACCTGGTTTTGGTCAGCCACTGACCTGGGCTCAAAGATAACCTCCTGTGTTTTTGTGACATTCAGGACAAAATAGTTTGTCACATCACTGCACAAGGCTGTTTACACTGTCTAGGTACAGTGGGAGGTTGCTGTTGTCCTCCAGTAGGGCCAGCAGGACAGTGTCATTGGAGTACTTAATCATAAAATGCTTGGTGTTTTGACTTGTGCAATTGGTGTACAGAATGAAAAGGACGGGTGAGCTCACACAACGTCCAGTTCTTTCATTTTGGCTAGTAAAAGGTGCGTTTGTATGGTGTTAAAAGCAGAGGAAAAATCTATAAAGAGTGCTTTGGCATATGTTTTTGGTTGGTCTAGGTGTTTCAGAATCAGGTGTGTGAGGGTGGTCATTGCATCCTCTGTACTGCGCCCGTTTCTATATACTAGCTGGTAAGGGTCTAGTTTCCTATTTGCAGAGAGTTTTAGGTTCAGAGCCACTATTCTCTTCAAAGATTTGATGAGCATTGTGGTCAGAGCCACTTGTCGGCAGTCATTGTGCTCCTTGGGGAATGGCTTTTTCGGGGTGGGGATGAAGTGAAACGTTTCCAGGCCTGTGGTATTGTGTGTGAGTCGATGGATAACTGGAAGATGGGTTGCCAGACTGGGTCAAGCTCTTCAGCAAAGGTATTGAGGAGGACTGGGCTCACATTATCTGGCCCAGAGGCCTTTCTTGGGTTCAGTTGTTTAAAAACCTTTGTGACCTGCTCTGTGGTAACAATGATTTCCTCTGTGTGAGAGGCGGGGACAGTCTGTAGGACAGCAAAGCAGTCATTTGTGTGATTATGGGTGTCAAATAACAGGTTCAGTTTCTTCACAAATGTGGGCTCGTCACCTATGTGGAGGGGTTTACAGGGTGCTGACATGCCGGCCATGCTCTTTATGGTTTGCCAGGCTAGCCCATTGTTCCTGCAGTGATGATTCACCAACTTCATCAAATGTTTTCATAATTTATCTGCAGATAAGCGCTAAAAAGCCTAGGCCTACCAATAGGTAACCAAATGAACGGCTCTCTCACTGATGCAATTCGGTAGGTTACACTGACTGACGAGACGAGAGTCACTCACTGTCTGGCCCCGACATGCCAGGAAAGGAAACCTAGGAAATCCTTTAGGTTACTTGTCCCAATGCGATACCATAGGACATACAGTATAACCAAGTTGCATTATTTATGAATGGCAAAGGGATATAGGAGATCGACTTTATTCAGTCAGTTCCAGTTCGACACCTTTTATAAATGAATGTGTCAGAAAAAAATGATTAAGATATGCCGTGGATTTTGACTCATCGTTACAACTTACATTACATTGGACGTGAAAATTCATGTGCATTATGCTCTCTCCCTCCTCTGTGTATTTTTTTTGGACTGCAACTGGAGATCTGTATATAATGACAATATGCTCATTTCTCCGCCCTAAAACGGGAGTCATTGTCCGGGAAGGCAGGCATCAAGCTTAGTTCTAAAATAAGCCCATAGAAATGCATTGGGCTGTGAAACCTCTTGCTTCGCTTCTTCCTCTCTTCTGCATTGTCCTGTCATCGTTCGCTTTGTGACTGACAGGCGCCTATCCTACCAATAGATTGTTAGAAGACGCATATCGTTCATTCTAGTGGGAGAAGTCTTGCTGGACTGGCGAACTGAAGCTTTTAAATGAAAAGTAGCCTGGTTAATATGAAGTGGAAAATGTAGCTGGCTGAAAATGAGTCTGTAACCGGTTGATTAGCCAACAGCTGGCGCTTAATGAAAACATTGGTGGTAGCGAGCTGGAGAACATATTCATTGTAGCTTCCCACATTAGCTATAGCAAATAATAATTCAACAAAACTATGGCCTACAACCAGGTGTGGTGCTAGGGTCTCAGCACAGAGGGGGTGGATTGGTCTCGAGGGGCCCTTCTGACCAAATCATTTTTTAAAGTATAGCTGATATGGCCAATCATAAATGCAAATTAGGCATTATCACATATTGAGCCATGCAATCTGATTTCCAATAAAACACACAGAGAGATACGGTGTTTCACTTTGCCAGACACAAAAAAAAGAAAACAGGTTGCCAGTCGGCCGCTAATAGCAAAACAATGTTTTAGCACCAAGAACGTGTCGCTCTACAAAGCGTAGCGGCCAGGAGAGCTCCACAGGTAGTCGGCACCATGGTCAGCAGCACCCAAGCGAAGATTCATCAAAACCATTCATCAAAATCATTAATCTAAGGCATGAAGCGGTTGTTTAGTAGACAAAAAGGCCTACATTCAAAGATAAAGTAGATACGTAAGTCTACAACTCAAAAACAGATACAGTGTAAGCAACACATGGCAGGCAGTGTCTCTCTCTCTCTCTCACTCTCTCACACACACACACACACACACACACACACACACACACACACACACACACACACTCTTTTTCACTCTTCTCAGCCAATCTTGCCATTTTGTAGATTGATTTAGCCTAGTAGTCAATTTGTTAATTCCATCATCATGCATTCCATAAAACAAAATAATAATCCCAACAAGTGAACGAACTATGTACAAATCAAGGTCCCATTTTAAAACGTCATCTTCCCCTCATTCATGTTGTCAAACCACTTTGTAAATGTCTATGTCTTGCCATAGCCACAGGACGTAGGGGTGCTGCAGCACCCCCTGAAAAATCAGAATTATTTTGTATATTTTTTATCGCATCACCCTAACCCGCAAACATCTTCTCGTGGCTATTTTTCTTGCTCAAAACAAAGCAAAGTGAGATTGGATAGTCTGGCCTCATTCATGCATGCACACGAATAGCTCTTGATGAGCTTCATGCGACTAGAACTTCGCTCTGACTGCTGATGGGAATGGTCTTGTAGATTCTATGGAGAATGGTCAGATTCGGTGCATGTCGTTGGCAATGAGGAATGGTAGGTCTGCGTCAGTGTTGAGATCCATGGTTAACTCGGAATACAGAGCATTCGGAAAGTATTCAGACCCCTTGACTTTTTCAACATTTTGTTACGTATGTTAGAGCCTTATTCTAAAATGGATTACATTTTAAAAAATCCTCATCAATCTGCAGACAATACCCCATACCGACAAAGTGAAAAGAGAAATACCTTATTTACTTAAGTATGCAGACCCTTCACTATGAGATTCGAAACTGAGCTCAGGTGCATCCTGTTTCCATTGGTCATCCTTGAGATGTTTCTACAACTTGATTGGAGTCCACCTGTGGTAAATTAAATTAATTGGACATGATTTGGAAATGCACACACCTGCCTATATAAGGTCCCACAGTTGACAGTGCATGTCAGAGAAGAGAAAAAAACAAGCCATGAGGTTGAAGGAATTGTCCATAGAGCTCTGAGACAGGATTGTGTCGAGGCACAGATCTGGGAAAGGGTACCAACAAATGTCTGCAGCATTTAAGGTCCCCAGAAACACAGTGGCCTCCATCATTCTTAAATAGAAGAAGTTTGGATCCATCAAGACTCTTCCTAGAGCTGGCCGCCCAGCCAAATTGAGCAATTTCACCTTGTGACAGAAAACGTTTGACCTCTGTCATTGCCAACAAAGGGTATATAACAAAGTATTGAGATAAACTTTTGTTATTGACCAAATAATTATTTTCCACCATAATTTGCAAATTAATTCATAAAACATCCTACAATGTGATTTTCTGGATTTTTTTCTCATTTTGTCTGTCATAGTTGAAGTGTACCTATGATGAAAATTACAGGCCTCTCTCATCTTTTTAAGTGGGAGAACTTGCACAATTGGTGGCTGACTAAATACTTTTTTGCCCCACTGTATCCCAACCAGAAGCCATGGATTACAGGCAACATCCACATCGAGCTAAAGGCTGGAGCTGTCTCTTTCAAGGTGCGGGACACTAATCCGGACACTTATAAGAAATCCCGATGTGACCTCAGACGAACCATCAAACAAGCAAAGCGTCAATACAGGATTAAGATTGAATTCTACTACACCAGCTCTGACGCTCATCGAATGTGGCAGGGCTTGAAAACTATTACGGACTACAAAGGGAATCCCAGCCGTGAGCTGCACATTGACGCAAGCCTACCAGATTAGGTAAATGCATTTTATGCTCCCTTCGAGGCAAGTAACACTGAAGCATGCATGAGAGCACCAGCTGTTCTGGACGACTGTGTGATAACGCTCTTGGTAGCTGATGTGAGCAAGACCTTAAAGCAGGTCAACATTCACAAAGCCGCGGGGTCAAACGGATTACCAGCACGGCTACTCAAAGCATGCACGGTCCAACTGGCAAGTGTCTTCACTGACATTTTTCTCCCTGACCAAGTCTGTAATACCTACATGTTTCAAGCAGTCCACCATAGTCCCTGTGCACAAGGAAGTGAAGGTAACCTGCCTAAATGATTACCGCCCAGTAGCACTCACGTAGGTATCCATGAAGTTCTTTGAAAGGCTGGTCATGGCTCACATCAACAGCATCCTCCCGGATACCCTAGACCCACTCCAATTTGGATACCACCCCAACAGATTCACAGATGACACAATTTCAATCGCACCCCACACTGCCCTTTCCCACCTGGACAAAAGATACACCTATGTGAGAATGCTGTTCATTGACTACAGCTCAGCTCTCAACACCATAGCGCCCACAAAGCTCATCCCTAAGCTAAGGACCCTGGGACTAAACACCGCCCTCATCAACTGCATCCTGTACTTCCTGATGGGCCGCCCCCAGGTGGTAAGTGTAGGCAACAACACATCTGCTGATCCTCAACACTGTTTGGTCACGCAGTTGTGGGTGAACAAGGAATACAGGAGGGGACTAAGCACACACCCGAGGGGCCCTCGACTCCAACACCATCATTAAGTTTACTGACGATACAACAGTGGTAAGCCTGATCACCAATGATGATGAGACGAGGGAGGAGGTCAGAGACTTGGCCGTGTGGTGCTCATGATGCTCTCTGCGCTTTTAACGGACATCGGAGACTATCACAGTGCAGGTGCATTTATACGGAGACTTGATTACACACAGGTGGATTGTATTTATCATCATTAGTCATTTAGGTCAACATTGGATCATTCAGAGATCCTCACTGAACTTCTGGAGAGAGTTTGCTGCACTGAAAGTAAAGGGGCTGAATAATTTTGCACGCCCAATTTTTCAGTTTTTGATTTGTTAAAAAAGTTTGAAATATCCAATAAATGTCGTTCCACTTCATGATTGTGTCCCACTTGTTGTTGATTCTTCACAAAAAAATACAGTTTTATATCTTTATGTTTGAAGCCTGAAATGTGGCAAAAGGTCGCAAAGTTCAAGGGGGCCGAATACTTTCGCAAGGCACTGTATATCCACAGTAAAACGAGCCCTATATCGACATAACCTGAAAGACCACTCAGCAAGGAAGAAGCAACTGCTCCAATACCGCCATAAAAAAGCCAGACTACGGTTTGGAACTGCACATGGGGACAAAGATTGTATTTTTTGGAGAAATGTCCTCTGGTCTGATGAAACAAAAATAGAACCTTTTGGTCATAATGACCATTGTCATGTTTGGAGGAAAAATGGGGAGGCTTGCAAGCCGAAGAACACCATCCCAACCTATGTGATATCCAATGCTTTACCCAAGCCCACAGGGAGACGTCCCAGGGCAGGCTGCACAGACTTCAGACAATGTGAATGGCAATAAAGTTTCCAACCCATGATGGAACTCGTAGCCCAGTCGATTAGGGGGTTGTGCCTCTGGAGCCATGAAAACCCCAAAATCATGGTGTGGTATCCCAGGAGGTCTACCCCAGGGGATGTTAATAGAGAGGAAGTATGTGAGGCGACATTGGCTCCCTCTGCTGGGAATATGGGAGCTGGGCACCCCGACACAGACAGCTCTAAGTGGAGGCAATTAGAGGAAAGTCCCAACCAGCCGTGGAGGCCAAATAGAAGGAGCACGGTGGCACCAACACCAAGTGAAAAGAGAGTGAAAGGAGAGAAGAAGGAACAAGCCAAACCTCAGTGATTTTCTTTGTTATGTTTATTTTCTGTCTTAGTAAAGTTGTTTTTGCAGACAAAAGCCTCCCTGTCTCTGTGTCAACCCAACACCCCACGGTTTACCACAATGGGTACATGAGGAGAATCCAGGATCAGAAACGTCATAGCCTCACTGTGGTTTTCTGACACTCGCAGGTTGATAGGATCCGTATTGTAGGTGACTCTGCCCATAGAGCGCACATTCAGAGCTCTGACGTCCATCGGGATGGAAAGGGGTTGAGTGGAGATACCCAGCTCCGACACCAGGGAAGTGTTCATAAATTTCGTTGGCCGCAGAGTCAATGAGCACCCAAATGGATTTGGACTGGTCTCCCCACAACAGGGTAACATAGAGACGGTTACGAGTAGTGAGAGATTGGAAACTCCCCTTACGGTTCACCAGTGTACTCATCTACTGATGAGCCTGGTCTTTTAATGGGTAGGTAGGATTGTCCTGTAGCTCCACAATACAGACAGCTCTTAATGTTTAGTCTGCGTAACCACTCAGCAGGAGACAATCTAGCCCTGCCCAGTTGCATGGGCTCCGGAGGAGGCGAGTCGACAGCCTTCTATGATTTCCGGAGGAACTCGGGTGACAAGATTCTCTCGGAAGACAAGATTTCTGACAAGACAAGACAAGACAAGATTTCTGTGATTCCTCAGAGGCGAGGTGGAATTCAAGGACGAGCGAGAACGTAGCCGATGGGCGGTTAAGTTCTCATACCTGCCCATCGATCCAGATGGTCAAGGCTATGAGGGAGTCGAGGTCCATGGGCAGTTCCCAGGCTGTGAGCTCAAATTGAATCACCTCTGATAATCTGTGAAGGAATGTATCAAACAGGGCTTCCGGGTTCAGGCATTCTCAGCCACCAACATGCGAAAAACCACTACATAGTCTTCCACACTACGGGAGTCTTGACGTTGTTGGAGCAGCTTACAAGCAGCCTCTCTCCAGACAATGGAGAATCTAACACTTTTCATATCTCCGCAACAAACTCCTCCAAGAAGGCTGCAGCTCGAAGATGAGGGAGCACTGGGAGAGAAATGGACGGCAGGTTCCAGAATCTCCAGCGTAGCGCTCCGGATGAGGTAAGCGAGGTTCTCGGGACCCCGGAGTAGGCTGGGAAGAAGTGCCTTTGGTGGCGGGATTGCTGAGAGTCTGGGGGATTACTGTTGTGGCTTGCTGCCTAGTTAGGAATCCGTGGAATTGCCTCCAGCAATGTAATGAACGCATGGCCATGGCGTTCTGCCAGGGTATGGAGTCCCTCCATAAGACTTTGCATTAACCCCTCATATCTTCCAATGGTGGTTCCATGGGAGGAGACAGCGTTGCAGAGCTGGTCCGAGTCTGCTGGGTCAGTCATGGTCAGTTCGTACTATCACGGCTCAGGCTAAGACCCAGATGCAGACACAGGAGGCGGATAGTATGAGTCTCAGAGTTTATGACAATACAAGGGGCAGGAAATCAGTAGGTCAAGGCAGGCAAAGAGTCGTAATCAAAATCAGAGTCAGGCAGGTATAGGACGGCAGGCAGGATTGGGGTCAGGACATGCAGAAAGGTCCGAGCTGGGAAGACTAGAAAAAGCTAAAACTAGAGCACAGGAACATGCTGGTAGGACATGACGGGACAAGACGAACTGGCAACAGACAAACAGAAAACACAGGTATAAATACACAGGGGATAATGGGGACAAATTGGAAATACCTGTTGGGTGGTGGAGACAAGCACAAGACAGGTGAAACAGATCAGGGCGTGACACTAATTATATATATTTTTTAAGTCTGATAAAAGACATGAGCTCTGCTTTGTTTTTTGTACAGGCTGTACACAGCTGTTCATCAGTCTCTCATTCACAATTTGACAAGCACTTGACAATGCCTCGAATTTCCTGGCAGCAAATATATAATTCACAAGTGATAGGCTAATATTGTCACTCATAAGAGTATTCTTGATTTAATCGTGTCTTTATATATACTAAATGACTTATGTGCGAATTTGTTTTTATTTAGAATGGACCATTATCATGCACCTGCCTCGAAACAGGGGCAGGGGAAAAAATACTTGTCATCTACAGTATGCACTTAAATAGCGAATGGAGGACACTACAGTGGTTAATTTTCATTTCATCCTGTTTTAAAGAGAAGCAATGCACTTAACATTAGGAAAGTTGACACATAAATATAGTAGGCCTAGCCAATAGAAAGCTGATGGGATCATCCTCTTTTTAATAGAAGCCATCACTCTGTTTTCTTACGCAATTGCACAGCCTATTGAAATGTTGCTCATCATGAGCTCATGGGCATTCATGAAGTGTTTGATTCAATTTTGGATACATTTGTATTGATGTCAGAGTGATTAGAGGGACAATAGAGTGCTGAGTACCAGGCAGTTAGCCAGTTTTGTAGGCTATTAATGACCATCAGTAGCATCAGAGGTTGGAGAAGCCTAATTACCGGGACTAAACGGTCATGTGAAATTTGACTGCCATCATGACTCGTGACCACCAGTGTGGTAGTAATACGATCACCGTAACAGCCGTGGTTACGGGCGTGGAGGCCATGCTTCCATCAACACCAGCCTCATTAGCCGCTGTCAGGCTAAAGCAGTGGTTGCAAGCATGACGGATGCAATTACATTTTTCTTATTCTCTCGCTCTTTGCGTTTTAGCGCACCTGACTTGTACTTTTTATCCATTTGTCGCCTGAATGTAACTTAGCTAGCTAGACATGACCTGATGAAGTTAAACTCATGCAACAGACAGGGTTGTCAATCAAATATGTCAGGCCTGGGTAAATTTGTTTTCATAATTTAAGAAGACAATAACTAATGTTGTTTTGGTATTGTAAAGGAAATAAAGGTCAGAACGTGACAGTATCCCCCCCAAAGGTGCGGACTCCGGCCGCAAAACCTGAACCTATAGGGGAGGGTCTGGGTGGGCGTCTGTCCGCGGTGGCGGTTCTGGATTGGGACGTAGACCCCACTTCACCACAGTTTTTGTCCGCCTCATTGTCTGCCTCCGTGGCCTCTTAAACACGGCGACCCTCGCCGCCGACCTCGGACTGGGGACCCTAGAAATGGGTCCCGAATGGACGGGAGATTCCGGCAGCGCCAGACGGACGGGAGACTCCGGCAGCTCCGGAGTGAAGGGCAATTCTGGCATCGCCTGGCTGACTGACGGCTCCGGCAGCTCCTGGCTGACTGACGGCTCTGGCGGCTCCTGGCTGGCTGGCGGCTCAGGACAGACGGGAGACTCTGGCGGCTCAGGACAGATGGGAGACTCTGGCGGCTCAGGACAGATGGGAGACTCTGGCGGCTCAGGACAGACGGGAGACTCTGGCGGCTCAGGACAGACGGGAGACTCTAGCGGCTCAGGACAGACGGGAGACTCTAGCAGCGCTGGAGAGGAGGAAGGCTCTGGCAGCGCTGGACAGGCAGGAGCACCTGTAGGCAGAAGACGGAGAGACAGCATGGTGCGGGGGGCTGCCACCAGAAGGCTGGTGCGTGGAGGTGGCACTGGATAGACCGGACCGTGCAGGCGCACTGGAGCTCTTGAGCACTGAGCCGGCCCAACCTTACCTGGTTGAATGCTCCCGGTAGCCGGGCTGTGCTGGCGAACCGGGGACACCATGCGTAAGGCTGGTGCCACATACGCCGGCCCAAGGAGACGCACTGGAGACCAGATGCGTAGAGCCGGCTTAATGGCACCTGGCTCGATGCCCACTCTAGCCCGGCCGATACGAGGAGCTGGAATGTACCGCACCGGGCTATGCACACGCACTGGGGAAACTGTGCTATCCACTGCATAACACGGTGCCTACACGATCCCTCTCTCTCTCCGGTAAGCACGGGAAGTTGGCGCAGGTCTCCTACCTGGCTTCGCCACACTCCCTGTGTGCCACCCCCAATAAATTTTTGGGGCTGCCTCTCGGGCTTCCAGCCGCTCTGCCCTGCTAGCTCCTCATAATGCCGCCTCTCTGCTTTCGCTGCCTCCAGCTCTGCTTTGGGGCGGAGATATTCCCCTGGCTGTTCACAAGGTCCTTTACCGTCCAGAATCTCTTCCCAAGTCTATTTCTCCAAGTACCGCTGCCTCTCCTGCTGCTGCTGTTGCTGCCTGTTACCATGCTGCTTGGTCCTTGGTTGGTGGGTGTTTCTGTATCCCCCCCCCCCCCCCAAATGACACCTGCCTCTGACTGAGAACCATACTAGGCCGAAACAGAAACCAAACATAGAAAAACAAACATAGACTGCCCACCCCAACTCACGCTCTGACCATACTAAAAAAAGGCAAAACAAAGAAAATAAAGGTCAGAAAGTGACAATAAGCAACACCAGCTCAAGCAAATTCCAGGATTTAATGAAATCATGTAATGTATCATATTATATATACATTTGGCATGTGTTATAGTGTTAAATGATGGTTTGAGCCTTTCAGTGAGATGGACAAAAGTTTCAATGTTACATATTGCATATTGAGTTAAATGTTACAATGTTGCCATTTTTCTCTGTCTCACAATGGTACCAATACTAGCCTCATGTCAGATCTGTTTGTGCTCTTGCAAACTCCATTGCTCATTGTCAAGCCAAATCTGTTTGGCATGATAGCACAAACAGCCTGGCACTCAGACTATGTTATCAATAGATAATCTGAGTAACACTGTTGCCATGATTTGTGTGAAAGTAGATTTAATCATCAAGACCACACAGAAAGTCCTAACATTAGTGGGGACTACATTTATATAATCCTAACTGTTGTCAAAAGGGAATAATTCCTGACAGACCTAGGCTTGTTTTTTTACATTTATCTGATCAACTTATTTTTATTATACTTTTTACTATGTTGACAGCTGATGGATGTTAGCCTATTGCTTTCATTCCCATGCATAAGCTCTCAATTGTATCCTGTAAAGAGAATCAATTAGCAGGCCTCACTATGTGATACGCCTCCTTCAATGTTCGCAGTCTGTCATGGACAGAACACAGAACCAGCATGCAGATGACATTGCCCACTGGGTCAACATTTACTTCGCCCATGTCCTCGCCCGACGCGTCCAGAAAGCTTTCGAACGCTAAGTGGTCATTGACAGCCAGGCTCTTTTGCAGATAGCCTACTTCTCGAAGTGAAGATTGGGGTCAGTGCAAATCACCTTGAAACCAGATGGGTAGAACTCAAAGTAGGCCCCGCTTCCGAAGCCAATCTCGTAAATGTTTCATGAACATTTTATCCTTTCCTCCGCTCCTGGCTGCATGTGATGCCATAGAAATAGAATGAATAGAATGGGCGTCCCCATTCAAGTCAATGATGGCATAATGTGTGGACTGGCTCCCATTGTGAGTATACCCATAGGAGCAAAGCAGGAAGCAAAAGCAGGAAGCAAAAACAGGAAGTGTACCCATCAATATGTGCTGTGATTTGTTGATTCAACTCAACTGACATTACAAAAAATATGCAATGCATTTGTTACGTTATAGCCTTATTATAAAATTGATTAAATTGTTTTTCCCCCCTCATCAATCTACACACAATACCCCATAATGACAAAGCAAAAACAGTTTTCTCAAATTTTTTGCAAATATATTACAAATAAAAACTTAAATCACATTTACAGTGCCTTGCGAAAGTATTCGGCCCCCTTGAACTTTGCGACCTTTTGCCACATTTCAGGCTTCAAACATAAAGATATAAAACTGTATTTTTTTGTGAAGAATCAACAACAAGTGGGACACAATCATGAAGTGGAACGACATTTATTGGATATTTCAAACTTTTTTAACAAATCAAAAACTGAAAAATTGGCCGTGCAAAATTATTCAGCCCCCTTAAGTTAATACTTTGTAGCGCCACCTTTTGCTGCGATTACAGTTGTAAGTCGCTTGGGGTATGTCTCTATCAGTTTTGCACATCGAGAGACTGACATTTTTTCCCATTCCTCCTTGCAAAACAGCTCGAGCTCAGTGAGGTTGGATGGAGAGCATTTGTGAACAGCAGTTTTCAGTTCTTTCCACAGATTCTCGATTGGATTCAGGTCTGGACTTTGACTTGGCCATTCTAACACCTGGATATGTTTATTTTTGAACCATTCCATTGTAGATTTTGCTTTATGTTTTGGATCATTGTCTTGTTGGAAGACAAATCTCCGTCCCAGTCTCAGGTCTTTTGCAGACTCCATCAGGTTTTCTTCCAGAATGGTCCTGTATTTGGCTCCATCCATCTTCCCATCAATTTTAACCATCTTCCCTGTCCCTGCTGAAGAAAAGCAGGCCCAAACCATGATGCTGCCACCACCATGTTTGACAGTGGGGATGGTGTGTTCAGCTGTGTTGCTTTTACGTCAAACATAACGTTTTGCATTGTTGCCAAAAAGTTCAATTTTGGTTTCATCTGACCAGAGCACCTTCTTCCACATGTTTGGTGTGTCTCCCAGGTGGCTTGTGACAAACTTTAAACAACACTTTTTATGGATATCTTTAAGAAATGGCTTTCTTCTTGCCACTCTTCCATAAAGGCCAGATTTGTGCAATATACGACTGATTGTTGTCCTATGGACAGAGTCTCCCACCTCAGCTGTAGATCTCTGCAGTTCATCCAGAGTGATCATGGGCCTCTTGGCTGCATCTCTGATCAGTCTTCTCCTTGTATGAGCTGAAAGTTTAGAGGGACGGCCAGGTCTTGGTAGATTTGCAGTGGTCTGATACTCCTTCCATTTCAATATTATCACTTGCACAGTGCTCCTTGGGATGTTTAAAGCTTGGGAAATGTTTTTGTATCCAAATCCGGCTTTAAACTTCTTCACAACAGTATCTCGGACCTGCCTGGTGTGTTCCTTGTTCTTCATGATGCTCTCTGCGCTTTTAACGGACCTCTGAGACTATCACAGTGCAGGTGCAGTTATACGGAGACTTGATTACACACAGGTGGATTGTATTTATCATCATTAGTTATTTAGGTCAACATTGGATCATTCAGAGATCCTCACTGAACTTCTGGAGAGAGTTTGCTGCACTGAAAGTAAAGGGGCTGAATAATTTTGCACGCCCAATTTTTCAGTTTTTGAATTGTTAAAAAAGTTTGAAATATCCAATAAATATCGTTCCACTTCATGATTGTGTCCCACTTGTTGTTGATTCTTCACAAAAAAATACAGTTTTATATCTTTATGTTTGAAGCCTGAAATGTGGCAAAAGGTCGCAAAGTTCAAGGGGGCCGAATACTTTCGCAAGGCACTGTACATCAGTATTCACACTCTTTACTCAGTACTTTACTCAGAAGCACCTTTGGCAGCGATTAAAGCCTTGAGTCTTCTTGGAAATTATGCTACAAGCTTAGCACACCTGTATATTGGGAGTTTCTCCCATTCGTCTCTGCAGATCCTCTCAAGCTCTATTAGGTTGGATGGGGATGGTCGCTGCACAGCTATTTTCAGGTCTATCCAGAGATGTTTGATTGGGTTCAAATCTGGGCTCTGGCTGAGACCCTCAAGGATATTCAGAGACTTGTCCCGAAGCCACTCCTGCATTGTCTTTGCTGTGTGCTTAGGGTCATTGTCCTGTTGGAAGGTGAACCTTCGCCCCCAATCTGAGGTCCTGAGAGCTCTGGAGCAGGTTTTCATCAAGGATCTCTCTGTACTTTCCTCTGTTTATCTTTCCCTCGATCCTGACTAGTCTCCCAGTCCCTGTCGTTGTAAAACATCCCCATAGCATGATGCTGCAACCACCATGCTTCACCGTAGGGATGGTGCCAGGTTTCCTCCAGACGGGATACTTTGCATTCAGGCCAAAGAGTTCTATCTTGGTTTCATCAGACCAGAAGAATCTTGTTGATCTACCCCGGAAGGCTCAGTTTGGCTGGGTGGTCAGCTCTAGGAAGAGTCTTGGTGGTTCCAAACTTCTTCCACTTAAGAATGATGGAGGCACTATTTTCTTGGGGACCTTCAATGCTGCATACATTTTTTGGTACCCTTCCCCAGATCTGTGCCTCGACACAATCCTGTCTCGGAGCTCTACGGACAATTCTTTCAACCTCATGGGCGTTTTTTTCTCTGACATGCACTGTCAACTGGGGGACCTTAATATAGATAGATATGTGACTTCCCAAATCATGTCCAATCAATATAATTCACCACAGATGGACTCCAATCAACTTGGAAAAACATCTCAAGGAGGATAAATCGAAGCAGAATGCACCTGAGCTCAATTTGAGTCTCATAGCAAAGGGTCTGAATACTTATGTAATCAAGGTATTTCAGTTTTTTTTTGTAAAAATTTGTAAAAACTTCTAAAAACCTGTTTTCACTATGGGGTATTTTGTGTAGATTTATGAGGGAAAAATAGGAAAAAAGTAAAGCGGTCTGATTACTTTCCGAATATACTGCGGAAATCCCATGACAGAGTGTCTATAGCCTAATACTTTAAAAAGCTCACATAATTGCTGTCACAAACACCACAGAGTTGTCACTGACTAGTTGGATATTCAATTCCCAGTGAGCAAAACATTTCTGTAATTACAAGACTTCATAGAAATTCATTTTTATCAGGGTTTTCCTTTGGTGGACCATATTTTTTGTGACTGTTATCAATAAAACTCATGAATGCAACTGTTTATGTCAAATTGTTCTACGTGTAGCCCTGGTTGTCCCGAATAAAAAATGCTAAAACACACCATTGTGAGGTTAAATGTAAGGGCTGGACATGCAGATATATGAAAGTCAGATAAATAAAAATACGATTTTTGCTGGTATATCAGGACTTATATGGTTAATTCCCTCTCAGGTTTCCTTCTAATCAAGAGGAAGGGCATGCTTATGACTCACCTAAGGGACTCACCTAAGTATAATTCATGCTTAATGGTGGCTTCTTAGAAACCATGCACATTCAAATCGATTATATATTTATTCCTGGGAGATGGAGGTAATGTAACAGTTTTGTCATCCACTAAAACAAACCCACAAATCATCCATTTTAACTTTTGGATAACGAATTATACGATAGTCTTATTAGTTCAATAACTTTGTTTCATTTTGTTTTGCGATCTTACGGTCCCTGGGCCGTTTTCAAACCAAAGGCATTTACCGACACTCCCTAACAATTTGCTGAGAGTCATCAATTATGCAGGGTACCCGCACGCACTGGGAAGGGAGTTAGCAGCAACAATATGGCGACAGCCGCAGTTTCTCCCGAATCTTTTGGACATCTGCAGTTCAGTGCCGGCTGTCTGGATTTCTGTTAATGCGGGAAAAGTAAGTAAATATCCTGTTGTCTTGTCAGGCTGGGTTTTGGTGGAGGATGGACCATGCATGCTACTTCCCTGTCTACAACTGCACCCCAATGCCGCAGAGCGGTCCCCCTCAGCATCTTTTATCCTCGCGTTTGTGTATAGGGCTCCTTGTCAAAGCTTGGGCAAATATGCATGGAAAACCAAAATTACATGTATGGATTACTTTCTTTAGCTGAAAAAGATGAGCTTATACTGCGGAAAGGGGTGGGTAGTGATAAAGCAGGTAAATTGGGGTGTTGGCCTGCCTCTGAACGGAATGAGATTTCAATGTGTCAAAATATACATGGAGCCCTAAAAAGTACCGGTATGCGCTTTGAGTCAATGTATATTCTCGGCACCCTAATCCTTTGTAACATAATTTAACTGTAATTGTGATAGTTTTACCCCTCTTGCACAGCACCCCACCCTCACTCGATTACCCCTCCCCTTGCAGTACTCATTTTCAGGTTCTATTACGTGAAATAGGTAGGCTATGCCTCAGTTTTGGCAGTTGAAGAGGGACCGCGGTACCCCTCCCCATATCTTTACAGCCCCATCCCCAAATAGAGGTGGAAATAAATGTCCACCATGGTGTTGTAACCCTTACATGTTCATTTTAGGAACCTTATCGCACCTAGGCAGCCTTCTCGGGTGTGGTACTAAAATACAGCCGTCAATGGTTTTTGGGGAGCATAACAAAACACCTTATCAAAATAATAGCAATGTATACAATTTACCTCGGGTAGAGATTGTTTTGGAGCAACACAGTTAAATGAATGACAGCCTAGAATTTCTACCATCACTGCATGTTTTCAAGTGGTATTGTGGCTCTGTCATAGAAGCCTACCCAGAAGCATCCTCTTTACTGCAGTATTTTAGTAAAGGCTTTGGCCCACACGCCAGGACAAGGCACGCGCGCGTGTGTAAACAGTGCATGGACTACAATACAAAGTAAGACTGATAGACCATACAGTTGAAACGTTATTACCAGTTTATAACAAATAGGCCAAAAAAGTGTGCATTTTATCTTGCTTAACGGTTTTACATGTAATATGTGGTTTATCAAGTAATGGCTTGTAATGACAACTTTTTGAGGAGGAAATCCACTCATAATTTAATCGATTGTTGTCCTGACATGGGAAACATGAATTGTTTTCTGAATGACTTCCATTGTTGGCTGGAGTTTAGGGTACCCTGTTCATTCATAGATGTGTGCCACAACACTGAAAGCACACCATGACTATATTGTGTTTATATTTGTGTATATAGCCTATTCCAATCCACAGTGCTTTCATTCAGTAGCCTATCCAGTCGATGCTATATTAGGAACTATCAATTAGCTTTTTTATTGAATTATGTGTGCCACTATCATTTGGTGACGCTACAGAGGCACACTATGCCCTCACTAGGATATCGCATGCTGCTGCTAACCTCGACCGGCCGTGTAGACTCCTCTATCCAGTTGCGTTTCTCTCCTCAATCGATCTTCACTCCTCTGCCCCTCCTCTTCAGTTCAGACTCCACGATGTCCAGTGTTCTCGGTTTCATAGTCCTTAACTCCCCTCTCAATAACGGAATGCAACAGTTGCGATAAATAGTTCAGTTACAGGCGTCAAACACTTCAAACGCTTCAAACACACCGCCAGAGTCATTGCATTTTCGTACACCAGAATTACATTAATTTCCAATGAAACGCTGCGTTGGCCTTGCAGCATTGCGTTGCAGAGGCAGTTGCAGTGCGTTCGGTGTGGTGCATACGTTGGATATATCGAACAAATGCGCCAAACTGTATGCTTAGACGGCTTGACAGAAATGGTAGCAGAAGGTGAATGTTGCACTTTTGTTGTATACATATCCAGATGATGCTGCGTACTATTTTGCGCAAGAACGCTGTCGGTGTGTTCGAAGCGGGCGTTTGTATGTATTTTCTTGGCATAGAGGACACATGCGTAGAGGACTCCAGCGAGCGCTTCGTTTGAGGCTGCATCAGTGGTGCTGAAAGGAACAGCGACGGGCAGTGGGATCGAAGGAGACCGTGCTGCGGCTTCCAGAAGCCACTGGAGTTTTTCTAACATCTCCGGTTCGGTTTCATGCGATTAACAATCCTTACAATGGAATAATCATTCGTCTGTCTGTAGAAAATGTGAACGGATGTTACAATTATGCTATTGGTAAATACGCATGCTTATTGGGTTTGAATGTCCGGGATGAAATTAGGAACAGCATGCACTCGCAGCGAATGAATGGACACGTGAGTAGCCTTAATTTTTTGAATGAAATATTTTGCATCACAAGGTGATTCTTCTTGAAATGTGGTTGGCTATTACAATGACATGGTTTACCTGCTGCCCGAATGAGAACATAATGAATAGTCTTGATTTACTTGATACATTCCCTGTAGAAAAGCCGGTGGGACAGCTCCTCTATGCCATCATTAGTAGGCCTAAATGAGGTCCCTGTATGTCCTGTGTTGCATTGGTGTTTGTTATTCACCTTGAAAGTAGATCAATTCATGTAGCATTTGTGGAAGGAGACTTGGAGGTTGCGTTGGGTTACTTAAAACGCCGACTTAGGTTAGAAAGATTTTCATGGTTTTGACTTGTTTCTTTATGAAAGCGATTAGCTGCCCAAACTCAATTGGAAATGCAAATGGTCAAATGTTAAATCAATATCATGTTAGCAATTTCCTAAATGTTTATGCATTTTGTGACAAAATGCAAATTTGAATGTTTTTTTTTTTGTTGCCTTTCCAATTTGAAAAATACATCGCAAAGTATGTTTAATATTTCATTTCCATGGTAGGCCTACTATCCAGTACAACACTGACACATTTAAAAACGAAATGTGAAGGCTTAAATTACAAATAATTACTCATTTTTGTTATTTCATGTCCTTTTGACAGCATGCATTGTGACAAAATAAAATCGTCAACTGCAATTGACAATTATTTTTTATACGCTGTGCATTTTTAGACTGTCAATTATAATGATCAATCAAATTCAATCAATCAATTGCAATGCTTCCTTCTGCTATTTAGTTTCCTCATTGCTCATTTGCATTTTCATTTTTGATGTTATACCTGTCATTCAAACACTGTGGGCGGGATTTTGGTAAAGTGAGGGGGGAAATGTTGTCTGGGCTTGCTAGCTATGCCCAGACGGTAATGCCGATGCTCTTAATTTCGTAAAAGTATTTCTGGATCAGAGAGGAAGAGGCAACGCAGTGCTATAAACTGAATGACTCAGATTATATTTGTTATGCTGGCTAGGACAGCTGGTGAGCAAGGAGTTCTCGGGAGGGGACACGGGGAGACAGACCGGGCATGGTGCTTGCTGCAAGCTACTAGTAGTTCCTAGCAATGATGGCTAGTATATGTAGTTAGCGATGTAGGTTCGATACGTTATCTAGCTAGCTGGCTATGGTGAGAGGCAAGTCAACACATTTTAAGAGATGACTAGATGGACTTAACCTACTAAAATCATTCTGGTTCAACAAATAAAATACACATATTTTGACACTGACTATGTGTGAGAGAGCAAGCAGAGAAGGACCCTTTTGGCCATTAGTCTTTAAATTAGTCATTTGGTGGGACAGTATTTAGAGAAACTGGTTGTCATGTCATGGCACCATCAGGATATTCCCACAAGAGATAGGAAGCCCACCTGCCTGCTCTGCCCCTTCAGTACTGTGACACCGTATTTTCTTGAGCAGTACAGCTGTTCCTTGACTCAATACTGTTAAAGCTGTAAGCCAAAGTAAGAGATTAGCTTTGCACAAGCCTTTGCTTTTGCAAGCCACAATGGCTCATAGGAGCAGGAGCCTATCTCCTGTTTCTGTAGTGTGAGGCAGCTTGATGTACAAGTACACGCCCTGGATAGGACGCTCATCTATCTCTGGGCCTTACTCCCAATCTATCTTGAGTGCCAAGCAGAGACGCATCGGGTCCCATTTTTACAGTCTGGTATGACTCGACCAGCGATCGAACTGTCCAAACTTCAAATCTCAGGGAGGACGCTAACTGAGTTGGTTGTGAGCACTGAGTTGGTTATGAAAGCCATAGGTATACCTATATTGCATATTAAGTTGTTCCATGTCGACTGAAAATGAGAGGCATGCACAATTATCAATCACAGATTATTTTATTTAGGGTATACCTTACCCTTTGTGGCCTATGATAGAGACATTGGCCTACAGGTAACAGTTATTCTTGTTCTTAGAATCACTTGTTACTATCTACACAAAGTGTTCAACTACTGTAGGTTTCCTTGATAATGGTTTCCAACATATGATTGGCAGAACCTCATAATAGAGCAATAATATTTCTGTATTGTTAGTATTTTTGCAGAACATCTTATTGAACATGTAACTAATGGTAAGTGGCAATGCAATTTTGACTTAAAGCAGTTTAGCGACAATGTCTGCCCTCCTCTTCCACATCAGCACAGTTTTAAATATTAGTAGTATCTTTGGGGTAGAGGTCAACCGAATAATAGGAATGGCTGATTAATTATGGCCGATTTCAAGTTTTCATAACAATCGGGAATCTGCATTTTTGGACGCTGATTATGGCCGATTACATTGAACTCCACGAGGAGACTGCGTGGCAGGCTGACCTCCTGTTACGAGAGTGTAGCAAGGAGCCAAGGTAAGTTGCTAGCTAGCATTAAACCTATCTTATAAAAAACAATCAATCTTAACATAATCACTAGTTAACTACTGACTGTGTGTATTGGTTCCTGACTTCCCTGAACAGTTGCATATCGCGGGGACTGTTCGATGTTAGTGCAGTCCGCCACAGGATGTTTTTGTGCTGGTCGAGGGCAGTCAGGTCTGGAGTGAACCAGGGGCTATATCTGTTCTTAGTTCTGCATTTTTTGAACGGAGCATGCTTATCTAAAATGGTGAGGAAGTTACTTTTAAAGAAAGACCAGGCATCCTCAACTGACGGGATGAGGTCAATGTCCTTCCAGGATACCCGGGCCAGGTCGATTAGAAAGGCCTGCTCACAGAAGTGTTTTAGGGAGCGTTTGACAGTGATGAGGGGTGGTCGTTTGACTGCGGCTCCGTAGCGGATACAGGCAATGAGGCAGTGATCGCTGAGATCCTGGTTGAAGACAGCGGAGGTGTATTTGGAGGGCCAGTTGGTCAGGATGACGTCAATGAGGGTGCCCTTGTTTACAGAGTTAGGGTTGTACCTGGTGGGTTCCTTGATGATTTGAGTGAGATTGAGGGCATCTAGCTTAGATTGTAGGACTGCCGGGGTGTTAAGCATATCCCAGTTTAGGTCACCTAACAGAACAAACTCTGAAGCTAGATGGGGGGCGATCAATTCACAAATGGTGTCCAGGGCACAGCTGGGAGCTGAGGGGGGTCGGTAGCAGGCGGCAACAGTGAGAGACTTATTTCTGGAGAGAGTAATTTTCAAAATTAGTAGTTCGAACTGTTTGGGTATGGACCTGGAAAGTATGACATTACTTTGCAGGCTCTCTCTGCAGTAGACTGCAACTCCTCCTCCTTTGGCAGTTCTATCTTGACGGAAGATGTTATAGTTGGGTATGGAAATCTCAGAATTTTTGGTGGCCTTCCTGAGCCAGGATTCAGACACGGCAAGGACATCAGGGTTAGCAGAGTGTGCTAGAGCAGTGAGTAAGACAAACTTAGGGAGGAGGCTTCTGATGTTGACATGCATGAAACCAAGGCTTTTTCGATCACAGAAGTCAACAAATGAGGGTGCACATGGCTGATGATTGCATATAATCAATGTGGTGCCTGTTCATTTATCATCGAATCACAGCCTACTTCGCCAAACGGGTGATGATTTAACAAGCGCATTTGCGAAAAAATCACTGTCGTTGCACCAATGTGTATCTAACCATAAACATCAATGCCTTTCTTAAAATCAATATACAACTACATAAAAAAAAACTGCATATTTAGTTAATATTGTCTGCTAACTAATTTATTTTAACTAGGGAAATTGTATCACTTCTCTTGCGTTTCGTGCAAGCAGTCAGGGTATATTGCAGCAGTTTGGGCCGCCTAGCTCGTTGCGAACTGTGTGAAGACCATTTCTTCCTAACAAAGACCATAATTAATTTGCCAGAATTGTACATAATTATGACATAACATTGAAGGTTGTTCAATGTAAGAGCAATATTTAGACTTAGGGTTTCCGCCCATTCAATAAAATATGGAACGGTTCCGTATTTCACTGAAAGAATAAACGTTCTGTTTTCGAAATGATAGTTTCTGGATTTGACCATATTCATTTTAAAAATATATATATTTTATTTTTATCCATTATTTTACCAGGTAAATTGACTGAGAACACATTCTCATTTGCAGCAACGACCTGGGGAATAGTTACAGGGGAGAGGAGGGAAATGAATGAGCAAATTGTAAACTGGGGATATTAGGTGACCGTGATGGTTTGAGGGCCAGATTTGGGAATTTAGCCAGGACACCGTGGTTAATACCCCATCTCTTACGATAAGTGCCATGGAATCTTTAATGACCTTAGAGAGTCAGGACACCCGTTTAACGTCCCATCCGAAAGACGGCACCCTACACAGGTCAGTGTCCCCAATCACTGCCCTGGGGCATTGGGATATTTTTTTAGACCAGAGGAAAGAGTGCCTCCTACTGCCCCTCCAACACCACTTCCAGCAGCATCTGGTCTCTCATCCAGGAACTGACCAGGACGTATTTCTGTGTCTTTATTATATTCTAATTAAGTCTATGATTTGATAGAGCAGTCTGACTGAGTGGTGGTAGGCAGCAGCAGGCTCGTAAGCATTCATTCAAACAGCACTTTCCTGTGTTTGCCAGCAGCTCTTCGCTGTGCTTCAAGCAATGTGCTGTTTATGACTTCAAGCCTATCAACTCCCGAGATTAGGCTGGCAATACTAAAGTGCTTATAAGAACATCCAATAATCAAAGGTATATGAAATACAAATGGTATAGAGAGAAATAGTCCTATAATTCCTATAATAACTACAACCTAAAACTTCTTAACTGGGAATATTGAAGACCCCTGTTAAAAGGAACCATCAGCTTTCATATGTTCTCATGTTCTGAGCAAGGAACTTATAAACGTTAGCTTTTTTACATGGCACATATTGCACTTTTACTTTCTTCTCCAACACTGTTTTTGCATTATTTACACCAAATTGAACATGTTTCATTATTTATTTGCAACTAAATTGATTTTATTTACATATTATATTAAGTTAAAATAAAAGTGTTCATTCAGTATTGTTGTAATTGTCTTCATTACAAATATATAAAAAAAATTGGCCGATTAATCGCTATCGGCTTTTTTTGGTCCTCCAGTAATCGGTATCGGTATCGTCATTGAAAAATCATAATCGGACGACCTCTACTTTGGGGATGATATTCCTTCTCCGTTTCTATCAGCTATGGAGACAGGTCATCAGCCAGAACCCCCTGTGAAAAAAAGAGCACAAATTATGCAAAAAGGTTAGAATGGATGGAAAACCTAAAACAGATGATCAATTCACAACTCATGATAGGGAGCTTTCAGCCATTTTGGTTCCTCTCCAGCCGTTGCTTCCTATTGGAAAGCATCCTTACCTGTGGGCAGCTTGCTGGAGGGGGCAGCTTGCTGGAGTGGGCAGTAATCAAAAATGTCACATACAAGAATTCAGTGGGGGAGGATCATGGGACTACAATATGAATAAAAATCTATTTTTTATTTGGTACTGTGGGTACCATATTGTAGAGGAGTAGTTCCCAAACTGTGGATGCAGGAATGCCCACATGCAGGAACACCCAAATTGCATCCTTCTTGATGTAACAAATTTGATTGATCATTCAAATCAAATGTTGAATTTTGACTGTCTTAAACCACAGAGTACGGAAATGCATTGTCAATTGAGAATTATTTTTATTTTTGCGCCTCCAATCCTACCAATACTTTTTTTTTGGATGGAGAGGAGGAGTGAGAGGCAACAATAATAATAATAAAACATCTAGCTGAACGGGAAGCAAAGACAATGACCCAACAAGTGGTTCTATATTGATTATGGTGAATAACTTCAAACCTATATGTTGGATGCTTCACTTCATTCTTCCACCTAACATACCTGAGCCATATAGGCAAGCTGGAAAATAATTATTGCATGGTTCGAAAGTTAAGGACAAAGCATATTTTTATTGATTGAGTGTGAAAGCACACAATCATCAACTTTTTCCTTTGTGCCATGATTCATGAATTAGTCATGAAATGGAGCCTAACCACTATAACATGCACTGCAATGTTAATGATGATGATTATTGAAAATGTAGCTATATCAGATAAGACAATATAAATTAAACAACAGACTAACAGTTAAATGCTTACTCCCAATACAATAAAAAAAGAGAATAATAGTAGAAAAAAACAAGGAATAAATACACAATGAGAAATGATAGCTTGGTTATATACATGGGATAAAAATAATAACATCATACAGGTGCGCTGTAATATATTGGCACACTTCATTCACTATTTCTTCTCTAATAAGTTCAAATTTAAAACAAGGTTTGGTGTTCACACGTGTATTTGTTTGAATTACAACCGCACAGGACCGAGAATTTTTTTTCTTCTAAAATTGAGACAGAAACTGAAGAAGGTTCTGAAGGACCCATGTATGGTTTAAGATGCCATAGTTCCTACTACTTCGGAGTCAGAATGTGGTTACAAATGGAATATCTTATTAAGATACGTTATGTAAGGTTTTTCAGAGAGAGATAGAGAGAGAGAGACTCCTAAAGATCAAACATTAGTCAGATAGACACTTAACAGAGTTAGATCCAGACAGACACTTAACAGAGTTCCCTCCATCCAGAAGCAGCACAGGTCACCTGGGACAAGGGAAGAGCCCATGCAGCAGACAGACATACAGACATACACAAAGGGCTGGAGGTGGCCATTCATTTTTCTCCCTGTAGGGTCATCAACAGGCCACATCAGAGCCACCATGAATGAAGGAATGAAGTAGATTGGAGACAGAGCTCTCTGTTATCCCGTCAATGGCAGCCCTGATTTATGTAGCATTTATTTGCATGAGGAGAGGGAGGAGAGAGAGAAGGAGAGAGAGAGAGAGATGGCTCTGGTTCCAAATGGTTGCACATCCATTAGTCTGGATGCCTTGCTTTGTTGGCTCCATCTCTGACAGAGATATAAAATTCCACCCTGTCTCAGGCTTAGGGAGAAACACAGACAGACAGACAAGACTCAACCCAGCAATGAGTCTTGTTAATAAGCACCATAATAAAATATAAAGTAGACATTTAATTTGTCTCGTTGTTAGTTCTACCATCTCATTTGAACTAAAAGAGACCTGAGTTTTGTTCCATTTGATTCTACCCAAGGTGATATTTTAAACAAGATCATTATTACTTTTTCCATTTTGAAACTTGATTAGTAGGACAGGCTGTTTACCCAAATGCTGAACTGCTTTCTTTTTGACTTAAATCATGACCAAAGTTCTTAGTGAAAATGGATGTTCTCAACTTGAATTTCATTAGAGATATGGAGTTGTCAGCATTTATACCTTATATCCTGTCTCTATTTCCTCTCTCTCTCTCTCTCTCTCTCTCTCTCTCTCTCTCTCTCTCTCTCTCTCTCTCTCTCTCTCTCTCAGAGCCGGATGTCCTGAATGAAATTTAAATAAAGCGGAAATATCTGTAGGATGAAAACATGGCCGCGCCCGGTCTCGCACCCCCAGGACCTGACAGCTTCAAGCAGTTCACCCCCGAGTCGCTCCGTAATATCGAGGAGCGCCAATTCCAGGAGAAGATCAAGAAGAAGCCCAAGCCCAAGTCGGACAGCAGTCACCGCGAGGAAGAAGAGGAAGAACCCATGCCCAACGGTGATCTGGAGGCTGGGAAGTCCCTTCCCTTCATCTATGGGGACATTCCTAATGGGCTGGTGGCGGTACCACTGGAAGACTTGGACCCCTATTATATAAATGAGAAAGTGAGTTCCTCACCACTCAATCCCACACAGGGCTGGGCACTCCATTTTAGTGAGGAAATGTTAGGGGTTAGAGGGATGAGATCTGGTATGAGATCTGTTTAGAAAAATAATTTGAATAAGGAACAAATGGATTGTACTATACTCACGTCTTTATAGCTTGCCTTTTAAATGTATTCTGCTTATAACTGTGTTTGTTTTAAGTCCTGATGTGTGGCCCCTATATTATGCTTTTAACCAAGTTTATGAATAAGATTTTATGCTTATGGGGTAAGCACATAGAATCAAACTGTTTTTAGGAAACCTGATTCAGAAAGTAAGAAGCCCTCTCTTATTAGACAAAAGGGAGGTTTGTGCATTGTTGTACCAGCCATGAAGATAGGGATATGGCACAGAGTGAACAGCAAAGGTGACCTTGTGGTATGGTATTGCTCTTTTAATAGTTTGACCACTGGGAGAGTTGATTAGAACCAGTCAATGCTTATGAAGTGTCACATAGAGCTCATAGGTACGTTATGAATGCGCTGGCTATCACAGTCACCAGGAAGATGGTGGTACTGTAGATCCTGTAACTCTGCAGTGAAGGTCTGGAGTTCTGGACCGCAGTTCTCTTTGGTAATGCTTCTGTAGTCTTATGTGTTGATTGATGCTCTGTATTGGTGCACTTACTGTGCATATGCTGGTGGATGCTGGCAGCAGAGATGGGACTAGCAGCCCCCTGAAAATGTATTATTAGTGCTCCTGCTAATTGAATTTGTTAGTGACAGTCTGCATGCATGTGTGTCTGGGTTTCTGTTTTCTTGGAATGTGTGTGTGTGTGTTTGTGTGCATTTTTTAGGTTTAGTGTATGTGTTTTCCTCTTCACATTTTCCTACATACAATTAGTACATCTTTATAGTATTCTTCCATGTGATCCCTTTTCCCTGCCTCACTGTACCACTTTGAAGGAGTTAGCTGCTGTTTTGCTCCCTTTCTACTTGTTTATCTTTTGCATGACTTCCCTAAGGAGTGGCAGGTAACCTAGTGGTTAGAGCATTGGGCCAGTAACCAAAAGGTTCGAATCCCCTAGCTGACAAGGTACAAATCTGACGTTCTGCCTCTGAGCAAGGCAGTTAACCCACTGTTCCCCGGGCGCCGAAGACGTGGATGTCGTTTATGGCAGCCCCCTGCACCTCTCTGATTCAGAGGGGTTGGGTTAAATGGGGAAGACACATTTCAGTTGAATGCATTGTTGTACAACTGACTAGGTATCCCCCTTTCCCTAAGGTCCCTGCTAAATGTGTGAAACCTTTTGGTATTTAGGAGGTGGCAAAATGACCAGGAGTGAAGCATAGTATTTGTGTGTTATGTCCAGCTTTGTTCAGACTGTAAAGGGAGGAGGATGTCATAGACTGACTAACCCATTACAAGAAGGAGCTCTAAAACTAAACAAGCTATACTTACTGTACTATGCATCTACACTACAGTATCTGTGATGTTGGAGTGATATGCCCAATTGTTCCTGACCAGGCGTTTATCTCATGCATTCGTTCTTTGAGGAGCGTACATGCTCCTTCATGCAACTCCTTCTTAAGACATATTGTAATAACTTCCACAGTTATATCATACACTATATATATTTTTTATTTATTTTTTATTTCACCTTTATTTATCCAGGTCGGCCCGTTGAGAACAAGTTCTCATTTACAACTGCGACCTGGCCAAGATATAGCAAAGCAGTGCGACACAAACATCAACACAGAGTTACACATGGAATAAACAAATGTACAGTCAATAACACAATAGAAAAAAAATCTATATACAGTGTGTGCAGATGAGGTAAGATTAGGGAGGTAAGGCAATAAATAGGTCGTAGTGGCGAAGATTACAACATTGCAATTAAACACTGGAGTGATAGATGTGCAGAAGATTAATGTGCAAATAGAGATACTGGGGTGCAAAGGAGCAAAAAAATTATAATAACAATATGGGGATGAGGTAGTTGGATGGGCTATTTACAGATGGCTATGTACAGGTGCAGTGATCTGTGAGCTGCTCTGGCAGCTGATGCTTAAAGTTAGAGAGGGAAATATGAGTCTCCAGCTTCAGTGATTTTTGGAATTCGTTCCAGTCATTGGCAGCAGAGAACTGGAAGGAAAGGCAGCCAAAAGAGGAATAGGCTTTAGGGGTGACCAGTGAAATATACCTGCTGGAGCGCGTGTTACGGGTGGGTGCTGTTATGGTGACCAGCGAGCTGAGATAAGGTGAGGCTTTACCTAGCAAAGACTTATAGATGACGAGAGCCAGTGGGTTTGGCGGCGAATATGAAGCGAGGGCCAGCCAACGAGAGCATACAGGTCGCAGTGGTGGGTAGTATATGAGGCTTTGGTGACAAAACGGATGGCACTCTGATAGACTGCATCCAATTTTCAGAGTAGAGTTAGAGGCCTTTTTATAAATGACATCGCCAAAGTCAATGATCGGTAGGATAGTCAGTTTATCGAGGGTATATTTGGCAGCATGAGTGAAGGATGCTTTGTTGTGAAATAGGAAGCCGATTCTAGATTTAATTTTGGATTGGAGATGCTTAATGTGAGTCTGGAAGGAGAGTTTACAGTCTAACCAGACACCTAGGTATTTATAATTGTCCACATATTCTAAGTCAGAACCGTCCAGAGTAGTGATGCTGGACGGGCAGGTGCGGGCAGCGATCGGTTGAAGAGCATGCATTTAGTTTTACTTGCAATTAAGATCAGTTGGAGGCCACGGAAGGAGAGTTGTATGGCATTGAAACCCGTCTGGAGGTTAGTTAACACAGTGTCCAAAGAAGGGCCAGAGGTATACAGAATGGTGTCGTCTGCGTAGAGGTGGATCAGAGAATCACCAGCAGCAAGAGCGACATCATTGATGTTTATATAGAAAAGAGTCGGCCCGAGAATTAAACCCTGTGGCACACCCATAGAGACTGCCAGAGGTCCGGACAACAGGCCCTCCGATTTGACACACTGAACTCTGTCTGAGAAGTAGTTGGTGAATCAGGCGAGGCAGTCATTTGAGAAACCAACCATATACAGTGCCTTGCGAAAGTATTCGGCCCCCTTGAACTTTGCGACCTTTTGCCACATTTCAGGCTTCAAACATAAATATATAAAACTGTATTTTTTTGTGAAGAATCAACAACAAGTGGGACACAATCATGAAGTGGAACGACATTTATTGGATATTTCAAACTTTTTTAACAAATCAAAAACTGAAAAATTGGGCGTGCAAAATGATTCAGCCCCCTTAAGTTAATCCTTTGTAGCGCCACCTTTTGCTGCGATTACAGCTGTAAGTCGCTTGGGATATGTCTCTATCAGTTTTGCACATCGAGAGACTGACATTTTTCCCATTCCTCCTTGCAAAACAGCTCGAGCTCAGTGAGGTTGGATGGAGAGCATTTGTGAACAGCAGTTTTCAGTTCTTTCCACAGATTCTCGATTGGATTCAGGTCTGGACTTTGACTTGGCCATTCTAACACCTGGATATGTTTATTTTTGAACCATTCCATTGTAGATTTTGCTTTATGTTTTGGATCATTGTCTTGTAGGAAGACAAATCTCCGTCCCAGTCTCAGGTCTTTTGCAGACTCCATCAGGTTTTCTTCCATAATGGTCCTGTATTTGGCTCCATCCATCTTCCCATCAATTTTAACCATCTTCCCTGTCCCTGCTGAAGAAAAGCAGGCCCAAACCATGATGCTGCCACCACCATGTTTGACAGTGGTGATGGTGTGTTCAGCTGTGTTGCTTTTACGCCAAACATAACGTTTTGCATTGTTGCCAAAAAGTTCAATTTTGGTTTCATCTGACCAGAGCACCTTCTTCCACATGTTTGGTGTGTCTCCCAGGTGGCTTGTGGCAAACTTTAAACGACACTTTTTATGGATATCTTTAAGAAATGGCTTTCTTCTTACCACTCTTCCATAAAGGCCAGATTTGTGCAATATACGACTGATTGTTGTCCTATGGACAGAGTCTCCCACCTCAGCTGTAGATCTCTGCAGTTCATTCAGAGTGATCATGGGCCTCTTGGCTGCATCTCTGATCAGTCTTCTCCTTGTATGAGCTGAAAGTTTAGAGGGACGGCCAGGTCTTGGTAGATTTGCAGTGGTCTGATACTCCTTCCATTTCAATATTATCGCTTGCACAGTGCTCCTTGGGATGTTTAAAGCTTGGGAAATCTTTTTGTATCCAAATCCGGCTTTAAACTTCTTCACAACAGTATCTCGGACCTGCCTGGTGTGTTCCTTGTTCTTCATGATGCTCTCTGCGCTTTTAACGGTCCTCTGAGACTATCACAGTGCAGGTGCATTTATACGGAGACTTGATTACACACAGGTGGATTGTATTTATCATCATTAGTCATTTAGGTCAACATTGGATCATTCAGAGATCCTCACTGAATTTCTGGAGAGAGTTTGCTGCACTGAAAGTAAAGGGGCTGAATAATTTTGCACGCCCAATTTTTCAGTTTTTGATTTAAAAAAAAGTTTGAAATATCCAATAAATGTCGTTCCACTTCATGATTGTGTCCCACTTGTTGTTGATTCTTCACAAAAAAATACAGTTTTATATCTTTATGTTTGAAGCCTCAAATGTGGCAAAAGGTCGCAAAGTTCAAGGGGGCCGAATACTTTCGCAAGGCACTGTATATACACTACTGTTCAAATTTTGGGGTCACTTGTTTTTGAAAGAAAAGCACATTTTCTGTCCATTTAAAATAACATCAAATTTATCAGAAATACAGTGTAGACACTGTTATTGTTGTAAATGACTATTGTAGCTGGAAATGGCTGATTTGTTATGGAATATCTACATAGGTGTACAGAGGCCCATTGTCAGCAATCATCACACCTGTGTTCCAATGGTACGTTGTGTTAGCTAATCCAAGTTTATCATTTTAAAAGGCTAATTGATCATTAGAAAACCCTTTTGCAATTATGTTAGCACAGCTGAAAACTGTTGTACTGATTAAAGAAGCAATAATACAGGCCTTTAGACTTATGTGTATCTGGAGCATCAACATATGTGGGTTTGATTACAGGCTCAAAATGGCCAGAAACAAATAACTTTCTTCTGAAACTCGTCAGTCTATTCTTGTTCTAAGAAATTAAGGCTATTCCATGCGAGAAATTGCCAAGAAACTGAAGATCTCGTATAACGCTCCCTTCACAGAACAGTGCAAACAGGCTGTAATCAGAATAGAAGGAAGAGTGGGAGGCCTCGGTGCTCAACTGAGCAAGATGACAAGTACATTAGCGTATCTAGTTTGAGAAACAGACACCTCACAAGTCCTCAACTGGCAGCTTTATGAAATATTACCAGCAAAAGACTCAACGTCAACAGTGAAGAGGCGACTCCGGGATGCTGGCCTTCTAGGCAGAGTTCCTCTGTCCAGTGTCTGTGTTCTTCTGCCCATCTTAATCTTTTATTTTTATTGGCCAGTCTGAGATATGGCTTTTTCTTTGCAACTCTGCCTAGAAGGCCAGCTTCCCGGAGTCGCCTCTTCACTGTTGCCGTTGAGACTGGTGTTTTGCGGGTACTATTTAATGAAGCTGCCAGTTGAGGACTGTCTCAAACTAAACACTCTAATGTATTTGTCACCTTGCTCAGTTGTGCACCGGGGCCTCCCACTCCTCTTTCTATTCTGGTTAGAGACAGTTTGTGCTGTTCTGCGAAGGGAGTAGATGCACCAGATACTCAACTAGTCTAAAGAAGGTCAGTTTTATTGCTTCTTTAAATCAGCATAACAGTTTTCTGCAGTGCAAACATAAACTGCCTCACAACTGCCTCACAGTGTATCATGATTTTGGGCAGCCACCACATATGCCCCACTTGCTATGCATACACATCACATATTATCTCCCGTTTAGCATAAGTCAAATGGTTGCATCCCCTACCAGCCCAGGACACCAGTTCAGTTCCCCTTTCAGTTTAGGCTCTGCCCCCTCTCCCCTCAGCTTCCACCCTCAGTGTAGTCCTAGCCTGGGTCTGTCCTTATAGGGCAGGAGAAGAGAGGAGGGGGTGGCTGCACCTCGAGGGGCTGGGTGTTCTAGCCTGTAAGAGAATCTGGGGCCCGCAGGGCTATAGAGACCCATTCAGCACGATCGTCCCAGGGACACAGCCAGTCACACAAGGTGTGTGTGTGTGCTCTGCCTCCTTCCGAGTTTGTGTGTACCCATTTTGTTTTAGTATGTGTGCCTCCTGTGATCTAAAAATCCATGGACTTCTACAGTGGCAGCCATAGGAGGGGTGATGGTGTGGTACAATAACCCCTCCTCCTTCCTCCCCTCTTCCTTACCCCTTTGCCCTGGCCTATCGGTTATGCTTAGCGCTCTCCTTCTCCTGCCTCTGCTCCCTTCCTCCATTGATCTCCTCTCCTCCCTGTCCTTGAGGAGGGACAGAGGTAGACTCGTACATCGGGTGGTGGTCAGGGCTCCCTCATGCACATCTCTCTCATGTCTGGAGTTGCGTCTCTGTCCTCCCTCCCTAGATCCCTGTGTGTGTGTGCTTGTGTAAGAGTGAATGAGTGTGTGTGTGTATGCATGTATGCTGTGACACCTCTCCCTCACTCTGCCCTGCCAAGGTCAGTTACCTTTATCTCGTGGTCGTGCTGTGTGTGTGTGTTTTTTTTTTTCACACTTTGAAAAATACACACACTATGCTATTTTCAAATTAAACACAATACCTTGCTCTTCTTAAAGCTACACACACAGGACAATGGGCACCCCCCCCTCCTCAGCCATCCAAAGCATTTTACTACCTACCTTCCTCTCCTTTCTCATCCACACCTATGCCTTTTATGACACCTATGGGAGCCCTGGCATACATATTCATGTGTCGCCTCAATACCTCCTCCTCAATCTCTCTACCTCTCCTCTCTAGGTTTTTCATCCTCTACTCTACTTGCCCGCCAATCCCCCCCTCCCCTCCTTCTCTTCCCACTTCAAGCTTATATGTGACCATGTGGTGTGTGTGTCAGTGTGTGTCTGTGTGTGTGTTGCTGTCAGCTGCAGTGAAATCTAATCACAGCACTTAAGCACCAAGTAAAGGGGGAGGGCGAGGGGAAGAGAGAGAGGGGAGGGTGGACTGGTGAGGGGAAGTGCAGTTGCTGCTGTTCCTGTTCTCCCCTAACTGTGATGGGGGAGAGGATGGGAATGGAGAGGAAAGGAAGAGGAGAGTGAGAAAGAGGAGTGGAGGAGAAAAGTGGAGGAAAGAGGAGAGGACTGAATGGGCATCTGAAATGTCTGGAGTGATTAGGAAGGCTAAAAGCTTCAGGAGTTAGACAGGTTGTGAATGTGTGTGTAAGTGTGTGTAAGTGTGTGCTTGCGTGCAAGCGTTTGTGCGCGCGCGTGAGAGAGTGTGACATTGTGTGTGTGAGTGTGTGTGTGTTGGAGATGGGGTTCAATTTAAGTTGTACAAGTGCTTGTGTATGGGAGGAGACTCAGTGAACTCTGTGTGTATGTGTCAGACAAACGTCCAGGGCCTGAGGGTATACTACAAAGCAGAAGCAAGGAGTTAGCCAGCTAACTTTTCTAAATAACCTGAAATAACTTTACATTTATTCAAAATATATTCTTTAAACTTGCCATGGTCTAATTCACTCAACAACCAGCAGCACATATCAAAGTTTAGCTTTCCTAGTAAATCAGAAAATGAATAGTTATTGTTGTTTATCAAAGTTAACTGGCTAACTCATTGATCTTTCTTTGTAGTATACTCATCTAGAGGCTACACTCTTAGAAACAAGGTGCTATCTGGAACCTAAAAAGGTTATTTGGCTGTCTCCATAGGATAATACTTTGTAGAACCCTTTTCGGTTCCAGGTAAAAACCACAGAGTGTTCTACATGGAACCCAAAAGGGTTATCCAATGGGGACAGCCAATAACCCCTTTTTCTAAGAGTGTACATAGAAATGTTAAACTAGGCAATACTGCATTATTGGATGTTCCATACAGCATACATAGCCTATTTAGCATCTGCGGTAAATTTAGCCTGGTTGTCAGATCCGTTTGTGCTTCAGACAACTATGCCTCTCCTCTGTTGGTTGTTATTTGACGTCATTACGAAGACAAGCTCACTAAGTCGTTCCCATAGCAACGATTAAAACATTCCCTAACCAGAAACCGTGGATTGATGGCAGCATTCGTGTGAAACTGAAAGCGCGAACCACTGCTTTTAATCAGGGCAAGGTGTCTGGTAACATGACCGAATACAAACAGTGCAGCTATTCCCTCCGCAAGGCTATCAAACAAGCTAAGCGCCAGTACAGAGACAAAGTAGAATCTCAATTCAACGGCTCAGACACAAGAGGCATGTGGCAGGGTCTACAGTCAATCACGGACTACAGGAAGAAATCCAGCCCAGTCACGGACCAGGATGTCTTGCTCCCAGGCAGACTAAATAACTTTTTTGCCCGCTTTGAGGACAATACAGTGCCACTGACACGGCCTGCAACGAAAACATGCGGTCTCTCCTTCACTGCAGCCGAGGTGAGTAAGACATTTAAACGTGTTAACCCTCGCAAGGCTGCAGGCCCAGACGGCATCCCCAGCCGCGCCCTCAGAGCATGCGCAGACCAGCTGGCCGGTGTGTTTACGGACATATTCAATCAATCCCTATACCAGTCTGCTGTTCCCACATGCTTCAAGAGGGCCACCATTGTTCCTGTTCCCAAGAAAGCTAAGGTAACTGAGCTAAACGACTACCGCCCCGTAGCACTCACATCCGTCATCATGAAGTGCTTTGAGAGACTAGTCAAGGACCATATCACCTCCACCCTACCTGACACCCTAGACCCACTCCAATTTGCTTACCGCCCAAATAGGTCCACAGACGATGCAATCTCAACCACACTGCACACTGCCCTAACCCATCTGGACAAGAGGAATACCTATGTGAGAATGCTGTTCATCGACTACAGCTCGGCATTCAACACCATAGTACCCTCCAAGCTCGTCATCAAGCTCGAGACCCTGGGTCTCGATCCCGCCCTGTGCAACTGGGTACTGGACTTCCTGACGGGCCGCCCCCAGGTGGTGAGGGTAGGCAACAACATCTCCTCCCCGCTGATCCTCAACACTTGGGCCCCACAAGGGTGCGTTCTGAGCCCTCTCCTGTACTCCCTGTTCACCCACGACTGCGTGGCCACGCACGCCTCCAACTCAATCATCAAGTTTGCGGACGACACAACAGTGGTAGGCTTGATTACCAACAACGACGAGACGGCCTACAGGGAGGAGGTGAGGGCCCTCGGAGTGTGGTGTCAGGAAAATAACCTCACACTCAACGTCAACAAAACTAAGGAGATGATTGTGGACTTCAGGAAACAGCAGAGGGAACACCCCCCTATCCACATCGATGGAACAGTAGTGGAGAGGGTAGCAAGTTTTAAGTTCCTCGGCATACACATCACAGACAAACTGAATTGGTCCACTCACACAGACAGCATCGTGAAGAAGGCGCAGCAGCACCTCTTCAACCTCAGGAGGCTGAAGAAATTTGGCTTGTCACCAAAAGCACTCACAAACTTCTACAGATGCACAATCGAGAGCATCCTGGCGGGCTGTATCACCGCCTGGTATGGCAACTGCACCGCCCTCAACCGTAAGGCTCTCCAGAGGGTAGTGAGGTCTGCACAACGCATCACCGGGGGCAAACTACCTGCCCTCCAGGACACCTACACCACCCGATGTCACAGGAAGGCCATAAAGATCATCAAGGACATCAACCACCCGAGCCACTGCCTGTTCACCCCGCTATCATCCAGAAGGCGAGGTCAGTACAGGTGCATCAAAGCTGGGACCGAGAGACTGAAAAACAGCTTCTATCTCAAGGCCATCAGACTGTTAAACAGCCACCACTAACACTGAGTGGCTGCTGCCAACACACTGACACTGACTCAACTCCAGCCACTTTAATAATGGGAATTGATGGGAAATGATGTAAATATATCACTAGCCACTTTAAACAATGCTACCTTATATAATGTTACTTACCCTACATTATTCATCTCATATGCATACGTATATACTGTACTCTATATCATCGACTGTATCCTTATGTAATACATGTATCACTAGCCACTTTAAACTATGCCACTTTGTTTACATACTCATCTCATTTGTACATACTGTACTCGATACCATCTACTGTATCTTGCCTATGCTGCTCTGTACCATCACTCATTCATATATCCTTATGTACATATTCTTTATCCCCTTACACTGTGTACAAGACAGTAGTTTTGGAATTGTTAGTTAGATTACTTGTTATTACTGCATTGTCGGAACTAGAAGCACAAGCATTTCGCTACACTCGCATTAACATCTGCTAACCATGTGTATGTGACAAATAAAATTTGATTTGATTGATTTGATTTGAAGCTGAAACAGGTCTGGTGTAGCGTTGACCCTTGCTAACCATTCTATCTCTATGGTGTAACCAGTGTCTCTCCTGCTAGTCATTCTATCTCTATGGTGTGTATAGCATTGAACCTTGCTTGTCATTCAATCTCTATGGTGTTACCAGCATCTCTCCCACATGGCAGGCTTCTGTGGTACCAAAAAGACTCTGGCTGAGTAGCAGACTGACTGGTCATTTCCACTGGCTGCTGCTGATCACACAGAGACAGGGAATAACCAGAATATGGCCTTTATACACTGGTATCATTAACCATAGCTAGGTCCCATGTTGGTGACTTCACCCGCTTCCTATCACGCCATGACTTGTATTTTAAAGAGGCACATCTGGGAGTGGGAAGTTATTACATTATGATCCCCTCTTTCGTCTCTCTCTCTCTCTCTCTCTCTCTCTCTCTCTCTCTCTCTCTCTCTCTCTCTCTCTCTCGTACTCTCTCTGTGGTGTAGTAAATTAGAGCGAGGGCTAGGCTTTAGTGCTCTGTCTGAGTCCTTAGTGTCTGATGACACAGCATTCTTCTGTACTGGTCTGAGGAGGAGAGGGGGAGGGAGTGAGGCAGGAAGGGAGGGAGGGGGGAGCACATCACACTGCACGGGAATGATGCTCAATGGAGTTGGACTGGCTATGTAGTTACATATGTGTACCGGGTAGGGAGGGAGTGTGTGAGGGAGGGGAGGGGGTGTGGTTGGATAATGATGTGTTAGCATAAATGCTGGTTGTATAAATACCAGCCGGTAGGTTAAGTATAGGGTACACTTTACAGACAGTAATCTGTGACCGTCAGCTCTGTATGTGTTAATGCACACGTCTATTAGCCAGGGTTTGCGATGGCTTGTCTCACTAAATGTTTCTGTTTTTGAAGGTCATTGAAGTCTTGGACTATGATTTCATTGCTGAGTTCAGGTGTTTAAAGAACAGTCTATGTTAACCCCTCCAGCTGTGGTACTATGTTGTAGCCTACAGAGATGCTCCCCCCTCCCTCGGTGATCTACTTTTTATTGTTTCCTCTGCATAACCCTGTCATCTCTTTCTCTCTTTCTCTGCTGCATGCTGCCTACCCATCCCTCCCTCCTCCCTCCCTCTACCCATACATCTCTGCTTTGGCTCTCTCCCCTATGCAGCCCTCAGTGTTTTCTTCTGCATTCCTCCCTCTGCTCCTCCACCCCTCCTTCCCCCCTCTTTCTCTTTCTCTTTCTCTTTCTCTTTCTCTTTCTCTTTCTCTTTCTCTCTATCTCTCTCTCTCTCTCTCTCTCTCTCTCTCTCTCTCTCTCTCTCTCTCTCTCTCTCTCTCTCTCTCTCTCTCCCTCTCTCTCACTGCTCCACTGCATGCTTCTCCCCCTCCCTCCTTCCTCTTTCTCTCTTTGGTTGTCTCTGCAGCTGCATTCTGCCTCCTATTCCTGCATATGTGCCTTTCTCCTCAAAGCTTCTATTGTGGATGATGAAGCTTGCAGTAGCTTTGTAGCAAGTCAGTCATGAAACATTCCGTTTACCTTGTGTGTGTGTATACATGTATGTTTGTGTGTGTATTTGCACATGTATGTTTGTGTGTGTGTGTGTGTGTGTACAAGTATATACATCTTTGTGTGTACTGTGTATAGGACCCGTGCCACTCTGTGTGATTGTATGTGTTTATGCATGTGAAGCGGGCTTTTGATTGTCCCACAGACCATGCCTTTGAGAGTCCAGCACACTCATGCACTATACGGTCGATAAGTACAGGACTATTTCAATATGTCAAAGAATCGGAGGCTAGCTAGCAATATATGTAAATTGATTGCAGTATGTACGCCATAGTGGTTGACCTTAATTGAAACACAGGCCTAGCGCATCGGGATTAAACCGTTGTATGGTGTATGCATGTGTGAATGTGTGCATGTATGTGTGTGTGTGTGTGTTTGTGTGTACGTGGAGAACAGATATCACTTTGATAACTGTTTGGGAGCAGCCACCCTCAGAGCTGGGTGGACAACAACCGGATGCATCTGGTTTTCAGGGGAAATGGAAAGAGAGCCTGTGACGCGACCTCTGCTTTTGGACGTTAACACCCCCTCTTAACTCCTCCTCCACATTTACTGGATTGATTGAACAGTGCAGAAGAAAACCTCCCTGTACCAGGACTTTATGGATGATGTGGAGCCAGAAAAGTTAGTGTAGGCACTTACGAGTTATGGTGCGGATGATTATATGCTGGTCACGCTTCTGCTGTGACATCTCTTCTCACTCCCCGTGCACACACACACACACACACACACACACACACACACACACACACACACACACACACACACACACACACACACACACACATATGGACATATAAGACAAGTTGCTGAGGTGGAAATCATTAAGTTGAAATGTTAGAGGAAACTCCACATGATTCAAGGTTTCTAAGTTGAAGTCTGTTAAAAGGATAGTTCACCCAAATGACATGTTGGTTTCCTTACCCTGTACCAGTCTATGGACAAGTTATGACAGCAATCCATGCTTTAGTTTTAGTTTCCCTGGCACTGTTTCCACATGCTAACGTTTTAGCCTTAGGAAACAGTCAGCATTTTTCACACAATCGTTCGAAATCACCCTACTTACAGGGTAAGGAAACCAATATGTATTTTGTCATTTGTGTGAACTACTCCTTTAACTCTGATCACTGTGGCTGAGGTGAAAATGATTTATGCATATTCATGAATGTTGCATTTTACCTAATGAAACCGATAGTGGGTGGTAACGGTAAAAAGTATATACTTTATCTCAGGATACCCATTACGGGTGGTAACTATAGAAACAAGGTAGCTTTGTTCACATGAGGGGAATTTAGTGAAACAAGGTTGCTTTATTTACATCAGGGGAATTTTGCGAAAAATGTCAGCCTATTTGCAATGTTATTGCATTTCCGTTTCCATGTGTTGCACTTTCATTCAGTAGCGTCTATGAATGACATGATTATGAAGCCTGTATTCTTATTTTAAATGTAGTTCTGTCCTTGTGATGTACTTGTCTATTAATGTTATGAATTATGTCAAGTTTTGTGTGGACCCCAGAAAGAGTAGCTTCTGTTTTGGCAGTAGCTAATGGGGATGTTAATAAAATATGAAATAAAAACACACACACACACACACACACACACACACACACACACACACACACACACACAGTCTTGTACAGCTAACCTTGTGGGGACACACAATTCAGTCCCATTCAAAATCTGATTTTCCCTAAACCCTAACCTTAACCCTAAAACATAACCCTAACCTTAAAACTAACCATAGCGCCTAACCCTAAAACTAACCCTGGCTCCTAACCGTAACCCTTAACCTAATTCTAACACTAATTCTAACCTTAACCCTAAATCCTCTAGAAATAGCATTTGACTTTGTGGGGACTAACAAAATGTCCCCAGTTTCTCTCAGAGTTAACCCCACCACAATCACCCCAGCCCCACTTGGCCGGGGCTTGTTTATGGGTTGGGAGTGGTTGTTGAGAGGCTGGAGTCAGCAGATCCGGGCCTGATCGATGGCAGCATTTGCAGTTCTCTTCCAGTAAGAGCTTTAAGCTGGGAGAGGAAGACAGACATTTGGCCACAGACTGGAGAGAGGGAAGTGCTTCTCCTCCTGTCCCGTTTCCTGTCGTCCACCAGCTAGCCAGGCAGCCTTTCTATAGAGGTTACTGTACAGGTGAAACCTAGCCAGGAAAGAAGGAACACACACAGACACTGGGATCTCTTACCATCACTGCCGGCTCTTAGTTACTCTAACTGTAGTTAGGCCAGATAGTGAAAAGAGGTTGGGTACTTATTTAAATGGACAACAAGTTGTTGAAACATAACATTTTCTGGATAAAGGGTTGTTATAAGGCTATTCAGACCTGGGCATTGAATCCCGTTATATATTTTTCACACGTTCTGTAATACTTGTGAAATATGTCTTTACATGAGTTAAAGAGGCTTGTGTATGTGCTAGGTGTCACGGGCGTCATAAAGGACGAACCAAGGCGCAGCGGGAGTTGAGTTCCACATCTTTTATATAAGTGAAACTTAAAAAAACAATAAACAAACAACGACCGTGAAAGCCGTGGTGCTGAATGCACTTACACAAAACAATATCCCACAAAGCAGGTGGGAGAAATGGCTTCCTAAATATGAACCCCAATTAGAGGCAACGATTACCAGCTGCCTCTAATTGGGAACCATACAAATCACCAACATAGAAAACCAATGACTAGAACACCCCCCTAGTCACGCTCTGACCTAAACACCATAGAGAACCAAGGGCTCTCTGGTCAGGGCGTGACACTAGGCCTTTAGTGGAAGATACTTTTAAGATCATGGGTGACTTAAGGTTAGAAGTCTCTGTCTTACTGTTCTATAATGAGAGAAGATGTTGTGGTTCTCTTTGCTGTTCACCCTGTGCCCTAGTGTGTGCATAAAGCACAAGGTTAGACTCAGCACATCTTAGGATAGACCCTGTTTATACCTCAGTATCACATTACACACTGAGTGTTAAAACAGTTAAGAACACCTGCTCTTTCCATGACATAGACTGACCAGGTGAATCCAGGTGAAAGCTATGATCCCTTATTGATGTCACTGGGGGGGGGGGGGGGGGGGGCAGGTTAAAGTAGGATTTTTAAATCTTGAGATAACTGCAACCCAGTTCTTGAAATGATGCTGTTCTGAGGGCAAAAGGGGGGAGGGCACAATCAATATTAGAAAGGTGGTCTTACTGTTTGGTATACTCAGTGTATATTCTCTGTTTATATCTCATATCTCGATATCAGGTGTACCCTCTTGTTGATTGCTTTTGGGAGGAAATGCACAGAGCAGTCCTAATGGTGCCAGGTTAAAGTGGGTTTAAACTTTTAAAGTCGTAATACAAAATAATTATTCTTGCAGTGAAAGGACATGGCAAACTGTAGTAGCAAGTTCCATAAAATAGGTGGAGCCACTCTGTGTGCCCTAAGATTCAGAGATTAGCTCAGGAATCAGATCAGCCAATGAACAGTCAGCTTGGTATACCATAGTCATGACTTTCCATTTCTGTTGTCTCAGCATGTGGCCCACAGTGACAGTCTTTTATACATGTCCTGTATGTGTCATGACTTCTATTGCTCTTGTTAATGCAACTCTCTCTCTCTCCACAGACGTTTATAGTCCTAAACAAAGGGAAAACAATCTTCCGCTTCCACGCCACAGACTCCTTGTACGTCATCAGCCCTTTTAGTCTCTTTAGGCGAATAGCAATTAAGATTTTGATACACTCATATCCTTTCAAGTGGTGCATTGTCTTGCTTTGAAATTATGATTTTGTTGTTTATCTTGCGTAAATTACAAAGCACATATACTTATTCTATGTATTGTGCACAATCTTACGGTTGAAGGAGCTTGTGATTGTGATGTTTTCTTTTGATTGTTTGAAGAAACAGAAAAGAAGTGATACAGGCCAAATCATCCTTGTGCGTTGATCTAGATCTTGTGTCCCACATCATTCTGGAACATCTTCCTTCCTTTGTCCTTTCATCGATGGAATATATGTCATTGTAATGTCTCACAGTATATTCAGCCATGTTGCTACAGTATGTTAATGGGTGGTGGGGTGTATATGGTCAATCTTTTCTTAACTCTCTTCCCTCTCACGGTATTCAGTATGATCATCATGAGCACCATTTTGACCAACTGTGTTTTCATGACGTTTAGTGATCCTCCAGAATGGAACAAGATAGTAGAGTAAGTATTGATTTATAACTCCCTATGTACATTCATAAACTGTTTGTAAAACATTTATAAACTAGTATGGATTTATTCACATATCTCGCCCTTTCACTGTCTCTCGCCTTATTTTGCTCTAGGTATACCTTCACAGGTATCTACACCTTCGAATCGCTTACCAAGATTGTGGCGCGAGGCTTTTGTATAGACGGGTTCACTTTTCTACGAGATCCATGGAACTGGCTGGACTTCATGGTGATCTCTATGGCGTAAGTAGTCCACCTCTTCCCCGTATCCCTCTCTCTACACCTCCACCTCTCTCTAAAGTTCCATCTCTCTCTGCACCTTCGTCTCTCTCTACACCTCCATCTCTCTCTATACCTCCAACTCTACCAGAGTGACAAGGTCGGGCCAGGCAGGACATTCCATATCAGAGAATATTTCAAAACATGCAAAATAATCCAAGATGTAGAAGCGTCTCCAAGTACTAATTCAACATAATATAATTAATTAAACTGAGTCAATCAATCAATTGAACATACAGTATATGTAAGTACAGGTATATTTGTAATGTTGCATTTTATGTGAGTGACACATAAACATATGTTTGGGTTTGTTCAAAGAGAAGCCACTTAAACATTGTGGCTCACTAATTCAATTCTAGAGAGTGACATAGCTCATTGAAATGATGTGGAGCTTATACAGATGTGTAAAATGTATGATGTATGATTACTCCATTGTTTCTTTCTTTAAAAACAACACATTGCATAAAGCCACACACAGAACTCAAAGTGAGAATAGAAAATGTTGGTGGGAAAATATCCTACCGAAGAACATCATTTCAAAGAACAGGGATAGCAGTCTCTGAGAATTTGGTAAAAGGGAGATTTTGATGATTGAAAGTTATGCAAATATTGAAATTGTAAGAGTTTGGCAATGCATGATTGCCCTGCCGCAACAATACATTTTCTCTGATTTACATGTGTAATATTGTGAAACATTTTGGGCCATATTTGATTTAATATTCTCCCATCTCTTATGTCTTCTCCATCTTATTGTGAGTCCCTCTAATATCAGACTTTCCTGCATGTTAACATCTGAGTATTGTGTTGTTACTAGTATTAGTTATTTTAAGGGTCAAATATGGATATGGAGGTAGAGAGTATTGTATGTATGTATTGCTTTATTTCATTTGACCCCCTATCTTCCTTTCTTTTTCTTTATTTCATTTTTGTATTTTTTTAATTTTAAGGTTGGGGTCAATTCTGTTTCAATTCAGTCAATTCAGGAAGTAAACTGTACTTCCAATTCCATTTTTTCTGTTCTTTTCAACGAGAAAAAAAAATGCAATTTCAGTTTACTTATTGAATTGACTGAATTGAAATGGCATTGACCCCAACTCTGCCTTCTGTCTCTCATTCTGTAATGGCTGTTGAGTAACTGTGATCTGAACCACTCTGCAGGTGTATAACACAGTTTGTAAACCTAGGCAATTTGTCAGCTCTGCGTACGTTCAGGGTTCTGAAAACAATTTCTGTTATCCCAGGTAAGACTATGCATGTGTGTGTGTGCGGGCAGGGGAGTCACGATGGGTCAGTGTTATAGTGCCTTCAGAAATTATTCACACCCCTTGACTTTTTGCACATTTTGTCGTATTACAGCCTAAATTTAAAATGGATTAAATTGAGATTTGTGTCACTGGCCTACACACAATACCCCATAATGTCAAAGTGAAATTATGTTTTTAGAATTTTTTACAAATTAATTACAAATGAAAGCTGAAATGTCATGAGTCAATAATATTCAACCACTTTGTTGTGGCAAGCCTAAATAAGTTCAGGAGTAAGAATTTGCTCAACAAGTCACATAATAAGTTGCATGGAATCACTCTGTGTGCAATAATAGTGTTAAACATGATTTTTGAATGACTACCTCATCTCTGCACATACAATTATCTGTAAGGTCCCTCAGTCGAACAGTAAATTTCAAACACAGATTCAACCATAAAGACCAGGCAGGTTTTCCAATGTGTCACAAAGAAGAAGACCTATTGGTAGATGGGTAAAAAAAAAAAAAAGTAGACATTGAATATTCCTTTGAGCATGGTGAAGTTATTAATTACACTTATGGATGGTGTATCAATACACACAGTCACTACAAAGATACAGGTGTCATTCCTAACTCAATTGCCGGAGAGGAAGGAAACTGCTCAGGGATTTCACCATGAGGCCAATGCTGACTTTAAAACAGTTACAGAGTAGCTGTGATAGGATAAACTGAGGATGGATCAATAACATTGTAGTTACTCCACAGTACAACCCCTGTTTGCAATAAGGCACTAAAGTAAAACTGCAAAAACAATTATGAACCTAAAAGCAAATCCAACACATCACTGAGTACCACTCATCATATTTTCAAGAATGGTGGTGGCTGCATCATGTTATGGGTATGCTTGTCATTGACAAGGATTAGGGAGTTTTTTGGGGGGATAAAAATAAACAGAATAGAGCTAAGCACACACACAATCCTAGACGGAAACCTTGTTCAGTGTGCTTTCCAACAGACACGGGATGACAAATTCACCTTTCAGCAGGACAATAACCTAAGGCACAAGGCTAAATATGCACTGGGGTAGCTTAAAAAGACAACATTGAATGTTCCTGAGTGGCCTAGTTACAGTTTTGACTTAAATTGGCTTGAAAGTGTATGGCAAGACTCGGAAATGGCTGTCTGGCAATGATCAATAACAATTTGACAGAGCTTGAAGAATTTTAAAAAGAATAATGCGCAAATATTGTATAATCCAGTTGTGCAAAGCTCATAGGCCCATATTCTGACCCGAGTTAAGTGCCGCAAATTGAATGTAATTCCCTCTCTCTATGCATATTCTGACCTTGAACTTAAGCACGAGAATAGTATGCTATTCACCCATTATTAGTTTTAGGTGGAGCTTGAATAAATTAAGGTGTGGCGGATGTGTGTTTAAAGGGGTTCACCTAGGGGTCATGATAGGGGCTGTACCAAATGTTTGATGTATTATAATAATTGATTATGCTTATGTTGTATTAATAGAAGAGGAGGGGTTATAAGTCCCCTCCCTCCTTACATTTATAGGGTCCTTGACTACAGATTAACAATATAGATACATTATGAGGTTTAATATTGTTATACAGTACTTTTCTAGGCTCTCTGCCTCTTACGAAGAAACTGTCTGAGAAATGTGTGACTGTGAAGACAGAACTCTGCAGGGGAGTGTAAGAGATAAGAGATTAGTCAGACATACCACTATAAATCAACTTGGACATTTACTGCTAAGCTTTTAGATAGCTATATAAACAAGAGTTTTAGTGTTGAGTAGGCATGGTTTTGGTCTCAGGAGGAGAAGATAATGACTTAGGCAGTGACATCACTAGGGCTGGACTTCGGGTTTAATAAAATAAATTGGGACCTTTTATATTTTGCAGAACTTACTCGGAAACATGCGTTATGTTCCTGTTGTCAACTTCTGTCTGCAATTGCATTAATAAAGGATTTTTAATGATTTAATTAAAGATATTGTCATAATGCTAATTTCACCAATGAGCCAATGATTGACAAGGAACAAGGAAACGAACCCCAACAGTGTCTACAGATAAGCTGTATTCTGACTTTGACTTACTTCCCTAATAATTCCAACACCTTTACGTGCGAAACCATGAACAAGGTCTAGCGAACCTACCATTTGTTGTTGATATACATACCACCATTCTCCATGCATTATAATATACAACTTGATAGGATTTATTGATAAGAGCTAGGTAAATTAGTGTTCAGGTTGGAGAAGGGGATTATAAATACACATAGCAATTGTTTCAGATGATTTTTCTTTATGATCCGTGAAGATGAGTGTGAAACCAACCATATGGAAGCCAACTGAAAATCACATCAACATGACATGTATTGAGGTCCCTTTTTCATAGTGATGGACTGATTATCACAACTTTCAGGATTAATAAAACCACTATATGTTTTAGTTATCAACATAAAACTGTCGTCCATAAAGGCTCTCCCCCCAAAAAAACGATATAAAAGTATTTTTATATCTACCAGTTGGTGCCGAAACGGAGACAAATATGTATAGATGGATTTCATTCATTGGTCCCTATATTCTGAACCCGTTCTCACTATGTATTATATGTAGTCTGTCAACAAAATTTGAATTAAAGGTGAACCGTATTTAAAGGGATGGCTTAAGATAAAAGTACTGAAAACCCCATTGAATGAAAACTCCACAAGAAAATCTGTTGGCCAGCAAGTGGGAGGGTTTTCAATGGTTGAATGAAATGTATTCAGAGCTCGGAAGGTAGCCACACCTGCAGAGCATTATGCTATTGAATAAGGCAAGTCTGAATACCAAATACTGATAAGTGCGTAGGAAAGGCATGCGTAGTAAAGGCATAAATTGTGTGGTCGGGATCGGCCCCTTAGAGACTTACCCAGAAAGACTCACAGTTGTAAACACTGCCAAAGAGGATTCTAACATGTATTGACTCAGGGGTGTGAATACTTATGTAAATGAGATATTTTTGCATCTCATTTTCAATAAATTTGCTAGAGATTCCTAAAAACATGTTTTCACTGTCATTATGGGGTATTGTGTGTAGATGGGTGAAGAAAAACAATGTTCAGTCCATTTTTTATTCAGGCTGTAACGCAACAAAATGTGAAATAAGTTAAGGGGTATGAATACTTTCTGAAGGCACTGTAGGTGTGGTTTTGTTTCTGTTTCCTTTCGTTTCCTCTTCCACCTTCGCTCCTCTCTCCTGGAGGGATAGGTGCTTCTCTCTCGCGCGCGCTGTGGTGTCCACTCCTCCTGCCGGTCATCTTCTTCTGGTGGGGTGCTGGTGTCAGGCACTTGCGCGTCCGCGCTTTTGATCAGTGGGTTTGTGTGTGTGTGTTACCGTTTGTTTTTTGTGTGATGGTGTTTTGTTCTGTGTGTGATCCTACCCCGTTACAGATATGTAACAGAATTTGTGGACCTGGGGAATGTCTCGGCGCTGAGAACGTTCAGGGTTCTCCGAGCATTGAAAACTATTTCAGTCATTCCAGGTGAGACTCCCATTTACATACTAAGGCTGAGCTTATTTTGATTTCTCATGAATTGGATTCGCATCATTTCTTATTACTTTAGACTCTTAAAGAGGATGCATCAGAAATGATACCTGTTTTGTTTACTTTTTATTTTTCAAACAATCAAAAATGGTAGCAATACATTTTTGATAGGCTTAGCAGTCTACTTGCGGTCTTGTGGTGTTAAGTGGAAAAGGTGGCCCTGATATGACATACTAAAAGACAAACAGCCTAAAATAAGTGGGTGGGATACACATCAAATTTCGTATTATTATTTTAATAGTAGTCTCCCTCAAAGTGACATTAACAGCCTCATACAGTATATTGACACCAGATAGTATGGGTAGGAGCCTGAGTTTCTCCCCAGGTAAAACTTCAGGGCCTAGTTGAAAACCCTCCCTTGGTTAGAGAAAAGTCTTAGTATGAGGAACAGTAGACATTTTATTGTTCACATATTTTTTTAACTAAAGAATAGTTATTATTATTGCCATCTTAACCTCAAAGCCAAAGTGATAGACAAGGGTTTCACACTCACACGTTGTATTTGTAAGCATTTCTTATTTAGACCCTGCATGAGTATCTCTTCAGACTTCAGAGAGGTTCGATTCACTGTCCAACAGAGAGTGACAATGTGTTCATAGCCACCAACTGAATGAATATACAGTATCATTCAAAAGTTTGGACACACCTACTCATTCAAGGGTTTTTCTTTATTTTTACTATTTTCTACATTGTATAATAATAGTGAAGACATCAAAACTATGAAATAAGACATATGGAAACATGTAGTAACCAAAAAAGGTGATTGTGTTTCTTCAAGAGTGTGCAAGCTGTCATCAAGTTAAAGGGTGGCTACTTTGAAGAATTTCAAATCTAAAATACATTTGAAACACTTTTTTGGTTACTACATGATTCCATATGTGTCAATTCATAGTTTTGATGTCTTCACTATTATTCTACAATGTAGAAGATAGTAAAAATAAAGAAAAACCCTTGAATGAGTAGGTGTGTCCAAACTTTTGAATGATACTGTATATTCATTCATTTGGTGGCTATGAACACATTATCACTCTCTGTTGGACAGGTACTGTCCACAGGGAACTTTTGACTGGTACTTTTGACTGGTACTTTTAACTGGTACTGCAGGTGAATACATAATGTTTAGGACATTTGATTAGTTTGGGTTCAAATTTCTACCATATTTGTTGTCACAATCTAAAACACTGATGTATCTATGCCACAGACTTAAAACACATCACGTTTCTGTATGAAAAAAATTGTCCCCTGACAATAACGGAGCACTCTGAAGAACATTTCATTTCTTAAGACTGCCAAGCCTAGTTTGACAACACATTATACGCTGCATGAAGCTTTTCAAGATACCTGCTTTTTTATCTTACAACTCTGGCTTTTAAGGAGCTTATTTACTTTGAATTCCATTCAGATATGGCTAATCCTGAATGTGGACTTCTTGTTTCTGTTTATCCTGGGAAAATAAGGCATAAACACAACAGAGAAATGAATTAAAGGACAATAACACAGTGATATGCAAATACATTGGAGATCCAACTGAAGGCTCTTTCTCTGGGGGAGTTGAGATATTGGCACAGGGGCAGTTTATACATTGCACCATTGGAAGTGTTGGATTGTAAATCAGTTAGCATTTATGTAACACACACCACACTGACTCATTATTTGTTCCCAGTATCTGTTAGCCTTTTGAGATTTTGTAGTAACTTCAACTGCAGAACACTCTAATGGTGCAAAAGTGTTGTTGAACAAGTGTCTGGGGCAGGAAGTGAATGTGAATTTGTGCATAAAATACATCTAGTCCAGTAAGTAGTGTTGGCTCAGTCTCCAGTGTAGGCCTCTGATCTAAAGGGGTCCCAACCTAAAAGGCTCACCCAGTGGGGATCACACCACACAGCACCAGTGGGACATGATGGGGGTGCCTAGGATGGGAACCATTCTAACCATGGGAACCAAGCTAAGTCACCATTCCGGTTGCCAGACAGACAGGTGATGATGACATGGAGTCAATTCCTTTAGCCTTGGCGTTTAAATGACCTGCATGCAACCTGTCATTTCTTCTTGTCCCCCCTAACCCTTGTCCCCCTAACCCTTGCCTCCCTCACCTGTCCTCTCTTCTCTTCTCTTCTCACTTCTTCCTCCTCTGACTGAGCCCAGTCCTCTTCGTTGTGCTGTGCTGCTGTGTTTGGTCAATCTGGTGGATATGTTGTAGTTGTTTCCATATATTGTATATGAGAGTGGCCCTACTGTTTCCAAGGATGTTCTACACTGCCTGTGAAACCCGGACTTGAACAGAAAAATAACATAAGGGCATCTAAATGACATAAAACATTTATTCACATAATGTTATAAATTAACATAAACAATTCCTAAATTGGTATCCCTCCACAACTACATCACCCATTAGGTTTTAGAATCATTTTGATGATGTAGCCTGCCTCAGTGTAATTTTGTTGATTTAGAACATTTGAGGAGTATTCTGATCGTCACTGAAGTGTGTCAGTCTTATGGAAATCTCATGTAGGGGCAGTCTCAATGTTGTTGTGTTTCTATGTTGTGGTGTTTAAGGTGCCTGAATATCTGACCATCTTCTGGCTGTTTTGTATGTGTCTTTAATTATTGTGCTATTGTTTGACGTAGTTATTAAGGATCCTATTCTCGCTATAATTTAGTTCAATATGACTTAACAGTAACTAACAATATGGAACACAATCACCATTGAGGTATCAGTTTTTGACTTGAATACATCTTTCTTCATGGAAAATAGAGGAAAATATATCAACCATAAGCATTATTATTATTATTATTATTATTATTATTACACATACGCCTGCAGTTTAGAATACTTCTGTTATACCTGTCCAAATTTAGATGTTGGTAATTCAAAACACAGCAATAGTTTTGGTTTGATGTTAACTTGAACAAATGCACTTTTATGAGATGGACTACTGTACTACCACTGTATTACTACTATATAAACTCTATACAAATAATTCATAGCTAAGCTTGTACTTTCCAGCAATGCCCATTTCTCTTTGTTTGTGTGTATGTATGTGTGCTTGTGTGTTTTATATGTATGTGTGTACACAAACACATACATACGTGTGTGTGTGTGTGTGCACGTATGTGTGTGTGTGTGAATGCATATGTCCGGTTCCTCCCCCCAGGACTCAAGACCATCGTCGGTGCTCTAGTTCAATCGGTGAAGAAATTGTCAGACGTTATGATCCTCACGGTCTTCTGTCTCAGTGTCTTCGCCTTGATTGGACTACAGCTCTTCATGGGCAACCTGCGGCAGAAATGTGTCATCTGGCCAATCAACTCCACTGAGAACTTCCTGGCCAATGGCAGTAAGGGCTTCGACTGGAACGAATACATCATGAGCGAGAGTGAGTCCGACACATGGCCAAAAGATGTGTGACACTGAGACAGAAGACCGTTTCGACTTATAACATTTGAGCTGAGTTTGAGTTAGGGGTGCCAGGTAGGCCGTGCCTACCAGAGAATCTGATCAAATGTCTCTTTTAGTTAATTGGTCGATCGCATCTGTTTGTCTTTCATAGTCTAAAATAAACACTGTAATGGAAAACTTAAGGTTACTTTCGTAACCCCGGTTCTCTGATAATAGAGTGAGGTATCTCACAATGAAAGATGTCTCCTAAGGTGGATCACTATGGAGGCTCAGATCACACAACATCTGTCGGACCTGCCTTCTGGTCATTTTCAAGCATATATTTCGCCCTCACACGCTTGCAAACAGGGAAGCGCGGTGAGAGGCCTCACTCTACTATCAGACAACCCGGGGTTACAACAGTAACCTTAAAGGGACACTTTGAGATTTTGTCAATGAAGCCCTTTATCTACTTCCCCAGTCAGATGAACAAGATGATACCATTTTTATGTCTCTGCGTGTAGTTTGAAGGAAGTTTCTAACTAGCGTTAGCACAATTGCTAATTAGTGTTAGTCCATGACTTCCAGTCATTGCGTTAACACTAGTTAGCATTGGCTTACGAAAATATCTCTATCTTCCTTCATACTGGACACAGAGACATAAAAATGATATCCGCAAGATTATCTGACGCTGGGGTAGTAGATCAAGGGTTTCATTGCCAAAATCTTGAAGTATCCCTTTACGTTCTCTTTGAAATATTAGTTTTGGTAGCTCACGATGGGATATAGCCCACTACCGTATCACAGATATGCTCTCCGAAGCCAAAACAGTCCCGACAGTATCCCCCCTCAGAGGCTCCGACACTGAGGAACGTATGTGCCAGGAAGGCGCAGTGACCTCCAGTCAGTAAAACCTCATAAAGGTATTCACCTATTCAATATTGTTTGAAACATTAGTTTTGGACTGATGCCCAACTGAGCATTCTACTCAATGCATCATCATTGAGCGCTGATGAAGATTTCAGCAAAAGTGCATTCAAAAGGAGGCAAACAATTAGTAGGAAAACCTTTTATCTTGCTAACATTAGCATTGCTAGCTATTTATGATTAACTTTGCTAGCTAATGACAACATTGCCATCTGTCTAAAGTACATTTGATGACATGATAATGCTGGCAAAGTTGTTTCCTACTAAATATTTGACTACTTTAGTAATGTCATCGTATTTCCAGGCCCTATAGTGTAATTTAGACTAAACAGTCATTAGCCTCCGGTCCAGAATGACTGAGCTTATCATGACTTTAGGGCACCACTATTGCACTGCCGGTAGAGGGCTGCTTGAGAACGTTCATAACAATGGCAGGACGCGACCGAGTGACAGATGTGCAACCTATGAATAAGGGGTAGCACAATATGCAGCATCACAAATCTCTTATACAGAGATGCCTTTGAACAATGCCCATGATTTAGCCATGCCTCTGGTGGAATAGGCCCTTAGGCTAATATGACAGCCTCCATTATCCAATGGAATAGCCATTGACGAGAGAGGGGCCTACCCGTGTGGAGAGGTGCCCAGGAGACAAAGAGCTGGTTGCTCCTCCGTAAAGCTCTCATCATGTCAATGTACAGTAGGTGCGTAAATCGCGTAATGGACATAAACAATTGAGACGCTCTTCTTCTGTGGAAGAAAAATAAAAAAGCTCCAAAGTGAGGCTATTACACGCATTGCTGACTTTAGGCACAAAGGTGGGGTTAGGCTGTAAGGTAACCTTGGATAACCCTGTGGCAAATTGCAGGCACGAGTGGTGGACTGACAGTGCAAACAGCTCACTCACTCACTTTGTGGACATAAAGGCTATGGTAAAGTGGTTTGAAAGAGAGAGCTCAATGCATTCCAGTAGCTCAAATGGCTGCTCTGAAGTAGCCTCAAGCACATGACCCAAAATGGGACTAAAGGATTTGGCATTGGGCGTAAGCGACGTGCACCCTTCATAAAACGACATATCACATGCCACTTCATTATACAGTGAGCGTGTGGAAAGGGCCCTGGCACTCTGTATGGTCTAAAAATGTACTCTTAGTGGCAGGCCTTGCATAGGCCAACATGTCCAGATGGGGATGGAAAATCTCTCTGTTCTCTTGGGTCAGTAGACCTCTGCTTAACGGGAGCTGCTAGGGCTGGTCGTAAAAGAGTAATATTAACTCCGCTAACCAGCGCTTCCTTGGCTATCGCTTCTGGTGAGCCAGTTGATAGACGCCAGTGCAGTCATGCCATCCGTCCTGAAAAGGATGTGACAACGCTGCAGAAAAGGCAGAGAATAGTATTCATATGAGCATGCCGGAACTCTTTAGTCTTCCTGGACTGCCCCCCACCCTATGGGTGGTGAATATCTCCCCATTACTCTCCCTATACGCACCAGCGTAGTGTCTGGGGCGAGAGGTGACGGGTCTACTCCAATGACGGAGAGCCCTTTGACTCAGATTAAGGGGACGATGGGACATAATCATGGGCTATTTTGTCTCATACTGAAAAATCCCTCATCCTTAGTGACCCAACTGGAATGCTGAGAGAGTGGGGGCCATCCACCCTACACTGTAATGGAAAACTGTAATTTATACATTAATTTGGGGTATTATCAATATTAAAATACTGTGAAACGTTTTACTGCAGCATACTGTACATTTCAAATGGTACTGTAATTCCACCCCACAGAATACAGTAACGCACTGAATTTTTGGAGCACCAAAAACATTTTGACCACTAGTGGGTGCAATGGTATTTTTGTATCTGTCTCATTAACATATTTTGAGGAGTGCCTTGTAAGAGGCTATATTGCGTGGTTAGAATGCTCCATGTATAGGGGACAGATTGAAGTGGCAACAAGTCTTAAACTTGTACAGGTTGAGCATTTTGTTATGTTCTTTTGGTCTGTTTTGCTCTGTAGTTGCTGCCAGTTTGGAAGCCTTTGTTAAGGCGTCTAAGTGCAAGTGATATAAAACACCAAATATTAATTGATAGGGGAGAGCGGTGTAAGTTGAGCAAAAGTTTTAGTTGTGCCACCCCTTGTTTCTAGGAAACCATACACAGAATGAATCATTCGGCCGAATATTTAGGAAGAGGTATATCATTTGATGGAGTCTGTGGAGGAAGAAACCACATAGAAAAAGTGGTAAGCAAGTTAGGTCCAAAAAACTTATTTGAACAAAGTTAAAATAATTGATTGTGTTATAGGTTTCATGATGCTTGAATCTAAAGCAAAGTAGATCGTTTTAGATGGTTTCATACATCAGTTGGGGTCTCTATAAGCTACAATATAAGGTCCTAAACCTAGTATGAAAGTGCATCCTTGTAGCTGTGTGGGCTAATGTAGTCAAAATGTTTGCCTTGGGGCCAGTTGAGCCAATGGCCACTATACCATACAAATTATGATTATATTTTGTCTGTTTTATGCATAATATGCATAGTATTTTTGCAATATGGCATGCATATGAACTCAACATTTGTATTGTTACAGAGCAGACATCATCATGCCCTGTGTATATAGACATGTAAAATAAGCAGGGGTCTAGCCCCCTTTGAGGTTCTTCAGAGAGCAGCCAACGAAGTGAGAGAAGGGATAAAGTCCATTTGAGCAGCACTAAGCGATGAATAAATAGACTGGATGACACTGAAGAGGTACATTGACAAAAAAAGAAAAAATAACATGTATCTGTGCGAAAGAGAGGCTATGAGAGAGTAGCAGAGGAGCACGAGGTCTTATCTGATGACATGGAGTCTGAGCTTCCTAAATATATCAAGAATTTCGCAGACCAGTTTCATGGGCTTAGAAGCCTCAAACAGAGAACGTTTCTACGAATTGGCACATCGAAACAACGTCCCTGTCCCAGACAACTGGTCAAGAAATGGAAGGGTAAGTGATATTGAACTGAGAGATCTATATCTGAATGTAGGCATACATTTAAGATAAACAATATACCAAAACCCATTCCACAAATTAAACTTTGACCTACCAGCACTATGACCCACTGTCACAGCACCCACGTACCCCAAGGTGGCTCAACTTACCCTGTCCTTTTACGCGACTTACCCCATATCCGGGGTAAGTTGTGCCAAGAGACCACTTTTTTGTACAAACTATGTTTTCAAAACTGTTATGTTTACATGAATTCTGATTATTTCCAGGGATACACAACATCCTGAAATATATGTAGATATCTTTGTTAGAAAGAAAATATATTTCCCTTAACATAGTGACTCTGAATGTAAGAAATGGCTCAGCTTACCCCACTCTCCCCTATGCTGTAATATGTAAACGCATTACCTAGCAGCCAACCTGCTTGCACCAATTCCATGTAATTACAGTAAAATACTGTGAAATACAAACCCCTCCCCTCAATGAATTTCATTCATTCACTCATTATGATTATGGTAGCATTTACTTTTTCACAGTATTATACAGTCAATTCTACGGTATTGTACTGTGTGTCATTACATAGTGCTTGCTTACATACTGTATTTCGATTACAGTAGCTGTACTGCAATATGAAATACAGAAATGTACTTGCCACTGAGCTGCCTGTAAGTTACTGTCAAATTCACTCCCTCACCTTTACAGTGTAGTAAGCCCCCTGTGGAAGAGCAAGGCACTGGCGAAATGATGTCACTCATCTGTCTCAAAAGGACAAAGGATAAATCTGACCACCCAGATATTCTATTCAGGAGCATTTGAACAGCTACAGTGCCTTTAAAAAATATTCATACCCCTTAACTTATTCCACATTTTGTTGTATTACAGCCAGAATTCAAATGGATTCAAAGTGAAAACATGTTTGAAGACATTTTTGCAAATTTATTGAAAATGAAATACAGAAATATCTCATTTATATAAGTATTCACACCCTTGAGTCAATACATGTTAGAAACAACTTTGGCAGTGATTACAGCTGTGAGTCTTTCTGGGTAAGTCTCTAAGAGCTTTGCACACCTGGATTGTACAATATTAGCCCATTATTATTTAAAAAACTCTTCAAGCTCTGTCAAATTGGTTGTTGATCATTGCCGGACAACCATTTTCAAGTCTTGCCATAGAATTTCAAGCAGATTTAAGTCAAAACTGTAACTCTGCGATGCAGGAACATTCACTGTATTCTTGGTAAGCAACTCCAGTGTAGATTTGGCCTTGGGTTTTAGGTTATTGTCCTGCTGAAAGGCGAATTTCTCTCCCAGTGTCTGGGCAAAAGAAGACTGAACTAGGTTTTCCTCTAGGATTTTGCCTATGCTATCCATTCCATTTATTTGTTATCCTAAAAAATTCCCCAGTGCTTAACGATTACAAGCATACTATAACATGATGCAGCCACCAACCAATATGTTTTAAATATGGAGCGTGGTACTCAGTAATGTGTTATATTGGATTTTCCCCAAACATAACACTTTGTACTCAGGGCAAAAAGGGAATTGGTTTGCCACATTTTTTGTGTCTTGTTGCAAACAGGATGCAGGTTATTCTGTACAGGATTCCTTCTTTTCACTCTGTCAATTAGGTTAGTATTGTGAAGTAACTACAGTGTTGTTGATCCATCCTCAGTTTTCTGCTATCACAGCCATTAAGCTCTGTAACTGTTTTAAAGTCACCATTGACCTGGCTTCCTTCCCTTCCGGCAATTTAGGAAGAACGCTTGTATTTTTGTATTGACTCGGTGTATTGATACACAATCCAAAGTGTGTATCCAAAGTGTAATTAATAACGTCACCATGCTCAAAGGGATATTCAATGTCAGCTTTATTTTTATTTTTACCGATCTACTAATAGGTGTCCCTCTTTGTGAGGCATTGGATAACCTCCCTGGTCTTTTTGGTTAAATCTGTGTTTCAAATTCACTGCTGGACTGAGGGACCTTACAGATTATTGTAGAGATGCGGTAGTCATTCAAAATGCAGCTCATTATGTGACTAGTTAAGCACATTTTTACTCCTGAACTTATTTAGGCTTGCCATAAAAGGGCTGAACACTTATTGACTCAAGATATTTCAGCTTTTAATTTTTTATTAATTTATAAACATTTCTAAAAACATATTTCCACTTTGACATTATGAGGTATTTTCTGTAGGCCAGTGCCAAAACATCTCAACTGTATATATCTGGTCTGTCCGCTATCCAAGGAAAAGGGGTTGGTTGCTAGAGCTGCTGTGTTCCACAACACTTGCTCCTGCAATGGGAGGCAGAGCAGGTTACTGTCCAAGTACTTGAGCCAAATCCAAGGTTAAATAGAGACTTGCCGACCCCATTGTAGTGAACCATTACAAAGGACTCATGAAAAAGTCAGTGATAGAATGAAAACTTCTCATAAACTCCTTAAATGCACATTGATTTGAAATAACCTCAAACAACTTAGATCTTTGGGTTTTCTTGTATTCACCTAAATTAAATCAGGAAAAAACATAATTTCACGACACAAATTGCATCACCTGAAACACTTTTTTTATCCACTCAAATTATAATATTGGTTCATTTATTAAAGTCGAGTACCTCGGGCATAAAAAATACTCTGGCCAGGTAAGTAATTCAAGTAAACCTACACTGCTGAAAATTGCAAGCCCCTTCCGGTTATACCGGGTGTTTCTGTTCAAACTGGAAATGCTATTTAATAGCATATAATAGCAATCAATATATATATATTTTTTACATGCTTTCAGACTACTACTGTAAATTAGTAAATATACACAGGAATCAAACAGTTATAAAGTAAAAACAGCCACAACCTTTTCAAATTCCCCAGAATTTGGAAAAGATGGAGCCGGAGTGTAGAGCTGCCGTCTTATCGGCTCTTATCCAACCATTTATTTGGATTTGTTTTTTTTGCTTTGTTCGTAACTTGTTTTGTACATAATGTTGCTGCTACCATCTCTTATGGCCGAAAAGAGCTTCTGGACGTCAGAACTGGGATTACTCACCTCAAATTGGACGAGGAGTTCTTCTTCAATGAGTCGGACGCAAGGGATAAACTACGGACACCCGACCAGTCCCAGATCCCCGTGATTTGCTGGAAAAGGAAACGTAGGTTTCGCGGAAACAGATCAGGATGCCTTGTGAGGATCAGGTGACGAGTGGCTAATCTGCCCTTGCCTTCCGTCCTGCTAGCTAACATTCAATCGCTGGAAAATAAATGGGACGAACTAAAAGCAGGTATATACTACCAACGGGACATTAAAAACTGTAATATCTTATGTTTCACCGAGTTGTAGCTGAACGACGACATTAAGAACATACAGCTGGCGGGTTATACACTCTATCGGCAGGACAGAACAGCAGCCTCTGGTAAGACACAGGACGGGGGTCTATGCATTTTTGTAAACAATAGCTGGTGCACGATATCTAAGGAAGTCTCAGGGTTTTGCTAGCCTGAGGTAGAGTATCTCATGATAAGCCGTAGACCACACATCTACCGAGAGAGTTTTCATCTGTGTTTTTTTGTAGCTGTCTACATACTACCACAGACCGAATCTGGCACTAAAACTGTACTCAATGAGCTGTATTCCGCCATAAGCGAACAGGAAAACGCTCATCCAGTGGCGCGCTCCTAGTGGCCGGGGACCTTAATGCAGGGAAACTTAAATCAGTTTTACCTAATTTCTATCAGCATGTTAAATATGCAACCAGAGGGAGAAAACAATTCTAGACCACCTTTACTCCACACACAGAGACACGTACAAAGCTCTCCCTCACCCTCCATTTGGCAAATCTGACCATAACTCTATCCTCCTGATTCCTGCCTACAAGCAAAAATTAAAGCAGGAAGCACCAGTGACTTGGTCTATAAAAAAGTGGTCAGATGAAGCAGATGCTAAACTACAGGACTGTTTTGCTATCACAGACTGGAATATGTTCCGGGATTCTTCCAATGCCATTGAGGAGTACACCACATCAATCACTGGCTTCATCAATAAGTTCATTGATGATGTTGTCCCCTCAGTGACTGTACGTACATACCCAAACCAGAAGCCATGGATTACAGGCAACATTCGTACTGAGCTAAAGGGTAGAGCTGCCACTTTCAAGGAGCGGGACTCTAACCCGGAAGCTTATAAGAAATCCTGCTATGCCCTCCGACGAACCATCAAACAAACAGAGCGTTAATACAGGACTAAGATCGAATCGTACTACACCGGCTCCAACACTCGTCGGATGTGGCACGGCTTGCAAACTATTACAGACTACAAAGGGAAGCACAGCCGAGAGCTGCCCAGTGACACGAGCCTACCAGACGAGCTAAATAACTTATATTCTCGCGTCGATGCAAGTAACACTGAAACATGCATGAGAGCATCAGCTGTTCCAGATGACTGTGTGATCACGCTCTCTGCAGCCGATGTAAGACCTTTAAACAGGTCAACATTCACAAGGCTGCTGGGCCAGACAGATTACCAGGACGAGTACTTTGAGCATGCGCTGACCAACTTGCAAGTGTTTTCACTGACATTTTCAACCTTTCCCTGTCTGAGTCTGTAATACCAACATGTTTCAAGCAGACCACCATAGTCCCTGTGCCCAAGAACACTAAGGTAACCTACTTAAATGACTACCAACTGGTAGCACTCACATCTGTAGCCACAAAATGCTTTGAAAGGCTGGTCATTATCCCAGGAACCCTATACCCACTCCAATTTGCACACTGCACCAAAAGATCCACAGATGATGCAATCTCTATTGCACTCCACTCTTCCCTTTCCTATCTGGACAAAAGGAACACCTATGTGAGAATGCTATTCATTGACTATAGCTCAACGTTCAACACCCTAGTGCCCTCAATGCTCATCACTAAGCTAAGGAGCCTGGGACTTAACACCTCCCTCTGCAACTGGATCCTGGACTTCCTGACGGGCCGCACCCAGGTGATAAGGGTAACAACACATCCGCCAAGCTGGTCCTCAACACGGGGGCCCCTCAGGGGTGTGTGCTTAGTCCCCTCCTGTACTCCCTGTTCACTCATGACTGCACGGCCAGGCATGACTCCAACACCATCATTAAGTTTGCTGATGACACAACAGTGGTAGGCCTGATCTCCGAAAATAATGAGACAGCCTATAGGGAGGAGGTCAGAGACCTGACCGTGTGGTGCAAGGACAACAACCTCTCCCTCAACGTGATCAAGACAAAGGAGATGATTGTGGACTATAGGAAAAGGAGGACCGAGCACTTCTCCATTCTCATCGACAGGGCTGTAGTGCAGCAGGTTGAGAGCTTCAAGTTCGTTGGCGTCCACATCACCAACAAACTAACATAGTCCAAGCATACCAAGACAGTCATGAAGAGGGCACAACAAAACCTATTCCACTTCAGGGGACTGAAAAAATTTGACATGGGTCCTCAGATCCTCAAAAGGTTTTACAGCTGCACCATCAAGGCATCCAGACGGGTTGCATCACTGCCTGGTATGGCAACTGCTCGGCCTCCGACCGCAAGGCACTACAGACGTAGTGCGTACGGCATAGTACATCACAGGGGCCAAGCTTCCTGCCATCCAGAACCTTCTATACCGGGCGGTGTCAGAGGAAGTCCCTAAAAATGCTCAAAGACTCCAGCCACCCTAGTCATAGACTGTTCTCTCTGCTACCACATGGCAAGCGGTACCGGAGTGCCAAGTCTAGGTCCAAGAGGCTTCCAAACAGCTTCTACCCCCAAGCCATAAGACTCCTGAACATCGAATCAAATGGCTACCCAGACTTTTTGCAAAGCCCCCCCACCAAACCCCCACCCTCTTCTACGCTGCTGCTACTCTCTGTCATCATCCATACATAGTCACTTAAATAACTCTACCTACATGTTCATAATTACCTGAATTACCTCAACACCGGTGCCCCCCGCACATTGACACTTTTACTCTGTACCGGTACCCCCTGTATATAGCCCCGCTATTGTTATTTACTGCTGCTCTTTAATTATTTGTTATTCTTATCACTTATTTTGGGGGGGATTTTCTTGAAACTGCGTTGTTGGTTAAGGGCTTGTAAAACAAATCCAGTTTAGAACAAGGCTGTAACATAACAAAATGTGAAAAAAGTTAAGGGGTGTGAATACTTTCCGAATGCACTGTATAGCCTAATTTCATTTGTCAAACAGGTAGGCTACTTCTTATTTTCTAAATAGGAAGAACTAGACTCTAACACAAAGCCTTCTTGTTGTTAGTAAAGTCAAATTAAAATGAAGAGGTTGAAATGAATTATGCCTACTTTTAATTTGCCTACTTTCAGTACCATGAGGTGTCTATTTCTGATTGATTGTGTCGCTAATGCTGCTTCAAGTTTCAGCGCCACAATGTAAGTTACTCAAATCTAGCTCATTGTGAGGTCATTAACTCTGATAAATACATCATGGGCAAGGAACATATTGTTTTTACTCAAATCAATTATAGTAGTAGCAAGCTATTAAAGTTGACCTCCGGTCCACCTTCTCATCTTCGCGCTCTCCTTCTCAAACTGAACAGAACATAAGCTATTCCGCGCCCAAGACATTGCATTTTTCAGACTAAGCCTAATCAAAAATTATTTTCTGAAGAATTCTTTGACTCTCCTCCTGAACTGCCACTGTAGGCCTACACAACACCGGGTTGGTAGGGCAGTATAAAAGGTTTTGATCAGCCAGAGCAGAGCAGGCCGGGGCTCAGTTTTAGAATAGCCATTGCAGTGTGTAATGCAGCCTAGTTTTATTCACACCATCCCAGCACCTATCTTAGAAATATAACTTTGCTCTGTGCTTCTCTGAGCATGCACTTCATAGCCTATAGGCTATGGATCATTTGATAAAGACCACACTAAATATCCTATAAGCACACTTGATATTGCGCGCCCAGTAGATAATCAAAGATGAGGGCTGGCATCGGGCACATATCGATATACAGGTATAGCCTAATAAGCAACTAATATTAAAACACTGAGAAATATTGAAATTTCATAAATTACAAATTCCATGACCCTTCCCTGGACTAGATATAAAAAATATATATACTAAACCCTCCCCTTGACTGAAATGGAAAAAGAATGACCCTTCCCCATTTCCCTCCAGGTACCCATTCTGTAAATGTCGATTCATCCCTAACCTCATAATATTTTCGGCCAAGTCGGCCAACAATGCTTCATAGGCCTACATTTAAACTAGGCTACATCAACTACATATTGTGGCGACATTCAGAGAACTTTGAGTTGATTTAATTGCATTTTTTTTTCCCGTTGCTCGTAGGCTTTTATATGCTTTTAAATAGCATTTGCGGTCGGGAAACAGGAATACTCGAGGGGTTGCAATTTTCTTTGAAAGGAACATTTGAGATTTTCTGGAAAATAATCAACCCAAATGTGCTGGCTACTTAATGGGAAATTAAAGGGGCAAGGCAGCATCGGGAGGAGACGGACTGCGATGTTCAAAATTAATTTGGGATCGTCACATCATGACTAGACCAAAAGACATGTACAGTTCCTTCAGAAAGTATTCACACCCCTTGACATTTTTTCTTCACATATTCTTGTGTTACATCCTGAATTTATAATGGATTAAATTGAGATTTGTGTCAATGGCCTACACACAATAATATCCCACACTGTCAAACTGGAATTATGTTTTTAGAATTTTTTTGAAATGAGTTACAAATTAAAAGCTGAAATTTCTTTAGTCAATAAGTATTCAATCCATTTGTTATGTAAATATGTTCAGGAGTGAAGATGTGCTTAACAAGTCACATAATAAGTTGCATGGACTCACTCTGTGTTCAATAATAGTGTTTAACATGATTTTTGAATGACTACCTGTCAGGGGTGTGTATGGAAGGCGAAGTCAGGTGCAGGAGAGCGGAGTGTAATAAACAGGCGGACTTTAATTCTGGTCCAAAAATGACAGCAAATAAGAACAATAATGTATCAAAAACACGGAACATTGCAAAAGTAAAGTGCCTGACAAAATCCACATAACAATAAACAATTACACACAAAGACATGGTGGGGAACAGAGGACTAAATACATGCAGTAATTATAGAATGAAAACCAGGTGTGTAATGGAACAAGACAAAACAAATGGATATATGAAAAATGGAGCGGCGATGGCTAGAAAGCCGGTGACGTTGATCGCCGAACGCCGCCCGAACAAGGAGAGGAGCTGACTTCGGCGGAAGTCGTGACAATACCTCATCTCTGTACCCCACACATACAATTATCTGTAAGGTCCCTCAGTCGAGCAGTGAATTTCAAACACAGATTCAACCACAAAGACCAGGGAGGGTTTCCAAGGCCTCACAAAGAAGGGCATCTAGTGGTTAATGGGTAAAAAAGCAGACATTGAATATCCCTTTGAGCATGGTGTATCAATACACACAGTCACTACAAAAATACAGGCGTCCTTCCTAACTCAGTTGCCAGAGAGGATGAAAACCACTCAGGAATTTCACAATGAGGTCAATGGTGTCTTTAAAATGGTTAATGGCTGTGATAGGAGAAAACTGAGGATGGCTCAACAATATTGTAGTTACTCCACAATACTAACCTAAATGAAAGAGTGAAAAGAAGGAAGACTGTACAGAATAAAAATATTCCAAAACATGCATCCTGTTCGCAATAAGGAACTCAAGTAAAACTGCTAAAAATGTGGCAAAGAAATATTTTTTTTGTCTTGAATACAAAGTGTTATGTTAGGGGCAAATCTAACACAACACATATGTTAGGGGCTGCATCATGTTATGGGTATGCTTGTCATTGGCCAGGACTAGGGAGTTTTTTTAAGGATAAAAATAAATGAAATTGAGCTAAGCACAGGCAAAATCCTAGAGGAAGACCTGGTTCAGTCTGCTTTCTAGCAGACACTTCGGCAGAAGAATAACCTAAAACAAGTCCAAATATACACTGGAGTTGCTTGAAAGACAACATTGAATGTTCCTGAGTGGCCTAGTTACAGTTTTGGAATAAATCAGTTTGAAAATCTAAATCAAGTCTAATAAAATGTTATTTGTCACATGCGCTGAATACAACAGGATGAATACACCTTACTGTGAAATGCTTCCTTACAAGACTTTAACCAATAATGCAGTTTTAAGAAAATATTTACAAAATAAACTAAAGTAAAATAAATATACTTATGTAAATTAGATATTTCTGTATTTTATTTTCAATAAATTTGCTAACATTTCTTAAAACATGTTTTCACTTTGTGATTATGGGGTATTTTGTGTAGATTGGTGACAGAAAAACATTATTTAATCAATTTTGAATTCAGGCTGTAACAACAAAATGTTGAATAAGACAAGGGATATGAATACTTTCTGAAGGCCCTATATGTCTACGACTAGACAGAAAGACATTTGTTTGTACAGTGGGGCAAAAAAGTATTTAGTCAGCCACCAATTGTGCAAGTTCTCCCACTTAAAAAGATGAGAGAGGCCTGTAATTTTCATCATAGGTACACTTCAACTATGACAGACAAAATGAGAAGAAAAAAATCCAGAAAATCACATTTTAGGATTTTTAATGAATTTATTTGCAAATTATGGTGGAAAATAAGTATTTGGTCAATAACAAAAGTTTATCTCAATACTTTGTTAAATACCCTTTGTTGGCAATGACAGAGGTCAAACGTTTTCTTTAAGTCTTCACAAGGTTTTCACACAATGTTGCTGGTATTTTGGCCCATTCCTCCATGCAGATCTCCTCTAGAGCAGTGATGTTTTGGGGCTTTCAACTCCCTCCAAAGATTTTCTATGGGGTTGAGATCTGGAGACTGGCTAGGCCACTCCAGGACCTTGAAATACTTCTTACGAAGCCACTCCTTCGTTGCCCGGGCGGTGTGTTTGGGATCATTGTCATGCTGAAAGACCCAGCCACGTTTCATCTTCAATGCCCTTGCTGATGGAAGGAGGTTTTCACTCAAAATCTCACGATACATGGCCCCATTCATTCTTTCCTTTACACGGATCAGTCGTCCTGGTCCCTTTGCAGAAAAACAGCCCCAAAGCATGATGTTTCCACCCCCATGCTTCCCAGTAGGTATGGTGTTCTTTGTCCTCCAAACACGACGAGTTGAGTTTTTACCAAAAAGTTCTATTTTGGTTTCATCTGACCATATGACATTCTCCCAATCTTCTTCTGGATCATCCAAATGCTCTCTATCAAACTTCAGACGGGCCTGGACATGTACTGGCTTAAGCAGGGGGACACGTCTGGCACTGCAGGATTTGAGTCCCTGGCGGCGTAGTGTGTTTCTGATGGTAGGCTTTGTTACTTTGGTCCCAGCTCTCTGCAGGTCATTCACAAGATCCCCCTGTGTGGTTCTGGGATTTTTGCTCACCGTTCTTGTGATCATTTTGACCCCATGGGGTGAGATCTTGCGTGGAGCCCCAGATCAAGGGAGATTATCAGTGGTCTTGTATGTCTTCCATTTCCTAATAATTGCTCCCACAGTTGATTTCTTCAAACCAAGCTGCTTACCTATTGCAGATTCAGTCTTCCCAGCCTGGTACAGGTCTACAATTTTGTTTCTGGTGTCCTTTGACAGCTCTTTGGTCTTGGCCATAGTGGAGTTTGGAGTGTGACTGTTTGAGGTTGTGGACAGGTGTCTTTTATACTGATAACAAGTTCAAACAGGTGCCATTAATACAAGTAACGAGTGGAGGAGGAGCCTCTTAAAGAAGAAGTTACAGGTTTGTGAGAGCCAGAAATCTTGCTTGTTTGTAGGTGACCAAGTACTTATTTTCCACCATAATTTGCAAAATAAATTAATAAAAAATCCTACAATGTGATTTTCTGGATTTTTTTTCTAATTTTGTCTGTCATAGTTGAAGTGTACCTATGATGAAAATTACAGGCCTCTCTCATATTTTTAAGTGGGAGAACTTGCACAATTGGTGGCTGACTAAATACTTTTTTGCCCCACTGTACATGTCTGGGTTAGATAAAAGAACATGCAGAATACAGTATAAATGAATGATGGTGAGTCCACTGCACATCGTAAATAAACACAGTCCCACATTCCACATAACCATAAGAGCCTGAAATGTATGAGTCAGATGAAGATAAAGATGTCCTTAACTTTTTCAGGGAATTTCTATTTCATTCCTGGGCAGCTGGATGCTCTACTGTGTGGAAACAGCTCGGACTCAGGGTGAGTCTCATGATCTATTACTACAAAATAAAACTTCCAGTAGATTGGAATAGCCACCATAAAAGGGAACAACAGAAAATAATCCTAACATAACTAAGACTTTCACGCAAATCATGCGTCGATGTCAATGGGAGATTTACTTAATGACTCCATGAAAATCATGACTCCCCTTCTCCCTCCCTTCCTCCCAGGCGGTGCCCTGAGGGCTACACGTGTATGAAGGCCGGGAGAAACCCAAACTACGGGTACACCAGCTTTGACAGCTTCGGCTGGGCCTTCCTCACTCTCTTCCGCCTCATGACCCAAGACTTCTGGGAGAACCTCTACATGCTGGTAAGGCCAAGCTCGTCATAGACAGGGAAAATGAATACTGTAATAATTCCTGCTTGTAACGGCAGGTAATTCAATGTGGGCGGCTTATGTGAGCAGCCGGAGAGCATTGAAACCAAAGCGATAGATTGAGACGGAGATGTTGTTGTTTTGAACTGAGAATTGACTGTCAGTTCTGCAGCACTGTTGTTTAACCTTTAACTGCAGTGGGCTAAATCATGGTCACACAGAGTGTTACTTGGTAGTCTTAAACAAATACACTTTGAAACAAATGTATACACCTCACACACACATGGTTATGGGCTTAAACAAATCTGTACCATGTTAGAGATAGAGTTGAAATGTATTCAATTATGAGTTTGCATCCCAATAGTAAAATAAACGGTTTAATATAAACACCAGATTTTAGTTAGTAAAACAAAAAGAATAATATTCCACCCACTAGGTCATTTGACTGCAGAAAAGGGCTATCGGCTAATTGGTTCATTAAGGCTGGCATTTCTGCCCTGTCTACAACATGCAAAGAAACTAAATCATCATGCTTGACAGTGGATCAGCAAATAGCCTCTCGGCATTTTCTCTCTCTTGGTTTCTTTGCCATCAAACTGTGAGTCACTGACTGCTTCTTGTCAAGGACTGGTCTGTCTGTTGATGAGAGGCTGCATGGATTCTACAGTATCTCAGAGTTTAACCAGATTTCTGGTCTTTGGTCATAATCTATGTCCCAGCTGCAGATGAGAAAGATTCTGTTTTAAGTTTGACTGGAAGAGCTTGAGAGAACTCAACATGTTGTTGAGTATTGCCTAATGTAAGTGTGTGTTAAAATAAGGAGGGCTCTATTTTCGGGCTGGCATTAAGTAAGAGCAATTGTTAAATGCACGCTCGTTGGCAATTTCAACATGTTAAGCCGGCGCTGTGCTATTTACCAACCCTTGCACCAAGATTGGTAATTTACCTGTCTTATATGAGCACGCTTTTGCTGAGGTGGGAAGGGTGGCAATATCTGAGGTGTGTCCTTAAAAACGTGCGCCAAAGTGCCAAGTTCAGGCAGAACTGGTGGGGATATATAAGTCCAATTAAATGCTGGTCTTAGCAATGGATTGTGACAGCTTAAGTGCATATATAAACCTTGTATTTAGGGACATAATAGACAAATGTTTTTTCCCATTTCCTTTTATTAAAAACCAGGCATAGCCTCCACTCCTCTCAATGAAGGCTGTTTTTTTTTGTCCTGCCCAAAGCATTCTCCGAGTAGTAAAGACTATCGATAAAGGGTTTGACTTCTGAGACCGCCTTCTTAATCACCAAAGCTTTATTAAAATATTAAGTTTGGGAGCATTAAAACAGTGAGCAGACAAAAGCACACCTGGAAGCACCTGTCAAGACTCCTGCATTATTTTCCTACTCTAGCAAACTGGCTCAAATGAAGATCCTACATCTTTATGTATAACCCTCTTTATACTTCAATTGGTACATTTTTAAGCTAGGACCCCGGGCCACAGGCGGGAGGCAGGGGCACTCCAGTACAGGAGGTGGATGCCAACCGCCGATATACCCCACAGAAGAAGAAGAGGCGGGGGCAACAACTGTAGCTAGCTAACTAGGACACTGGTAGACAGTGTCCTAAGCCCCCGCCTATCGGGCACTGCTTTCCCGCAGTTCTGTTAATGGCGTCGAAGGCAGGTGTTCAGAAGACAGGAGCGAAGGACACTGGGTACTAGCGTAACAGTATGTTACGAAATAGTTAGTACACGTTCACTATGAAGGGAACGAGCGTGCAACTCACATGTACTATACATTTTAGGTGTTGAATGTAAAGATTACTCCGCCAGGAGAAGATTACAGATGGTGTATTATGCATGTATGAGCCATTCCCAGAGAAACCTATTGGTGTGGATGTCAAAGCACCAACAGAGCTAACAGTGACAAAGATAGTACAGACACCATGCATTGACAGAGAAACACAGGGAAGTACCTCAGCTCTGGAAGAAAAATACTGCCACTTCAAACAATTAATGGGTAATGTTTATTCATTATGACCATTGTTACAGTATATGTTGCTTCTCTTTGTTTTCCCTCTTTCTTTCCCCCTTTCCTTCCTCCCTCCTCTCCCTCCCTCCCAGACACTGCGAGCGGCAGGGAAAACCTACATGATTTTCTTTGTGTTGGTGATCTTCGTTGGATCCTTCTACCTGGTTAATCTGATTCTGGCTGTGGTGGCCATGGCCTATGAGGAGCAGAACCAGGCGACGATAGAGGAGGCCGAGCAGAAAGAGGCAGAGTTCAAAGCCATGCTGGAGCAGATCAAGAACCAGCAAGAGGATGCACAGGTTTGTCCCTCCCTGGTGTTAGACTGGGTGAGGAGCCATCTGTCTGTCTGTCTCTCTATCTGTCTGATTGCTGGGTCTATCTGTCTGTACACAACACTCCCTTCACTTCTCCCCTCTCCTACCTGTTCTGTCTTGCCATCCTTCAGGATGCCCAGGTTAGTCCCAGACTGGGTGTGGGTGTTGTCTGTCTGTCTGTCAATGTCTGTCTGTCTTCTGGGATTCTTATCAGATTCGTAATTTAGTTTAATCCACAAAATTGTAGCTAAGGTTACTATAACGCCAGCTAGCGCTAGTCAGCTGTACTTGCACCAAAATCAGGTATTTCTCTTCCAAAAAGCGTGTTCTCCATCTGATAATGTATTGGTGAGCCAACCTGTTTTTAGGACTTTAATAACCATGACTTATCAAAACTCGTTTTCTCACGGCTTTGTCTTGTCCTGCAGTAGACATAGGCTATAGCCTAGTGAGTAGTTCATGCTCCATGCTCCATGCTAAAACATTTATTTAGCAAATATTCAAATCAGAAAAAGTTATTTGAACCACAGTAAACAAATCAGCCCTAGTCTGTCTGTCTGTCTGTCTGTCTGTCTGTCTGTCTGTCTGTCTGTCTGTCGGTCTGTCTGTCTGTCTGTCTGTCTGTCTGTCTCCCTTCATTCCCTTCACTTTTCATCTCTCTTACCTGTCCCCCACTTCCCCACCCCTCAGGCTGCTGCCATGGCGACCTCGGCGGGCATGGTGTCGGAGGCCGACGGGGTGGAGGGGGGCGATGCAACGGAGGGTGGAGGTCACCTATCCCGTAGCTCCTCTGATGCGTCCAAGCTCAGCTCCAAGAGCGCCAAGGATCGACGCAATCGCAAGAAGAAGTCTCGTCAGAAAGAGGAGGAGAAGAAAGAGAAGGGGGAGAAAGGCGAGAAGGTCGACCACGAGAAGCACGTTAAGTCCGAGTCAGACGATGGCAGCAGGAGGAGCATCTTCCGTTTCCCAGGCAACCGGCTGGGACGCAAGTCGTCCATCATGAACCAGGTAAAAACTAGCATCAGACAATAAAGATAAACTATTTTCTTAATTTAAGTCATTTTCAGAGACTTTCATGAGTAATGAGACATACAGTGCCTCATAAGTTTTCACTACCCTTGGATTTCTTCACATTTTACTGTGTTCCAAATTGGGATTAAAATTTATTTAATTGTCCTTTTTGTGTCAACGATCTACACAAAAACACAATAATGTGAAAGTGGAAAAACATTTCTATATATTTTTATTTATGTAAAATAAAACACTTTTATATCTTAATAAGATAAATATTCACCCCTTGAGTCAATATTATAAGCTATTTTGACAGCTATTACAGCTGTGAGTCTTGTTATTTTAACATTTCTTCAAACTCTGTAAAGTTAGTTGTTGATAGACAGCCATTTTCAAGTCTTGCCATAGATTTTCAAGCAGATTTAAGTCAAAACTGTAACTACACCACTCAGGAACATTCACTATCCTCTTGGTAAGCAACTCAGAAGGACTTTTTTTGAGAGAAACATTCCACATATGGCACAGAGGTAGATTTATGGAGCCTGAAAGTATTTAGATATGGAAACACCAGAGATTTGGCCCCCGGGGGCTGTGACAGACATCTCACAAAATGGCCATTGTCAGTAATACAACGTTATCGTTCTGAATTTTTTCTGAATTTTTTTTAGAAACACACCAAATGTTGCACGAAGGTAGATTTAGGTACCCTAAAAATATTTTTATATGGAGCAACCACAGATTTGGCCCCTGGGGGCCGTGGCAGCCATCTTACTATATACAGTGCCTTGCGAAAGTATTCGGCCCCCTTGAACTTTGCGCCCTTTTTCCACATTTCAGGCTTCAAACATAAAGCAATAACTGTATTTTTTTGTGAAGAATCAACAACAAGTGGGACACAATCATGAAGTGGAACGACATTTATTGGATATTTCAAACTTTTTTAACAAATCAAAAACTGAAAAATTGGGCGTGCAAAATTATTCAGCACCTTTACTTTCAGTCCAGCAAACTCTCTCCAGAAGTTCAGTGAGGATCTCTGAATGATCCAATGTTGACCTAAATGACTAATGATGATAAATACAATCCACCTGTGTGTAATCAAGTCTCCGTATAAATGCACCTGCACTGTGATAGTCTCAGAGGTCCGTTAAAAGCACAGAGAGCATCATGAAGAACAAGGAACACACCAGGCAGGTCCGAGATACTGTTGTGAAGAAGTTTAAAGCCAGATTTGGATACAAAAAGATTTCCCAAGCTTTAAACATCCCAAGGAGCACTGTGCAAGCGATAATATTGAAATGGAAGGAGTATCAGACCACTGCAAATCTACCAAGACCTGGCCGTCCCTCTAAACTTTCAGCTCATACAAGGAGAAGACTGATCAGAGATGCAGCCAAGAGGCCCATGATCACTCTGGATGAACTGCAGAGATCTACAGCTGAGGTGGGAGACTCTGTCCATAGGACAACAATCAGTCGTATACTGCACAAATCTGGCCTTTATGGAAGAGTGGCAAGAAGAAAGCCATTTCTTAAAGATATCCATAAAAAGTGTCGTTTAAAGTTTGCCACAAGCCACCTGGGAGACACACCAAACATGTGGAAGAAGGTGCTCTGGTCAGATGAAACCAAAATTGAACTTTTTGGCAACAATGCAAAACGTTATGTTTGGCGTAAAAGCAACACAGCTGAACACACCATCCCCACTGTCAAACATGGTGGTGGCAGCATCATGGTTTGGGCCTGCTTTTCTTCAGCAGGGACAGGGAAGATGGTTAAAATTGATGGGAAGATGGATGGAGCCAAATACAGGACCATTCTGGAAGAAAACCTGATGGAGTCTGCAAAAGACCTGAGACTGGGACGGAGATTTGTCTTCCAACAAGACAATGATCCAAAACATAAAGCAAAATCTACAATGGAATGGTTCAAAAATTAACATATCCAGGTGTTAGAATGGCCAAGTCAAAGTCCAGACCTGAATCCAATCGAGAATCTGTGGAAATAACTGAAAACTGCTGTTCACAAATGCTCTCCATCCAACCTCACTGAGCTCGAGCTGTTTTGCAAGGAGGAATGGGAAAAAATTTCAGTCTCTCGATGTGCAAAACTGATAGAGACATACCCCAAGCGACTTACAGCTGTTATCGCAGCAAAAGGTGGCGCTACAAAGTATTAACTTAAGGGGGCTGAATAATTTTGCACGCCCAATTTTTCAGTTTTTGATTTGTTAAAAAAGTTTGAAATATCCAATAAATGTCATTCCACTTCATGATTGCGTCCCACTTGTTGTTGATTCTTCACAAAAAAATACAGTTTTATATCTTTATGTTTGAAGCCTGAAATGTGGCAAAAGGTCGCAAAGTTCAAGGGGGCCGAATACTTTCGCAAGGCACTGTAGCCGGAGACTACCACTATTTTACAAACCTTTAATCTACAAAAAGTCGTGGCATATACTTCTTTGACCTTTAAAGTCACGGTTTATAGTTCTTAGCCTGGTTCTCCTGAAAACCAAAAAGTTGAACAGTTACACACAGTATAATACAATGAGTACTGCAGCCATGTAGGCCACATTTGTAGGAAAACGTAAACGTTTCTGGGACTGCTTCTAGTGGAGGTGAGTTAGAATGCTCTATTGATGAGGTAGCTCTACCTGCGACATAAAACCAGCCTCGGCCCAAGACGGAATATTATTTTGGTCTAATGGGTTGGGTTCCATGAGCATTTAAACAAATGGTTACTGAAGCTACTTCCCAATGCCCATATCAGGATGAAATACAGACTAACTAGAGCTGTACCTGTGAAAAATATTTGAGTAGGTCACAATTGCTGTGGACAATTCTCTCAAGCTGTGCTTCAGTGAGACAAGAACTGTACATGACACAGAGAATCTTTTACTTTCACCACATTTTGGTGGTCACTGTTGATTTGAGGAAGCATCAGGTAAAGGTGTACTTACTTCCGCTAAGGGACCTCCAAAATCATAATTAAAGATCCTTTTTATTAGGTCAGTGGATGCAATCATAGAAACGGACCAAATATTTTAAAAAGAACATCAAAAGCCCTGGAACTAAGCCGCTAACTTACTATTTGGTACTAAGCAAAGGGATCTCATAGCTTTGGACCTGACTTGACACCCTGTATTCATAGCAACCAATGGTGTGTATCAACCAACAGCTGTGTGTTACAAAAATGTGTTACAAAAACTATAATGCAGTATAACATATAGCCTATTTGGGGTGAAAGGTCTGTGTTGGCTCCATATCTTAGTCTTTGTAGGGTCCATAAATCTATCTCTGGGCCAAACTTGGAGCCTTTCTCGTAAAATAGTTCTAAGTTGTAAAATATTGGTACTGCTAGGCAGTCATTTTCAAAGATGGCTGCCACAGCCCCCTGGGGCCAAATCTGTGATGGCTCCATATCTAAATATTTTTTGTGATATATAAATCTAACTCTGCCAAATCTGATACGTTTATTTAAAAAAAGGACTTCAGAACTGTAACATTGTAATACAGACAATGGCCATTTTGTAAGATGTCTGTGGTGGCTCCATTTCTAAATCTACCTTTAATCTACAGTGCCTTTGTGTCAAATGTGCTTTGTATATCTGGAAATAGTTCTTCTGACCATCAAAATAGTGTTACAGTCAGCAGCCATGGGTCCATAAATCTAGCTCTGTGACAAATTTGGTGCCTTTACCACAAAGCATTCCTTTTGAATTGTAAAATAGCTTTAATGTTGGTGGCCATTTTCACAAATGGCTGCCAATCGCCCCAGGGGCCAAATCTGTGGTCACGCCATATCTAAATCTTTTCAAGGTACAGCGCATTCGGAAAGTATTCAGACCCTGTGACTTTTTCCACATTTTGTTACATTACAGCCTTATTCTAAAATGTATTAAATTAATTGTTTTCCTCATCAATCTACACACAATACCCCATAATGATAAAGCAAAAACTTTTTTTAAAGATTTTTTTCAAATGTATAAAACAACAAATGGAAATACCTTATTTACATAAGTATTCAGACTATTTGCTATGAGACTCGAAATTGAGCTGGATGGAAACAGGTGCATCCTATTGATTATCCTTGAGATGTTTCTACAACTTGACTGGATTCCACCTGTGGTAAATTAAATTGATTGGACATGATTTGGAAAGGTACACACCTGTCTATATAAGGTCCCACAGTTGACAGTGCAGGTCAGAGCAAAAACCAAGCCATGAGGTCAAAGGAATTGTCCGTAGAGTTCCGAGACAGGATTGTGTAGAGGCACAGATCTGGGGAAGAGTACAACAAATTCTGCATTATTGAAGATCCCCAAGAGCACAGTGGCCTCCGTGATTCTTAAATGGAAGATGTTTGGAACCACCGAGACTCTTCCTAGAGCTGGCCGCCCGGTCAAACTGTGCAATTGGGGGAGAAGGGCCTTGGTCAGGGTGGCCACTCTGACAGAGCTCCTTAGTTACTCTGTGAAGATGGGAGAACCTTCCAGAAGGACAACCATCTCTGCAGCACTCCACCAATCAGGCCTTTATGGTAGAGTGGCCAGACGGAAGCCACTCCACAGTACACAGCCAAGACAACACAGAAGTGGCTTCGGGACAAGTCTCTGAATGTCCTTGAGTGGCCCAGCCAGAGCCCGGATTTGAACCCGATCGAACATCTCTGGAGTGACCTGAAAATAGCTGTGCAGCAACGCTCCCCATCCAACCTGACAGAGCTTGAGACGATCTGCAGAGAAGAATGGGAGAAACAAGCCTGGCACTCTGCTACAAACCTGGCACTACAAATACAGTAGATACAATACTATGTGTGTAGATTGATGAGAAAAAAATGTGTAATCCATTTTAGAATAAGGCTGTGACATAACAAAATGTGGAAAAAGTCAAGGGGTCTGAATACTTTCCGAATGCACTGTACATACGTCTGTATCAAATTTGATGCTTTTATCACAAAGTGAATGATTAAGTCAAATTTCTCAGCTTAGCCACCCGACTACAATGATGTCATACCAATGCAAGGTTTCATGTTAATGTAACAGAGGTTGCTACTGAGTGACAGAATTACTAAGGCCTCACACCTCTCCCTCGCTGCCATTTTTTATTTTCTCCTTTCTTCTTTTTCTCCTTCCTGGTGATAGTCAGTGACGTCGCATTGTGCCGACACATCTTCTGTTCAACACTAGTGCAAAGGAGAGCAGTTTTAGTGTAGCAGCAGTGACTGTACATTACACTAGTCTTGGTCTGTTTGGTGTGAGGGAAGGGAATGCCAGAGAGAGGCTTGCTTTCACAGGACCCCTCTACATTATTTATAAGGCCTTTTCATTGATCATTCACGGCCCTGCTGATAGCAATAATCTAGCTGTGTTTTTTCATTACTCTGAGAAGCCCAGTCAGAACTGTTTACTAAGCAAAATGGACCTTTGCATAATATTTGTGTGCCTGATTTCTAAAGTGACCATCTTCTAGTCTTTAGTTGCTGTGTCTTTCCATGTTTGAATTAACCATGATCTCTTTTCTGTCTCTGTAGCTAGGTTTCCATCCAATTGGCGACAGATTTGCGAATATTCTAAAATCTGCATAAAGACAGATACACTTCTTCCCACCAGTGGTGTGTTTCCACCACACAAAATGTCCTTTTTCGCTTAAGTTTTCATGTACCGAATAAAAATCGAAGGTTCAATATGTTTCCATCGCATTTTCAACTCTACCGACAGTTTTGTAGCAAAAACAAATGTTAAATAACAAATGTGCCTACTCTGTTCTTGGCAGAGTAAAGTAAAAAATGATAAAAATAACACAATAAAATAACAATAATGAGGCTCTGTACAGGGGGTACCGGTACCGAGTCGGCGTGCGGGGTACAGTCGAGGTAATTTGTACATGCACATCATAACTTATTTTCATCTGTAGCCTAATAAACTGCAAGGTTTCCCGAGTCATACTGGGAGGACTACACACCATGTCATCGCGTAAATCTAAGTTTACTTCGAGATGATGGTTGTTATATCAATATTTGTGCATAAAGGGGTTTCCATCATAATTGCGCGCATAATACATTTTACAGACACAAAAAGATCCCGCCATGTCGAACAAACAAATGATCTGTCGGCATTTATGAAATTGTACCCCCTGTATATAGCCTCGTTATTTAACCTTTATTTAACTAGGCAGTTAAGAACAAATTCTTATTTACAATGACAACCTACCCCAGCCAAACCCTAACCCGGACAACGCTGGCCCAATTGTGCACCGCCCTATGGTAATCCCAATCATGGCTGGTTGTGATACAGACTGGAATTGAACCAGGGTCTGTAGTGAAGCTTCCAGCACTGAGATGCAGTGCTTTAGACCACTGCGCCAGTCAGGAGCCACATTTAATCTTCATTTTACTTTCTTTTTTTCATTCTTTCTCTCGCTCCCTCTCTTACCATCTCACACCAACCCCCCCTCTCTCTTTCGTGCTTTGTATCGCTATCTGTCTCTTCTTCTTTCTCATCCCCTCACCTCTCTCTCCCTTTACTTCTCACTGTCTCACCCATTCTTGTTCGCCCCCACCTATCTATCTATATTTCCCTCTGTTTCTCTTCTCTCTCTCCATCCCCCTTCTCCCTCTCCCTCCTCCAGTCTCTCCTCTCCATCCCGGGCTCGCCCTTCATGTCGCGCCACAACAGCCGCAGCAGCATCTTCAGCTTCAACAAGGGCCGCCCACCCAAGGACGTGGGCTCGGAGAACGAGTTTGCCGACGACGAGCACAGCACGGTGGAGGAGAGTGAGGACCGCCGGGGCTCCCTGTTCATCCCCTACCGCCGCAGCAGCTACAGCGGCTACAGCCAGGGCTCGTCGCGCCTCATCAACCCACTAGCGCCCCACATTGGAGGGAAGAGGAACAGCACGGTGGACTGCAATGGCGTAGTGTCACTCATCGCTCACCAGCCCGGCGGGAGCCTTCTGCCTGAGGTGAAAATAGATAAGGCAGCCACTGACGACAGTGTAAGGAAGTCCATAAACACTTTATAGGCATGATGGAGGTTGCTCCTGCCCTGGTCTCTCCAGCTTCTTTCTCCTCTTTTACCTTCTCCTCGCCTTTCATTTCGGTCCGGTTTCCTCTCTCTCTCTCTCTCTGTCTCTCTCTCTCTCTTTCTCTCTCTCTCTCTCTCTCTCTCTCTATTTCTCGTCCTCTCTCTCTCTCTATCTCTCTCTCTCTCTCTCTCTCTCTCTCTTCCTCTCCCCTCCTCTCTCTCTCTGTCTCACTCTCTCTTTCCCTTCTCTGTCCTTCCTTCTCATGAATTGCTCAGCACTCACAGCCTTATTACACCACTCCAATGTTTAGTCTTTATTTCTCCCTGGCCCCCTCGCTTCAGCTGCTCTGAGTGGCTTCCACCAATGAAAAACAACAGATTCCTGGCCTCCATTATACCATAGTAACCTGTCTATTAGCATTTAAGTCCGTTTAAAATCAAGAACTTATCCGACAAACAGATAGCTCTCCCTAGGATGTCGTGCCCCATCCCTCTTAATCTGGCCTCTTCCCAAGGATTTGCAAATTCAAGACCAGTTTATTCTGTCTGTCTTTCAGCACAATTTATCCACCTCTCTTTTGTCCACCGCCCCAAGCTACTGTAGTTGCAATAAAACATAATCTTTTTCCAATAACAGCATTCTTCCTCATCCTAGTTACACTAAAACAGAGGTGCTAGTTAGTACCAAAAAAGGGTTCTTTATTTTGTCCCTGTTTATAAAAATGTGTATGGTTCTTCATTACACTGATAGAACTAGAAGGTTCTTCATTACACTGTTAAATATTTCCCGTCTACTGGTTGTAGTGAAAATACTGTGCCACTGTGTCTGCAGGTACTATAGAGATTGTTAAAAGATTAGGATCAATAGATATTCTGTCATTTGTCCCTATGGGCTTCTCCCAGAAGCTTGGCTGGTGCATAAAACCCACAGATTCAGACACACAGAAGGTGTGATGGTCCGCACTCAAAAAAAGATTTTAGCGTTTTCATAGCATACGCAGACATTTTGGCCTTGCAGCCTTCTAGATGGGGACGTTCAAGCGGCACACAGTCGACTACAAGGAGCAGAACGTCTACACCTGTCTGTCCTAGAATTTTGAAAATAATTCCAAACAGAATTTGTAGGGAACAACCAATGAGCAGCAGTTGCTTCTAATCCGGGTTGCCATTCATCTGATGTGGCTTCTCTGGTCTGCCAGAATTATAGTGTATGGGAGTGGGCACAAAGGGCAATTGAGGGCATCAGGTGTGAACCATTCATGAATCAAATCAAATTTGATTTGTCACATACACATGGTTAGCAGATGTTAATGCGAGTGTAGCGAAATGCTTGTGCTTCTAGCTCCGACAATGCAGTAATAACCAACGAGTAATCTAACCTAACAATTCCACAACTACTACCTTATACACGCACGTGTAAAGGGATAAAGATTATGTACATAAAGATATATGAATGAGTGATGGTACAGAACGGCATAGGCAAGATGCAGGAGATGGTATCGAGTACAGTATATACATATGAGATGAGTAATGTAGGATATGTAAACAAAGTGGCATAGTTTAAAGTGGCTAGTGATACATGTATTACATAAAGATGCAGTAGATGATATAGAGTACAGTATATACATATACATATGAGATGGGTAATGTAGGGTATGTTAACATTATATTAAGTGGCATTGTTTAAAGTGTCTAGTGATACATTTTTTACATCAATTTCCATCAATTTCCATTATTAAAGTGGCTGGAGTTGAGTCAGTATGTTGGCGGCAGCCACTCAATGTTAGTGGTGGCTGTTTAACAGTCTGATGGCCTTGAGATAGAAGCTGTTTTTCAGTCTCTCGGTCCCTGCTTTGATGCACCTGTACTGACCTCGCCTTCTGGATGATAGCGGGGCGAACAGGCAGTGCCTCGGGTGGTTGTTGTCCTTGATGATCTTTATGGCCTTCCTGTGGCATTGGGTGGTGTAGGTGTCCTGGAGGGCAGGTAGTTTGACCCAGTGAAGCGTTGTGCAGACCTCACTACCCTCTGGAGAGCCTTACGGTTGTGGGCGGAGCAGTTGCCGTACCAGGCGGTGATGGCGGTGATACAGCCCGACAGGATGCTCTGAGTGCTTTTGGTGACAAGCCAAATTTCTTCAGCCTCCTGAGGTTGAAGAGGCGCTGCTGCGCCTTCTTCACGACACTGTCTGTGTGGGTGGACCAATTCAGTTTGTCCATGATGTGTACGTCGAGGAACTTAAAACTTACTACCCTCTCCACTACTGTCCCGTCGATGTGGATAGGGGGGTGCTCCCTCTGCTGTTTCCTGAAGTCCACAATCATCTCCTTTGTTTTGTTGACGTTGAGTGTGAGGTTATTTTCCTCCCTATAGGCCGTCTCGCTGTTGTTGGTAATCAAGCCTACCACTGTGGTGTCGTCTGCAAACTTGATGATTGAGTTGGAGGCGTGCATGGCCACACAGTCGTGGGTGAACAGGGAGTACAGGAGAGGGCTCAGAACGCACCCTTGTGGGGCCCCAGTGTTGAGGATCAGCGGGGTGGAGATGTTGTTACCTACCCTCACCACCTGGGGGCGGCCAGTAAGTCCAGTACCCAGTTGCACAGGGCGGGGTCGAGACCCAGGGTCTCGAACTTGATGACGAGTTTGGAGGGTACTATGGAGTTAAATGCTGAGCTGTAGTCGATGAACAGCATTCTCACATAGGTATTCCTCTTTTCCAGATGGGTTAGGGCAGTGTGCAGTGTGGTTGCGATTGCATCGTCTGTGGACTTACTGGGGCGGTAAGCAAATTGGAGTGGGTCTAGGGTGTCAGGTAGGGTGGAGGTGATATGGTCCTTGACTAGTCTCTCAAAGCACTTCATGATGACGGAAGTGAGTGCTACGGGGCGATAGTCGTTTAGCTCAGTTACCTTAGCTTTCTTGGGAACAGGAACAATGGTGGCCCTCTTGAAGCATGTGGGAACAGCAGACTGGGATAAGGATTGATTGAGTATGTCCGTAAACACACCAGCCAGCTGGTCTGCGCATGCTCTGAGGACGTGGCTGGGGATGCCGTCTGGGCCTGCAGCCTTGCGAGGGTTAACACGTTTAAATGTTTTACTCATGTCGGCTGCAGTGAAGGAGAGTCCGCACGTTTTGGTAGCGGCCTGTGTCAGTGGCACTGTATTGTCATCAAAGCGAGCAAAAAAGTTATTTAGTCTGTCTGGGAGCAAGACATCCTGGCCTGCGACTGGGCTGGTTTTCTTTTTGTAATCCGTGATTGACTGTAGACCCTGCCACATACCTCTTGTGTCTGAGTCGTTGAATTGCGACTCTACTTTGTCTCTATACTGACGCTTAGCTTGTTTGATTGCCTTGCAGAGGGAATAGCTACACTGTTTGTCAATTGCCTTAGGTGTCTGCTTACTTGGATGAATCATATCAATTCATGAGATAGCTTACCACAAAGGACATCAGGCACAGTCGTTCATAAATATGTGGGGCTAACTTATAAACGATATGCAAAATCTGATATGGGCGGAGTTCTTGTATAACAGTCTATATTTGTTATATAGCAATCTAGTTCTTCTTTTAAACAATGTGGAGATCACAGGAGATTGGTGATACCTTAATTGGGGAGGACTGGCTCGTGGTAATGGATGGAGGTGAATGAATGGAATGGTATCAAACATGGTTTCCATGTGCTTGATGTCATTCCATTTGTTCCATTCCAGCCATTACTATGAGCTTTTCTCCCTTCATCAGCCTCCAGTGGTAGATGTACAGAATTGAATTTAAATATCCACATGGCTTCCCATTGGAGTAATTTGTTGTAATAATCACCTCTGCATGGTGGATACAACGCAATTCATTAATCAAATGACTTTGTGTCTCGCAACTGGCAAGGTTGACGTCTGATTTATGTGCCACAAGGCGCACTTTCCAAGCGCGGGATGTTTTTCGAATATCTATCTTCTTGTAAGAACACTGTAACATACAAATAACTTATTTAGTAGGGCAAGTTATACATGACTTTATCTCATCATTCCTAGAAGTCTTATGGCATACCAAGATAGAACATTTCCTTATGGTGCTACATGATCCTTTTATGAATGCCTCTTTTCTCTCTCTGACCACAGAAAGATTTGACCAATATCTTGATTGTTTATTTATTTTATTTTACCTTTATTTAACCTGGCAAGTCAGTTAAGAACAAATTCTTATTTTAAATGACGGCCTAGGAAAGTGGGTTAACTGCCTGTTCAGGGGCAGAACGACAGATTTGTACCTTGTCAGCTCCTTCCGGTTACTAGTCCAACGCTCTAACCACTGGGCTACCCTGCCGCCCCGTTTATAGGTGAATGAAGGTGGATTCTGGAAGGCAGAATTTAAAGAGGAGTCTGATGATAGTAAATGCCAGTGTTTATTTTACAGAAAAGTGTTTCTTCTGTTTTTATTTGAATGTATTAAGTAACTGGATTTTGTTTAAGCTTTTAACTAGTTTTTTTGTTGTTGCTTTACCAAGCCAGGTGTCGGGTATCCTCTCAAGCGGAAACGCTCAATGAGAGAATTGGATTGTCTATCATATTTTTCCTCTGTTTCACAGATGCGACGCAGTCTAGGAAGTTGACTGACTGGTAAAACCAATTTTTAGGGGCATAACTATCCGTTGTCTGTATAGTATTTTAATCTGTAGGTTTTCTGTAAACTGTAATACTTAGCGATTGGCCCTTCTTTGTATCAAGTACATCCAATAAATATATAGAGTTAATGTTCTTTTCCATAGTGAAGGAAATTGATTGTACTCTAGAGTTAATGACCGGTGAGTTAATGTAGTTAAGACATTTATTTAATTATAAAGCAATCGTCTATATAGCGGGTCCAATATTTAACATGATCTTTGTAAGGATTATTTTCATAAATAAAATAACATTTGAATTTCCCCATGAAGAGATTTGCTAATGGTTTCCCCATTGCTGTTCCAAAGGTCTTTAGGTAGTAATACATGTCAAGTAGAAAATAGTTTTTAGTAAGCACTAGGTGTGCAAGCCCAATGATATAATTTGTAGGCACATCACTTAAGCAGTTGGAGAGGAAGAATTTGACGGCCTCCATACCTCCATCATTCAGAATATATATGTGTATAGCGATGAGACAACAAGAGTGACTAGTCAATTTCCTTCACTAATAACTGGTATACAGGTAATTTCATTAGAAAGTCAGTGGTGTCTTTTAAATGGGATTACAAATGTTTGACTAGTGGATAAATGTGGAAGCCCACATAACGAGACACCATTTCAGTTAGGGAGCCAATACTTGAAACGATAGGTCTTAATCGAGGAGCTGTGGTTGATTTGTGAACCTTAAATAAGCCATAAAGGATCAATACTGTAGGTTTTGGGACAGAAAGATTTCAATTTAAATTCCTGTTCTGTCAACAATTTATTTTGTAGTCCTTTATCAAGGAAATCAATTTCTTGTAAAAAAAAATGTACCATCCAACAAGCTTTTCATGTTTTCTATATACATACATGTTGGTATTAGAAATCACAATCCCACTTCCCTTATCTGATCTCTGTATATTAATCAAGTTATCATTAATTAAGTAATCTAGAGCATTTTTTTGACTCCTGTAATGGTTGTCTTTATGTTGTAAATGTCGACATTCACTTTGTTTCTTTAGTTGGACGTCAATGTAATTTTCTACCAATCTACAAAATGCGCTAACTGATGGGTTATTTAGAAATGTAATGAAAGTACTTTTAGGTCTGAAGCTGGAGTAATTAGGGAGAGCTTCAGTTCTAGGGCTATAGAAACCTTTCAATTTGATATTGCATTCAAACTTAAATAGTTCAATTGTAACATGAATAGGATTTGTGACTGTATACAGTACAATCCTTTGTTTAAAACATCAAATTTGTTCACTAGAAAACTGTAGTTAAAAACTACATTCTCTCATGGAGCATTGTTGCTTTGGGCATCTTCGTTTACCTCATTCCAACGTCCTCTCGTACCTCTCCTTGTGCAACTTTGTCTTTGGCATGTGTGCGTTTGGAACATTGCAGGGGCAGGGGGACCAAAAAGGTATTTCTGGATCTGGAAGATGAAGAGGACATCGCTGAGGTAGAGGATTCACCGGATTCTGATGCGCTGGCCTGTTGGGTGGGACGATGTCTGCGAGTGCTTGGGTTTCTCGGACAGCCAGGTGTAGATGTTCTGCTCCTTGTGGTCGACTGTGTGGTGCCAGTTGGGTCACAAACAACCCATAGCAGAAGAATAGAAGCATGGCTTAGTAGGGCCGTGTGCGTTTGGAACATTGCAGGGGCAGGGGGACCAAAAAGGTATTTCTGGATCTGGAAGATGAAGAAGACATCGCTGAGGTAGAGGATTCACCGGATTCTGATGCGCTGGCCTGTTGGGTGGGACGATGTCTGCGAGTGCTTGGGTTTCCCGGACAGCCAGGTGTAGATGTTCTGCTCCTTGTGGTCGACTGTGTGGTGCCAGTTGGGTCACAAACAACCCAGAGCAGAAGAATAGAAGCATGGCTTAGTAGGGCCAGATAGCTCTTCAGATAGCTATTTTTGGACACCCGTGAGAGTAAATGTAATTCTGGTTAATCTTTTCAACAGAACAGATGAACTGGAATTAAATTTACTCTCACGGGTGAGTTGTACCGCAGAGTGAAGAGAAAAGCAGCCAACAAGTGCTCAGTATATTTGGGAACTCATTCAAGACTGTTGGAAAAGCATTCCAGGTGAAGCTTTTTGAGAGAATGTCAAGAGTTTGCAAAGCTGTCATCAAAGCAAAGGGTGGCTACTTTGAAGAATCTAAAATATATTTTGATTTGTTTAACACTTCTTTATTTACTACATGATTCCATATGTGTTATTTCATAGTTTTAATGTCTTCCCTATTATTTTACAATACAGAATAGTAAAAATAAAGAAAAACAGATGAGTAGGTGTGTCCAAACTTTTATCTGGTACTGTAGATACAACATAAATTACTGCTGAATGTGAAAACATTCTGCCAAAACAGTAAATAGACCGGTAGCTTATGTAAAATATTTGACAGTATGGGTAGGCTACAGTATTGCTGTGCGATAGGAGCACGACATCATTGCCTATTTCATCCCAGAGCCTATACCAAGGCAGGACATAGAAACCTAATAATATATTGATTAAATAAATATTGAACAACAATTAATCTTTTGCATGCCGTGGCCTAATGCAAATTGGCCTAGTTCCCGCAAATAAAGTGTGTTATTGTCACCATAAAAGGTGAATGGAGGGTGTTTTCCAGGCAGAGTTTTAATGCAAATTTTACATCAGATCTCATTTATAATGGCAAATGTGCGTATGTACGGCATGCACCAAGTTTATAAATCTCTATTTTTGCTCAGACTTTACAGAAATGGCACACACAGAAATGTTATGTGAAATGTATGCAATGGTTATAAATGAGGCCCCAAGAAGTTAATGTTTATTTTTCAACAATTTTCTGTCAGCTTGCTGCAAGTAATTATTGTAAAATTCAGGGTAACTTACTGTGGCTGATCTCTGTCATGTTCACTGACTAGATATGGTGATACGATATGGTAGGAAGGTCAGTGCTGCCAACCAAGGATCCCAAGGGTGCTCGCTACAAATAATGCTTTAGTAATTATCAACTAATGTTAAGCTATATTGTAATCAACAAAGTTCAGTGAAAGTACATTAAGTTACTGGCAGCTAGTTGCAAGTAAGTTACTTGCAGTTACTGCACTGTAAAACAATCCTGTTTGTTTTTACGGTAACTTACTGGCAGCCAGATACCTTAAAGTTACTGTGAAAAAAGTTTACAATAATATACATTTAAACCAAAGTTTCTTTGGATTTTTAAAAAATACAGTAACATACAGTTAACCGGCTGCCTTTCTAACAACATGTTTTTAGTGTGTGGCTATTGGCAACTTTCAGGCATCTAACTGCCATTAACTTGCACAGTAACCTCTTATCAGTGCATCTCTTTATGGTCACATGCTCTTACACCAATCGCAGAACTGACAGTGTTAACGAGGTGCTCAACCTTTGACGACTTAACCATCAACCACTTAAACTGGCACAACACTTCCACTGATGGTTGGCACAAATACCTCAAATTCAGTAATTTGTTGTTTACCATGAATTCACTACAACCAGTACCTGTACTTTACCATCAAATTACAGGAACTTTTTAACAGTGTACCAATTCATGGAATAAAGGAAATCATGGTGGAGAGGGAAAGAACAGGATAGTTCTTCACAGCCTTCACAGCAGTTAAGAACACTTCCTGAGCAGTAAAAACCCTATATGAAAAATGCATACACATATCACCCTCACCCCTTGACAGAAGAATCTCTACATTTTTTTGTTTTTGTGTAGCATGGTAGTTTGAAATCCCCTTACTTCTCTCCAAGCCAAGCGTTTTACCTACTCTCCAAACGTAGCATGGTACAGTGGCTGTCTTGACTTCTCTTTTCTTATTAGCTATATGCCTGCTCTTGCATGGAGGTTTGGGAAGGGGATACAACTGTTATACGTTTTGGGTGGGGCAGAACGGTTTGCTTAGAGTGGGATAATGTTGTAAGGAATGGGGCTTAGTGGTATTTTTTGTGTCTGGTGTATGGCATAGGGTTTTCGTGTCTGGTGTGTGGGATAGGATTGGGTGTTGGTCTCTCTCTCTCTCTGGTTTAAGCATACCGTGTGTCAGACACAAAGGCTAGGGTTAGTAATTAGAATGGTTTCAAGATGTAGTGTTTGTGTAAGGTTTCTGATGGGTGTGTGTGTGTGTGTCCTCTCCCTGAGCGCAGACCACAGAGGTGGAGGGGAAGAAGAAACATTCGGGCTCCCTGATGGTCTCTGTGGACCAGCTCAGCCGCAACAAGGACCGGAGCAACAGTGTGATGAGCGTGGCGACACATACACACTCACATACTCTGCTGGAGGGTACGGAACTCATACACACTCACACACACTGGTGGAGGGTACAGTTACCTCTACACACACTCTCACACACACACCCACTGGTGGAGGTTACAGAACTCACACTCACTCACACACACTGGTGGATGGTACGGCTGCCTCTGTCCTCACATCCAACCTCTCACCTTTCAACCCCTTCCCATTTAGCCCTGCCTTTTTGCAATATACTGACCTGACCACCAGACAACCAGCCTTATAGCAACGGGTCTATTTTTGTGACTCTTTTCCTCCCTCCCTCCCTCCCTCCCTCCCTCCCTCCCTCCCTCTCTCTGTCTCTCTCTCTTTCTCTCTCTCTTTCTCTCTCTCTCTCTCTCTCTCTCTCTCTCTCTCTCTCTCCCACTCCTACTCTCTCTTTTCCTCTTATTCACACTTTACCATTTTCGCTCTCTCTTTCACTTTGTCTCCCTCTCCTTCTCTTGGTTTACCCATTTCTCCCTTGCCCCCCCCCCCCTTTCCCTATACAGAGCTAGAAGATTCTCAAAGGGCATGTCCATCATGGTGGTATAAGTTTGCCAACATGTTCTGTGTGTGGGACTGCTTTCCCTTCTGGCTGAAGATCAAGTATGTGCTCAACCTGATCGTCATGGACCCTTTTGTAGATCTGGCCGTCACCATCTGTATCGTCCTCAACACCCTCTTCATGGCCATGGAGCACTACCCCATGACTCCTCGCTTTGATGAGACGCTGTCAGTGGGCAATCTGGTGAGAAACAGTCAAGTGGACAGTGTTTAGTGTGTAGGGTACCACGGGAGTCTGTCAACATGATTGTCATGTTTCTCACATCCAATTATTTCTCTCATACTTGGCTCTCTACCTCTGCTCCACATCTCTCTCTCCCTCCCTCCCTCTCTCTCTCTCTCTCTCTCTCTCTCTCTCTCTCTCTCTCTCTCTCTCTCTCTCTCTCTCTCTCTCTCTGTCTTACTCTCACTGTCTCTACCTGCTCTGTCCATGCTGTGAGGATGGAAGTGTGGTACAGATCCCTCAGAGCACTTCTTTGCTGGTTTAATCAGGCCCTTTCTTACACGCACGCACGCATTCATACACGCATTACACTCTGCCCTTTGAAGGGAATTCATAAAAAACTCTGCTCTATTTTAAAGCAACCTTTTCTCACCACAGCAGCTATCTCAGTTTCTCTCCCCAATATTTGTCTCTCTCTTTCTTGCCCCATTTTCTTCTCTGTCTCTCTCTTCCTACTGATTTAGCAGTTTTAACATGGCAGGACAGGGGTATGTCTGTCTGGATTGGCTGTTTAGGGGATACATTAAAGTTTAATGTAACATGATCGATCGCTACCTTGTTAAGTGGAGCATACTGCTTGGTAAGGTATGAGGCTGGTGTGTGAGTGTGAGGAGAGGTTAGAGGGTATATGCCGTGTCCACTTGCTCTCAGATATCTCAGTTCAGTAGCAGAGTCCCTGGCCTGTCCGTGTGAGGTCAGAGGAATTGGCGTGGTGTAAGGGGTGAGATAGGAAATGAGGTCACAGAGATTGGCGTGGTGTCAGCAGCTATATGGGAAATTAGGTTACAGATGTTGGCATGGTTTCAGTGGTGGTGCAGGATGAATCATTGAGTACTCCCTGCAGTGATGATTGGGCACGTTATCAAGTATTGGGCACATGATCCGGTATTGGGCATAGGCCCACCAACATGCCATCATACAAACCTCCCTGTGTGTGTGCATGTGTGCGTGTGTGTGGCACTGCTCTATGACCTTGTCCTGTCAGGACAACCTTCACCAGCACTGAGACTCCAATCTATTTTTAATCAGAACTACATCAAACAAAATGCCATGCAAGCAAGATCCAATTCACATTTCACTCTCAAATTTCTGTATTTAAGCAGAATTTCTACAAATCATAAGTACTCCGTGATTTTAACCTCCATGTTCTGCATCACAGCATAGAACACACAGATCAGAACTCTCAGGTACAAATCTTGAGCAGACATTTTCTGGTTTCTATCAGAGATCAGAATGATATGTTATAATATACTACACACTTGATTCTATATTCAGATGTAGTATCTTAATTTGATCACTCTGTTGTCGCAGAGACTTTTCCTGCGCTGCAGGAATTTCAAATAAGTCTTGAGTTTTACATAAATTCACTGAAAACATGCTGTTCTCTTCCTTTCACTAGATCTCACACCTAAACTATAGCCTACTGTAGCCTATCAAAACGAATTTCCCATTAGAAATTATCAAAACTGGTCAAATCAAGATCTAACATCTGTAGTGCCAAATAAGAGTTATTTGACTTGTAACCATAGCGGAACCATTGTTGGTGCTATATAGAACACAATTTTGAAGGTTCTATAAAGAACCATGATCATAAGGTTCTAAATAGAACCTGTATGGTTCTATAAAGACAACACATTACTTTGCAGCAAACCTGCTTCCACCAATCCCACAATCTAAATAAAAAAAGTTGATTCAACATACAATTGTAATGCAACCAGCTGCAATAGGTTAGTGAGTTTACTCAACATTTGGCCATATAGTTGAACCAACATACAAAATGCTTGCTTGCAAAATGATGTGTAATTAGGGGTTCACAGTGAAGCTCTGAAAGCTATTGTTATTTTCTGAATTATTATTTATTTATTTATTTGTTGACATGGTCCAAAAAAAAACCTCAAGCATAGATTGGTAACTTTTTTCCTAATTTGGCGCACAGAAACTAGAGGCCATGAGTAACTTGGTCAAAAAGAAAGGCTGATTGGCCAAAAGGTGGAGCTGTTATGAGCAGTCTCACTTCCATCGCCCTGTTTGACCTAGAGACTTGAATGCCTAATGCTTAACAAATTTGCCTCAAGGACCCACGAGGTCCATCAAGATAGATTTATCGCTATCTTGGACATTTTGGAAAACCTTTGAAAAACGTATTCTCATGAACCAGAAGTCCAAATAACACGCAATTGGGTATGTAGGCCCATGTTACATCTTTTAACATAGTTTGAGAAAAGGGATTGGTTAAGAGATGGCTTAGGTATTGATAAATCAGGAAATCTGATTTTAAGTATCCATTTAAATCCAATCGGAATCCACTTCACAATGGTCTATCAACTCGAAACAATACCGTGATGAACTATGTTAAATTTGGCATTGATTTCTTAAAGAATAAGGAAAATAATTATAAAAAATCTTCTTCTCTTGAACTAAAATCAATACAGAAGTAAGATCCAATCTTACTACACCGGTTCTGACGCTGGTCGGATGTGGCAGGGCTTGCAAACTATCTCTATACCAGGCGGTGTCAGAGGAAGGCCCTAAAAATTGTCAAAGACTCCAGCCACCCAAGTCATAGACTGTTCTCTCTGCTCCCGCACGGCAAGCGGTACCAGAGCGCTGAGTTTCAGACGAAAAGGCTCCTGAACAGCTTCTACCCCAAAGCTATTAGACTGCTGAACAGTTAATCAGATGGCTACCCGGACTATTTTCATTGACCCCCTTTTCATTTGCACTGACTCTCTAGCACTGGTTCTATGCACACTTACTGGACTCTATCCAACTGATCTTGTGTCCCTTCTGTCATCTAGTGATGTGCTGTTCGCAAATGATTCATCATATTTTTACTAACTCAAGAGTCCTGATTCGTTTTTTGGAGTGACTCGTTTGTTTTAGTCGTTTGTTTGACCTGCTGGGCTCAATGCAATGAGTCCTAAAGCAGGATTGATACATGCTCCTCCGACTCAGCGGCTCCAGAGACGTGTATGTTTAAATACATGTTCAGAAATGATAATTGATTCCATGGTTTAAGAATGACTGCAATTAATTGATTATTAAATGTTATGATGCACACAGCTTTGTAAAACCAAAACATACACAGCGTCTGCTCAACGAACTCGAGAACAAAATGATTGGTGGGCTACAGTTCTCAAATGATATTGTGCTTATCACCCTCATGGCAGACAAGCAATGCATTCCATCAAGAGTCGATCACAATCTAGTCAGCAGCCACAACTAGACCTTGTTTCAAATGTATCAAGAACTAATCTTATTTGTATGCAGAGCAATCAACAAAATGTAGCCTACATCGTTCAAAAAGCACACTTTTGCAAGTCTCATTCCCAAATGATAGCTCCAATAAGCCCCCTATAGTGAATGATATGTGAACAAGTTTTCAGTTCATCGTTCGCGGGTATGGGTCCTACGTGCTCTAGGCATTACTGACTCAAATGAACGAAATTAGTCAAATGATTTGTTCTTTTGACTGAACGAATCGAAAAGATCAGAGTCAGTAAAAAGAGACAAATTTGACATAACTACTGTCATCCAGTGAACCCTGGGCATTGATTCTCACGGCTATATTTCCTATGCTACCCCAAACTGCATGATAACAGTGCCTAAAACTAGATACCACTGTCATTTTCTGCGGAGTATTTGGCTGCTCTTAACTCTTTACAGATTCCCACGCTATCATGAAACACAATTGGTGGTACCAATGAGATAAGACTCAAGAGCTGTCAGAAAAGCGAATAAACCTTTCTCCCCGTCAAGACCTGAACCCAGACAGCTGTCAGTACAAGGTCTGCTACGATCATATCATCACTGGTAAATCAAGGCTGATCGATTTTGAGTTTATTTGAGCTGTTCTGCTAACTAGGTGTTAACAACAACGCTACAGTAAGTTAGCCAAAATTAGCTAGCTAGTTGGCTTGTAGTCTAGCTATTAGAATGTGTCGCGTGATTTTCAAGTTTTGGGAAGCAATTTTTTCACCATAAAAATGCACCTTTATAACAAAGGATTGCATGCCTCTGTCATTGCATTTGCAGACTAATGTAAACCTACTATTCCTAATGTGATGAGTAGAATGGATAGTGATAATGTAGGCTATTAATAAGCGCATAGTGGCATAGGCTTAACCTTACTTTCCTTTGCATGAGAAAAATGTGGCATTTGATACACATTTCATGCAATTTTACTACACTTTATGACTGGAGACAGCAGAATATTTTTTTAATAGGATGATAGCCATGGCCTACTCCACTGACACTGACAACAGATCAATAAAAAACGAATTTACCTTAAACCATATGAATATATAAAATATAATTTGGAGCGTGTAAAAGACTACTGTTTATGATACTGTAACATACTGTACTGTCATAATAGGCTATATTGTTGTATGGGTTAAATGAAAAGTATTTTTTCATCTATGCTTTGCCTTGCCCCATTTATTAAAAAGTATTTCATATAGCCCAACATTTTTCTTTCTTTTACAATTTGAACACATTTAGCATAGACTATGTAATTGTTGTGGTAGTCTTAGGCAAACCTCTAAGTGCCATTCAGACCTTCTAGGAGAAACGTATCTGGCATTGAACTTGATGGTAGTAGTTGTATGTTTTAAGCTAAGGATCCCATCATCTCCTGCTTTCATATATTTCACCACCTAGATTACAAGGGTTGGATTTGCACTAAACAATTTAATGTCAGCACAAGGCATGTACAAAATCTAGTATAATGATTAGCCTCATATACATTGTCTACAGGTATTGTTTTTAAATTGAGAACATATAGCTGAACAATATGTAAACAATGTGTGAGTTAAGCTATTCTCTGTTTCAGATGCACAATGTCAAGGGCTGCATTGCAAATGCCCATAAGGCTAATGCCATCATACTGTAAGCCAGTGGATCTCAACGCCGGTCCCCGAGTACCCCCAACAGTACAGTTTATTGTAGCCCCGGACAAACACACCTGATTCAACTTATCAACTAATCAGCAGGCCCTCAGAGTTGAATCAGGTGTGTTTGTCCGGTGCGATAACAAAAATGTGCGCTGTTGGGGGTACTCAAGGACTGGAGTTGGGAACCACTGCTGTAGGCCTATGGCTGCATTGACGTTGCATACCATTATCAGCTGCAAAATGGATTCACATGGCTGATGTCTTGAAAAAATTGTGACAATCAAATAAACCCAATTGGAGAGCTTATGACTGAACAGAAAGGTAATGTTAATTTATGAATGCAACACAGAAACAGACAAATTAGAGACAGATTCCCTTCCCCTCTTTATTGCAGGATTGTGATCTGTGTTTAATCAACAACGACAGTAGTTCATCTTGAATAATAGTTAAATTCACAATTAAAACAAATTGAAACACTTACTGTAACTTCAAAGAATCAACACTTTTTCATATAATTTCAGAGTACAAGTAAGCTAACTCATTTGTAAGGTTAGACGTTTTAGTAACAAGTAGACCATTATTACCAAACCCATAATTTCAGGTGAAGAAAAAAAAGTCAATACCATAGGTGGCCAACCTCGCTCCACTGATCCCTGATATACGGGGAGAGCAGACTTCTGGTCCAGCCCAGCACTAGCACACTTGATTATTAACTAATTAGGTTTGATACATTGAATCAGGTGTGTTAGTGCTGGGCTGGAACAGAAGCGTGTACACCCAGCATGGTTGGCCTGCTCGAGTTGCAATAGGTTTATAGATTGTGTGTGACTTTTAAGCTGTATTTTTGTTCACAAAATGTGCTAACATCGGTACACATATAATCCATGGTATACAAGAATGTACCCTTATTATCTTGGGACATTCATTGGGACCTTTTCATCTGCAGACAGATTTTTACGGCTCTCTGTACCTAAGGACGGAAAACATCACAAAGTAAACAGGCTGCATTTTACTCAAATTAGAAAGCACTGAGTATTATGTTGCTATATCTCTCTGTCCTCATTTTTTCTCGCTAAGGATTGGAACTGGAGAATATTTTCATAATGTCCTCCCACAAAGGTACCCGGTCTAACCAGACTAGCCTACTCTCCCTTCTGACAGCTGTAACTGCTAGCTAATCCTTTCACCCTCTTCCATGGCTGTTAGCTAGCTACCTAGCTACAAATGCATTTAGAGTTACAACAATTAAACATATCAAGATTGCTAGCTAATATGAAGTTAGCAAGCTGGTAATATTTAGATGACTTAGCTAGCTACAGTGCATTCGGGAAGTATTCAGACCCCTTGACTTTTTCCACATTTTGTTACATCACAGCCTTATTCTAAAATTGATTAAATCGTTTTTCACCCTTATCAATCTACACACAAAACTCCATAATGACAATTTTGCAAATGTATAAATAAAAAAATTAAAAAAATGGAAATATCACATTTACGTAAGTATTCAGACCCTTTACTCAGTATTTTGTTGAAGCACCTTTGGCAGCGATTACAGCCTCGAATCTTCCTGGGTATGACGCTACAAGCTGGGCACACATCTGTTTGGGGAGTTTCTCCCATTCTTCTCTGCAGATCCTCTCAAAAGCTGTCAGGTTGGTTGGAGAGCGTCGCTGCACAGCTATTTTCAGGTCTCTCCAGAGAAGTTAGATTGGGTTCAAGTCTGGGCTCTGGCTGGGCCCCTCAAGGACATTCAGAGACTTGTCCCGAAGCCACTCCTGTGTTGTCTGGGCTGTGTGCTTAGGGTTGTTGTCCTGTTTGAAGGTGAACATTCACCTCAGTCTGAGGTCCTGAGCTCTCTGGAGCAGGTTTTCATCAAGAATATCTATGTACTTTTCTCCGTTCATCTTTCCCTCGATCCTAACTAGTCTTCCAATCCCTGTCGCTGAAAAACATCCCCACAGTATGATGCTGCTACCATCGTGCTTCACCGTAGGGATGTTGCCAGGTTTCCTCCAGACATGACGCTTAACAGTCAGGCCAAAGAATTCAATCTTGGTTTCATCAGACCAGAAAATCTTGTTTCTCATGGTCTGAGAGTCCTTTTGGTGCCTTTTGGCAAACTCCAAGCAGGCTGTCATGTTCCTTTTACTGAGGAGTGGCTTCCGTCTGGCCACTCTACCATAAAGTCCTGATTGGTGGAGTTCTGCAAAGATGGTTGTCCTTCTGGAAGGTTCTCCCATCTCCACTGGAGCTCTGTCAGAGTGACCTTCGGGTTCTTGGTCACTTCCCTGACCAAGGCCCTTCTCCCCCAATTGCTCAGTTTGGCCAGGTGGCCAACTCTAGGAAGAGTCTTGGTGGTTCCAAACTTCTTCAATTTAAGAATGATAGAGGCCACTGTGTTCTTGGGGACCTTCGATGCTGCAGAAAAGTTTTGGTGCCCTTCCCCGGATCTGTATCTTGACACAATCCTGTCTCGGAGGTCTACGGACAATTCCTTTGACCCCATGGCTTGGTTTTTGCTCTGACATGCACTTTCAACAGGTGTCTGCCTTTCCAAATCATGTCCAATCAATTGAATTTACCACAAGTGGACTCCAATCAAGTTGTAGAAACATCTCAAGGATGGTCAATGGAAATAGGATGCACCTGAGCTCAATTTCAAGTATCATAGCAAAGTCTGAATATTTATGTTCTGAATATTTATAAATATTAAATATTAATATATATATAAATATTTATATTTATGTTTATATTTATGTCTGCTTCTTATATTTAATACATTTGCTAGTATTTCTAAAAACAAGTTTTCACATTGTCATTATGGGTGTATTGTGTGTAGATTGATGAGGAAAAACATTTATTTAATCAATTTTAGAATAATTCTGTAATGTAACAAAGGTTCTGAATACTTTCCAAATGCACTGTATGTAGTATGTAATGTTAGCTAACTAGCAAACATTACGTTAGCAGAAACTTAGCCTGCACACTAAGTTTCTATTGTAGGCTAGCTAGCTAATAATAAATTGTTTTTGATTATTTTCTAAATATATTTACTTACTTGAATAGGTTCTCCCACTGCCTCCATTTTCTGTGTCCTTAGAAAAACTAAATAATGGGCAATCTTCCAGAAGTTTCTGGTGGTACCAAAAGCAGTTTGGAGAACTTTCAACAGACTGACTTCAGTCTTCAAGCATGGAGCCTGGTACGGTTGCTAAGTGATTTGTGACACAACTGCAAACCCTCTATTGGAATCCAGCCAGAGTGAGAATAGCCAACAATTGGAACTTCTAATCACCTGCAATCTGCATTTTTTTATTTCACATAATTTTATTTCACCTTTATTTAACCAGGTAGGCTAGTTGAGAACATAATCTCATTTACAACTGTGACCTGGCCAAGAAAAAACAAAGCAGTGTGACACAGACAACAACACATGGAATAACATGGAATAAACAATAACACAATAAACAAGTCAATGACACAGTAGAAAAAATAAAATCTATATACAGTGTGTGCAAAAGGCATGAGGAGGCAGGCAATAAATAGGCCCTACTAGCAAAGAATTACAATTTAGCAGATTAACACCGGAATGATAAATGAGCAGTTGATGATATGCAAGTAGAGATACTGGTGTGCAAAAGTGCAGAAAAGTTAATAAAAGCAGTATGGGGATGAGGTAGGTAGATTTGGTGGGCTATTTACAGATGGACAGCTGCAGCGATCGGTTAGCTGCTCAGGTAGCAGATGTTTAAAATTGGTGAGGGAAATATAAGTCTCCAGCTTCAGTGATTTTTGCAATCTGTTCCAGTCACTGGCAGCAGAGAACTCGAAGGAAAGGCGGCCAAATGAGGTGTTGACTTTGGGGATGATCAGTAAGATATACCTGCTGGAATGTGTGCTATGGGTGGGTGTTGTTATCGTGACCAGTGAGCTGAGATAAGGGGGAGCTTTACCTAGCATAGACTTATAGATGACCTGAAGCCAGTGGGTCTGGCGACGAATATATAGCGAGGGCCAGCCGACTAGAGCATACAGGTCGCAGTGGTGGGTGGTATAAGGTGATTTGGTAACAAAAGGAATGGCACTGTGATAGACTGCATCCAGTTTGCTGAGTAGAGTATTGGAAGCTATTTTGTAGATGACATCGCCGAAGAAAGAGAATCGGTAGGATAGTCAGTTTTACTAGGGTAAGTTTGGCGGCGTGAGTGAAGGAGGCTTTGTTGCAAAATAGAAATAGAAAGCCGATTCTAGATTTGATTTTGGATTGGAGATGTTTGATATGAGTCTGGAAGGAGAGTTTACAGTCTAGCCAGACACCTAGGTATTTATAGTTGTCCACATATTCTAGGTCAGAACCGTCCAGGGTGGTGATGCTAGTCGGGCGGGCGGGTGCGGGCAGCGAACGGTTGAAAAGCATGTATTGGGTTTTACTAGCGTTTAAGAGCAGTTGGAGGCCACGGAAAGAGTGTTGTATGGCATTGAAGCTTGTTTGGAGGTTAGTTAGCACAGTGTCCAAGGAAGGGCCAGAAGTATACAGAATGGTGTCGTCTGCATAGAGGTGGATCAGGGAATCACCAGCAGCAAGAGCGACATCATTGATATATACAGAGAACAGAGTCAGCCTGAGAATTTAACCCTGTGGTACCCCCATAGAGACTGCCAGAGGTCCGGACAACAGATTTGACACACTGAACTCTGTCTGCAAAGTAGTTGGTGAACCAGGCGAGGCAGTCATTAGAGAAACCAAGGCTATTGAGTCTGCCGATAAGAATGCGGTGATTGACAGAGTCGAAAGCTTTGGCTGCACAGTACTGTCTTTTACCGATGGCGGTTATGATATTCTTTAGTACCTTGAGCGTGGCTGAGGTGCACCCGTGACCGGCTCGGAAACCGGATTGCACAGCGGAGAAGGTACGGTGGGATTCGAAATGGTTAGTGATCTGTTTATTAAGTTGGCTTTCGAAGACTTTAGAGAGGCAGGGCAGGATAGATATAGGTCTATAGCAGTTTGGGTCTAGAGTGTCACCCCCTTTGAACAGGGGGATGACCGCAGCAGCTTTCCAATCTTTAGGGATCGCGGGACAATACAAAAGAGAGGTTGAACAGGCTGGTAATAGGGGTTGCAACAATGGAGGCGGATAGTTTTAGAAAGAGAGGGTCCAGATTGTCTTGCCAACTGATTTTTACTGGTCCAGGTTTTGCATTGAGAATGACTGACAGGGTTGGGAAATATGAATTTTTGAGACTACCTAAATCATATAAACTGGAACAGCCATCTCAATAATGGGTGCATTAAATCCAACTACTGACAGATTAGATCAGTTTAGAAACATGTATGTAGCATAAGATTAATCAACCAATCAATGTACATTAAAAAAACACAGGTATTGAATCAAACAATTCTGAATATCAACCTGCAATAAAGCAGTCTGGGAAAGATGGTAATGATGGGCGTGGTTTTGAGCAAACATACATTTGGAATTTTACTCAACAAGCTTGTTCAAATTAGCTCACATAGAGCAGAGTATGTTGAGTAAACACAACACGTTATCTCAAATTCTTGTCCATTTGAAGTCCACTATACTCACATATTTAGCTGATTAAGCCATTGGTTAAATTGGCTTTTTTACAGTGTTACCTTCCAAAGGCAATCATGAATTTGTAATTTTTGCTCACATCGAGCAGAGTTTGTTGAGTAGCTTACATTCTTGTCCTTTTGAAGTCCACTCAACTCACAGAATAATAATTATTTAGGAATTGGTTAAGTTGGCTTTTTTACTGTGCATGTAATTAGAGTAAAATACTGTAAAATCAAAAAAACACATCTCCCTCAATGAATTGATTTAATTAATTAATTCATTACAATTACAGTAACATTTACTTGTTTATGGTATAATACTGTGGGTATTGTTTCATTGGTTACTATACTTACTTGCCACTAGCTGCCGGTAAGTTACTGTCAAATTCACAGCAACCCCTTTACAGTCTAAATTGCACCCTTGAATTGAAATTAAATGAATCTCCTGAATTTAAGTGGGGTTGACCTCAACCATGTGTCCTACAGTGGTAGCTTGACCCTAGGATCTGACTGTTAACCTCTTTCTCTCTTTGCACTTACAGGTTTTCACTGGTATCTTTGCTGGTGAGATGTTTGCCAAGCTGGCTGCCATGGATCCATACTACTACTTCCAGGAAGGCTGGAATTGTTTTGACAGCTTCATCGTGACCCTCAGTTTAGTCGAGCTGGTATTAGCTGACATTGAGGGTCTGTCTGTGCTCAGGTCATTCCGATTGGTGAGTAAGAAAAGTGGTGTGAACTGGAATGATGGAGCATAATGATAACCATCTATGACCTTGATGTCCAGACAGTTTACTGAAGGTGGAGTGAAGGGTTCATTCTGCTGCAGAGTTAGCTTGACTTGACTAATTCCCAAATTCTCAAACAGTATGATTAACCACCTCAAATCTGTCTCTCCTACCCTCCCTCCCTCTCTGTATCTTGTCTAGCTGAGAGTGTTTAAGCTGGCCAAGTCATGGCCCACACTCAACATGCTCATCAAAATCATTCACTCTTCTGTGGGAGCCCTGGGAAACTTGACCTTGGTGCTGGCCCTTATCGTCTTCATCTTCGCCGTGGTTGGCATGCAACTGTTTGGAAAGAACTACAAGGACTGTGTTTGTAAAATCGCAATAAGCTGTAAGCTGCCTCGTTGGCACATGAATGACTTCTTTCACTCATTTCTCATGGTGTTTCGGGTTCTGTGCGGGGAGTGGATCGAGTCCATGTGGGACTGCATGGAAGTGGCCGGCCAGAACATGTGCATGATCGTCTTCTTGATGGTCATGGTCATAGGCAACTTGGTGGTAAGAAAAACAACCATTGAAATATCCATAATCGAGTAGCAGTTTTTTGCATACCCTACCTGTGAAGATCAGGTCTCTCTTCACTTAGTGAATTGGAAGCAAGTAGCATTTCTGCATCCACATCCACATGTAACTATGGTTTGTGCATTATAATCTTGGTCTGGTTAAGCCTGATATCAGTTAGTTTGCGGTTAGTGACACATCTGCTAAGACCTGCTCTATGTGCACCGCCCTCTCCCCAGGTGTTGAACCTGTTCCTTGCCTTGTTGCTGAGCTCGTTCAGCGCAGACAACCTGGCACCCTCAGACGATGACGGAGAACAGAACAACCTGCAAATAGCCGTCGGTCGAATAAAGACGGGGATTGCCTGGGCCAAGGTCTTTGTAGCCGAGGTTATGAAGAAGGTATGCTGTGATGACATGTCCTCTATGTTCTGTATATATGACATCACTCTGATGTCATTGTTGTGTTGTTTCTGTGTTGTTTTAACAATACCAAGACAAACGCTTTCACAATGGACTTGAACGTCAGTATTTGTTTCTTGACTGATTTTAAATCTGATTCTGATTGCAAATCTGATTCTGATGGCAAGGAGGAGGAAGAAGCAGAGGATGAGCAGAAGCATCTTGATGAGTTTGACGAGAAGCTTAACTGCATCGCGAACCAGAAGGGCATAGACATCAACCGCGAGCTGGACTACATCAATGGGACTACCAGTGGTATTGGCAGCAGCGTGGGCAAGTACATGATCGACGAGGACCACATGTCCTTCATCCACAATCCTAACGTGACCGTGTGTGTTCCCATTGCGGTCGGGGAGTCAGATTTCGATAACCTCAACACTGAGGACTTCAGCAGCGAGTCGGATGTGGAGAACAGCAAAGATGTGAGTATGGAGGGATGGGTGTGATATATTCCTTCTATGCTATTTAAATATAGAAATGGTTGGGGCGTGGGGTTATATAAGAGGGGAGGTTGATGGTTGTGGAAGGTGGTTAACCGGAAAATGGGAAGGGGGATTTTGGGTGCTTGATTAGGTGAAAGGCTTGACGGAGTTCTGTTGGAGGTTTAGGATAAGTTGTGGATTGACTTGTTGAGACCTTATCAAATATAGTGGTTACGTAATTTTCTATGAATTGGAGTGCGTTAGCATCCACTCCTCTAAGATCGGTCATACTTCTGACTTCTTATATGTTTTTTTTTTTAGGTTTTCACATATTCTATATGCATTATCTAGCTTCGTGTTGCTGAATATGTCTTCCCTACTTAGCCGCAAAAGTGTGACACATTCATATTTCTCAAAAACAACTATTTCAAAGGAGTGCTATACTGCACATCTGCAGTTTGGCACAGCTCGTTAACTTGAGATGATCACGTGTTTCTACATAGCTAGCTTGGTGACCATTACACTGCTAGCTAGCGTGATCAAGGGTTTGTATTGGAATGGCCGTTAGAAATGTCTCTTTCTGTACAGAATTTCTTTGATTTAGCTAAATCTCACCTAACTAAACATGCTAGTTAGCTAACTAGCACAACTAACACAATGTGTTTTGCAAACCTAGATAGCTAGGTACTGAAACAAATGCAAAGGATCTCTAACTCAAATCAGAAATCACAACAGGATTAGCTTAAACTAATCAAAAGATACAGTTATTTTAGTAATCGCATCGTCTTTCACAAGTTGAACCGTGGCTAATGTGTTTGCCTTTATCCGTCACCGGCTCTCCTGATGAGTAGAAGGAGGTAATGTATACACTTTTGTTAGCAAATGCAAGCTACAATACGCCAATGATGAGACTGTGACCATAGAAATATAACTCCTAGAAGTGGAATAGCCCCTCAGACCATGGCAATTTGACAGCCCCTTATGGGTACACTCAATATGGCTGACATTGTATGCTTAATTGCCACGTTAACATGGAATGTTCATTAAAATGATGCTGTGGCTTTATAATGTCAATTGTGTTGACTGTTAATAAAGCACAAATTGAATGCTGTACTTCCAGCTTTATTTTCTGATCATGGGTACTCTAAAAATGGCCGCCAGTCTACTAACGTCATCAATCAGTCTATCAGTCATCAATGACCCATTGACTTGGATGTCCGTTCTAGGAGTTATATTTCTATGACTGACTTGGAAGGTAATGTATAGCTACATTTATGTTAGCTAATACAAGCTACAATACGGTAGTGATGAGAAAGAATGATTTTGTGATTAAATAGGATTTAGCAAGGTGTGTCAACAAAGTGCTTACTTTCACTTGCGCATCTTCTAATGGTTAACTAGAAATAGTTAACACACTCCAGAAAACAAATCAATCAGAGGAAATATTGATTCCTTATAGCAAAACATTATGCCTCAAGCTTAATATTGCGTTTGCACCCACTACTAACCAGGGGTTGGAACCATTATGGTTTCGTTCTGAACAGAACCATTATTTTTTTCCTACCGTTCCACTGTTCCGAACAACAAAATAAAGTTTTGAACCGGTTCGAACCAAAAAAAAGTACCGGTTTCTATTGTTCCTTTCTATTCTTTTTTAAACCTCTGAAACCGTCATTTATTTACATTTAGCTCAACATTAAATTACTTAATCAATTAGTGCGGATAAAGCAGCTTGCTATGGAGCAGGTAAGCAATTTAATCTCTACAGGAGATTAAGTCTTTAAGAGCAAATTGTATTTTGCCGTAAAAGCATGGTAAAATCATAATGAAAGACAAACACACACACACACACACACACACTGTGGTGCCAGTCACAGTGTAGGGCGCGAGATGCAACTGACATTTTGCAGATGAGGAGAGCACGAGAGAGGAAGGAGGAAGCTTGCCTTGAAGCGCTGGGCACATAGCAGCACCACCTGAAAAAATTGTATTAATAAAAACAATATATATATATATATATATATATATATATATATATATATATATATATATATATATATATATATATACAGTGCCTTGCGAAAGTATTCGGCCCGCTTGAACTTTGCGACCTTTTGCCACATTTCAGGCTTCAAACATAAAGATATTAAACTGTATTTTTTTGTGAAGAATCAACAACAAGTGGGACACAATCATGAAGTGGAACGATATTTATTGGATATTTCAAACTTTTTTAACAATTCAAAAACTGAAAAATTGGGCGTGCAAAATTATTCAGCCCCTTTACTTTCAGTGCAGCAAACTCTCTCCAGAAGTTCAGTGAGGATCTCTGAATGATCCAATGTTGACCTAAATGACTAATGATGATAAATACAATCCACCTGTGTGTAATCAAGTCTCCGTATAAATGCACCTGCACTGTGATAGTCTCAGAGGTCCGTTAAAAGCGCAGAGAGCATCACAAAGAACAAGGAACACACCAGGCAGGTCCGAGATACTGTTGTGAAGAAGTTTAAAGCCGGATTTGGATACAAAAATATTTCCCAAGCTTTAAACATCCCAAGGAGCACTGTGCAAGCGATAATATTGAAATGGAAGGAGTATCAGACCACTGCAAATCTACCAAGACCTGGCCGTCCCTCTAAACTTTCAGCTCATACAAGGAGAAGACTGATCAGAGATGCAGCCAAGAGGCCCATGATCACTCTGGATGAACTGCAGAGATCTACAGCTGAGGTGGGAGACTCTGTCCATAGGACAACAATCAGTCGTATATTGCACAAATCTGGCCTTTATGGAAGAGTGGCAAGAAGAAAGCCATTTCTTAAAGATATCCATAAAAAGTGTTGTTTAAAGTTTGCCACAAGCCACCTGGGAGACACACCAAACATGTGGAAGAAGGTGCTCTGGTCAAATGAAACCAAAATGTAACTTTTTGGCAACAATGCAAAACGTTATGTTTGGCGTAAAAGCAACACAGCTGAACACACCATCCCCACTGTCAAACATGGTGGTGGCAGCATCATGGTTTGGGCCTGCTTTTCTTCAGCAGGGACAGGGAAGATGGTTACAATTGATGGGAAGATGGATGGAGCCAAATACAGGACCATTCTGGAAGAAAACCTGATGGAGTCTGCAAAAGACCTGAGACTGGGACGGAGATTTGTCTTCCAACAAGACAATGATCCAAAACATAAAGCAAAATCTACAATGGAATGGTTCAAAAATAAACATATCCAGGTGTTAGAATGGCCAAGTCAAAGTCCAGACCTGAATCCAATCGAGAATCTGTGGAAAGAACTGAAAACTGCTGTTCACAAATGCTCTCCATCCAACCTCACTGAGCTTGAGCTGTTTTGCAAGGAGGAATGGGAAAAAATTTCAGTCTCTCGATGTGCAAAACTGATAGACATACCCCAAGCGACTTACAGCTGTAATCGCAGCAAAAGGTGGCGCTACAAAGTATTAACTTAAGGGGGCTGAATAATTTTGCACTCCTAATTTTTCAGTTTTTGATTTGTTAAAAAAGTTTGAAATATCCAATAAATGTCGTTCCACTTCATGATTGCGTCCCACTTGTTGTTGATTCTTCACAAAAAAAATACAGTTTTATATCTTTATGTTTGAAGCCTGAAATGTGGCAAAAGGTCGCAAAGTTCAAGGGGGCCGAATACTTTCGCAAGGCACTGTATATCTTTTTTGTAAGGATTTTTTCACAAAAGTAGTGCGCTGGGCCTTTACTAGTCCTGAATTAGCGCGGGGAAATGTTTTTTTCCCGCACCATGCTTATAATGTTGGCAGTAGGCTACAGTGACCTATGCTTCAGAGGGGAGGGGCAGATAGCCTACACACAAGTATACCCACTGGCAAAGATTTCCAGCCGGTAGGCAGACACTGGAATAGGTTTCTGAGTGGTTAGAATGTAATAGAAAGTTAGAAAGTTATTAACCGCTTCCCATGCTTTTAAAATAACGGTTAAGTCCCGGAACAGTATAGATCACTTTAGTTTCAGGTTAGGGTTCTGTTCCTCAAATCATTTCCTTCTTTTCCAGTTTTCGGTTCTGTTCCCTGAACTGGTTCCAACCCTTGCTACTAACCACTTTTGTTATCCAGCATATTCATTTTAATTAGTGTGCTTGCTTCAACAAGATCACTACTGTTAAATAGCTGATGCGATCGCTCAAATTTTCTTCAGGAAATTTACTTTTTCTAGTTATAGATGTAGCATGATGCTTTACAGAGTAGCCAAATACAGTGCCTTCAGAAAGTGTTTATGCCCCTTGACTTATTCCACATTTTGTTGTGTTACTGACTGAATTCCAAATGTTTTAAATGTTTTAATTTGATTTCTTACCCATCTACACTCAATACCCCATAATGACAAAGTAAAAACATGTTCATAGAAAATGTTGCATATTTATTGAAAATGAAATACAGAAATATCTCATTTCTTCACACCCCTGAGTCAATACATGTTAGAATCATCTTTGGCAGCGATTACAGCTGTGAGTCGTTCTGGGTAAGTCTCTAACAGCTTTGCACACCGGGAATGTACAATATCTGCACTTATTTCTTTTCAAGTTCTGTCAAGTTGACTGCCATTTTCAAGTCTTGCCCTAGATTTTAAGCCCGATTTTAAGTCCAAACTATAAGTAGGCCACTCAGGAACATTCAATGTAATCTTGGTAAGAAACTCTAGTGTATATTTGGCCTTGTGGTTTAGGTTATTGTCCTCCTGAAAGGTGAATTTGTCTCCCAGTGTCTGTTTGGAAAGCAGACTGAACCAGATTTTCCTCTGGGAATTTGCCTGTGCTTAGCTCTATTCCATTTATTTTTATCTTTAAAAAAAATCTTCCTGATGACAAGCATACCCATAACATGATGCAGCCACCACCATGCTTGAAAATATGAAGAGTGGTACTCAGTAACGTGTTGTGTTGGATTTGCCTCAAACATAACACTTTGTATTCAGGACATAAAGTACATTTCTTTGCCACATTTTTGCAGTTTTACTTTAGTACCTTATTGCAAACAGGCTGCATATTTTAGAATATTTGTATTCTGTACCTGCTTTCTTCTTTTTGCGCTGTTATTTAGGTTAGTATTGTGGAGTAGCTATAATGTTGATGATTCATCCTCAGTTTTCTCCTGTCACAGCCATTAAACTCTGTAACTGTTTTAAAGTCACCATTGGCTTCATGGTGAAATCCCTGAGCGGTGTCCTTCCTCTCTAGTAACTGAGTTAGGAAGGACACCTGTATCTTTGTAGTAACTGGGTGTATTGACACACCATCCAAATTGTAAATAATAACTTCATCATGCTCAAAGGATGTTCAACTTCTCCTTTTAAAAATGTTTACCAATCTACCGATAGGTGCCCTTCTTTGCGAGGAAAACCTGCCTGATCTTTGTGGTTGAATCGGTGTTTGAAATGTACTGCTCGACTAAGGGGCCTTAGTCGAGCAATTAGATAATTGTATGCGTTGGGTACAGAGATGGTAGAAATGATTGTGACTTGTTAAGCAAATTCTTGCTCCTGAACGTATTTAGGCCTGCCAAAACAAAGGGGTTGAATACTTATTGACTCAAGACATTTCAGCTTTTCATTTTTTTAAACTTGTAAACATAAAATAAGTATAATTCCACTTTGACATTATGGGGTATGATCTCAATTGTAGCCTTTTTAAATTCAGGCTGTAACACAACACAATGTGGAAAAAGTCAAGGGGTGTGAATACGTTCTGAACATGCTGAGGCTCTTGAGATTGCAGTCTTAATGTAGTAGATGATGTAATGGCTTAAAGTGCATTTGTGTGTGTGTGTGTGTGTGTGTGTGTGTGTGTGTGTGTGTGCCATGTTTTTTAATCCACTCATCAACACTGGACTGAGCAGTGAATATAGAGCGGTGAACACAGAGGGGCGAACACAGGAGACCTTCAGATGACCTGACGTTTCAGAACATTTGTTTAGACATGGCAGTACCACTGGCTCTGCAGACTGACAGACAGACAGACGGACACTGCTTTGTGTATGTCAACGTGTGGGAAAGGTCCTCCTCACTCGTACAGTATGTGGATATGTTGGGGAGCTCTGATGCTTGGGTCACCTTGACCTGGTTTGCAGAGGGAAGTCATGCAGCAGCTCTAATACCTGTACCAGATTCCAGTCTTCTCCGCTACCTGTCTCCACCAACCACAAGGCTGGCTATCCTGCATCTAAGCCTGTCACAGCCCAGCCCTGCAGCGATTGGAAGGACACAGAGCCCCTGTCAGACAGTCAGGGATCTGTCTGGCTGTTTGTGATACTGGAGAAAGAGAGCAAAAGAGAGGGGGAGAGAGAGAGTGTGTATGAGAGTAAGAGAGAAAAGCACAGTCTTTCTGCTGACTATCCAGGATTCTAAAGTGAAGCGTCATTCATCTGTAAATTGGATTAGCTCTGTGCGTGTGCGCGTGCGTGCGTGCATTTGTCCTGGTTCACCTTGACTTATTGTTCAGCTTTGAGATGATTTATTAGGTTGGCTAGACAAGGCATATGTCTGTTTAAACATCTCTACCTGAACATGCTGTTTGAGATCAGCCTCAATACATTTACATTTTATGCCTTTCATAGAACTATGTGTTGAATCATCTCTCCATAACCGTTTCACTGTAATCATATCAAATAATACTTTGTTAATGGTCGTCGTTTGTGGCTCGACTGTTGTATTTAAGAATAAGCATTTCTTCTGAGAGTCTGTGAGTATCTTTACCGTGAGACATGAATTAAAAAGCCCCGGCCTATGATCCTTCCTCCACCTCACTTTTATTAACATGTTTACCATATCAATTACCTTACCGTATGTGTTTTTTACTCAATCCTGGGCATTGAGTAAAAGGTTTAACCACTGGATCTAATGCTCTAGTCTATTTACATAAAGATACCTAGCAACAAATCATGCATCACTGTCAATTCTGCGTATGCATATTTATCATTGACCAGCCCTAATAATGTAATCACTCAGCAGCCAAGGTTAATGACAAACTGGTCAATGTTGCTATTAATAATACTCACTTCAAGGAAAATAGACAAGGTTACCCACACATCCATGGTCGGAATGTAAGAGAATGTGTTAAAAATGCATACAACATGTAACATCTAACCTCCAGCTGAGACACACAGCTTTTCCTGGTTAGGTTACGTGGCCCTTAAATCATGATGCCTTTGAGGTATCCACAGAAAGGGTGAGTAGGTGACTAGTGGATGCTTTTGTAGGCAGTGGGTACCACTGTGCAGTATCTTTGTACATACTAGCTCATAACACCACAGAATGTTCTGTGATGTTAGGAGTCTGACCCTCTCTCCTGTTGTCTGTCTCAGCTGGATGACACTAGCTCTTCGGAGGGCAGCACCATAGACATCAAGCCTGACGTGGAGGAAGTGGTGGTGGTGGAGGTTGTGGAGGAGTTCTTGGACCCAGACGCCTGCTGGACAGATGGTAACTAAGAAGCCACAGAGAGACACAGGCCTCAGTCTGGCCACAATAGCTCTTAGCATTTATACTAACTGATTTCATTGTGGGCCATGGCAAGTGTGGGTTGGTGAGTGTCTGTACTCATCTTCAGTTTGTATGGCATAATGAGGCCATTTTATGGACGTGTGCGTGTGTAGTCAATAGTGTGTACATGTCCTAAATGTATTTGACTGTGTCAGTAACAGTGAGTGTGTGTGCCCTCTTATCCAGAATGTGTTGCCAAGTATACGTTTTTGTACTTGCCCATCGATCATGGCTGGGGGAAGCACTGGTGGTTCCTGAGAAAGACAAGCTACCTGATTGTGGAGCACAACTGGTTTGAGACCGTCATCATCTTCATGATCCTTCTCAGTAGCGGGGCGTTGGTAAGAATGCACACACACACATTTGTTTTACTATCCTTGTGGGGACTTAACAATTGATTCCCATTCAAAATCGTATTTTTCCTAACCCTAAATATAACCCTAATCCTTAACCTAAACCTAACCCTAACTCCTAAACCTAACCCTAATTCTAACCCTAGCCCTAAACCTAACCCCTAAGCCTAAAATAGCTTTTTTCCTTGGGTGAACTTGCGAAATGTCTCCATTTGTTTTACTATCCTTGTGTGGACTTCTGGTAAAAACCAAAACACACACATTAACAGTTTAACTCATACTGCACCATTAAGTATGACAGATTGGACAGAATGTACTGAAATGTAATAATTAAATCGATTCATATTTTATTCCCCCATCATGCCTTTTACCTGTCTACGACTGTTTGTGATATGATTCTTGCTAATGAGCAGCAAAGTTCTGTAATGCACCAACCTTTTAAGCAAAGGGATCCAGCTTAGTTTTCAGCTTTCTGGGAGACTGTAGCACAATGGTGATTCAGAATGCTTACAGTGCCTTCAGAAAGTATTCACACCCCTTGATTTTTTACACATTTGTTGTGTTACAAGGTGGGATTAAAATTGATTTAGTTGTAATTTTTTGGACAACGATCTTAACAAAATACTCCGTAATGTCAAAGTGATTTCCCCCCCCTAACATTAGTAAAAATATTATGAAAAATAAAACAGTAATATATCTTGAATACATGGGTATTCAACCCCCTGAGTCAATGCATGTTGGAATCACCTTCGGCAGTGATTACAGCTGTGAGTCTATCTGGGTAAGTCTATCTGAGTTTTGCACATCTGGATTGTACCATATTTTCATTTTTTTTGTTTCATTTTTTTTTCAAGCTTTGTCAAGTTTTCAAGCAGATTTATGTCAAAACTGTAACTAGGCCACTCAGGAACGTTCAATGTCGTCTTGGTTAGCAACTCCAGTGTACATTTGGCCTTGTGTTGAAGGTTATTGTACTGCTGAAATGTAAATGGGTCTCCCAGTGTCTGTTGTAAAGCAGACTGAACCAGTTCTTCCTCTAGAATTTTGCCTGTGCTTAGCTCTATTAAGTTTATTTTTATTTTAAAAAACCTCCCTAGTCTTTGCTGATGACAAGCATACCCATTACATGATGCAGCCACAACCATGCTTGAAAATGTGAAGAGAGGTACTCAGTGATGTGTTGGATTTGCTCCAAACATAACGGTTTGTATTCAGGACATACATTACATTTCTTTGACAATATTTTTGCAGTATTACTTTAGTGCCTTATTGCAAACAGGATGCATATTTTAGAATATTTGTATTCTGTACCTGCTTTCTTCTTTTCGCGCTGTTATTTAGGTTAATATTGTGGAGTAGCTACAATGTTGTTGATCCATCCTCAGTCTTCTCCTATCACAGCCATTAAACTCTGTAACTGATTTTAAGTCACCATTGGCCTCATGGTGACATTCCTGAGTGGTTTGCTTCCTCTCCGACAACTGAGTTAGGAAGGACACCTGTATCTTTGTAGTAACTGGGTGTATTGACACACCATTCAAAGGTTAATTAATAACTTAACCAAGCTCAAAGGGATATTCAATGTCTGATTTGAATTATTTTTACCCATCTACCAATAGGTGCCCTTCTTTGCGAGGCATTGGTAAAACTTCCTGGTCTTTGTGGTTGAATCTGTGTTTGAAATTCACTGCTCAATTGAGGGACCTTGAAGATAATTGTATGTGTTGGGTAGAGAGATTTCGTAGTCATTCAAAAATCATGTGTGAGTCCATGCAACTTATTATGTTACGTGTTAAGCAAATTTTTACTCCTTCACTTATATAGGTTTGCCATAACCAAGGGGTTGAATACTTATTGAAACAAGACATTTCAGATTTTCATTTTTAGTTAATTTGTAAGCATTTATAAAACCATTATTCCACTTTGACATTATGCTGTCTTGTGTGTAGACCAGTGACACAAAATCTCAATACAACAAAATGTGGAAAAGGGTGTGAATATTTTCTGAATGAAAGTTTTCACTTCCATTTACTTTTTCCACATTTTGTTGTGTTATAGCCTGATTTTAAAATTAAATGTAGATGTTTTTGTCACTGGCCTACGCACAATACCCCATAGTGTCAAAGTGGAATTATGTTTTTCTGAATTTTTATAAATGAATTAAAAATGAAAAGCTGAACTGTCATGAGTCAATAAGTATTCAACTCCTTTGTTATGTACCCCACACATACAATTATGTGTAATGTCCCTCTGTCGAGCAGTGAATTTCAAACACAGTTTCAACCACAAAGATCAGAGACGTTTTCTAATGCCTCGCAAAAAAGGGCACCTATTGGTAAATGGGTGAAAAATGTAAAAGTAGACATTGAATATCCCTTTGAGCATGGTGAAGTTATTAATTAACCTTTGGATAGTGTATCATTATACCCAGTCACTACAAAGATACAGGCGTCCTTCCTAACTCAGTTGCCGGAGAGGAAGGAAACCGCTCAGGGATTTCACCATTAGGCCAATGGTGACTTTATAACAGTTACAGAGTTTAATGGCTGTGATAGGAGAAAACTGAGGATGGATCAACAACATTGTATTACTCCACAATACTAACTTAACTGACAGAGCAAAGAGAAGGAAGCCTGTACAGAAAAAAATATTCCAAAACATGCGTCCTGTTTAAAACAAGGCACTAAAGTAATACTGCAAAAAATGTGGTAACGCAATCAACTTTGTGTCCTGAACACAGAGTGTTATGTTTGAGGCAAATCCAACACAACACATTACTGAGTACCACTCTCAATTTTTTGGACTTCCTTACCAAGAAGACAGTGAATGTTCCTGAGTGTCCCAAGTTACAGTTTTGACTTAAACCTGCTTGAAAATCTATGGCAAGACCAGAACATTATTGTCTTGCAATGATCAATAGCTAATTTGACAGAGCTTGAAGAATTCTGAAAAGAATAATGGGTAAATATTGTACAATCCAGGTGTGCAAAGCTCTTAGAGACTTACCCAGAAAGACTCAAGGCTGTAATCACTGCCAAAGGTGATTCTAAGATGAATTGACTTAGGGCTGTGAATACTTCAATACATTGTCGTATGAGAGAGAACAACTAAATTCACATAGTTTGCCATGAACATAGGGCAGTATTACCGTTAGCACAGTTGAATCCCAAGACTTTAGATGCAATCAGGTTTCTGTAGAGAAAATAATATAGTATATAAAAAAGACAGCATACCACTTTTTGGAGGCCTGAGACAGGATGGTCTTTGCCAATTTGACCAATTGCACCTTTAACACTATATACTGTAGTTTTCAGAGAATTCATATTTCAACAGGAAAAGCAAATGGCAAAACTATCTATAGCACGTTTAACCATAGAGAGGGTCATGAGTTTTTCACATAACAGGAAAAACTCTGAGGCCTAATCATAAGACAAGACATCCAGTCACGGCAGTGTTGTTAACCTGCTGCTGTTCTGTTTTCCCCTCCCCCAGGCCTTTGAGGATGTGTACATAAATAAGAGGAAGACCATTAAGATTATCCTGGAGTACGCAGACAGCGTGTTCACCTATATCTTCATTCTGGAGATGGTGCTCAAATGGGTGGCCTATGGCTGGGTCAAATACTTCACCAACGCCTGGTGTTGGCTGGACTTCTTCATTGTGGATGTAAGTAACTTATCCAACTGACTCTATGTTACTTCTTGCCTCCTCTTATGATTTCCTTCCTCCATCTTTCCATCCTTTATTATTTTGTGCTGGTCTCGCTTTTAATCTCTTTTTATCTCTCTTGCTTTGTCTTCATGTTCTTGTTCTCTGGCTATGTCTTTTATGTCTCTTGCTTCTCTCTCTGTCAGTCTTCGTTTTATGAGAGTTGATGAGCTTTTCTCTCCTCTTCCCAAGTTGGATACTGTTTCCCTTCAAGCACACTGTAGCTGTAACCAGATGACTCTTTGTTCCTGATCTGAGACAACTTTGATAATAAGGGACTTGAATATCTCAAATGATGATGCTGCAGTGTGACCATTTAGCACTGATTGCAGATGCTGGGTATGGACATGACATCAAATCATTACCTGTTGACATCGAACATTTAGCAGGCATAACAAAACTCTCCCTTCTTCCCATAAATATACTCTGTATAGTACATAACTCAAACATTTTCCAATTCGACTGCTTTGTCAACAACATTTAACAAATATTTTAAGTGGATTTAATTTAATTTAATGCTATTCTTACCCTCCAGCTGCAATGTTGAAAGGCCTGGCATCATTCATTGATATTATGGCCTTTCGTGTTGTATCTCTCTACCCTGTTTAACTAACTCTATGGGCTAGTGTGTTATCTGTTGCTGTGGAGTTGACCTATCTTGTCATTGCTGTGAGTGAACTGCTGTAATATGGAATATTACAGCCTGAGATGGGAGGTGTGGTATTAGCAGTGAGTCAACAATGTGGTTTACAATAGCACTTTACTATGTAAACAACCAAGGGGAACTACCATTTGCACATAGGTGATAGTAGGGGTAGGAGGTGAAAGGCAGGACGATAAATGGGATGGCGGAGACCGTCAACAATTTTTGACATTTTTGACCTTATGTAGGCTATGGCTCCGTCATCAGTTCAACTTGTGGTCTAGAATAGAATGAAATGTGAGTATAAGATGGCTCAGGGGTGTGCACATTCAACCTGTACCTTCTCTCGCAGGCTTCTCTAACCGTGTCTCTCTTAAAATTAAAAGGGGTGTTGTACTGCAGACGAGAGGGACTTGGCTTGGATGTGTTGAGGGGCCAGGGTAAGATTATTGTGGTTTTGTCTCGGGACTCTCCCTTCACAGGTTGTCCTCTCTCCTACTCGTCCCCACTACCGTCCTCACCCTCCTGGCTCCCATCTCCATTCTTATACTCAACTGGTACTTTGTGAATTGTGTGAATATTGTACATTTACTGTGTGTCTTGTGAATTTTTGTGAACGCATTTCTCCTCTCAAATTTCCCATTTGTTTAATTCTGCTACCTCTTTTTCTCTCCCCTTATTTTCCTCCTCTTTCTCTGTCTACCAAACGTTGCTAGCCAGGTATACTGTAGAGCTTATTTTCAAGCTTCACCTGCGTTATAAACTAAACCAAAACAACAAACAAAATTGGTCCAGTAGGGTCTATCTCTCTGTTACCCTTTCTAACTGTTTGGACCCTCTCTCTTCCTTCTCTCTTACTCTCTCTCTCTCTCTGTATAGGTGTCTATAATCACTCTTATAGCTAATGCGATGGGCTACTCCGATCTAGGGCCCGTTAAATCACTACGGACATTGAGGGCATTGAGGCCCCTTAGGGCCCTGTCTCGTTTTGAAGGGATGAGGGTAAGATCTAAAACACCAGGCAGCTGGTCCTTCTGCATGTCCATTCAACAGTTACAGCACCAATGCATGCTATAATGAACTAAACAAGATGATCATGGACAGCACTCACCTCAACTTAGCTAACACTATCCCAGCCTAATTGTAGCCAAACCAATGTCCAAGTGGAGATTCAGGAAAATCAAAAATGAATCCCCACACTTGTCTCAGCGCAATGGCGCTGTCCCAAACAAAACGGTGCTGAAATTACCATCTAGTTGACCACACGTGGGTAGGTAATTGCTTCAAATTTATTACAAGGATTGGATAACTTTGGGAGTTTCAGTAAGCAACAATTTGATAGGCCTACATGCCTTCAATTGCATTATCCGACTTTATTCCAATATTTTCGTTGTCATTCAGTGATAATTATTCCCACAGTAATTATTTATGGATCAATCTAGTTGTGGTTAAGAAAACAGTGCATGCTTAGTGGTGAGAGATGCGAAGAGATGGACAAAGTGGCATGCCTTGCAAAGTTTATAACTGGCATGAGGATGGTTAACACGCACTGGCTAGCAACCATCAAGAGAGCAGTGCATGCCAAAGCTGCCTCAGCATTACGGCCACGTTTCATACTAAGCCTTAGGCAGAACTTTACTGAAATCATTTCTAGGTCGTTTGGCGGAAATACAAGTTTTGGCACCAGCAATAGACAATGCCTTTGAGATATAAAGAAAAGGTATGATGACATTTTAAGAAAAACTTCTTAGTTTCAAAGGGATACAAGTTTATTTCGATTATATCAATATTTGCTCATAAAGGCTTTTCCACTGCCATTTCTCACATAATAGATTTTACTGACACAAAAAGATCCCACCATGTCAAACAAACAAATTATCTCTAGGCATTTATAAAATTGTACCAAAACTTCCTGTTTCTATCATAGCCTTCATGATTTTTCTTTTATACGGTATGACTTAACTCGCAGAAAAACTGTGGATGGAAACTGTGGATGGAAATTTGCATGAAACGTTATCATTTCAGAAAGTCATGTTTAAAAAAAAAAAAAAGTCACCTTTATTTAACCAGGTAGGCCAGTTGAGAACAAGTTCTCATTTACAACTGTGACTTGGCCAAGATAAAGCATAGCAGTGCGACAAAAACAACAACACAGAGTTACACATGGGATAGACAAACGTACAGTCAATTACACAATAGGAAAATCTGTATACAGTGTGTGCAAATTTAGTAAGGAGGTAAGGCAATAAATAGGCCAATAGTGGCGAAGTAATTACAATTTAGCAATTTACACTGGAGTGATATATGTGCAGATGAGGATGTGCAAGTAGAAATACTGGTGTGCAAAAGAGCAGAAAAACTAAAACAAATATGGGGATGAGGTAGGTAGTTGGTTCGATGGGCTATATACAGATGGGCTGTGTACAGCTGCAGCGATTGGTAAGCTGCTCTGACAGCTGATGCTTAAACTTCAGTGATTTTTGCAATTTGATAAGGCGGAGCTATACATAGCAAAGACTTATAGATGACCTGGAGCCAGTGGGTTTGGCGACAAATATGTAGCGAGGACCAGCCAACGAGAGCATTCAGGTCGCAATGGTGGGTAGTATATGGGGCTTTGGTGACAAAACGGATGGCACTGTGATAGACTGCATCCAATTTCCTGAGTAAAGTGTTGGAGGCTAATTTGTAAATGACATCGCCGAAGTCAAGGATTGGTAGGATAGTCAGTTTTACAAGGGTAAGTTTGGCAGCATGAGTGAAGGAGGCTTTGTTGCAAAATAGGAAGGTGCAACTGATATATTAAGAAAGCAATGATTATCTAAAATATGGATGGAAAGGAATTTCAGGTTAATTGTAATGATAAAATGTTAATTGGTAAAATGGCAATATGTTTCAAAGCTGCCTCATCACAATGTCAAAACAGAGTAGAGATGTAGAACTTGTGAAAGAAAACTGGAGAATAAAATCACTCATCCCATATGAATGGTACGTCATTTTTTAACTGAAATTGGCAAGCTATTGTACTTAATTTAGAGTCTTCACTTCTACTATCGAGGGCTTTCAAGCAAGAGATCCTCCCTGTACCCTGTTCCGTCAACTACTGTTTCACGTGTCTCACTCTAACCTTCCGATGTAACACACGACTTACAAGAATCACCCCAGAAAACCTGACCCCATTGGCCCCATGTGGTATTCAGCACGGGCTAGCCCACACCAAGCCCACACCAGCCCAACACGGGCTAGCCATCACCAACCCAACAAAGGCTAGCCCACATGAATCCCACACCAGTCCAACATCACAGAGTTTTCAAACCCAGACTCCCAACAGGACGATATTTTGACAGACCAGACCGGGGTTTGGGATGTCAATGAGAAAAGTGAAAAATGTGACCTTAGTTGTGAATTTTTTTGAATTCTAAAAAAGTATTACAGTAGCTGAACATGTTTTAACTTTGATCAAAAACAACTTCATATCGGAGTGTCTTTGATTTCACGGCCTGCACATTCACGGCCTGCACATTCACGGCCTGCACATTCACGGCCTGCACGGTGCGACACGACTGTTAGACCCAATGACTTGTTTCAGCACATGAGCTTAGCTAGCTAACGTCGCCATGACATCGCCTACAAGTATGATCAGGGATTTATATTGCAGAAGCAGTTTCTGGGGTTATTCATACTAAACTATCTTTGCTGGCATGGGCTAGCCATCACCAGCCCAACCCAGGCTAGCCCACACCAATCCCACACAGCCAAATACAGGCTATCCTACACCAACCTAACACAGGCTAGCCCACACCAAGTCCACATCAACACAACACAGAACAGCCTACACCAACCTAACATAGGCTTACCCACAACAAACCCACACCAGCCCAGCATGGGCTTTCCCACACCAAGCCCATACCAGCCCTTGTGCACACCATGCCCACAAATATTCGAATGAGCCCCCGCCTCTTTATTATGAAGTAGCTGGTGTGGAATAGCCTGTGTTGGTTTGGTGATGGCTGACCCACAGCAGCCCAACGTGGGCCTGCCCACACTAAGTCCAGCATGGGCTAGCCCACACCAGCTTCTTCATAACATATACGAGGAGGAATATTTGAATATTTGTGGGCGTGGCTTGCAAACAGTTATTTTTGTGAAACCGTAACTGAGAGTGTTGTTCCAGTTTAAAGGGTGCGTTGTGTGATGCTCAAAATAAGTCATGTGAAAAAGTCTTTAAAATAATAAGTCATTAAAGAAAAAAATATGTAAGTGCATGGGGCATATGAAGAACATATCAGATTTTCTAGTAAGATGTATATGTATGAAAGTAACAACTTGGTTGTCAACAATGGAACATGTTTGCTAAATACCTTTAAGGTTGGAGAACATGTTTGCTAAATACCTTTAAGGTTGGAAAATTATACAATTTATATGTAAGTAAATAAATTTGATTTTAATAAATAAATAATAAATAATTGGGGCCACCTTCATTGGGGCCAATTTGGAGCTCATCGGCTCAATTTGGGCAGCCTACATGGGACCAATATTTTAGCCGGCATTGGGCCCACATCGTGCCAATGTGGGCATGTTTGCTTGTACCCGTTTCTAGTGAGTACAATTATAGAAAACTGAATGTGTAAGCCGAGCCATTGGGCAGGGCTTATTTGTTGAAGCCTTGGCACGTGAGACACCTACACCAAGTGAGACTCATAGTAACATTTCTCACAGCTTAATATGCCGCAGTTTGTTATTGGTTTTGAACTTCACTTAGTTTCATCAGTCAATTTCCTGTGTTGGATTTTACCAGTACTGGTTGTTATTCTTTGAAATGTTGGTGTTTGATGGGGTTGAGGTCAGGGCTCTGTGCAGGCGAGTCAAGTTCTTTCACACCGATCTCAACAAACCATTTCTGTATGGACTCGCTTTGTGCACAGGGGCAATGTCATACAGGAAAGGGCCTTCCCCAAACTGTTGCCACAAGGTTGGAGCACAGAATCGTCTAGAATGTCATTGTATTCTGTAGCGTTAAGATTTCCCTTCACTGCAACTAAGGAGGCTGAACCATGAAAAACAGCCCCAGACCATTATTCCTCCTCCACCAAACTTTACAGTTGGCACTATGCATTGGGGCAGATAACGACTGCCACATGGCGAAGTGTGATTCATCACGCCAGAGAACGTGTTTCCTCTGCTCAAGAGTCCAATGGCGGTGAGCTTTACACCACTCCAGCTGACGCTTGGAATTGCACATGGTGGTCTTAGGCTTGTGTGTGGCTGCTCGGCCATGGAAACCCATTTCATGAAGCTCCTGACAAACAGTTATTGTGCTGATGTTACTTCCAGAGGCAGTTTGGAACTGTAGGGAGTGTTGCAACCGAGGAGAGACTATTTCACGTGCTACGCGCTTCAGCACTAGGCGGTCCCGTTCCGTGAGCTTGTGTGGCATACCATTTCGCTGCTGAGCCGCTGTTGCACCTAGACGTCCCCACTTCACAATAAAAGCACTTAAAGTTGTCCGGGGCAGCTCTAGCAAGCCTAAATTTGACAAACTGACTTGTTGGAAAGGTAGCATCCTATGATGGTGCCACATTGAAAGTCACTGAGCACTTCACTGAGCTCTTCAGCTCTTCAATGTTTGTCTATGGAGATTGCATGGCTGTGTGCTCGATTTTATACACCTGCCAGCAACGGGTGTGGCTGAAATAGCCAAATCCACTCATTCGAAAGTGTGTCCACATACGTTTGTATATATCTCAGCGTTAACCATCTGTACATAACAATGTGAAGCCAAGCCCTAGAAACGCAACTCTTATTCATGTCCCTTGATGTCAACTTCTAAGTTTTATAGTCTCTATTCAAACCGTATCCCGGAAGTTCTGCGTTACAGCGTGATTTAAATTTAAAGGCAACATGCGCATTAGCGGAAACTGCATTATTTGTTGATTTGTTGATTTGGATCCCCATTAGCTTTTGCAGAAGCAGCAGCTACTCTTCCAGGGGTCCACCAAAAATACAAAACATTACAAGTAACAAAACACTGATACACTGATAGACAAGGACAGTCAGACAAATAGAAAATACAATGATACGCAAACAATACAACAACAAAAATGACAAACAATACGAATAAAAATGTATTTGTGTGTTAGTGTGTGTGTCCCCTCACAGTCCCTGCCGTTCCATTTGCGGTAAACGCTGCATATGTCGTATCAATCGGAAATGACCTTTTAATTTCTATCCTGCAATCTGTAAATCTTCAGCGATACAGACTGAATAGAGCCCTAAACCTCCATAATACAGGATCATTCTGCTATTATTTGACTGATAATGTCTGAAACATTTACTCCATGTTACATGCATGTAATACACATACACCAGAGAACCATGTTTCCCTTCTTGGCAACAGCAGTCGGCAATAATAGAAAAACAGAACAACAACCACTGACAATAGTAGTAGTTTATTTTATTTTTTTACACTCACTTATTGATAAGGTATACTTACAGTGCCTTGCGAAAGTATTCGGCCCCCTTGAACTTTGCGACCTTTTGCCACATTTCAGGCTTCAAACATAAAGATATAAAACTGTATTTTTTTGTGAAGAATCAACAACAAGTGGGACACAGTCATGAAGTGGAACGACATTTATTGGATATTTCAAACTTTTTTAACAAAACAAAAACGGAAAAATTGGGCGTGCAAAATTATTCAGCCCCCTTAAGTTAATACTTTGTAGCGCCACCTTTTGCTGCGATTACAGCTGTAAGTCGCTTGGGGTATGTCTCTATCAGTTTTGCACATCGAGAGACTGAATTTTTTTCCCATTCCTCCTTGCAAAACAGCTCGAGCTCAGTGAGGTTGGATGGAGAGCATTTGTGAACAGCAGTTTTCAGTTCTTTCCACAGATTCTCGATTGGATTCAGGTCTGGACTTTGACTTGGCCATTCTAACACCTGGATATGTTTATTTTTGAACCATTCCATTGTAGATTTTGCTCTATGTTTTGGATCATTGTCTTGTTGGAAGACAAATCTCTGTCCCAGTCTCAGGTCTTTTGCAGACTCCATCAGGTTTTCTTCCAGAATGGTCCTGTATTTGGCTCCATTCATCTTCCCATCAATTTTAACCATCTTCCCTGTCCCTGCTGAAGAAAAGCAGGCCCAAACCATGATGCTGCCACCACCATGTTTGACAGTGGGGATGGTGTGTTCAGCTGTGTTGCTTTTACGCCAAACATAACGTTTTGCATTGTTGCCAAAAAGTTCAATTTTGGTTTCATCTGACCAGAGCACCTTCTTCCACATGTTTGGTGTGTCTCCCAGGTGGCTTGTGGCAAACTTTAAGCAACACTTTTTATGGATATCTTTAAGAAATGGCTTTCTTCTTGCCACTCTTCCATAAAGGCCAGATTTGTGCAATATACGACTGATTGTTGTCCTATGGACAGAGTCTCCCACCTCAGCTGTAGATCTCTGCAGTTCATTCAGAGTGATCATGGGCCTCTTGGCTGCATCTCTGATCAGTCTTCTCCTTGTATGAGCTGAAAGTTTAGAGGGACGGCCAGGTCTTGGTAGATTTGCAGTGGTCTGATACTCCTTCCATTTCAATATTATCGCTTGCACAGTGCTCCTTGGGATGTTTAAAGCTTGGGAAATCATTTTGTATCCAAATCCGGCTTTAAACTTCTTCACAACAGTATCTCGGACCTGCCTGGTGTATTCCTTGTTCTTCATGATGCTCTCTGCGCTTTTAACGGACCTCTGAGACTATCACAGTGCAGGTGCATTTATACGGAGACTTGATTACACACAGGTGGATTGTATTTATCATCATTAGTCATTTAGGTCAACATTGGATCATTCAGAGATACTCACTGAACTTCTGGAGAGAGTTTGCTGCACTGAAAGTAAAGGGGCTGAATAATTTTGCACGCCCAATTTTTCAGTTTTTGATTTGTTAAAAAAGTTTGAAATATCCAATAAATGTCATTCCACTTCATGATTGTGTCCCACTTGTTGTTGATTCTTCACAAAAAAATACAGTTTTATATCTTTATGTTTGAAGCCTGAAATGTGGCAAAAGGTCGCAAAGTTCAAGGGGGCCGAATACTTTCGCAAGGCACTGTATAACATCTCGAAGGCCTTGTTATGAAGAGGGAACCAGGTCCATCATCACATTATTATGATGCCATTTAGTGAGGTTAACTCCCTAATCTACTCATCAAGGTAACTAAATAGGTGTAGTTATTGAGGTCATTTGTCATAATCAATACACATTCTGAGGGGAACCTTCAGCAAAGTCCACTCTCACTGTCTTGTCAAGGTGGGACCATGGCTCTGTAAATGAGCCTGTATGACTGTGCATGCCAGGCTCAGCTCAGCCCTCTAAGAGCTTCTGGATGTCCTGCATTAAAACATCAAATGTACATCGCCAGAGCATTACACTGTGTGCTACTGCTGATACCGCCACCGCTTATCTGTGTATGACGGGGGGAAGATAAGGGCATGGTTTGGGGAGAAGTGGAAGTGTCAGCTGCTTTCCATTGTACTGCTTTTGTGACAGATTGGCCAGACGTTCTATGACTGAGATATGTGGATAGGCCTACTCTCTTAGAATTGGTGGACTCGAGGAACCCTGGAGATCCTCAAAGAACCATGGAGTTCCTCAAGAAACCATTGCTAGTCAATGGTTCATATTTGCACCTTTGGTTATTTGAGGGGTTCTTGGAAGAACCTTTAATGTTTCAATGTAGCAAAGAGTTCCTAAAGGAACCCTGAACCAGAGGCATGGCTGAGGAGGGGCATGGCTTTCAGATAGATATTTTTAGACAACCCGTTAGAGTGTATGTAATTCCAATTAATCTGTTCTATTGTCATCACATGTTAAGGTGGAGCATTGACAGTTTTGTAACATCAATTAGGCTTAGAGAGGTCCCTTAAGAGCCTATGCAAATCCTGAAGTTGAAGTAGTTACCACTTTATTGCTTTATGTAATCACCAATGTTAAGAAAGAATGTTGGGACTTGTTTACATTTTCACATTACATCATATATCATAAATAAACTGTCAGCAAATGTCAAAAACTTTCAGGAACTAAATATACATAATTAACCGTTTTGAAAGCAATTAAAGTTAATAAAGATTAGTTGTGAGGGTTGGGATGGGTCCTTAAAAAATATATATATAATCCTGTTGTTCCAAAAGCCTCTCCCCAGGCGCTTCGGCACAACCAGTCTGTTCAAGTCGCCAGGACCGTGTGTGCATGTGCGACATCCCATCCTCGGGTCACTGCAGCCTGTATCGCCAGGATGGACCTTGGCACTGGCTCGGCCAAGCAGAACAGACCAAACTGCGCAAGATGTTGGGGCAATGAAACCTTTAACTGACAACCCTGTGCAGTAGATGATAAATGAGCCATAGACAATACACATGTGAGAACACACATTCAACAGCCAATACTCTGGTTATCAAAGTACAGTGCTGCCTGAGGGTCTGACCTCCATCTGCTTCTTTGCCTGAAATGGGATACCTAGTCAGTTGCTCAGCTGAAATGTGTCTTCCGCATTTAACCCCTCTGAATCAGAGAGGTGCAGGGATTCAGACAGAAAAATATTGAGAAATCACACATAAATGGCAACAATACATTTTCGAGGTTTAGTGTTGGGTTTGGCTCTGGCTGCTGTCAGGCGATGCCCATTCCCATACCCCAACAACAAAGCTTGGAGCCCAGTCCCAGAGTGTGCCGCATGCCATTCCGCACTGCCCCGAAAATCAGGTGCAACCAGGATCTGTATCACTAGCTTATTTTCCTGCAATGGCTTCAAACACAGAAAAGAGAGAGAAATCACATATAACAAATGGTAACAATACATTACGAATTGCAATCAGAGAAAAGGAGGGGTGAAGCGTCGAAAGACATATCAACCTTTGTCCACCTTCCAAGACCTCAATCAACCTTTTGGGTTAGTTTTCCTCTGTCTGCTTGAGGTCGGAGAGTTTGGGACTCTTGGTGGACTTGTTCAACATCGCTTCACTATCAGTCTTACAATCACAGTCAAATGCTGAACTTTCACTGCCATTACTGCTACCACTGCACATTCCTGGGCTGTCTGGCAGGACTGCAATGGGGGAGGGGGGAGTCTCCTACCTCCTCTTCCCCTCCTCAGGGTGTGCCCCCAGCCGGAGAGCCAATTGGCTCCAGTGGCGGGAAAGTGAAACTGGCAGGAATTTGAAACTTCCATCTCTTCCCCTTTAATCAGCACACTAACTGCTGCACTCCCTGCCTCTGTTTCCTTACCTGCACCTTCACCACATCCTCAACAATGACCAACCCCTGCACAGTACTCGTAATACGGGGGCTGCTTGGGGGCCATTTCTATAGAGATGGGTCACCTTCACAGAGATCGCACGTTCTGTGATACTGGTACTCCAAAAAGGAGTGGCCCAGTCCCCTGCACACCACCTGCTGGCAAATCTCATCTAGGTGCCCCTGCTCTCCATACTTACTACATAACTTCAGTTGGCCCTGATTAGGAAAGGGTAAAAATGACAAAATACAATTACAAAATACCATTAAGATCCATGTGTCAAAATAAACAACAAAATTACTTGTTAGAAAATTATTTCATTAGAATACTTGTATTTTAAAACACAGAAATACATTTGCAAGTAGCCAGCCCGAACAACAACAACATTCTCGGTCACAAAAATATTTTACTTGCTATGACATGTTGTTTATCTACCTTGGTTAAAAGTTCATTTGTGGAATTTCTTTCCTTCTTAATGCGTTTGTGCCAATCAGTTGTGTTGTGACAAGGTAGCTGTGGTATACAGAAGATAGCCCTATTTGGTAAAAGACCAAGTCCATATTATGGCAAGAACAGCTTAAATAAACAAAGAGAAATGACAGTCCATCTTTACTTTAAGACATGAAAGTAAGTTACTCCGGAAAATGTCAAGAATTTTGAAAGCTTCTTCAAGTGCAGTTGCAAAAACCATCAAGCGCCATGATGAAACTGGCTCTCATGAGGACCGCCACAGGAAAGTAAGACCCAGAGTTACCTCTGCTGCAGAGGATAAGTTCATTAGAGTTACCAGCCTAAGAAATTGCAGCCCAAATAAATGCATCACAAAGTTCAAGTAACAGACACATCTCAACATCTACTGTTCAGAGGAGACTGCGTGAATCAAGCCTTCAAGGTCGAATTGCTGCAAAGAAACCACTACTAAAGGACAACAATAATAATAAGAGACTTGCTTGGACCAAGAAACACGAGCAATGAACATTAGACCGGTGTAAATCTGTCCTTTGGTCTGATGAGTCCAAATTTGACTTTTTGGTTCTAACCAAGAGTGGGGAAACGGATGATCTCTGTATGTGTGGTTCCCACCGTGAAGCATGGAGGAGGTGGTGTGATGGTGTGGGGGTAATTTGCTGGTGACACAGTCTTTGATTTATTTAGAATTCAAGGCACACTTAACCAGCATGTCTACCAGAGCATTCTGCAGCGATACGCCATCTGGTTTGCGCATAGTGGGACAATCATTTTTTTTCAACAGGACAATGACCCAACATACCTCCAGGCTGTGTAAGGGCTATTTGACCAAGAAGGAATGTGATGGAGTGCTGCATCAGTTTATCTGGCCTCCACAATCACCCGACCTCAACCCAATTGAGATGGGTTGGAATGAGTTGGACCACCAGAGCAGATGCAAAAGGATTGGGGCCCTATTCAGAATCAGGCAGCGTGCATACAATCCAACACTTACGAGTATATTACTTGCTAACGTTTAATCTGTGGACAATATTGTAGACGAGTTTAGGGCGAGGATCCCCTTCCAGAGAAATATCAGGGACTGTAACATACTCTGTTTTACGGAATCATGGTTTTCTCTGGATATATATTGTCCCCGTCCATTCAGCCAGTGGGCTTCTCCGTCCATCGTGCCGATAGGAAGAAAGAACTCCGGGGGAAAAAGAAAAGCGGTGGGGAACTTTTTCATGATTAACAACTCCTGGCGTGATTGTGGTAACGTACAGGAACTCAAGTCCTTTTGTTCTCCCGATCTGGAATATCTCAACATCAAATGCCGAACATGGACATGTACAAACACACAAGCTACGACCTCCGTAAGGCAATCGAAGATGCAAAACAACAGTACAGGTACAAAGTGGATGCCCAATTCAACGGCTCAGACATAAGAAGTGGCAGGGACTCCAGACAATCATAGATTATAAAGGGAAAACCAGCCACGCCGTGGACACAGACTCCTCGCTCCCGGACGAGCTAAACACCATCTTCACCCGCTTTGAGGAAAACAGAGCTGCCAACGCGGGCCCCAACGCTCACAAGGACTGTGTGCTCTCATTCTCCATGTCCGACTTGAGTTAGTCATTTAAGCGTGTTAACCCTCGAAGGGCTGCCGGCTCAGACGGCATCCCAACCCATGTCCTCAGAGAATGTTCAGACCAGCTGGCTGGAGTGTTTACTGACATTAAATCTCTCCATATCTCAGTCTATTGTTCCCACTTGCTTCAACATGTCCACCATTGTTCCTGTACCCAAGAAAGTGACGGTAACTTAGCTAAACTAAACTTCTGTCATCATGAAGTGCTTTGAGAGGCTAGCTAAGGACCATATAATCTTCACCTTACCCGACACCCTAGACCCACTACAATTCACATATCGCCCCAACAGATCCACGGACAACACAATCATCCTATCCCGCCTGGACAAGCGAGATGCATATTTAAGAATGCTGTTCATCGCCTACAGCTCAGCCTTCAACACCATAGTGCCCTCCAAGCTTTTCACTAAGCTCAGGGCCCTGGGCCTGAAACTTTCCCTGTGCAACTGGGTCCTAGACCCCAAGTGGTGAAGGTAGGCAACAACACCTCTGCCGTACTGATCCTCAACACAGGGGCCCCACAGGGGTCTATGCTCAGCCTCCTCCTGTACTCCCTGTTCACTCATGACTGCATGGCCCCGCACATCTCCAAATCAATCATCAAGTTTGCTAATGACACAACAGTGGTAGGCCTGATTACCAACAACTAAGAGACAGCCTACAGGGAGGAGGTGAGAGCCCGGACAGAGGCGTGCCAGGAAAATAACCTCTCCCTCAACATCAACAAAACAAAGGAGCTGATCATGGACTACAGGAGACAGCAGAGAGAGCACGCCCCCATCCACATTGACAGGGCCGCAGTGGAGCGGATCAAAAACTTAAAGTTCCTCTGAAACGGTCCCTTCACACAGACAGCATGGTGAAGGCGCAACAGCACCTCTTCAACCTCAGGAGGCTGCAGAAGTTTGACTTGGCCCCAAAGACCCTCAAACATCTATAGACGTACCATTGAGAGTATCCTGTCAGGCTGTATCACAGCCTGGTACGGCAATTGCACCTTCCACAATCGCATGGCTCTCCAGAGGGTGGTGCTGTCAGCCCAATGCATGACCTGGGGCACGCTACCTGCCCCACAGGACATCTACAGCATCCAGTTTCACAGAAAGGCCAAGAAGATCAAGTTGGACCTCAGACACCCGAGCCACGGCCTGTCCACCCCGCTACCATCTAGAAGGGGAAGACAGTACAGGTCCATCAAATCTGGAACTGAGAGATTGAGAAACAGCTTCTATCTCTAAGACATCAGATTGTTAAAACAGTTACCACTAGCCGGCCTCCTCCCAGTAGCCTGCTCTGAACCTTAGTCACTGTTCTAGCCGGCTACCACCCGGTACTCTACCCTGCACCTTAGAGACTGCTGCCCGATGTACATAGAGTCATTGAACACTATGTACAATGACATCACTTTAAATATGTTTACATATGGTTTCACCCACTTTTTATGTATGTACTTTATTCTAGTCATGGCTCATCCTATACAAAAACATCTGGATTATGTGTGTATTGTTTTTTTTTTTATTGCTAGGTACTGTTGGAGCTAGAAACAAGCATTTCACTGCACCTGTGATAACATCTGCATATCTGTGTATGCAACCAATAAACTTTGATTTGAAACCAACACCACCCACAGCTAAGCAAGCTAGCAGGCTAACAAACAACCACAGCTGCCACCAATTATTTACTTAAACAAGGGCTAAAGGGGACAAAAGGAAGAGAAAGGAAAGAACATTTGTTGGCCAACTGAATCCAAGTGGGGCAAGTTAGCCAGCTGGTAGCAGGCTCAAACTGAAGGTTAACCAGCTTGCTAGCTAACAGACTTAAGAACTCAGCGCTAACAAACAATTGCTATACTAGACTACCCAGTAAGTATAAGCAATCTAGAAACAAAAACTGAGAAAACCAGGAAATAAGGAAATAGGAGGCTAACACATCCTAACAATGATGCACCTGTAGTTTCCCTGACAGCCACTCCACCTGGTTGCAAAAAACAATGAAAGCTGAAGTACAAACTTAACAAGATCAACAAGTATAGCATTTACTCTAATGGGTGACCACAAATAACTACCTGAAAGCCACACCTCCAATAAGCCACGTCTCCAATCTTATAATAGTCTGCCACCTCTTCAATATATTTTTTTAAAAGGTTCAAAATTGAAACCTTCTGATCAAAAAAAGGTTCCGGTTTGAACCATTACACAGGGATTTCTCAAAGACCCTTTTCTGAGGGGTTCCTCGAGGAACCTTTTCGATCTGGAAATAAGCCATGTCTCGGCGTGGTAGTTTTTAAAACCCCAAAAGGTCCTTCCAGGCATCTTTACTTCAAAGAGTGTATTATCTGCATACACATTAAAGGTTTCAAATAGGTACACCTGATTTATGCGAAAATGGGACCTCAATCCCAGTATTCACTGTGCTTTGTCCAAGTTAACCTCATTGGTGACATCAGTTGCATATGATATTGTAGAGTAATAGCAACACATAAGGAAATAGTCAAGATAAAAAGCTATAAGGCGATAGTCAAGATTAACCAAACTGATGTGCAACTCACATTATCTCTGCGAGGGAGTGGGTTTATGTTTGTATGTATATGTGTGAGTTGTATCTCATGCTGCTCCCGTTTCCCTGGTCCCGTGTGTAGGTGGTGGTGAATGCCTTGGTGGGAGCCATCCCCTCCATCATGAATGTGCTGCTGGTGTGCCTCATCTTCTGGCTCATCTTCAGTATCATGGGGGTCAACCTGTTTGCAGGGAAGTATTACTACTGCTTCAACGAGACCTCAGAGGAGAACTTTAAACCGGACGTCGTCAACAACAAGACAGAGTGCTTTGCACTAATCAACGCAAATTACAGTGAGGTCAGATGGAAGAATGTCAAGATTAACTTTGACAATGTGGCTGCAGGATACCTGGCTCTTCTACAAGTGGTAAGTACAAGGTCTTTCCTACAGTCGTGTCTCTGACTTCCTTAATGTGATGACAAGCTATTTTAGGAAATCGATTACCTAACATTTGATTGATTACGTGATTGAATTAAAGCATGCAACAATTAACTCGTTAATAACCTGGGGCACCACAGAAGAGTTCGTTTATATAGAGCGGCTGGCTATCTCCTGAAACTTTTATATCAATAGCAGTCAATCAGTCATGTATTATTCTTTACCTTCTATCAGTCTCATCTGAACGCCATAAAAGTCTTGGTTATCTGTACGAACCCGGCCTTTACTATGAATCATCCATACACAAATTGGCTCAATTATATATTTACTATCTAATTAAACAATTACAGAATATACAATACATAATAACATTATACAGTAAATACCATCCCTAGTGGACTAAACAAAAACAGTTTGGTTATAACATGATAGATTCAGAAAGAAAAAGGGGACAAAGGAACATGGGTCTCTATCTGACATGGGAAGCTATTTTTGCATAAATATGAATACATATTCACTTTAACAATCACTCTTTTGGATAAAGGAATGTAATCAGTATTTACGATTGAGCTAGTGATGTGAGGCTCTGGTTTGCACAGTCGAGGTTGCCATTGTCCTTTGTTGATTCTGCCGGGTCGTCGTGGAGTGAGATGTTCATCTTCGTCGGTCAATGTTCTTACTAGATTTGCTACCTTTCCAGTTGCAGTCTGTTAGGCTGTAACCTAGGACTCACGTCTTCTTGAGTGATCAATAGTTCAGAGCTCATACCATTTCACGTGTGGAGCAAGCTCTCACGTTTTCTGACCTGTAGAGTTGAAATTAAACTTAGCCCTTTTTAGTATTTGGAACTGAGGTGACTTTGGGTCACAGAGCTTTTATAGAAATGTAGAAAAGGGGTTGGTTCATCATTTCCAACCAATGTCTATTCACTTGGGCGTAGCCACTGGCTGGATACGAGTTACCGTTAAAACACACCATTTTAAGTTTAGAGGACTTAATCACAATGTTATATTTTCAAAAGTTTTCTTATACTTCGTTATAACATTTTATCCAACATTCATTTTATCCAGCAAGCCTCATAACTGAGGAACCCATATAAACAGAGTTAGGGTAATGTGGCTGTATTGTCTTTCATGAGGTCACAAACATGAAACAAAATGGACAGGGTCGTAGCTGACTTCTCCACCGACCTTTTACACATTCTCCAAAATAGGAATATTGTTCAACTCTCAAATTCTGGGATGTAGTAGAATTGGGCGGGAGAGTCCTTTTATCTTACTGTGAAACTCTCTCTCCACACTGCATGGTCAAGGAGAGAAGTGTCTCTGCACGGAATTTATGACTGGGTGTTAAAGTCATAATGCTGCCCCCTCCTAACAGGAGGGGGGTCACATCTCTGCTAGAGGGCTAGCTTCATGACACTATTGATGTTCTGACTTTTCACTCCTTTGGCCCCTTGCCCCTCCCACTTTGGAGAAGGTCAATGTTGAACGGTACTTAGACTGCAGAAGTCAATAATCATATTTTTTTCAGTCATTGGCTTCCTACTGTACCTCTATGTCCTTCATCTTGTAATTTTCCTCCTTCCTTTTCAACACCTCATCCTAATTTCCTCTATTTCTGCTTAACCTTAATTCTTCTTCCTCACTTTTCTTTCCCCCTTTTTCTCACAACTCTATATATCCCCTTTCCCACAGGCCACGTTTAAAGGCTGGATGGACATAATGTATGCTGCCATTGATTCTCGGAAGGTAAGCCTGACACTTGAGATTTGTCTTCCTTTTGTTTGGTGGTTGGTATTGTGTGAACAGATGTAACATGTTCCAGAAGAACCTACCAATATTAACTTGTTTGGAAAGGGACTTTTGAACCCACAAAGGGGAATGTAATGAGGGAGAGTTTGGAGCTTGAATGTGTTTTTCCTGCTCTCTGTAGGTGGAGGATCAGCCGATCTATGAAGACAACATCTACATGTATATCTACTTTGTTGCCTTCATCATCTTTGGCTCTTTCTTTACCCTCAATCTCTTCATTGGTGTCATCATTGACAACTTTAACCAGCAAAAGAAAAAGATAAGACCTCTTTTTCTTATTCAAGTTTCAAGTTTTAATGTCACATGCACAAGTACAGTGAAATGCCTTTCTACGCAAACTCAAAACCCAACAATGCAATAATCAATAACAATGTATTACTAGAAAAAAGACATGAAATAAGAACAAGAAATATGAAGGCCTCCTGAGTGGCGCAATGGTCTAAGGCTGTGCCACTAGAGATCCTGGTTCGATCCAGGCTCTGTCGCAGCCGGCCGCGACCGGGAGACCCATTGGGCGGCGCACAATTGCCCCAGCGTCGTCCGGGTTAGGGGAGGGTTTGGCCGGCAGGGATGTCCTTGAATACCATGAAATTGGGGAGAAAAAAGGGTATTATGAAATACGTAAGTAAGCATACTATATGCAGGAAATATTTTTCAAAAGTCAGTTCCAATACCATATTTATAATGTGCAGGAATGCTGGAGTGATGGCGGTAGATTATGTAAGGAAACTAGGCAATAGGATAAAAGCTAAACAAAGTAGCAGTCGTGCTTTTTCACAAGTATTTTGCTACACTCACATTAACATCTGCTAACCATGTGTATGTGACCAATAACATTTGATTTGGTTTGATTGCATAGTGTGTGAGTGGGTGTGCATAAATGTATGTGCATATTATGTGTGAGCAAGAAAATTCCTTGGACATGTTAATAAGATAAAACTATACTGAACAAAAATATAAACGCAACATGCAACAATTTCAAAGAGAGGAAATCAGTCATTTCAAATAAACTCATTAGGCCCAAATCTATGGATTTCACAGATATGCAGCTATTGGTCACAGATACCTTTCAAAAAAGGGGCCTCCCAATGGGCGCAGGATTTCGTCACAGTATCTCTGTGCATTCAAACTGCCATCGATAAAATGCTTCATTGTCTGTAGCTTATGCCTGCCCATACCATATTCCCACCTCTGCTATTGGGCACTCTGTTCACAATGTTGACATCAGCAACATGCTTTCACACATGTCACCATACACGTGGCCTGGGTTTGAGGCCGGTTGGACGTACTGCTAAATTCTCTAAAATGAAATTGGAAGCAGCTTATGGTAGAGAAATTTACATTCAATTATCTGGAAACTGCTCTGGTGGACATTCCTGCAGTCACCATGCCAATTGTGCACTCCCTCAAAACTTGAAACATCTGTGGCGTTGTGTGACAAAACTGCACATTTTAGAGTGGCCTTTTATTGTCCTCAGCACAAAATGCATCAGCGTAATGATCATACTGTTTAATCAGCTTCGTGATAGGCCACACCTGTCAGGTGAATGGATTATCTTGGAAAAGGAGAAATGCTCACTAACGGGGATGTAAACAAATTTGTATGCAAAATTTGAGAGAAATAAGCTTTTTGTGCGTATGGAACATTTCTGGGATATTTTATTTCAGCTCATGAAACATGGGACCAACACATTACATGTTGCATTTATAGTTTTGTTCAGTGAAGGTTAAGAACAAGTTCCCACATTATTTGTCTCAACAAGGTTGTAACCAGATGTTTTCCTGTGTCCCTTTACTTTGGAGGTCAGGATATATTCATGACAGAGGAGCAGAAGAAATACCACACTGCCATGAAAAAACTTGGCTCAAAAAAACCACAAAAACCTATACCAAGACCATTGGTGAGTCTCTTCCTTTTACCCAAGGGCTACTTTGGGGGAGGCGTAAATGAGGTGTTATCTCATTATGGTAACATTCAAAAGACATGTTGAAAACGAAACTTTACTAACAAACAGACCTTCCAGAATGTCCCCTTACCAAATGTGCCTCGCTTTAATTTGTTAAACCTACTAACGTTTATTTATCCATCCTCCATTCTTTTCTCTATTTTCTCTCAGAATAACTTTCAGGGCCTGGTATTTGACTTCGTAACGCAGCAGGTGTTTGATATATCTATTATGATGTTGATCTGCCTCAACATGGTGACCATGATGGTGGAGACGGACGATCAGTCAGAAGAAACTGACAACATCCTCTACTGGGTCAACTTTGTCTTCATTGTTATTTTTACTACTGAGTTTGTGTTAAAGCTCTTTGCCCTTCGCCACTACTACTTCACCATTGGGTGGAACATCTTTGACGTGGTCGTGGTCATTCTCTCAATTGTTGGTCAGTAGTGATTTCATCCCTTTATTGTCTTATATGCCTGGTATTTGTGTGCTAGAACCTGAATTGCTGTTTTAATTCAAAGTACTAGAAATGGGTTGCTCTATTTTCTATCAAAAATCATGTGTCTAGAAGTATCACATTATTATGAAATTTGTGGCCTGGGAAAGTGAGATCATGTGTTAACATCTCCCCCTAGTGGCCTACCAGTAACAGGACAGTTTGTATTATTATTATTAGAAAAATATATGTATGACAGAATGTTATGGTTTTAAGGAAACATACTAAAAAGATTGCAGAACATATCAACAATCATACATTTCTCCATATCCTCTTCTTTCTCTGTGTGCTTCTCTATCCAGGCATGTTCCTCGCAGATATCATTGAGAAGTACTTTGTCTCTCCGACCCTCTTCAGGGTGATCCGACTGGCCCGAATCGGCAGAATCCTGCGTCTGATCAAAGGGGCCAAGGGCATTCGGACTTTACTGTTTGCTCTGATGATGTCACTTCCTGCCCTGTTCAACATCGGGTTGTTACTCTTCCTGGTTATGTTCATCTTCTCTATCTTTGGCATGTCTAACTTTGGCTATGTCAAGCATGGGGCAGGAATCGACGACATGTACAACTTTGAGACATTTGGCAACAGCATGATCTGCCTGTTTATGATCACCACATCTGCCGGCTGGGACGGTTTGTTGTTACCCATCCTCAACTACCCACCAGACTGTGACCCACAACTGGAGAACCCAGGTGCACCAAATACTGGTGACTGCGGCAACCCCTCGGTTGGGATTTTCTTCTTCGTCATGTACATTATCGTCTCCTTCCTAATCGTGGTCAACATGTACATTGCCATCATCCTTGAGAACTTTGGCGTTGCGACTGAAGAGAGTGCCGACCCGCTCAGCGAAGACGACTTCACGACCTTCTACGAAATATGGGAGAAGTTCGACCCAGACGCCTCGCAGTTCATCACCTATGGCAAGCTTGGAGACTTTGCAGACTACCTCGAGCACCCGCTCCGTGTTCCAAAGCCCAACACCATCGAGCTGATCTCCATGGACTTGCCCATGGTGAGCGGGGACCGGATCCACTGCCTCGACATTCTGTTTGCATTCACCAAACGGGTACTAGGCGATACCGGAGAGCTGGACATGCTAAGGGATCAAATGGAACAACGCTTTATTGCGGCGAACCCGTCCAAAGTGTCTTATGAGCCTATTACTACTACTCTGAGGCGCAAGCAGGAGGACGTGTCGGCCAAAATCATACAGCAGGCCTACCGAAACTACCTGGCTAGACGCGGCTTCAAACGCAAGCGCAGACCTGCCAGTAACAATAATGTGAAGAATGGGGGGACGAATCCGGAAAAGGAAAAGAAGGAGGGTACGCCCTCCACTGCCTCTCTCCCCTCCTATGACAGTGTAACCAAACCTGACAAGGAAAAACAGGATGAGAACGAAGGAAAGGGAGGGAAGAAGGAGGCCAGAAACCAAAAAGCCGTCAGGGAATCTAAGTGTTAGAATATCGTAATAATAATAACAGTAATAATTATTATAATAATATAACTTCAAACAAAGCGAGAGGAAACCATCTAATCCACAGATGTACAGATTATTTCATTTGCAAGTAAGAAAAATAATAATATTAATCATTTTGTTTACAGACTTCATACTATTGATGCAGAGGGAAGCAGCTCAGTCTCTTACAGCTTGAAGACACTTGAACTTGATTTAATCTAAAAAAAACAGACTGTCTGACATTGTTGCATCTAGACCACTGATCTTAACAAAAGGGAATGAAAAACAGACAAAATATGGAAGAAATGTCTTTGTTTGCAAAAGGGCAGATAGTGGACTACACATAAGGAACAGAACTCTTCACTAAGAGGAATGAATGAGAAACGCTGATAAGGGATTTAATGTGTGGGATTCCCGCCAGCAATGGATTCCCATGGAAATACAGAGCTATGCAGGAAAAACATGGAAATACTGCTTGACTTGAAGAATCATCTTCCAAAAGCAGCCAGAAGGGCCTCTGTATCATTTAATTTAGACATTCATGGAGGACATTTATGGACATTATCACTCTGTATGAACAAACAGAAGAACGGCTGAGAAGAGAATAACAAAGACCCAGAGTAGCCTAATGTAAGTTTTTTTTATTTGGTTTGTTAATGCTGAATATACTTGTGTCTCCACATCATTTGAGTGGCAAAAAAAAGCAAAAAGGTACAAAACAAAAACAACAAACATTTTCACTTAACTCTTCTTCTCATTCTATCTTTGTTATATCCACATCAAAAGGCTTTTTCTACATGGGCTTTCACATCGATTGGTTATGGGGCTGTTTATTAAGGAGTCATCTTGGGCCAAGGGCTTACATTTACTCAGTCAGATTTCCAAACAAATACATAGATAATTGTGCTTGTTCAGTGCATAGTAATTACTTGCATGATGGCATGTTTTGATCAGAAATCTTGCATGAATAATCATAGTCCACAAGACACTAATACTCAGAACACAACAGTGGCTCGATTATAGGTTTGAGGTTGTCCACTGTCAAAAATTCAAAGTTAGAAGTAAATCATTAGTATTATGATGAGAAACTTTGTGTCGAATGAATACCAACGTTGTGGATTTTATTAGGAGAAATGCAAACTAATTGTATTGCTGCTATGGGATGCAGAAGAGATGGGATTGGATGTCTGTGTGTATTTGGTGGATTGTTTTAAGAGAAAAAAATTATCATGTAAATCTTAAAAAGCTTATATTTATAATTTGTATGCAGCAATATCACTTACCTAATTGACCATGCCATCTGCCTTTGTTTTTGTGTTGGACGAGGGCATTGTGGGAGTGTCTACATTGGTAGGGAATTGACAGGTGTAGCAAGCTAGTTTTGATTTCAGATTTTTCTCTAAGGCCAATTTAGACTGTTCTACAAGGTTTAAGTGAGGAAAGAATGTTGTGTTTGTTTCCAATAACTGCTGTGTTTTATTTCTTTACCATGTGCTGATTCATTTCTACATGTTGTGATGGTTTACTAGTTTATATAATTTTAACATGTATTTTCAGACATAACTACGAGGGAGTTAATATTGGGCTAGGAAATGAGAGAGAAATAGAAATTGGTGTATAGGGTTAATTATACGAGGAGAAGCCAAAGAGACCTGCCTTGTTACTCATGGTCACCCTTTGTCTTTGGAATGGGAGTGGGTGAACAGTACCCCCCTGCTGCCTCTTCTGTTCTTCGCTGTCATTGTTAGACGGAGAGACCCTAGAAATATACGCAATGCTTGAAGAGTTCACCCCTTAATCTCAGGAGATATTACAGATGTATTATAATGAGCTCTGCAACTAATTGCAAGTGAAAGTGATGATGAGAGTACTTATGAAAACGCATTTTCCTGTGATTTGGTGTGATATTATGCCACGCTGTTGGACTATGGTCTCGGCTGGCAATAGCTCGGGCAGTCAGTCTGTCAGAGGCCATTCGAGCTTCCTTAAAAAAAACATTTCGAAATATAGGGCAAGAAGCATCTCTTGAAACGGCAACATTTTGCTCGCTTGTAAGGGCAGTGTTTTGAAAAGGTAGCGGATTATATTTGTGGTTTTGTAGCTTTGGACTTAGGTCAGGTCTAAATAAAATATAACAATAATACTGCTCAACCCAATAGCAATCAGAGGTACTTAGGAAACACTGTGAGGAGATGTCATGAGAGGTAATATGGATTTGTTTGTTTGAGCAACACACTAAATTCTGTCAGAGGCAAACAGTATGTGAGCAATGGAGAGTAGGCCCCATAATACAATATTTGTGAAAAATGTGCTCCAAAACCCCTCATCAGCCATTCACTCCACTAACGTAGAAAGCACACCACGTAACAAATACCAAATAATGAACAGAGCAGACCCCAGGAAGAGTCACTGCTGCCTTGGCAACAGCTAATGTGGATCCTAATAAAAATACTAAAGGTACTACACCCAAGCTTTTGCACGTTCTGGTGTGCAGTGATGTCACTTCATATTAATTAATAAATCCCCTTCTCAAGTTTTATAGTCCAGTTGCTGCATGAGAGCTCCAAAATCATTGTGGGTGTTAACTTGAACCAAATAAAACTCTGAATGACAAGCATAAAAGCTACTGCCTTCCATTTTTTTCTCCATGCCCATCAAGGATATACATGTATAGATGTGTAAACAGAACAAATAAAAAATATTACACACATTCATTTGAAAAAAATCTATAAAAAAATTAATGTACAGTTCAGGCTATGTTGTAAATGGCACAAATTGCTGAAAAGTAACGAATGCACTTTTTAATAGACTATAAATAATGTAATATATCATTTTATGCGTGCATGCACATGCGCCTTTTTTTGTAAATAAATAAATACTTACAAAATGACTGCTATTAATCTAATAAGAAATATGATACCCATAAATAGAATGGCTTCCAGCTGACACACTTTGTCACACTTGTTAGACTGTGACACATTTGTTAGATGGAGTAGATTTTTGGAGTCACTTTTCACATTAAAGAAGGAAGTAACTAAACAAATCAATATTAAATAGCAAAAACTATATGAAAATCTATATATAAATTAATACATATACTATACTACATATACATATAGTTCTAATATATATATATATATATTTGAACTATGTGCTCAATTCTCTCTTCCACTCCTTGTATTAAGGACAATGCAGTACCACAGACTGTAATAGCTCACGTTTAATTTTTGTGTGCAATATGTTCAGTGAATGACCAAAACTCTGGCCTGCCCAGGATCTCAATGTACTGGGGACCAGCATACAATGCATGGTATTGTATTGTCTGCTTGCTGAGGATTGTGTAGCCTGCGTTGGTGAGAGGATTGCACTACCAGCACACCCTTTTGTACATGTGTGAAGATGTCTTGCCCACAACTTCATCTATCTCTTCCCACTGAATATAAACACACATACGTACTGTACTGTACACACACACTTTCTATCCTGAGACAAGCTGGTGCTGGCCGGTCAGCATGCCCCAGTATCCTGAGCCTCAGGTCGCCTAGTGTGACAGCATTTTGATAGTTTCAGCACTGACCTTCCTCCATGTTCACCCTAACACACACCAGTGCAGTTTGGATTTAACATTTCATTTGGTTGTTATTTTTTGAACGATGTATCCGATCATTTCAAGTTTTATTGTCTTTCTTGTCTGTGTTTGTTTCTTGGTGCAATATCTCTTAATGGCATGTGCCTTTTAGCAGCCTATTTAGACTTGAATGACTTATTTGAAAGAGGATATCTCCAAACCCATGGGTTTAGCGAATCAAAATGAAGCACGACAAAAACCATGGATTGCCAAAAATATTCAAAAATAACCAATAAACTCGGAAACAACGTCACCTAGACTAGATCAACTGAATTAACATCACATAGAGTCATCTAGTACAAATGCTCTTTGTATTCTGTTCGATGATCATTTACCTGGTAAGAGAGCTTGCCTTCTGTTTTAGACTTGGGTTCAATTCTGTTGTGGATTTATGAATTGATTTATGTAGCCTTTATTTTTTTAGCATGACTGAGATCTGTTATTTAGTATTTTTTGCCGATTTGTTATTATTTTTTTTTAAGCTTTTTGACTGTCGTTATCTCTTGCCACTAATACAGTCAGAGAAAGGACCGTGTGTTGCACAATCACTTGGGACTTTAAGTGAGAATCAGTGAAAGATTGTCTTCATTTGAGCACGAATCTATTCCCAAACAATAAAGCAGCCTTCCAGTTATGCTTCATAGTGGTGTCTTTTTTTCTAGAATATAATGAAATATAATTTATTTTACAAAGGGGGGGAAACTTTTCATCAAAGACTTTAAAGGTCCGTTTTTATCTCAATATCAAATCATCTCTGGGGGAAAATTAAAGTACATTGTTGTGGTTGTTTTCACTTAAAATTGAAAAAATAAAATCACAGTATTATTCCAAACTCATAGTGTGGAAATATATATAGAACACAAGAAAATCATGATTTTGACTGCACTGGGCCTTCAAAATAATATCACTGTATTGAACGTTGAGCTGCAAAGTAAGAGCTGGGTATGAAGTAAAGAAGATCACTAGCACAATACACAGTATAGAAATGATAAAATAGCATTTAGGCAACACCAGAACATTATAATCAAATCAAATGTTACTTGTCACATGCTTCGTAGACAACAGGTGTAAAGCCTAGTCATTTGAATCTGATATCACAGCAAGGTCAGTGGTGGATCTTGTCTGCAAGAATCTAACCACTAGCTGGCCATACCTTTATTAAAAGGAAAGTACCTCAAGTAGCACAGCATGTGTGGTGTGCTGTGTGGTGCAGTAGTGTGAACTGAGATGAGGGTGCGTGTGTGTGTGTTTTAAAGTAGCCCACTGAATGAGTGAGGAGAGGGAAGTAAAGAGGACGGGGGGGAAAACGACACTGCAGTGCAGATAGACGAATGCAGTGACCTGGGCTGAGTCAGCAGCAGCCTGCTCTCAATAGACTTCTGTATACCTCCCTCGCTCTCACTCCCACAGCCTACTGCACACAGGGGGAGGGGGGAGGAAGTAAGAGAGAAAAAGTACATGAGAAGTCGGAAGACGGAGAGAGGGGAGATGTTGGAATGTATTTATGTGACAAATGTAGGCTATGCATTTCAATGTCAAAAATGCCTGCGAATATCTAAACTACAGTAGTAGTAAACCATACTCACAAACAGATACATTTTGTAATATATATAATATATAGAATGCTAGTTTAACATGCCAGATATATAATAGTGGTATTTATTCACCTCTGTGACCGTTTTCTTCCTCCCTATCTTTCTCCCCTTCCCATCCATCTCTTCTTGTCTTCCATTCTTTTATTACATAGAAAACCTAACCAGCAGCTGGGGTGGATCGGGGAGGGGTCGGGAGTTAAGAGATCGAGGGGCCATAAATCACAAAATTAGACAATATTCTGTAGGGGAGCAGAAGGATGAGTGCATGCACTTGAGTGTGTCGATGCCTCCTAAATGGTACCCAATCCCCTGTATAGTGCCCTACTTTTGACCAGAGCCATATTTGGGTCCTGGTCAAAAGAAGTCATTGGGTCACTTAGTTGGGTTGTTTTCTTTAAAACTGCTGGGTTATTTTAGTTCGTTTTGGTGTTCGGGAGCGTTAGGCAGTCTTTTGCGGCTGTTCGAGGAAACATTTTTTTTTCTTGAGGCTAGTTGAAGTTCAGTAGCTGAAGACTACGCCCCTTCGTCAGTGATAAGTCAGTAGTAGGGATTCTTCAATGAAGTGTTTGTTGTCATTCAAAGACAGGTGACTCGTTTTCTTGCACATTTCTTCACTTGAGAAATACTGCACCAAACATCTTACGGAAATGTAACATTTCCACCAAAACGCCTCCAAAAAAGATCAGAATGAATTATCTTAGATTAATTCAGACTATTTTGAGGAAGTGTACTTTTGCTACGGAATCAAACATTCAGAAAGAGCCAGCTGATGGTTAAATTAACCTATGTTTGGGTAATCCCAACAACCCACGCAACCCAAAATAACTCAGCACGTGGTCTGTCCAATATTTACCTATTGCTGGTTTACCCCCAAAAATAAATTGGGTTGTTTTAAACCCTGCATTTTTTTTTTTCGAGTGTAGGGAATAGGGTGCAGTGTGAGATGCCGCCTTTGTTTTGGAAATGCAAAGATTAATGAAGGCAGTCAGTGACATGTCTCCTCCCTCCATTGGATGGTGAGCACTTTCTATGCCACATACAATTCAGCATACTAGGCAGGGTGGGTTCTCCCTCTGAGGACTCAGTGTGTGGGCTTTAATGAGGCAGAACATTAGCTCAATCCCTTTAAATGGGTGGAGGCTAGCACAGCTGAGCCTTTACACAACCCACAACCCACATCTCTCAACTCCCATACTGGTTCCCAGAAAGCAAAAGCAGTTGAAGGGAAGGTAGAAGGGATGGGGGGAGAGAGTAAAGAGGAGGCAGGGGGGAGTCTTTGATTTTCATATCTAAAGGAAGCCCATCATGAAAAAGTTACACACTGTAACTGAGAGAGATAATTCCTGGTGTTGGTTCATAAATAGGTTATAATTATCTAAACAGGTTGATGTGTGTATATAGGAATCAGCCAGAGGGTAGAGGTGCACTGTAACAGAATATGGCTTTCCTGAAGAAAAAATATCCCATTGCTCCAAAATCAGTTTGCAGCACCCTCAAGCGGTGAACTTGAAAACTGCTAAATAATGTTCACAACACAAACACAATGAATGACAGTCGATTTGCCACCAGCCAAGAGTCAACAAACTGATGAGTTGAATTGAAAGTAGCTAACTACCTATATTTGAACTTGTTTTTCACTCAAGTTGTTCTCACACTCATCAACCGCTAGTAACTAGGGTCTCTCTTCAATCTGTATCGCTGAAGCTTTACAAACAGCGAGCTAGAAATGTAAAGCTAATTTCCTATTCTGCAGGTTTTCCCCTGAATTCAATCACGCTGTAACACTGAATTTCCGCGATATGGATTGTATAGAGCCCTAGATAGACTGAGTTTAAACAAAGTTTGGGGCAGCAAAGGCAGCAACTAATTTCAGTTTATGTGACTAAACAAGTAAGTATGGTATAGAGAATCATTGTACCATCTTAACCGCTGTGAAATATATTTTCCATAACCCAAAATATTGTACTTTCAGCTGTTTAAAGCTGGTGTACAAAACCGAAAGTAAAAGATGACAAAATAAATCTTAAGAACAGGAAGCATAGAAATAGTGCCCATTGAACAGATCTACCGCTTCTTAGACTTGCTTTCATTGAGAATGACAGATCTATAACACACATTTCTATGTAAATTTGGTCAGGATGCCCAAAAAGGTACATATTGCAACTTTAACTAACAAGTTAGCTAGCTAGCTAACCTTGTGCGTGTACATTTACAATAAGCCTACCAGACATCCCGGGAGCAGCAAGAAATAGGTTGTTTGCCAGAGTTAATCTTATTTAGCTAGTTAGTTAGCTATGGACTCAAGACTTTTAATATGATGGGTTTTATTGTGACATGACTGCTCACCTTATCAAAACCTCAACCGAGAATTCGTAATATGAATTTTTTATTTTCTTTCGAGTAACCGACATCACAGAAACCTGCCCGGGTCTAGAGTGGATTGAAATAGGCTTAACGACATTCACAGCAAATTGGCCAGTGTTACCTTGCTCATTTACTTCTAGTAAATTGAACTCAAAATCAATGAAAGTCATTATTACTTCAAATGTTTATGTGGTACTGACTAAAAACTAAACGAAAAGTCACATCAACTCTATTTTTTTGATGGTCATGAAAAGTCCAAATCATGTTTTTCATGAAATTGCATGATATTTGAAAGAAACCAGATGAAAGTATGATGATCAAAATAAGAAACTAAGCTTTTGCTTCTACATTGATAAAGTTTGATCATAAAGTTACTGGTCCCATCCCCCATGTCCAGAACCATACAACATTTTCCCTAAGTAAATGTTTGAATTTTCATTGGGAAGGAAGATAAAGTGTTTTCGAAAGCGATCTCATTTGCATGGGAAAACCCATTTTACCAATTACTACACATGGTAAATAACATCACTTTTGTTTTGAGCCAACTTCACGATGGGCTTTGAACAGTGCACCTGGTTCACGCCCTGGAGGTAGACCAGTTCCAAATCGAATGCAATCAACTTTCAGATTATCCAAAACACCAATGTTATCATGATGGTAAATAAGTACCGCCTTGTAACCAATATCGGAGAAGGTGTGTTTGCAGAGGGCCATGGTTTATAAAGCTAGATAGCTAATACTGGTGCCAAAATGTGACAGTAGGGTGTCAGCAAATATAAATCAAATGTTGCCCTATTCATCTTTGGGAAAGATACTTATATGTTTCCCATTTCATCTGTGTCTGATGTTAGCTAGTTACTGGCTAGCTAGGCTAAGTTTTCACCACTATTGAATTGCTTCTAGTTTTTCTGTCCATCATTCTCCCACTCTATGTTGTTTCCATAGCCCCATAAGGTTCTCCACTGCACTGAAATGCACAAATTGTGGTTTAGAGAGCAGATTTGCTGTGCTTTAAAAAAAAAAATTGTAAGTTAGATTTTTGGCGGATTTGCTTTGATGTGCTCACGAGATGTGCTGATGTCACTGAGAACTCTGTATCAGGTGTGCTTGCCATGCCATGTCAGAAACATGACGATTTCTCTGGGACACATGTTTGTCAAATAGAGGCGTTGACATCGTAAATAAATATTATGACATCACGGGGATACAGGGAGGAGTTGGTATCACACAGAAATACCGGGGCAGCAGGTATCCTAGTGGTTAGGGTAATCTAAATGTTTCTGGATCGAATCCCCGAGCTGACAAGGTAAAAATCTGTTGTTCTGCCTCTGAACAAGGCAGTTAACCCACTGTTCCCTGGTAGGCTGTCATTGTAAATAAGAATTTGTTCTTAACTGACTTGCCTAGTTAAGTAAATAAATAAAAAGAAACATGCTAATGTCACAGAGGTGGCAGGTAGCCTAGCAGATAATAGCTTTGGGCCAGTAACCGAAAAGTCGCTGGTACGAATCCCGAGCCAACTAGGTGAAAAATCTGCTATTTTTTTAAAGGTCATAAAAAGTCCAAATCATGTTTGCTTTACCCTATCACCAAATTAGCTTGAGATGATTTTACTGCAACACTACATCCAAGTTGCTTGACATAGGCGTTTCAAAGAGCTGTCAGTCACTGCAAGCTCATGAATATAAGCTCCCGACCCACTCAGCCTGTCTTTTCAAACTTCCCTGGTCTTTAGCCATAAGAGGAAAATTACTTTTCAGAATGACTGTTCAGGACCTTTAAGTCAGTTATTCCCAACAGGAGGTACACATACAGTGCCTTGCGAAAGTATTCGGCCCCCTTGAACTTTGCGACCTTTTGCCACATTTCAGGCTTCAAACATAAAGATATAAAACTGTATTTTTTTTGTGAAGAATCAACAACAAGTGGGACACAATCATGAAGTGGAACGACATTTATTGGATATTTCAAACTTTTTTAACAAATAAAAAACTGAAAAATTGGGCGTGCAAAATTATTCAGCCCCCTTAAGTTAATACTTTGTAGCGCCACCTTTTGCTGCGATTACAGCTGTAAGTCGCTTGGGGTATGTCTCTATCAGTTTTGCACATCGAGAGACTGAATTTTTTTCCCATTCCTCCTTGCAAAACAGCTCGAGCTCAGTGAATTTGGATGGAGAGCATTTGTGAACAGCAGTTTTCAGTTCTTTCCACAGATTCTCGATTGGATTCAGGTCTGGACTTTGACTTGGCCATTCTAACACCTGGATATGTTTATTTTTGAACCATTCCATTGTAGATTTTGCTTTATGTTTTGGATCATTGTCTTGTTGGAAGACAAATCTCCGTCCCAGTCTCAGGTCTTTTGCAGACTCCATCAGGTTTTCTTCCAGAATGGTCCTGTATTTGGCTCCATCCATCTTCCCATTAATTTTAACCATCTTCCCTGTCCCTGCTGAAGAAAAGCAGGCCCAAACCATGATGCTGCCACCACCATGTTTGACAGTGGGGATGGTGTGTTCAGGGTGATGAGCTGTGTTGCTTTTACGCCAAACATAACGTTTTGCATTGTTGCCAAAAAGTTTCATCTGACCAGAGCACCTTCTTCCACATGTTTGGTGTGTCTCCCAGGTGGCTTGTGGAAAACTTTAACCGACACTTTTTATGGATATCTTTAAGAAATGGCTTTCTTCTTGCCACTCTTCCATAAAGGCCAGATTTGTGCAATATACGACTGATTGTTGTCCTATGGACAGAGTCTCCCACCTCAGCTGTAGATCTCTGCAGTTCATCCAGAGTGATCATGGGCCTCTTATGTTCAACATAGGAGGGCCAAGCACAGGAAGCAGCTCTTTCAGTAGTTTAGTTGGAATAGGGTCCAGTATGCAGCTTGAAGGTTTAGAGGCCATGATTATTTTCATCATTGTGTCAAGAGATATAGTACTAAAACACTTGAGTGTCTCTCTTGATCCTAGGTCCTGGCAGAGTTGTGCAGATTCAGGACAACTGAGCTTTGAAGGAATACGCAGATTTAAGGAGGAGTCCGAAATTTGCTTTCTAATAATCATAATCTTTTCCTCAAAGAAGTTCATGAATTTATCACTGCTAAAGTGAAAGTCATCCTCTCTTGGGGAATGCTGCTTTTTAGTTAGCTTTGCGACAGTATCAAAAAGGAATTTCGGATTGTTCTTATTTTCCTCAATTAAGTTAGAAAAATAGGATGATCGAGCAGCAGTAAGGGCTCTTCGGTACTACACAGTACTATCTTTCCAAGCTAGTCGGAACACTTCCAGTTTGGTGTGGCGCCATTTCCGTTCCAATTTTCTGGAAGCTTGCTTCAGAGCTCGGGTATTTTCTGTGTACCAGGGAGCTAGTTTCTTATGAGAAATGTTTTTTGTTTTTAGGGGTGCAACTGCATCTAGGGTATTGCGCAAGGTTAAATTGAGTTCCTCAGTTAGGTGGTTAACTGATTTTTGTCCTCTGGCGTCCTTGGGTAGACAGAGGGAATCTGGAAGGACATCAAGGAATCTTTGTGCTGTCTGTGAATTTATAGTACGACTTTTGATGATCCTTGGTTGGGGTCTGAGCAGATTATTTGTTGCAATTGCAAACGTAATAAAATGGTGGTCCGATAGTCCAGGATTATGAGGAAAAACATTAAGATCCACAACATTTATTCCATGGGACAAAACTAGGTCCAGCGTATGACTTTGACAGTGAGTGGGTCCAGAGACATGTTGGACAAAACCCACTGAGTCGATGATGGCTCCGAAAGCCTTTTGGAGTGGGTCTGTGGACTTTTCCATGTGAATATTAAAGTCACCAAAGATTAGAATATTATCCGCTATGACTACAAGGTCCGATAGGAATTCAGGGAACTCAGTGAGGAACGCTGTATATGGCCCAGGAGGTCTGTAAACAGTAGCTATAAAAAGTGATTGAGTAGGCTGCATAGATTTCATGACTAGAAGCTCAAAAGACGAAAACGTCATTTTTTTTTTTGTAAATTGAAATTTGCTATCGTAAATGTTAGCAACACCTCCGCCTTTGCGGGATGCACGGAGGATATGGTCACTAGTGTAGCCAGGAGGTGAGGCCTCATTTAACACAGTAAATTCATCAGGCTTAAGCCATGTTTCAGTCAGGCCAATCACATCAAGATTATGATCAGTGATTAGTTCATTGACTATAATTGCCTTTGAAGTAAGGGATCTAACATTAAGTAGCCCTATTTTGAGATGTGAGGTATCCTGATCTCTTTCAATAATGACAGGAATGGAGGTGGTCTTTATCCTAGTGAGATTGCTAAGGCGAACACCGCCATGTTTAGTTTTGCCCAACCTAGGTCGAGGCACAGACACGGTCTCAATGGTGATAGCTGAGCTGACTACACTGACTGTGCTAGTGGCAGACTCCACTATGCTGGCAGGCTGGCTAACAGCCTGCTGCCTGGCCTGCACCCTATTTCATTGTGGAGCTAGAGGAGTTAGAGCCCTGTCTATGTTGGTAGATAAAATGAGAGCACCCCTCCAGCTAGGATGGAGTCCGTCACTCCTCAGCAGGTCAGGCTTGGTCCTGTTTGTGGGTGAGTCCCAGAAAGAGGGCCAATTATCTACAAATTCTATCTTTTGGGAGGGGCAGAAAACAGTTTTCAACCAGCGATTGAGTTGTGAGACTCTGCTGTAGAGCTCATCACTCCCCCTAACTGGGAGGGGGCCAGAGACAATTACTCGATGCCGACACATCTTTCTAGCTGATTTACACGCAGAAGCTATGTTGCGCTTGGTGATCTCTGACTGTTTCATCCTAACATCGTTGGTGCCGACGTGGATAACAATATCTCTATACTCTCTACACTCGCCAGTTTTAGCTTTAGCCAGCACCATCTTCAGATTAGCCTTAACGTCGGTAGCCCTGCCCCCCGGTAAACAGTGTATGATCGCTGGATGATTCGTTTTAAGTCTAATACTGCGGGTAATGGAGTCGCCAATGACTAGAGTTTTCAATTTGTCAGAGCTAATGGTGGGAAGCTTCGGCGTCTCAGACCCCGTAACGGGAGGAGTAGAGACCAGAGAAGACTCGGCCTCTGACTCCGACCCGCTGCTTAATGGGGAAAACCGGTTTAAAGTTTCTGTCGGCTGAATGAGCGACACCGGTTGAGCGTTCCTACAGCATTTCCTTCCAGAAACCGTGAGAAAGTTGTCCGGCTGCGGGGACTGTGCCAGGGGATTTATACTACTATCTGTACTTACTGGTGGCACAGACGCTGTTTCATCCTTTCCTACACTGAAATTACTCTTGCCTAGCGATTGCGTCTGAAGCTGGGCTTGTAGCACAGCTATCCTCGCCGTAAGGCGAGTACAGCGACTGCAATTAGAAGGCATCATGTTAGTGTTACTACTTAGCTTCGGCTGTTGGAGGTCCTGACGAACCGTGTCCAGATAAAGCGTCCGGAGTGAAAAAGTTGAGGAGGAAAAAACAAAAATATAGACGGTAATTAAAAAGTAAAAACCGTAAATTTGTCAGGTAGCAAAACAGGTTGGCAACAAAACGCACAGCAAATCGAAAACAAGTTGTCCAGCGTCCGTGATTTGGTCTCAACTCTCCAGTATTTAAACACTAACAGAACTTGGTAGCGTAGGATGGTTATTCTTGAATTCGATCTATGATAAGTTAGTGTGAGAGGACGAGACTGATCACGGCTAAAAAGTCAGACGGAAGAGTGACTTCCCCAGCCATTCATCTTGCCTCAGAAAATCTGATCGGAGCGCTCTATATAAGGTGAGCAGAGCCTGTTAAATCGAAATCTGCATATTGTATTATAGCCTAAACCAAATTTTGATCAGAAAGTACTGGGCGTGAGTATGAATCGGTGCCCAAATTTTTTTACATAAAAACCTAAGACATTGATTAAAGATATCTTGTTTTGTAGAAAAAAAAAGAAAAAAAAATAATCTTATTAATTGGCCTATACTCAGTTATTTTAATAGGAATGTGTGAATTGTGATTGACCAATGTGTTAAATTCCTCCAGGGACCCTATTTGTTCTGAAATCTGCATAGAAAACTGTCTATGGGTTGTGTATAGAACATGTATTGGGTTGTGTATAGAGGTGACGTTAAATAGTGGCTGTGTTTTAACACGTAAAGGACACAATTATGGATGTTGGAAATTCAATGAGAATTTCATACGAATGAATGAATGATAAATGAACCGAATCTGCAAGTAAAAATGTCCTATTTTGATACGTTCTGTACTATCGAATAAGGTCTTGTGGAGGTGTGGTTATAGTTGAATGATAGATGAACCGAATCTGCAAGTAAAAATGTCCTATTTTGATACGTTCTGTACTATCGAATAAGGTCTTGTGGAGGTGTGGTTATAGTTGAATGATAGATGAACCGAATCTGCAAGTAAAATCTCCTGTTGATACATATAATATTGAATAGGTCTTGTGGAGGTGTGGTTGGATTGAATGAATCTGCATGAAAAATGCCCTATTAAAAAAGCTGTGTATTATTTAATAGGTTATGTAAGAGGTGTAGTCGAGTAGATACAGGATATGTAAGTTTGGCGTTCCACAAGACAGAGATCGGGAATGAGGTGGCTATTGCACATCAAACAAAACATATGAACCAGAGTTGACGTTCCATGATTTTAAGACCGGGGAAATTAAATTGAAAGAAACGTTTGTCGCGGAGTATACCGCTAGGTTGGGATACGTAACTGGGCTATTATGCACACGTGCTGATAGACAAAGCCACCTTAGTATCAAATGGCCGTGCAACTTTGATTGACAGCAGCCGGGCTGGAATACTGATTTTCGCTTTTTTCATTCCTGTTGATATTGCCTAAAGTTTAAAATGATTCTGACAATTGCTATAGAATCGCTGGAATTTACTGATATAAGTTCATAAAGGAACTTACTGAATTGTTTCTAGAAAGTATTTAAATAAGCCGCCGAGCTTAGTACAGACTTTGTTTGACAGACGCTAAAAGCTACACACTGATTTTTGGGTTTTTCTATTCTATCCATATTTCCTAAAGAGATATAATTATTCTGACAATTGCTATAGAATCGCTCAAATTTACTGATATAAGTTCATAAAGGAAGTTACTGAATTGTTTACAGAAAGTATTTAAATAATTCACTGAACAACTCTTAGTTGTCTAGAAATTCTATCTATATTTCCTACAGAGCTAGAATTACTCTGAAAATTATTATAGAACCGCATATATTCACTGATATATTGTTCCAAAAGGAAATCGCCGAATCATTTCTAGAAAATACCTAAACGAATCGCTGAACAAATTCAAATAAAATACCGGAGAAACACACACGTGGCGGGCGTCACATACTGATAACCCCCTTCGTGTGCGAGGGTGGGGGTGGAAGAGATAAGCCAGAGCCAGCACAGCAGTACATCCCTGGTCTCGACCAGGGACGGGCTAAGCATACAACGATAGAAATAAACACCACATAGTAAGGCTTGAATATACCTAAATAACGCATTATACACATTATCAGACGAACTAGATAAAATGTCTGCAGCCACCACGCCCAAACTAAAATTCAATGAATATTTAGATCAGAGTATGATTGATAGAGCGGGAGGTAAAAAACAGTATGGGAAAGTGGAGAAAGTGTGGAAAGGATTACGGATAAAATGGACACAAGCAGGTTATTTTAGCGGAGGACCCCCTACAGGGGGGAAACTCCAAGATATGCAGACAGAACTAGAGGACGCAGTAGAGCATGCAAAAGCGAGTGAGGCGGAGAGAAACAAGATACACAGGTTCAAAAAAGTAGGTACGAGAGAGAGAGAGAGCGGAGGTGGAGCTCAAGATAGGGACATGGGCCATACAGGAGAGTAGGAGGGTGCTAACCAAAAACACACCAGGCATGATGTGCATGGCTACTGTGGCGTCGGGGGATGTTAAAGCTCCGCCTGAGAACTTGCCCAAGGCTCCCTCTGTGGCCGTTTCTCCCTCACTATATCCACAATTGACAATGGAGGCAGTTCAGCCCCCGCCATACTCAAAGGGACAAAATCACCGGAGCCCGTCACACAACCCATTCCTGCCCAGGGCACCTCCCACAATACAGGCTCCAGTTCTGAGAATAGACCAAGGGGAGTTAAAAGGGGAAATGACACTGGGGATAACGGCTGGCCATATGGTATGTGAACAGTTCGAAACTGGGATTCCAGGAGCAGGAGACCTCCCCCAGGAACAGAGGCCGCAATGCTCCTCTGTGAACTCTCTCACCTCTGAAACCAGAGGACACCTACAAACAAGATTAGATTCAAACCACTTCTATCAGACGGATAGGGAGGACTGTCATCAGAACATGGATATCGAAAACGAAGAAGAAATTGACATGGTGCTCACCCCAGCTCCGATGGGAGCTCCAAACGTGACTAAGATGCAGGAGCTGCTGAAATCATCAATAGCTCGAGCTAAGGAACTCAGGGAGCTAATAGCTAACCAAGATAACAACACAGAGGGAGCCTACCGTGTGGAAGGCATAATGAGAGGAACAGTAACCGAAGTTACCGAATCAATGGGGTCCGAAACACTCCGTTGGTCCTCCAGAATTGCTGATAGAAGAGAGCGAGAGCAGGAGATGGCAGGACAGTACCCCCTGCGACCGACACCAGGTGATGCACACACTGTGGAGTACCAGCCCTGGAAAATGACTGATTTAACAACACTGATGGGACAGATGCCTAGCCTAAATGGAGGAGCTTCGGCGTGGCTACTTCAACTGCAGACACTTACGTCAGGCCTGCAACTCTGCCTAGGAGACATGAAAGCACTTCTAGCAAGAGCCACCGACCACGGAACCATGGAGGCCCTCATGACAGCAGCTGACCTTGGATGGCGGGCCCCAACACTGCCCATAGACCACTTCCGTACCAGATTATGGGAAGTTCTACGGAGAGCATACCCTACAGAAAGAAACCATGCCACCTTATCCTCCTTTACAATCAACCCAGGTGAGCAACCTGCAGCATACCTGGACAGGGCTAAGACCACATGGAGATCGGTCCACGAAGAACCATTCGATCACACTGATACCACACTCAGCATGTGGAAGGAAATGGTGGTCAATGGGTGTCCTGGAGATGTTAAAACCAAACTCAGAGGAACGGTAGGGTTGATTGCACTTCCTCTGACCCAATTCAATACGCATGTGCACCACCATGTGACCCAGCACAACAAGGAAAGAGGGGGTGCTGAGAGCCAGGTGCAGTCCCTCCAGGTACAACTCCTGAAACTCCAATTGAAGGAAGCACAACAAGGAGAAAAACCTAAGAAACAGATGGTGGCGGAAGAAACGAAGGAGTCAGGCACCAAAACAGACATCTCCCAAATAGTGGCCCAGACTGTCTCTCAGATGATCCAACAGCAGGCAGCCTCACTCAATGCCACTAGGGGGCCCAACCATCCCAATACCCTCCCCCACAGCAGTATATCCTGCAACAACAACACCCAGTATGGGCTCGACGGGGTCCCTACACTGGACAACACAGAGGGGGAAACTACCAGTGTTTTAACTGCGGAATTCCCGGTCATTTTGCCAGAGATTGCATGAAACCACTCTCCCCGCAGCAACAGCAATGGAGAGCAAGAGGAAGTGGGGGAAACCCACCTCTGCAACACCATCAACCAGGACCCAGTTCCCAGCAGCAGTCAGCACCTGCATACAACCACCTACTCACATGCAACAGCAGCAGGGAGGATACAACCAACCGCAGTTCCTGGGAATGGCAGGGAACACCATGCCCTGGCCATGAAAATGCCCACCACCCACGGCAGAAGAAAGAAACAGCAACTCCCAGACGGTTCACATGTCACCCTTGAATCAGCCATCATCCCTCAACCAGCATCGGCCCAATTAGCTGAAATCATCGGATTGACGCAGGTCCTCATCAGAGGAAAAGAAAAGACTGAATATCTATACAGACTCAGCCCATGCCCATGAAGCAGTCCACACTGATGGACCCAGAACTTTTATGAGAAGCACATGGCCCCACACACGAAGGCAAACTAAAGACCCTCCAAAAGGCCTCGCACATCTGGTGGCACCCTCACATAAAAAATATGACTTATTTTATGACGATGATTTATTTTGTGACGAATGCAATGTTTGTGACAGACACAACCCAAAGAACCCATATCGAACACCAATGGGCTCATACTTAATACCTAATGCATGTTTTCAGGATATTAGTATAGACTACACCGACATGGGCCCCGAAAATGTATCTAAAGGCAAACTCTATCTCCTAGTTATAGTAGATAGGTTCTCCAAATGGGTAGAGGCAATACTAACAAAAGGGGAGGATGCTAGGTCAGTCTTTGAGTGGCTACAAACCAAACTAATACCCAGGTATGGCATCCCAAGACAAATCAAATTTGACAAATGGCTCACATTTAACAAACACCTGAGACAGTTGGAAGAAAGATTTGGCATAACCCACAGATTTGGATCTGTGTACAGGCCCCAATCCCAAAATCTGGTGGAACGTCAAACCAAAAGCAAAAGCTAAGATAGCTAAAGTATGTGCCTCATGGGATAATGACTGGTAGAGTCATGCATGGTCCACCAAGGGAGGGAGGTCATATGCCCGCCCTTGATGTACAACAAATTGTAATGTCTAATTATGTGAAAAAACTGACGGTTCTCTCTGCAGCACTCTCTACCCAGGTTCACAAGGTCCAGGAGGGGGAGCTGCCGGGGGACACGCCACTACTGAAGGTACAGGTTGGTGACTGGGTGAGGGTTAAAGTCCACAAGAGAAAGTGGCTGGAACCCAGGTGGACTGGACCGTACGAAGTGAAGGAGGTTACTTCACACTCAGTCCAGGTCAAAGGTAAATCAGGCGCACCTTGGCACCACCTTACACATTGCACCCCAGCCCCAATTCCTTCTAGAACACTGACTGAAGTCAGAGCTGATTTGAGCGGCCTAAATTTGATTCCAAATGAAGACACTCCTTCCTCAGGTGATGCGGCATCAAACTCCGCCTCCCCTGAGAAGGGAACCTCGCCCAGTTAGAGGGAAATTTCTCCCTCTCTGGGTGAGGCTGGGGATATCTGGTCCCTTATTTGTGATATTCCTACTGATATTTGGAGTAACCCTAGGACTTTCACATGGTTAATTGAACAACTATTTCACCCTGCCACATCACGTACACCAACCCCTACACATGTCCCTAACTCCTTTCCTGATATCACTCCCTCCAATCACTCCCGTCCCAAACGTAGCACTACACCTACAGACCCACCATGCAAACCAGACAAGGTTAGAAGCACCACCTTATGTATACCCACGATTGCAACCGCCACCTTTCTGCTATAGTTTTCACGTCTAATAGATGTGAAGAGGGGGATTTGTTATATAAATATTCATACACATAGCTCATATAAACAAAGACATTCCGTCGTAAGAACACATACACCCAGCCATAAGACTGACCCCCTCTTCCTTGTATAAACACACATCTCATCTCCCTCTACTGGCCGGTCCCAAGAGCAAAGGACTTTTGCTGTGCACCAATGGGGCCCGCTCTGGCTAGAGCAAGTCCCACCTCCAACCCTCCGACCAGTCAAGAAGACCGAAACGACAAGACTCCACCTACTTTATTCTATGTATAAAAATGAATGTAACCGTTGTATAAGGCCTCTTTTTCACCTGACTCCTAGCCAAGTTATGTGAACTAGGTCCGTGCACGTAAAACTGCGGGACAAGATATCTTTGACTCATTAAAACTGTCTTTTGTTACAACTGAAATCCACTCTGTCCAGCGTCCGTGATTTGGTCTCAACTCTCCAGTATTTAAACACTAACACTGTCCTGTTGCGTATCAATCACATTTTGGAACAGTGAGTGCATTCCGACATCACATGCATTAAAAAACTCACGCCGGGCCCATTAGAGATATTTGGAACTTACACGTGAAAAGGTTAAAGGGAGATTTGACTCCTCGATAGAGTGGTGGGAAACGTTCAAGGCCAGAACTAAGGGCTACTCAGGAGAATATGACGGAGAAAAACTAGGCAAAATAGGGTCCGTTTTGAACACCACAACAAGACCCTCCAACATCTCAGCCTCCTCCAGCTAGAATGATGGGACATGGCCCGGGAGCTGGCCGACACCAAAGAATACCTTTCCACCCTCTATTGGGAAGAACAGAAGAAGATCCATCACAAGTCAAAACTCCAGGGTCTTAGAGGAGGAGGAGAAATGCACCCCCAGGGCACGGTCAAAGCAAAAACCCATCCTGTCCCTGTACAACAACCATGGGGACTTTGTGACCAACAGTGAGGACATCCTGGGGGTGGCCAAGAAGTTCTATGATAGGTTGTACGACATCAAGCATGATGACGAGGCTTGATGACGAGGCTTGATGTCATACATATTGTATAACTCCCTGGCCACCCCCAGGATGTCACCACTGTTGGTCACAGAGTCCCCTTGGTCTAGACCAGAGGTGGGCAAGTCCAGTACTCGAGGGCCTGATTGGTGTCACAGTTTTGCCCTAGCTAACACACCTGACTCCAATAATCACCTAATCATGATCTTCAGTTTAGAATGCAATTTGATTAATCAGCTGTGTTTGCTAGGGATGGAGATAAAGCGTGACACCAATCAGGCCCTCGAGGACTGGAGATGCCCACCCCTGGTCTAGACAGAGTCACAGAGGGTGGCGAGAGCAAGAACCCCGACCTAAGCGCAGAGGAGCTCACCCGGGCTGTGCGCTCCATGAACAAACGCAAAGCACCAGGACCGGACAGTATCCCAGGACGGTTCTGTCAGACCTCCTCAAGGACGACGTGGGATGGTCTTGAGAGCAGTATACAGAGAAAAGAGGCAGGATGGGTCCATGCAACAGAGTACCGTCTCTCTTATCCCAAAGAAAGGGAACTTCAAGGACTTCCGGAACTGGTTCCCCATCAACCTCCTCTCCATCAACTACAATGACCATGACCAAGGCCCTCACCTACCCTCGGCATCTGCAGCATCCCCGGTAGGTTCATTAATGGCAACCTGCTCCTGGTGAGAGATCTCATCCTGCACTCTCAGGAGTGGAGGTCCCCTTTGGGACTTTTCAGCATAGACCAGGGGAAGGCTCTAGAAATCTCTGGCTAACAGAGGCCAGGGGCCCAGGGGGAAAGGCTCAAAGTGGCAGTGGCGGCATACATGGACGACATCACCATCGGAGGCACAGATAGTTGCTCCATCGTCAACAAAGGTGTTGGACGACTACTGTGCAGCCACTGAGGTAAGAGTGAACTGTTCCTGTCACAGGACTGGCATGAGACTCACCACATCTTTCCCAGTCAAACAAAGACCATTAAACTGCTGGAGGTCGCCTTCCAGAGGGATGGAGGTGGCTCCTTCAGCTGGGAGGAGACCATCCACCACCTTCAACAGAAGATCTGAGAATGGAGTGCATGGTCCCTCACAATGACGGATAAGATCCTGGTCCTGAAGGCAATCATTCTCTCCATTCTCTTGTACCTAGTGTCATGACGTTGGCCTCGGGGGTAGGTTTATGACAGTCATAAATACCTCTTCCACCCTTTTTCCTCTCTCTACCCTACTGAGGTTACATTTGCAAAATTAACTATATTCTGGTAATCCGAACAATTGAACATATGCGGTGATACTTAATGAATATGATGTCAGTTCGGTTGTCATCTGAGACATTCTCATCAATGATAAGATGACATAAACTCTACAGTGGAAAGTCTACACATCAGAGTTATCGGATTCACATGGAATTGTTGTTTAATTTAAATATTTAAATATGAAATTATTCGTGATGGGATGAAATGTGATTTTAGCTTCTAAAATGTGAGATTTGGGTTTTCATAAGATAGGGCTCTGCTCAATCAGTGACCCGCCCCTGTGAAGGGACATGGGCTATAAAACTTTTCAAACACGCCCTCCTCTCCCTTCCTATATAAGCCCTTGACGACAATATAACCTCCTGTACCGAGGACGTGAGGATGACGGTCCTATGTCAGAATGGTTCAGATAATAACTACAGAACGAAGCCAACATCAGCGTGAGCTTGGTTGCGAATGGTATGAACTTTGAACTCTTATTCACTACAAAAGTGATACCTCCTAGCCGTTGAGTTAGCAACAGCCGCTGCAAACGAAGGGTTAGGAAGGAACAGACAGAGTATCCCGTCTATCACACAACAACGTTACTACAACGTAGGACTTGGTCTGGCAACACAGCCTTCCATCTACCACCAACCTTACCGAAGCGCAGCTCAGAGTAAATATTTATTGCATTTTCCCTTTCCAAATGGGCGGTAATTTAGAATGCATAAGATACTGTATTTACGATAGCACAGCTTCTACCTTTGGCCCTCAGTCATCCCGCTCTTTCACTCAAACCCAGACCCTTTCCTTTGTGTAACAAGCTGTCATATCTGTTCCGCCCGCTAGGGACGTTTTCCTTTATGACGTAATTTGTAATCAAGTTATGATTTAATTATGTGTATGTGTAATTCTGTGTGATTAGTTAGGTATTTAGTAAATAAAAAATTAAACCCAATTTTGTATTGCTGGTTCAACTTGTTAGCCAGGGTTCGTGCAGATAACCAAGAATTTACAATTTCAGATGAGACTGAATTAAGATGACGATTAATATTGACTGCTATTGATGTAAAATATTACTAGGGCTTTAAGAGTTTATTCGGAAGATAACAGCTCTATAAATATTATTTTGTGGTGCCCAACTCTCTAGTTAATTACATTTACATGATTAGCTCAATCAGGTCATATTAATTACGGGGAAATTATTTTATAGAATAGCATGTCATATCACTTAATCCGGCATAGCCAAAGACACGACACTAGGCAGGGTGTGTCCCCCAGACAGAGCGACTATAAAGAAAATCGAACTCATGATGTTCACTTTTGTCTGGGGTAGCCAGATGGAGTGACTCAAGTGCAGCACCATGTACAAAGCAGTTGAATAATGGGGGGAAGGGGGTCCCAGACATCATTAACCTCATTAGGGCACAGGGACTATCCAACTTGGTCACCAACATAGAATAGAATAAAACTTTATTGTTCATCCAGGATGAACATTTTTCTTTAGCATCACCTCCCATTAAAAGGATCACATTCAGTACATTCGGGTAGTATTCAGACCCCTTCACTTTTTCCAAATTTTGATACATTACAGCCTTAATCTAAAGTGTATTAAATTGCTTTTCCCCCTCATCAATGTACAAACAATACCCCATAATGACAAAGCAAAAACAAGTTTTTAGAAATGTTTGCAAATGTATTCAAAATAAAAAAAAGTGAAAATTAACTTTTACATAAGTATTCAGACCCTTTACTCAGTACTTTGTTGAAGCACCTTTGGCAGTGATTACAGCCTCGAGTCTTCTTGGGTATGACGCTACAAGCTTGGCACACCTGTATTTTGGAAGTTTCTCCCATTCTTCTCTGCAGATCCTCTCAAGCTCTGTCAGGTTAGTTGGGGAGCGTTGCTGCACAGCTATTTTCAGATCTCTCCAGAGATGATCGATTGGGTTCAAGTCTGGGCTCTGGCTGGGTCACTCAAGGACATTCAGAGACTTGTCCCAAAGCCACTCCTGCGTTGTCTTGGCTGGGTGCTTAGGGTAATTTTTCTGATGGAAGGTGAACCATCGCCAAAGCAAGTTTTCATCAAGGATCTCTCTGTACTTTGCTTCGTTCATCTTTCCCTCATTCCTGACTAGTCTCCCAGTCACTACTACATGAAAAACATCCCCACATCATGATCCTGTCACCACCGTGCTTTACCGTAGGAATGGTGCCAGGTTTCCTCCAGACATGACGCCTGGCATTCAGGCCAAAGAGTTCAATCTTGGTTTCATCAGACCAGAGAATCTTGTTTCTCATGATCGGAGAGTCCTTTAGGTGCCTTTTGGAAAACTCCAAGTGGGCTGTCATGTACCTGTTACTGAGTAGTGGCTTCCATCTGGCCACTCTACCACAAAGGCCTGATTGGTGGCATGCTGCAGAGATGGTTGTCCTTCTGGAAGGTTCTCCCATCTCCATAGAGAAACTCTGAAGCTCTGTCAGAGTGACCATCGGGTTCTTGGTCACCTCCTTGATTGCTCAATTTGGCCAGGCGGCAAGCTTTAGGAAGAGTCTTGGTGGTTCCAAAATTCTTCCATTTAAGAATGGATGGGGGCCACTGTGTCCTTGGGGACCTTCAATGCTGCAAAAAAAATGTCGTACCCTTCTCCAGATCTGCACCTCAACACAATCCTGTCTTGGCGCTCTACAGACAATTCCTTCAACCTCATGGCTTGGTTTTTGCTCTCACATGCACTGTCAACTGTGGGACCTTATATCGACAACTGTCTACCAAAACATGGAAAAATCTACAGACAATTTCTTCAACCTCATGGCTTGGTTTTTGCTCTCACATGCACTGTCAACCGTGGGACCTTATATAGACAGCTGTGTACCAAAACATTGAAAAAAAGAAAAGGTCGGAATACTTTTCAAATGCTCTGTACATTCTCACATCATACACATTCAAACCAGTCAGTCCATCATATTGCATACACTAAAAGCATAGAGGACATTGGCACAGTCACTCACAACCGACCGATGTCCCAACTTCACTGGATATATAAGCACATATACAGCTACAATTGACCCTGCATTTAGTAGTCCTACAGCACAAAGAACAAATGAATGTTTGAACACGTTCTTCTTGGCCATGGGCATTCTGAAGCACTGGCCAGATGGAAGCATCTCGAACTGAAGGTGTGGAGGGTGGGAGGGGTTGCCAACGAGAGCCATTGACTTCTTTTTGGTTGCCTTCTTGAACAGACTGCTCAAATGTGCCTGTGGTCGACCAATTACTTTGCTGGTTGTGTTTATTATTCCGGTAAGTTTGGTTTTGCTCCTCACGCTCAGATTACTATACCAGACTGTCAAATTGAACATGAGGATGCTCTCCACCAAGTTGCTGTATACCCTCTCCAGAACATCTTGGCTGACCAAAAATCCTTCAATTTCCTGATTAAAAACAGGTGGCCCATGATGTCCTTGTTTTAAAGAAATAAATAGTCTGCATTCTCTGTAAAACTAGGCTTGTTATCAATTTGTGTCTCAAGGTATTTGTAACACTCAACCACCTACACTGGTTGGTTGTTCAGAGAGAGTCATTGGGACATTGGCAAATTGTTGCCATTGATGATCAGCTCCTTTGTCTTTTCCACATTGATGTGGAGGGCACTTGACCGGTGTTCAGGGTCAGTTCATCAGAGAGGGCTCCATTCACGAGGACCCTCTGTGGGCAGTCAGTTAAAACGTTTTTGATCCAACCTGCGAGGCCTCAGTTGACATTCAGGTCCAGTAGTCATTTCAGCAGTGGGTGTATATGCATGATCTTGAATGCTGAAATAAAATCAATAAATAAAATGTATGCATATGACTTTGCATGTTGAAGGTGACTAGCCACCATGTTCACCAAGGTCAGGGCAGCATCCTCAGTCCCCCTCTGTGCCTTATAGCCAAACTGTAACAGGTCCAGTTGCTTTGCTATGGGCAGGGTAAGGTGCTTACTAACAACCCTTTCCATGCATTTGGCCAGAACGGGGGTGAGGGCCACAGGTCAAAAGTAATTTGGTGATTTGGCCCCTGACTTCTTAGGCACCGGTACAATGGTCGACACCTTCTAGGAGTTTGGCACTGTACAGGTGCTCAGTAGGAGTTGAAACGGTCATGTGAAGACCAGCTTGAGCTGGTTGGAGCAAACCTTCAGACCATCCACAAGATGGACAGGAAAGCCAAGTACTTTGAACGTTACTTTGCCATCCTCAGAACCCTCAGACTCAGCACCATAGACCGTACTTTGCCCTACTGCTGCGACCTACCACCCGTGTACAAGTGTGGATAGATTTTGCCTTCAGGTCAGGTCTGCCCAAGGCTGGGCTGGCATCCTTGAAGGACATCATGGCCCACATCCGCTCCAAGGATGGAAGGACATTAACATCTAAACCGCCCTCCGTGCCACCAAGGCCAACCCCAGACCCATCCTCTGGCTTTCAGCATCCAGCTTTGCCACCACATCACTCCTCCTCCATGCCCCACCCCACGCCACCGACCATGCTCCCAGCACCATCCAAGGCTGATGGACACATCTACTCTCACCCGCACCTTTCTATCTCTCTCCATTTCTCTCTTCCCCTACCTCCCTATACACCTATCAGTCTCACAGAACTGGCACCAGCCCAGAACCAGGAACCATTCAACCCCACAAGAGGGCGGAGGAGGGACCAAGGTTCAGACCTTCACCCGGAGTGAGCAGACCACAGGGGAGTGCCACCACTGACCACCAGGTCTAGGGCTTCCTTGTTTGTCCCCTTGCTACTCAGGTTGTCCCCCCTATAGCACCAGTCCGATTCCCAGCATCAGCACCGACACAGCTCCCTGATTACAGTACCAGCACCAGAGGAGGCGTGGAGGATGGACCAAAGATCAGACCTTCACCCGGAGTGAGCAGGCCACAGGAAAGTACCACCTGGTCTGGGGCTCTTTTTGTTCCTCAGGTTGTCCTTCCTCCCCTCTGCAGATCCAACACCAGTCTCAGTTCCAGCACCAGACCCAGCACCAGAACACCAGACGAGGTGCGGAGGATGGACTGAACATCTAACCTTCACCCAGAGAAGGCGGACCACAGGCGAGTGCCACCTTTGTCCTCTGGGTCTACAGTAGGGCTCCCTTGTGTGTCTGCTTGCTCCTCAGGTTGTCCTTCCTCCCCACTACAGATCCCGACCCAGCACCTGCAGCAGCCCTGTTCCTGGTTCCGAGACCCTAGTCCCAACACTAGACCCAGCACCAACCCATGTTTTCCAGTTTCAGTCCAGAACTCAAACGGATCAGAGATACTCTCAAACGAACACTACTGTCAAAATAAAGTTATAGAAAAAGAAAATTAACTGTTAAATGACACTAAAACTTTTTTTTTGTTTTTTTGTATATATAATCTGATGCTTACTGAATATGTATGTTTTTCTTTACCTAATGCTTGCATTTGTTGCCATTTTTCTTGCATATTTTTTATTCAATGACGAGTGATTGATTGATTGCTTACGATTTATTGACTTGACAAATATTGAATTGATTGAATAACCTGCTTTAAGCTTGGTTAACTTGAAAGCAATTTGAATTATATATGACATGCATAACCAAATAAAATTACCTTAATCCTTAAATGTTTGAGCATTTTCACCATGTCCTTTTTTTAATAGGTTTTGCCCTGCAGTTTATGCCAGTTTGGAAGCCTTTGTTAAGGCCTCTAGCAGTGCATGTGATATAAAACATCTAATATTCATAATAATATATATATAGAGTATAATAGAGTCAATTTTACGGTGTTGTGCTATGTCATTACACAGTACCTACATTGATACCATATTTATATTACAGTAGGTGTACTGTAATATGAAATACAGAATTCATGGCAAACTCTTTAGAGCCCTCAAACTCAATTCTGTACCTCGAAGTCAGTTCCAAAGCATTTTTTCATTGTTCCCCTCTAATCAGGGACTGAATTAGACCTGGGACACCAGGTGTGTGCAATGAATTATCATGTAGAACAAAAAAGGCTCCAGACCTAATAGGGTAATAGTTGAGTACCTCTGCTTTAGAGTGTGGGCTCAAGGCTGTGGCAATGGTGAGTTGTGAGGCTCTTGGTGACTGTGGACAGACTTAACGTTACAGTTTTGCAGTTTCATCTACCCTAGTGCAGAGCTGGGGGATTCCCCATACTGTGGAGGAGGATCCATGGATGTTGAATCCTACACACAACCATCCCCCCTAGGTAAGGAACCCTAGGATCTCTTGAACCCCCGGGTATACCCCTCTGGATCAGTAGCCACCTCCTGGTGCACTGGTAGACATGTGGTCCTTCTTTCCACACACATACGTTTGCGTTATGTCTATGCATGTTTCTTACTTTATCATCTTGGTCATATGATCAGCAAGGACAGCTCAATTTACAGAACCTGATGGTTTCTGTCCCTCCGAAACAGGAAGAACTATCCATGTAGTCAGAGAGAGGAGGGTTTATCCAACAGCTCAGCCTGTGAGGAGTAGATTTGAAGAGGACCTGTCTAGTGAAGAAGGGATATCAGTGGAGAAAGGGGAGCAGAAAGGGAAAAGACAGGAGACCCAGCCTGGAAGATCTGTTTGATTGACACACTGGCTGATTTTAAACTGCGTTTTTAATGATGTTTGATTATTATTATTAATTATTTCCACTGAAATACAGGTGAACTCTGATTTTGAGATTCTAATTTTGAATATAGGACAACTTTAGATGGTATTTTGTTTAAGTAATTTACAATTTGTCACAGATTATCTAGTTTGGTCCCCTCGTATTTGTCATATTTTGCCATCAGTTTAGCAATATGTCAATGTTTTAATAAAATATAATTAAAAAAGTTGAAAAATAATATAAACAAATCCCAGAGTGGAATAGTAGTCCAACCACTCGATGTCACTGTTGTATTTTTTCCTCTTTAGCATCCTCATACTGCTGTGTGAGCATTCATTCATGCGCGCGTGTGTGCGAGCGTGCGTGCGTGCGTGCGTGTATGTGTGTGTGTGAGAGAGAGTGAGAGGTTATCCTGTGATCTTGTCCTTCACTAGGAAAATTAAACATGCGCTAGTAGGTCATCTTTGACTGGTGTGGGGCTGATGGTGACCCCCTACGTCTTCTGACCCTCCATCCGTCCATGACATAGAAATGTTGTAAAAAAACAATAATATTTAACTAGGCAAGTCAGTTAAGAACAAATTCTTATTTACAATGACGGCCTACCGGGGAACAGTGGGTTAACTGCCTTGTTCAGGGGCAGAATGACAGATTTTTACCTTGTCAGCTCGGGAATTCAATCCAGCAACCTTTTGGTTACTGGCCCACCGCTCTAACCACTGGGCAACCTGCCGCCCCAAAGATCTGAATAGACAAAAACGGAAGTTTTCATCTGATGTGGACGTGAAGTTAAAAAGATTGGAAAAGTCTGGGGAGAAGGATGATGACAATATGTCAGACTAGCCATGCCCAAATGTGTCCCTATCTGGGGCCATTAGCTTTTCCCCAGAATGACAAATTGTCCAGAGTACTCTAAGATCTTATGAGCCCACTAAACAACAGCCTTACATTGATTTGTATATTCAGTATGCTGTGAAACGTAATGAGAGTATGTTTCTACGTACAGTGGAATAATACCTGATAAGAAGAATGGATTTGGGAACCCTTTCAAGGGTATGCAGTTCCTCCTACGCCTTTGTGTTTAGAAAGAAGTGGAAATGGTCATATTATTGAATTCAATGAGACTTCTCTACCCGTGACCTACTCATCCTCAGCGCCTATGTACAGTGCCTTGCGAAAGTATTCGGCCCCCTTGAACTTTGCGACCTTTTGCCACATTTCAGGCTTCAAACATAAAGATATAAAACTGTATTTTTTTGTGAAGAATCAACAACAAGTGGGACACAATCATGAAGTAGAACAACATTTATTGGATATTTCAAACTTTTTTAACAAATCAAAAACTGAAAAATTGGGCGTGCAAAAGTATTCAGCCCCTTTACTTTCAGTGCAGCAAACTCTCTCCAGAAGTTCAGTGAGGATCTCTGAATGATCCAATGTTGACCTAAATGACTAATGATGATAAATACAATCCACCTGTGTGTAATCAAGTCTCTGTATAAATGCACCTGCACTGTGATAGTCTCAGAGGTCCGTTAAAAGCGCAGAGAGCATCATGAAAAACAAGGAACACACCAGGCAGGTCCGAGATACTGTTGTGAAGAAGTTTAAAGCCGGATTTGGATACAAAAAGATTTCCCAAGCTTTAAACATCCCAAGGAGCACTGTGCAAGCGATAATATTTAAATGGAAGGAGTATCAGACCACTGCAAATCTACCAAGACCTGGCCGTCCCTCTAAACTTTCAGCTCATACAAGGAGAAGACTGATCAGAGATGCAGCCAAGAGGCCCATGATCACTCTGGATGAACTGCAGAGATCTACAGCTGAGGTGGGAGACTCTGTCCATAGGACAACAATCAGTCGTATATTGCACAAATCTGGCCTTTATGGAAGAGTGGCAAGAAGAAAGCCATTTCTTAAAGATATCCATAAAAAGTGTTGTTTAAAGTTTGCCACAAGCCACCTGGGAGACACACCAAACATGTGGAAGAAGGTGCTCTGGTCAGATGAAACCAAAATTGAACTTTTTGGCAACAATGCAAAACGTTATGTTTGGCATAAAAGCAACACAGCTGAACACACCATCCCCACTGTCAAACATGGTGGTGGCAGCATCATGGTTTGGGCCTGCTTTTCTTCAGCAGGGACAGGGAAGATGGTTAAAATTGATGGGGAGATGGATGGAGCCAAATACAGGACCATTCTGGAAGAAAACCTGATGGAGTCTGCAAAAGACCTGAGACTGGGACTGAGATTTGTCTTCCAACAAGACAATGATCCAAAACATAAAGCAAAATCTACAATGGAATGGTTCAAAAATAAACATATCCAGGTGTTAGAATGGCCAAGTCAAAGTCCAGACCTGAATCCAATCGAGAATCTGTGGAAAGAACTGAAAACTGCTGTTCACAAATGCTCTCCATCCAACCTCACTGAGCTCGAGCTGTTTTGCAAGGAGGAATGGGAAAAAATGTCAGTCTCTCGATGTGCAAAACTGATAGAGACATACCCCAAGCGACTTACAGCTGTAATCGCAGCAAAAGGTGGCGCTACAAAGTATTAACTTAAGGGGGCTGAATAATTTTGCACGCTCAATTTTTCAGTTTTTGATTTGTTAAAAAAGTTTGAAATATCCAATAAATGTCGTTCCACTTCATGATTGTGTCCCACTTGTTGTTGATTCTTCACAAAAAAATACAGTTTTATATCTTTATGTTTGAAGCCTGAAATGTGGCAAAAGGTCGCAAAGTTCAAGGGGGCCGAATACTTTCGCAAGGCACTGTATGAAGGGTCCACCATCCCACACATATTTAACAAATATTGGAAACTAGCCACACACACATACCTACAATATGAATGTGGGCGCAGATTACTATAATCAGGAGTCTTATCTGGCAGTAGTGGTGCATAGGTAAAATCCCAGGGGAAGCCAAGCCCCCCACGCCAAAAATGTGTTGTGATAATTGCATTGTTTGCTCATAACCTGTTAGTTCATATGCCTTGAAACCGTTGTATACACAAACCTCTTGAAGCTAGCTAGCTATTTTTGGACAGAACTGATATTGCAGGCGAAAGCCTGAGGAAAATCCAATCAGGAAGTGACTCATTTTGAACGCTCTGTTTTCCTATGCATCCCTATTGACCATTGAAAGGGATATCAACCAGATTCCTTTTTCTACGTCTTCCCTAAGGATGTCTACAGCCTTTAGACGTAGTTGCACGCCTTTATGTTGAAGAATGAGCGTAAACGAGCACATTACGTAAGTGGCCAGCTGATGGCTCTCAGAGTGACTCTTGCGTAAAAGTGAGAGGTAGCCATTTTTCCTCCCTACTGAAAAGCCAACTGTCCCGGTTGATATATTATCGAATAGATATTTGAAAAACACCTTGAGGATTGATCATAAAAAACGTTTGCCATGTTTCTGTCGATATTATGGATATAATTTTGATTTTCTTTCGGCGTTGTCGTGACCGCTATTTCCGGTGGATTGCTGAACATAACGTGACAAACAAACAGAGGTATTTTGGGTATAAAAATAATCTTTATGGAACAAAAGGAACATTTGCTGTCTAACTGGGAGTCTCGTCAGTGAAAATATCCGAAGATCATCAAAGGTAAACGGCTAATTTGATTGCTTTTCTGATTTTCGTGACCAAGCTTCCTGCTGCTAGCTGGACATAATGCTATGCTAGGCTATCGATAAACTTACACAAACGCTCGTCTTGCTATCGCTGTAAAGCATAATTTCAAAATCTGAGACGACAGGGTGATTAACAAAAGGCTAAGCTGTGTTTCACTATATTTCACTTGTGATTTCATGAATATGAAAATTTGCTAGTAAGATTATTTGACCGTTGCGCTATGCTAATTAGTGTAGTTGCTGACAATTCTCCCGGATCCGGGATGGGTAGTTCCAAGATTAAAGGCTTGTAAGTAAGCATTTCATGGTACGGTTGTATTCGGCGCATGTGAAAAATACAATTTGATTTGATTTGATATACTGTAGGCCTAAGGTCGAGACAATAAGAAGACACAGTGGCAGAATAAATTCAACCACACAAAAACTTCATCTGTTCAGTAAAGCCCACAAAACATATTGCATGTAACAAAGACTTACATGACCTATAGCAAGGTCAGGCAAGGTAATGTTTCCGACATTGTCGGACTACTAAGCAACTATTGATTTAGAACCACAGAGAGTTACAGCAAGTCACAAAGAAAACAGGAGCTACCTCCACTATTCCAGCATAATTTCAAGTTCAACATTTTAAACATAATTTAATCAACTACAGAATGTTTACTCTAATACAGTGACAACTAAAAGATACCAAAAACAATTTAGTCAATCAACATAAGCTAAATACAGTATGACGTGGCTGCTCATGGTGCTGGTTTGTGTGTGTGTGTGTGTGTGTGTGTGTGTGTGTGTGTGTGTGTGTGTGTGTGTGTGTGTGTGTGTGTGTGTGTGTGTGTGTGTGTGTATACGTGCAAGTAGAAAAAACATGTTGACTCACCCTGCTTGTAGAGAAACGCCAATGCCATCCTCCTCATTCATGTTGCCTAAATGGTCTATAACTGTCATACAGTACACACTTTAAGTTCTGGTTGTCCTAGGCTACCTGGCTAAAATGCTTGCTTGCTAGCCTAACGTCCTTTCTTGGGCCACGATGAGCCAGGCCAGCTAGTTAACATTAGCCTACTAACATTAGCTACATGTTGAACTATAATCCTCTCAGGCCAGGGGCACAATGTATGAATGTATGGTTACATTAGAATTGCCGTTATAATCATTGGCCAGTACGGAAAATTAAGTAAACCTCAAGTCCAAATCCCTATCTCCAATTTAGTAAAGGGATGTTTTCAGCTAGCTAGCTAGTTAGCCACCGGAGGACAATGACCCAACGAGATGCAACAATTACGTTTTTTTTTTGTCAATGACGTTTGGCTTCTGATGTGATTGTTCTGAAGTCAAATCCAAACGGGCTTCCCGTTTTTTTTGGTTCACCAGGACAATTCACAGCTGAGCACATTCAGTTTAGCTCAACGCTGATTGGCTATTTTTATTTTTTTATCAAGAAAGGCCAAATGCTTGCAGGCTTCTCTTGCATTCAATGTTATGTGCAGCAACAATGTCATACTCTTTTTGACCAGACAGCATCAGATAGATATACGCTACACATACTGAGGCAGAGGAGCGCTGTTTTGTTTACTCGGATGCTTTCTCCAGTGAGAGACATTCAGCGTCTTGCGAATTGAAGGACATTTATGAAACACAGAAAGACAAAAGATAAATGATTTAGTATGTTTTTAGATTTTTTTCTTGGTACATTTTTGGGGAAGCCTGGCTTGCTTTGGCATAAATGAATACGCACCACTGTTATCTGGAGTTAAATTGGGATCAGTCTCAGTATGTCAAAAATTGCCACTATATATTCAGTTTTGCTACTCTCCCCACCCACCCCTTGCACACACACACACATTAACCTCCCCAGACCACCTCACATCCCCACCACCAAACCCATTAGCCATGGGATTGATGTTGGGGGTGGGAAGGAGGGAGAGTTAACTAATCCCTGTTAGGGTGCGGCACACAGAGCATGTTAGTGCAGGGGCCAAACGCTTACATTGCTCTGTCTCACTCTGATGACATGTTTGATCAGCATTTTATAGATCAACCCTGACCTTTACTTCTACAAGACTGACTGCACATTGTTGTCGCTCCAATCAATACCTGAATAGTAAAAGAGCTAGGGTTAGGGTGAGAGTATGGTTGGGGCTGGGACCAGGGTTAGGTTGAGAGTATGGTTGGGGCTGGGACCAGGGTTAGGGTGAGAGGATGGTTGGGGCTGGGACCAGGGTTAGGTTGAGAGGATGGTTGGGGCTGGGACCAGGGTTAGGTTGAGAGTATGGTTGGGGCTGGGACCAGGGTTAGGGTGAGAGGATGGTTGGGGCTGGGACCAGGGTTAGGTTGAGAGGATGGTTGGGGCTGGGACCAGGGTTAGGTTGAGAGTATGGTTGGGGCTGGGACCAGGGTTAGGGTGAGAGGATGGTTGGGGCTAGGACCATGGTTAGGGTGAGAGTATGGTTGGGGCTGGGACCAGGGTTAGGTTGAGAGGATGGTTGGGGCTGGGACCAGGGTTAGGGTGAGAGTATGGTTGGGGCTGGGACCAGGGTTAGGGTGAGAGTATGGTTGGGGCTGGGACCAGGGTTAGGTTGAGAGTATGGTTGGGGCTGGGACCAGGGTTAGGGTGAGAGTATGGTTGGGGCTGGGACCAGGGTTAGGGTGAGAGTATGGTTGGGGCTGGGACCAGGGTTAGGTTGAGAGGATGGTTGGGGCTGGGACCAGGGTTAGGTTGAGAGGATGGTTGGGGCTGGGACCAGGGTTAGGGTGAGAGGATGGTTGGGGCTGGGAGCAGGGTTAGGTTGAGAGGATGGTTGGGGCTGGGACCAGGGTTAGGGTGAGAGGATGGTTGGGGCTGGGACCAGGGTTAGGGTGAGAGGATGGTTGGGGCTGGGACCAGGGTTAGGGTGAGAGGATGGTTGGGGCTGGGACCAGGGTTAGGGTGAGAGGATGGTTGGGGCTGGGACCAGGGTTAGGGTGAGAGGATGGTTGTGGCTGGGAACAGGGTTAGGGTGAGAGGATGGTTGGGACTGGGACCAGGGTTAGGGTGAGAGAATGGTTGGGGCTGGGACCAGGGTTAGGTTGAGAGGATGGTTGGGGAACAGGGTTAGGGTGAGAGGATGGTTGGGGCTGGGACCAGGGTTAGGTTGAGAGGATGGTTGGGGCTGGGACCAGGGTTAGGGTGAGAGGATGGTTGGGGCTGGGACCAGGGTTAGGGTGAGAGGATGGTTGGGGCTGGGACCAGGGTTAGGGTGAGAGGATGGTTGGGGCTGGGACCAGGGTTAGGGTGAGAGGATGGTTGGGGCTGGGACCAGGGTTAGGGTGAGAGGATGGTTGTGACTGGGAACAGGGTTAGGGTGAGAGGATGGTTGGGACTGGGACCAGGGTTAGGGTGAGAGAATGGTTGGGGCTGGGACCAGGGTTAGGTTGAGAGGATGGTTGGGGAACAGGGTTAGGGTGAGAGGATGGTTGGGACTGGGACCAGGGTTCGGTTTAGAGGATGGTTGGGGCTGGGACCAGGGTTAGAGTGAGAGGATGGTTGGGGCTGGGACCAGGGTTAGGGTGAGAGGATGGTTGGGGCTGGGAACAGGGTTAGGGTGAGAGGATGGTTGGGACTGGGACCAGGGTTAGGGTGAGAGGATGGTTGGGACTGGGACCAGGGATAGGGTGAGAGGATGGTTGGGGCTGGGACCAGGGTTAGGGTGAGAGGATGACTGGGGCTGGGACCAGGGTTAGGGTGAGAGGATGGTTGGGGCTAGGACCATGGTTAGGGTGAGAGGATGGTTGGGGCTGGGACCAGGGTTAGGGTGAGAGGATGGTTGGGGCCGGGACCAGGGTTAGGGTGAGAGGATGGTTGGGGCTGGGACCAGGGTTAGGTTGAAAGGATTGTTGGGGATGAGACCATGGTTAGGGTGAGATAATGGTTGGGTTTGGGACCAGGGTTAGGTTAAAAGGATGGTTAGAGCTGGGATCAGGGTTAGGGTGAGGGTGATTGGAGTGCTACAGACCAGGGTTAGGGTGAGAGGGTGGATGATGCTGTACAGACCAGTGCTAGGGTAAGATATTTGGTTGGGGTGTCTGCTGTGGAATGCATAAAGAGTGGCAGGAGGGAAAGCAGACCTTGATGGAGGGACAAAGAGCTGGACATCTGTCACACGCTACCGCACGCCCCTCACCACCAACACAATAGAACCAGGGACAGGGGGGCCAAGGGAGAACAGGCTAGTTGTCGCTTTGACTCTACTTTCTTTCTGCTTCAGCTCAACTCATCAGCCCCTCTTGAGCCTTTTGGGGGGTTCTCGACATGACACAATTGGCCCTTTGTTTCTCTTGCCAATATTTACCCCTCCACCCATTTTACTCTCTGAAAAACATGTATATCTTCCTTATTGAGAAATACAAGTTGCATATGTCCCCCATACTGTGTGTCCCCTTGTGTGGGTGTGGAACTAGACTGATTTAGGCCTTTCACTGGCTATGATGATGGGCCTGAAGTAGGTGACAGGGAATTCAGAATAATGAATTAATGTTCTCACCATGATAGAGGTATTACTTAAGGTGACACAATCACGGGGGAGCTATGAAGAATGTCACCTCAGAGGTTGGACAACAACCAAGTATGCTGTGGAATATTAAGATCACAGCAGAATTTCCATAGGCACACCATTTTAGTATACCTCTATCTCAAGTCAGTGCACTACAGTACATATTCATTTAAATACAGAAAGAAATCATTAGACCCAAAAGGCAAGGGGATATTTGAAAAGAGGGTTGGGTAGTGACAGGTGGGATGCTATGGGGTGGTAATGAAAGGGATAAATAAATCACCTGCTATCTCTTTAAAAAAAGATACTGCAATCAAGCATTTTGAGAGACTACTATGAAGACCATGTGGTCATGGTTGTCGAAGGTCCATTGAGTGTTTGATGATTGAGTGTGTCCTTTATGGTAAGCCTTCTATTTCAATATGATATAACGGTTGGGGTTTTAATGGGATATGTTATATTAGCTTTACCACCAGCTTGAGAGATGACAAATGACACAGTTTGAGAGGCTGTAAATCAGGATGAATCAAGTTGCTCTGGATCTGCACTCGCTTCCATTGTTGTTTGGCATTCCTTTCTGAACTCTGTAGATCTACGGTTTGATGCATTACCTTCAGAAGAGGACAAAGAGTAGCCGTCAAATAGCCTCACAAATACATTTGCAAAAATAATATTTTGTGTGAGCAGTGGCGTAACGCAGTATTGCAGCGCCCCCCACAAGGTCTGCGCAAGGGGATGTTTTTTTTGCCATGGGGCAGAGAAAGGGATTCTGTTTTCGAGCTAATCTTATGATATTTTGCCATGGCGCCGTGAGGTCGGCTAGGCAGAGAGCTCCTGTACATTTTGTAAATATTTAATATTTTGTATTTGTTTATGGACAATTTCAGCCACACCTGTTGCTGGCAGGTGTATAAAATAGAGCACACAGCCATGCAATCTCCATAGACAAACAGTGGCAGGAGAATGGAATTGCTGAAGAGCTCAGTGACTTTCAAAGTGGCACCGTCATAGTACCCCAAGTCAGTTCATCAGATGTCTTCCCTGCTAAAGCTGCCCTGGTTAACTGTAAGTGCTGATATTGTGAAGTGGAAAAGTCTAGGAACAACAATGGCTCAGCCGCAAAGTGGTAGGCCACAAAAGCTCACAGAACGGGACCGAGAGTGCTGAAGCCCGTAGCGTGTAAAAATGGTCTGTCCTTGATTGCAACATTCACTCCCAAGTTCCAAACTGCCTCTGGAAGCAACGTCAGCACATTAACTGTTAGCCACACACAAGCCTAAGATCAATGCCAAGCGTCGGCTGGAGTGGTGTAAAGCTTGCCACTATTGGACTCTGGAGCAGTGGAAACGCGTTCACTGGAGTGATGAATCACGCTTCACCATCTGCAAGGAAAACGCTACCTCCCCAATACATAGTGCCAACTGTAAAGTTTGGTGGAGAAGGAATAATGGTCTGGGGCTGTTTTTCATGATTCTGGCTAAGCCCCTTAGTTCCAGTGAGGGGAAATCTTAATGCTACAGCATACAAATTCATTCTAGGTGGTTCAGTGTTTCCAACTTTGTGGCAACAGTTTAGGGAAGGCCCGTTCCTGTTTCAGCGTGACAATGCCCCCGTGCACAAAGCGAGGTTCATACAGAAATGGTTTGTTGAGTGTGAAAGAAATTGACCTGCACAGAGCCATGACCTCAACCCCATCGAGCACCTTTGGGATGAATTGGAACGCCGACTGCGAGCCAGGCAAAATCGCCCAACATCCATGTCCGACCTCACTAATGCTCTTGTGGCTGAATGGAAGCAAGTCCCCACAGCAATGTTCCAACATTTAGTGGAAAGCCATATTAATGCCCATGATTTTGGAATGAGGTGTTCAACAAGAAATACTTTTCCCCATGTAGTGTGTATATACAGTGGATTCGGGAAGTATTCAGATCCCTTCCCTTTATCCACATTTTGTTACGTTACAGCCTTCTTCTAAAATGGATTAAATAATCCCCCCCTCATTAATCTACACAAAATACCCCATAATGACAAAGCATAATGACAAAACATATTTTTAGAATTTTTGCAAATGTATTATAAATAAGAAAACATAACTTTTTTACCTAAGAATCCAGACCCTTTGCTATGAGACTTGAAATTGCGCTCAGGTGCATCCTGTTTCCATTGATTATCCTTGAGATGTTTCTACAACTTGATTGGAGCCCACCTGTGGTAAATTCAATTGATTAGGCATGATTTGGAAAGGTACACACCTGTCTGTATAAGGTCCTACAGTTGACATGGCATGTCAAAGCAAAATCCAAGCCATGAGGTCGAAGGAATTGTCCGTAGAGCTCTGAGACAGGATTGTGTCGGGGCACAGATCTGGAGAAGGCTACCAAAAACATTCTGCAGCATTGAAGGTCCCCAAGAATACAGCGGCCTCTATCAATCTTAAATGGAAGAAGTTTGGAACCACAAAGACTCTCCTAGAGCTGGCCGCCTGGCCAAACTGAGCAATCGGGGGAGAACGGTCTTGGTCAGGGAGGTGACCAAGAACCCAGATGGTCATTTTGACAGAGCTCTAGAGTTCCTCTGTGGCAATGGTTGTCCACCGGGAATGTTCTCCCATCTTTGCAGCACTCCACCAATCAGGCCTTTATGATAGTGACAGACGGAAGCCACTCCTCAGTAAAAGGCACATGACAGCCCAGTTGGAGTATGCCAGAAGGCACCTTAGGGACTCTCAGACCATGATAAACAAGATTCTCTGGTCTGATGAAACCAAGATGGAACTCGTTGCCCTGAATGCCAAGCGTCACGTCTGGAGGAAACCTGGCACCATCCCTACGCTGAAGCATGGTGGTGGCAGCAGCATGCTGTGGGGATGTTTTTCACTGGCAGGGACTGGGAGACTAGTCAGGATCGAGACAAAGATGAATGGAACAAAGTACAGAGAGATCCTTGATGAAAACCTGCTCCAGAGAGCTCAGGACCTTGGACTGAGGCGACGATTCACCTTCCAACAGGACAACCCTAAGCACATAGCAAAGACGACACAAAAATGCATGGTTTATATATCATCTTGCATTTGTAGATTGTGCGTATGTCACGCTCGTTGAATGGAGTAGACCAAGGCGCAGCGTGAGTAGAGTTCCACATATTTTAATCAACTGAAATTCACCAAAACAAGAAAGCACAAATGAAACATGAAGCTACTGGTGTGCACTCAGGCAACTAAATGTAGACAAGATCCCACAAACACAAATGAGGAAATGGCTACCTAAATATGATCCCCAATCAGAGACAATGATAAACAGCTGCCTCTGATTGGGAACTGGAGGCTCCGGACAGCTGACAGTCGCTGGAAGCTCCGGACCACCGGCCGTCGCTGGAGGTTCCGGACCACGGACCGTCTCAGGAGGTTCCCGGACCGCGGACCGTCTCAGGAGGTTCCCGGACCGCGGACCGTCTCAGGAGGTTCCGGACCGTGGACCGTAGTTGGAGGTTCCAGACTGTGAAACGTCACCGGAAGCTCTGGACTGGGAACTGTTGCCCGAAGCTCTGGACTGTGGAGGCGCACTGGAGGCCTGATGCGTGGTGCCGGTACAGGTGGCACCGGGCTGATGACACGCACCTCAGGGCGAGTGCGGGGAAGAGGCACAGGACGTACTGGACTGTGGAGGCGCACTGGAGGCCTGATGCGTGGGACTGGTACAGGTGGCACCGTGCTGATGACACGCACCTCAGGGCGAGTGCGGGGAGGAGGGCACAGGACGCACTGGACTGTGGAGGTGCACTGGAGGTCTAGAGCGCAGAGCTGGCACAACCCTTCCTGTCTGGATGCTCACTCCAGCCCGGCAAGTGCGGGAAGCTGGCACAGGACACACTGGGCTGTGAAGGGGCACTGGCGACACAGTGCGTAGAACTGGCGCAGGATATCCTGGACCAAGGAGACATACTGGAGACCAAGAGTGCTAAACTGGCACAATCCGTCCTGGCTGGATGCCCACTCTAGCACGGCAAATGTGGGGAGCTGGAACAGAGCGCACCGGGCTGTGAATGCGCACTGGAGACCCCGTGCGCACCACCGCATAACACGGTGCCTGACCGGTCACATGCTCCCCACGGTAAGCACGGGGAGTGGGCTCAGGTCTAAACCCTGACTCCGCGAATCTCCCCGTGTGCCTCCTCCAAAAAAGTTTTGGGAGCTGCCTCTTGGGGTTCCGTTGTTGAGCTAACTCCTCATATCTTCGCCGTTCCGCTCTCGCTGCCTCTATCTGCTCCCTTGGATGGTGATACTCTCCGGCCCTTGTCCAGGGTCCTTCTCCATCCAGGATTTATTCCTATGTCCACTCCTCCTGGTCACGCTGCTTGTTCCGTTTTTGGTGGGATCTTCTGTCACGCTTGTTGAAATGAGTAGACCAAGGCGCAGCGTGAGTAGAGTTCCACATATTTTAATCAACTGAAACTCACCAAAACAAAACAAGAAAGCACAAACGAAAGGTGAAGCTACTGGTGTGCACTCAGGCAACTAAATGTAGACAAGATGCCACAAACACAAATGACTAAATATGATCCTCCCTAAATATGATCCCCAATCAGAGACAACAATAAACAGCTGCCTCTGCTTGGGACCACATCAGGCCACCATAGAAATACAATATCACCTAGATGACCCACCCAAGTCACTATCACACCCCAACCAACACAGAGAAAAAAAAGCTTACTATGGTCAGGGCGTGATAGCTTAGGAAGTTAATGAAAATAAGTGCTTTGTCTAACCTTTCACAGACTGATGTTTCTCAACCTGGAGCTGTTGATTTTACACCTGTACAGAGCATCATCCTTCTTAGTGAGGGTGGAGAGCTGGAGAGACGGGTTCCCGGGCTGCTCCTCTTTGTTAAACACCTGCACTCTGCCTCTGTACTCATTACTCAGACTAGACTTCCTGATTCCTAGGATCCCTGTGATTGGCTCAGCTTTAGGTCCATCGAACATATACAGACTTGGCATCGGGTTCAGAAGAGGAGCAGGGCAGGAAGACAGGCTGGCCAGAGTAGGCAGTGATCTGTGTCACTTCAGAGCCTGACACAGTACAGTCTTTAGAAACAGACAGCACAGAGACAGACCAGTCTGGGTGAAGTGGTGCTGTCGGTGTCAGAATTTTTACTACCAATGTAATTTCCCAGGGTGTCTTGAGTACATGACTGTGTTCGCTGCTGACAGAGACATTATTGTTGCATTCAATGACTTTCATTCCTATAGCCTTCACCAGTGAGTACCGACGTGAATATAATATCATAAAATGTAAATGATTTATGAAAACACATTACTTTTCTGAACAATACCATACTTTTGCAGCCTAGGTTTGCTATAACACAGTGGTCTGAAACTCTTGGTTTGCAGGCCGTCTCGATCGGCAAGTCATATTTTGCTGGCTTGCAAAGTGTTATATATCCAACAATTGGCACTTCTAATAACCTGCAATCTGTAGTTCGAATGACTTCCAAGGTAGGGAAGATTGATAAATGAGACTAAACCATGACACCCCACTCCAAAAAGCAAGTCCTCCAGGCTCTAGTTTTGCCGTATCTTGATTATTGTCCGGTCGAGTGCTGCAAGAGCTGCAGCTGGCCCAGAACAGAGCAGCACGTCTTGCTCTTCATTGTAATCAGAGGGCTAATATAAATACTATGCATGCCAGTCTCTCTTGGCTAAGAGTTGAGGAGAGACTGACTGCATCACTTATTATTTTTATAAGAAACATTTCATGTTGAAAATTCCAAATTGTTAGCATAGTCAACTCACACACAGCTCTGACACACACACTTACTCCACCAGACATGCCACCAGGGGCCTTTCACAGTCCCCAAATCCAGAACAAATTCAAGAAAGCGTACATTATTATATGGAGCCAATATTGCATGGAACTCCCTTCCATCTCATATTGCTCAAATGAAGAGCAAACCTGGTTTAAAAAAACAGATAATCATAAAGCAAAACCTCACTACACAACGCCTCTCCCCTATCGGACCAAGATAGTTTGTCTATGTATTTTTTTATTGATGTAGTTCTGCCCTTGAGCTGTTCTTGTCTATTAATGTTCTTTATTATGTTGTGTTCTGTGTGAACCTCAGGAAGAGTAGCTGCTGCTTTCGCAACAGCTAATGGGTATCCTAATAAAATACCAAACTGGAACAACCATCTCCTATAATGGGTGAAATAAGTACAACCACTTACAGATTGGATTGTAAAAATGTATGTTTATGCAGAGAAATATCATAATGAGGCCCCTTCCATGTCTTTTTCACTCAAAGTTAACGGAAATTAACTCACACAGTCATGGGGAGGTGGTAATTACCAGTTGTGAAGTTGTAAATACAAGTTAGATGCATTCACATTCTTTGAACTCGTTGAGAAACGCTGATTAGCTAATGGCCAACAAGCTGCGTCAACAATCAACAAAAAGTATAGCTATCATGCTTGTAAACCATCCTACAATCTAAGCTTGATGCCCTGAATTTCACACAAATTATCAATGAACCTACCAGGTACAACCCCACAGCCGTAAACACGGGCACCCTCATAGATAACCAACTTGGCCTCTAAATACACCTCTGCTCTTTTCAGCGATCACTGCCTCATTGCCTGCATCCGTAGTGGGTCAGCGGTCAAACGACCTCCTCTCATCACTACCAAACGCTCCCTGAAATACTTCAGTGAGCAGGCCTTTCTAATCGACCTGGCCCGGGTATCCTGGAAGGATATCGACCTCATCCCGTCAGTACAGGATGCCTGGTTATTTAAAAAAAAATGCCTTCCTCACCATCTTAAATAAGCATGCCCCATTCAAGAAATGTAGAACCAGGAACAGATATAGCCCTTGGTTTTTTCCAGACCTGACTGCCCTTAACCAACACAAAAACATCCTGTGGCGTTCTGCATTAGCATCGAACAGCCCCCGTGAAATGCAACTTTATAGGGAAGTTAGAAACCAATATACACAGGCAGTTAGAAAAGCCAAGGGTAGCTTTTTCAAGCAGAAATTTGCTTCCTGCAACACAAACTCAAAAAAGTTCTGGGACATTGTAAAGTCCATGGAGAATAAGAGCACCTCAACCCAGCTGTCCACTGCACTGAGGATAGGAAACTCTGTCACCACCGATAAATCCACTATAATTGAGAATTTCAAAAATAATTTTTCTACGGCTGGCCATGTTTTCCACTGGCCACCCCTACCCCAGTCAAAAGCACTGCAACCCGCACAGCAACTCGCCCTTCTCCCAAATCCAGTCAGCTGATGTTCTGAAAGAGCTGCAAAATCTGGACCCCCACAAATCAGCCGAGCTAGACAATCTGAAACCCTTTCTTTCTAAAATTATCTGCCGAAATTGTTGCAACCCCTATCACTAGCCTGTTCAACCTCTCTTTCGTATCGTCTGAAATTCCCAAAGATTGGAAAGCAGCTGCGATCATCCCCCTCTTCAAAGGGGGAGACACTCTTGACCCAAACTGCTACAGACCTATATGTATCCTACCCTGCCTTTCTAAGGTCTTCGAAAGCCAAGTTAACAAACAGATCACTGACCATTTCGAATCCCACCGTACCTTCTCCGCTATGCTATCTGGTTTCAGAGCTGGTCATGGGTGCACCTCAGCCACGCTCAAGGTTCTAAACGATATCTTAACCGCCATCGATAAGAAACAATACTGTGCAGCCGTATTCATTAACCTGGCCAAGGCTTTCGACTCTGTCAATCACCATATCCTCATCACCAGACTCAACAGCCTTGGTTTCTCAAATGATTGCCTCGCCTGGTTCACCAACTACTTCTCCGACAGAGTTCAGTGTGTCAAATCTGAGGGCCTGTTGTCCGGGCCTCTGGCAGTCTCTATGGGGGTGCCACAGGGTTCAATTCTTGGGCCAACTCTCTTCTCTGTATAGATCAATGATGTTGCTCTTGCTGCTGGTGAGTCTCTGATCCACCTCTACGCAGATGACACCATTCTGTATACTTCTGGCCCTTCTTTGGACACTGTGTTAAAAACACTCCAGATGAGCTTCAATGCCATACAACTCTCCTTCCGTGGCCTCCAACTGCTCTTAAATACAAGTAAAACTAAATGCATCTCTTCAACCGATCGCTGCCTGCACCTGCCCGCCCGTCCAGCATCACTACTCTGGACGGTTCTGACTTTGAATATGTGGACAACTACAAATACCAAGGTGTCTGGTTAGGTTGTAAACTCTCCTTCCAGACTCACATAAAACATCTCCAATCCAAAGTTAAATCTAGAATTTGCTTCCTATTTCGCAACAAAGCCTCCTTCACTCATGCTGCCAAACACCCTCGTAAAACTGACCATCTTACCGATCCTCGACTTTGTCGATGTCATTTACAAAATAGCCTCCAACACTCTACTCAACAAATAGGATGCAGTCTATCACAGTGCCATCCGTTTTGTCACCAAAGCCCCATATGCTACCCACCACTGCGACCTGTACGCTCTCGTTGGCCTGCCCTCGCTTCATACTCGTCGCCAAACCCACTGGCTCAAGGTCATCTACAAGATCCTGCTAGGTAAAGTCCCGTCTTATCTCTGCTCGCTGGTCACCATAGCTGCACCCACCCGCAGCACGCGTTCCATCAGGTATATCTCACTTGTCACCCCCAATACCTCCTTTGGCCGCCTCTTCTTCCAGTTCTCTGCTGCCAATGACTGGAACGAACTACAACATCTCTGAAACTGGAAACACTAGCTTTAAGCACCAGCTGTCAGAGCAGCTCACAGATCACTGCACCTGTACATAGCTCATCTATAATTTAGCCCAAACAACTACCTCTTCCCCTACTGCATTTATTTATTTAGTATTTATTTATTTAGTGTTTCTACTTTGCACACTCATCTACTGTCAAATCTACCATTCCAGTGTTTTAATTGCTATATTGTATTTACTTCGCCACCATGGCCTATTTATTCCCTTTACCTCCCTTATCTCACCTCATTTGCTCACATTGTATATAGACTTATTCTTCTACTGTATCTTTGTTTTACTCCATATGTAACACTGTGTTGTTATATGTGTCAAACTGCTTTGCTTTATCTTGGACAGGTCGCAGTTGTAAATGAGAACTTGTTCTCAACTTGCCTACCCGGTTGAATAAAGGTGAAGTAAAATTAAAATAAAATAAATAAAAAACGAATTAGTGTTCGAAAACCTTTTTAATAAATAGATTACATATGAATAAAATGCTGTTATAGAGGTGATTTCCTTCGTAGGTAATATCAGAGGGGAGAAGTGGGAGCTCAGGATGTTCGGCGAGTTCCCACTAGTAATTACCAGTGGTAAATTTACTGAATGTGGTAAATTCCCACTTCCCGCTTGGTTATGAATGCATCATTACAAAAACACCACCTGGTTAACACTTCATTTCATTCACTGCAGGTGGGGTACATTTCAATCCCACAGGCGGTACACTCAGATATAATGGTGCTTTCAAGACAGCTGGGAACTCTTGGGGGAGGGGTAACTGAGGTCAAATCATGATATCTGTGATCTTCAAGTTGGAAAGTTGGAACTCTAGAAAGAGGCCTGAGTTCCCAACTTGGAATTTCGAGTTGGATGACAGTTCAAAACCATTTTTTACCAGTCAGAGCTAGTTTAAAAATATATACAGTGGGGAAAAAAGTATTTAGTCAGCCACCAATTGTGCAAGTTCTCCCACTTAAAAAGAGAGAGGCCTGTAATTTTCATCATAGGTACACTTCAACTATGACCGACAAAATGAGAAGAAAAAATCCAGAAAATCACATTGTAGGATATTTAATGAATTTATTTGCAAATTATGGTGGAAAATAAGTATTTGGTTAATAACAAAAGTTTATCTCAATACTTTGTTATATACCCTTTGTTGGCAATGACAGAGGTCAAACCTTTTCTGTAAGTCGTCACAAGGTTTTCACACACTGTTTCTGGTATTTTGGCCCATTCCTCCATGCAGATCTCCTCTAGAGCAGTGATGTTTTGGGGCTGTTGCTGGGCAACACGGACTTTCAACTCCCTCCAAAGATTTTCTATGGGGTTGAGATCTGGAGACTGGCTAGGCCACTCCAGGACCTTGAAATGCTTCTTACGAAGTCACTCCTTTGTTGCCCGGGCGGTGTGTTTGGGATCATTGTCATGCTGAAAGACCCAGCCACGTTTCATCTTCAATTCCCTTGCTGATGGAAGGAGATTTTCACTCAAAATCTCACGATACATGGCCCCATTCATTCTTTCCTTTACACGGATCAGTCATCCTGGTACCTTTGCAGAAAAACAGCCCCAAAGCATGATGTTTCCACCCCATGCTTCACAGTAGGTATGGTGTTCTTTGCATGCAACTCAGCATTCTTTGTCCTCCAAACACGACGAGTTGAGTTTTTACCAAAAAGTTATATTTTGGTTTCATCTGACCATATGACATTCTCCCAATCTTCTTCCGGATCATCCAAATGCTCTCTAGCAAACTTCAGACGGGCCTGGACATGTACTGGCTTAAGCAGGGGGACACGTCTGGCACTGCAGGATTTGAGTCCCTGGTGGCGTAGTGTGTTACTGATGGTAGGCTTTGTTACTTTGGTCCTAGCTTTCTGCAGGTCATTCACTAGGTCCCCCCGTGTGGGTCTGGGATTTTTGCTCACCGTTCTTGTGATCATTTTGACCCCACGGGTGAGATCTTGCATGGAGCCCCAGATCGAGGGAGATTATCAGTGGTCTTGTATGTCTTCCATTTCCTAATAATTGCTCCCACAGTTGATTTCTTCAAACCAAGCTGCTTACCTATTGCAGATTCAGTCTTCCCAGCCTGGTGCAGGTCTACAATTTTGTTTCTGGTGTCCTTTGACAGCTCTTTGGTCTTGGCCATAGTGGAGTTTGGAGTGTGACTGTTTGAGGTTGTGAACAGGTGTCTTTTATACTGATAACAAGTTCAAACAGGTGTCATTAATACAGGTAATGAGAGGAGGACAGAGGAGCCTCTTAAAGAAGAAGTTACAGGTCTGTGAGAGCCAGAAATCTTGCTTGTTTGTAGGTGACCAAATACATTTGCAAATAAATTCATTAGAAATCCTATAATGTGATTTTGTGAAATTTTTAAATTAAATTTTTAAATACAAGTAAAACTAAATGCATCTCTTCAACCGATCGCTGCCTGCACCTGCCCGCCCGTCCAGCATCACTACTCTGGACGGTTCTGACTTTGAATATGTGGACAACTACAAATACCAAGGTGTCTGGTTAGGTTGTAAACTCTCCTTCCAGACTCACATAAAACATCTCCAATCCAAAGTTAAATCTAGAATTTGCTTCCTATTTCGCAACAAAGCCTCCTTCACTCATGCTGCCAAACACCCTCGTAAAACTGACCATCTTACCGATCCTCGACTTTGTCGATGTCATTTACAAAATAGCCTCCAACACTCTACTCAACAAATAGGATGCAGTCTATCACAGTGCCATCCGTTTTGTCACCAAAGCCCCATATGCTACCCACCACTGCGACCTGTACGCTCTCGTTGGCCTGCCCTCGCTTCATACTCGTCGCCAAACCCACTGGCTCAAGGTCATCTACAAGATCCTGCTAGGTAAAGTCCCGTCTTATCTCTGCTCGCTGGTCACCATAGCTGCACCCACCCGCAGCACGCGTTCCATCAGGTATATCTCACTTGTCACCCCCAATACCTCCTTTGGCCGCCTCTTCTTCCAGTTCTCTGCTGCCAATGACTGGAACGAACTACAACATCTCTGAAACTGGAAACACTAGCTTTAAGCACCAGCTGTCAGAGCAGCTCACAGATCACTGCACCTGTACATAGCTCATCTATAATTTAGCCCAAACAACTACCTCTTCCCCTACTGCATTTATTTATTTAGTATTTATTTATTTAGTGTTTCTACTTTGCACACTCATCTACTGTCAAATCTACCATTCCAGTGTTTTAATTGCTATATTGTATTTACTTCGCCACCATGGCCTATTTATTCCCTTTACCTCCCTTATCTCACCTCATTTGCTCACATTGTATATAGACTTATTCTTCTACTGTATCTTTGTTTTACTCCATATGTAACACTGTGTTGTTATATGTGTCAAACTGCTTTGCTTTATCTTGGACAGGTCGCAGTTGTAAATGAGAACTTGTTCTCAACTTGCCTACCCGGTTAAATAAAGGTGAAGTAAAATTAAAATAAAATAAATAAAAAACGAATTAGTGTTCGAAAACCTTTTTAATAAATAGATTACATATGAATAAAATGCTGTTATAGAGGTGATTTCCTTCGTAGGTAATATCAGAGGGGAGAAGTGGGAGCTCAGGATGTTCGGCGAGTTCCCACTAGTAATTACCAGTGGTAAATTTACTGAATGTGGTAAATTCCCACTTCCCGCTTGGTTATGAATGCATCATTACAAAAACACCACCTGGTTAACACTTCATTTCATTCACTGCAGGTGGGGTACATTTCAATCCCACAGGCGGTACACTCAGATATAATGGTGCTTTCAAGACAGCTGGGAACTCTTGGGGGAGGGGTAACTGAGGTCAAATCATGATATCTGTGATCTTCAAGTTGGAAAGTTGGAACTCTAGAAAGAGGCCTGAGTTCCCAACTTGGAATTTCGAGTTGGATGACAGTTCAAAACCATTTTTTACCAGTCAGAGCTAGTTTAAAAATATATACAGTGGGGAAAAAAGTATTTAGTCAGCCACCAATTGTGCAAGTTCTCACACTTAAAAAGAGAGAGGCCTGTAATTTTCATCATAGGTACACTTCAACTATGACCGACAAAATGAGAAGAAAAAATCCAGAAAATCACATTGTAGGATATTTAATGAATTTATTTGCAAATTATGGTGGAAAATAAGTATTTGGTTAATAACAAAAGTTTATCTCAATACTTTGTTATATACCCTCTGTTGGCAATGACAGAGGTCAAACCTTTTCTGTAAGTCGTCACAAGGTTTTCACACACTGTTTCTGGTATTTTGGCCCATTCCTCCATGCAGATCTCCTCTAGAGCAGTGATGTTTTGGGGCTGTTGCTGGGCAACACGGACTTTCAACTCCCTCCAAAGATTTTCTATGGGGTTGAGATCTGGAGACTGGCTAGGCCACTCCAGGACCTTGAAATGCTTCTTACGAAGTCACTCCTTTGTTGCCCGGGCGGTGTGTTTGGGATCATTGTCATGCTGAAAGACCCAGCCACGTTTCATCTTCAATTCCCTTGCTGATGGAAGGAGATTTTCACTCAAAATCTCACGATACATGGCCCCATTCATTCTTTCCTTTACACGGATCAGTCATCCTGGTACCTTTGCAGAAAAACAGCCCCAAAGCATGATGTTTCCACCCCATGCTTCACAGTAGGTATGGTGTTCTTTGCATGCAACTCAGCATTCTTTGTCCTCCAAACACGACGAGTTGAGTTTTTACCAAAAAGTTATATTTTGGTTTCATCTGACCATATGACATTCTCCCAATCTTCTTCCGGATCATCCAAATGCTCTCTAGCAAACTTCAGACGGGCCTGGACATGTACTGGCTTAAGCAGGGGGACACGTCTGGCACTGCAGGATTTGAGTCCCTGGTGGCGTAGTGTGTTACTGATGGTAGGCTTTGTTACTTTGGTCCTAGCTTTCTGCAGGTCATTCACTAGGTCCCCCCGTGTGGGTCTGGGATTTTTGCTCACCGTTCTTGTGATCATTTTGACCCCACGGGTGAGATCTTGCATGGAGCCCCAGATCGAGGGAGATTATCAGTGGTCTTGTATGTCTTCCATTTCCTAATAATTGCTCCCACAGTTGATTTCTTCAAACCAAGCTGCTTACCTATTGCAGATTCAGTCTTCCCAGCCTGGTGCAGGTCTACAATTTTGTTTCTGGTGTCCTTTGACAGCTCTTTGGTCTTGGCCATAGTGGAGTTTGGAGTGTGACTGTTTGAGGTTGTGAACAGGTGTCTTTTATACTGATAACAAGTTCAAACAGGTGTCATTAATACAGGTAATGAGAGGAGGACAGAGGAGCCTCTTAAAGAAGAAGTTACAGGTCTGTGAGAGCCAGAAATCTTGCTTGTTTGTAGGTGACCAAATACATTTGCAAATAAATTCATTAGAAATCCTATAATGTGATTTTGTGAATTTTTTTTTCTCATTTTGTCTGTCATAGTTGAAGTGTACCTATGATGAAAATTACAGGCCTCTCTCATCTTTTTAAGTGGGAGAACTTGCACAATTGGTGGCTGACTAAATACTTTTTTGCCCCACTGTATATTCAAGTTCCACTTTTGAGATCACTAAAGTCAGATTTCCTAGTTCCCAGTTGTTTAGAATGTGTCATAACTCAACTGCGGAGTTTGGGAAACACGTGTGGACCTGAATTGTGATAACTGCGGTGGCCAAAACAAGAACAAGTTTGTGCTCTGGTATTGTGCCTGGCAGACCATGCACAAGTTCCTCCACAGTCTGGACCTTCACTTCCTGATCACAGGCCACACCAAGTTTTCCCCTGACTGGTGCGTCGGGCCTCATCAAGCAGCACTTTAGAAAGACCAGAGTGAACACTTTGTCTGAGATTGCTGGTGTTGTGAAGCACAACACTGTGACAGGGGTCAACATCCCACAGGATGGTAAGGTGCTGGTGGAAAGCTATGGCTGGCAACAACACCTGACTCCATACTTCAGGTGAATCTAATTTTTGTTGCATTGTATGAAGTTATTCTTGTTATCTAAACTTGGGAGGTGAATTGATGTTGTGCAAGGTTGTAATGTCTATATATTTTTTAAATTATTTCCTGTTTTACAGCTTTGATGCTTTGGAGCCTGGTGTTGTCGCCAAGGAGCATTCGCACTCAGCAGGTTTCAGCTGCTGCACAACGCTGACATCCTTCCACCCAATAGTCTTTCTGTACAAGCACCACCTGGACTGGACACAGCTAAACAAACGTATGTTTTTGGGAAGATCAGGGAGTTTTGTGACAAAGAGGCTATGGACATCAGATGTCCTTCAGCAAAGTCAAGGGCAGGACAGAAACAAGTGCTAAGAATATAGATTCCCTTGTTCATGCGTGGTTCGGACGGACCAGTCATCAGCACTATCTGCAGTGCCTCTATTCAAATGACTCTCTCCCAAACCACACTCCATACGTTGCTGCTACAATTTTTTTTTAATCCTGCTCCTCAGCCACTTTACCCCTGATTATATGCATATAACTACCTCGTCTATCACTGATATTGATTTTGTTCTTGTACATACTGTATATTATTTTATTTATATTTACATGATCTATTTATGATATTGCTACTATGCAAGTAACAATTTGGCTGTACCGTTTACATCTTCTGTAGAGACCCATCCACTTGGCAATATGTGGCTGGGGGTTATAGCATTTCTTTCACATGACCCATCAATTTATAGTGATATGTCTGGGTAAGTGTCATCTAATATTTATTAAATATTTTTATCTGGACACTTTCTCTTTACTTTGAATTTTTCCTTTATTGTAGGCTACTACTTTTACCACTTTTAGTCTTAATATTTACTACACTACTCACTGTTTAGCACATGACCTCACATGTGAATCCTTAAAGAGATGGGTGGGGCTGCCTCAAGAGGGCGTGAACAATGCTGAATGGGTGTAGACAAAGGAGAGCTCTCCAGTAGGTACCAAAACATTCAAAGGCCATTTTCTCAAAAGTCAGTTTACAAGGTTATCAACTTTCAAAGCAGAATTACGATCACATTGTTCCTCAAATGCAGTGTATGATATACCATTTTGTAGCTCTGAGTCTCTACTTTTATCCAATGTAAAAAACACAATTTTAAATTTTGCTACATAAGACTGATTTGAGCTAGTCGGTCACATATACCACCATGATATATAGGCATAATGGTTTCCACATGCTAAGCGCGGCTAAGCGAACCGAACGAGGGTGCTTGCATACCTTTGAAAAAAAGCAGCAATGGTACTGTTTGTCCATCTTGAGATGCTGTAGCCAGTACACTTCCTCCTAATAGTCAGAATTAATCTAAGATAACTCAACAAATCTGTCAGTAATGTTGACGGTTTTGCAGAGGAGGTCTTTGTTGCCCAATTTTAAATTTAACTAAGATGTTTTCTCAAGTATTTCTCACAAACTATTAATCTGTCATTGAATGACAACAAACACTTCATTGAAGAATCTTTACTGTTGACCATTCCCCGATAAAGGGGTATAGAGTTCAGCTACCGAACTTTGTGCACTGGAACAGCCAAAGACAACTAACAAAAACTGACAAAATGTTGTCATAACATTATTCAATATTATATTTACAAACTGTTTAGACTTGGATGCATACATTAAGCTTAACTGTGTTCAGTTCATGTAAATCTGCAATAGAGTAATCGGTCTCCATCCAGTGTTGTCTACATAAAGAGTCATCCATCCACCATCTAAAGAACACACAAACTATACAGGCTTCCATTGGCAAGATCAGTACTGCAGTTAAACAGGTACCCATGTTATATGCACATTCACCATGACCTGCAAATTACAAGATTTTTAGGATAAGAAAACAAACTGGAGACAGAGTTTGGTATAGTCTCTTAATTCCCATGAAACACTTTATTTTTAAATACAGCCTTTTGTGAGGGAGACTATAACAGTTCAAGCATCATCATCATTATTCCAAAACAGACATGTGAAACAACAGGAAATAAATATTTCCATGTACAACGTCTTCAAAATGAGGTAGAAATGGTTACAGAGAATGTACAAGATAAAATAAAGTTACTACTGTATTTAAAAATATAAAATCCCACTTTAGTTGGACAAACTTATCTCCACATACACCTTCACATTGATGACGCTGAATAACATCAACTTGGGACAAGAAAGAAAATAGGTCTAATCTTATTAGTAATTGTGTCTTAAAGCTAAATGCACATAGCATTATGAGTGTCAATTTACTGTTGCTAAGCGCTTTTCCAATGTCCTTCGATTTTCTGGACTGTGAAACTATTTGCTCAGCCTTTCACACAGTCAGCACTCAGTACTAATACAATTCTATAATTCTAACACAAAGTTAAATTTATAATGCTAACAAAACATTTGTTAGATTATTATTCATTGGCACAGATGCAATCCACTGGGTCATATGTTGCTATTGTGGATGTTTTTTCTGGTGCAGATGATTGAAGAGCTGCTGAAATAGAACTGAAATGTGTATGGAGGTGTGTGTGACAATGTCTAGGTGTGAAAACCTTGTGCACACATCTAGATGTGAAACTGTCATATGTCATACTTTCAGCCACTGACCACATCCTACTGTGTCAGTGGACTCTGACTACCACAACCGAGCTGCAAAATACTGTTAATGCCCTCTGGATATCCCTGTGGCCAATAACGCCAAGGTAACATGTCGAAATGAATTTCGCCCAGTAGCACTCACATCTGTAGCCATGAAATGCTTTGAAAGACTGGTCATTGCTCACATCAACACCATCATTCCAGACACCCTGGACCCACACCAATTTGCATACCTCCCCAACAGATCCACAGATAACGCAATCTCTATTGCACACCACACTGCCATTTCTCACTTGGACAAAAGGAACACCTATGTGAGAATGCTATTTATTGAATACAGCTCAGTGTTCAACACCATAGTTCCCTCCAAGCTCATCACTAAGCTAAGGACCCTAGGACTGAACACCTCCCTCTGCAACTGGATCCTCGACTTTCTGACGGGATGCCCCCAGGTGGTGAGGGTAGGCAACAACACATCCGTCATGCTGACCCTCAACACGGGGCCCCTCAGGGGTGAGTGCTTAGTCCCCTTCTGTATTCCCTATTCACCCACAACTGCATGACTCCAACACTATCATTGTTTGCCTACAACACAACGGTGGTAGGCCTGATCACCGGAGATGATGAGACAGCCTATAAGGAGGAGGTCAGAGACCTAGCAGTGTGGTGCCAGAACAACAACCTCTCCCTCAACATCAGCAAGACAAAGGAGCTGATCGTGGACTGCAGGAAACGGAGGGCCGAGCATCAACAGGGCTGTAGTGGAGCGGGATGAGAGCTTCAAGTTCTTCGATGTCCACATTACTAAGGATCTATCATGTTCCAAACACACCAACACAGTTTTGAAGATTGCACGACAATGCCTTTCCACCGCAGGAGGCTGAAAAGATTTGGCATGGGCCCCCAGACACTCAAAGTTCTACAGCTGCACCATTGAGAGCATCTTGATTGGCTGCATCACTGCTTGGTATGGTAACTGCTTGGCATTCGAACGCAAAGCGATTCAGAGTGTAGTGTGTATGGCCCAGTACATCACTGGGGTCGGCCTCTCTGTCATCCAGGACCTCTATACCAGGCGGTGTCAGAGGACAGCCCTAAAGTCATAGACTGTTTTCTCTGCTACCGCACGGCAAGCGCTACCGATGTACTGGAACCATGGAACCAACAGGACCATGAACAGCTTCTACCCCCAAGCCATAAGACTGCTAAATAATTAGTCAGAGTAGCTATTTGGTTAATTATTTAGTTATTTACATTCATCCTTTTTTAAAATATATGTGAATTTTCACATACGCTGCTGCTACTGTTTACTATCTGACACTATATTCCTAGTTATGTACATATCTACCTCAATTACCTCGTACCCCTACACATCAATTCGGTATTGACACCCCTTGTATACAGCCAAGTTATCGTTACTCATTGTGTATCTATTTTTTTTACTTTAATTACCTGTTTTACTTTTCTATTGTTTCTATATTTTCTTTCTCTCTTCATTGTTGGGAAGGGCCCGTAAGTAAGCGTTTCACTGTTAGTCCACATCTGTTGTTTATGAAGCATGTAACGAATAATATTTGATTTGTTGGATTTTTGTATTAAATTTTAACTTAACTTCTTACAGCTAGGGGCAGTATTGAGTAGTTTGGATTAATAAGGTGCCCAGAGGTGCCCAGAGTAAACTACCTGCTACTCAGTCCCAGAAGCTAAGATATGCATATTATCAGTATATTTGGATAGAAAACACTCTGTTTGAATGATGTCTGTGAGTATAACAGAACTCATATGGCAGGCAAGAATCTGAGAAAAAATCCAACCAGGAAGTGGGAAATCTGAGGTTTGTAGGTTTTTAACTATCAAATACACCATGGGATATTGGTCATATTGCACTTTCTAAGGCTTCCACTAGATGTCAACAGTCTTTAGAACCTTGTTTGATGCTTCTACTGTGAAGTGGGGGCGAATGAGAGGGGAATGAGTCAGGGCTCTGGCAGAGTGCCATGAGCTGACCACGCTCGTTCACGTGAGAGCGAGCTCTGTTCCATTGCATTTCTACAGACACATGAATTCTCCGGTTGGAACATTATTGAAGATTTATGTTAAAAACATCCTAAAGATTGATTCTATACATCGTTTGACATGTTTCTATGGACTTTAACGGATCTTTTTGACTTTTCGTCTGCTCCTAATGAACGTGCGTCATGAATTTGGATTTGTGAACTGAACGCGCTAACAAAAGGAGGTATTTGGACATAAATGATGGACATTATCGAACTAAACAAACATTTATTGTGGAACTGGGATTCCTGGGAGTGCATTCTGATGAAGATCATCAAATGTAAGTGAATATTTATAATGCTATTTCTGACTTCTGTTGACTCCAACATGGCGGATATCTGTTTGGGTTGTTTTGGTCTCTGAGCGCCTTACTCCGATTATTGCATGGTGTGCTTTTTCCGTAAACTTTTTTGGAAATCTGACACAGTGGTTGCATTAAGGAGAAGTGTATTTATAATTCCGTGCATGATAGTTGTATCTTTTATCAATGTTTATTATGAGTATTTCTGTAAATTGATTTGATGTGGCTCTCTGCAAAATCACTGGATGCTTTGGAACTACTGAATGTAACGTGTCAATGTAAACTGAGATTTTTTAAATATAAATATGAACTTTATCGAACAAAACATACATGTATTGTGTAACATGAAGTCATATGACTGTCATCTGATGAAGATCATCAAAGGTTAGTGATTAATTTTATCTATATTTGTGCTTTTTGTGACTCCTCTCTTTGGCTGGAAAAATTGCTGTTTTTCTATGACTTGGCTCTGACCTAACACAATCGTTTGGTTTGCTTTCGCTGTAAAGCCTTTTTGAAATCAGACACTGTGGTGGGATTAACTTGTGGGATTAACTTTGACTGGCTGTTGTCATATCGATCCCGTTAGCGGCATCTCAGCCCAATTAATATTGAAGGCAGGTTAGAGAGATTCCTGAGCCCCAACAGCTTGCAAATGTTTAAGGAGGAATATCATATATGGCACACTTAGGATGATATGGTGGCCTTGGACAAGTACAGTATATCTGTCTGGTTGGAACAAAGCAGGTACAGTAATGGTCGTTAGCTACTAAATAAACATATTTTGCTAATATATTCAGTATTTATGTTTCATTATCCAATGCCCTAGTTACCCTATAGCTACAACATAAATCATTTGAAAGAGAGGTATCAAAGCAAAGATATTACCATTTTTGTTTTGTTTTCTATAATGAAAATTGCATATTTGGAATAGAGGGGGTTGAGGAAGCATTGATTATTTCTACAGCTGTGCTATTTTTGGTGGTTCTTGAGGCTCTGATGTGTTCACCATTCTGTTCTGAGAAAATAGATCAATACCCACTGGCTACAGGTCATCTATAAGTCTTTGCTAGGTAAAGCCCCGCCTTATCTCAGCTCAGCTCACTGGTCACCATAGCAGCACCCACCCGTAGCACGCTCTCCCTCACTGGTCACCCCCAAAGCCAATTCCTCATTTGGCCACCTTTCCTTACAGTTCTCTGCTGCCAATGACTGGAACGAACTGCAAAAATCACTGAAGCTGGAGATTCATATCTCCCTCACTAACTTTAATGATGAAGTTAATAATTTGCACATACTGTATATAGACTTTTCTATTGTATTATTGACTGTATGTTTGTTAATTCCATGTGCAACTCTGTGTTGTTGTTTGTGACGCACTGCTTTGCTTTAGCTTGGCCAAGTCGCAGTTGTAAATGAGAACTCAACTAGCCTACCTGGTTAAATAAAGGTGAAAAAAATTATTTAAAAAATAGGCACAGTGAGGTCAAAGGTAACAAGGATGGATTCTCTGTGTCTATGGAGGCCCAGCAGCTGTATACTATATGATGGTCTGTATAATACTCAATGTGAGGGTTACTGGACATTGATAAAATGGCTACTATAGAAAACACAAAGTAAAGAAGGGGGATGGGAGGTAGGAACTGTTACTGGGCTGTATAGTCACGCAGAATTTAAGACATTTCAAAAACATACATAATGTAAGTTATAGATTACATTGATAGAAAGGTGTTTGATGGATGTAGACATTCACTTCTTATATCTCTAAAACTTTTTGGTTTGAGCACTACCGGCTAAAAGTTGTCATTTCCATTTTGTCATAGGTTGTCAAAGTTTGTCCACCAAAAGTGTTTTTCCTGCTTTGCTAAATACATACTACTTCATGAAGATAATCACTCCACCAAAATCTACATGGGAAATAAATCTAAACATTATTGATGTACGTTATGGTATCTATTGTCCTTAGAAAAAAATATCTGAATTACATTCAACATTTCAGGCCTTGATAGCAACCTCAAGTTTCAATTCATCAAGTTCAAAGACTGTGGCAGTGCACTTTGGGTGTTAACTTTTGAATGTACACAGCTGTGTGTGTGTGTGTGTGTGTGTGTGTGTGTGTGTGTGTGTGTGTGTGTGTGTGTGTGTAAGGATGTGGGTGTGGGCGCACAAATGTTAACATTGGTGGCCCTAAAAGCTCTGAGTCCGCTGAAGTTTACAGTATATGTGTATTACTACAAAGCCATGACTACATTATAGCGTCCATAAAGCTCCCTACAAACACCTTAAGGTAATACATACATTCTTATGTTTTAATTCTGAGGCAACAATAACATTCCTGAGTATTCAATAACAAGACTACATATATTTCTTTTAAAAAGGTGAAGAAATAAAATGCTTACATAAAAAAGAATACTGTCAGATTTAGGATTATAAGAGTAGTACAGCATCTGTATGAAAATGGCACATTTAGGAAATGCATTAGTTTGATAGTGCACTGTTTATGAGATGCTGTGTTAAAATGTGCATTCACTCTCCAGCTCACTCTCTCAAGTATGTTTCTACTTAACCAGTTATCTCTTTCAGCAGGTTTACGTATCTGAATGTATTGATAGAACTGAATGTAGCACTCCGTAATGAAATTAGATATATGAGAGCGATTGTATGTGAAATTAACAAAAAGAGAAAGAGTGACTGAAACAAAACCAAAAAAAGCATGGGAGGGAAAACGAGTGAGCTAAGGTAGTGATGAAAGGTAGAGGATGGGTAGAAAAAAAGAGAACTGAAAAACCGGGAAAATGGAATGGGTGAGAGGGGGGACATTTGTTTCCAAGCAAGGTTTACGGAGGCAACAAGCCTCAGAAGCGACGTGATTGTGCTGGAGGTGTCAAGTTATTAAAATACACCAAAAGGATGTTCTTCTCTACGTTTTGGTTTGAGAGGATATGATTCTTATGGTGCTTGAGGAGGTATTGCAGTCAAAGGCCCTTTTCTTATCAAGCGGCCACTCTAATTAAGAGAGCAACTCATCAAAACAACACTTTCTGCCATAGTAGCAGATTGAAAAATAAATAGGATCCTGAGAGAAGCAGTAGGTAATCCATTCAGACTGACAGTGCTAAATCAGGCAATCTAGAACCCTCCCCTCCCCTCCCCTCCCCTCCCCTCCCCATACCACCCCACCCCCACCCACACCCACATCCAATCCACACCCCTACAGGACAAAGTGCCCATTGACTCTTTGGAGAAAATCAAATAATTAAAATGATAAAGATGTAAGAGGAGGATACAAGTCATTTGCCATTTTCTCTCCTGACTGGTTAGATCACATGACCTTTCTTTGCAAAATCCAACGATTGTTTCCCCCCAGTTATTGGCTGAGTAAGTACTCTACTTGGTTTTCAAATGCCAATACAAAGGAGGGACCCCCAGAAAGCTGTCTTCTCAAGTGCCTGACCTAGTGTCCTCCAGTGGGGTCATCAGATCGCGCACGTGACGCAGGCATCTTCATGGCCAGCCTCTGATGGGGGAAGCCGTGTTCCCTTCCTCCCCTGCTCTCCCCACCTAGGCCTGAGGAGGGGCTGTACTCCCTCTGCCCACCATAAGGAGGCAACACCAATGGCTTGCCAGGCTTGTAAGCCTGGCCTTCTGAGCCCGCCATGGCGTAGCTGTTGCAGTGGCTCTTGCTGTGGCCATTTCCATGGACATTGCCATACTTCCTGTACTGGGAGACCTCCCCCTCTCCTCCTCCCTCCTCCCCCTCTTCCACCATCTCAACGGCCTTGCGTTTCAGTGGCCCTCCTGTTTCAGAGCTGGCCCCTAGGCTGTGGCTGGGGTATCCATAGCTGCTCCCCACCACGGTGGGCCGGGGGGTCAGGGAGGTAGAGGTGCTCAGCCCTGAGGGGAGGTAGGAGGCACTGGGGTGGCTGTAGCCAGATGCCAGGCTGGTCTGGGGGTGGGGGTAGCAGCCTGGCAGGTAGTTGTAGACTGGATTGTTAAGGTTGTAGCTGGGCACCAAGGTGGGGGTGGTATGCAGAGAGTGTAGAGAGGCTGGGGGAAGTGCTGAGCCAGTCTGTGGGTAGTATCCAGAGGAGAGGTAGCTGCTGTTGTAGGAGGGTGGGTAGTCCTGAGAGGGAGGCCCATTACAGGAGCCACTGCTGCTATATCCGGGATCAGAGGTCAAGTTACTGCTCACTACCGTCACACTGCCCGTGCCAGTGAGGCCCACTGACACTGAGCCCACTTTGGCCCCTGCAGCCAGGGCCTCCAGCCCAGAGTAACACTCCATTCCCTGCCCCAGGGACCACGGCTCAGCCTCACTCTTCAGGAAAGACCCAGGCTCTGAATATGCCCCTGGGGCAGATCTCTCATAGGGCAACTCCAGACCTGAGTACTTCTCGGCATAGTGTTTTAACAAGGAGGAGGCAGTGAGGGCCGAGATGTCATCACTGGCCCAGGGGTAGCCGGCTGCAGGGGTGTAACCGCAGCGACCTGTGGTGGCGTAGGGATCGTGTTTGTGGACGGAGGGAGGGGAGGTGGTGGAGGACACATCTAGGTGCTGCTCAGGCCACTGGGACAGGGGGGCCACGTGCTCCGGAGACCAATGCATTTTCAACAGACCTACAGACACAGAGAGAGGACCAAGAGAGATCATGGTTATTCACCACGTATTACTTTTTAACCTTTCAGTCCAGAGCAGACATAACTGCAGATTTTCAGGTTGTTCAAAGAACCATAGCACATTGGTAATACACTAACTACATTCAAATAGATTTAGTTTATAAAATACAACATAGTGCTCTGAGCTCCTCCATGCCGTGTTGTTACGAACAACACAGCCCCTGGCCTTGTCCCCACAGCGATAAGCCACCCGCTCCCTTCTGCCTCGCTCTCACTGGGACCATTGTTGTCCCCCTGTACGGGGCTCTGTGTGTGTGAGACCCCCACTCCACTCACTCTAACACACACACACACACACACACACACACACACACACACACACACACACACACACACACACACACACACACACACACACACACACACACACACACACACACTGGTGCAGTGTGTTTCACTGGGGTAGTGGTCGACCATTCTTTTTGATTGACTTTACAGGCTCTGTCTTTGAGCAGGCATTAGGCTGACATTCCAGGCATTGTAGAGTATTATTAAACTGTCCCGACCCTTTGAGCCTAGAACTGAGAGGCTACGACAGAACTGAGAGAAAGGGGGAGAGGGAGAGAGAAATAGGGGAAAGAGAGGGAGAGAAAGGTGGAGACAGAGTGAGGGGGAGAGAGCGAAAGGAAAGAGAAACCTGGGGTTGTTCACATGCTTTCCCCAATCCTAGTCAGTAGCATGGTGGTGTGGGTTCATTGTCTCAGTGTTGCGTTTGTTTACAATACAACTCTAGAGTGCCTGGTGCCTACATCAGACTGTCTGATCTCTCCATACACACATGCACATATGCACGCAAGCGCATACGCACACACACACTAACACACTCCCTCTGTGTGTGTGTGTGTGTGGTTTAGTCACACATTGACCAGGACCACCAGATGGGCCGCTTAACAATCCACATGTTGATCCCTAAATGAAATGATCACTCAGTCCCATAATCTCACTCATCCAATCTAGAGATCCCAGGTCGCCCTGGCTGAGTCTCCCAGCCAAGTCCCAATCCCCCCTGGAAATGTCTCTGTGAAATCCCCCTGATGCTCCAGGGAATTCCAGCCAGTCATGGGACTGTCCCTGTCCCCAGCTCAAAAACAAACACACCACTTCTGGCACAGAGTTGATAAACCCTTGGTAAAATATTGCAAACCTAAGGGAAATAATAAACACAATCTACACAGACACATCTATACTAGTGCACATACAAAAGCTTACAAAAAGGGACTTCAAGAGAAACACATAAACATAAGAGAAACACATAAACATTAGCAGAAACAGTCTGAGACACACACTGCCCCACACATGAAGGGGTCGTTCCATGAAAAGAGCTCCTTTTGCATCCCTTTGATATTTTAAGGAGATATTGTGCACCAATATTGAATTTTATAAAAAGTACTTAAATAGTACTTTAAAGTACCTTTACTTAAGTAGTTTTGGGGGGTATCTGTACTTTACTATTTATATTTTGACAACTTTTTAACTCCACTCGATTCCTAAAGACAATAATATACGTTTTACTCCATACATTTTCCCTGACACCCAGAAGTACTCGTTACATTTGGAATGCTTAGCAGCACAGGAAAATAGTCCAATTCACACACTTATCAAGAGAACATCCCTGGTCCTCCCTACTGCCTCTGATCTGGCGGACTCACAAAACGTTTGTAAAGATGCTCGAGTGTTGGATTGTGCCCCTGGCTATCCATAAATTTACAAAACAAGAAAATTGTGCAGTCTGGTTTTCATAAAGCTGGGTTTCCCAAATTCAGTCCTCGGGGCCCAAAGGGGTGCATGTTGAGATTTTTGCCCTAGCACTACACAGTTGATTCAAATAAACAACTAATCATCAAGCTTTGATCATTTGAATCAGCTGTGCTGTGTTAGGGCAAAAAGTAAAACATGTAGCCCTTGGGGTCCTGAGGATCGTGTATGGGAAACGCTTACTTAAAGGAATTCTGAAATTATTTATTATTTTACTTTTTAAGTATATTTGACAAATTACATTTACTTTTGAGACTTAAGTAACATCAAATACTTTTAGACTTTTCCTCAAGTATTATTTTGCTGGGTGACTTTCACTTTTACATTAGTAATTTTTTATAACAATTATTTAGAGTCTAAGATGTTGGGGAGGCTGACATATGGAATTGTTTTAAGATGGTTACACTATGTATCATTTAGCTATTTGATTTAGAATTTTAGGACTCCTTTAGGTATCGGCAAAAATTATTTTTTTAAATGGGGGGGGGGGGGGGGGGGACAAAATGTTGATTTTGGTCTTTACTGCTAAAGCCCATAGAAACGCGTTGAATAACACATTCATAAATGGCACAAAAAGGACAGTCAAAAAAATGATCATAATTCTAAATCTAGGAGATATAAATAACTCTGGTGGATTGAGATGCAGATATCTCTATTGACAGATTTCAATGATTGTCTTTGTTATGTAACTTAGTCCGACTCACCGGTGTGTCATTTGATTCTAGGGGGTTAAGGTATCTATACTTACTCTAGGTATCTATACTATACTCTAGTTTGACAATTAGGTTATTTCCCCCCCACTGAATGAAGTGCCCTTTGATATAGAATCCCCCCAAAATGTTGTTATAATCAGATTTTTTTCTATGAATAAAGACTTTCTAATGTGCCACAATTCTGTATTTTGACATGTCCCTCTGTGAATTTAAGATTTGAACCAACTTCACCCCAACATTTCTCCAGCTTTTCACCATCATTTGTAAATATTTTGTTGCTTTGACGAAGTCATTTCGTAAGATTATTTATTTGATGTGATAAGTGATGCAATGCATGTCCCTCACCCACCCTGTTGGTGAACTGAACTCTCATTTTAATGTGGGGAAACTAGTCCTTTTAAATAATATTTTCAAAAGAAACAGTGAACATCTAATAGTCAAATCATAGTGTCGAAGAATGTGAGCTGTTTCTACACTTTTCGGCCATTTTTTCTGGTCTTTTCTGTTGAAAAACTGAGCTGGCCGAGCACAACGCGTCAACACTGTTACCAATAGATAGACAATCTAGAAATGTTTAACAATTTAAATTTTTTTGTGAAGCTTGAATTCAATTGACCCTCCCTGTTGTACACAAGCTTCCATTCCCACTCTAACAAGGGGATGTGTTGCTGATTTAAGATTGAATCGCCAACCCTGTTGCAGTCAACTGTGGGGTACGGTCAACCCTGTCCCTTTAGTTGGAACTTAATAGGCACTTACTATCGTCGTTTAAAAAAAAATGTACCTCTTACAATTAGAAAATGTGTTTTTTACTAAGTTAAACATGTGTTCATGACAGAATGTTACAATTGGTTGAATTTATATGTGTGTGCACGTGCATCTCTATGTTTAAAGTAGTATTGATACATAAAGGAAGGTGAGGAGATTTCAGGCAAGATTAGGGAAAAACAGTGAGTATATAACACAGCCATCTGTATCAGATGATGTATGGGTAGTAGGGCATGGAAAAGAGGGGTGTGTTCACTCCCCTAACGCTAATCTGGTCCCCTTCCTCAGGGTTTAGAGGGGCACCTCTCATGGCTAAATCATATCTGCAAGCTTACCAGGAGACTGAGATGATGAGGATGATGAGGTATAAGACGGCCTTACAGCCATGCATCTTAAAATGGCTTTTTAATCATCGTGTATGTGTGTTTTTGTGTATTATCATCTCTGTTGTTGTCCTCTTGTTGGAGGTATATTCCTGTTTGTGATGTTGTAAGTCCTCAAAATTGATTGTGAGGGGAGTTGAAAACTTCACTATGGGTAATAATAGAAAAGCAAAACATGGCAGATACATGATGCGTAACTCAATTGTTTGTAATTGTTTATAGCTCAAAATTGTTTCAAGCCACTGGTTCCAAATACTGCAACCCGCGTGCATCGCATGCATCTAACAGTTTACTAAACTCTGGTTCTATAATCACCTCCTTGTTCTGTACTAAGAGTTCTGACTTTGGACCTAACTCTAACTAGAGGTTTTGACTGTGTGGATGAGTCTAACATGTTGGGCGACTGAGATTGGAGGGAGCATGTTTGTGCATATGTATGCGTGTGGCATTACGTGTCAACACTGTCGTGTGGGTCCCAAAAAGAGACAGCTGTTTTGAGCCGAGGGGCCTTCTTTCGCTGTGTCCAGCCTGTCCCTCAGCTCCTATTGTCTCCCCACGTCCCCTAACAAAGCCACGGGACCCCATTGTCTGACAGCAGATCCTATAAGAGCCCAAACATCTCACTAACTCAGACCACCAGCTCCATATATCCACCAGCAGTACTGACAGCTTACAAGGTGTGTGTGTGTGTGTGTGTGTGTGTGTGTGTGTGTGTGTGTGTGTGTGTGTTGCATGACTGCACATGTGTAATGGGTATTCCTAACAGGATAGTGGCTCCTGAAATCTGAGACCTGGAAGAAGTGAGTTAGAGTTGTAACCACCCCTATCCATCCACCACACAAATGCCACACACATATATGCGCACACACACACATGCACCACGCTCCTCCTTCTTCTCTCCAGGGGTCAAGTGCTACCCTAACTCTACACCCCAGCTTTTGTTTTCCTGTCTTCAGGATGAAGGCCCTCACATGGATCCAACATGCCTCGTAGGACCAGGAAGCCAGTAAAACAGAATGATTGTGTGCCTGTGTGTGTGCGCGCCTGCATTCGTGTGTGTGCCTGATAGGGAAAAGGGGGCTTGTAAACAAGAGCTTGATCAATCCAGTCAGAGGATGGCCAGTATGTGGACCCCCCCCCCCCCCCCCCCCCCCACCTCCTCCTTCAACACCATCCACTCTGTCCAGTTCTGTGAGAGAAAGCAGCTTTGTCTAGCTGGACTGGTCCTAATTACATGGCCAGGTGGAGAGAAGATTTAGCTTCTGCGCTGATCTCTCTCTCTGTCTCTCTGTCTCTCTCTCTCTCTCTCTCTCTCTCTTTACCTATCGTCAATCACCAACAAGGGCCAGTGTCCAAATTACCATTCCACAGCCAGCATAGACCATATATGCTGTTCAAGTGTTGTGTTCCCTAGATCTCACAATAACGCAAATCAGTAGTACCATTAACATTGGAGAGACCAAACCCACTGGCATGTCTGATCTTACTCATTTTCTTATTTCTTATACACACTCTTATTTAGTTCTGTTCAACAATGAATCATGTGATCAGTCAACATATGGGCCAGAGTTTGTGCATGTATTTGATCTGTGTGACCAGAAGAGCTGCTGGTGTGAATTAAATCTCCTTCTTGGTAGCGGTCCACTGCACGGTCAATGTGAGCAATTAAGGGTTAATTAGATGAATAACGGAGAGAGGCAGGCAGGGAGGCGGGGAGGGACATGGGCATGGGATTTGGAGTGTTTGCAAGGCATCAGAGGCAGTGTGATAGATTGGACTGGATAATTGTCCCTAAGGGTAGGTAGCCTGACCACTCCAAAATAATCACTATTACTCAGTAACAATACACAACGACTTCAATGCACACACATAATGTTGCTGAGAAAGTTTAATGGTGTTTATGTGTTGTGTTTGATTGAGATACGCAGATAGGTCTGTGCGAAGACCAGGATGTTTGAGCATGCTGTGCAGACCTGCCAAGCGGCAAGAGAGAGTATCCTGCAGATGACTTAGGCTATTGGAATGTATGGAATTCGGAAAGAGAGAGAGAGAGAGCTCTCTATCAGCTGCTCACACAGTATTCGTAAGTATTAATTTAAGCCATATCTGGATCAGTGCGGCACGCGTCAGATAACCAATGGGACATTAAACTCTTCCATTCCATTCCCTTCCCTCCCCTCCTGTTCCCCCTCTCCTCCCCTCCTGTTCCCCCTCTCTCTTTCCCTCCCTCAGACCTGTAGTAACATGTGTCCATGCTTGCGTGGTTTAGGACACCCCTCCCCCACACTCTGTCTCTTTCAGCTCACACACTCATGTGGCCGGAGCTGCCTTGCCTCTTTGCTCATTGTGTCCACACATATATCACTCTGCAGCTGACCAGTCCATCTGCCCTTCTCTCTCTCCCACCTCTGTCTCTAAATCCCCATCCTTATACCATTTCTCCATAAACATAGTTCTCTTTTTCCCTTCCTCCTTTCTTTGGGTTACTCTCTGCCTGCCCTCGGCTGTTTCTCCATGCATTCCTCTGTGTGGAATGGCTAAACGGTCACTCTGATCTTGCTGTTGGCTACAGACTGAACAAACTCGACATCATTGCAGGCCAGGGCTCTATAAGCCTTTACCACCTAATGAGGACCTTAAATCAACTGGACTCAAAATTTGCTTAATGAGCTGTCATGAACACTATGGTGGCCTGATGCACACGTTTGTGTGTGTGTGTGTGTGACCGAGAGAGAGATACACAGAGAGAGAAAGAGTGTCTGTGTGTGCACGTGAATCACTCCACACCACTCTAATTAGAGCTCATTTACACCCCGCCACTAACGACCTGACTCTTCCTCACAGAACTACTTCACCCTGAGCAACTGTTTAGATACGATCCACAAAATATATTCACTACCACGTTTTTATCACACACTCCTAATTATGACGTGTGTGTGTGTGTGTGTGTGTGTGTGTGTGTGTGTGTGTGTGTGTGTGTGTGTGTGTGTGTGTGTGTGTGTGTGTATGTGTGTGTGTGTGTGTGTGTGAGAGAGAAGTTTCTCTATGGGGAAAAATCTAACACAGAAGTGTGAGTCTTTCCAAAAGCAGGTATGTTACAGACGTGCGCTAAACAATCTTATCGCAGTCAAGACACAAAGCATGTGTGTACCCACAATTCACTTCTTCTTTTCAAAACCCCCCAAAACCAAATTGTAGGCTCCAATATCTCTGCTTATAGTAGCGGTCCTGCTAGCACACAGAGGTAGGTAAGGTGTGTCCCTAATGTATTATTCAAATCATGTTAGTGTGGTAATCCTGTTAAACCTTCTCCTAATCAATAACATCAGTCAATATAAGCATATTCATTAGCTTGTCTTAGAGACCCCTCATGCAAAGCACACATGCATGTGGAAGCATAACAATCTATCTACCCAGCTATCACCACAAATACACACCTATTTATGGTAATGCATTACTAAAAACAATAAGAAGCTAGAAATGTGTCCCAACAAAATAATTAACATCCAAAACACACAACATAATAATGTACGCAGAGCCAATTGATTATTGGGTTTAGTTTAACACCAAGAAATAGGAAAGGATATGATGGCAGAGTCCAAGGCTGCTAATTTTACTCTCTCCGTGTGGATAAAGCGCTACATTACATAACGAGGAGGGACTGCTCACTGTGACATAATCAGTCCTCCACTGTACCAGCACACTTCAATTACATGGAGGATAGAGGATAGATAGAATATTCTCTACCCCAATAGATTGGACAGCAAGATCATTGTTGCACTGACTATACGCACACACACTGGACCCACATACTCCCACAAACTTACATTGACATCCTAACACACACACTACATACAGTGCATTTGGGAAAGTATTCAGACTCCTTGACTTTTTTTTTTTTTTTAACATTATGTTATGTTACAGCCTTATTCTGAAATTGATTCAGAAATCTACACACAATACCCACTAATGAAAAAGTGAAAACAGGTTTTTAGAAATGTTTGCAAAAAACAGACACCTTAAGTATTCAGACCCTTTGATATGAGACTCGAAATTGAGATCAGGTGCATCCTGTTTCCATTGATGTTTCTACAACTTTATTGGAGCCCACCTGTGGTAAACACAATTGATTGGACATGATTTGTAAAGACACACACCTGTCTATATAAGACCCCACAGTTGACAGTGCATGTCAGAGCAAAAACCAAGCCATGAGGTCGAATGAATTTTCTGTAGAGCTCCGAGACAGGATTGTGTCGAGGTACAGAGCTAGAGGTACATTTCTGCAGCATTGAAGGTCCCCAAGAGCACAGTGGCTTCCATCATTCTTAAATGTAAGAAGTTTAGAACCACCAAGACTCTTCCTAGAGCTGGCCACCCAGCCAAATTGAGAAATCGGGGAGGGAGGTGACCAAGAACCCGATGGTCACTCTGACAGAGCTCTAGAGTTCCTCTGTAGAGATGGGAGACCCTTCCAGAAGGACAACCATCTATGCAGCACTCCACCAATTAGTCCGTTGTACTAGAGTGGCCAGAAGGAAGCCACTCCTCAGTAAAAGGTACATGGCAGTCCACTTGGAGTTTGCCAAAAGGCACCTAAAGTCTCTCAGACCATGATAAACAATCTCTGGTCTGATGACACCAAGATTGAACTCCCAGACTGGGGTGAAGATTCACCTTCCAACAGGACAATGACACACAGCACAGGAGTGGCTTCGGGACAAGTCTCTGAATGTCCTTGAGTGGCCCAGCCAGAGCCTGGACTTGAACCCAATCGAACATCTCTGTAGAGACCTGAAAATAGTTGTGCAGCAACGCTCCCCATCCAACCTGACAGAGCGTGAGAGGATCTGCAGAGAAGATTGGGAGAAACTGCCCAAATACAGGTGTGCAAAGCTTGTAGCGTCATACCCAAAAATACTTGAGGCTGTAATCCCTGCCAAAGGTGCTTCAACAAAGTACTGAGTCTGAATTCTTATGTAAATGTAATATATATATACTGTATATCTATTTTTTTCATACATTAGCAAACATTTCTAAAAACTTGTTTTTGCTTTGTCATTATGGAGTATTGTGTGTAGATTGATGTGGGGAAACACTTTAAATCCATTTTAGAATAAGGTTGTAAAGTAACAAAATGTGGAAAAAGTCACGGGTCTGAATACTTTCCGAAGGCAAAGCTACCTCAATTATCTCGCACCCCTGCCCATTGACTCTATACTGGTACTCCTTGTACATAGCCAAGTGAATTTTACTCATTATTGTTATTCGTTATTCACTGTATTTATGCCTCATGCCACTATTCCCATTATTCTTTTTAACTGTGCATTGTTGGAAAGGGACTTTCACTGTAAATCTACACCTGTTGTTTACAAAGCATGTGAAAAATACTAATTTATTGGATTTGTTTAAAACTAGCCTTAAACACGCTGGTGGTCGCCATTCAGAAATAAAGAGAGAAAGAGCAAGAGAGCCAGAGAGAAAGAGACAGCAACTCAGCTCTTTCTTTAAAATTCCTCAATGTGAAGCACAGAGAAAAGAGACTCAGCTGTTAAAGTTATTATCCCCTCTCCAATATCCCGTTTCTCAGTTCCCTCCCTCACGCCTTCACCTCCCCCTTTTCCACTGGCCACAGGAGAAATGTCCAAGACTGAGTGTCAAGACTGAGAAAGACAACCAAATTAGCGCATGCACATGCGCATGCACAGACAGTGTAACCCCCATCCGCTCCATACACACACTTACTGTGGAGGGTGACAGGACTGGGCATTCTGCCGCCCTGCTCCCTGGTAAAGAGGAGAGGACTGAGTCCACTCAGTGTTGGTGGAAGCGGGGACACACGTTACACTTTCTGCTGCTGGCTGGTCCCACGCTGCTGGCCATCTGAGTGGGTCTGTTAGTGTTTGTTGTCATACACCACTCCATTGCTAGCCTCAGTACCCTCCACTACACACTAACGACTGGAATGGAGAGAGAGCAGTGAGTTAGACAGCGCTGGAAAAAATATATGTACATAATCACATAAAACTCGAACATCAAAAAGGTGTATTCACTCTCTGGTTGTATGTTCCCATTGAAGTGACCCAAATGCAAAGACTTATTTTCCTCCTCAAGCACGTTCATGCTCACTCACTAGCACTTGCTCACTCTAGCCCCCTAGGTCACTAGCTCACTTGGTTAGCCACTTGTTCACTCACATGCAAAAGTATTTACAGACCAGAAAAACAATTGTCAGAAGCACTTATTACTAATGCTAATACATAATTACCATGACTGAAAGGAAGCATGTAATTGAGAGTAAGATCATCTAAAATGTGTAAAACCTTAATATTTCCATACACATTAGGTCTGTTATTGGAAAAATATACAGCTAACGGGAATGGGAGAACTCTTCAGGAAAGGCATGTGCACAATCAAAACCAAACAATATATAGTGTTGCTCACAGTCTGAGTGTTCGTGTAACAGCGGTGCTAATCGCTCTGACAGAAAGGGAACAGCTTCTGCCCTCTGACCATAAAACCACAATATCACCATCAGAAGAAAAATGACTAAAGAGTATCCAATCCTCTGGACCCATCCACGCGTCCACATACTCACACAGTTATACACCAAAAATAACCATCAGATCTTTGCACTTTGTCAAGTGTTGAAGAATGCAGCCGTGTTATTACCATCTAAAGCAAAAATGCAGGAAACAGGATGAAAATATGAAGATAACTGAGGAATTTGAGTATCAGAGAGGATCAACATTTAAATAATAGACACATGGTAGAGAAGAAAAAACGTAAATAAGGATTGAGAGTGTGGAATGGAGGAAGATTTTTTATATATTTCTAACAGAGGACAAAAATATCTAAATTCAACAGCAGGTTTAGAGAGGAATAAATAAAGGGATATCACAAAACCAGATATGGGAGAAAAAGAGAAGAGAAAAGCAGAAAATAATAGGAATGTGGAGAGCAGAGTGAGAGAAGAAATACAGAAGATAGATAGAAAAAAGCAGGAAAATGAAAACAGAAAGAAAGGAAGATAAAACTCTAAAACAGAATCCAGTCCTACCTGCTCATGCTTTATTTCCTTGATATCATGCGTCCTATGTGGAAGCCAATAGAATAACCCACACGGTAAGACAGTGTAGAGCAGTGGTGTATATGGCCATCCCTCTTTTTCACTTCTGGGACCCTACCCTTCTCTCTCTGCTCTCCCCTCTCTCCCTCCGTTAGTGACAACAGAGCAGCACATGCATCCCCTCCCCCATCCACTCCTTCCCTCCCCCTCTCCCTCCCTCTCTTTTGTTAAAACTATTTAAGCAGGAAGGGAGAGGGGAAAAAGTGACCAATCATGCCATGTCAGAGAGGTGTGTGTGTGTGTGTGTGTGTGTGTGTGTGTGTGTGTGTGTGTGTGTGTGTGTGTGTGTATGTGTGTGTGTGTGTGTGTGTGTGTGTGTGTGTGTGTGTGTGTGTGTGTGTGTGTGTGTGTGTGTGTGTGTGTGTGTGTGTGTGTGTGTGTGTGTGTGTGTGAAAAAAGAGAGGATTGGTGTTTTTCTGATTGTGACTGGTGCACTGTTGAACACACATTCATCATACATACTGTAGATGCACGCACGCACACAGGCACATGCATACAGGCGGCTGAAAGATGCTGAATTTTCTCCTTCAGCGCTCACATAGGAAGTTGAGAATATGACTTTTATTGATTATAACATTGATCTAAGCATTGATGGAATGGTGGGGGTGAAACAACTCACCATGTCAATGACTAATACCTAACACTCCCCCTGCACATACAGTAAGTGTACAACACATTAGGAACACCTTCCTAATATTGAGTTGTACCTCCCACCCCTTTTGCCCTCAGAACACCCTCAATTTGTCGGGGCATGGAAGAAATCGCCTGCCTCTCCTCCCCCATCTGATAGCAAAGTCGAAGGAGCACAGCAAGAGGAGCATGACAATCAACAATGGTCGCATGTCATGAGCCGTGGAAGCCGAAGACAGCGGCTTCCGGTAAAACAGTCTACATTCCCAACGAGAGGCCCGGAGCAGATACAAACAACAAATAGTTTCGCCACCCTGGAGCCTGATCAGATCAAATCAAATGTATTTATATAGCCCTTCGTACATCAGCTGATATCTCAAAGTGATGTACAGAAACCCAGCCTAAAACCCCAAACAGCAAGCAATGCAGGTGTAGAAGCACAGTGGCTAGGAAAAACTCCCTAGAAAGGCCAAAACCTAGGAAGTAACCTAGAGAGGAACCAGGCTTTGAGGGGTGGCCAGTCCTTTTCTGGCTGTGCCGGGTGGAGATTATAACAGAACATGGTCAAGATGTTCAAATGTTCATAAATGACCAGCATGGTCAAATAATAGGTCTGGGACAGGTAGCACGTCCGGTGATCTTCCTGCACCTCCGTTGCCGAGGATACCTGTGTCTGCGGCCGCTGTGCCTACCATCTGTCAGAGGCCTACACCATCCTGTGAAGTGTGGGAGTGGGCAGATTTCCTTGTCCTTCTCGCAAGTCGTGATTTTGGGCAGCTCCATGGTAAGAAATGTGATTGTTCCTGGTGCAAAAACAACGTCCCATCTCGGGGCTTGAGTAAATTACATTACTAAGCCGCTCCCGAATGTACTACGCTAGGACATGGACATTAATTCTACCGTAGTCCATGTGGGTTTTAATGACACAATGAATGACAGCTCTGAACAGTCGAAACTGGATTTCAAAGAGCTGACTGACTCTCCGTTAAACACTAATAAAAGACCCATCATATCAGGCCCTGTGCCCTCTCTGAATAGTGGCATTGAATGCTTTAGCAGGATTCTTTCTCTTCACAACTGGCTACGTGATTATTGCAGCTCAATGGGTGTAACAAAACACGTTTCATAAGGAGGATGGGATCCACCCAAATCATTTGGGTTCCTGGATCCTTTCACAGCCACATAAGGTTGCGGTAAGACAATGACTTATCAATGACCCAAGCCCAGCTCAGTTACTCCCTACCATTGTGTCTCTGAGTCATCATAATGCAAATGTACAGTGCCTTGCGAAAGTATTCGGCCCCCTTGAACTTTGCGACCTTTTGCCACATTTCAGGCTTCAAACATAAAGATATAAAACTGTATTTTTTTGTGAAGAATCAACAACAAGTGGGACACAATCATGAAGTGGAACGACATTCATTGGATATTTATTGCAAAATTATTCAGCCCCTTTACTTTCAGTGCAGCAAACTCTCTCCAGAAGTTCAGTGAGGATCTCTGAATGATCCAATGTCGACCTAAATGACTAATGATGATAAATACAATCCACCTGTGTGTAATCAAGTCTCCGTATAAATGCACCTGCACTGTGATAGTCTCAGAGGTCCGTTAAAAGCGCAGAGAGCATCATGAAGAACAAGGAACACACCAGGCACGAGATACTATTGTGAAGAAGTTTAAAGCCGGATTTGGATACAAAAATATTTCCCAAGCTTTAAACATCCCAAGGAGCACTGTGCAAGCGATAATGTTGAAATGGAAGGAGTATCAGACCACTGCAAATCTACCAAGACCTGGCCGTCCCTCTAAACTTTCAGCTCATACAAAGAGAAGACTGATCAGAGATGCAGCCAAGAGGCCCACGATCACTCTGGATGAACTGCAGAGATATACAACTGTGGTGGGAGACTCTGTCCATAGGACAACAATCAGTCGTATATTTCACAAATCTGGCCTTTATGGAAGAGTGGCAAGAAGAAAGCCATTTCTTAAAGATATCCATAAAAAGTGTTGTTTAAAGTTTGCCACAAGCCACCTGGGAGACACACCAAACATATGGAAGAAGGTGCTCTGGTCAGATGAAACCAAAATTGAACTTTTTGGCAACAATGCAAAACGTTATGTTTGGCGTAAAAGCAACACAGCTGAACACACCATCCCCACTGTCAAACATGGTGGTGGCAGCATCATGGTTTGGGCCTGCTTTTCTTCAGCAGGGACAGGGAAGATGGTTAAAATTGATGGGAAGATGGCTGGGGCCAAATACAGGACCATTCTGGAAGAAAACCTGATGGAGTCTGCAAAAGACCTAAGACTGGGACGGAGATTTGTCTTCCAACAAGACAATGATCCAAAACATAAAGCAAAATCTACAATGGAATGGTTCAAAAATAAACATATCCAGGTGTTAGAATGGCCAAGTCAAAGTCCAGACCTGAATCCAATCGAGAATCTGTGGAAAGAACTGAAAACTGCTGTTCACAAATGCTCTCCATCCAACCTCACTGAGCTCGAGCTGTTTTGCAAGGAGGAATGGAAAAAAATGTCAGTCTCTCGATGTGCAAAACTGATAGAGACATACCCCAAGCGACTTACAGCTATAATCGCAGCAAAAGGTGGCGCTACAAAGTATTAACTTAAGGGGGCTGAATAATTTTGCACACCCAATTTTTATTTTTGATTTGTTAAAAAAGTTTGAAATATCCAATAAATGTTGTTCCACTTCATGATTGTGTCCCACTTGTTGTTGATTCTTCACAAAAAAATACAGTTTTATATATTTATGTTTGAAGCCTGAAATGTGGCAAAAGGTCGCAAAGTTCAAGGGGGCCGAATACTTTCGCAAGGCACTGTACATTATACCAGGGGCATTGGTAGACACAATGTAAGTAACCTAATTTATGTCCCTCTAACTGCCTCTGTTGATTCTACAGCTATTGTATGCAGCAATCACGTGTCCATGAACCAGATTTATGCTATTAGCACTGAGGCAGTGTGCCCTAGTAGGAAGTCCACTGTGTGCAGCTCACCCTGCACTAACATAAATAACATGAGAATATCTACTTCTGCTAAGCTTCCCAGTAAACCACATTCCTATAAAGCTTAGATGTTCATGTTAAAGATGCTCATGTTAAATTCTGATGAAGTAACATGGCTGGCTACAGGTTCATCTGCCTTCATCATTCTTGTGGGAAGCTGCTATAGACCACCAAGTGCTAACAGTCAGTATCTGGATAATGCTTGATAATGTATGTGATAATGTGATATTTTACTAGAACCAATTTTTATTTTCAATGACGGCCTAGGAACAGTGTGTTAACTCCTTGTTCAGGGGTAAAACAACATATTTTTTTTTACCTTGTCAGCTCGGGGATTCGATCTTTCAACATTTCGGTTACCACCCCATATAAACAGAGAGGTATATTTTCTGGATGCTGCCCACTCAAGAAAATGCTTCAAACTGTCACCAGTGTCCGCAACATGGTACAGGTGATCACAATATACTGTAGTAGGCAAATCAAGGAAAACCAAAGTTTCAAAGGCTGGGCCTAATATAGTGTATAAGAGGTCATAAAATATGTTTTGTAGTGATTCCTATGTTGTTCATGTAAAGAATATTTGTTTTTTCCTGTCATGACTGTACTGTGAGGATCACAATGGGTCAGATCAGCTTGGCAATGGCTGACAATAACCAGACCTTCTCCCACCCACAGAGGGGTGCGGGGGTTTTGACACATAAATTAAGCAGGAGAGGACTCTCTCTTTTCCCTTTAGTATCAACCAAAGGAATGTCTTTGTTTCACAAAGACTGTTTCTGCTGAAAACTCTAACACAGTCAAACTTGGATAATGGAACAATATTTCTAACAATGTGGGGAATGGTCAGTGGGGAGTTATGGAAAACAAATATAATATTGCTTTTCATTTTGTGATGTCATTAAAAACTGCATGGACGAAATACTGTAACTTGGAAAGGATACCCCCTTTATCTGTCAAGTTTCCATCCAATACATTTTGCATATAGTATGATTAAAGTATTTTTATTACGATATGAATGTGATTTTAGGAGTCATAAGAGAACTTCTAATCATATCCTTTGCACATTAAGAAGCCACACCCCGAGTGAGGTCAGAAGAGTGTGTCAGTGTAATGTAACCGTCCTTTTCAACCAGAGTGTTTAAAAGGACTGGCTAAGAATGAATATTTCAGACCAGGAAACATGAAGCAGAGCTACATGTTGTAATGGTTGAAACTTTGAACCTCAACACGAGGTGAAGAAATAAACTCACCTTCCTTTAAGACCAGAGAGACGGAGAGCTGCAGCTCAAGTCCATAGTGGTCTGAATCCTGAACCCTGAATAATCAACACAAGTAGGAAGAGGCAACAAACTCCCCTCTCAGTCCCTGGTACAGCTGATTAGCTGTTCTGAGTCCAATATCTCAAACTCTTCAAACCATCCCATCCTACTAAGAGTCTCAAATCACCGTAGTAGGCTACTCTCATCACCCCACTGGAATCATCGACACGGCTGACTTATCTTCAAATAAGCAGCTTCAGGAGCGAATGGAAGGGTGAACTCTGTAGTTCTGTTCAGGACTACACGATGGACAAGGGCACCCCCACATAAATGTGTTCATGATTTCTTATTCCAAACGGGCGGCAGTTCATGTGCAAACTATATGATTGTGAGAATAGTTATAGAATGTGTCCACGATAAGTGTCCCTTTCTCTCTCTATGTTGATGAGTAAATTGCCATATTGTGTAAGTCTGCTATGGACCTTTGTCTCATGTAGTAAGTGTATGTGCGTGTGTGTATTCTGTGTTATTATTTAGTTAGCTAGTAAGTAATTTTTTTTACCAATTTGTGTAGTACTGAATAATGAGCAAGGCTGTTTCTTTTGCAGATGCAAGAAAGTTACGACTGGTCAGGATGTTGATATGATAAGAGGTCATGATTAATAAATATGATTAATGATGATTAATATGGGAGTTGGTAACTCTTCAACCCTCTTTTGTGGTGCCCCAAATCCTAATGAGTTAATTGTTACATGATTAATTTAAAATCGGGAATATTAAACATAGTTAGTTGATTAAATAAATTACAGTATTCCGATTAATGAAGGTAAAGTGACGACAGTCCTTGGTGAGTAGTGGAGGCACAAGCAAACGTTGCACTTCACACATGTATGAAATTACTTATCCCAGTTACTAATAAATATGCACCCATTAATTAAGAACATTACTCTAAAAACTGTTAAATCCTTGTGGATTGATGAGGAATTGAACAATTGTATGGTTGAGAGGGATGAGGCAAAAGGAATGGCAAATAAGTCTGGCTTCACAACTGATTTGGCAAACATACTGCAAATTGAGAAATCATGTGATTAAATGGAATAAAAAGAACAAGAAACTACACTACGAAACAAAGTTAAATGTCATAAAAAAATGATAGTAAAAAGCTTCTTCATTTACATAATGGGAAAAAATGCAAACTCATTCACTAACTCATTTGGCTCATTCATTACAAAACCTACTGACATTGCCAACTACTTTAATTATTTTTTCATTGGCAGGATTGCCAAATTTAGGTATGACATGCCAGCAACAATCGCTGACACGACACATCCAAGTATATCTGACCAAATTATGAAAGACAAGAATTGTCATTTTCAATTCCGTAAAGTAAGTGTGGAAGAGGTGATAGAAAACAATAATTTATCAACAATGACAAGCCACTGGGGTCTGACAACTTGGTTGGAATATTACTGTGGATAATAGCGGACAATATTGCCACTCCCATTTGCCATATCTTCAATTTAAGCCTACTAGTAAGTATGTGCCCTCAGGCCTGGAGGGAAGCAAAAGTAATTCCACTACCTAAGAATAGTAAAGCCCCCTTTTAACCTCTTGAAGCTAGGGGGCACAATTTTTATTTTTGGAAAAATAACATTCCCAAAGTAAACTGCCTATTTCTCAGGACCAGATGCTAGAATATGCTTATAACTGACAGTTTAGGATAGAAAACACTAAAGTTTCCAAAACTGTAAAAATATTGTCTGTGAGTATAACAGAACTGATATTGCAGGCGAAATCCTGAGGAAAATCCAATCAGGAAGTGACTCTTATTTTGAAACCCCTGTCTTTCTATGCATCCATATTGCCCATTGAAAGGGATATCAACCAGATACCTTTTTCTGTGGCTTCCCTAAGCTGTCTACAGCCTTTAGACGTAGTTTCAGGCCTTTATTTTGAAGAATGAGCGTAAACGTCCACATTGCGTAAGTCGTCAGTTGTTGGCTCTCATTGTGATTTTTGCGCTAAACAGAGAGGTAGCCATTTTTCCTCCTGGTCCTAGTGAAAAGCCAACTGTCCCAGTTGATATATTATCGAATAGATATTTGAAAACCACCTTGAGGCTGGATTATAAAAAACGTTTGCCATGTTTCTGTCGATATTATGGATATAATTTTTGTCTGCGTTATCGTGACCGCTATTTCCGGTGGATTCCTAGGCATAACGCATCAAACTAACGGAGGTATTTGGATATAAAAAATATATTTATAGAACAAAAGGAGCATTTGCTGTCTAACTGGGAGTCTTGTGAGTGAAAACACCCAAAGCTCATCAAAGGTAAACGATTAATTTGATTGCTTTTCTGATTTTCGTGACCAAGTTACCTGCCGCTAGGTGTACATAATGTTTTGCTAGTATATCGATAAACTTACACAAACGCTTGTATTGTTTTCACTGTAAAGCATAATTTCAAAATCTGTGACGACAGGGTGATTAACAAAAGGCTTATATTTCACTTGTGACTTCATGAATATGAATATTTTCTAGTAAGATTATTTGACCGTTGCGCTATGCTATTTAGCGTAGTTGATGACAATTATCCCGGATCCGGGGGGGGGGGGGGGGGGGGGGGATCCAAGAGGTTCCAAGAGGTTAACAGGCTCAAATAGTCGACCAATCAGCCTGATACCAACCCTGAGTAAAGTTTTGGAAAAAATGGTGTTTGACCAGATACAATGCTATTTTACAGTAAACAAATTGACAACAGACTTTCAGCATGCTTATAGGGAAGGACATTCAACAAGCACAGCACTTACACAAATGACTGTTGATTGCCCGATAGAAAGTGATGATAAAAAGATTGTGGGGGCTGTTTTGTTAGAATTCAGTGCGGCTTTTGCTGAAAAACATATGTGTTATGGCTTTAACCCCCTGTTATATTGTAGATAAAGAGTTACCTGTCTAACAGAACACAGAGGGTGTTCTTTAATGGAAGCCTCTCCAACATAATCCAGGTAGAATCAGGAATTCCCCAGGGCAGCTGTGGATAACTCAACACTATACACTTCAGCTACTACAGCAACTGAAATGATTTCAACACTTAGCAAAGAACTGCAGTAAGTTTCACAATGGGTGGCAAGGAATAGGTTAGTCCTAAATATTTAAAAAATGAATTGCAATGTATTTGGGACAAATCATTCACTAAACCCTAAACCTCAACTAAATCCTGTAATAAATCATGTGGAAATTGAGCAAGTTGAAGTGACTAAACTGCTTGGAGTAACCCTGGATTGTAAACTGTCATGGTCAAAACATATTGAAACAACAGTAGCTAAAATGGGGAGAAATCTGTCCTTAATAAAGTGCTGCTCTACCTTCTTAAAAGCATTATCAACAAGGCAGGTCCTACAGGCTCTAGTTTTGTCACACCTGGACTACTGTTCATTTGATTGGTCAGGTGCCACAAAGAGGGACTTAGGAAAATTGTAATTGGCTCAGAACAAGTCAGCACGGCTGGCCCTTGAATGTACACAGAGAGCGAACATGAATAATATGCATGCCTCCTGTATCAAAGTAGAGGAGAGATTGAATTAATTAATACTTGTATTTGTGAGAGGTGAGAGGACATGTTGAAAGCACCAAGCTGTCTGTTTTAAATGACTAGAACACAGCTCAGACACCCATGCATACCCCACAAGTGATGTCACCAGAGGTCTCTTCACAATCCCCAAGTCCAGAACAGACTATGGGATGTGCACAGTACTACATAGAGCCATGACTACATGGAACTCCATTTCACAACAAGGAACTCATGCTAGCAGTAGAAAAACAGATAAAAATACACCTTATGGAACAGCGGGGTCTGTGAAGCAACACAAATATAGGCACAGACATTGCATACACACACAATAACATACACACTATTCTTCCGCGCCCAGAAACCTGCTCCTTTTACTCTCTGTTCTGAACACACTAGACGACCAGTTCTTTTAGCCTTTAGCCGTACTCTTATCCTACTCCTCCTCTGTTCCTCTGGTGATGTAGAGGTTAACCCAGGCCCTGCAGCCCCCAGCATCACTCCCATTCCCCAGGCGCTCTCATTTGTTGACTTCTGTAACCGTAAAAGCATTGATTTCATGTATGTTAACATTAGAAGCCTCCTCCCTTAGTTTGTTTTATTCACAGTTTTAGCACATTATGCCAACCTGGATGTCCAAGCCGTGTCTAAATCCTGACTTAGGAAGGCCACCAAAAATCCTGAAAGTTCCATCCCTAACTATAACATTTTCCAACAAGATAGAACTGCCAAAGGGGGCGGAGTTGCAATCTACTGCAGAGTTCTGTCATAATATCCAGGTCTGTGCCCAAACAATGCGAGCTTCAAAAATACATTCCTCTCCATCTTAAATAAGAATACCCCATTCCAAAAATGTTGAACTATGAACAGATATAGCCCTTGGTCCACCACAGACTTGACTGCCCTTGACCAGCACAAAAACATCCTGTGGCGTTCTGCATTAGCATCGAATATCCCCCGCGATATGCAACTTTTCAGGGAAGTCAGGAACCAATATACTCAGTCAGTTACAAACAGAAATTAGCTTCCTGTAGCACTAATTCCAAACAGTTTTGGACACTGTAAAGTCCATGGAGAATAAGAGCACCTCCTCCCAGCTGCCCACTGCACTGATGGTAATACACTGTCGCCACTGATAAATCTTCGATAATCGATTATTTCAATAATAATTTTTCCACGGTTGGCCATGCTCTCCACCTGGCTACCCCTAACCCGGCCAACATCTCAGCACCCCCTGCAGCAACTTGCCCCCCCCCCCCCCTCCTGCATCTCCTTCACCCAAATTCAGACTGCAGATGTTCTGAAAGAACTACAAAATCTGGATCTCCACAAATCAGCTGGGCTAAACAATCTGGACCCTCTCTTTCTAAAATGATTATCCGAAATTGTTGCAACCCCTACTACTAGCCTATTCAACCTCTCTTTGAGATCCCCAAAGATTGGAAAGCTACCGCTGTCATGCCCCTCTTCAAAGGGGTAGACACTCTAGACCCAAACTGTTATAGACCTATATCCATCCTGCCCTGCCATTCTAAAGTCTTCGAAAGCTATGTTAATAAACAGATCACCGACCATTTCGAATCCCACCATACCTTCTCCGCTATGCAATCTGGTTTCCGAGCTGGTCATGGGTGCCCTTCAGCCATGCTCAAGGTCCTAAATGATACCATAACCACCATTGGTAAAATACAGTACTGTGCAGCCGTCTTCATCGACCTGGCCAAAGCTTTTGACTCTGTCAATCACCACATTCTTATCGGCAGACTCAACAGCCTTGGCTTCTCAAATGACTGCCTCGCCTGGTTCACCAACTACTTCTCAGATAGAGTTCAATGTGTCAAATCGGAGGGCCTGTTGTCCAGAACTCTGGCGGACTAAATGGGGGTGCCACAGGGTTCACTTCTCAGGCCGACTCATTTCTCTGTATATATCAATGATGTCGCTCTTTCAGTGATACTCTGATCCACCTCTATACAGACGACATCATTCTGTATACATCCCTTCTTTGCTAACAAACCTCCAAACGAGCTTCAATGCCATACAACACCCCTTCCGTGGCATCCAACTGCTTTTAAAAGCAAGTAAAACTAAGTGCATGCTCTTCAATGGATGACTGCCCGCAACCTCCTGCCCGACTAGAATCACTACTCTGGACAGTTCTGACCTAGAATATGTGGACAACTATAAATACCTACAGTTGAAGTCGGAAGTTGACATACACTTAGGTTGGAGACATTAAAACTAGTTTTTCAACCACTCCACAAATTTCTTGTTATTAACAAACTATAGTTTTGCCAAGTCGGTTAGGACATCTACTTTGTGCATGACACAAGTAAATTCCCCCACAATTATTTACAGACAGATTATTTCACTCATAATTCACTTCATTACAATTCCAGTGGGTCAGAAGTTTACATACACTAAGTTGACTGTGCCTTTAAACAGCTTGGAAAATTCCAGAAAATGGATATCATGGCTTTAGAAGCTTCTAAAAGGCTAATTCACATAATTTGAGTCAATTGGCGATGTACCTGCGGATGTATTTCAAGGCCTTTGTTTGACATCATGGGAAAATTAAAAAGAATCAGCCAAGACCTCAGAAAAAAATTGGAGATCTCCACAAGTCTGGTTCATTCCAAATGCCTGAAGGTACCACATTCACCTGTACAAACAATAGTATGCAAGTCTTAACACCATGGGACCACGCAGCCGTCATACCGCTCAGGAAGGAGATGCGTTCTGTCTCCTAGAGATGAATGTACTTTGGTGCGAAAAATGCAAATCAATCCCAGAACAACAGCAAAGGACCTTGTGAAGATGCTAGAGGAAACGGATATAAAAGTATCTATATCCACTGTAAAACGGGTCCTATATATCGACATAACCTGAAAGGCCGCTCAGCAATGAAGAAGCCACTGCTCTAAAACCGCCATAAAAAAGCCAGACTACAGTTTGCAACTGCACATGGGGACAACGATCATACTTTTTGAAGAAATATCCTTTGGTCCAATGAAACAAAAATAAAACTGTTTGGCCATAATGACCATCGTTATGTTTGGAGGAAAAAGGGGGAGGCTTCCAAGTCAAAGAACACCATCCCAACCGTGAAGCACGGGGGTGGCAGCATCATGTTGTGGGGGTGCTTTGCTGCAGGAGGGACTGGTGCAATTCACAAAATAGATGGCATCATGAGGGTGTAAAATTATGTGGATAAATTGAAGCAATATCTCAAGACATCAGTCAGGAAGTTAGAGCTTGGTCGCAAATGGGTCTTCCAAATGGACAATGACCCCAAGCATACTTCCAAAGTTGTGGCAAAATGGCTTAAGGACAACAAAGTCAAGGTATTGGAGTGGCCATCACAAAGCCCTGACCTCAATCCTAGAGAACATTTGTGGGCTGAAAGAAAAAGTGTGTGTGAGCAAGGAGGCCTTAAATCCTGACTCAGTTACACCAGCTCTGTCAGGATGAATGGGCCAAAATTCACCCAATTTTTGAGGGAAGCTTGTGGAAGGCTACCCAAAACGTTTGACCCAAGTTAAACAATTTAAAGGCAATGCTACCAAATACTAATTGAGTGTATGTAAACTTCTGACCCACTGGGAATGTGATGAAAGATATAAAAGCTGAAACAAATCATTCTCTCTACTATTATTCTGACATTTCACATTCTTAAAATAAAGTGGTGATCCTAACTGACCTAAAACAGGGAATTTTTACTGGGATTAAATGTCAGGAATTGTGAAAAACTTCTGACTTCAACTGTAGGTGTCTGGTTAGACTGCAACCTCTCCTTCCAGCAACTCCAATCCAAAATTAAATCTAGAATCGGCTTCATATTTCGCAACAAATGCCGCCAAACATACCCTCGTAAAACTGACTATCCTACCAATCCTTGACTAAAGGGTAGAGCTGCCTCTTTCAAGGTGTGGGACTCTAACCCGGAAGCTTACAAGAAATCCTGCTATGCCCTGTGACGAACCATCAAACAGGCAAAGCGTCAATACAGGGCTAAGATTGAATCATACTACACAGCTGCTCCGACGCTCGTCTTATGTGGCAGGGCTTGCAAACCATTACAGACTACAAAGGGAAGCACAGCCGCGAGCTGCCCAGTGACACGAGCCTACTAGACGAGCTAAATCACTTCTATGCTCTCTTCGAGGCAAGCAACACTGAGGCATGCATGAGAGCATCAGCTGTTCCGGACGGCTGTGTGATCACGCTCTCCATAGCCGATGTGAGAAAGACCTTTAAACAGGTCAACATACACAAGGCTGCGGGGCCAGACAGATTACAAGGATGTGTGCTCCTGGCAGACCCATAGCACTCATGTCCGTAGCCATGAAGTGCTTTGAAAGGCTGGTAATGGCTCACATCAACACCATTATCCCAGAAACCCTAGACCCACTCCAATTTGCATACCGCCCAAACAGATCCACAGATGATGCAATCTCTATTGCAACCCACACTGCCCTTTCCCACCCGTACAAAAGGAACACATCTGTAAGAGAATGCTATTCATTAACTACAGCTCAGTGTTCAACACCATAGTGCCCTCAAAGCTCATCACCAAGCTAAGGATCCTGGGACTAAACACCTCCCTCTGCAACTGGATTCTGGACTTCCTGACAGGCCGCCCCCGGGTGGTGAGGGTAGGTAGCAACACATCTGAAACGCTGATCCTCAACACTGGAGCCCCCCAGGGGTGCGTGCTCAGTCCCCTCCTGTACTCCCTGTTCACCCATGTTTGCACGGCCAGGCACGAATCCACCATCATTAAGTTTGCAGACGACGCAGCAGCGGTCTGATCACCAACAACGACGAGACAGCCTATAAGGAGGAGGTCAGAGACCTGGCCGGGTGGTACCAGAATAACAACCTATCCCTCAACATAACCAAGATTTAAGGAGATGAATGTGGATGACAGGAATAGGAGGACCGAGCACGCCCCCATTCTCATCGATGGGGCTGTAGTGGAGCAGGTTGAGAGCTTCAAGTTCATTGGTGTCCACATCACCAACAAACTAGAATGGTCCAAACACACCAGACAGTCGTGAAGAGGACACTACAAAGCCTATTCCCCCTCAAGAAAGTAAAAAGATTTGGTATGGGTCCTGAGATCCTCAAAAGGTTCTACAGCTGCATGGTTGCATCACTGCCTGGTACGGCAATTGCTCGGCCTCCGACAGCAAGGCACTACAGAGGGTGGGGCTAAGCTGGCTCCCATCCAGGACCTCTACACCAGGCGGTGTCAGAGGAAGACCCTAAAAATTGTCAAAGACCCCAGCCACCCCAGTCATAGGCTGTTCTCGCTACTACAGCATGGCAAGCGGTACCAGAGTGTCAAGTCTAGGACAAAAAGGCTTCTCAGTTTTTATCCCAAGCCATAAGACTCCTGAATAGGTTATCAAATAGCTACCCATACTATCTGTATTGTGTGCCCCCCCAACCCCTCTTTTACGCTGCTGCTACTCTCTGTTTATCATATATGCATAGTCGCTTTAACTATACATTCATGTACATACTACCTCAATTGGCCCGACCAACCAGTGCTCCCGCACATTGGCTAACCGGGCTATCTGCATTGTGTCCCGCCAACCATCCCCTGCCAACCCCTCTGTTACGCTACTGCTACTCTCTGTTCATCATATATGCATAGTCACTTTAACCATATTGTCACGTTCTGACCATAGTTCTTTTGTGTTTTCTTTGTTTTAGTGTTGGTCAGGACGTGAGCTGAGTGGGCATTCTATGTTGTGTGTCTAGTTTTCCCATTTCTATGTTTGGCCTGATATGGTTCACAATCAGAGGCAGGTGTTAGTCATTGTCTCTGATTGGGAACCATATTTAGGTAGCCTGTTTTGTGTTGGGTTTTTGTGGGTGGTTGTCTTCTGTCTTCGTGTGTCTGCACCAGACAGAACTGTTTAGGTTGTGCCACATTTGTTATTTTGTAGTGTTCATGTTTATCGTCTATATTAAACATGATGAACACTAAACACGCTGCACTTTGGTCCTCTCCTTTGTCCACAGAAGAAATCCGTTACACATATCTACATGTACATACTACCTCAATCAGCCTGACTAACTGGTGAATGTATGTAGCCTCGCTACTTTTATAGCCTCGCCACTGTATATAGCCTCGCTACTTTTATAGCCTCGCCACTGTATATAGCCTCACTACTGTTTTTCACTGTCTTTTTACTGTTATTTTTATTTCTTTACTTACACATTGTTCACCCAATACCTTTTTTGCACTATTGGTTAGAGCCGCCTGTAAGTAAGCATTTCACTGTAAGGTCTACTACACCTGTTGTATTCGGCGCACGTGACAAATAAACTTGGATTTGATTTGACTTTGGAGATGTAATTTACAAAACAGCCCCCAACAGTCTACTCAGCAAACTGGATGTGGTCTGTCACAGTGTCATGCGTTTTCTCACCAAAGCCCCATATACTACCCACCACTGCGACCTGTATGCTCTCGTTGGCTGGCTCTCACTACAAATCTGTTGCCAAAATCACTGGCTCCAGGTAATCTATAAGTCTTTGCTAGGTAAAGCCCTGCCTTATCTCAGCTCACTGGTCACCATAGCAGCACCCACCCATAGCACACACTCTAGCAGGTATATTGCACTGGTCATCCCCAAAGCCAACACTTCCTTTGGCCGCTGGTACGTTCCCCAGGTTCTGTGTTGTGGGTTTGTATGTGTATATGTTTCAGAATCGCTTCCTAGATTCCAAGCAGCTGATTGGTCGGCCCCGTTGAAGATTAGAGCTCTGACCCTCTCCCCCTTGTCAGGAGATACAGCTGTCTGCAATTACCGACTCCTTCTGCAGCTTGAAAAGCCAGTGTTCCTTTGTTAGGAGAGAGTTTATTTGTATGACCTGTGTTTCGTTGTTGGTCTGTAGAATTTGTTGTAAAGTATTTTGTAGCCTGTCCTGCAGAGGTATGTTTATGTCAACAGGACTCAGTGTTTTTGACGATTGAAATTGTTCACTTTAAATTTGAATTATTATTTTTCAGTTGTTCCCGGGGGGAAGGGGAAGGCACCTTGGGAGTACTTAGGCAAGAGGCCTGCGGGCGTACATATACCTGTAGTTTGTACTCTGTCCATGCACACTAGGTAAGACCTGGGCGGACCACACCCTGTATTTTGGTTAGCACCTGGCGTTAAGGTTAGGTAAGTAGTAGGTAGGCAGGTAAGGTAGGAGAGAGGACTCTAACTCTTACTTTCCATGCTTTGGCTCCATCGAGCCCCTTTTTACCACATTACCATGTCAAGGAAATAAATTCCCAGTAAACTGTAATATTCTCTGCCTCTGTCATACTTACCCTCACCTACAATCACATACCTCTTTCACTCCATGGGGAGTTGAGTGTAGCAGGGGTTTGCTTTCCAGCCTTCAAGAGGCATGTGTAACAGCCGCCTTTCCTTCCAGTTCTCTGCTGCCAGTGACTGGAACGGATAGCAAAAATATCTGAAGCTGGAGTCTTATCTCCCTCTCAAACTTTAAGCATCAGTTGTCAGAGCAGCTTATCGATCACTGTACCTGTACACAGCCGATCTGTAAATGGCACACCCAACTACCTCATCCCCATATTATTACTTATCCTCTTGCTCTTTTGCACTCCGGTATCTCTACATGCATATCATCATCTGCACATCTATCACTCCAGTATTAATGCTAAATTGTAATTATTTCGCCTCTATGGCCTATTTATTGCCTACATCCCTACTCTTCTACATATGCACACACTGTACATAGCTTTTCCTATTGTGTTATTGACTGTACTGTTGTTTAACTCTGTTTTTGTTGCACTGCTTTGTTTTATCTTGGCCAGGTCACAGTTGTAAATGAGAACTTGTTCTCAACTGGCCTACCTGGTTAAATAAAGGTAAAGTAAAATAGAAAACACACACGTACACATGGATTTTGTGTTGTAGATATGTGGTAGTGGAATATGGGCCTGGGGGCACACAGTGTGTTGTGAATTCTGTAATGAATGTATTGTAATGCTTTAAAATTGTAAATCTGCCTTGGCAGCAGCTAATGGGGTCCAGAATAAATACACAATCCATGTCTCAGTTGTAAAAAATCCTCCTTGAACCTGTCTCCTCCCCTTCATTTACACTGATTGAGGTGGATTTAACAAGTGACATCAATAAGGGATCATAGCTGTCACCTGGATTCACCTGGTCAGTCTATGTCATGGAAAGCGCAGTTCTTAATGTTTTGTACACTAGTGTGTGTGTCACATGTGCCTATGGTTCCATTTAGTCCTCATGCCCTTTCCCTCGTGTGCTTCATTTTGAATTGAGTTACTTAAACATGCTTTAATATTTATTTATTCCTAGAGTGTTCTGTGTTTTTGTTTACTTACTTGAGTGACTTTCCATTGAATTGGTTAAAACCTCTTTGAGCTAGGGTGCAGTATTTTCACGTCCAGATGAAAAGCGTGCCCAAAGTAAACTGCCTGCTACTCAGGCCCAGAAGCTAGGATATGCATATTATTAGTAGATTTGGATAGAAAACACTCTGAAGTTTCTAAACTGTTTGAATATCTGTGTATAACAGAACTGATTTGGCAGGTGAAACCCCGAGCACAATACATGCAGGGATTGTTTTTTTTTTTATCTCAATCTGTTTTCCATTAGTTGTCTATGGCAATCCCTTTTTAACAGATATGCTTGCAGTTCCTATGGATTCCACTAGATGTCAACAGTCTAGAAATTGGTTGATGTTTTTCCTTTGAGAAATGAAGAAGTAGCCCTGTTATTTCTATGTGTCACTCTGTTTTGGTGCGTACGACCTGGAACGTGCTTCACTTTGTTTTTGTCCGATATTGAGCACAGCATTTCCCGTCTTAAATATTTATTGATTATTTACATTTTAGGATACATAAATTTGGATTAGGAACGTTGTTTGAAATGTTTGGACCAAGTTTACAGGTAACTTATTAGATACTTTGTAGGCATGTTGGGTGAGTTGGAACCGGTGTATTTCTGAATCAAACGCGCCAAATAAATTGACATTTTGGGGATATAATGAAGGAATTTATCGAACAAAAGGACCATTTGTGATGTTTGAGTGCCAACAGAAGAAGATATTCAAAGGTAAGGCATGAATTATATCGTTATTTCTGATTTTTGTGTAGCACCTGCCTGGTTGAAATCTGATTATCATATGTTGGTATGCTGGGCGCTGTCCTCAGATAATCGCACGGTTTGCTTTCGCCATAAAGCATTTTTGAAATTGACACTGCGGCTGGATTAACAAGAAGTTACTCTTTAAACCAATGTATGACGTTTGTATGTTTTATGAATTCTTATTATGAGTATTTCTGTTTTTGAATTTGGCGCACTGCAATTTCACTGGGTGTTGTCAAATCGATCCTGCTAAAGGGATTGGCACGCAAAGGGATCCATAAGAAGTTAACCCCTTTCGAGCTCTCATCTCATTATGTGAATGAGTGTTAATTAAGAACCTGAGAACCCCCCCCCCCCATACCTGAGGAGTATCGGATTTAATGTGCTTCCCCTGCACAAAGGCAGCTCTCAGACAACATTCATGAGATTCAAGCAAGCAACTGGAGAGGACAGGTGCTGTAAACTGTGCTCAGCCACACCACTACCGCCGCGTCTGTGGTGAGGGGACTGGATGAGTGTGACCCTGGTTGGGAGGAGCCGATCGGAACGACCCTGCTCGGGATGAAGAGTCAAATTGACATGTGGGTGCGTATCAAAGGTTTTCAATATGAGAATGTTACGGATTAAGCTTTCTCCAGACATGGCCTTCTATTTATGCCAGTTCCTTTCAGCCAATTTGTATCATTAATATACAGTTGAAGTTAGAAGTTTACATACACTTAGGTTGGAGTCATAAAAACTTGTTTTTCAACCACTCCACAAATTTCTTGTTAACAAACTATAGTTTTGGGAAGTTGGTTAGGACATCTACTTTGTGCATGACACAAGTCAGTTTTCCAACAATTGTTTACAGAGAGATTATTTCACTTATCACTGTATCATAATTCAGGTGGGTCAGAAGTTTACATACACTACATCGACTGTGCCTTTAAACAACTTGGAAAATTCCAGAAAATTATGTCATGACTTTAGAAGCTTCTGATTCACATCATTTGAGTCAATTGGAGGTGTACCTGTGGATGTATTTCAAGGACTACTTTCAAACTCAGCGCCTTTGCTTGAAATCATGGGAAAATTAAAAAGAATCAGCCAAGAACTCATAAAACAAATTGGAGACCTCCACAAGTCTGGTTCTTTCCAAACGCCTGAAGGTACCACGTTCATCTGTACAAACAATAGTATGCAAGTATAAACACCATGGGACCACACAGCCGTCATACCGCTCAGGAAGGAGATGCGTTCTGTCTCCTAGAGATGAACGTACTTTGGTGCGAAAAGTGCAAATCAATCCCAGAACCACAGCAAAGGACCTTGTGAAGATACTGGAGGAAATGGGTATAAAAGTATCTATATCCACAGTAAAACAAGTCGTATATATCGACAACCTGAAAGGCAGCTCAGCAATGAAGAAGCCACTGCTCCAAAACCGCCATAAAAAAAAGCCAGACTACAGTTTGCAACTGCACATGGGGACAAAGATCATACTTTTTGGAGAAATGTCCTCTGGTCTGATGACCATCGTTATGTTTGGAGGAGAAAGGGGGAGGCTTCCAAGCCAAAGAACACCATTCCAACCATGAAGCACGGGGGTGACAGCATCATATTGTGGGGGTGCTTTTCTGCAGGAGGGACTTGTGCACTTCACAAAATAGATGGCATCATGAAAATTATGTGGATATATAGAAGCAACATCTCAAGCAAGGAGGCCTAACAACCTGACTCAGTTACACCAGCTCTGTCAGGAGGAATGGGCCAAAATTATTGTGGGAAGCTTGTGGAAGGCTACCCAAAACGTTTGACCCAAGTTAAACAATTTAAAGGCAGTGCTATCAAATACTAATTGAGTATATGTAAACTTCTGACCCACTGGGAATGTGATGAATGAAATAAAAGCTGAAATAAATCATTCTCTCTACTATTATTCTGACATTTCACATTCTTAAAATAAAGTGGTGATCCTAACGGACCTAAAACAGGGAATGTTTACTTGGATTAAATGTCAGGAATTGTGAAAAACTGAGTTTAAGTTTATTTGGCTAAGGTGTATGTAAACCTACATCTTCAACTGTATGGCAGGCAAACAAGTTCCCTACCTTCTCCCTTTTCCACTTGCCTCCTCCATTTTTGTGGTAGTGCTGCAGTCAGTTGGTTGTAAATTTTGATTGACCAGATTTTCCCATATATTTTTGAAAACTGCATGTGACATAACTCCCCCATTTCTATTCATAATATCGTTATTAAATATAATACAATTACATTTTTATACATTTTTATACATACATTTAAAAAATGTATTAATCAATATATTTGTTGTAATATTTGTTCTTTCTTTTCTGGGGGATAAAACTGAAATTGTAACCAGCTTTGTATGGCTTGTTTAAGAAAGGGCAATACTTTAAACAAAATTTCATTTTCAATTAATCGGAAATGAGAAGTTGTAATCTGTATTAAGGCAAAAAAAGCCATTTTTGAACAAAGGATGAGCTGTTCTTAATAATCTACTGGAGAACCATTTTGGGTTTAAGTATAATTTATGTTTGAGTGAAGCTGTTAGTGAGAGGTTTAAAGCTTTAATATTTAATCGTTTTAGCCCCACAAACTCATATTCATTATATAAATAGACATGCTTAATTTTGTATGGCTTAGCATTCCAAATATAATTACATATTTTTTGCTTATATGATTTTAAAATCGAATCATCTGCAGTAGGCAATGCCATTAGTAAGTACACTGTGATAATACCAAAGAGTTCATCAATGTAATTTTTCCATAAATAGATTTACCTCTCCATGGTTTCAAAATCTTATCTATTTTTGCAAAATTTCTATTGAAATTAATTGTAAGTTCATTTATATTTTTTGAGATGTGAATACCATGTATGTCTACTTCACATCCGCCCATTTTATTGGTAAACTACAAGGTAGTGTAAACACTGTATTTTTTTAATGATCCAATACATAATATGGTACACTTTTCATAATTAGGTTTTAATCTAGAAAGGCTAGAAAAGTGATCTTCAATGAGACTGTCCAGGGATCCAGATTGCAGACTTAAGAAAAAACTAGTCATCAGCATACTGTCGTGTCTTTACGATCAATAAGTTGAAGACTTAGTTTTTATCAAAGATTCTCTGTAATTAGTATTACTCGATCAAACTGATTAATTATGTAACTGTAATTAACTAGGAAGTCGGGGCACCAAGGAAAATATTCAGATTACAGTTATAATTTCCCAATATAACCTTTCAGATATTTTCATATCTGATCAATAGTCTTCTGATTAATGAATTATTTATTTTACCTCACGTTAGTCTCATTCCAAACGTTGTAAATTGTTGGTTATCTGCACGAACCCAGTCTTCACTATGAGTCATCCATACATCAATTGTCTTAAATAATTTATTTATTACTAACTAAGTAATTCAAAGAAATGCATAAACAAAACAACGTGGTAAATATGGTTACAAGAAAGGATAGGAGTGCCCTAGTGGGCTAAACCGGCCTCGCGGCTTGTTAGACAAGGGTGAAGTGGTGGTCGACCGAGAAGTCACGACAGAGTTAATAATTATAACAATTGGAATGCTAATCCTTTACACATGAACGCTCAGTCATTTGGGAACAATTGCAATCAATATACAGTGGGGCAAAAAAGATGAGAGAGGCCTGTAATTTTCATCATAGGTACACTTCAACTATGACAGACAAAATGAGAGAAAAAAATCCTGAAATTCACATTGTAGGATTTTTAATGAATTTATTTGCAAATTATGGTGGAAAATAAGTATTTGGTCAATAACAAAAGTTTATCTCAATACTTTGTAATATACCCTTTGTTGGCAATGCCAGAGGTCAAACGTTTTCTGTAAGTCTTCACAAGGTTTTCACACACTGTTGCTGGTATTTTGGCCCATTCCTCCATGCAGATCTCCTCTAGAGCAGTGATGTTTTGGGTCTGTTGCTGGGCAACACGGATCTGGAGATTGGCTCGGCCACTCCAGGACCTTGAAATGCTTCTTACGAAGCCACTCCTTCGTGGCCAGGGCGGTGTGTTTGGGACATTGTCATGCTGAAAGACCCAGCCACGTTTCATCTTCAATGCCCTTGCTGATGGTAGGCTTTGTTATTTTGGTCCCAGCTCTCTGCAGGTCATTCACTAGGTCCCCCTGTGTGGTTCTTGTGATCATTTTGACCCCACAGGGTGAGATCTTGCGTGGAGCCCCAGATCGAGGGAGATTATCAGTGGTCTTGTATGTCTTCCATTTCCTAATAATTGCTCCCACAGTTGATTTCTTCAAACCAAGCTGCTTACCTATTGCAGATTCAGTCTTCCCAGCCTGGTGCAGGTCTACAATTTTGTTTCTGGTGTCCTTTGACAGCTCTTTGGTCTTGGCCATAGTGGAGTTTGGAGTATGACTGTTTGAGGTTGTGGACAGGTGTTTTTTATACTGATAACAAGTTCAAACAGGTGCCATTAATACAGGTAACGAGTGGAGGACAGAGGAGCCTCTTAAAGAAGAAGCTACAGGTATGTGAGAGCCAGAAATCTTGCTTGTTTGTAGTTAACCAAATACTTATTTTTGCAAATAAATTTATTAAAAATCCTACAATGTGATTTTCTGGATATTTTCTCTTCTCATTTTGTCTGTTATATTTGAAGTGTACATATGATGAACATTACAGACCTCTCTCATCTTTTTAAGTGAGATAACTTGCACAATTGGTGGCTGACTAAATACTTTTTTTTCCCCACTGTATATCGAGGCCAATTAGATGGTGGCCCGATTTGCATTTGGTCTCTTATTAATACTTTTTAAAACTTTTGATGCCAGCAAGAAAAAGTCTAGGAAGTCATCAAGACGGCTAGCTTGATTAAATCTCCATGTATATCTCACTAGGTCAGGGGTTTTCAACCTCCATATATCCACTAGTTCTAAATTATCCATGATCTTTGTAATCTCCTTAACGTCTTCGGGCTAGTGGGCAGTATTTGGAAGTTTGGATGAATGAGGTGCCCAAAGTAAACTGTCTGTTACTCAGGCCCAGAATCTAGGATATGCATATAATATTGGATAGAAAACACTAAAGTTTCCAAAACGGTTAAAATAATGTCTGTAAGAATAACAGAACTGATTTAGCAGATTAAAAACCCGAGGACAATTCATCCAGAAAAAACATTTCAGCTCACCTCTGATTACAATGGCTGGGAATGAGAATATAAAAGGAAGTCCTCCCAGATTGCAGTTCCTAGGGCTTCAAATAGATGTCAACAGTTTAGAAAGAGTTTCAGGCTTGTTTTTTTTAAATGAGCTAGATTTTTCGTTTTTCTAGTGGCTCCCATTTTGGCTGTAGTGTTTGTAGCGCGTTCCGGTGAGTGTAATGGTCTCCGGTATTCTCCGTCTTAAATTGTATAGTTTATTTACACAATAGGTTACCTGAGGATTGATTAGGAACGTTGTTTGACTTGTTTGGAAGAAGTTTATTGGTAATTTACGGGATTTATTTTGTATGCATTTTGAACGAGGGAAACCGGTGGATTACTGAGTCAAGCGCGCCATTGAAACTTACTTTTGTGGGATGTAAAGAAGGACTTTATCGAACAAAAGGACCATTTGTTATGTAGCTGGGACCCTTGGGATTGCAAAAAGATGAAGATCTTCAAAGGTAAGTGATATATTTTATCGCTATTTCTGACTTTCGTGATGCATCTGCTTGGTTGGAAAATGTTTGTGGCAAGCTCTGGTGAGGGTACGCATTTGGTTATTTATCTCCGGTATTGAATATACTATTCTCTGTCTTAAATTTTATTGTTTTATTTACATATTAGGGTACCTGAGGATTGATTGGGAATGTTGTTTGACATGTTTGGACCAAGTTTATTGGTAACGTTTGGGTTTCATTTTGTATGCATTTTGAACGAGGGGAAACAGGTGGATTATTGAATGAAGAGCGCCAAATAAACATACTTTTTTGGGATATAAAGAAGGACTTTGTCGAACAAAATTACCATTTGTTATGTAACTGGGACCCTTGTGATTGCAACCAGATGAAGATCTTCAAAGGTAAGGGATTTATTTTATCGCTATTTCTGACTTTCTGCTTTGTTGGAATGCATCTGCTTTGTTGGAAAATGTTTTTAATGCTTATGTATGCAGGGAGCTGTCCTCAGATAATCGCATGGTGTGCTGTCATGCTGTTTTGCTATCTCAATGGTTGAACCCGACTATCACTCAAGCTTTGACCAATTCCCAGAGGTTGTAAGGCTCTGGTTAATAAATAATTAGACCAAGTCCCAGTCTGCAATAGATCAGTCCTTTATTCAGAGAGCTCTAAAAATCATACAATGCACATAGCCTTTTATACTTCACATTTGGTTATAACATACACTTTCATTTTGTAGTGGATTAGCATAGCTACGTTCGGACGGGGCCTTCCCTCTGCTCTGCCTCCAAAATGGTGAGCTCTTTGAAAATCAATTGTTTCCACCCCAGCTAGCAATGAGGAATCGGCCCAGAAGTGGACCTCTTCCTGGGGGCCGGAACTGATTGGATCAGCCCGGAATCGGGTGTTGGACTCGGCCCGGAATCAAAATGAATGACTGCCAAGAAACGGCCCAAGTACATCGGGCTGTTTAATTCAGGCGACTTTGCTAACATCCTAATCCCTGTCACATGACGTCGGCTGAGTCTGACTCTTAGCCGAGTGCCCCGACTCTCAGCCGGAATCGGCCTAGATCCACTGTACTAGCTGGGACCTGTTCGTCCGTCATCTTGAGATTATGTTTCATGAACACCTTGACCTTTTCCTCCGTTGACTGACAGTTTTCATTTTCATCCTCCTTTATTCCCATAATAACAATATTATTTCTCATACTTCTGCACTTTAGATCAAGTAATTCGGCTTTCATTGTTTTATTATAATACCGTAGCCTCTCTGTGGTGTCTTTTATGGAGTCCACGGTAGTTTTCAATGTCTTATTATTTTATTACTGTAATCCATTCCTGTATTTAAGGCCTCAACCACCCCCAGTAGGCAATAGATCCAGTTTTTTTAACTGCTCGCTCATGCTTGTAAGCAATGCTCTATCTTCTGGAGACATAGTTATGAAAATGTTCCCCTCCAATGTTAAGTTTAGACGGCGGCTTTCCTCCTGCTTCGCTTGCAGAACTCGAGGAAAGGTCTTCTCTTGTTCGCTTCAATGTATCCGTTTCTTTTTGGAGCATATCAAAATGATGATCAATAAATAGTTCCAGATTATCTATATTATCCAGAATGTTTGTTTTGAAGTTATCAGCGAATCCTCCATTTTTGTGATTCATTCATGGGACAAGCTGTGCCTACCACACTGCCACCTGCCACCTGCCACTTCATCCACCCGGAGTATGGGATTTTAAGGTGAGCACTTATGCCGCCCTTTGATAAGCAGTGCCCACTTTGTCAAAAGCAGGGGCGCAAAATATTTTGCTTGTCCATTCCCAGTGCGCATCTCCAGGGTGCTGTTGGAGAGACATCTCAGCAGTGCACCACCAACATTCCTTAAAAAAAAAATAGAACAAAAGATCATGGACCAGGTACAAGATATGGTAGAAATAGTATGCAGCCTTTTTCTGTAGCCTACAGGCTGGAGATAAAATGTATGACAATTTAATGAGACGGACACTTTTTACATCATGCAGGTGATCTGCGTGAAGAGGTGGAGAAAGAGAGCCCGGAGAGCAGGCTGCCTTCTGAGAATTCGAAGGCGATCAAATAAATCCCCACTTCTGCTAGCAAATGTGCAATCTTTGGACAATAAAATCAACGAGTTACAGGGAAGATTAAACTACCAAAACTGTAACATCTTATGCTTCACGAAGTCGTGGCTGAACGATGACAATATCAACATACAGCTGGCTGGTTATACGATGTACCTGCAGGATAGAATAGCGGCATCTGGTAAGACAAGGGGCAGTGGACTATGTATTTTTGCAAATAACAGCTGGTATCAATGGAAGTCTCGAGCTATTGCTCGCCTGAGGTTGAGTATATCATGATAAGCTAAAGACCACACTACCTATCAAGAGAGTTCTCATCTGCATTCTTCACAGCTGTTTGCATACCACCTCAGTCAGAGGTCGGCACTAAGATAGCATTGAATGAGCTCTATTCCGCCATAAGCAAACAAGAAAACGCTCACCCAGAGGCGGCACTCCTAGTAGCCAGAGACTTTAACACAGTGGAACTTAAATCAGTTTTACCAAATTTCTATCAGCATGCTAAGTGTGCAACCAGGGGGAAAAGACATCTGAACCACCAATAGTCCACACACAGATACACATACAAAGCTCTCCCTCGCCCTCCATTTGGCAAATCTGACCATAATTTCATCCTCCTGATTCCTGCTTACAAGCAAAAATAACAGCAGGAAGCACCAATTACTAGATCAATAAAAAAAATGGTCAGATGAAGCAGATGCTAAGCTACAGGACTGTTGACTTGAATATGTTCTGGGATTCTTCCAATGGCATTGAGGAGTACACCACATCTGTCATTGGCTTCATCAATGAGTGCATTGATGACATCTTCCCCACAGTGACCGTATGTACATAGCCCACCCAGAAGCCATGGATTACAGGTAACATCCACACAGAGCCAAAGGGTAGAGCTGCCTCTTTCAAGGAGCGGATCTCTAACCCGGAAGCTTATAATAAATCCCACTATGCCCTCCAACAAACAAGCAATGCGTCAACACAGGATAAAGATAGTCGTACTACAACGGCTCTGTAGCTCGTCGGATGTGCCAGGGCTTGCAAACCATTACAGACTACAAAGGGAAGCACAGCCGAGAGCTGCACAGTGACACAAGCCTACCAGATGAGCTAAACGATGTATATGCTCGCTTTGAGGCATATAACACTGAAACATGCATGAGAGAACCAGCTGTACCGGAAGACTGTGTGATCACGCTCTCCGCAGCCGATGTAAGACCTTTAGACAGGTCAACATTCACAAGACCGCAGGGCCAGACGGATTACCAGGACATGTACTGTGAGCATGCGCTGACCAACTAGCAAGTTTCTTCACTTACATTTTCAACCTCTCCCTGTCAGAGTCTGTAATACCAACATGTTTTAAGCAGACCACCATAGTGCCTGTACCCAAGAACACATAGATAACCTGCCTAAATGACTACCAACTTGTAGCACTCACATCTGTAGCCATAAAGTGTTTTGAAAGGCTGGTCTTGGCTCACATCAACACCATCATCCCAGAAACCCTAGACCCACTCCAATTTGCATACGCCCAACAGACCCACAGATGATGCAATCTCTATTGCACCCCACACTGCCCTTTCCCACCTGGACAAAAGGAACACATCTGTAAGAGAATGCTATTCATTAACTACAGCTCAGCATTCAACACCATTGTGCCCTCAAAGCTCATCAATTAGCTAAGGACCCTGAGACTAAATACCTCCCTCTGCAACTGGATCCTGGACTTCCTGATGGGCTGCCCTCAGGTGGTAAGGCTACGTAACAACACACCCGCCACGCTGATCCTCAACACGGGGGCCCCTCAGGGGTGTGTGCTCAGTCCCCTCCTGTACTCCCTGTTCACTCCTGACTGCACGGCCAGGCACGACTCCAACGCTATCGTTAAATTTGCAAATGACACAACAGTGGTAGACCTGATCACTGACAACAACGAGACAGCCTATAGGGAGGAGATCGGAGACCTGGCTGTGTGGTGCCAGGACAACAACCTCTCCCTCAACGTGATCAAGAAAGGAGATGATTGTGGACTACAGGAAAAAGAGGACAGAGCACTCCCCCATTCTCATCGACAGGGCTGCAGTGGAGCAGGTTGAGAGCTTCAAGTTCCTTGGTGTCCACATAACCAACAAACTAGAATGATCCAAGACAGTCGTGAAGCGGGCACGATAAAACCTATCACCCTCAGGAGACTGATAATATTTGGCATGGGTCATCAGATCCTCAAAAGATTCTACAGCTACACCATCGAGAGCATCCTGACTGGCTCCATCACTGCCTGATATGGTAACAGCTCGGCCTCCGACCGCAAGGCACTACAGAGGGTAGTGCGAACGGCCCAGTACATGACTGGGGCCAAGCTTCCTGCCATCCAGGACCTCTATACCAGGCGGTGTCAGAGGAAGGACCTAGAAATGGTCAAAGACTCCAGCCACCCTAGTCATAGACTGTCATAGACTCTCTGCTACCGCACGGCAAGCGGTACTGGAGTGCCAAGTCTAGGTCCAAAAGGCTTATAAACAGCTTCTACCCCCAAGCCATAAGACTGCTAAACATCTAGTCAAATGGCTGCCCGGACTATTTGCATTGCCCCCCACCCCCTACACACCACTGCCACTCTCTGTTGTCATCTATGCATCTATGCATAGTCACTTTAATAACTCTACCTACATATACATATTACCTCCACTAACCGGTACATTGACTCTGTACTGGCACCCCCCGTACAGGTTGTTCTTTTTTACTGCTGCTCTTTAATTATTTGTTACTTTTGTCTCTTATTCTTATCCGTATCTTTTTTAAACTGCACTGTTGGTTTGGTGCTTGCAAGTAAGCAATTCCCTGTAAGGTCTACACCTGCTGTATTCGGCACATGTGACTAATAAAATTTTATTTGATTTGAAGACTAAGTATCAGGTCACCCAGAGGAGTAATTGCTAGTGCACAGCTTAGCGCTTTCTCCTTTACCAGCTCTGCTGACAGACATTGAAAAACAGTCTCCCTGTTGTTGTTGTTCTGCAGACCAGAAAAAATGGATCTAAACAATCACAAATATGCTGGTGAAAGCAGTTTTTTTACTCATAAGATACAATGTAAACTCCTTATCAATAATGCTTTTGGTAACATAAAAGCCCTCCAGATATTGTCTCTCATGACATGAGGCAACAGTGTGTCACTGTATCTCTCATGCCATTAATTGAGATATCCACACACAATTGTGTGTATCATAAACCAGGTCACTAGGACAAAGGCCATTACGAGTAATGATTGATGAAAAAAATGCTTTCGTCAGCAAGTTTTCAAACCAGGTCACAGGATGGAGAACATGGTGCCAGTGGTTGCCTCTCGTGCTCACAAACACACTCAAATAGCACATATGGACTCAAACACACATGACATGCACACGTGTGCTGCTTGTGATTCAGGGCATGTATTCAGTGCAGTAACCCTACCCTGGTCCCTATCCCCCTGTGGGTGGGATATGTCACATGACCATACCTTCGAGAGGCTCAGCTGTTTGTTACTCTAATTCTGGCCGTGGCAGCTGAGCACTGCCTGGGACACTATCCTAGATCCACTGGAGGTAGAGGGGTTAAATTTAGCCCCCGTGGTGCAGTAGGAGAGCTAATAGGGGGACCCGAGGAGAGGATGGGTAGAGGGGGATGGGGGATAATCTGAAGTAGCAATTCAAGGATATGTCCCACTGACCACAGGCTCTCTATACTCTGATTAGAGTCAGCAAGATTATGTATGTGTGTGTGCGTGCGTGCATGCGTTTTCTCGTGCATGCATCTCTTTGTGTCAATATGAGGGACAGAAAGATAAAGAACCAAAGTAAAGTGTGTGTAAGATCTCAATCCTTTCAACTGACTCGGATGCTGAATTTCACTGACAGAGAGAGAAAGCAACCAAAACAGAGACAGGAAAGCTTCGGAACACAGAACAGGAAAAGTGTTTGTTGAGCTGGGCATTGTCTCTCAGAAACGCTGTCAGCACTCTTACACTTACTCATCAGGGAACGTGCACACACACACGCACGCACACACATGAACATACACACTTGTGTCCTTTCCTTCCTCAAGTACAGATCAACAATTAGCTGGCCAGAGTGTATGACGGTATCCCACAACCCTCCAGCAGAGAACATGACAGTCCAGCAGCCTGCCTCTCCACTGCTAATACAGTCTAGTCACGGCGCAAAACATTATAGTCACGGCTCGATTCACCTCCCTGTTTGTCGTCCTCAGTTCCATTTAAATTCTGAAAATGAATTTACATTCCAATGGAATTTTGAGTAGTGCCATATATTAGCAATAACGGATTTAGGAATTGGCTGAATTAAAATGCAACTGAGCTGATCCCTGTTTCCTCTTCCTGTTGACCCTCTATGGGTTCTAAGAGAAAGACCAGCGTTGATGGGGTTTCCTGAAAGAGCCAGATAAGAGGACTGACCTGATCATAAAAGCAAGGTTTGGAGAATGAACAAGAGAAGAATGGAGGTATGTGTCAGATCAGGATGTTGTGTTCCTCCCCCCATCCCACACACATACACACACAACCTCGGGGCTAGGTGTTTGAGTGGCTCATTGTTTCCTGTTTAGGAGAACACAATATCCAGAGCCTGATAATGGAAGTTAGATGAATTGCTGACAAATCTGTATTCAGCAGCTCCCTTTCTCTTCATCTGAAAGATTTATGACAGAGATGGATGGAGGGAAGGGCCGGGCCTGAGAGCTGCCTCTGTTAGGGAGAAAGGGAAACAATGGTCTACTGACTGACTGAGAGAGAGAGACGTAAAACACCAAATAATGCATGCAGAGCAGAATTAGGCCGATGCCTGCTAATTATCAAAATCCAGAAAAGAGACGTTAAATTCTACAACCACCTTATAGGAAGCGATTCCCAAATCTTCCAATAGAAAGCCATCACCTACAGAGAAATGAGCTCTGTTCACAAACAGACCCCACAGAGCCCAAGGACAGCAACACAACTAGACCAAATCATATGAGAGAGAGAGATCCATAGAATCTAACCACTTCTGGGAAAATTGGGAAACTCTAAACAAACAACAACACAAAGAGTTATCTATCCAAAATGGAGATGTATGGATAAACCACTTCTCCATCTTTTTGGTTTTATAACAAAGAACAAACAGCAAAAACATATACATGATCAAATACACTGGATTCTCCTATTACATTGAAAGAACAAAAATGACACAATACAAACCCTCCAAGCCAAAAAGGCCAGTGGGGTTGATGGTATCCTAAATAAAATGATAAAATATACAGACCACAAATTCCAATTGGTTATACTTAAACTGTTTAACATCATCCTCAGCTCTGGCATATTCCCCTATATTTTCAACCACCCCAATGAACAAAGGTGGAGACAAATTTGACCCCAATAAAAGTGCTGTTGGGGGAAAACATACAACATTTTAAAATCCATTTCCACAAACAACAAGTGTGTAGTAAAAATTGGCAAAAAACACAATTTTTTCCCACAGGACCGGGGTATGAGACAAAATCAAATTAAATCAAGTTTTATTGGTCATATACACATGGTTAGCAGATGTTATTGTGAGTGTAGCAAAATGCTTGTGCTTCTAGTTCTGACAGTGCAGTAATATCTAACAAGTAATCTAACAATGCCACAACAACAACCTAATACACACAATCTAAGTAAAGGGACGGAATATGAATATAGAGACATAAATATATGGATGAGCGATGACCGAGCGGCATAGGCAAGATGCAACAGATGGTATAAAACCACAGTATATACATATGGGATGAGTAATGCAAGATATGTAAACATTATTAAAGTGGCATTATTAAAGTGACTGGTGATTTATTTATTAAAGTGGCCAATAATTTCAAGTCTGTATGTAGGCAGCATCCTCTCTGTATTGGTGACTGCTGTTTAACAGTCTGATGGCCTTGAGATAGAAACTATTTTTCAGTCTCTCGGACCCAGCTTTAATGCACCTGTACCAACCTCACGTTCTGGATGGTAGCGGGGTGAACAGGTAGTGGCTCGGGTTGTTGTTGTCCTTGAAGATCTTTTTGGCCTTCCTGTGACAATGGGTGATGTAGGTGTCCTGGAGGGCAGGTCATTTGCCCCCGGTGATGCGTTGTGCAGACCGCACCACCCTCCGGAGAGCTCTGCAGTTGTGGCCGGTGCAGTTGCCGTATCAGGCCCGACAGGATGCTCTCAATTGTGCATATGTAAAAGTTGGTGAGGTTTTTTAGGTGACAAGCCAAATTTCTTCAGCCTCCTGAGGTTGAAGAGACGCTATTGAGCCTTCTTCACCACACTGTCTGTCTGTGTGGGGTGGACCATTTCAGTTTGTCCGTGATGTGTACGCCGAGGAACTTAAAACTTTCCATCTTCTCCACTACTGTTCCGTCAATGTGGATAGGGGGGTGCTCCCTCTACTGTTTCCTGAATTCCACAATCATCTCATTTGTTTTGTTGATGTTGAGTGAGAGGTTGTTTTCCTGACACCACACTCCGAGTGCCCTCACCTCTGTTACGGTGTGTGAATGAGGACCCAAAAGCGAATTAACTTAAACAGAGCTTCTTTAATTACCAAACATAGGTAGGCTCAGACGGACCGGCAGATTCCGACAGGACAAGACAAGGTTACAGCAAACATGACGACAGTCTGGTTCAGGCATGAAACACAACAAACAAGAATCCGACAAGGACAGGAACAAAAACAGAGAGAGATATAGGGGACTAATCAGAGGGAAAAGGGGAACAGGTGGGAGAAGGGGTGACGAGGTAGTCAAGAGGAGACAAGGAACAGCTGGGGGAAAGCAGGGGAGAAAAGGTAACCTAACAACGACCAGCAGAGGGAGACAGGGTGAAGGGAAAGGACAGAGACAAGACACAACATGACAGTACATGACAGTACCCCCCCACTCACCGAGCGCCTCCTGGCGCACTCGAGGAGGAAACCTGGCGGCAACGGAGGAAATCCTCGATCAGCGCACGGTCCAGCACGTCCCGAGAGGGAACCCAACTCCTCTCCTCAGGACCGTACCCCTCCCAATCTACGAGGTACTGGTGACCACGGCCCCGAGGACGCATGTCCAAAATTCTACGGACCCTGTAGATGGGTGCGCCCTCGACAAGGATGGGGGGGGGGGGGGGGAAGACGAGCGGGGGCGCGAAGGACGGGCTTGATGCAGGAGACATGGAAGACCGGGTGGACGCGACGAAGGTATCGCGGAAGAAGAAGTCGAACTGCGACAGGATTAATGACCCGAGAAATACGGAACGGACCAATGAACCGCGGGGTCAACTTGCGAGAAGCCGTCTTAAGGGGAAGGTTCTGAGTGGAGAGCCAAACTCTCTGACCGCGACAATATCTAGGACTCTTAGTTCTACGCTTATTAGCAGCCCTCACAGTCTGCGTCCTATAACGGCAAAGTGCAGACCTGACCCTCTTCCAGGTGCGCTCGCAACGTTGGACAAAAGCCTGAGCGGAGGGGACGCTGGACTCGGCGAACTGAGATGAGAACAGCGGAGGCTGGTACCCGAGGCTACTCTGAAAAGGAGATAGCCCGGTCGCAGACGAAGGAAGCGAGTTGTGGGCGTATTCTGCCCAGGGGAGCTGTTCTGACCAAGACGCAGGGTTGCGAAAAGAAAGACTGCGTAAGATGCGACCAATAGTCTGATTGGCCCGTTCTGCTTGACCGTTAGACTGGGGGTGAAAGCCGGAAGAGAGACTGACGGAAGCCCCAATCAAACGGCAAAACTCCCTCCAAAATTGAGACGTGAATTGCGGACCTCTGTCCGAAACGACGTCTGACGGAAGGCCATGAATTCTGAAAACATTCTCGATGATGATTTGTGCCGTCTCTTTAGCAGAAGGAAGCTTAGCAAGGGGAATGAAATGAGCCGCCTTAGAGAACCTATCGACAACCGTAAGAATAACAGTCTTCCCCGCTGACGAAGGCAGTCCGGTGACAAAATCTAAGGCGATGTGAGACCACGGTCGAGAGGGAATAGGAAGCGGCCTGAGACGGCCGGCAGGAGGAGAGTTACCGGACTTAGTCTGCGCGCAGACCGAACAAGCAGCCACGAAACGACGCGTGTCATGCTCCCGGGTGGGCCACCAAAAACGCTGGCGAATGGAAGCAAGCGTACCCCGAACGCCAGGGTGGCCGGCTAACTTGGCAGAGTGAGCCCACTGAAGAACGGCCAGACGAGTAGGAACGGGAACGAAAAGAAGGTTCCTAGGACAAGCGCGCGGCGACGGAGTGTGAGTGAGCGCTTGTTTTACCTGCCTCTCAATTCCCCAGACAGTCAACCCGACAACACGCCCCTCAGGGAGAATCCCCTCGGGGTCAGTGGAGGCTACTGAAGAACTGAAGAGACGAGACAAAGCATCAGGCTTGGTGTTCTTAGAGCCCGGACGATAAGAAATCACGAACTCGAAACGAGCGAAAAACAGCGCCCAACGCGCCTGACGCGCATTAAGTCGTTTGGCAGAACGGATGTACTCAAGGTTCCTATGGTCAGTCCAAACGACAAAAGGAACGGTCGCCCCCTCCAACCACTGTCGCCATTCGCCTAGGGCTAACCGGATGGCGAGCAGTTCGCGGTTACCCACATCATAGTTACGTTCCGACGGCGACAGGCGATGAGAAAAATACGCGCATGGGTGGACCTTGTCGTCAGAGAGGGAGCGCTGAGAAAGAATGGCTCCCACGCCCACCTCTGACGCGTCAACCTCGACAACGAACTGTCTAGAGACGTCAGGTGTAACAAGGATAGGAGCGGATGTAAAACGATTCTTGAGGAGATCAAAAGCTCCCTGGGCGGAAACGGACCACTTAAAGCACGTCTTGACAGAAGTAAGGGCTGTGAGAGGAGCTGCCACCTGACCGAAATTACGGATGAAACGACGATAGAAGTTCGCGAAGCCGAGAAAGCGCTGCAGCTCGACGCGTGACTTAGGGACGGGCCAATCAATGACAGCTTGGACCTTAGCGGGATCCATCTTAATGCCTTCAGCGGAAATAACAGAACCGAGAAATGTGACGGAGGAGGCATGAAAAGTGCACTTCTCAGCCTTCACAAAAAGACAATTCTCTAAAAGGCGCTGGAGGACACGTCGAACGTGCTGAACATGAATCTGGAGTGACGGTGAAAAAATCAGGATATCGTCAAGGTAAACGAAAACAAAGATGTTCAGCATGTCTCTCAGGACATCATTGACTAATGCCTGAAAGACAGCTGGAGCGTTAGCGAGGCCGAAAGGAAGAACCCGGTATTCAAAGTGCCCTAACGGAGTGTTAAACGCCGTCTTCCACTCGTCCCCCTCCCTGATGCGCACGAGATGGTAAGCGTTACGAAGGTCCAACTTAGTGAAAAACCTGGCTCCCTGCAGGATCTCGAAGGCTGAAGACATAAGAGGAAGCGGATAACGATTCTTCACTGTTATGTCATTCAGCCCTCGATAATCTATGCAGGGGCGCAGAGACCCGTCCTTCTTCTTGACAAAAAAAACCCCCGCTCCGGCGGGAGAGGAGGAGGGGACTATGGTACCGGCGTCAAGAGCTACAGACAAATAATCTTCGAGAGCCTTACGTTCGGGAGCCGACAGAGAGTATAGTCTACCCCGGGGGGGGGGTGGTTCCCGGAAGGAGATCAATACTACAATCATACGACCAGTGTGGAGGAAGAGAGGTGGCCCTGGACCGACTGAACACCGTGCGCAGATCGTGATATTCCTCCGGCACCCCTGTCAAATCACCAGGCTCCTCCTGTGAAGAAGAGACAGAGGAAACAGGAGGGATAGCAGACATTAAACATTTCACATGACAAGAGACGTTCCAGGAGAGGATAGAATTACTAGACCAATTAATGGAAGGATTATGACAAACTAGCCAGGGATGGCCCAAAACAACAGGTGTAAAAGGTGAACGAAAAATTAAAAAAGAAATGGTTTCACTATGATTACCAGAAACAGTGAGGGTTAAAGGTAGCGTCTCACGCTGAATCCTGGGGAGAGGACTACCATCCAGGGCGAACAAGGCCGTGGGCTCCTTTAACTGTCTGAGAGGAATGTCATGTTCCCGAGCCCAGGTCTCGTCCATAAAACAGCCCTCCGCCCCAGAGTCTATTAAGGCACTGCAGGAAGCTGACGAACCGGTCCAGCGTAGATGGACCGACAAGGTAGTGCAGGATCTTGAAGGAGAGACAGGAGTAGTAGCGCTCACCAGTAGCCCTCCGCTTACTGACGAGCTCTGGCCTTTTACTGGACATGAAGTGACAAAATGACCAGCGGAACCGCAATAGAGACAGAGGCGGTTGGTGATTCTCCGTTCCCTCTCCTTAGTCGAGATGCGGATACCTCCCAGCTGCATGGGCTCAGCACCCGAGCCGGCAGAGGAAGATGGTAGTGATGCGGAGAGGGGGGCGACGGAGAGCGCAAGCTCCTTTCCACGAGCTCGGTGACGAAGATCAACCCGTCGCTCAATGCGAATAGCGAGTTCAATCAAGGAATCCACGCTGGAAGGAACCTCCCGGGAGAGAATCTCATCCTTTACCTCTGCGCGGAGACCCTCCAGAAGACGAGCGAGCAAGGCCGGCTCGTTCCAGCCACTGGAGACAGCAAGAGTGCGAAACTCAATAGAGTAGTCTGTTATGGATCGATTGCCTTGACATAGGGAAGACAGGGCCCTGGAAGCCTCCTCCCCAAAAACAGATCGATCAAAAACCCGTATCATCTCCTCCTTAAAGTCCTGATACTGGTTAGTACACTCAGCCCTTGCCTCCCAGATTGCCGTGCCCCACTCACGAGCCCGTCCAATAAGGAGAGATATGACGTAGGCGACACGAGCAGTGCTCCTGGAGTAAGTGTTGGGCTGGAGAGAAAACACAATATCACACTGGGTGAGGAACGAGCGGCATTCAGTGGGCTCCCCAGAGTAACACGGCGGGTTATTGATTCTGGGCTCCGGAGATTCGAAAGCCCTGGAAGTGGCCGGTGGATCGAGGCGGAGATGGTGAACCTGTTCTGTGAGGTTGGAGACTTGGGTGGCCAGGGTCTCAACGGCATGTCGAGCAGCAGACACTTCCTGCTCGTGTCTGCCTAGCATCGCTCCCTGGATCCCGACGGCTGAGTGGAGAGGATCCGAAGTCGCTGGGTCCATTCTTGGTCGGATTCTTCTGTTACGGTGTGTGAATGAGGACCCAAAAGCGAATTAACTTAAACAGAGCTTCTTTAATTACCAAACATAGGTAGGCTCAGACGGACCGGCAGATTCCGACAGGACAAGACAAGGTTACAGCAAACATGACGACAGTCTGGTTCAGGCATGAAACACAACAAACAAGAATCCGACAAGGACAGGAACAAAAACAGAGAGAGATATAGGGGACTAATCAGAGGGAAAAGGGGAACAGGTGGGAGAAGGGGTGACGAGGTAGTCAAGAGGAGACAAGGAACAGCTGGGGGAAAGCAGGGGAGAAAAGGTAACCTAACAACGACCAGCAGAGGGAGACAGGGTGAAGGGAAAGGACAGAGACAAGACACAACATGACAGTACATGACAACCTCCTCCCTATAGGCTGTCTCGTCATTGTTGGTGATCAAGCCTACTACTGTTGTGTCATCTGCAAACATGATGATTGAGTTGGAGGAGTGCATGGCCACACACTCATGGGTGAACAGGGTGTACAGGAGGAGTCTGAGCACGCACCCTTGTGGGGCCCCAGTGTTGAGGATCAGCGAAGTGTAGATGTGGTTTCCTACCTTCACCACCTGGGGGAGGCCCATCAGGAAGTCCTGGACCCAATTGCACAGGGTGGGGGTGAGACCAAAGGCCTGATGAGCTTGGAGGGTACTATGGTGTTGAATGCTGAGCTGTAGTCAATGAACAGCATTCTTATATAGGTATTCCTCTTGTCCAGATAGGATAGGGCAGTGTGCAGTGTGATGGCGATTGCATCGTCTGTGGACCTATTGGGGCGGTATGCAAATGGGGTTGGTCTAGGGTGGCAGGTAAGGTGGAGGTGGTATGATTCTCGACTAGTCTCTCAAAGCACTTCATGATGACAGCAGTGAGTGCTATGGGACGATAGTCAATTGGTTCAGGTACCTTGGCCTTCTTGGGTAAATGAACAGCGGTGGCCATCTTGAAGCATGTGGGGACAGCAGACTGGGACAGGGAGAGATTGAATATGTCCATAAACCCACCAGCCAGCTGGTCTGCGCATGCGCCGAGGACGCGGTCAGGGATGCCGTCTGGGTTAGCAGCCTTGCTACCCAGAAACCGTGAATAGATGGTGGAATTCGCGCAAAACTGAAAGCGGGAACCACCGCATTTAACAATGGAAAGATGACTGGGAATATGGCCGAATACAAACGGTGTAGTTATTCCTTCCGCAAGGCAATCAAACAAGCAAAATGTTTGTATAGGGACAAAGTAGAGTTTCAATTCAACAGCTCAGACATGAGACATATGTGGCAGGGTAAACAGGCAATCATGGACTACAAAAAAATCAGCCACATCACGGACACCGATGTCTTGCTTCCAGACAAAGTAAACACCTTCTTTGCCCGCTTTGAGGATAATACAGTGCCACCGACGCGGCCCACTACCAAGGACTGCGGACTCTCCCTCGTCGACATGAGTAAGACATGTAAAGGTGTTCAAAAACTTCTTCAGGCTAGGGTCCTTTTAGCTCTATTTCCGCCTTACTGGCATGCCCAAAGTAAACTGCCTGTTGCTCAGGCCCTGAAGCCAGGATATGCATATAATTGGTACCATTGGAAAGAAGATACTTTGACGTCTGTAGACATTTTCAAATAATGTAGGAGGCTATAACACAGTAGATATGGTAGGAGAAAATTCAAAGAAAAACCAACCGGAAATTATTATTTTTGAGAGCCCATGCTCTTACAGTGGAGCGTATAGGGAAATAATCAAATCTAGCACGCAGTATGCAATTCCTATGGCTTCCACTGGGTGTCAGCACTCAATGTTCAATGTTTCAGGCTTGTTTCTTCCAAAATGAGTAAGAATAATGAGTTTTACTACAGGGACACAGTCTTGGAAATCCGTGATTGCGCAAGCCATGAAGACAATGCACACCTGCTAATATTGGTTTCCTATTGAACATACTTCTTTCTGTATGAAATATTATAGTTTGATTACATTTTAGGGCATCTGAGGATTGGATAGAAACATATTTCGACTTGTTGAACCAAAGTTTAGGGGTAGATTTTCGGATTCATATCTTGGCATGTTGAACGAGTGGATTACTCAAATCGATGGTGCCAACTAAACAGACTTTTCGGGGTATAAAGAAGGATTTTATCTTACAAAACAACACTACATGTTATAGCTTGGACCCTTTGGATGACAAATCAGAGGAAGATTTTCAATAAATATGTGAATATTTGTGATTTTATGAAACCTGTGCCAGTGGAAAAATATTTTGATGTGGGGCGCCGTCCTCAAACAATCATATTGCGTGCTTTCACTGTAAAGCCTACTGTAAATCAGACAGTGCAGTTAGATTAACAAGAATATAAACTTTCAACTGATATAAGACACTTGTATGTACCCTAAATGTTTCATATCCATAATTTGTATATTATTTATTTGAATTGCGCGCCCTCCAGTTTCACAGGAAGTCGTCCAGCTAGCGGGACGCCTAGCCTGAAGAAGTTTTTAATAGTCACAGTGGGTACTTACATCTCCAACGCACCGTTATAAATTCACTCACTGTATTAATCTATATTATTCTCTGACGCTACCCGGAACATATCCCAGTCCGTGTGATCAAAACAAAAAGTGAGGATTCCGATTGGTCCGACCAGCATTGAATAGTTCTTGTTGCGGGTACATCCTGTTTGAGTTTCTGCCTATAGGACAGGAGGAGCAAAATGGAGTCGTGGTCAGATTTACCAAAGGGAGGGCGGGGGAGGGCCTTAAATGCATCGTGGAAGTTAGAGGAGCAGTGATCCAGTGTAATGCCCGCACGAGTGCTACAATCAATATTAGAATTTAGAGTTTTAGGGAGCCTTGTTCCCTAGATACAATAAAAGCAGCCTCAGGATATATGGTTTCCAGCTTGCATAGAGTCCAGTAAAGTTCCTTGAGGGCCGTCTTGGTTTCGGCTTGAGGGGGGATATACATGGCTGTGACAATAACCAACGACAATTCTCTTGGGAGATAATATGGTCTGCATTTGATTATGAGAAATTCTAGGTCAAGTGAATAAAAGGACTCGAGTTCCTGTATGTTGTTACGATTACACCATGAGTCGTTAATCATGCAGCATACACCCCTGCCCTTCTTTTACCCAGATAGATGTTTATTTCTGTCGGGGCGAAGCATAAAGAATCCAGGTGCCTGGATCGACTCCGACAACATATCCGAGAGAGCCATGTTTCCGTAAAACAGAGTATGTTACAATCCCCTGATGTCACTCTGGTAGTCGGTTACCAAAAACAACAATGGGATTTTTTTTTTACAGGTTGGGGCTGGAGTTAGGGTTACAGCCAGTAGTGAGGCTTTACTGACTGACCAATGGGCACCTGGTCCTACATTATAGTAAGGGAAAACCCCCATGAAATGGACAAAAATGAATGGCAACATATTGGCATTGAAACATATACACAATCACAAATACCACTCAAATGGATGGCAGTTCTTCGAAATCATATGGCAATTTGCATATGGCAAATGCCAAGTGTCACACAACAAAAATCCCAAAGATGGTGAGCGCGCTCCTCCGTAGATTTTCAAATTGCAAATGGTCACAAAGTCAAGACCCAAGGGTCAAATTTAGAAAATTAAAAAACGTTTTCAAAAATACAATCCCCTCTCAAAAGTGCTTTCTGGACCGTTTTTTGAATTATTTTCGATTTTTTGGGGTCAATTATACATATATAATATCCATATGAACATACCTTTGTCTTATTTTATTGAGTTTGTCCATAAGGCCTATATTTTGTCCATTTGCAATATATGATCATAGGAAGTCAAAAGTCAGTAAACCATCGCCAAATGGCATAAGAAATTTATAAATGCCATACATATGTATTGAAAGTACCAAATCAGGATATTATGTCCATTTGCCATATGTGATCATAGGAAGTCAGCTTCCGAACACAAAAGTCAGTGAACCATGTCCAATTGGCATAAGAAATGTACAAATGGCATTTATACTGACCAAATGATTTATATAACTATGTTAAGCCCTGAATCAACCTATTAGGTATATTTGTCATGTTTGATCATAGGAAGTCATAGGAAGTAAGAATGTCCTATGAGAGAGAAGTGGAAAACGTCTAAAATAACCAGGGGTTGGGCACGGATGGAGGGTACTCCCTAACCAGCCATGGACCCCTTGCACCCCACTAAAGGCATTAAAAAACATTTAAAAAATGTGCTATTTGTAACTCGTTCAGGTAACCAGGTTCACGGCTGTCCATTTGCAATATCTTACAATGGGCATTTACCATCACAAATTTGACATGCTCTAATATACTGCCAAAATGCCCAATTGACTAGCCCGTTGAACTCGGGATGGCCGGTCAGTGATAGTGGTTCCTCTCCGTCGCTCGTTGGTGTTGATTTCAGCCTGTCAATTTGGTGATGGTTAATCACTGTTTAAAACCTCTTTGGGAGAGGGGGCAGTATTTTCACGTCCGGATGAAAAGCGTGCCCAAAATAAACTGCCTGCTACTCAGGCCAAGAAGCTAGGATATGCATAGAATTGAAAATACTCTAAAGTTTCTAAAACTGTTTGAATCATGTCTGTGAGTATAACAGAACTGATATGGCAGGCGGGAACCTGAGAAAAATCCATCCAGGAAAGAAAAGGTCACTCTCTTTTCAATGAGTTTTCTATGGGGATATAGATTTCTGTGGCACTTGCTTGCAGTTCCTATTGCTTCCATTTGATGTCAACAGTGTTTAGATGGTTGATGTTTTTCCTTTGAGAAATTAAAGAGTAGGGCAGTTCAGAACTAGGGTCGAGTGAAGTATACTGTTTGTTAGAGGCGCGTGACCTGAAAGCTCGTTCCGCTTTGTTTTTATCCGCTATTGAACGCAGTTTATCCCGTCTTAAATTTAATTGATTATGTACTTTAGAAAATACCTAAAGGTTTATTAGGAAAGTTGTTTGAAATGTTTAGAACAAGTTTAAAGGTAACTCATGAGATATTTTGAAGTCATGTTGCGCGAGTTGGAACCGTGTTTTTCTGGATCAAACGCACCAAATAAATGGACATTTTGGAAATATAACGACGGAATTTATCGAACAAAAGGACCATTTGTGATGTTTATGGGAAATATTGGAGTGCCAACAAAAGAAGAGGTAAGGTAAGGAAAAGGCATGAATTATATCGTTATTTCTGTGTTTTGAGTCTCGCCTGGCGGGTTGAAATATGGATGTCATGTGTTTGTTTTGTGGTGTGCTGTCCTCAGATAATCACATGGTTTGCTTTCGCCATAAAGCCTTTTTGAAATCTGACACGTTGGCTGGATTAACAACAAGTGTAGCTTTAATTTGGTGTATTGCATGTGTGATTTCATGAAAGTTTAATATTTATAGTAATGTAATTAGAATTTGGCACTCTGCCATTTCGCCGAATGTTGTCGAGGGGTACCGCTAGCGGAACGTCTAGCCGTAACAAGTTAGTAAACTTATTGCAAACGGACAAAAGTCAGCCATCAAGTCAGCATCCATCAGTCAATAAGATATCATTCTAACACCAAACTGATACATACTGACACCAAACCCACTTTGTCCAACTCGTTTAGAAGCCAACTATCACATATTTCAGAGCAGGCCAAAAATTAACAGCGCCTTCCGTTTAAACCATAATAAAAACTTAAAACACGTAGTTACGTTCTAGCTGCGGGTCCAGTTCTGACATTATGTGCGGTTTCAATGCACCCAGTCTGGAGATTCTGGGACTTTTCTAAATGTCGTCATTTTCGCAATGATCAAAATTAATTGAAGTAGTTGCAAATGGACGAGGCTGTTTCTCTGCCTGAGAACCTTCTAGAGCCATATAACTCACTGTGCACAACCAACTTATGCTCTAGAACATGTATATAGGGTTTCAAAGCTCTAGGTCTGACGGTTCTTTGATAGTTCGAACACAGGTAACTATTGCAAGCTCTGTGTGTCTGTGAGCCTCACACTGTCACTCCCCATTGACTGTGATTACAGAAAATCACAGAAATCACGTAAAGCTCAGAAACTCACCTTAAAACTAATTTGGGATAGGGGGCAGCATTTTCACTTTTGGATGAATAGCGTGCCCAGAGTAAACTGGCTCCTACTCAGTCCCAGATGCTAATATATGCACATTATTAGTATTGGATAGAAAACACTCTGAAGTTTCTAAAACTGTTTGAATGATGTCTGTGAGTATAACAGAACTCATATGGCAGGCAAAAATCTGAGAAAAAATCCAAACAGGAAGTGGGAAATCTGAGGTTTGTGGTTTTTGAACTCAGCCCCTATCGAATTCACAGTGGGATATGGTTTATGTTGCACTTCCTAAAGCTTCCACTAGATGTCAACCATCCTTAGAACATTGTTTCAGGCTTCTCATGTGAAGGGGGGCGAGATGGGAGCTGTTTGATTAAGGGGTCTGCCAGCAGCCTCGTTCTCAGTCATGCGCATTTCACATGAGAGGTAACTCTCATTCCATTGCTTTTCTACAGACAATGGAATTCTCCGGTTGGAACATTATTGAACATTTATGATAAAAACATCCTAATGATTGATTCCATACTTAGTTTGACAAGTTCCCTCGACCTGTAATATAACATTTTGAACTTTTTGTCCGACTGGACCCGAACGTGCTTTTGGATTTGTTTACCAAACGCCCTAACAAAAGAAGCTATTTGGACATAAATGGACATAAATGATGGGCATTGTCGAACAAAACAAACATTTATTGTGGAACTGCGATTCATGGGAGTGCATTCTGATGAAGATCATGAAAGGTAAGTTAATATTTATAATGCTATTTATGACGAATGTTGACTGCGCAACATGGCGGATATTTCTTTTGGCTGGTTTAGCTCTGAGTACCGTACTCAGATTATGCTTTTTCCGTCAAGTTTTTTTTAATTCTGACACAGCGGTTGGATTAAGGGGAAGGGTATCTAAAGTTCCATGCATAACACTAGCATTTTCATCAACATTTATAATGAGTATTTCTGTGAATTCATGTGGCTCTCTGCAATATCACTGTATGTTTTGGAACTACTGAACATAACACGCCAATGTAAAATAAGATTTTTGGATATAAATATGAACTTTACCAAACAAAACATACATGTATTGTGTAACATGAAGTCCTATGAGTGTCATCTGATGAAGATCATCAAAGGTTACTGATTCATTTTATCTCTATTTGTGCTTTTTGTGACTCCTCTCTTTGGCTGGAAAAATGGTTGGGTTTTTCTGTGAGTTGGTGGTGACCTAAGATAATCATTTGTGGAGACTTTGTTCTAAAGCATTTTTTAAATCAGACACTGTGGCTGGATTAACGAGAATTGTATCTTTAAAATGGTGCCTAATACTTCAATTTCTGTTGATTTCTATTTGGCGCATTGCAATTTCATTGACTGTTGGTGAGGGGTTCTGCTTGCTGTACGGGGTTCTGCTAGCGGACCCCCAGTCCCAGATAGGTTAACGGATTTGTTTGAACATGCTGCAAACTGGATCTATAACTTTTTTGAAGAGAAAAAAACAAATTGCTTTAACCATCACTGAACGGACAGAATTATTTCTCGTAAATTGCGATAGATAAATGGCTGGTTCTTTTTTTCCTTACGCCGTAGGTTCATGTACTTTGACGTGAAGAGGTCAAATTAGCGCTCTATTATAGTTTTTGACCTTTACTCCCAGAAAATGGGCTTTAACTCAAAAAGCGTTGAGGTCTCGACTCCATCTTGTTTCTGGGCTAAAAGCCCATTTGGCCAAACCTGTGCTCACTGAGTTTCGTCTTCGAAGTCTAATACGTTTAGGAGAAATGGCCATGTAACTTTGGTGATGTTTTGTAAGAAGCAGCCAGTCGCCTTCTGGCGAAATTTTCCGGAACAGTGGAAACATGACCAAAAATTGAACATTTTATAAAACAGAAACCAAATGTCCAAGAGACTTTATTTGATGACTTCCCGGAAGATCCGGCCCTGGGGCGCGACCTGAGTCCATCGGCCTATTTTAAAAACACTTATGGACGTCTAGTAATGGACCGTGCATTTACAATATGGAGCTCCTCATCAACCATACGGGTAATGCCATCGGCATCCCTTATGTAGGAAAACATGCATTACTGTGCTCTATTTAAGTGATAATGCCAGAGAAGCCGGTGTTTGGAGGATATATTGGCATGGGTGTTGTTTGTCGAGGGCCAGGAAACCGGGCCAATATATCTTCCAAACATCGACTTCGAGGTCATTATCACTTTTAGTCAACAGGTTACCAACATATTCAAATAATGATTGACATGCTTTTTACAGTGGAAATCAAGTTTATAAATTGTATCTGCATGCTATATATGTATCTGCTCAATTCTAGTTTCACAAATGATTTTAGTTAAGACATAATAATGTTCTAAAATCTCTATATATTCTGATCCTGATTCAAATGGCATAAGATACAGTATATACTTTATGTTCTGCTCTACCATTGATCCCCTGCCCCTGTTCTATAGTGTACACAGCCACACCCTGCCTTGACAATAACTACTGGGGCTCTATGATTGGGTAGGACTTAGAGCCACCAGCTGTTTGTAATCAACCATGGGATTGAGAGAATAATTTGCCATTTTAAAGTTAATTTACCTGCAGTTCTACACATTTTGCAAAGAGATAGCCTGAACACTTTTCAGTTTTAAAGCTAATTTCCTGCAATTCTACACATTTTCCCATGACTAATGCCACGTTCATGTGATATCTGATTGAGAGTGAATAACAAAATCAATGGGGGTCCCCTAGATGTCAGGGCCCCTGGGCACATGCCTTACATACCGGTCAGTAATTTGGCCATGATTACCACAATGTTTAGATAGCCGGCTAGATGAACTTATCTGGCAATTTATAAAATGTTAGCTGACGTGGGTTAATTGAGTGACTGTCAGTGACTGACATAACAAGAGGAAAAACCTAATTTTGAAATTGCACATTGTGTATTCTATTATCCCAAGTAACAGTAAGTTGAGAACCCGACTGACTTCCTATATATATATATCTAGAACAAAGCACTTTGGGTATTCAGCACCACTGGCTCAGCTGCAAAGGGGGTCGAACCCAAAACCTTTTCATGTAAATCTTGCCATAGCTGCCTCTAGAGGAGGCAAGGCAAAGTGGCTTTGGGTAACGTACTACTTGCAACAATTCGAGGCAGTGTGTGGGCAAAGCTGAAATTGTGGGCCCAAACCCGCTGTTGCTGAGTTCAATCTCCCGAACCCTACTTCTGACACAACATATACTACTGACACCTTTTTTCTGTTCCTACCTAGTTACAAGATAATGTTCAACTGTCAGCTGAAACATCAAAAAGGTTATAGAATAAATGAGTTGGATGCAGCCCATGTTTGGTCTTGTCACTATCTTCTCTTTCACATGTATAGCAGTCTCACATGAGACTATCAAAAATTACCAAGGCTGACTATATTTCAAGTCATCCCAAGCGGGGTATTGGGTTAAGTTTTCAACCAGCAATAATCACACCTCAGATGGACTTCATAGGCTATGATATCACCTCTGTGAAAGAATAATATATTACAGCTACTCAAACTGTTTACAGTGTTTTGCACAGCTTCTCCTTTAACGGTAATATTGTGTTTTAACATTGCAATGTCTAGCAGTTCGCCCCCTACCTACCACTTTGGTGGATTCTTGATGACATGTCATTCATGGCAAGGTGGGGTACTTATTCAATAGATGTTACCTTTTTCCAGTAGTAAAAAAAACAATATCGAGAGCAAAGCATTTTGGGTAATCTGCACCACTGGTTCAGCTGCCAAAACCCAAAACCTTTTCAACTCAACCTTGCCACCGCTGCCTCTGGTGGAAGTGTATAACGTGGCTAAGGGTACCTTACTTCTTGCAATAATTAGAGGCAGTGTGGGGGCAATACTGGAATTGTGGACCAATACCACCTGTTGCTGAACCTATTCTCCCCAAGACTACTTCTGACTATATTTCATGTCGTTCCAATGTAAAGTTTTGGGTTAAGTTGTCACCCAACAATAACCAATCCTCGGATGGACCTCGTAGGCTATGATAATGCCACTGCGATAGAATATCAGAAATCTGCTATTCAAACTGCTTGCAGTATCTCGCACAGCTTCTCGGCAAACTGTATTATTTTTTGTTACATTGGTATGTCTAGCAATTCGCCCCCTACCTAACACTGGTGGATTCTCGATTACATGTAATTAACGGCAAGGTGGGGTACTTGTTCAATAGATGTTCCCTTTTTTCCTGGACAAAACCAATATCGAGAGCAAAGCACTTTGGGTAATCAGCACCACTGGCTCAGCTGCAATGGGGGACGAACCCAAAACCTTTTCATGTAAATCTTGCCATAGCTGCCTCTAGAGGAGGCAAGACAAAGTGGGTCAAGTGGCTTTGGGTAACATACTACTTGCAACAATTCGAGGCAGTGTGGGGGCAAAGCTGAAATTGTGGGCCCAAACCCGCTGTTGCTGAGTTCATTCTCCCGAACCCTACTTCTGACACAGCATATACTACTGACACCTTTTTTCTGTTTCTACCTAGTTGCAAGATAATGTTCAACTGTCAGCTGAAGCATCAAAAAGGTTATAGAATAAATGAGTTGGATGCAGCCCATGTTTGGTCTTGTCACTATCTTCTCTTTCACATGTATAGCAGTCTCACATGAGACTATCAAAAATTGCCAAGGCTGACTATATTTCAAGTCATCCCAAGCGGGGTATTGGGTTAAGTTTTCAACCAGCAATAATCACGCCTCAGATGGACTTCATAGGCTATGATATCGCCTCTGCGAAAGAATGATATATTACAGCTACTCAAACTGTTTACAGTGTTTTGCACAGCTTCTCCTTTAACGGTAATATTGTGTTTTAACATTGCAATGTCTAGCAGTTCGCCCCCTACCTACCACTTTGGTGGATTCTTGATGACATGTCATTCATGGCAAGGTGGGGTACTTATTCAATAGATGTTACCTTTTTCCAGTAGTAAAAAAAACAATATCGAGAGCAAAGCATTTTGGGTAATCTGCACCACTGGCTCAGCTGCAATGGGTCGCAAACCCAAAACCTTTTCAACTCAACCTTGCCACCGCTGCCTCTAGTGGAAGTGTATAACGTGGCTAAGGGTACCTTACTTCTTGCAAGAATTAGAGGCAGTGTGGGGGCAAAACTGGAATTGTGGACCAATACCACCTGTTGCTGAACCTATTCTCCCCAAGACTACTTCTGACTATATTTCATGTCGTTCCAATGTAAAGTTTTGGGTTAAGTTGTCACCCAACAATAACCAATCCTCGGATGGACCTCGTAGGCTATGATAATGCCACTGCGATAGAATATCAGAAATCTGCTATTCAAACTGCTTGCAGTATCTCGCACAGCTTCTCGGGAAACTGTATTATTTTTTGTTACATTGGTATGTCTAGCAGTTCGCCCCCTACCTAACACTGGTGGATTCTCGATTACATGTAATTAACGGCAAGGTGGGGTACTTGTTCAATAGATGTTCCCTTTTTTCCTGGACAAAACCAATATCGAGAGCAAAGCACTTTGGGTAATCAGCACCACTAGCTCAGCTGCAATGGGGGACGAACCCAAAACCTTTTCATGTAAATCTTGCCATAGCTGCCTCTAGAGGAGGCAAGACAAAGTGGGTCAAGTGGCTTTGGGTAACATACTACTTGCAACAATTCGAGGCAGTGTGGGGGCAAAGCTGAAATTGTGGGCCCAAACCCGCTGTTGCTGAGTTCATTCTCCCGAACCCTACTTCTGACACAGCATATACTACTGACACCTTTTTTCTGTTTCTACCTAGTTGCAAGATAATGTTCAACTGTCAGCTGAAGCATCAAAAAGGTTATAGAATAAATGAGTTGGACGCAGCCCATGTTTGGTCTTGTCACTATCTTCTCTTTCACAAGTATAGCAGTCTCACATGAGACTATCAAAAATTGCCAAGGCTGACTATATTTCAAGTCATCCCAAGCGGGGTATTGGGTTAAGTTTTCAACCAGCAATAATCACGCCTCAGATGGACTTCATAGGCTATGATATCGCCTCTGCGAAAGAATGATATATTACAGCTACTCAAACTGTTTACAGTGTTTTGCACAGCTTCTCCTTTAACGGTAATATTGTGTTTTAACATTGCAATGTCTAGCAGTTCGCCCCCTACCTACCACTTTGGTGGATTCTTGATGACATGTCATTCATGGCAAGGTGGGGTACTTATTCAATAGATGTTACCTTTTTCCAGTAGTAAAAAAAACAATATCGAGAGCAAAGCATTTTGGGTAATCTGCACCCCTGGCTCAGCTGCAATGGGTCGCAAACCCAAAACCTTTTCAACTCAACCTTGCCACCGCTGCCTCTAGTGGAAGTGTATAACGTGGCTAAGGGTACCTTACTTCTTGCAAGAATTAGAGGCAGTGTGGGGGCAAAACTGGAATTGTGGACCAATACCACCTGTTGCTGAACCTATTCTCCCCAAGACTACTTCTGAATATATTTCATGTCGTTCCAATGTAAAGTTTTGGGTTAAGTTGTCACCCAACAGCACCACTCCTCGGATGGACGTCATAGGCTATGATAATGCCACTGCGATAGAATATCAGAAATCTGCTATTCAAACTGCTTGCAGTATCTCGCACAGCTTCTCGGCAAACTGTATTATTTTTTGTTACATTGGTATGTCTAGCAGTTCGCCCCCTACCTAACACTGGTGGATTCTCGATTACATGTAATTAACGGCAAGGTGGGGTACTTGTTCAATAGATGTTCCCTTTTTTCCTGGACAAAACCAATATCGAGAGCAAAGCACTTTGGGTAATCAGCACCACTGGCTCAGCTGCAATGGGGGACGAACCCAAAACCTTTTCATGTAAATCTTGCCATAGCTGCCTCTAGAGGAGGCAAGACAAAGTGGGTCAAGTGGCTTTGGGTAACATACTACCTGCAACAATTCGAGGCAGTGTGGGGGCAAAGCTGAAATTGTGGGCCCAAACCCGCTGTTGCTGAGTTCATTCTCCCGAACCCTACTTCTGACACAGCATATACTACTGACACCGTTTTTCTGTTTCTACCTAGTTGCAAGATAATGTTCAACTGTCAGCTGAAGCATCAAAAAGGTTATAGAATAAATGAGTTGGATGCAGCCCATGTTTGGTCTTGTCATTATCTTCTCTTTCACATGTATAGCAGTCTCACATGAGACTATCAAAAATTGCCAAGGGTGACTATATTTCAAGTCATCCCAAGCGGGGTATTGGGTTAAGTTTTCAACCAGCAATAATCACGCCTCAGATGGACTTCAAAGCTATGATATCACCTCTGCGAAAGAATGATATATTACAGCTACTCAAACTGTTTACAGTGTTTTGCACAGCTTCTCCTTTAACGGTAATATTGTGTTTTAAATTAGAATTTTCTTAGCAGTTCGCCCCCTACCTACCACTTTGGTGGATTCTTGATGACATGTCATTCATGGCAAGGTGGGGTACTTATTCAATAGATGTTACCTTTTTCCAGTAGTAAAAAAAACAATATCGAGAGCAAAGCATTTTGGGTAATCTGCACCACTGGCTCAGCTGCAATGGGTCGCAAACCCAAAACCTTTTCAACTCAACCTTGCCACCGCTGCCTCTAGTGGAAGTGTATAACGTGGCTAAGGGTACCTTACTTCTTGCAAGAATTAGAGGCAGTGTGGGGGCAAAACTGGAATTGTGGACCAATACCACCTGTTGCTGAACCTATTCTCCCCAAGACTACTTCTGACTATATTTCATGTTGTTCCAATGTAAAGTTTTGGGTTAAGTTGTCACCCAACAATAACCAATCCTCGGATGGACCTTGTAGGCTATGATAATGCCACTGCGATAGAATATCAGAAATCTGCTATTCAAACTGCTTGCAGTATCTCGCACAGCTTCTCGGGAAACTGTATTATTTTTTGTTACATTGGTATGTCTAGCAGTTCGCCCCCTACCTAACACTGGTGGATTCTCGATTACATGTAATTAACGGCAAGGTGGGGTACTTGTTCAATAGATGTTCCTTTTTTTCCTGGACAAAACCAATATCGAGAGCAAAGCTCTTTGGGTAATCAGCACCACTGGCTCAGCTGCAATGGGGGACGAACCCAAAACCTTTTCATGTAAATCTTGCCATAGCTGCCTCTAGAGGAGGCAAGACAAAGTGGGTCAAGTGGCTTTGGGTAACATACTACTTGCAACAATTCGAGGCAGTGTGGGGGCAAAGCTGAAATTGTGGGCCCAAACCCGCTGTTGCTGAGTTCATTCTCCCGAACCCTACTTCTGACACAGCATATACTACTGACACCTTTTTTCTGTTTCTACCTAGTTGCAAGATAATGTTCAACTGTCAGCTGAAGCATCAAAAAGGTTATAGAATAAATGAGTTGGATGCAGCCCATGTTTGGTCTTGTCACTATCTTCTCTTTCACATGTATAGCAGTCTCACATGAGACTATCAAAAATTGCCAAGGCTGACTATATTTCAAGTCATCCCAAGCGGGGTATTGGGTTAAGTTTTCAACCAGCAATAATCACGCCTCAGATGGACTTCATAGGCTATGATATCGCCTCTGCGAAAGAATGATATATTACAGCTACTCAAACTGTTTACAGTGTTTTGCACAGCTTCTCCTTTAACGGTAATATTGTGTTTTAACATTGCAATGTCTAGCAGTTCGCCCCCTACCTACCACTTTGGTGGATTCTTGATGACATGTCATTCATGGCAAGGTGGGGTACTTATTCAATAGATGTTACCTTTTTCCAGTAGTAAAAAAAACAATATCGAGAGCAAAGCATTTTGGGTAATCTGCACCACTGGCTCAGCTGCAATGGGTCGCAAACCCAAAACCTTTTCAACTCAACCTTGCCACCGCTGCCTCTAGTGGAAGTGTATAACGTGGCTAAGGGTACCTTACTTCTTGCAAGAATTAGAGGCAGTGTGGGGGCAAAACTGGAATTGTGGACCAATACCACCTGTTGCTGAACCTATTCTCCCCAAGACTACTTCTGACTATATTTCATGTCGTTCCAATGTAAAGTTTTGGGTTAAGTTGTCACCCAACAATAACCAATCCTCGGATGGACCTCGTAGGCTATGATAATGCCACTGCGATAGAATATCAGAAATCTGCTATTCAAACTGCTTGCAGTATCTCGCACAGCTTCTCGGGAAACTGTATTATTTTTTGTTACATTGGTATGTCTAGCAGTTCGCCCCCTACCTAACACTGGTGGATTCTCGATTACATGTAATTAACGGCAAGGTGGGGTACTTGTTCAATAGATGTTCCCTTTTTTCCTGGACAAAACCAATATCGAGAGCAAAGCACTTTGGGTAATCAGCACCACTAGCTCAGCTGCAATGGGGGACGAACCCAAAACCTTTTCATGTAAATCTTGCCATAGCTGCCTCTAGAGGAGGCAAGACAAAGTGGGTCAAGTGGCTTTGGGTAACATACTACTTGCAACAATTCGAGGCAGTGTGGGGGCAAAGCTGAAATTGTGGGCCCAAACCCGCTGTTGCTGAGTTCATTCTCCCGAACCCTACTTCTGACACAGCATATACTACTGACACCTTTTTTCTGTTTCTACCTAGTTGCAAGATAATGTTCAACTGTCAGCTGAAGCATCAAAAAGGTTATAGAATAAATGAGTTGGATGCAGCCCATGTTTGGTCTTGTCACTATCTTCTCTTTCACAAGTATAGCAGTCTCACATGAGACTATCAAAAATTGCCAAGGCTGACTATATTTCAAGTCATCCCAAGCGGGGTATTGGGTTAAGTTTTCAACCAGCAATAATCACGCCTCAGATGGACTTCATAGGCTATGATATCGCCTCTGCGAAAGAATGATATATTACAGCTACTCAAACTGTTTACAGTGTTTTGCACAGCTTCTCCTTTAACGGTAATATTGTGTTTTAACATTGCAATGTCTAGCAGTTCGCCCCCTACCTACCACTTTGGTGGATTCTTGATGACATGTCATTCATGGCAAGGTGGGGTACTTATTCAATAGATGTTACCTTTTTCCAGTAGTAAAAAAAACAATATCGAGAGCAAAGCATTTTGGGTAATCTGCACCACTGGCTCAGCTGCAATGGGTCGCAAACCCAAAACCTTTTCAACTCAACCTTGCCACCGCTGCCTCTAGTGGAAGTGTATAACGTGGCTAAGGGTACCTTACTTCTTGCAAGAATTAGAGGCAGTGTGGGGGCAAAACTGGAATTGTGGACCAATACCACCTGTTGCTGAACCTATTCTCCCCAAGACTACTTCTGAATATATTTCATGTCGTTCCAATGTAAAGTTTTGGGTTAAGTTGTCACCCAACAATAACCACTCCTCGGATGGACGTCATAGGCTATGATAATGCCACTGCGATAGAATATCAGAAATCTGCTATTCAAACTGCTTGCAGTATCTCGCACAGCTTCTCGGCAAACTGTATTATTTTTTGTTACATTGGTATGTCTAGCAGTTCGCCCCCTACCTAACACTGGTGGATTCTCGATTACATGTAATTAACGGCAAGGTGGGGTACTTGTTCAATAGATGTTCCCTTTTTTCCTGGACAAAACCAATATCGAGAGCAAAGCACTTTGGGTAATCAGCACCACTGGCTCAGCTGCAATGGGGGACGAACCCAAAACCTTTTCATGTAAATCTTGCCATAGCTGCCTCTAGAGGAGGCAAGACAAAGTGGGTCAAGTGGCTTTGGGTAACATACTACCTGCAACAATTCGAGGCAGTGTGGGGGCAAAGCTGAAATTGTGGGCCCAAACCCGCTGTTGCTGAGTTCATTCTCCCGAACCCTACTTCTGACACAGCATATACTACTGACACCGTTTTTCTGTTTCTACCTAGTTGCAAGATAATGTTCAACTGTCAGCTGAAGCATCAAAAAGGTTATAGAATAAATGAGTTGGATGCAGCCCATGTTTGGTCTTGTCATTATCTTCTCTTTCACATGTATAGCAGTCTCACATGAGACTATCAAAAATTGCCAAGGGTGACTATATTTCAAGTCATCCCAAGCGGGGTATTGGGTTAAGTTTTCAACCAGCAATAATCACGCCTCAGATGGACTTCAAAGCTATGATATCACCTCTGCGAAAGAATGATATATTACAGCTACTCAAACTGTTTACAGTGTTTTGCACAGCTTCTCCTTTAACGGTAATATTGTGTTTTAAATTTGAATTTTCTTAGCAGTTCGCCCCCTACCTACCACTTTGGTGGATTCTTGATGACATGTCATTCATGGCAAGGTGGGGTACTTATTCAATAGATGTTACCTTTTTCCAGTAGTAAAAAAAACAATATCGAGAGCAAAGCATTTTGGGTAATCTGCACCACTGGCTCAGCTGCAATGGGTCGCAAACCCAAAACCTTTTCAACTCAACCTTGCCACCGCTGCCTCTAGTGGAAGTGTATAACGTGGCTAAGGGTACCTTACTTCTTGCAAGAATTAGAGGCAGTGTGGGGGCAAAACTGGAATTGTGGACCAATACCACCTGTTGCTGAACCTATTCTCCCCAAGACTACTTCTGACTATATTTCATGTTGTTCCAATGTAAAGTTTTGGGTTAAGTTGTCACCCAACAATAACCAATCCTCGGATGGACCTCGTAGGCTATGATAATGCCACTGCGATAGAATATCAGAAATCTGCTATTCAAACTGCTTGCAGTATCTCGCACAGCTTCTCGGGAAACTGTATTATTTTTTGTTACATTGGTATGTCTAGCAGTTCGCCCCCTACCTAACACTGGTGGATTCTCGATTACATGTAATTAACGGCAAGGTGGGGTACTTGTTCAATAGATGTTCCCTTTTTTCCTGGACAAAACCAATATCGAGAGCAAAGCACTTTGGGTAATCAGCACCACTGGCTCAGCTGCAATGGGGGACGAACCCAAAACCTTTTCATGTAAATCTTGCCATAGCTGCCTCTAGAGGAGGCAAGACAAAGTGGGTCAAGTGGCTTTGGGTAACATACTACTTGCAACAATTCGAGGCAGTGTGGGGGCAAAGCTGAAATTGTGGGCCCAAACCCGCTGTTGCTGAGTTCATTCTCCCGAACCCTACTTCTGACACAGCATATACTACTGACACCTTTTTTCTGTTTCTACCTAGTTGCAAGATAATGTTCAACTGTCAGCTGAAGCATCAAAAAGGTTATAGAATAAATGAGTTGGATGCAGCCCATGTTTGGTCTTGTCACTATCTTCTCTTTCACATGTATAGCAGTCTCACATGAGACTATCAAAAATTGCCAAGGCTGACTATATTTCAAGTCATCCCAAGCGGGGTATTGGGTTAAGTTTTCAACCAGCAATAATCACGCCTCAGATGGACTTCATAGGCTATGATATCGCCTCTGCGAAAGAATGATATATTACAGCTACTCAAACTGTTTACAGTGTTTTGCACAGCTTCTCCTTTAACGGTAATATTGTGTTTTAACATTGCAATGTCTAGCAGTTCGCCCCCTACCTACCACTTTGGTGGATTCTTGATGACATGTCATTCATGGCAAGGTGGGGTACTTATTCAATAGATGTTACCTTTTTCCAGTAGTAAAAAAAACAATATCGAGAGCAAAGCATTTTGGGTAATCTGCACCACTGGCTCAGCTGCAATGGGTCGCAAACCCAAAACCTTTTCAACTCAACCTTGCCACCGCTGCCTCTAGTGGAAGTGTATAACGTGGCTAAGGGTACCTTACTTCTTGCAAGAATTAGAGGCAGTGTGGGGGCAAAACTGGAATTGTGGACCAATACCACCTGTTGCTGAACCTATTCTCCCCAAGACTACTTCTGACTATATTTCATGTTGTTCCAATGTAAAGTTTTGGGTTAAGTTGTCACCCAACAATAACCAATCCTCGGATGGACCTCGTAGGCTATGATAATGCCACTGCGATAGAATATCAGAAATCTGCTATTCAAACTGCTTGCAGTATCTCGCACAGCTTCTCGGGAAACTGTATTATTTTTTGTTACATTGGTATGTCTAGCAGTTCGCCCCCTACCTAACACTGGTGGATTCTCGATTACATGTAATTAACGGCAAGGTGGGGTACTTGTTCAATAGATGTTCCTTTTTTTCCTGGACAAAACCAATATCGAGAGCAAAGCTCTTTGGGTAATCAGCACCACTGGCTCAGCTGCAATGGGGGACGAACCCAAAACCTTTTCATGTAAATCTTGCCATAGCTGCCTCTAGAGGAGGCAAGACAAAGTGGGTCAAGTGGCTTTGGGTAACATACTACTTGCAACAATTCGAGGCAGTGTGGGGGCAAAGCTGAAATTGTGGGCCCAAACCCGCTGTTGCTGAGTTCATTCTCCCGAACCCTACTTCTGACACAGCATATACTACTGACACCTTTTTCTGTTTCTACCTAGTTGCAAGATAATGTTCAACTGTCAGCTGAAGCATCAAAAAGGTTATAGAATAAATGAGTTGGATGCAGCCCATGTTTGGTCTTGTCACTATCTTCTCTTTCACATGTATAGCAGTCTCACATGAGACTATCAAAAATTGCCAAGGCTGACTATATTTCAAGTCATCCCAAGCGGGGTATTGGGTTAAGTTTTCAACCAGCAATAATCACACCTCAGATGGACTTCATAGGCTATGATATCGCCTCTGCGAAAGAATGATATATTACAGCTACTCAAACTGTTTACAGTGTTTTGCACAGCTTCTCCTTTAACGGTAATATTGTGTTTTAACATTGCAATGTCTAGCAGTTCGCCCCCTACCTACCACTTTGGTGGATTCTTGATGACATGTCATTCATGGCAAGGTGGGGTACTTATTCAATAGATGTTACCTTTTTCCAGTAGTAAAAAAAACAATATCGAGAGCAAAGCATTTTGGGTAATCTGCACCACTGGCTCAGCTGCAATGGGTCGCAAACCCAAAACCTTTTCAACTCAACCTTGCCACCGCTGCCTCTAGTGGAAGTGTATAACGTGGCTAAGGGTACCTTACTTCTTGCAAGAATTAGAGGCAGTGTGGGGGCAAAACTGGAATTGTGGACCAATACCACCTGTTGCTGAACCTATTCTCCCCAAGACTACTTCTGACTATATTTCATGTTGTTCCAATGTAAAGTTTTGGGTTAAGTTGTCACCCAACAATAACCAATCCTCGGATGGACCTCGTAGGCTATGATAATGCCACTGCGATAGAATATCAGAAATCTGCTATTCAAACTGCTTGCAGTATCTCGCACAGCTTCTCGGGAAACTGTATTATTTTTTGTTACATTGGTATGTCTAGCAGTTCGCCCCCTACCTAACACTGGTGGATTCTCGATTACATGTAATTAACGGCAAGGTGGGGTACTTGTTCAATAGATGTTCCTTTTTTTCCTGGACAAAACCAATATCGAGAGCAAAGCTCTTTGGGTAATCAGCACCACTGGCTCAGCTGCAATGGGGGACGAACCCAAAACCTTTTCATGTAAATCTTGCCATAGCTGCCTCTAGAGGAGGCAAGACAAAGTGGGTCAAGTGGCTTTGGGTAACATACTACTTGCAACAATTCGAGGCAGTGTGGGGGCAAAGCTGAAATTGTGGGCCCAAACCCGCTGTTGCTGAGTTCATTCTCCCGAACCCTACTTCTGACACAGCATATACTACTGACACCTTTTTCTGTTTCTACCTAGTTGCAAGATAATGTTCAACTGTCAGCTGAAGCATCAAAAAGGTTATAGAATAAATGAGTTGGATGCAGCCCATGTTTGGTCTTGTCACTATCTTCTCTTTCACATGTATAGCAGTCTCACATGAGACTATCAAAAATTGCCAAGGCTGACTATATTTCAAGTCATCCCAAGCGGGGTATTGGGTTAAGTTTTCAACCAGCAATAATCACACCTCAGATGGACTTCATAGGCTATGATATCGCCTCTGCGAAAGAATGATATATTACAGCTACTCAAACTGTTTACAGTGTTTTGCACAGCTTCTCCTTTAACGGTAATATTGTGTTTTAACATTGCAATGTCTAGCAGTTCGCCCCCTACCTACCACTTTGGTGGATTCTTGATGACATGTCATTCATGGCAAGGTGGGGTACTTATTCAATAGATGTTACCTTTTTCCAGTAGTAAAAAAAACAATATCGAGAGCAAAGCATTTTGGGTAATCTGCACCACTGGCTCAGCTGCAATGGGTCGCAAACCCAAAACCTTTTCAACTCAACCTTGCCACCGCTGCCTCTAGTGGAAGTGTATAACGTGGCTAAGGGTACCTTACTTCTTGCAAGAATTAGAGGCAGTGTGGGGGCAAAACTGGAATTGTGGACCAATACCACCTGTTGCTGAACCTATTCTCCCCAAGACTACTTCTGACTATATTTCATGTCGTTCCAATGTAAAGTTTTGGGTTAAGTTGTCACCCAACAATAACCAATCCTCGGATGGACCTCGTAGGCTATTATAATGCCACTGCGATAGAATATCAGAAATCTGCTATTCAAACTGCTTGCAGTATCTCGCACAGCTTCTCGGGAAACTGTATTATTTTTTGTTACATTGGTATGTCTAGCAGTTCGCCCCCTACCTAACACTGGTGGATTCTCGATTACATGTAATTAACGGCAAGGTGGGGTACTTGTTCAATAGATGTTCCCTTTTTTCCTGGACAAAACCAATATCGAGAGCAAAGCACTTTGGGTAATCAGCACCACTGGCTCAGCTGCAATGGGGGACGAACCCAAAACCTTTTCATGTAAATCTTGCCATAGCTGCCTCTAGAGGAGGCAAGACAAAGTGGGTCAAGTGGCTTTGGGTAACATACTACTTGCAACAATTCGAGGCAGTGTGGGGGCAAAGCTGAAATTGTGGGCCCAAACCCGCTGTTGCTGAGTTCATTCTCCCGAACCCTCCTTCTGACACAGCATATACTACTGACACCTTTTTTCTGTTTCTACCTAGTTGCAAGATAATGTTCAACTGTCAGCTGAAGCATCAAAAAGGTTATAGAATAAATGAGTTGGATGCAGCCCATGTTTGGTCTTGTCACTATCTTCTCTTTCACATGTATAGCAGTCTCACATGAGACTATCAAAAATTGCCAAGGCTGACTATATTTCAAGTCATCCCAAGCGGGGTATTGGGTTAAGTTTTCAACCAGCAATAATCACGCCTCAGATGGACTTCATAGGCTATGATATCACCTCTGCGAAAGAATGATATATTACAGCTACTCAAACTGTTTACAGTGTTTTGCACAGCTTCTCCTTTAACGGTAATATTGTGTTTTAAATTTGAATTTTCTTAGCAGTTCGCCCCCTACCTACCACTTTGGTGGATTCTTGATGACATGTCATTCATGGCAAGGTGGGGTACTTATTCAATAGATGTTACCTTTTTCCAGTAGTAAAAAAAACAATATCGAGAGCAAAGCATTTTGGGTAATCTGCACCACTGGCTCAGCTGCAATGGGTCGCAAACCCAAAACCTTTTCAACTCAACCTTGCCACCGCTGCCTCTAGTGGAAGTGTATAACGTGGCTAAGGGTACCTTACTTCTTGCAAGAATTAGAGGCAGTGTGGGGGCAAAACTGGAATTGTGGACCAATACCACCTGTTGCTGAACCTATTCTCCCCAAGACTACTTCTGACTATATTTCATGTCGTTCCAATGTAAAGTTTTGGGTTAAGTTGTCACCCAACAATAACCAATCCTCGGATGGACCTCGTAGGCTATTATAATGCCACTGCGATAGAATATCAGAAATCTGCTATTCAAACTGCTTGCAGTATCTCGCACAGCTTCTCGGGAAACTGTATTATTTTTTGTTACATTGGTATGTCTAGCAGTTCGCCCCCTACCTAACACTGGTGGATTCTCGATTACATGTAATTAACGGCAAGGTGGGGTACTTGTTCAATAGATGTTCCCTTTTTTCCTGGACAAAACCAATATCGAGAGCAAAGCACTTTGGGTAATCAGCACCACTGGCTCAGCTGCAATGGGGGACGAACCCAAAACCTTTTCATGTAAATCTTGCCATAGCTGCCTCTAGAGGAGGCAAGACAAAGTGGGTCAAGTGGCTTTGGGTAACATACTACTTGCAACAATTCGAGGCAGTGTGGGGGCAAAGCTGAAATTGTGGGCCCAAACCCGCTGTTGCTGAGTTCATTCTCCCGAACCCTACTTCTGACACAGCATATACTACTGACACCTTTTTTCTGTTTCTACCTAGTTGCAAGATAATGTTCAACTGTCAGCTGAAGCATCAAAAAGGTTATAGAATAAATGAGTTGGATGCAGCCCATGTTTGGTCTTGTCACTATCTTCTCTTTCACATGTATAGCAGTCTCACATGAGACTATCAAAAATTGCCAAGGCTGACTATATTTCAAGTCATCCCAAGCGGGGTATTGGGTTAAGTTTTCAACCAGCAATAATCACGCCTCAGATGGACTTCATAGGCTATGATATCACCTCTGCGAAAGAATGATATATTACAGCTACTCAAACTGTTTACAGTGTTTTGCACAGCTTCTCCTTTAACGGTAATATTGTGTTTTAACATTGCAATGTCTAGCAGTTCGCCCCCTACCTACCACTTTGGTGGATTCTTGATGACATGTCATTCATGGCAAGGTGGGGTACTTATTCAATAGATGTTACCTTTTTCCAGTAGTAAAAAAAACAATATCGAGAGCAAAGCATTTTGGGTAATCTGCACCACTGGCTCAGCTGCAATGGGTCGCAAACCCAAAACCTTTTCAACTCAACCTTGCCACCGCTGCCTCTAGTGGAAGTGTATAACGTGGCTAAGGGTACCTTACTTCTTGCAAGAATTAGAGGCAGTGTGGGGGCAAAACTGGAATTGTGGACCAATACCACCTGTTGCTGAACCTATTCTCCCCAAGACTACTTCTGAATATATTTCATGTCGTTCCAATGTAAAGTTTTGGGTTAAGTTGTCACCCAACAATAACCACTCCTCGGATGGACGTCGTAGGCTATGATAATGCCACTGCGATAGAATATCAGAAATCTGCTATTCAAACTGCTTGCAGTATCTCGCACAGCTTCTCGGCAAACTGTATTATTTTTTGTTACATTGGTATGTCTAGCAGTTCGCCCCCTACCTAACACTGGTGGATTCTCGATTACATGTAATTAACGGCAAGGTGGGGTACTTGTTCAATAGATGTTCCCTTTTTTCCTGGACAAAACCAATATCGAGAGCAAAGCACTTTGGGTAATCAGCACCACTGGCTCAGCTGCAATGGGGGACGAACCCAAAACCTTTTCATGTAAATCTTGCCATAGCTGCCTCTAGAGGAGGCAAGACAAAGTGGGTCAAGTGGCTTTGGGTAACATACTACCTGCAACAATTCGAGGCAGTGTGGGGGCAAAGCTGAAATTGTGGGCCCAAACCCGCTGTTGCTGAGTTCATTCTCCCGAACCCTACTTCTGACACAGCATATACTACTGACACCGTTTTTCTGTTTCTACCTAGTTGCAAGATAATGTTCAACTGTCAGCTGAAGCATCAAAAAGGTTATAGAATAAATGAGTTGGATGCAGCCCATGTTTGGTCTTGTCATTATCTTCTCTTTCACATGTATAGCAGTCTCACATGAGACTATCAAAAATTGCCAAGGCTGACTATATTTCAAGTCATCCCAAGCGGGGTATTGGGTTAAGTTTTCAACCAGCAATAATCACGCCTCAGATGGACTTCATAGGCTATGATATCGCCTCTGCGAAAGAATATTACAGCTACTCAAACTGTTTACAGTGTTTTGCACAGCTTCTCCTTTAACGGTAATATTGTGTTTTAACATTGCAATGTCTAGCAGTTCGCCCCCTACCTACCACTTTGGTGGATTCTTGATGACATGTCATTCATGGCAAGGTGGGGTACTTATTCAATAGATGTTACCTTTTTCCAGTAGTAAAAAAAACAATATCGAGAGCAAAGCATTTTGGGTAATCTGCACCACTGGTTCAGCTGCCAAAACCCAAAACCTTTTCAACTCAACCTTGCCACCGCTGCCTCTAGTGGAAGTGTATAACGTGGCTAAGGGTACCTTACTTCTTGCAATAATTAGAGGCAGTGTGGGGGCAATACTGGAATTGTGGACCAATACCACCTGTTGCTGAACCTATTCTCCCCAAGACTACTTCTGACTATATTTCATGTCGTTCCAATGTAAAGTTTTGGGTTAAGTTGTCACCCAACAATAACCAATCCTCGGATGGACCTCGTAGGCTATGATAATGCCACTGCGATAGAATATCAGAAATCTGCTATTCAAACTGCTTGCAGTATCTCGCACAGCTTCTCGGCAAACTGTATTATTTTTTGTTACATTGGTATGTCTAGCAATTCGCCCCCTACCTAACACTGGTGGATTCTCGATTACATGTAATTAACGGCAAGGTGGGGTACTTGTTCAATAGATGTTCCCTTTTTTCCTGGACAAAACCAATATCGAGAGCAAAGCACTTTGGGTAATCAGCACCACTGGCTCAGCTGCAATGGGGGACGAACCCAAAACCTTTTCATGTAAATCTTGCCATAGCTGCCTCTAGAGGAGGCAAGACAAAGTGGGTCAAGTGGCTTTGGGTAACATACTACTTGCAACAATTCGAGGCAGTGTGGGGGCAAAGCTGAAATTGTGGGCCCAAACCCGCTGTTGCTGAGTTCATTCTCCCGAACCCTACTTCTGACACAGCATATACTACTGACACCTTTTTTCTGTTTCTACCTAGTTGCAAGATAATGTTCAACTGTCAGCTGAAGCATCAAAAAGGTTATAGAATAAATGAGTTGGATGCAGCCCATGTTTGGTCTTGTCATTATCTTCTCTTTCACATGTATAGCAGTCTCACATGAGACTATCAAAAATTGCCAAGGCTGACTATATTTCAAGTCATCCCAAGCGGGGTATTGGGTTAAGTTTTCAACCAGCAATAATCACGCCTCAGATGGACTTCATAGGCTATGATATCACCTCTGCGAAAGAATGATATATTACAGCTACTCAAACTGTTTACAGTGTTTTGCACAGCTTCTCCTTTAACGGTAATATTGTGTTTTAAATTTGAATTTTCTTAGCAGTTCGCCCCCTACCTACCACTTTGGTGGATTCTTGATGACATGTCATTCATGGCAAGGTGGGGTACTTATTCAATAGATGTTACCTTTTTCCAGTAGTAAAAAAAACAATATCGAGAGCAAAGCATTTTGGGTAATCTGCACCACTGGCTCAGCTGCAATGGGTCGCAAACCCAAAACCTTTTCAACTCAACCTTGCCACCGCTGCCTCTAGTGGAAGTGTATGACGTGGCTAAGGGTACCTTACTTCTTGCAAGAATTAGAGGCAGTGTGGGGGCAAAACTGGAATTGTGGACCAATACCAACTGTTGCTGAACCTATTCTCCCCAAGACTACTTCTGACTATATTTCATGTCGTTCCAATGTAAAGTTTTGGGTTAAGTTGTCACCCAACAATAACCACTCCTCGGATGGACCTCGTAGGCTATGATAATGCCACTGCGATAGAATATCAGAAATCTGCTATTCAAACTGCTTGCAGTATCTCGCACAGCTTCTCGGGAAACTGTATTATTTTTTGTTACATTGGTATGTCTAGCAGTTCGCCCCCTACCTAACACTGGTGGATTCTCGATTACATGTAATTAACGGCAAGGTGGGGTACTTGTTCAATAGATGTTCCCTTTTTTCCTGGACAAAACCAATATCGAGAGCAAAGCACTTTGGGTAATCAGCACCACTGGCTCAGCTGCAATGGGGGACGAACCCAAAACCTTTTCATGTAAATCTTGCCATAGCTGCCTCTAGAGGAGGCAAGACAAAGTGGGTCAAGTGGCTTTGGGTAACATACTACTTGCAACAATTCGAGGCAGTGTGGGGGCAAAGCTGAAATTGTGGGCCCAAACCCGCTGTTGCTGAGTTCATTCTCCCGAACCCTACTTCTGACACAGCATATACTACTGACACCTTTTTTCTGTTTCTACCTAGTTGCAAGATAATGTTCAACTGTCAGCTGAAGCATCAAAAAGGTTATAGAATAAATGAGTTGGATGCAGCCCATGTTTGGTCTTGTCACTATCTTCTCTTTCACATGTATAGCAGTCTCACATGAGACTATCAAAAATTGCCAAGGCTGACTATATTTCAAGTCATCCCAAGCGGGGTATTGGGTTAAGTTTTCAACCAGCAATAATCACGCCTCAGATGGACTTCATAGGCTATGATATCGCCTCTGCGAAAGAATGATATATTACAGCTACTCAAACTGTTTACAGTGTTTTGCACAGCTTCTCCTTTAACGGTAATATTGTGTTTTAACATTGCAATGTCTAGCAGTTCGCCCCCTACCTACCACTTTGGTGGATTCTTGATGACATGTCATTCATGGCAAGGTGGGGTACTTATTCAATAGATGTTACCTTTTTCCAGTAGTAAAAAAAACAATATCGAGAGCAAAGCATTTTGGGTAATCTGCACCACTGGCTCAGCTGCAATGGGTCGCAAACCCAAAACCTTTTCAACTCAACCTTGCCACCGCTGCCTCTAGTGGAAGTGTATAACATGGCTAAGGGTACCTTACTTCTTGCAAGAATTAGAGGCAGTGTGGGGGCAAAACTGGAATTGTGGACCAATACCACCTGTTGCTGAACCTATTCTCCCCAAGACTACTTCTGACTATATTTCATGTCGTTCCAATGTAAAGTTTTGGGTTAAGTTGTCACCCAACAATAACCAATCCTCGGATGGACCTCGTAGGCTATTATAATGCCACTGCGATAGAATATCAGAAATCTGCTATTCAAACTGCTTGCAGTATCTCGCACAGCTTCTCGGCAAACTGTATTATTTTTTGTTACATTGGTATGTCTAGCAGTTCGCCCCCTACCTAACACTGGTGGATTCTCGATTACATGTAATTAACGGCAAGGTGGGGTACTTGTTCAATAGATGTTCCCTTTTTTCCTGGACAAAACCAATATCGAGAGCAAAGCACTTTGGGTAATCAGCACCACTGGCTCAGCTGCAATGGGGGACGAACCCAAAACCTTTTCATGTAAATCTTGCCATAGCTGCCTCTGGAGGAGGCAAGACAAAGTGGGTCAAGTGGCTTTGGGTAACATACTACTTGCAACAATTCGAGGCAGTGTGGGGGCAAAGCTGAAATTGTGGGCCCAAACCCGCTGTTGCTGAGTTCATTCTCCCGAACCCTACTTCTGACACAGCATATACTACTGACACCTTTTTTCTGTTTCTACCTAGTTGCAAGATAATGTTCAACTGTCAGCTGAAGCATCAAAAAGGTTATAGAATAAATGAGTTGGATGCAGCCCATGTTTGGTCTTGTCACTATCTTCTCTTTCACATGTATAGCAGTCTCACATGAGACTATCAAAAATTGCCAAGGCTGACTATATTTCAAGTCATCCCAAGCGGGGTATTGGGTTAAGTTTTCAACCAGCAATAATCACGCCTCAGATGGACTTCATAGGCTATGATATCGCCTCTGCGAAAGAATGATATATTACAGCTACTCAAACGGTTTACAGTGTTTTGCACAGCTTCTCCTTTAACGGTAATATTGTGTTTTAACATTGCAATGTCTAGCAGTTCGCCCCCTACCTACCACTTTGGTGGATTCTTGATGACATGTCATTCATGGCAAGGTGGGGTACTTATTCAATAGATGTTACCTTTTTCCAGTAGTAAAAAAAACAATATCGAGAGCAAAGCATTTTGGGTAATCTGCACCACTGGCTCAGCTGCAATGGGTCGCAAACCCAAAACCTTTTCAACTCAACCTTGCCACCGCTGCCTCTAGTGGAAGTGTATAACGTGGCTAAGGGTACCTTACTTCTTGCAAGAATTAGAGGCAGTGTGGGGGCAAAACTGGAATTGTGGACCAATACCACCTGTTGCTGAACCTATTCTCCCCAAGACTACTTCTGAATATATTTCATGTCGTTCCAATGTAAAGTTTTGGGTTAAGTTGTCACCCAACAATAACCACTCCTCGGATGGACGTCGTAGGCTATGATAATGCCACTGCGATAGAATATCAGAAATCTGCTATTCAAACTGCTTGCAGTATCTCGCACAGCTTCTCGGCAAACTGTATTATTTTTTGTTACATTGGTATGTCTAGCAGTTCGCCCCCTACCTAACACTGGTGGATTCTCGATTACATGTAATTAACGGCAAGGTGGGGTACTTGTTCAATAGATGTTCCCTTTTTTCCTGGACAAAACCAATATCGAGAGCAAAGCACTTTGGGTAATCAGCACCACTGGCTCAGCTGCAATGGGGGACGAACCCAAAACCTTTTCATGTAAATCTTGCCATAGCTGCCTCTAGAGGAGGCAAGACAAAGTGGGTCAAGTGGCTTTGGGTAACATACTACCTGCAACAATTCGAGGCAGTGTGGGGGCAAAGCTGAAATTGTGGGCCCAAACCCGCTGTTGCTGAGTTCATTCTCCCGAACCCTACTTCTGACACAGCATATACTACTGACACCGTTTTTCTGTTTCTACCTAGTTGCAAGATAATGTTCAACTGTCAGCTGAAGCATCAAAAAGGTTATAGAATAAATGAGTTGGATGCAGCCCATGTTTGGTCTTGTCATTATCTTCTCTTTCACATGTATAGCAGTCTCACATGAGACTATCAAAAATTGCCAAGGCTGACTATATTTCAAGTCATCCCAAGCGGGGTATTGGGTTAAGTTTTCAACCAGCAATAATCACGCCTCAGATGGACTTCATAGGCTATGATATCACCTCTGCGAAAGAATGATATATTACAGCTACTCAAACTGTTTACAGTGTTTTGCACAGCTTCTCCTTTAACGGTAATATTGTGTTTTAAATTTGAATTTTCTTAGCAGTTCGCCCCCTACCTACCACTTTGGTGGATTCTTGATGACATGTCATTCATGGCAAGGTGGGGTACTTATTCAATAGATGTTACCTTTTTCCAGTAGTAAAAAAAACAATATCGAGAGCAAAGCATTTTGGGTAATCTGCACCACTGGCTCAGCTGCAATGGGTCGCAAACCCAAAACCTTTTCAACTCAACCTTGCCACCGCTGCCTCTAGTGGAAGTGTATGACGTGGCTAAGGGTACCTTACTTCTTGCAAGAATTAGAGGCAGTGTGGGGGCAAAACTGGAATTGTGGACCAATACCAACTGTTGCTGAACCTATTCTCCCCAAGACTACTTCTGACTATATTTCATGTCGTTCCAATGTAAAGTTTTGGGTTAAGTTGTCACCCAACAATAACCACTCCTCGGATGGACCTCATAGGCTATGATAATGCCACTGCGATAGAATATCAGAAATCTGCTATTCAAACTGCTTGCAGTATCTCGCACAGCTTCTCGGCAAACTGTATTATTTTTTGTTACATTGGTATGTCTAGCAGTTCGCCCCCTACCTAACACTGGTGGATTCTCGATTACATGTAATTAACGGCAAGGTGGGGTACTTGTTCAATAGATGTTCCCTTTTTTCCTGGACAAAACCAATATCAAGAGCAAAGCACTTTGGGTAATCAGCACCACTGGCTCAGCTGCTATGGGGGACGAACCCAAAACCTTTTCATGTAAATCTTGCCATAGCTGCCTCTAGAGGAGGCAAGACAAAGTGGGTCAAGTGGCTTTGGGTAACATACTACTTGCAACAATTCGAGGCAGTGTGGGGGCAAAGCTGAAATTGTGGGCCCAAACCCGCTGTTGCTGAGTTCATTCTCCCGAACCCTACTTCTGACACAGCATATACTACTGACACCTTTTTTCTGTTTCTACCTAGTTGCAAGATAATGTTCAACTGTCAGCTGAAGCATCAAAAAGGTTATAGAATAAATGAGTTGGATGCAGCCCATGTTTGGTCTTGTCACTATCTTCTCTTTCACATGTATAGCAGTCTCACATGAGACTATCAAAAATTGCCAAGGCTGACTATATTTCAAGTCATCCCAAGCGGGGTATTGGGTTAAGTTTTCAACCAGCAATAATCACGCCTCAGATGGACTTCATAGGCTATGATATCGCCTCTGCGAAAGAATGATATATTACAGCTACTCAAACTGTTTACAGTGTTTTGCACAGCTTCTCCTTTAACGGTAATATTGTGTTTTAACATTGCAATGTCTAGCAGTTCGCCCCCTACCTACCACTTTGGTGGATTCTTGATGACATGTCATTCATGGCAAGGTGGGGTACTTATTCAATAGATGTTACCTTTTTCCAGTAGTAAAAAAAACAATATCGAGAGCAAAGCATTTTGGGTAATCTGCACGACTGGTTCAGCTGCCAAAACCCAAAACCTTTTCAACTCAACCTTGCCACCGCTGCCTCTAGTGGAAGTGTATAACGTGGCTAAGGGTACCTTACTTCTTGCAATAATTAGAGGCAGTGTGGGGGCAATACTGGAATTGTGGACCAATACCACCTGTTGCTGAACCTATTCTCCCCAAGACTACTTCTGACTATATTTCATGTCGTTCCAATGTAAAGTTTTGGGTTAAGTTGTCACCCAACAATAACCAATCCTCGGATGGACCTCGTAGGCTATGATAATGCCACTGCGATAGAATATCAGAAATCTGCTATTCAAACTGCTTGCAGTATCTCGCACAGCTTCTCGGCAAACTGTATTATTTTTTGTTACATTGGTATGTCTAGCAATTCGCCCCCTACCTAACACTGGTGGATTCTCGATTACATGTAATTAACGGCAAGGTGGGGTACTTGTTCAATAGATGTTCCCTTTTTTCCTGGACAAAACCAATATCGAGAGCAAAGCACTTTGGGTAATCAGCACCACTGGCTCAGCTGCAATGGGGGACGAACCCAAAACCTTTTCATGTAAATCTTGCCATAGCTGCCTCTAGAGGAGGCAAGACAAAGTGGGTCAAGTGGCTTTGGGTAACATACTACTTGCAACAATTCGAGGCAGTGTGGGGGCAAAGCTGAAATTGTGGGCCCAAACCCGCTGTTGCTGAGTTCATTCTCCCGAACCCTACTTCTGACACAGCATATACTACTGACACCTTTTTTCTGTTTCTACCTAGTTGCAAGATAATGTTCAACTGTCAGCTGAAGCATCTAAAAGGTTATAGAATAAATGAGTTGGATGCAGCCCATGTTTGGTCTTGTCATTATCTTCTCTTTCACATGTATAGCAGTCTCACATGAGACTATCAAAAATTGCCAAGGCTGACTATATTTCAAGTCATCCCAAGCGGGGTATTGGGTTAAGTTTTCAACCAGCAATAATCACGCCTCAGATGTACTTCATAGGCTATGATATCACCTCTGCGAAAGAATGATATATTACAGCTACTCAAACTGTTTACAGTGTTTTGCACAGCTTCTCCTTTAACGGTAATATTGTGTTTTAAATTTGAATTTTCTTAGCAGTTCGCCCCCTACCTACCACTTTGGTGGATTCTTGATGACATGTCATTCATGGCAAGGTGGGGTACTTATTCAATAGATGTTACCTTTTTCCAGTAGTAAAAAAAACAATATCGAGAGCAAAGCATTTTGGGTAATCTGCACCACTGGCTCAGCTGCAATGGGTCGCAAACCCAAAACCTTTTCAACTCAACCTTGCCACCGCTGCCTCTAGTGGAAGTGTATAACGTGGCTAAGGGTACCTTACTTCTTGCAAGAATTAGAGGCAGTGTGGGGGCAAAACTGGAATTGTGGACCAATACCACCTGTTGCTGAACCTATTCTCCCCAAGACTACTTCTGACTATATTTCATGTCGTTCCAATGTAAAGTTTTGGGTTAAGTTGTCACCCAACAATAACCACTCCTCGGATGGACCTCGTAGGCTATGATAATGCCACTGCGATAGAATATCAGAAATCTGCTATTCAAACTGCTTGCAGTATCTCGCACAGCTTCTCGGGAAACTGTATTATTTTTTGTTACATTGGTATGTCTAGCAGTTCGCCCCCTACCTAACACTGGTGGATTCTCGATTACATGTAATTAACGGCAAGGTGGGGTACTTGTTCAATAGATGTTCCCTTTTTTCCTGGACAAAACCAATATCGAGAGCAAAGCACTTTGGGTAATCAGCACCACTGGCTCAGCTGCAATGGGGGACGAACCCAAAACCTTTTCATGTAAATCTTGCCATAGCTGCCTCTAGAGGAGGCAAGACAAAGTGGGTCAAGTGGCTTTGGGTAACATACTACTTGCAACAATTCGAGGCAGTGTGGGGGCAAAGCTGAAATTGTGGGCCCAAACCCGCTGTTGCTGAGTTCATTCTCCCGAACCCTACTTCTGACACAGCATATACTACTGACACCTTTTTTCTGTTTCTACCTAGTTGCAAGATAATGTTCAACTGTCAGCTGAAGCATCAAAAAGGTTATAGAATAAATGAGTTGGATGCAGCCCATGTTTGGTCTTGTCACTATCTTCTCTTTCACATGTATAGCAGTCTCACATGAGACTATCAAAAATTGCCAAGGCTGACTATATTTCAAGTCATCCCAAGCGGGGTATTGGGTTAAGTTTTCAACCAGCAATAATCACGCCTCAGATGGACTTCATAGGCTATGATATCACCTCTGCGAAAGAATGATATATTACAGCTACTCAAACTGTTTACAGTGTTTTGCACAGCTTCTCCTTTAACGGTAATATTGTGTTTTAAATTTGAATTTTCTTAGCAGTTCGCCCCCTACCTACCACTTTGGTGGATTCTTGATGACATGTCATTCATGGCAAGGTGGGGTACTTATTCAATAGATGTTACCTTTTTCCAGTAGTAAAAAAAACAATATCGAGAGCAAAGCATTTTGGGTAATCTGCACCACTGGCTCAGCTGCAATGGGTCGCAAACCCAAAACCTTTTCAACTCAACCTTGCCACCGCTGCCTCTAGTGGAAGTGTATAACGTGGCTAAGGGTACCTTACTTCTTGCAAGAATTAGAGGCAGTGTGGGGGCAAAACTGGAATTGTGGACCAATACCACCTGTTGCTGAACCTATTCTCCCCAAGACTACTTCTGACTATATTTCATGTCGTTCCAATGTAAAGTTTTGGGTTAAGTTGTCACCCAACAATAACCACTCCTCGGATGGACCTCGTAGGCTATGATAATGCCACTGCGATAGAATATCAGAAATCTGCTATTCAAACTGCTTGCAGTATCTCGCACAGCTTCTCGGGAAACTGTATTATTTTTTGTTACATTGGTATGTCTAGCAGTTCGCCCCCTACCTAACACTGGTGGATTCTCGATTACATGTAATTAACGGCAAGGTGGGGTACTTGTTCAATAGATGTTCCCTTTTTTCCTGGACAAAACCAATATCGAGAGCAAAGCACTTTGGGTAATCAGCACCACTGGCTCAGCTGCAATGGGGGACGAACCCAAAACCTTTTCATGTAAATCTTGCCATAGCTGCCTCTAGAGGAGGCAAGACAAAGTGGGTCAAGTGGCTTTGGGTAACATACTACTTGCAACAATTCGAGGCAGTGTGGGGGCAAAGCTGAAATTGTGGGCCCAAACCCGCTGTTGCTGAGTTCATTCTCCCGAACCCTACTTCTGACACAGCATATACTACTGACACCTTTTTTCTGTTTCTACCTAGTTGCAAGATAATGTTCAACTGTCAGCTGAAGCATCAAAAAGGTTATAGAATAAATGAGTTGGATGCAGCCCATGTTTGGTCTTGTCACTATCTTCTCTTTCACATGTATAGCAGTCTCACATGAGACTATCAAAAATTGCCAAGGCTGACTATATTTCAAGTCATCCCAAGCGGGGTATTGGGTTAAGTTTTCAACCAGCAATAATCACGCCTCAGATGGACTTCATAGGCTATGATATCACCTCTGCGAAAGAATGATATATTACAGCTACTCAAACTGTTTACAGTGTTTTGCACAGCTTCTCCTTTAACGGTAATATTGTGTTTTAACATTGCAATGTCTAGCAGTTCGCCCCCTACCTACCACTTTGGTGGATTCTTGATGACATGTCATTCATGGCAAGGTGGGGTACTTATTCAATAGATGTTACCTTTTTCCAGTAGTAAAAAAAACAATATCGAGAGCAAAGCATTTTGGGTAATCTGCACCACTGGCTCAGCTGCAATGGGTCGCAAACCCAAAACCTTTTCAACTCAACCTTGCCACCGCTGCCTCTAGTGGAAGTGTATAACGTGGCTAAGGGTACCTTACTTCTTGCAAGAATTAGAGGCAGTGTGGGGGCAAAACTGGAATTGTGGACCAATACCACCTGTTGCTGAACCTATTCTCCCCAAGACTACTTCTGACTATATTTCATGTCGTTCCAATGTAAAGTTTTGGGTTAAGTTGTCACCCAACAATAACCACTCCTCGGATGGACCTCGTAGGCTATGATAATGCCACTGCGATAGAATATCAGAAATCTGCTATTCAAACTGCTTGCAGTATCTCGCACAGCTTCTCGGCAAACTGTATTATTTTTTGTTACATTGGTATGTCTAGCAGTTCGCCCCCTACCTAACACTGGTGGATTCTCGATTACATGTAATTAACGGCAAGGTGGGGTACTTGTTCAATAGATGTTCCCTTTTTTCCTGGACAAAACCAATATCGAGAGCAAAGCACTTTGGGTAATCAGCACCACTGGCTCAGCTGCAATGGGGGACGAACCCAAAACCTTTTCATGTAAATCTTGCCATAGCTGCCTCTAGAGGAGGCAAGACAAAGTGGGTCAAGTGGCTTTGGGTAACATACTACTTGCAACAATTCGAGGCAGTGTGGGGGCAAAGCTGAAATTGTGGGCCCAAACCCGCTGTTGCTGAGTTCATTCTCCCGAACCCTACTTCTGACACAGCATATACTACTGACACCTTTTTTCTGTTTCTACCTAGTTGCAAGATAATGTTCAACTGTCAGCTGAAGCATCAAAAAGGTTATAGAATAAATGAGTTGGATGCAGCCCATGTTTGGTCTTGTCACTATCTTCTCTTTCACATGTATAGCAGTCTCACATGAGACTATCAAAAATTGCCAAGGCTGACTATATTTCAAGTCATCCCAAGCGGGGTATTGGGTTAAGTTTTCAACCAGCAATAATCACGCCTCAGATGGACTTCATAGGCTATGATATCGCCTCTGCGAAAGAATGATATATTACAGCTACTCAAACTGTTTACAGTGTTTTGCACAGCTTCTCCTTTAACGGTAATATTGTGTTTTAACATTGCAATGTCTAGCAGTTCGCCCCCTACCTACCACTTTGGTGGATTCTTGATGACATGTCATTCATGGCAAGGTGGGGTACTTATTCAATAGATGTTACCTTTTTCCAGTAGTAAAAAAAACAATATCGAGAGCAAAGCATTTTGGGTAATCTGCACCACTGGCTCAGCTGCAATGGGTCGCAAACCCAAAACCTTTTCAACTCAACCTTGCCACCGCTGCCTCTAGTGGAAGTGTATAACGTGGCTAAGGGTACCTTACTTCTTGCAAGAATTAGAGGCAGTGTGGGGGCAAAACTGGAATTGTGGACCAATACCACCTGTTGCTGAACCTATTCTCCCCAAGACTACTTCTGACTATATTTCATGTCGTTCCAATGTAAAGTTTTGGGTTAAGTTGTCACCCAACAATAACCACTCCTCGGATGGACCTCGTAGGCTATGATAATGCCACTGCGATAGAATATCAGAAATCTGCTATTCAAACTGCTTGCAGTATCTCGCACAGCTTCTCGGCAAACTGTATTATTTTTTGTTACATTGGTATGTCTAGCAGTTCGCCCCCTACCTAACACTGGTGGATTCTCGATTACATGTAATTAACGGCAAGGTGGGGTACTTGTTCAATAGATGTTCCCTTTTTTCCTGGACAAAACCAATATCGAGAGCAAAGCACTTTGGGTAATCAGCACCACTGGCTCAGCTGCAATGGGGGACGAACCCAAAACCTTTTCATGTAAATCTTGCCATAGCTGCCTCTAGAGGAGGCAAGACAAAGTGGGTCAAGTGGCTTTGGGTAACATACTACTTGCAACAATTCGAGGCAGTGTGGGGGCAAAGCTGAAATTGTGGGCCCAAACCCGCTGTTGCTGAGTTCATTCTCCCGAACCCTACTTCTGACACAGCATATACTACTGACACCTTTTTTCTGTTTCTACCTAGTTGCAAGATAATGTTCAACTGTCAGCTGAAGCATCAAAAAGGTTATAGAATAAATGAGTTGGATGCAGCCCATGTTTGGTCTTGTCATTATCTTCTCTTTCACATGTATAGCAGTCTCACATGAGACTATCAAAAATTGCCAAGGCTGACTATATTTCAAGTCATCCCAAGCGGGGTATTGGGTTAAGTTTTCAACCAGCAATAATCACGCCTCAGATGGACTTCATAGGCTATGATATCACCTCTGCGAAAGAATGATATATTACAGCTACTCAAACTGTTTACAGTGTTTTGCACAGCTTCTCCTTTAACGGTAATATTGTGTTTTAAATTTGAATTTTCTTAGCAGTTCGCCCCCTACCTACCACTTTGGTGGATTCTTGATGACATGTCATTCATGGCAAGGTGGGGTACTTATTCAATAGATGTTACCTTTTTCCAGTAGTAAAAAAAACAATATCGAGAGCAAAGCATTTTGGGTAATCTGCACCACTGGCTCAGCTGCAATGGGTCGCAAACCCAAAACCTTTTCAACTCAACCTTGCCACCGCTGCCTCTAGTGGAAGTGTATAACGTGGCTAAGGGTACCTTACTTCTTGCAAGAATTAGAGGCAGTGTGGGGGCAAAACTGGAATTGTGGACCAATACCAACTGTTGCTGAACCTATTCTCCCCAAGACTACTTCTGACTATATTTCATGTCGTTCCAATGTAAAGTTTTGGGTTAAGTTGTCACCCAACAATAACCACTCCTCGGATGGACCTCGTAGGCTATGATAATGCCACTGCGATAGAATATCAGAAATCTGCTATTCAAACTGCTTGCAGTATCTCGCACAGCTTCTCGGGAAACTGTATTATTTTTTGTTACATTGGTATGTCTAGCAGTTCGCCCCCTACCTAACACTGGTGGATTCTCGATTACATGTAATTAACGGCAAGGTGGGGTACTTGTTCAATAGATGTTCCCTTTTTTCCTGGACAAAACCAATATCGAGAGCAAAGCACTTTGGGTAATCAGCACCACTGGCTCAGCTGCAATGGGGGACGAACCCAAAACCTTTTCATGTAAATCTTGCCATAGCTGCCTCTAGAGGAGGCAAGACAAAGTGGGTCAAGTGGCTTTGGGTAACATACTACTTGCAACAATTCGAGGCAGTGTGGGGGCAAAGCTGAAATTGTGGGCCCAAACCCGCTGTTGCTGAGTTCATTCTCCCGAACCCTACTTCTGACACAGCATATACTACTGACACCTTTTTTCTGTTTCTACCTAGTTGCAAGATAATGTTCAACTGTCAGCTGAAGCATCAAAAAGGTTATAGAATAAATGAGTTGGATGCAGCCCATGTTTGGTCTTGTCACTATCTTCTCTTTCACATGTATAGCAGTCTCACATGAGACTATCAAAAATTGCCAAGGCTGACTATATTTCAAGTCATCCCAAGCGGGGTATTGGGTTAAGTTTTCAACCAGCAATAATCACGCCTCAGATGGACTTCATAGGCTATGATATCGCCTCTGCGAAAGAATGATATATTACAGCTACTCAAACTGTTTACAGTGTTTTGCACAGCTTCTCCTTTAACGGTAATATTGTGTTTTAACATTGCAATGTCTAGCAGTTCGCCCCCTACCTACCACTTTGGTGGATTCTTGATGACATGTCATTCATGGCAAGGTGGGGTACTTATTCAATAGATGTTACCTTTTTCCAGTAGTAAAAAAAACAATATCGAGAGCAAAGCATTTTGGGTAATCTGCACCACTGGCTCAGCTGCAATGGGTCGCAAACCCAAAACCTTTTCAACTCAACCTTGCCACCGCTGCCTCTAGTGGAAGTGTATAACGTGGCTAAGGGTACCTTACTTCTTGCAAGAATTAGAGGCAGTGTGGGGGCAAAACTGGAATTGTGGACCAATACCACCTGTTGCTGAACCTATTCTCCCCAAGACTACTTCTGACTATATTTCATGTCGTTCCAATGTAAAGTTTTGGGTTAAGTTGTCACCCAACAATAACCAATCCTCGGATGGACCTCGTAGGCTATGATAATGCCACTGCGATAGAATATCAGAAATCTGCTATTCAAACTGCTTGCAGTATCTCGCACAGCTTCTCGGCAAACTGTATTATTTTTTGTTACATTGGTATGTCTAGCAGTTCGCCCCCTACCTAACACTGGTGGATTCTCGATTACATGTAATTAACGGCAAGGTGGGGTACTTGTTCAATAGATGTTCCCTTTTTTCCTGGACAAAACCAATATCGAGAGCAAAGCACTTTGGGTAATCAGCACCACTGGCTCAGCTGCAATGGGGGACGAACCCAAAACCTTTTCATGTAAATCTTGCCATAGCTGCCTCTAGAGGAGGCAAGACAAAGTGGGTCAAGTGGCTTTGGGTAACATACTACTTGCAACAATTCGAGGCAGTGTGGGGGCAAAGCTGAAATTGTGGGCCCAAACCCGCTGTTGCTGAGTTCATTCTCCCGAACCCTACTTCTGACACAGCATATACTACTGACACCTTTTTTCTGTTTCTACCTAGTTGCAAGATAATGTTCAACTGTCAGCTGAAGCATCAAAAAGGTTATAGAATAAATGAGTTGGATGCAGCCCATGTTTGGTCTTGTCACTATCTTCTCTTTCACATGTATAGCAGTCTCACATGAGACTATCAAAAATTGCCAAGGCTGACTATATTTCAAGTCATCCCAAGCGGGGTATTGGGTTAAGTTTTCAACCAGCAATAATCACGCCTCAGATGGACTTCATAGGCTATGATATCGCCTCTGCGAAAGAATGATATATTACAGCTACTCAAACTGTTTACAGTGTTTTGCACAGCTTCTCCTTTAACGGTAATATTGTGTTTTAACATTGCAATGTCTAGCAGTTCGCCCCCTACCTACCACTTTGGTGGATTCTTGATGACATGTCATTCATGGCAAGGTGGGGTACTTATTCAATAGATGTTACCTTTTTCCAGTAGTAAAAAAAACAATATCGAGAGCAAAGCATTTTGGGTAATCTGCACCACTGGCTCAGCTGCAATGGGTCGCAAACCCAAAACCTTTTCAACTCAACCTTGCCACCGCTGCCTCTAGTGGAAGTGTATAACGTGGCTAAGGGTACCTTACTTCTTGCAAGAATTAGAGGCAGTGTGGGGGCAAAACTGGAATTGTGGACCAATACCACCTGTTGCTGAACCTATTCTCCCCAAGACTACTTCTGACTATATTTCATGTCGTTCCAATGTAAAGTTTTGGGTTAAGTTGTCACCCAACAATAACCACTCCTCGGATGGACCTCGTAGGCTATGATAATGCCACTGCGATAGAATATCAGAAATCTGCTATTCAAACTGCTTGCAGTATCTCGCACAGCTTCTCGGCAAACTGTATTATTTTTTGTTACATTGGTATGTCTAGCAGTTCGCCCCCTACCTAACACTGGTGGATTCTCGATTACATGTAATTAACGGCAAGGTGGGGTACTTGTTCAATAGATGTTCCCTTTTTTCCTGGACAAAACCAATATCGAGAGCAAAGCACTTTGGGTAATCAGCACCACTGGCTCAGCTGCAATGGGGGACGAACCCAAAACCTTTTCATGTAAATCTTGCCATAGCTGCCTCTAGAGGAGGCAAGACAAAGTGGGTCAAGTGGCTTTGGGTAACATACTACTTGCAACAATTCGAGGCAGTGTGGGGGCAAAGCTGAAATTGTGGGCCCAAACCCGCTGTTGCTGAGTTCATTCTCCCGAACCCTACTTCTGACACAGCATATACTACTGACACCTTTTTTCTGTTTCTACCTAGTTGCAAGATAATGTTCAACTGTCAGCTGAAGCATCAAAAAGGTTATAGAATAAATGAGTTGGATGCAGCCCATGTTTGGTCTTGTCATTATCTTCTCTTTCACATGTATAGCAGTCTCACATGAGACTATCAAAAATTGCCAAGGCTGACTATATTTCAAGTCATCCCAAGCGGGGTATTGGGTTAAGTTTTCAACCAGCAATAATCACGCCTCAGATGGACTTCATAGGCTATGATATCGCCTCTGCGAAAGAATGATATATTACAGCTACTCAAACTGTTTACAGTGTTTTGCACAGCTTCTCCTTTAACGGTAATATTGTGTTTTAACATTGCAATGTCTAGCAGTTCGCCCCCTACCTACCACTTTGGTGGATTCTTGATGACATGTCATTCATGGCAAGGTGGGGTACTTATTCAATAGATGTTACCTTTTTCCAGTAGTAAAAAAAACAATATCGAGAGCAAAGCATTTTGGGTAATCTGCACCACTGGTTCAGCTGCCAAAACCCAAAACCTTTTCAACTCAACCTTGCCACCGCTGCCTCTAGTGGAAGTGTATAACGTGGCTAAGGGTACCTTACTTCTTGCAATAATTAGAGGCAGTGTGGGGGCAATACTGGAATTGTGGACCAATACCACCTGTTGCTGAACCTATTCTCCCCAAGACTACTTCTGACTATATTTCATGTCGTTCCAATGTAAAGTTTTGGGTTAAGTTGTCACCCAACAATAACCAATCCTCGGATGGACCTCGTAGGCTATGATAATGCCACTGCGATAGAATATCAGAAATCTGCTATTCAAACTGCTTGCAGTATCTCGCACAGCTTCTCGGCAAACTGTATTATTTTTTGTTACATTGGTATGTCTAGCAGTTCGCCCCCTACCTAACACTGGTGGATTCTCGATTACATGTAATTAACGGCAAGGTGGGGTACTTGTTCAATAGATGTTCCCTTTTTTCCTGGACAAAACCAATATCGAGAGCAAAGCACTTTGGGTAATCAGCACCACTGGCTCAGCTGCAATGGGGGACGAACCCAAAACCTTTTCATGTAAATCTTGCCATAGCTGCCTCTAGAGGAGGCAAGACAAAGTGGGTCAAGTGGCTTTGGGTAACATACTACTTGCAACAATTCGAGGCAGTGTGGGGGCAAAGCTGAAATTGTGGGCCCAAACCCGCTGTTGCTGAGTTCATTCTCCCGAACCCTACTTCTGACACAGCATATACTACTGACACCTTTTTTCTGTTTCTACCTAGTTGCAAGATAATGTTCAACTGTCAGCTGAAGCATCAAAAAGGTTATAGAATAAATGAGTTGGATGCAGCCCATGTTTGGTCTTGTCATTATCTTCTCTTTCACATGTATAGCAGTCTCACATGAGACTATCAAAAATTGCCAAGGCTGACTATATTTCAAGTCATCCCAAGCGGGGTATTGGGTTAAGTTTTCAACCAGCAATAATCACGCCTCAGATGGACTTCATAGGCTATGATATCACCTCTGCGAAAGAATGATATATTACAGCTACTCAAACTGTTTACAGTGTTTTGCACAGCTTCTCCTTTAACGGTAATATTGTGTTTTAAATTTGAATTTTCTTAGCAGTTCGCCCCCTACCTACCACTTTGGTGGATTCTTGATGACATGTCATTCATGGCAAGGTGGGGTACTTATTCAATAGATGTTACCTTTTTCCAGTAGTAAAAAAAACAATATCGAGAGCAAAGCATTTTGGGTAATCTGCACCACTGGCTCAGCTGCAATGGGTCGCAAACCCAAAACCTTTTCAACTCAACCTTGCCACCGCTGCCTCTAGTGGAAGTGTATAACGTGGCTAAGGGTACCTTACTTCTTGCAAGAATTAGAGGCAGTGTGGGGGCAAAACTGGAATTGTGGACCAATACCACCTGTTGCTGAACCTATTCTCCCCAAGACTACTTCTGACTATATTTCATGTCGTTCCAATGTAAAGTTTTGGGTTAAGTTGTCACCCAACAATAACCAATCCTCGGATGGACCTCGTAGGCTATGATAATGCCACTGCGATAGAATATCAGAAATCTGCTATTCAAACTGCTTGCAGTATCTCGCACAGCTTCTCGGGAAACTGTATTATTTTTTGTTACATTGGTATGTCTAGCAGTTCGCCCCCTACCTAACACTGGTGGATTCTCGATTACATGTAATTAACGGCAAGGTGGGGTACTTGTTCAATAGATGTTCCCTTTTTTCCTGGACAAAACCAATATCGAGAGCAAAGCACTTTGGGTAATCAGCACCACTGGCTCAGCTGCAATGGGGGACGAACCCAAAACCTTTTCATGTAAATCTTGCCATAGCTGCCTCTAGAGGAGGCAAGACAAAGTGGGTCAAGTGGCTTTGGGTAACATACTACTTGCAACAATTCGAGGCAGTGTGGGGGCAAAGCTGAAATTGTGGGCCCAAACCCGCTGTTGCTGAGTTCATTCTCCCGAACCCTACTTCTGACACAGCATATACTACTGACACCTTTTTTCTGTTTCTACCTAGTTGCAAGATAATGTTCAACTGTCAGCTGAAGCATCAAAAAGGTTATAGAATAAATGAGTTGGATGCAGCCCATGTTTGGTCTTGTCACTATCTTCTCTTTCACATGTATAGCAGTCTCACATGAGACTATCAAAAATTGCCAAGGCTGACTATATTTCAAGTCATCCCAAGCGGGGTATTGGGTTAAGTTTTCAACCAGCAATAATCACGCCTCAGATGGACTTCATAGGCTATGATATCGCCTCTGCGAAAGAATGATATATTACAGCTACTCAAACTGTTTACAGTGTTTTGCACAGCTTCTCCTTTAACGGTAATATTGTGTTTTAACATTGCAATGTCTAGCAGTTCGCCCCCTACCTACCACTTTGGTGGATTCTTGATGACATGTCATTCATGGCAAGGTGGGGTACTTATTCAATAGATGTTACCTTTTTCCAGTAGTAAAAAAAACAATATCGAGAGCAAAGCATTTTGGGTAATCTGCACCACTGGCTCAGCTGCAATGGGTCGCAAACCCAAAACCTTTTCAACTCAACCTTGCCACCGCTGCCTCTAGTGGAAGTGTATAACGTGGCTAAGGGTACCTTACTTCTTGCAAGAATTAGAGGCAGTGTGGGGGCAAAACTGGAATTGTGGACCAATACCACCTGTTGCTGAACCTATTCTCCCCAAGACTACTTCTGACTATATTTCATGTCGTTCCAATGTAAAGTTTTGGGTTAAGTTGTCACCCAACAATAACCAATCCTCGGATGGACCTCGTAGGCTATGATAATGCCACTGCGATAGAATATCAGAAATCTGCTATTCAAACTGCTTGCAGTATCTCGCACAGCTTCTCGGCAAACTGTATTATTTTTTGTTACATTGGTATGTCTAGCAGTTCGCCCCCTACCTAACACTGGTGGATTCTCGATTACATGTAATTAACGGCAAGGTGGGGTACTTGTTCAATAGATGTTCCCTTTTTTCCTGGACAAAACCAATATCGAGAGCAAAGCACTTTGGGTAATCAGCACCACTGGCTCAGCTGCAATGGGGGACGAACCCAAAACCTTTTCATGTAAATCTTGCCATAGCTGCCTCTAGAGGAGGCAAGACAAAGTGGGTCAAGTGGCTTTGGGTAACATACTACTTGCAACAATTCGAGGCAGTGTGGGGGCAAAGCTGAAATTGTGGGCCCAAACCCGCTGTTGCTGAGTTCATTCTCCCGAACCCTACTTCTGACACAGCATATACTACTGACACCTTTTTTCTGTTTCTACCTAGTTGCAAGATAATGTTCAACTGTCAGCTGAAGCATCAAAAAGGTTATAGAATAAATGAGTTGGATGCAGCCCATGTTTGGTCTTGTCATTATCTTCTCTTTCACATGTATAGCAGTCTCACATGAGACTATCAAAAATTGCCAAGGCTGACTATATTTCAAGTCATCCCAAGCGGGGTATTGGGTTAAGTTTTCAACCAGCAATAATCACGCCTCAGATGGACTTCATAGGCTATGATATCGCCTCTGCGAAAGAATGATATATTACAGCTACTCAAACTGTTTACAGTGTTTTGCACAGCTTCTCCTTTAACGGTAATATTGTGTTTTAACATTGCAATGTCTAGCAGTTCGCCCCCTACCTACCACTTTGGTGGATTCTTGATGACATGTCATTCATGGCAAGGTGGGGTACTTATTCAATAGATGTTACCTTTTTCCAGTAGTAAAAAAAACAATATCGAGAGCAAAGCATTTTGGGTAATCTGCACCACTGGCTCAGCTGCAATGGGTCGCAAACCCAAAACCTTTTCAACTCAACCTTGCCACCGCTGCCTCTAGTGGAAGTGTATAACGTGGCTAAGGGTACCTTACTTCTTGCAAGAATTAGAGGCAGTGTGGGGGCAAAACTGGAATTGTGGACCAATACCACCTGTTGCTGAACCTATTCTCCCCAAGACTACTTCTGAATATATTTCATGTCGTTCCAATGTAAAGTTTTGGGTTAAGTTGTCACCCAACAATAACCACTCCTCGGATGGACGTCGTAGGCTATGATAATGCCACTGCGATAGAATATCAGAAATCTGCTATTCAAACTGCTTGCAGTATCTCGCACAGCTTCTCGGCAAACTGTATTATTTTTTGTTACATTGGTATGTCTAGCAGTTCGCCCCCTACCTAACACTGGTGGATTCTCGATTACATGTAATTAACGGCAAGGTGGGGTACTTGTTCAATAGATGTTCCCTTTTTTCCTGGACAAAACCAATATCGAGAGCAAAGCACTTTGGGTAATCAGCACCACTGGCTCAGCTGCAATGGGGGACGAACCCAAAACCTTTTCATGTAAATCTTGCCATAGCTGCCTCTAGAGGAGGCAAGACAAAGTGGGTCAAGTGGCTTTGGGTAACATACTACCTGCAACAATTCGAGGCAGTGTGGGGGCAAAGCTGAAATTGTGGGCCCAAACCCGCTGTTGCTGAGTTCATTCTCCCGAACCCTACTTCTGACACAGCATATACTACTGACACCGTTTTTCTGTTTCTACCTAGTTGCAAGATAATGTTCAACTGTCAGCTGAAGCATCAAAAAGGTTATAGAATAAATGAGTTGGATGCAGCCCATGTTTGGTCTTGTCATTATCTTCTCTTTCACATGTATAGCAGTCTCACATGAGACTATCAAAAATTGCCAAGGCTGACTATATTTCAAGTCATCCCAAGCGGGGTATTGGGTTAAGTTTTCAACCAGCAATAATCACGCCTCAGATGGACTTCATAGGCTATGATATCGCCTCTGCGAAAGAATGATATATTACAGCTACTCAAACTGTTTACAGTGTTTTGCACAGCTTCTCCTTTAACGGTAATATTGTGTTTTAAATTTGAATTTTCTTAGCAGTTCGCCCCCTACCTACCACTTTGGTGGATTCTTGATGACATGTCATTCATGGCAAGGTGGGGTACTTATTCAATAGATGTTACCTTTTTCCAGTAGTAAAAAAAACAATATCGAGAGCAAAGCATTTTGGGTAATCTGCACCACTGGCTCAGCTGCAATGGGTCGCAAACCCAAAACCTTTTCAACTCAACCTTGCCACCGCTGCCTCTAGTGGAAGTGTATGACGTGGCTAAGGGTACCTTACTTCTTGCAAGAATTAGAGGCAGTGTGGGGGCAAAACTGGAATTGTGGACCAATACCAACTGTTGCTGAACCTATTCTCCCCAAGACTACTTCTGACTATATTTCATGTCGTTCCAATGTAAAGTTTTGGGTTAAGTTGTCACCCAACAATAACCACTCCTCGGATGGACCTCATAGGCTATGATAATGCCACTGCGATAGAATATCAGAAATCTGCTATTCAAACTGCTTGCAGTATCTCGCACAGCTTCTCGGCAAACTGTATTATTTTTTGTTACATTGGTATGTCTAGCAGTTCGCCCCCTACCTAACACTGGTGGATTCTCGATTACATGTAATTAACGGCAAGGTGGGGTACTTGTTCAATAGATGTTCCCTTTTTTCCTGGACAAAACCAATATCAAGAGCAAAGCACTTTGGGTAATCAGCACCACTGGCTCAGCTGCAATGGGGGACGAACCCAAAACCTTTTCATGTAAATCTTGCCATAGCTGCCTCTAGAGGAGGCAAGACAAAGTGGGTCAAGTGGCTTTGGGTAACATACTACTTGCAACAATTCGAGGCAGTGTGGGGGCAAAGCTGAAATTGTGGGCCCAAACCCGCTGTTGCTGAGTTCATTCTCCCGAACCCTACTTCTGACACAGCATATACTACTGACACCTTTTTTCTGTTTCTACCTAGTTGCAAGATAATGTTCAACTGTCAGCTGAAGCATCAAAAAGGTTATAGAATAAATGAGTTGGATGCAGCCCATGTTTGGTCTTGTCACTATCTTCTCTTTCACATGTATAGCAGTCTCACATGAGACTATCAAAAATTGCCAAGGCTGACTATATTTCAAGTCATCCCAAGCGGGGTATTGGGTTAAGTTTTCAACCAGCAATAATCACGCCTCAGATGGACTTCATAGGCTATGATATCGCCTCTGCGAAAGAATGATATATTACAGCTACTCAAACTGTTTACAGTGTTTTGCACAGCTTCTCCTTTAACGGTAATATTGTGTTTTAACATTGCAATGTCTAGCAGTTCGCCCCCTACCTACCACTTTGGTGGATTCTTGATGACATGTCATTCATGGCAAGGTGGGGTACTTATTCAATAGATGTTACCTTTTTCCAGTAGTAAAAAAAACAATATCGAGAGCAAAGCATTTTGGGTAATCTGCACCACTGGCTCAGCTGCAATGGGTCGCAAACCCAAAACCTTTTCAACTCAACCTTGCCACCGCTGCCTCTAGTGGAAGTGTATAACGTGGCTAAGGGTACCTTACTTCTTGCAAGAATTAGAGGCAGTGTGGGGGCAAAACTGGAATTGTGGACCAATACCACCTGTTGCTGAACCTATTCTCCCCAAGACTACTTCTGACTATATTTCATGTCGTTCCAATGTAAAGTTTTGGGTTAAGTTGTCACCCAACAATAACCACTCCTCGGATGGACCTCGTAGGCTATGATAATGCCACTGCGATAGAATATCAGAAATCTGCTATTCAAACTGCTTGCAGTATCTCGCACAGCTTCTCGGCAAACTGTATTATTTTTTGTTACATTGGTATGTCTAGCAGTTCGCCCCCTACCTAACACTGGTGGATTCTCGATTACATGTAATTAACGGCAAGGTGGGGTACTTGTTCAATAGATGTTCCCTTTTTTCCTGGACAAAACCAATATCGAGAGCAAAGCACTTTGGGTAATCAGCACCACTGGCTCAGCTGCAATGGGGGACGAACCCAAAACCTTTTCATGTAAATCTTGCCATAGCTGCCTCTAGAGGAGGCAAGACAAAGTGGGTCAAGTGGCTTTGGGTAACATACTACTTGCAACAATTCGAGGCAGTGTGGGGGCAAAGCTGAAATTGTGGGCCCAAACCCGCTGTTGCTGAGTTCATTCTCCCGAACCCTACTTCTGACACAGCATATACTACTGACACCTTTTTTCTGTTTCTACCTAGTTGCAAGATAATGTTCAACTGTCAGCTGAAGCATCAAAAAGGTTATAGAATAAATGAGTTGGATGCAGCCCATGTTTGGTCTTGTCACTATCTTCTCTTTCACATGTATAGCAGTCTCACATGAGACTATCAAAAATTGCCAAGGCTGACTATATTTCAAGTCATCCCAAGCGGGGTATTGGGTTAAGTTTTCAACCAGCAATAATCACGCCTCAGATGGACTTCATAGGCTATGATATCACCTCTGCGAAAGAATGATATATTACAGCTACTCAAACTGTTTACAGTGTTTTGCACAGCTTCTCCTTTAACGGTAATATTGTGTTTTAACATTGCAATGTCTAGCAGTTCGCCCCCTACCTACCACTTTGGTGGATTCTTGATGACATGTCATTCATGGCAAGGTGGGGTACTTATTCAATAGATGTTACCTTTTTCCAGTAGTAAAAAAAACAATATCGAGAGCAAAGCATTTTGGGTAATCTGCACCACTGGCTCAGCTGCAATGGGTCGCAAACCCAAAACCTTTTCAACTCAACCTTGCCACCGCTGCCTCTAGTGGAAGTGTATAACGTGGCTAAGGGTACCTTACTTCTTGCAAGAATTAGAGGCAGTGTGGGGGCAAAACTGGAATTGTGGACCAATACCACCTGTTGCTGAACCTATTCTCCCCAAGACTACTTCTGACTATATTTCATGTCGTTCCAATGTAAAGTTTTGGGTTAAGTTGTCACCCAACAATAACCACTCCTCGGATGGACCTCGTAGGCTATGATAATGCCACTGCGATAGAATATCAGAAATCTGCTATTCAAACTGCTTGCAGTATCTCGCACAGCTTCTCGGCAAACTGTATTATTTTTTGTTACATTGGTATGTCTAGCAGTTCGCCCCCTACCTAACACTGGTGGATTCTCGATTACATGTAATTAACGGCAAGGTGGGGTACTTGTTCAATAGATGTTCCCTTTTTTCCTGGACAAAACCAATATCGAGAGCAAAGCACTTTGGGTAATCAGCACCACTGGCTCAGCTGCAATGGGGGACGAACCCAAAACCTTTTCATGTAAATCTTGCCATAGCTGCCTCTAGAGGAGGCAAGACAAAGTGGGTCAAGTGGCTTTGGGTAACATACTACTTGCAACAATTCGAGGCAGTGTGGGGGCAAAGCTGAAATTGTGGGCCCAAACCCGCTGTTGCTGAGTTCATTCTCCCGAACCCTACTTCTGACACAGCATATACTACTGACACCTTTTTTCTGTTTCTACCTAGTTGCAAGATAATGTTCAACTGTCAGCTGAAGCATCAAAAAGGTTATAGAATAAATGAGTTGGATGCAGCCCATGTTTGGTCTTGTCACTATCTTCTCTTTCACATGTATAGCAGTCTCACATGAGACTATCAAAAATTGCCAAGGCTGACTATATTTCAAGTCATCCCAAGCGGGGTATTGGGTTAAGTTTTCAACCAGCAATAATCACGCCTCAGATGGACTTCATAGGCTATGATATCGCCTCTGCGAAAGAATGATATATTACAGCTACTCAAACTGTTTACAGTGTTTTGCACAGCTTCTCCTTTAACGGTAATATTGTGTTTTAACATTGCAATGTCTAGCAGTTCGCCCCCTACCTACCACTTTGGTGGATTCTTGATGACATGTCATTCATGGCAAGGTGGGGTACTTATTCAATAGATGTTACCTTTTTCCAGTAGTAAAAAAAACAATATCGAGAGCAAAGCATTTTGGGTAATCTGCACCACTGGCTCAGCTGCAATGGGTCGCAAACCCAAAACCTTTTCAACTCAACCTTGCCACCGCTGCCTCTAGTGGAAGTGTATAACGTGGCTAAGGGTACCTTACTTCTTGCAAGAATTAGAGGCAGTGTGGGGGCAAAACTGGAATTGTGGACCAATACCACCTGTTGCTGAACCTATTCTCCCCAAGACTACTTCTGACTATATTTCATGTCGTTCCAATGTAAAGTTTTGGGTTAAGTTGTCACCCAACAATAACCACTCCTCGGATGGACCTCGTAGGCTATGATAATGCCACTGCGATAGAATATCAGAAATCTGCTATTCAAACTGCTTGCAGTATCTCGCACAGCTTCTCGGCAAACTGTATTATTTTTTGTTACATTGGTATGTCTAGCAGTTCGCCCCCTACCTAACACTGGTGGATTCTCGATTACATGTAATTAACGGCAAGGTGGGGTACTTGTTCAATAGATGTTCCCTTTTTTCCTGGACAAAACCAATATCGAGAGCAAAGCACTTTGGGTAATCAGCACCACTGGCTCAGCTGCAATGGGGGACGAACCCAAAACCTTTTCATGTAAATCTTGCCATAGCTGCCTCTAGAGGAGGCAAGACAAAGTGGGTCAAGTGGCTTTGGGTAACATACTACTTGCAACAATTCGAGGCAGTGTGGGGGCAAAGCTGAAATTGTGGGCCCAAACCCGCTGTTGCTGAGTTCATTCTCCCGAACCCTACTTCTGACACAGCATATACTACTGACACCTTTTTTCTGTTTCTACCTAGTTGCAAGATAATGTTCAACTGTCAGCTGAAGCATCAAAAAGGTTATAGAATAAATGAGTTGGATGCAGCCCATGTTTGGTCTTGTCATTATCTTCTCTTTCACATGTATAGCAGTCTCACATGAGACTATCAAAAATTGCCAAGGCTGACTATATTTCAAGTCATCCCAAGCGGGGTATTGGGTTAAGTTTTCAACCAGCAATAATCACGCCTCAGATGGACTTCATAGGCTATGATATCGCCTCTGCGAAAGAATGATATATTACAGCTACTCAAACTGTTTACAGTGTTTTGCACAGCTTCTCCTTTAACGGTAATATTGTGTTTTAACATTGCAATGTTCTAGCAGTTCGCCCCCTACCTACCACTTTGGTGGATTCTTGATGACATGTCATTCATGGCAAGGTGGGGTACTTATTCAATAGATGTTACCTTTTTCCAGTAGTAAAAAAAACAATATCGAGAGCAAAGCATTTTGGGTAATCTGCACCACTGGCTCAGCTGCAATGGGTCGCAAACCCAAAACCTTTTCAACTCAACCTTGCCACCGCTGCCTCTAGTGGAAGTGTATAACGTGGCTAAGGGTACCTTACTTCTTGCAAGAATTAGAGGCAGTGTGGGGGCAAAACTGGAATTGTGGACCAATACCACCTGTTGCTGAACCTATTCTCCCCAAGACTACTTCTGACTATATTTCATGTCGTTCCAATGTAAAGTTTTGGGTTAAGTTGTCACCCAACAATAACCAATCCTCGGATGGACCTCGTAGGCTATGATAATGCCACTGCGATAGAATATCAGAAATCTGCTATTCAAACTGCTTGCAGTATCTCGCACAGCTTCTCGGCAAACTGTATTATTTTTTGTTACATTGGTATGTCTAGCAGTTCGCCCCCTACCTAACACTGGTGGATTCTCGATTACATGTAATTAACGGCAAGGTGGGGTACTTGTTCAATAGATGTTCCCTTTTTTCCTGGACAAAACCAATATCGAGAGCAAAGCACTTTGGGTAATCAGCACCACTGGCTCAGCTGCAATGGGGGACGAACCCAAAACCTTTTCATGTAAATCTTGCCATAGCTGCCTCTAGAGGAGGCAAGACAAAGTGGGTCAAGTGGCTTTGGGTAACATACTACTTGCAACAATTCGAGGCAGTGTGGGGGCAAAGCTGAAATTGTGGGCCCAAACCCGCTGTTGCTGAGTTCATTCTCCCGAACCCTACTTCTGACACAGCATATACTACTGACACCTTTTTTCTGTTTCTACCTAGTTGCAAGATAATGTTCAACTGTCAGCTGAAGCATCAAAAAGGTTATAGAATAAATGAGTTGGATGCAGCCCATGTTTGGTCTTGTCATTATCTTCTCTTTCACATGTATAGCAGTCTCACATGAGACTATCAAAAATTGCCAAGGCTGACTATATTTCAAGTCATCCCAAGCGGGGTATTGGGTTAAGTTTTCAACCAGCAATAATCACGCCTCAGATGGACTTCATAGGCTATGATATCGCCTCTGCGAAAGAATGATATATTACAGCTACTCAAACTGTTTACAGTGTTTTGCACAGCTTCTCCTTTAACGGTAATATTGTGTTTTAACATTGCAATGTCTAGCAGTTCGCCCCCTACCTACCACTTTGGTGGATTCTTGATGACATGTCATTCATGGCAAGGTGGGGTACTTATTCAATAGATGTTACCTTTTTCCAGTAGTAAAAAAAACAATATCGAGAGCAAAGCATTTTGGGTAATCTGCACCACTGGCTCAGCTGCAATGGGTCGCAAACCCAAAACCTTTTCAACTCAACCTTGCCACCGCTGCCTCTAGTGGAAGTGTATAACGTGGCTAAGGGTACCTTACTTCTTGCAATAATTAGAGGCAGTGTGGGGGCAATACTGGAATTGTGGACCAATACCACCTGTTGCTGAACCTATTCTCCCCAAGACTACTTCTGACTATATTTCATGTCGTTCCAATGTAAAGTTTTGGGTTAAGTTGTCACCCAACAATAACCAATCCTCGGATGGACCTCGTAGGCTATGATAATGCCACTGCGATAGAATATCAGAAATCTGCTATTCAAACTGCTTGCAGTATCTCGCACAGCTTCTCGGCAAACTGTATTATTTTTTGTTACATTGGTATGTCTAGCAATTCGCCCCCTACCTAACACTGGTGGATTCTCGATTACATGTAATTAACGGCAAGGTGGGGTACTTGTTCAATAGATGTTCCCTTTTTTCCTGGACAAAACCAATATCGAGAGCAAAGCACTTTGGGTAATCAGCACCACTGGCTCAGCTGCAATGGGGGACGAACCCAAAACCTTTTCATGTAAATCTTGCCATAGCTGCCTCTAGAGGAGGCAAGACAAAGTGGGTCAAGTGGCTTTGGGTAACATACTACTTGCAACAATTCGAGGCAGTGTGGGGGCAAAGCTGAAATTGTGGGCCCAAACCCGCTGTTGCTGAGTTCATTCTCCCGAACCCTACTTCTGACACAGCATATACTACTGACACCTTTTTTCTGTTTCTACCTAGTTGCAAGATAATGTTCAACTGTCAGCTGAAGCATCAAAAAGGTTATAGAATAAATGAGTTGGATGCAGCCCATGTTTGGTCTTGTCATTATCTTCTCTTTCACATGTATAGCAGTCTCACATGAGACTATCAAAAATTGCCAAGGCTGACTATATTTCAAGTCATCCCAAGCGGGGTATTGGGTTAAGTTTTCAACCAGCAATAATCACGCCTCAGATGGACTTCATAGGCTATGATATCACCTCTGCGAAAGAATGATATATTACAGCTACTCAAACTGTTTACAGTGTTTTGCACAGCTTCTCCTTTAACGGTAATATTGTGTTTTAAATTTGAATTTTCTTAGCAGTTCGCCCCCTACCTACCACTTTGGTGGATTCTTGATGACATGTCATTCATGGCAAGGTGGGGTACTTATTCAATAGATGTTACCTTTTTCCAGTAGTAAAAAAAACAATATCGAGAGCAAAGCATTTTGGGTAATCTGCACCACTGGCTCAGCTGCAATGGGTCGCAAACCCAAAACCTTTTCAACTCAACCTTGCCACCGCTGCCTCTAGTGGAAGTGTATAACGTGGCTAAGGGTACCTTACTTCTTGCAAGAATTAGAGGCAGTGTGGGGGCAAAACTGGAATTGTGGACCAATACCACCTGTTGCTGAACCTATTCTCCCCAAGACTACTTCTGACTATATTTCATGTCGTTCCAATGTAAAGTTTTGGGTTAAGTTGTCACCCAACAATAACCACTCCTCGGATGGACCTCGTAGGCTATGATAATGCCACTGCGATAGAATATCAGAAATCTGCTATTCAAACTGCTTGCAGTATCTCGCACAGCTTCTCGGGAAACTGTATTATTTTTTGTTACATTGGTATGTCTAGCAGTTCGCCCCCTACCTAACACTGGTGGATTCTCGATTACATGTAATTAACGGCAAGGTGGGGTACTTGTTCAATAGATGTTCCCTTTTTTCCTGGACAAAACCAATATCGAGAGCAAAGCACTTTGGGTAATCAGCACCACTGGCTCAGCTGCAATGGGGGACGAACCCAAAACCTTTTCATGTAAATCTTGCCATAGCTGCCTCTAGAGGAGGCAAGACAAAGTGGGTCAAGTGGCTTTGGGTAACATACTACTTGCAACAATTCGAGGCAGTGTGGGGGCAAAGCTGAAATTGTGGGCCCAAACCCGCTGTTGCTGAGTTCATTCTCCCGAACCCTACTTCTGACACAGCATATACTACTGACACCTTTTTTCTGTTTCTACCTAGTTGCAAGATAATGTTCAACTGTCAGCTGAAGCATCAAAAAGGTTATAGAATAAATGAGTTGGATGCAGCCCATGTTTGGTCTTGTCACTATCTTCTCTTTCACATGTATAGCAGTCTCACATGAGACTATCAAAAATTGCCAAGGCTGACTATATTTCAAGTCATCCCAAGCGGGGTATTGGGTTAAGTTTTCAACCAGCAATAATCACGCCTCAGATGGACTTCATAGGCTATGATATCACCTCTGCGAAAGAATGATATATTACAGCTACTCAAACTGTTTACAGTGTTTTGCACAGCTTCTCCTTTAACGGTAATATTGTGTTTTAACATTGCAATGTCTAGCAGTTCGCCCCCTACCTACCACTTTGGTGGATTCTTGATGACATGTCATTCATGGCAAGGTGGGGTACTTATTCAATAGATGTTACCTTTTTCCAGTAGTAAAAAAAACAATATCGAGAGCAAAGCATTTTGGGTAATCTGCACCACTGGCTCAGCTGCAATGGGTCGCAAACCCAAAACCTTTTCAACTCAACCTTGCCACCGCTGCCTCTAGTGGAAGTGTATAACGTGGCTAAGGGTACCTTACTTCTTGCAAGAATTAGAGGCAGTGTGGGGGCAAAACTGGAATTGTGGACCAATACCACCTGTTGCTGAACCTATTCTCCCCAAGACTACTTCTGACTATATTTCATGTCGTTCCAATGTAAAGTTTTGGGTTAAGTTGTCACCCAACAATAACCACTCCTCGGATGGACCTCATAGGCTATGATAATGCCACTGCGATAGAATATCAGAAATCTGCTATTCAAACTGCTTGCAGTATCTCGCACAGCTTCTCGGCAAACTGTATTATTTTTTGTTACATTGGTATGTCTAGCAGTTCGCCCCCTACCTAACACTGGTGGATTCTCGATTACATGTAATTAACGGCAAGGTGGGGTACTTGTTCAATAGATGTTCCCTTTTTTCCTGGACAAAACCAATATCGAGAGCAAAGCACTTTGGGTAATCAGCACCACTGGCTCAGCTGCAATGGGGGACGAACCCAAAACCTTTTCATGTAAATCTTGCCATAGCTGCCTCTAGAGGAGGCAAGACAAAGTGGGTCAAGTGGCTTTGGGTAACATACTACCTGCAACAATTCGAGGCAGTGTGGGGGCAAAGCTGAAATTGTGGGCCCAAACCCGCTGTTGCTGAGTTCATTCTCCCGAACCCTACTTCTGACACAGCATATACTACTGACACCTTTTTTCTGTTTCTACCTAGTTGCAAGATAATGTTCAACTGTCAGCTGAAGCATCAAAAAGGTTATAGAATAAATGAGTTGGATGCAGCCCATGTTTGGTCTTGTCACTATCTTCTCTTTCACATGTATAGCAGTCTCACATGAGACTATCAAAAATTGCCAAGGCTGACTATATTTCAAGTCATCCCAAGCGGGGTATTGGGTTAAGTTTTCAACCAGCAATAATCACGCCTCAGATGGACTTCATAGGCTATGATATCGCCTCTGCGAAAGAATGATATATTACAGCTACTCAAACTGTTTACAGTGTTTTGCACAGCTTCTCCTTTAACGGTAATATTGTGTTTTAACATTGCAATGTCTAGCAGTTCGCCCCCTACCTACCACTTTGGTGGATTCTTGATGACATGTCATTCATGGCAAGGTGGGGTACTTATTCAATAGATGTTACCTTTTTCCAGTAGTAAAAAAAACAATATCGAGAGCAAAGCATTTTGGGTAATCTGCACCACTGGCTCAGCTGCAATGGGTCGCAAACCCAAAACCTTTTCAACTCAACCTTGCCACCGCTGCCTCTAGTGGAAGTGTATAACGTGGCTAAGGGTACCTTACTTCTTGCAAGAATTAGAGGCAGTGTGGGGGCAAAACTGGAATTGTGGACCAATACCACCTGTTGCTGAACCTATTCTCCCCAAGACTACTTCTGACTATATTTCATGTCGTTCCAATGTAAAGTTTTGGGTTAAGTTGTCACCCAACAATAACCACTCCTCGGATGGACCTCGTAGGCTATGATAATGCCACTGCGATAGAATATCAGAAATCTGCTATTCAAACTGCTTGCAGTATCTCGCACAGCTTCTCGGCAAACTGTATTATTTTTTGTTACATTGGTATGTCTAGCAGTTCGCCCCCTACCTAACACTGGTGGATTCTCGATTACATGTAATTAACGGCAAGGTGGGGTACTTGTTCAATAGATGTTCCCTTTTTTCCTGGACAAAACCAATATCGAGAGCAAAGCACTTTGGGTAATCAGCACCACTGGCTCAGCTGCAATGGGGGACGAACCCAAAACCTTTTCATGTAAATCTTGCCATAGCTGCCTCTAGAGGAGGCAAGACAAAGTGGGTCAAGTGGCTTTGGGTAACATACTACCTGCAACAATTCGAGGCAGTGTGGGGGCAAAGCTGAAATTGTGGGCCCAAACCCGCTGTTGCTGAGTTCATTCTCCCGAACCCTACTTCTGACACAGCATATACTACTGACACCGTTTTTCTGTTTCTACCTAGTTGCAAGATAATGTTCAACTGTCAGCTGAAGCATCAAAAAGGTTATAGAATAAATGAGTTGGATGCAGCCCATGTTTGGTCTTGTCATTATCTTCTCTTTCACATGTATAGCAGTCTCACATGAGACTATCAAAAATTGCCAAGGCTGACTATATTTCAAGTCATCCCAAGCGGGGTATTGGGTTAAGTTTTCAACCAGCAATAATCACGCCTCAGATGGACTTCATAGGCTATGATATCGCCTCTGCGAAAGAATGATATATTACAGCTACTCAAACTGTTTACAGTGTTTTGCACAGCTTCTCCTTTAACGGTAATATTGTGTTTTAAATTTGAATTTTCTTAGCAGTTCGCCCCCTACCTACCACTTTGGTGGATTCTTGATGACATGTCATTCATGGCAAGGTGGGGTACTTATTCAATAGATGTTACCTTTTTCCAGTAGTAAAAAAAACAATATCGAGAGCAAAGCATTTTGGGTAATCTGCACCACTGGCTCAGCTGCAATGGGTCGCAAACCCAAAACCTTTTCAACTCAACCTTGCCACCGCTGCCTCTAGTGGAAGTGTATAACGTGGCTAAGGGTACCTTACTTCTTGCAAGAATTAGAGGCAGTGTGGGGGCAAAACTGGAATTGTGGACCAATACCACCTGTTGCTGAACCTATTCTCCCCAAGACTACTTCTGACTATATTTCATGTCGTTCCAATGTAAAGTTTTGGGTTAAGTTGTCACCCAACAATAACCACTCCTCGGATGGACCTCGTAGGCTATGATAATGCCACTGCGATAGAATATCAGAAATCTGCTATTCAAACTGCTTGCAGTATCTCGCACAGCTTCTCGGGAAACTGTATTATTTTTTGTTACATTGGTATGTCTAGCAGTTCGCCCCCTACCTAACACTGGTGGATTCTCGATTACATGTAATTAACGGCAAGGTGGGGTACTTGTTCAATAGATGTTCCCTTTTTTCCTGGACAAAACCAATATCGAGAGCAAAGCACTTTGGGTAATCAGCACCACTGGCTCAGCTGCAATGGGGGACGAACCCAAAACCTTTTCATGTAAATCTTGCCATAGCTGCCTCTAGAGGAGGCAAGACAAAGTGGGTCAAGTGGCTTTGGGTAACATACTACTTGCAACAATTCGAGGCAGTGTGGGGGCAAAGCTGAAATTGTGGGCCCAAACCCGCTGTTGCTGAGTTCATTCTCCCGAACCCTACTTCTGACACAGCATATACTACTGACACCTTTTTTCTGTTTCTACCTAGTTGCAAGATAATGTTCAACTGTCAGCTGAAGCATCAAAAAGGTTATAGAATAAATGAGTTGGATGCAGCCCATGTTTGGTCTTGTCACTATCTTCTCTTTCACATGTATAGCAGTCTCACATGAGACTATCAAAAATTGCCAAGGCTGACTATATTTCAAGTCATCCCAAGCGGGGTATTGGGTTAAGTTTTCAACCAGCAATAATCACGCCTCAGATGGACTTCATAGGCTATGATATCGCCTCTGCGAAAGAATGATATATTACAGCTACTCAAACTGTTTACAGTGTTTTGCACAGCTTCTCCTTTAACGGTAATATTGTGTTTTAACATTGCAATGTCTAGCAGTTCGCCCCCTACCTACCACTTTGGTGGATTCTTGATGACATGTCATTCATGGCAAGGTGGGGTACTTATTCAATAGATGTTACCTTTTTCCAGTAGTAAAAAAAACAATATCGAGAGCAAAGCATTTTGGGTAATCTGCACCACTGGCTCAGCTGCAATGGGTCGCAAACCCAAAACCTTTTCAACTCAACCTTGCCACCGCTGCCTCTAGTGGAAGTGTATAACGTGGCTAAGGGTACCTTACTTCTTGCAAGAATTAGAGGCAGTGTGGGGGCAAAACTGGAATTGTGGACCAATACCACCTGTTGCTGAACCTATTCTCCCCAAGACTACTTCTGACTATATTTCATGTCGTTCCAATGTAAAGTTTTGGGTTAAGTTGTCACCCAACAATAACCACTCCTCGGATGGACCTCATAGGCTATGATAATGCCACTGCGATAGAATATCAGAAATCTGCTATTCAAACTGCTTGCAGTATCTCGCACAGCTTCTCGGCAAACTGTATTATTTTTTGTTACATTGGTATGTCTAGCAGTTCGCCCCCTACCTAACACTGGTGGATTCTCGATTACATGTAATTAACGGCAAGGTGGGGTACTTGTTCAATAGATGTTCCCTTTTTTCCTGGACAAAACCAATATCGAGAGCAAAGCACTTTGGGTAATCAGCACCACTGGCTCAGCTGCAATGGGGGACGAACCCAAAACCTTTTCATGTAAATCTTGCCATAGCTGCCTCTAGAGGAGGCAAGACAAAGTGGGTCAAGTGGCTTTGGGTAACATACTACCTGCAACAATTCGAGGCAGTGTGGGGGCAAAGCTGAAATTGTGGGCCCAAACCCGCTGTTGCTGAGTTCATTCTCCCGAACCCTACTTCTGACACAGCATATACTACTGACACCGTTTTTCTGTTTCTACCTAGTTGCAAGATAATGTTCAACTGTCAGCTGAAGCATCAAAAAGGTTATAGAATAAATGAGTTGGATGCAGCCCATGTTTGGTCTTGTCATTATCTTCTCTTTCACATGTATAGCAGTCTCACATGAGACTATCAAAAATTGCCAAGGCTGACTATATTTCAAGTCATCCCAAGCGGGGTATTGGGTTAAGTTTTCAACCAGCAATAATCACGCCTCAGATGGACTTCATAGGCTATGATATCGCCTCTGCGAAAGAATGATATATTACAGCTACTCAAACTGTTTACAGTGTTTTGCACAGCTTCTCCTTTAACGGTAATATTGTGTTTTAAATTTGAATTTTCTTAGCAGTTCGCCCCCTACCTACCACTTTGGTGGATTCTTGATGACATGTCATTCATGGCAAGGTGGGGTACTTATTCAATAGATGTTACCTTTTTCCAGTAGTAAAAAAAACAATATCGAGAGCAAAGCATTTTGGGTAATCTGCACCACTGGCTCAGCTGCAATGGGTCGCAAACCCAAAACCTTTTCAACTCAACCTTGCCACCGCTGCCTCTAGTGGAAGTGTATAACGTGGCTAAGGGTACCTTACTTCTTGCAAGAATTAGAGGCAGTGTGGGGGCAAAACTGGAATTGTGGACCAATACCACCTGTTGCTGAACCTATTCTCCCCAAGACTACTTCTGACTATATTTCATGTCGTTCCAATGTAAAGTTTTGGGTTAAGTTGTCACCCAACAATAACCACTCCTCGGATGGACCTCATAGGCTATGATAATGCCACTGCGATAGAATATCAGAAATCTGCTATTCAAACTGCTTGCAGTATCTCGCACAGCTTCTCGGCAAACTGTATTATTTTTTGTTACATTGGTATGTCTAGCAGTTCGCCCCCTACCTAACACTGGTGGATTCTCGATTACATGTAATTAACGGCAAGGTGGGGTACTTGTTCAATAGATGTTCCCTTTTTTCCTGGACAAAACCAATATCGAGAGCAAAGCACTTTGGGTAATCAGCACCACTGGCTCAGCTGCAATGGGGGACGAACCCAAAACCTTTTCATGTAAATCTTGCCATAGCTGCCTCTAGAGGAGGCAAGACAAAGTGGGTCAAGTGGCTTTGGGTAACATACTACTTGCAACAATTCGAGGCAGTGTGGGGGCAAAGCTGAAATTGTGGGCCCAAACCCGCTGTTGCTGAGTTCATTCTCCCGAACCCTACTTCTGACACAGCATATACTACTGACACCTTTTTTCTGTTTCTACCTAGTTGCAAGATAATGTTCAACTGTCAGCTGAAGCATCAAAAAGGTTATAGAATAAATGAGTTGGATGCAGCCCATGTTTGGTCTTGTCATTATCTTCTCTTTCACATGTATAGCAGTCTCACATGAGACTATCAAAAATTGCCAAGGCTGACTATATTTCAAGTCATCCCAAGCGGGGTATTGGGTTAAGTTTTCAACCAGCAATAATCACGCCTCAGATGGACTTCATAGGCTATGATATCGCCTCTGCGAAAGAATGATATATTACAGCTACTCAAACTGTTTACAGTGTTTTGCACAGCTTCTCCTTTAACGGTAATATTGTGTTTTAACATTGCAATGTCTAGCAGTTCGCCCCCTACCTACCACTTTGGTGGATTCTTGATGACATGTCATTCATGGCAAGGTGGGGTACTTATTCAATAGATGTTACCTTTTTCCAGTAGTAAAAAAAACAATATCGAGAGCAAAGCATTTTGGGTAATCTGCACCACTGGCTCAGCTGCAATGGGTCGCAAACCCAAAACCTTTTCAACTCAACCTTGCCACCGCTGCCTCTAGTGGAAGTGTATAACGTGGCTAAGGGTACCTTACTTCTTGCAAGAATTAGAGGCAGTGTGGGGGCAAAACTGGAATTGTGGACCAATACCACCTGTTGCTGAACCTATTCTCCCCAAGACTACTTCTGACTATATTTCATGTCGTTCCAATGTAAAGTTTTGGGTTAAGTTGTCACCCAACAATAACCACTCCTCGGATGGACCTCGTAGGCTATGATAATGCCACTGCGATAGAATATCAGAAATCTGCTATTCAAACTGCTTGCAGTATCTCGCACAGCTTCTCGGCAAACTGTATTATTTTTTGTTACATTGGTATGTCTAGCAGTTCGCCCCCTACCTAACACTGGTGGATTCTCGATTACATGTAATTAACGGCAAGGTGGGGTACTTGTTCAATAGATGTTCCCTTTTTTCCTGGACAAAACCAATATCGAGAGCAAAGCACTTTGGGTAATCAGCACCACTGGCTCAGCTGCAATGGGGGACGAACCCAAAACCTTTTCATGTAAATCTTGCCATAGCTGCCTCTAGAGGAGGCAAGACAAAGTGGGTCAAGTGGCTTTGGGTAACATACTACTTGCAACAATTCGAGGCAGTGTGGGGGCAAAGCTGAAATTGTGGGCCCAAACCCGCTGTTGCTGAGTTCATTCTCCCGAACCCTACTTCTGACACAGCATATACTACTGACACCTTTTTTCTGTTTCTACCTAGTTGCAAGATAATGTTCAACTGTCAGCTGAAGCATCAAAAAGGTTATAGAATAAATGAGTTGGATGCAGCCCATGTTTGGTCTTGTCATTATCTTCTCTTTCACATGTATAGCAGTCTCACATGAGACTATCAAAAATTGCCAAGGCTGACTATATTTCAAGTCATCCCAAGCGGGGTATTGGGTTAAGTTTTCAACCAGCAATAATCACGCCTCAGATGGACTTCATAGGCTATGATATCGCCTCTGCGAAAGAATGATATATTACAGCTACTCAAACTGTTTACAGTGTTTTGCACAGCTTCTCCTTTAACGGTAATATTGTGTTTTAACATTGCAATGTTCTAGCAGTTCGCCCCCTACCTACCACTTTGGTGGATTCTTGATGACATGTCATTCATGGCAAGGTGGGGTACTTATTCAATAGATGTTACCTTTTTCCAGTAGTAAAAAAAACAATATCGAGAGCAAAGCATTTTGGGTAATCTGCACCACTGGCTCAGCTGCAATGGGTCGCAAACCCAAAACCTTTTCAACTCAACCTTGCCACCGCTGCCTCTAGTGGAAGTGTATAACGTGGCTAAGGGTACCTTACTTCTTGCAAGAATTAGAGGCAGTGTGGGGGCAAAACTGGAATTGTGGACCAATACCACCTGTTGCTGAACCTATTCTCCCCAAGACTACTTCTGACTATATTTCATGTCGTTCCAATGTAAAGTTTTGGGTTAAGTTGTCACCCAACAATAACCACTCCTCGGATGGACCTCATAGGCTATGATAATGCCACTGCGATAGAATATCAGAAATCTGCTATTCAAACTGCTTGCAGTATCTCGCACAGCTTCTCGGCAAACTGTATTATTTTTTGTTACATTGGTATGTCTAGCAGTTCGCCCCCTACCTAACACTGGTGGATTCTCGATTACATGTAATTAACGGCAAGGTGGGGTACTTGTTCAATAGATGTTCCCTTTTTTCCTGGACAAAACCAATATCGAGAGCAAAGCACTTTGGGTAATCAGCACCACTGGCTCAGCTGCAATGGGGGACGAACCCAAAACCTTTTCATGTAAATCTTGCCATAGCTGCCTCTAGAGGAGGCAAGACAAAGTGGGTCAAGTGGCTTTGGGTAACATACTACCTGCAACAATTCGAGGCAGTGTGGGGGCAAAGCTGAAATTGTGGGCCCAAACCCGCTGTTGCTGAGTTCATTCTCCCGAACCCTACTTCTGACACAGCATATACTACTGACACCGTTTTTCTGTTTCTACCTAGTTGCAAGATAATGTTCAACTGTCAGCTGAAGCATCAAAAAGGTTATAGAATAAATGAGTTGGATGCAGCCCATGTTTGGTCTTGTCATTATCTTCTCTTTCACATGTATAGCAGTCTCACATGAGACTATCAAAAATTGCCAAGGCTGACTATATTTCAAGTCATCCCAAGCGGGGTATTGGGTTAAGTTTTCAACCAGCAATAATCACGCCTCAGATGGACTTCATAGGCTATGATATCGCCTCTGCGAAAGAATGATATATTACAGCTACTCAAACTGTTTACAGTGTTTTGCACAGCTTCTCCTTTAACGGTAATATTGTGTTTTAAATTTGAATTTTCTTAGCAGTTCGCCCCCTACCTACCACTTTGGTGGATTCTTGATGACATGTCATTCATGGCAAGGTGGGGTACTTATTCAATAGATGTTACCTTTTTCCAGTAGTAAAAAAAACAATATCGAGAGCAAAGCATTTTGGGTAATCTGCACCACTGGCTCAGCTGCAATGGGTCGCAAACCCAAAACCTTTTCAACTCAACCTTGCCACCGCTGCCTCTAGTGGAAGTGTATAACGTGGCTAAGGGTACCTTACTTCTTGCAAGAATTAGAGGCAGTGTGGGGGCAAAACTGGAATTGTGGACCAATACCACCTGTTGCTGAACCTATTCTCCCCAAGACTACTTCTGACTATATTTCATGTCGTTCCAATGTAAAGTTTTGGGTTAAGTTGTCACCCAACAATAACCACTCCTCGGATGGACCTCGTAGGCTATGATAATGCCACTGCGATAGAATATCAGAAATCTGCTATTCAAACTGCTTGCAGTATCTCGCACAGCTTCTCGGCAAACTGTATTATTTTTTGTTACATTGGTATGTCTAGCAGTTCGCCCCCTACCTAACACTGGTGGATTCTCGATTACATGTAATTAACGGCAAGGTGGGGTACTTGTTCAATAGATGTTCCCTTTTTTCCTGGACAAAACCAATATCGAGAGCAAAGCACTTTGGGTAATCAGCACCACTGGCTCAGCTGCAATGGGGGACGAACCCAAAACCTTTTCATGTAAATCTTGCCATAGCTGCCTCTAGAGGAGGCAAGACAAAGTGGGTCAAGTGGCTTTGGGTAACATACTACTTGCAACAATTCGAGGCAGTGTGGGGGCAAAGCTGAAATTGTGGGCCCAAACCCGCTGTTGCTGAGTTCATTCTCCCGAACCCTACTTCTGACACAGCATATACTACTGACACCTTTTTTCTGTTTCTACCTAGTTGCAAGATAATGTTCAACTGTCAGCTGAAGCATCAAAAAGGTTATAGAATAAATGAGTTGGATGCAGCCCATGTTTGGTCTTGTCACTATCTTCTCTTTCACATGTATAGCAGTCTCACATGAGACTATCAAAAATTGCCAAGGCTGACTATATTTCAAGTCATCCCAAGCGGGGTATTGGGTTAAGTTTTCAACCAGCAATAATCACGCCTCAGATGGACTTCATAGGCTATGATATCGCCTCTGCGAAAGAATGATATATTACAGCTACTCAAACTGTTTACAGTGTTTTGCACAGCTTCTCCTTTAACGGTAATATTGTGTTTTAACATTGCAATGTCTAGCAGTTCGCCCCCTACCTACCACTTTGGTGGATTCTTGATGACATGTCATTCATGGCAAGGTGGGGTACTTATTCAATAGATGTTACCTTTTTCCAGTAGTAAAAAAAACAATATCGAGAGCAAAGCATTTTGGGTAATCTGCACCACTGGCTCAGCTGCAATGGGTCGCAAACCCAAAACCTTTTCAACTCAACCTTGCCACCGCTGCCTCTAGTGGAAGTGTATAACGTGGCTAAGGGTACCTTACTTCTTGCAAGAATTAGAGGCAGTGTGGGGGCAAAACTGGAATTGTGGACCAATACCACCTGTTGCTGAACCTATTCTCCCCAAGACTACTTCTGACTATATTTCATGTCGTTCCAATGTAAAGTTTTGGGTTAAGTTGTCACCCAACAATAACCACTCCTCGGATGGACCTCGTAGGCTATGATAATGCCACTGCGATAGAATATCAGAAATCTGCTATTCAAACTGCTTGCAGTATCTCGCACAGCTTCTCGGCAAACTGTATTATTTTTTGTTACATTGGTATGTCTAGCAGTTCGCCCCCTACCTAACACTGGTGGATTCTCGATTACATGTAATTAACGGCAAGGTGGGGTACTTGTTCAATAGATGTTCCCTTTTTTCCTGGACAAAACCAATATCGAGAGCAAAGCACTTTGGGTAATCAGCACCACTGGCTCAGCTGCAATGGGGGACGAACCCAAAACCTTTTCATGTAAATCTTGCCATAGCTGCCTCTAGAGGAGGCAAGACAAAGTGGGTCAAGTGGCTTTGGGTAACATACTACTTGCAACAATTCGAGGCAGTGTGGGGGCAAAGCTGAAATTGTGGGCCCAAACCCGCTGTTGCTGAGTTCATTCTCCCGAACCCTACTTCTGACACAGCATATACTACTGACACCTTTTTTCTGTTTCTACCTAGTTGCAAGATAATGTTCAACTGTCAGCTGAAGCATCAAAAAGGTTATAGAATAAATGAGTTGGATGCAGCCCATGTTTGGTCTTGTCATTATCTTCTCTTTCACATGTATAGCAGTCTCACATGAGACTATCAAAAATTGCCAAGGCTGACTATATTTCAAGTCATCCCAAGCGGGGTATTGGGTTAAGTTTTCAACCAGCAATAATCACGCCTCAGATGGACTTCATAGGCTATGATATCGCCTCTGCGAAAGAATGATATATTACAGCTACTCAAACTGTTTACAGTGTTTTGCACAGCTTCTCCTTTAACGGTAATATTGTGTTTTAAATTTGAATTTTCTTAGCAGTTCGCCCCCTACCTACCACTTTGGTGGATTCTTGATGACATGTCATTCATGGCAAGGTGGGGTACTTATTCAATAGATGTTACCTTTTTCCAGTAGTAAAAAAAACAATATCGAGAGCAAAGCATTTTGGGTAATCTGCACCACTGGCTCAGCTGCAATGGGTCGCAAACCCAAAACCTTTTCAACTCAACCTTGCCACCGCTGCCTCTAGTGGAAGTGTATAACGTGGCTAAGGGTACCTTACTTCTTGCAAGAATTAGAGGCAGTGTGGGGGCAAAACTGGAATTGTGGACCAATACCACCTGTTGCTGAACCTATTCTCCCCAAGACTACTTCTGACTATATTTCATGTCGTTCCAATGTAAAGTTTTGGGTTAAGTTGTCACCCAACAATAACCACTCCTCGGATGGACCTCGTAGGCTATGATAATGCCACTGCGATAGAATATCAGAAATCTGCTATTCAAACTGCTTGCAGTATCTCGCACAGCTTCTCGGGAAACTGTATTATTTTTTGTTACATTGGTATGTCTAGCAGTTCGCCCCCTACCTAACACTGGTGGATTCTCGATTACATGTAATTAACGGCAAGGTGGGGTACTTGTTCAATAGATGTTCCCTTTTTTCCTGGACAAAACCAATATCGAGAGCAAAGCACTTTGGGTAATCAGCACCACTGGCTCAGCTGCAATGGGGGACGAACCCAAAACCTTTTCATGTAAATCTTGCCATAGCTGCCTCTAGAGGAGGCAAGACAAAGTGGGTCAAGTGGCTTTGGGTAACATACTACTTGCAACAATTCGAGGCAGTGTGGGGGCAAAGCTGAAATTGTGGGCCCAAACCCGCTGTTGCTGAGTTCATTCTCCCGAACCCTACTTCTGACACAGCATATACTACTGACACCTTTTTTCTGTTTCTACCTAGTTGCAAGATAATGTTCAACTGTCAGCTGAAGCATCAAAAAGGTTATAGAATAAATGAGTTGGATGCAGCCCATGTTTGGTCTTGTCACTATCTTCTCTTTCACATGTATAGCAGTCTCACATGAGACTATCAAAAATTGCCAAGGCTGACTATATTTCAAGTCATCCCAAGCGGGGTATTGGGTTAAGTTTTCAACCAGCAATAATCACGCCTCAGATGGACTTCATAGGCTATGATATCGCCTCTGCGAAAGAATGATATATTACAGCTACTCAAACTGTTTACAGTGTTTTGCACAGCTTCTCCTTTAACGGTAATATTGTGTTTTAACATTGCAATGTCTAGCAGTTCGCCCCCTACCTACCACTTTGGTGGATTCTTGATGACATGTCATTCATGGCAAGGTGGGGTACTTATTCAATAGATGTTACCTTTTTCCAGTAGTAAAAAAAACAATATCGAGAGCAAAGCATTTTGGGTAATCTGCACCACTGGCTCAGCTGCAATGGGTCGCAAACCCAAAACCTTTTCAACTCAACCTTGCCACCGCTGCCTCTAGTGGAAGTGTATAACGTGGCTAAGGGTACCTTACTTCTTGCAAGAATTAGAGGCAGTGTGGGGGCAAAACTGGAATTGTGGACCAATACCACCTGTTGCTGAACCTATTCTCCCCAAGACTACTTCTGACTATATTTCATGTCGTTCCAATGTAAAGTTTTGGGTTAAGTTGTCACCCAACAATAACCACTCCTCGGATGGACCTCGTAGGCTATGATAATGCCACTGCGATAGAATATCAGAAATCTGCTATTCAAACTGCTTGCAGTATCTCGCACAGCTTCTCGGGAAACTGTATTATTTTTTGTTACATTGGTATGTCTAGCAGTTCGCCCCCTACCTAACACTGGTGGATTCTCGATTACATGTAATTAACGGCAAGGTGGGGTACTTGTTCAATAGATGTTCCCTTTTTTCCTGGACAAAACCAATATCGAGAGCAAAGCACTTTGGGTAATCAGCACCACTGGCTCAGCTGCAATGGGGGACGAACCCAAAACCTTTTCATGTAAATCTTGCCATAGCTGCCTCTAGAGGAGGCAAGACAAAGTGGGTCAAGTGGCTTTGGGTAACATACTACTTGCAACAATTCGAGGCAGTGTGGGGGCAAAGCTGAAATTGTGGGCCCAAACCCGCTGTTGCTGAGTTCATTCTCCCGAACCCTACTTCTGACACAGCATATACTACTGACACCTTTTTTCTGTTTCTACCTAGTTGCAAGATAATGTTCAACTGTCAGCTGAAGCATCAAAAAGGTTATAGAATAAATGAGTTGGATGCAGCCCATGTTTGGTCTTGTCACTATCTTCTCTTTCACATGTATAGCAGTCTCACATGAGACTATCAAAAATTGCCAAGGCTGACTATATTTCAAGTCATCCCAAGCGGGGTATTGGGTTAAGTTTTCAACCAGCAATAATCACGCCTCAGATGGACTTCATAGGCTATGATATCACCTCTGCGAAAGAATGATATATTACAGCTACTCAAACTGTTTACAGTGTTTTGCACAGCTTCTCCTTTAACGGTAATATTGTGTTTTAACATTGCAATGTCTAGCAGTTCGCCCCCTACCTACCACTTTGGTGGATTCTTGATGACATGTCATTCATGGCAAGGTGGGGTACTTATTCAATAGATGTTACCTTTTTCCAGTAGTAAAAAAAACAATATCGAGAGCAAAGCATTTTGGGTAATCTGCACCACTGGCTCAGCTGCAATGGGTCGCAAACCCAAAACCTTTTCAACTCAACCTTGCCACCGCTGCCTCTAGTGGAAGTGTATAACGTGGCTAAGGGTACCTTACTTCTTGCAAGAATTAGAGGCAGTGTGGGGGCAAAACTGGAATTGTGGACCAATACCACCTGTTGCTGAACCTATTCTCCCCAAGACTACTTCTGACTATATTTCATGTCGTTCCAATGTAAAGTTTTGGGTTAAGTTGTCACCCAACAATAACCACTCCTCGGATGGACCTCGTAGGCTATGATAATGCCACTGCGATAGAATATCAGAAATCTGCTATTCAAACTGCTTGCAGTATCTCGCACAGCTTCTCGGCAAACTGTATTATTTTTTGTTACATTGGTATGTCTAGCAGTTCGCCCCCTACCTAACACTGGTGGATTCTCGATTACATGTAATTAACGGCAAGGTGGGGTACTTGTTCAATAGATGTTCCCTTTTTTCCTGGACAAAACCAATATCGAGAGCAAAGCACTTTGGGTAATCAGCACCACTGGCTCAGCTGCAATGGGGGACGAACCCAAAACCTTTTCATGTAAATCTTGCCATAGCTGCCTCTAGAGGAGGCAAGACAAAGTGGGTCAAGTGGCTTTGGGTAACATACTACTTGCAACAATTCGAGGCAGTGTGGGGGCAAAGCTGAAATTGTGGGCCCAAACCCGCTGTTGCTGAGTTCATTCTCCCGAACCCTACTTCTGACACAGCATATACTACTGACACCTTTTTTCTGTTTCTACCTAGTTGCAAGATAATGTTCAACTGTCAGCTGAAGCATCAAAAAGGTTATAGAATAAATGAGTTGGATGCAGCCCATGTTTGGTCTTGTCACTATCTTCTCTTTCACATGTATAGCAGTCTCACATGAGACTATCAAAAATTGCCAAGGCTGACTATATTTCAAGTCATCCCAAGCGGGGTATTGGGTTAAGTTTTCAACCAGCAATAATCACGCCTCAGATGGACTTCATAGGCTATGATATCGCCTCTGCGAAAGAATGATATATTACAGCTACTCAAACTGTTTACAGTGTTTTGCACAGCTTCTCCTTTAACGGTAATATTGTGTTTTAACATTGCAATGTCTAGCAGTTCGCCCCCTACCTACCACTTTGGTGGATTCTTGATGACATGTCATTCATGGCAAGGTGGGGTACTTATTCAATAGATGTTACCTTTTTCCAGTAGTAAAAAAAACAATATCGAGAGCAAAGCATTTTGGGTAATCTGCACCACTGGCTCAGCTGCAATGGGTCGCAAACCCAAAACCTTTTCAACTCAACCTTGCCACCGCTGCCTCTAGTGGAAGTGTATAACGTGGCTAAGGGTACCTTACTTCTTGCAAGAATTAGAGGCAGTGTGGGGGCAAAACTGGAATTGTGGACCAATACCACCTGTTGCTGAACCTATTCTCCCCAAGACTACTTCTGACTATATTTCATGTCGTTCCAATGTAAAGTTTTGGGTTAAGTTGTCACCCAACAATAACCACTCCTCGGATGGACCTCGTAGGCTATGATAATGCCACTGCGATAGAATATCAGAAATCTGCTATTCAAACTGCTTGCAGTATCTCGCACAGCTTCTCGGCAAACTGTATTATTTTTTGTTACATTGGTATGTCTAGCAGTTCGCCCCCTACCTAACACTGGTGGATTCTCGATTACATGTAATTAACGGCAAGGTGGGGTACTTGTTCAATAGATGTTCCCTTTTTTCCTGGACAAAACCAATATCGAGAGCAAAGCACTTTGGGTAATCAGCACCACTGGCTCAGCTGCAATGGGGGACGAACCCAAAACCTTTTCATGTAAATCTTGCCATAGCTGCCTCTAGAGGAGGCAAGACAAAGTGGGTCAAGTGGCTTTGGGTAACATACTACTTGCAACAATTCGAGGCAGTGTGGGGGCAAAGCTGAAATTGTGGGCCCAAACCCGCTGTTGCTGAGTTCATTCTCCCGAACCCTACTTCTGACACAGCATATACTACTGACACCTTTTTTCTGTTTCTACCTAGTTGCAAGATAATGTTCAACTGTCAGCTGAAGCATCAAAAAGGTTATAGAATAAATGAGTTGGATGCAGCCCATGTTTGGTCTTGTCATTATCTTCTCTTTCACATGTATAGCAGTCTCACATGAGACTATCAAAAATTGCCAAGGCTGACTATATTTCAAGTCATCCCAAGCGGGGTATTGGGTTAAGTTTTCAACCAGCAATAATCACGCCTCAGATGGACTTCATAGGCTATGATATCGCCTCTGCGAAAGAATGATATATTACAGCTACTCAAACTGTTTACAGTGTTTTGCACAGCTTCTCCTTTAACGGTAATATTGTGTTTTAACATTGCAATGTCTAGCAGTTCGCCCCCTACCTACCACTTTGGTGGATTCTTGATGACATGTCATTCATGGCAAGGTGGGGTACTTATTCAATAGATGTTACCTTTTTCCAGTAGTAAAAAAAACAATATCGAGAGCAAAGCATTTTGGGTAATCTGCACCACTGGCTCAGCTGCAATGGGTCGCAAACCCAAAACCTTTTCAACTCAACCTTGCCACCGCTGCCTCTAGTGGAAGTGTATAACGTGGCTAAGGGTACCTTACTTCTTGCAAGAATTAGAGGCAGTGTGGGGGCAAAACTGGAATTGTGGACCAATACCACCTGTTGCTGAACCTATTCTCCCCAAGACTACTTCTGACTATATTTCATGTCGTTCCAATGTAAAGTTTTGGGTTAAGTTGTCACCCAACAATAACCACTCCTCGGATGGACCTCATAGGCTATGATAATGCCACTGCGATAGAATATCAGAAATCTGCTATTCAAACTGCTTGCAGTATCTCGCACAGCTTCTCGGCAAACTGTATTATTTTTTGTTACATTGGTATGTCTAGCAGTTCGCCCCCTACCTAACACTGGTGGATTCTCGATTACATGTAATTAACGGCAAGGTGGGGTACTTGTTCAATAGATGTTCCCTTTTTTCCTGGACAAAACCAATATCGAGAGCAAAGCACTTTGGGTAATCAGCACCACTGGCTCAGCTGCAATGGGGGACGAACCCAAAACCTTTTCATGTAAATCTTGCCATAGCTGCCTCTAGAGGAGGCAAGACAAAGTGGGTCAAGTGGCTTTGGGTAACATACTACTTGCAACAATTCGAGGCAGTGTGGGGGCAAAGCTGAAATTGTGGGCCCAAACCCGCTGTTGCTGAGTTCATTCTCCCGAACCCTACTTCTGACACAGCATATACTACTGACACCTTTTTTCTGTTTCTACCTAGTTGCAAGATAATGTTCAACTGTCAGCTGAAGCATCAAAAAGGTTATAGAATAAATGAGTTGGATGCAGCCCATGTTTGGTCTTGTCACTATCTTCTCTTTCACATGTATAGCAGTCTCACATGAGACTATCAAAAATTGCCAAGGCTGACTATATTTCAAGTCATCCCAAGCGGGGTATTGGGTTAAGTTTTCAACCAGCAATAATCACGCCTCAGATGGACTTCATAGGCTATGATATCGCCTCTGCGAAAGAATGATATATTACAGCTACTCAAACTGTTTACAGTGTTTTGCACAGCTTCTCCTTTAACGGTAATATTGTGTTTTAACATTGCAATGTCTAGCAGTTCGCCCCCTACCTACCACTTTGGTGGATTCTTGATGACATGTCATTCATGGCAAGGTGGGGTACTTATTCAATAGATGTTACCTTTTTCCAGTAGTAAAAAAAACAATATCGAGAGCAAAGCATTTTGGGTAATCTGCACCACTGGCTCAGCTGCAATGGGTCGCAAACCCAAAACCTTTTCAACTCAACCTTGCCACCGCTGCCTCTAGTGGAAGTGTATAACGTGGCTAAGGGTACCTTACTTCTTGCAAGAATTAGAGGCAGTGTGGGGGCAAAACTGGAATTGTGGACCAATACCACCTGTTGCTGAACCTATTCTCCCCAAGACTACTTCTGACTATATTTCATGTCGTTCCAATGTAAAGTTTTGGGTTAAGTTGTCACCCAACAATAACCACTCCTCGGATGGACCTCGTAGGCTATGATAATGCCACTGCGATAGAATATCAGAAATCTGCTATTCAAACTGCTTGCAGTATCTCGCACAGCTTCTCGGCAAACTGTATTATTTTTTGTTACATTGGTATGTCTAGCAGTTCGCCCCCTACCTAACACTGGTGGATTCTCGATTACATGTAATTAACGGCAAGGTGGGGTACTTGTTCAATAGATGTTCCCTTTTTTCCTGGACAAAACCAATATCGAGAGCAAAGCACTTTGGGTAATCAGCACCACTGGCTCAGCTGCAATGGGGGACGAACCCAAAACCTTTTCATGTAAATCTTGCCATAGCTGCCTCTAGAGGAGGCAAGACAAAGTGGGTCAAGTGGCTTTGGGTAACATACTACTTGCAACAATTCGAGGCAGTGTGGGGGCAAAGCTGAAATTGTGGGCCCAAACCCGCTGTTGCTGAGTTCATTCTCCCGAACCCTACTTCTGACACAGCATATACTACTGACACCTTTTTTCTGTTTCTACCTAGTTGCAAGATAATGTTCAACTGTCAGCTGAAGCATCAAAAAGGTTATAGAATAAATGAGTTGGATGCAGCCCATGTTTGGTCTTGTCACTATCTTCTCTTTCACATGTATAGCAGTCTCACATGAGACTATCAAAAATTGCCAAGGCTGACTATATTTCAAGTCATCCCAAGCGGGGTATTGGGTTAAGTTTTCAACCAGCAATAATCACGCCTCAGATGGACTTCATAGGCTATGATATCGCCTCTGCGAAAGAATGATATATTACAGCTACTCAAACTGTTTACAGTGTTTTGCACAGCTTCTCCTTTAACGGTAATATTGTGTTTTAACATTGCAATGTTCTAGCAGTTCGCCCCCTACCTACCACTTTGGTGGATTCTTGATGACATGTCATTCATGGCAAGGTGGGGTACTTATTCAATAGATGTTACCTTTTTCCAGTAGTAAAAAAAACAATATCGAGAGCAAAGCATTTTGGGTAATCTGCACCACTGGCTCAGCTGCAATGGGTCGCAAACCCAAAACCTTTTCAACTCAACCTTGCCACCGCTGCCTCTAGTGGAAGTGTATAACGTGGCTAAGGGTACCTTACTTCTTGCAAGAATTAGAGGCAGTGTGGGGGCAAAACTGGAATTGTGGACCAATACCACCTGTTGCTGAACCTATTCTCCCCAAGACTACTTCTGACTATATTTCATGTCGTTCCAATGTAAAGTTTTGGGTTAAGTTGTCACCCAACAATAACCACTCCTCGGATGGACCTCGTAGGCTATGATAATGCCACTGCGATAGAATATCAGAAATCTGCTATTCAAACTGCTTGCAGTATCTCGCACAGCTTCTCGGCAAACTGTATTATTTTTTGTTACATTGGTATGTCTAGCAGTTCGCCCCCTACCTAACACTGGTGGATTCTCGATTACATGTAATTAACGGCAAGGTGGGGTACTTGTTCAATAGATGTTCCCTTTTTTCCTGGACAAAACCAATATCGAGAGCAAAGCACTTTGGGTAATCAGCACCACTGGCTCAGCTGCAATGGGGGACGAACCCAAAACCTTTTCATGTAAATCTTGCCATAGCTGCCTCTAGAGGAGGCAAGACAAAGTGGGTCAAGTGGCTTTGGGTAACATACTACTTGCAACAATTCGAGGCAGTGTGGGGGCAAAGCTGAAATTGTGGGCCCAAACCCGCTGTTGCTGAGTTCATTCTCCCGAACCCTACTTCTGACACAGCATATACTACTGACACCTTTTTTCTGTTTCTACCTAGTTGCAAGATAATGTTCAACTGTCAGCTGAAGCATCAAAAAGGTTATAGAATAAATGAGTTGGATGCAGCCCATGTTTGGTCTTGTCACTATCTTCTCTTTCACATGTATAGCAGTCTCACATGAGACTATCAAAAATTGCCAAGGCTGACTATATTTCAAGTCATCCCAAGCGGGGTATTGGGTTAAGTTTTCAACCAGCAATAATCACGCCTCAGATGGACTTCATAGGCTATGATATCGCCTCTGCGAAAGAATGATATATTACAGCTACTCAAACTGTTTACAGTGTTTTGCACAGCTTCTCCTTTAACGGTAATATTGTGTTTTAACATTGCAATGTCTAGCAGTTCGCCCCCTACCTACCACTTTGGTGGATTCTTGATGACATGTCATTCATGGCAAGGTGGGGTACTTATTCAATAGATGTTACCTTTTTCCAGTAGTAAAAAAAACAATATCGAGAGCAAAGCATTTTGGGTAATCTGCACCACTGGCTCAGCTGCAATGGGTCGCAAACCCAAAACCTTTTCAACTCAACCTTGCCACCGCTGCCTCTAGTGGAAGTGTATAACGTGGCTAAGGGTACCTTACTTCTTGCAAGAATTAGAGGCAGTGTGGGGGCAAAACTGGAATTGTGGACCAATACCACCTGTTGCTGAACCTATTCTCCCCAAGACTACTTCTGACTATATTTCATGTCGTTCCAATGTAAAGTTTTGGGTTAAGTTGTCACCCAACAATAACCACTCCTCGGATGGACCTCGTAGGCTATGATAATGCCACTGCGATAGAATATCAGAAATCTGCTATTCAAACTGCTTGCAGTATCTCGCACAGCTTCTCGGCAAACTGTATTATTTTTTGTTACATTGGTATGTCTAGCAGTTCGCCCCCTACCTAACACTGGTGGATTCTCGATTACATGTAATTAACGGCAAGGTGGGGTACTTGTTCAATAGATGTTCCCTTTTTTCCTGGACAAAACCAATATCGAGAGCAAAGCACTTTGGGTAATCAGCACCACTGGCTCAGCTGCAATGGGGGACGAACCCAAAACCTTTTCATGTAAATCTTGCCATAGCTGCCTCTAGAGGAGGCAAGACAAAGTGGGTCAAGTGGCTTTGGGTAACATACTACTTGCAACAATTCGAGGCAGTGTGGGGGCAAAGCTGAAATTGTGGGCCCAAACCCGCTGTTGCTGAGTTCATTCTCCCGAACCCTACTTCTGACACAGCATATACTACTGACACCTTTTTTCTGTTTCTACCTAGTTGCAAGATAATGTTCAACTGTCAGCTGAAGCATCAAAAAGGTTATAGAATAAATGAGTTGGATGCAGCCCATGTTTGGTCTTGTCACTATCTTCTCTTTCACATGTATAGCAGTCTCACATGAGACTATCAAAAATTGCCAAGGCTGACTATATTTCAAGTCATCCCAAGCGGGGTATTGGGTTAAGTTTTCAACCAGCAATAATCACGCCTCAGATGGACTTCATAGGCTATGATATCGCCTCTGCGAAAGAATGATATATTACAGCTACTCAAACTGTTTACAGTGTTTTGCACAGCTTCTCCTTTAACGGTAATATTGTGTTTTAAATTTGAATTTTCTTAGCAGTTCGCCCCCTACCTACCACTTTGGTGGATTCTTGATGACATGTCATTCATGGCAAGGTGGGGTACTTATTCAATAGATGTTACCTTTTTCCAGTAGTAAAAAAAACAATATCGAGAGCAAAGCATTTTGGGTAATCTGCACCACTGGCTCAGCTGCAATGGGTCGCAAACCCAAAACCTTTTCAACTCAACCTTGCCACCGCTGCCTCTAGTGGAAGTGTATAACGTGGCTAAGGGTACCTTACTTCTTGCAAGAATTAGAGGCAGTGTGGGGGCAAAACTGGAATTGTGGACCAATACCACCTGTTGCTGAACCTATTCTCCCCAAGACTACTTCTGACTATATTTCATGTCGTTCCAATGTAAAGTTTTGGGTTAAGTTGTCACCCAACAATAACCACTCCTCGGATGGACCTCGTAGGCTATGATAATGCCACTGCGATAGAATATCAGAAATCTGCTATTCAAACTGCTTGCAGTATCTCGCACAGCTTCTCGGGAAACTGTATTATTTTTTGTTACATTGGTATGTCTAGCAGTTCGCCCCCTACCTAACACTGGTGGATTCTCGATTACATGTAATTAACGGCAAGGTGGGGTACTTGTTCAATAGATGTTCCCTTTTTTCCTGGACAAAACCAATATCGAGAGCAAAGCACTTTGGGTAATCAGCACCACTGGCTCAGCTGCAATGGGGGACGAACCCAAAACCTTTTCATGTAAATCTTGCCATAGCTGCCTCTAGAGGAGGCAAGACAAAGTGGGTCAAGTGGCTTTGGGTAACATACTACTTGCAACAATTCGAGGCAGTGTGGGGGCAAAGCTGAAATTGTGGGCCCAAACCCGCTGTTGCTGAGTTCATTCTCCCGAACCCTACTTCTGACACAGCATATACTACTGACACCTTTTTTCTGTTTCTACCTAGTTGCAAGATAATGTTCAACTGTCAGCTGAAGCATCAAAAAGGTTATAGAATAAATGAGTTGGATGCAGCCCATGTTTGGTCTTGTCACTATCTTCTCTTTCACATGTATAGCAGTCTCACATGAGACTATCAAAAATTGCCAAGGCTGACTATATTTCAAGTCATCCCAAGCGGGGTATTGGGTTAAGTTTTCAACCAGCAATAATCACGCCTCAGATGGACTTCATAGGCTATGATATCGCCTCTGCGAAAGAATGATATATTACAGCTACTCAAACTGTTTACAGTGTTTTGCACAGCTTCTCCTTTAACGGTAATATTGTGTTTTAACATTGCAATGTCTAGCAGTTCGCCCCCTACCTACCACTTTGGTGGATTCTTGATGACATGTCATTCATGGCAAGGTGGGGTACTTATTCAATAGATGTTACCTTTTTCCAGTAGTAAAAAAAACAATATCGAGAGCAAAGCATTTTGGGTAATCTGCACCACTGGCTCAGCTGCAATGGGTCGCAAACCCAAAACCTTTTCAACTCAACCTTGCCACCGCTGCCTCTAGTGGAAGTGTATAACGTGGCTAAGGGTACCTTACTTCTTGCAAGAATTAGAGGCAGTGTGGGGGCAAAACTGGAATTGTGGACCAATACCACCTGTTGCTGAACCTATTCTCCCCAAGACTACTTCTGACTATATTTCATGTCGTTCCAATGTAAAGTTTTGGGTTAAGTTGTCACCCAACAATAACCAATCCTCGGATGGACCTCGTAGGCTATGATAATGCCACTGCGATAGAATATCAGAAATCTGCTATTCAAACTGCTTGCAGTATCTCGCACAGCTTCTCGGGAAACTGTATTATTTTTTGTTACATTGGTATGTCTAGCAGTTCGCCCCCTACCTAACACTGGTGGATTCTCGATTACATGTAATTAACGGCAAGGTGGGGTACTTGTTCAATAGATGTTCCCTTTTTTCCTGGACAAAACCAATATCGAGAGCAAAGCACTTTGGGTAATCAGCACCACTGGCTCAGCTGCAATGGGGGACGAACCCAAAACCTTTTCATGTAAATCTTGCCATAGCTGCCTCTAGAGGAGGCAAGACAAAGTGGGTCAAGTGGCTTTGGGTAACATACTACTTGCAACAATTCGAGGCAGTGTGGGGGCAAAGCTGAAATTGTGGGCCCAAACCCGCTGTTGCTGAGTTCATTCTCCCGAACCCTACTTCTGACACAGCATATACTACTGACACCTTTTTTCTGTTTCTACCTAGTTGCAAGATAATGTTCAACTGTCAGCTGAAGCATCAAAAAGGTTATAGAATAAATGAGTTGGATGCAGCCCATGTTTGGTCTTGTCACTATCTTCTCTTTCACATGTATAGCAGTCTCACATGAGACTATCAAAAATTGCCAAGGCTGACTATATTTCAAGTCATCCCAAGCGGGGTATTGGGTTAAGTTTTCAACCAGCAATAATCACGCCTCAGATGGACTTCATAGGCTATGATATCGCCTCTGCGAAAGAATGATATATTACAGCTACTCAAACTGTTTACAGTGTTTTGCACAGCTTCTCCTTTAACGGTAATATTGTGTTTTAACATTGCAATGTCTAGCAGTTCGCCCCCTACCTACCACTTTGGTGGATTCTTGATGACATGTCATTCATGGCAAGGTGGGGTACTTATTCAATAGATGTTACCTTTTTCCAGTAGTAAAAAAAACAATATCGAGAGCAAAGCATTTTGGGTAATCTGCACCACTGGCTCAGCTGCAATGGGTCGCAAACCCAAAACCTTTTCAACTCAACCTTGCCACCGCTGCCTCTAGTGGAAGTGTATAACGTGGCTAAGGGTACCTTACTTCTTGCAAGAATTAGAGGCAGTGTGGGGGCAAAACTGGAATTGTGGACCAATACCACCTGTTGCTGAACCTATTCTCCCCAAGACTACTTCTGACTATATTTCATGTCGTTCCAATGTAAAGTTTTGGGTTAAGTTGTCACCCAACAATAACCAATCCTCGGATGGACCTCGTAGGCTATTATAATGCCACTGCGATAGAATATCAGAAATCTGCTATTCAAACTGCTTGCAGTATCTCGCACAGCTTCTCGGGAAACTGTATTATTTTTTGTTACATTGGTATGTCTAGCAGTTCGCCCCCTACCTAACACTGGTGGATTCTCGATTACATGTAATTAACGGCAAGGTGGGGTACTTGTTCAATAGATGTTCCTTTTTTTCCTGGACAAAACCAATATCGAGAGCAAAGCACTTTGGGTAATCAGCACCACTGGCTCAGCTGCAATGGGGGACGAACCCAAAACCTTTTCATGTAAATCTTGCCATAGCTGCCTCTAGAGGAGGCAAGACAAAGTGGGTCAAGTGGCTTTGGGTAACATACTACTTGCAACAATTCGAGGCAGTGTGGGGGCAAAGCTGAAATTGTGGGCCCAAACCCGCTGTTGCTGAGTTCATTCTCCCGAACCCTACTTCTGACACAGCATATACTACTGACACCTTTTTTCTGTTTCTACCTAGTTGCAAGATAATGTTCAACTGTCAGCTGAAGCATCAAAAAGGTTATAGAATAAATGAGTTGGATGCAGCCCATGTTTGGTCTTGTCACTATCTTCTCTTTCACATGTATAGCAGTCTCACATGAGACTATCAAAAATTGCCAAGGCTGACTATATTTCAAGTCATCCCAAGCGGGGTATTGGGTTAAGTTTTCAACCAGCAATAATCACACCTCAGATGGACTTCATAGGCTATGATATCGCCTCTGCGAAAGAATAATATATTACAGCTACTCATACTGTTTACAGTGTTTTGCACAGCTTCTCCTTTAACGGTAATATTGTGTTTTAACATTGCAATGTCTAGCAGTTCGCCCCCTACCTACCACTTTGGTGGATTCTTGATGACATGTCATTCATGGCAAGGTGGGGTACTTATTCAATAGATGTTACCTTTTTCCAGTAGTAAAAAAAACAATATCGAGAGCAAAGCATTTTGGGTAATCTGCACCACTGGCTCAGCTGCAATGGGTCGCAAACCCAAAACCTTTTCAACTCAACCTTGCCACCGCTGCCTCTAGTGGAAGTGTATAACGTGGCTAAGGGTACCTTACTTCTTGCAAGAATTAGAGGCAGTGTGGGGGCAAAACTGGAATTGTGGACCAATACCACCTGTTGCTGAACCTATTCTCCCCAAGACTACTTCTGACTATATTTCATGTCGTTCCAATGTAAAGTTTTGGGTTAAGTTGTCACCCAACAATAACCAATCCTCGGATGGACCTCGTAGGCTATTATAATGCCACTGCGATAGAATATCAGAAATCTGCTATTCAAACTGCTTGCAGTATCTCGCACAGCTTCTCGGGAAACTGTATTATTTTTTGTTACATTGGTATGTCTAGCAGTTCGCCCCCTACCTAACACTGGTGGATTCTCGATTACATGTAATTAACGGCAAGGTGGGGTACTTGTTCAATAGATGTTCCCTTTTTTCCTGGACAAAACCAATATCGAGAGCAAAGCACTTTGGGTAATCAGCACCACTGGCTCAGCTGCAATGGGGGACGAACCCAAAACCTTTTCATGTAAATCTTGCCATAGCTGCCTCTAGAGGAGGCAAGACAAAGTGGGTCAAGTGGCTTTGGGTAACATACTACTTGCAACAATTCGAGGCAGTGTGGGGCCAAAGCTGAAATTGTGGGCCCAAACCCGCTGTTGCTGAGTTCATTCTCCCGAACCCTACTTCTGACACAGCATATACTACTGACACCTTTTTTCTGTTTCTACCTAGTTGCAAGATAATGTTCAACTGTCAGCTGAAGCATCAAAAAGGTTATAGAATAAATGAGTTGGATGCAGCCCATGTTTGGTCTTGTCACTATCTTCTCTTTCACATGTATAGCAGTCTCACATGAGACTATCAAAAATTGCCAAGGCTGACTATATTTCAAGTCATCCCAAGCGGGGTATTGGGTTAAGTTTTCAACCAGCAATAATCACGCCTCAGATGGACTTCATAGGCTATGATATCGCCTCTGCGAAAGAATGATATATTACAGCTACTCAAACTGTTTACAGTGTTTTGCACAGCTTCTCCTTTAACGGTAATATTGTGTTTTAAATTTGAATTTTCTTAGCAGTTCGCCCCCTACCTACCACTTTGGTGGATTCTTGATGACATGTCATTCATGGCAAGGTGGGGTACTTATTCAATAGATGTTACCTTTTTCCAGTAGTAAAAAAAACAATATCGAGAGCAAAGCATTTTGGGTAATCTGCACCACTGGCTCAGCTGCAATGGGTCGCAAACCCAAAACCTTTTCAACTCAACCTTGCCACCGCTGCCTCTAGTGGAAGTGTATAACGTGGCTAAGGGTACCTTACTTCTTGCAAGAATTAGAGGCAGTGTGGGGGCAAAACTGGAATTGTGGACCAATACCACCTGTTGCTGAACCTATTCTCCCCAAGACTACTTCTGACTATATTTCATGTCGTTCCAATGTAAAGTTTTGGGTTAAGTTGTCACCCAACAATAACCAATCCTCGGATGGACCTCGTAGGCTATTATAATGCCACTGCGATAGAATATCAGAAATCTGCTATTCAAACTGCTTGCAGTATCTCGCACAGCTTCTCGGGAAACTGTATTATTTTTTGTTACATTGGTATGTCTAGCAGTTCGCCCCCTACCTAACACTGGTGGATTCTCGATTACATGTAATTAACGGCAAGGTGGGGTACTTGTTCAATAGATGTTCCCTTTTTTCCTGGACAAAACCAATATCGAGAGCAAAGCACTTTGGGTAATCAGCACCACTGGCTCAGCTGCAATGGGGGATGAACCCAAAACCTTTTCATGTAAATCTTGCCATAGCTGCCTCTAGAGGAGGCAAGACAAAGTGGGTCAAGTGGCTTTGGGTAACATACTACTTGCAACAATTCGAGGCAGTGTGGGGGCAAAGCTGAAATTGTGGGCCCAAACCCGCTGTTGCTGAGTTCATTCTCCCGAACCCTACTTCTGACACAGCATATACTACTGACACCTTTTTTCTGTTTCTACCTAGTTGCAAGATAATGTTCAACTGTCAGCTGAAGCATCAAAAAGGTTATAGAATAAATGAGTTGGATGCAGCCCATGTTTGGTCTTGTCACTATCTTCTCTTTCACATGTATAGCAGTCTCACATGAGACTATCAAAAATTGCCAAGGCTGACTATATTTCAAGTCATCCCAAGCGGGGTATTGGGTTAAGTTTTCAACCAGCAATAATCACACCTCAGATGTACTTCATAGGCTATGATATCGCCTCTGCGAAAGAATAATATATTACAGCTACTCATACTGTTTACAGTGTTTTGCACAGCTTCTCCTTTAACGGTAATATTGTGTTTTAACATTGCAATGTCTAGCAGTTCGCCCCCTACCTACCACTTTGGTGGATTCTTGATGACATGTCATTCATGGCAAGGTGGGGTAATTATTCAATAGATGTTACCTTTTTCCAGTAGTAAAAAAAACAATATCGAGAGCAAAGCATTTTGGGTAATCTGCACCACTGGCTCAGCTGCAATGGGTCGCAAACCCAAAACCTTTTCAACTCAACCTTGCCACCGCTGCCTCTAGTGGAAGTGTATAACGTGGCTAAGGGTACCTTACTTCTTGCAAGAATTAGAGGCAGTGTGGGGGCAAAACTGGAATTGTGGACCAATACCACCTGTTGCTGAACCTATTCTCCCCAAGACTACTTCTGACTATATTTCATGTCGTTCCAATGTAAAGTTTTGGGTTAAGTTGTCACCCAACAATAACCAATCCTCGGATGGACCTCGTAGGCTATTATAATGCCACTGCGATAGAATATCAGAAATCTGCTATTCAAACTGCTTGCAGTATCTCGCACAGCTTCTCGGGAAACTGTATTATTTTTTGTTACATTGGTATGTCTAGCAGTTCGCCCCCTACCTAACACTGGTGGATTCTCGATTACATGTAATTAACGGCAAGGTGGGGTACTTGTTCAAAAGATGTTCCCTTTTTTCCTGGACAAAACCAATATCGAGAGCAAAGCACTTTGGGTAATCAGCACCACTGGCTCAGCTGCAATGGGGGACGAACCCAAAACCTTTTCATGTAAATCTTGCCATAGCTGCCTCTAGAGGAGGCAAGACAAAGTGGGTCAAGTGGCTTTGGGTAACATACTACTTGCAACAATTCGAGGCAGTGTGGGGCCAAAGCTGAAATTGTGGGCCCAAACCCGCTGTTGCTGAGTTCATTCTCCCGAACCCTACTTCTGACACAGCATATACTACTGACACCTTTTTTCTGTTTCTACCTAGTTGCAAGATAATGTTCAACTGTCAGCTGAAGCATCAAAAAGGTTATAGAATAAATGAGTTGGATGCAGCCCATGTTTGGTCTTGTCACTATCTTCTCTTTCACATGTATAGCAGTCTCACATGAGACTATCAAAAATTGCCAAGGCTGACTATATTTCAAGTCATCCCAAGCGGGGTATTGGGTTAAGTTTTCAACCAGCAATAATCACGCCTCAGATGGACTTCATAGGCTATGATATCGCCTCTGCGAAAGAATGATATATTACAGCTACTCAAACTGTTTACAGTGTTTTGCACAGCTTCTCCTTTAACGGTAATATTGTGTTTTAAATTTGAATTTTCTTAGCAGTTCGCCCCCTACCTACCACTTTGGTGGATTCTTGATGACATGTCATTCATGGCAAGGTGGGGTACTTATTCAATAGATGTTACCTTTTTCCAGTAGTAAAAAAAACAATATCGAGAGCAAAGCATTTTGGGTAATCTGCACCACTGGCTCAGCTGCAATGGGTCGCAAACCCAAAACCTTTTCAACTCAACCTTGCCACCGCTGCCTCTAGTGGAAGTGTATAACGTGGCTAAGGGTACCTTACTTCTTGCAAGAATTAGAGGCAGTGTGGGGGCAAAACTGGAATTGTGGACCAATACCACCTGTTGCTGAACCTATTCTCCCCAAGACTACTTCTGACTATATTTCATGTCGTTCCAATGTAAAGTTTTGGGTTAAGTTGTCACCCAACAATAACCAATCCTCGGATGGACCTCGTAGGCTATGATAATGCCACTGCGATAGAATATCAGAAATCTGCTATTCAAACTGCTTGCAGTATCTCGCACAGCTTCTCGGGAAACTGTATTATTTTTTGTTACATTGGTATGTCTAGCAGTTCGCCCCCTACCTAACACTGGTGGATTCTCGATTACATGTAATTAACGGCAAGGTGGGGTACTTGTTCAATAGATGTTCCCTTTTTTCCTGGACAAAACCAATATCGAGAGCAAAGCACTTTGGGTAATCAGCACCACTGGCTCAGCTGCAATGGGGGACGAACCCAAAACCTTTTCATGTAAATCTTGCCATAGCTGCCTCTAGAGGAGGCAAGACAAAGTGGGTCAAGTGGCTTTGGGTAACATACTACTTGCAACAATTCGAGGCAGTGTGGGGGCAAAGCTGAAATTGTGGGCCCAAACCCGCTGTTGCTGAGTTCATTCTCCCGAACCCTACTTCTGACACAGCATATACTACTGACACCTTTTTTCTGTTTCTACCTAGTTGCAAGATAATGTTCAACTGTCAGCTGAAGCATCAAAAAGGTTATAGAATAAATGAGTTGGATGCAGCCCATGTTTGGTCTTGTCACTATCTTCTCTTTCACATGTATAGCAGTCTCACATGAGACTATCAAAAATTGCCAAGGCTGACTATATTTCAAGTCATCCCAAGCGGGATATTGGGTTAAGTTTTCAACCAGCAATAATCACGCCTCAGATGGACTTCATAGGCTATGATATCGCCTCTGCAAAAGAATGATATATTACAGCTACTCAAACTGTTTACAGTGTTTTGCACAGCTTCTCCTTTAACGGTAATATTGTGTTTTAACATTGCAATGTCTAGCAGTTCGCCCCCTACCTACCACTTTGGTGGATTCTTGATGACATGTCATTCATGGCAAGGTGGGGTACTTATTCAATAGATGTTACCTTTTTCCAGTAGTAAAAAAACCAATATCGAGAGCAAAGCATTTTGGGTAATCTGCACCACTGGCTCAGCTGCAATGGGTCGCAAACCCAAAACCTTTTCAACTCAACCTTGCCACCGCTGCCTCTAGTGGAAGTGTATAACGTGGCTAAGGGTACCTTACTTCTTGCAAGAATTAGAGGCAGTGTGGGGGCAAAACTGGAATTGTGGACCAATACCACCTGTTGCTGAACCTATTCTCCCCAAGACTACTTCTGACTATATTTCATGTCGTTCCAATGTAAAGTTTTGGGTTAAGTTGTCACCCAACAATAACCACTCCTCGGATGGACCTCATAGGCTATGATAATGCCACTGCGATAGAATATCAGAAATCTGCTATTCAAACTGCTTGCAGTATCTCGCACAGCTTCTCGGCAAACTGTATTATTTTTTGTTACATTGGTATGTCTAGCAGTTCGCCCCCTACCTAACACTGGTGGATTCTCGATTACATGTAATTAACGGCAAGGTGGGGTACTTGTTCAATAGATGTTCCCTTTTTTCCTGGACAAAACCAATATCGAGAGCAAAGCACTTTGGGTAATCAGCACCACTGGCTCAGCTGCAATGGGGGACGAACCCAAAACCTTTTCATGTAAATCTTGCCATAGCTGCCTCTAGAGGAGGCAAGACAAAGTGGGTCAAGTGGCTTTGGGTAACATACTACCTGCAACAATTCGAGGCAGTGTGGGGGCAAAGCTGAAATTGTGGGCCCAAACCCGCTGTTGCTGAGTTCATTCTCCCGAACCCTACTTCTGACACAGCATATACTACAGACACCGTTTTTCTGTTTCTACCTAGTTGCAAGATAATGTTCAACTGTCAGCTGAAGCATCAAAAAGGTTATAGAATAAATGAGTTGGATGCAGCCCATGTTTGGTCTTGTCATTATCTTCTCTTTCACATGTATAGCAGTCTCACATGAGACTATCAAAAATTGCCAAGGCTGACTATATTTCAAGTCATCCCAAGCGGGGTATTGGGTTAAGTTTTCAACCAGCAATAATCACGCCTCAGATGGACTTCATAGGCTATGATATCACCTCTGTGAAAGAATGATATATTACAGCTACTCAAACTGTTTACAGTGTTTTGCACAGCTTCTCCTTTAACGGTAATATTGTGTTTTAAATTTGAATTTTCTTAGCAGTTCGCCCCCTACCTACCACTTTGGTGGATTCTTGATGACATGTCATTCATGGCAAGGTGGGGTACTTATTCAATAGATGTTACCTTTTTCCAGGAGTAAAAAAAAACAATATCGAGAGCAAAGCATTTTGGGTAATCTGCACCACTGGCTCAGCTGCAATGGGTCTCAAACCCAAAACCTTTTCAACTCAACCTTGCCACCGCTGCCTCTAGTGGAAGTGTATGACGTGGCTAAGGGTACCTTACTTCTTGCAAGAATTAGAGGCAGTGTGGGGGCAAAACTGGAATTGTGGACCAATACCAACTGTTGCTGAACCTATTCTCCCCAAGACTACTTCTGACTATATTTCATGTCGTTCCAATGTAAAGTTTTGGGTTAAGTTGTCACCCAACAATAACCACTCCTCGGATGGACCTCATAGGCTATGATAATGCCACTGCGATAGAATATCAGAAATCTGCTATTCAAACTGCTTGCAGTATCTCGCACAACTTCTCGGCAAACTGTATTATTTTTTGTTACATTGGTATGTCTAGCAGTTCGCCCCCTACCTAACACTGGTGGATTCTCGATTACATGTAATTAACGGCAAGGTGGGGTACTTGTTCAATAGATGTTCCCTTTTTTCCTGGACAAAACCAATATCAAGAGCAAAGCACTTTGGGTAATCAGCACCACTGGCTCAGCTGCAATGGGGGACGAACCCAAAACCTTTTCATGTAAATCTTGCCATAGCTGCCTCTAGAGGAGGCAAGACAAAGTGGGTCAAGTGGCTTTGGGTAACATACTACTTGCAACAATTCGAGGCAGTGTGGGGGCAAAGCTGAAATTGTGGGCCCAAACCCGCTGTTGCTGAGTTCATTCTCCCGAACCCTACTTCTGACACAGCATATACTACTGACACCTTTTTTCTGTTTCTACCTAGTTGCAAGATAATGTTCAACTGTCAGCTGAAGCATCAAAAAGGTTATAGAATAAATGAGTTGGATGCAGCCCATGTTTGGTCTTGTCACTATCTTCTCTTTCACATGTATAGCAGTCTCACATGAGACTATCAAAAATTGCCAAGGCTGACTATATTTCAAGTCATCCCAAGCGGGGTATTGGGTTAAGTTTTCAACCAGCAATAATCACGCCTCAGATGGACTTCATAGGCTATGATATCGCCTCTGCGAAAGAATTATATATTACAGCTACTCAAACTGTTTACAGTGTTTTGCACAGCTTCTCCTTTAACGGTAATATTGTGTTTTAACATTGCAATGTCTAGCAGTTCGCCCCCTACCTACCACTTTGGTGGATTCTTGATGACATGTCATTCATGGCAAGGTGGGGTACTTATTCAATAGATGTTACCTTTTTCCAGTAGTAAAAAAAACAATATCGAGAGCAAAGCATTTTGGGTAATCTGCACCACTGGCTCAGCTGCAATGGGTCGCAAACCCAAAACCTTTTCAACTCAACCTTGCCACCGCTGCCTCTAGTGGAAGTGTATAACGTGGCTAAGGGTACCTTACTTCTTGCAAGAATTAGAGGCAGTGTGGGGGCAAAACTGGAATTGTGGACCAATACCACCTGTTGCTGAACCTATTCTCCCCAAGACTACTTCTGACTATATTTCATGTTGTTCCAATGTAAAGTTTTGGGTTAAGTTGTCACCCAACAATAACCACTCCTCGGATGGACCTCATAGGCTATGATAATGCCACTGCGATAGAATATCAGAAATCTGCTATTCAAACTGCTTGCAGTATCTCGCACAGCTTCTCGGCAAACTGTATTATTTTTTGTTACATTGGTATGTCTAGCAGTTCGCCCCCTACCTAACACTGGTGGATTCTCGATTACATGTAATTAACGGCAAGGTGGGGTACTTGTTCAATAGATGTTCCCTTTTTTCCTGGACAAAACCAATATCGAGAGCAAAGCACTTTGGGTAATCAGCACCACTGGCTCAGCTGCAATGGGGGACGAACCCAAAACCTTTTCATGTAAATCTTGCCATAGCTGCCTCTAGAGGAGGCAAGACAAAGTGGGTCAAGTGGCTTTGGGTAACATACTACCTGCAACAATTCGAGGCAGTGTGGGGGCAAAGCTGAAATTGTGGGCCCAAACCCGCTGTTGCTGAGTTCATTCTCCCGAACCCTACTTCTGACACAGCATATACTACTGACACCGTTTTTCTGTTTCTACCTAGTTGCAAGATAATGTTCAACTGTCAGCTGAAGCATCAAAAAGGTTATAGAATAAATGAGTTGGATGCAGCCCATGTTTGGTCTTGTCATTATCTTCTCTTTCACATGTATAGCAGTCTCACATGAGACTATCAAAAATTGCCAAGGCTGACTATATTTCAAGTCATCCCAAGCGGGGTATTGGGTTAAGTTTTCAACCAGCAATAATCACGCCTCAGATGGACTTCATAGGCTATGATATCGCCTCTGCGAAAGAATGATATATTACAGCTACTCAAACTGTTTACAGTGTTTTGCACAGCTTCTCCTTTAACGGTAATATTGTGTTTTAAATTTGAATTTTCTTAGCAGTTCGCCCACTACCTACCACTTTGGTGGATTCTTGATGACATGTCATTCATGGCAAGGTGGGGTACTTATTCAATAGATGTTACCTTTTTCCAGTAGTAAAAAAAACAATATCGAGAGCAAAGCAATTTGGGTAATCTGCACCACTGGCTCAGCTGCAATGGGTCGCAAACCCAAAACCTTTTCATCTCAACCTTGCCACCGCTGCCTCTAGTGGAAGTGTATAACGTGGCTAAGGGTACCTTACTTCTTGCAAGAATTAGAGGCAATTAGGGGCAAAACTGGAATTGTGGACCAATACCACCTGTTGCTGAACCTATTCTCCCCAAGACTACTTCTGACTATATTTCATGTTGTTCCAATGTAAAGTTTTGGGTTAAGTTGTCACCCAACAATAACCACTCCTCGGATGGACCTCATAGGCTATGATAATGCCACTGCGATAGAATATCAGAAATCTGCTATTCAAACTGCTTGCAGTATCTCGCACAGCTTCTCGGCAAACTGTATTATTTTTTGTTACATTGGTATGTCTAGCAGTTCGCCCCCTACCTAACACTGGTGGATTCTCGATTACATGTAATTAACGGCAAGGTGGGGTACTTGTTCAATAGATGTTCCCTTTTTTCCTGGACAAAACCAATATCGAGAGCAAAGCACTTTGGGTAATCAGCACCACTGGCTCAGCTGCAATGGGGGACGAACCCAAAACCTTTTCATGTAAATCTTGCCATAGCTGCCTCTAGAGGAGGCAAGACAAAGTGGGTCAAGTGGCTTTGGGTAACATACTACCTGCAACAATTCGAGGCAGTGTGGGGGCAAAGCTGAAATTGTGGGCCCAAACCCGCTGTTGCTGAGTTCATTCTCCCGAACCCTACTTCTGACACAGCATATACTACTGACACCGTTTTTCTGTTTCTACCTAGTTGCAAGATAATGTTCAACTGTCAGCTGAAGCATCAAAAAGGTTATAGAATAAATGAGTTGGATGCAGCCCACGTTTGGTCTTGTCATTATCTTCTCTTTCACATGTATAGCAGTCTCACATGAGACTATCAAAAATTGCCAAGGCTGACTATATTTCAAGTCATCCCAAGCGGGGTATTGGGTTAAGTTTTCAACCAGCAATAATCACGCCTCAGATGGACTTCATAGGCTATGATATCGCCTCTGCGAAAGAATGATATATTACAGCTACTCAAACTGTTTACAGTGTTTTGCACAGCTTCTCCTTTAACGGTAATATTGTGTTTTAAATTTGAATTTTCTTAGCAGTTCGCCCCCTACCTACCACTTTGGTGGATTCTTGATGACATGTCATTCATGGCAAGGTGGGGTACTTATTCAATAGATGTTACCTTTTTCCAGTAGTAAAAAAAACAATATCGAGAGCAAAGCATTTTGGGTAATCTGCACCACTGGCTCAGCTGCAATGGGTCGCAAACCCAAAACCTTTTCAACTCAACCTTGCTACCGCTGCCTCTAGTGGAAGTGTATGACGTGGCTAAGGGTACCTTACTTCTTGCAAGAATTAGAGGCAGTGTGGGGGCAAAACTGGAATTGTGGACCAATACCAACTGTTGCTGAACCTATTCTCCCCAAGACTACTTCTGACTATATTTCATGTCGTTCCAATGTAAAGTTTTGGGTTAAGTTGTCACCCAACAATAACCACTCCTCGGATGGACCTCATAGGCTATGATAATGCCACTGCGATAGAATATCAGAAATCTGCTATTCAAACTGCTTGCAGTATCTCGCACAGCTTCTCGGCAAACTGTATTATTTTTTGTTACATTGGTATGTCTAGCAGTTCGCCCCCTACCTAACACTGGTGGATTCTCGATTACATGTAATTAACGGCAAGGTGGGGTACTTGTTCAATAGATGTTCCCTTTTTTCCTGGACAAAACCAATATCAAGAGCAAAGCACTTTGGGTAATCAGCACCACTGGCTCAGCTGCAATGGGGGACGAACCCAAAACCTTTTCATGTAAATCTTGCCATAGCTGCCTCTAGAGGAGGCAAGACAAAGTGGGTCAAGTGGCTTTGGGTAACATACTACTTGCAACAATTCGAGGCAGTGTGGGGGCAAAGCTGAAATTGTGGGCCCAAACCCGCTGTTGCTGAGTTCATTCTCCCGAACCCTACTTCTGACACAGCATATACTACTGACACCGTTTTTCTGTTTCTACCTAGTTGCAAGATAATGTTCAACTGTCAGCTGAAGCATCAAAAAGGTTATAGAATAAATGAGTTGGATGCAGCCCATGTTTGGTCTTGTCACTATCTTCTCTTTCACATGTATAGCAGTCTCACATGAGACTATCAAAAATTGCCAAGGCTGACTATATTTCAAGTCATCCCAAGCGGGGTATTGGGTTAAGTTTTCAACCAGCAATAATCACGCCTCAGATGGACTTTATAGGCCATGATATCGCCTCTGCGAAAGAATGATATATTACAGCTACTCAAACTGTTTACAGTGTTTTGCACAGCTTCTCCTTTAACGGTAATATTGTGTTTTAACATTGCAATGTCTAGCAGTTCGCCCCCTACCTACCACTTTGGTGGATTCTTGATGACATGTCATTCATGGCAAGGTGGGGTACTTATTCAATAGATGTTACCTTTTTCCAGTAGTAAAAAAAACAATATCGAGAGCAAAGCATTTTGGGTAATCTGCACCACTGGCTCAGCTGCAATGGGTCGCAATCCCAAAACCTTTTCAACTCAACCTTGCCACCGCTGCCTCTAGTGGAAGTGTATAACGTGGCTAAGGGTACCTTACTTCTTGCAAGAATTAGAGGCAGTGTGGGGGCAAAACTGGAATTGTGGACCAATACCACCTGTTGCTGAACCTATTCTCCCCAAGACTACTTCTGACTATATTTCATGTCGTTCCAATGTAAAGTTTTGGGTTAAGTTGTCACCCAACAATAACCACTCCTCGGATGGACCTCATAGGCTATGATAATGCCACTGCGATAGAATATCAGAAATCTGCTATTCAAACTGCTTGCAGTATCTCGCACAGCTTCTCGGCAAACTGTATTATTTTTTGTTACATTGGTATGTCTAGCAGTTCGCCCCCTACCTAACACTGGTGGATTCTCGATTACATGTAATTAACGGCAAGGTGGGGTACTTGTTCAATAGATGTTCCCTTTTTTCCTGGACAAAACCAATATCGAGAGCAAAGCACTTTGGGTAATCAGCACCACTGGCTCAGCTGCAATGGGGGACGAACCCAAAACCTTTTCATGTAAATCTTGCCATAGCTGCCTCTAGAGGAGGCAAGACAAAGTGGGTCAAGTGGCTTTGGGTAACATACTACCTGCAACAATTCGAGGCAGTGTGGGGGCAAAGCTGAAATTGTGGGCCCAAACCCGCTGTTGCTGAGTTCATTCTCCCGAACCCTACTTCTGACACAGCATATACTACTGACACCTTTTTTCTGTTTCTACCTAGTTGCAAGATAATGTTCAACTGTCAGCTGAAGCATCAAAAAGGTTATAGAATAAATGAGTTGGATGCAGCCCATGTTTGGTCTTGTCATTATCTTCTCTTTCACATGTATAGCAGTCTCACATGAGACTATCAAAAATTGCCAAGGCTGACTATATTTCAAGTCATCCCAAGCGGGGTATTGGGTTAAGTTTTCAACCAGCAATAATCACGCCTCAGATGGACTTCATAGGCTATGATATCGCCTCTGCGAAAGAATGATATATTACAGCTACTCAAACTGTTTACAGTGTTTTGCACAGCTTCTCCTTTAACGGTAATATTGTGTTTTAAATTTGAATTTTCTTAGCAGTTCGCCCCCTACCTACCACTTTGGTGGATTCTTGATGACATGTCATTCATGGCAAGGTGGGGTACTTATTCAATAGATGTTACCTTTTTCCAGTAGTAAAAAAAACAATATCGAGAGCAAAGCATTTTGGGTAATCTGCACCACTGGCTCAGCTGCAATGGGTCGCAAACCCAAAACCTTTTCAACTCAACCTTGCCACCGCTGCCTCTAGTGGAAGTGTATGACGTGGCTAAGGGTACCTTACTTCTTGCAAGAATTAGAGGCAGTGTGGGGGCAAAACTGGAATTGTGGACCAATACCAACTGTTGCTGAACCTATTCTCCCCAAGACTACTTCTGACTATATTTCATGTCGTTCCAATGTAAAGTTTTGGGTTAAGTTGTCACCCAACAATAACCACTCCTCGGATGGACCTCATAGGCTATGATAATGCCACTGCGATAGAATATCAGAAATCTGCTATTCAAACTGCTTGCAGTATCTCGCACAGCTTCTCGGCAAACTGTATTATTTTTTGTTACATTGGTATGTCTAGCAGTTCGCCCCCTACCTAACACTGGTGGATTCTCGATTACATGTAATTAACGGCAAGGTGGGGTACTTGTTCAATAGATGTTCCCTTTTTTCCTGGACAAAACCAATATCGAGAGCAAAGCACTTTGGGTAATCAGCACCACTGGCTCAGCTGCAATGGGGGACGAACCCAAAACCTTTTCATGTAAATCTTGCCATAGCTGCCTCTAGAGGAGGCAAGACAAAGTGGGTCAAGTGGCTTTGGGTAACATACTACTTGCAACAATTCGAGGCAGTGTGGGCCCAAACCCGCTGTTGCTGAGTTCATTCTCCCGAACCCTACTTCTGACACAGCATATACTACTGACACCGTTTTTCTGTTTCTACCTAGTTGCAAGATAATGTTCAACTGTCAGCTGAAGCATCAAAAAGGTTATAGAATAAATGAGTTGGATGCAGCCCATGTTTGGTCTTGTCATTATCTTCTCTTTCACATGTATAGCAGTCTCACATGAGACTATCAAAAATTGCCAAGGCTGACTATATTTCAAGTCATCCCAAGCGGGGTATTGGGTTAAGTTTTCAACCAGCAATAATCACGCCTCAGATGGACTTCATAGGCTATGATATCGCCTCTGCGAAAGAATGATATATTACAGCTACTCAAACTGTTTACAGTGTTTTGCACAGCTTCTCCTTTAACGGTAATATTGTGTTTTAAATTTGAATTTTCTTAACAGTTCGCCCCCTACCTACCACTTTGGTGGATTCTTGATGACATGTCATTCATGGCAAGGTGGGGTACTTATTCAATAGATGTTACCTTTTTCCAGTAGTAAAAAAAACAATATCGAGAGCAAAGCATTTTGGGTAATCTGCACCACTGGCTCAGCTGCAATGGGTCGCAAACCCAAAACCTTTTCAACTCAACCTTGCCACCGCTGCCTCTAGTGGAAGTGTATGACGTGGCTAAGGGTACCTTACTTCTTGCAAGAATTAGAGGCAGTGTGGGGGCAAAACTGGAATTGTGGACCAATACCAACTGTTGCTGAACCTATTCTCCCCAAGACTACTTCTGACTATATTTCATGTCGTTCCAATGTAAAGTTTTGGGTTAAGTTGTCACCCAACAATAACCACTCCTCGGATGGACCTCATAGGCTATGATAATGCCACTGCGATAGAATATCAGAAATCTGCTATTCAAACTGCTTGCAGTATCTCGCACAGCTTCTCGGCAAACTGTATTATTTTTTGTTACATTGGTATGTCTAGCAGTTCGCCCCCTACCTAACACTGGTGGATTCTCGATTACATGTAATTAACGGCAAGGTGGGGTACTTGTTCAATAGATGTTCCCTTTTTTCCTGGACAAAACCAATATCGAGAGCAAAGCACTTTGGGTAATCAGCACCACTGGCTCAGCTGCAATGGGGGACGAACCCAAAACCTTTTCATGTAAATCTTGCCATAGCTGCCTCTAGAGGAGGCAAGACAAAGTGGGTCAAGTGGCTTTGGGTAACATACTACTTGCAACAATTCGAGGCAGTGTGGGGGCAAAGCTGAAATTGTGGGCCCAAACCCGCTGTTGCTGAGTTCATTCTCCCGAACCCTACTTCTGACACAGCATATACTACTGACACCGTTTTTCTGTTTCTACCTAGTTGCAAGATAATGTTCAACTGTCAGCTGAAGCATCAAAAAGGTTATAGAATAAATGAGTTGGATGCAGCCCATGTTTGGTCTTGTCATTATCTTCTCTTTCACATGTATAGCAGTCTCACATGAGACTATCAAAAATTGCCAAGGCTGACTATATTTCAAGTCATCCCAAGCGGGGTATTGGGTTAAGTTTTCAACCAGCAATAATCACGCCTCAGATGGACTTCATAGGCTATAATATCGCCTCTGCGAAAGAATGATATATTACAGCTACTCAAACTGTTTACCATGTTTTGCACAGCTTCTCCTTTAACGGTAATATTGTGTTTTAAATTTGAATTTTCTTAGCAGTTCGCCCCCTACCTACCACTTTGGTGGATTCTTGATGACATGTCATTCATGGCAAGGTGGGGTACTTATTCAATAGATGTTACCTTTTTCCAGTAGTAAAAAAAACAATATCGAGAGCAAAGCATTTTGGGTAATCTGCACCACTGGCTCAGCTGCAATGGGTCGCAAACCCAAAACCTTTTCAACTCAACCTTGCCACCGCTGCCTCTAGTGGAAGTGTATGACGTGGCTAAGGGTACCTTACTTCTTGCAAGAATTAGAGGCACTGTGGGGGCAAAACTGGAATTGTGGACCAATACCAACTGTTGCTGAACCTATTCTCCCCAAGACTACTTCTGACTATATTTCATGTCGTTCCAATGTAAAGTTTTGGGTTAAGTTGTCACCCAACAATAACCACTCCTCGGATGGACCTCATAGGCTATGATAATGCCACTGCGATAGAATATCAGAAATCTGCTATTCAAACTGCTTGCAGTATCTCGCACAGCTTCTCGGCAAACTGTATTATTTTTTGTTACATTGGTATGTCTAGCAGTTCGCCCCCTACCTAACACTGGTGGATTCTCGATTACATGTAATTAACGGCAAGGTGGGGTACTTGTTCAATAGATGTTCCCTTTTTTCCTGGACAAAACCAATATCGAGAGCAAAGCACTTTGGGTAATCAGCACCACTGGCTCAGCTGCAATGGGGGACGAACCCAAAACCTTTTCATGTAAATCTTGCCATAGCTGCCTCTAGAGGAGGCAAGACAAAGTGGGTCAAGTGGCTTTGGGTAACATACTACTTGCAACAATTCGAGGCAGTGTGGGGGCAAAGCTGAAATTGTGGGCCCAAACCCGCTGTTGCTGAGTTCATTCTCCCGAACCCTACTTCTGACACAGCATATACTACTGACACCGTTTTTCTGTTTCTACCTAGTTGCAAGATAATGTTCAACTGTCAGCTGAAGCATCAAAAAGGTTATAGAATAAATGAATTGGATGCAGCCCATGTTTGGTCTAGTCATTATCTTCTCTTTCACATGAATAGCAGTCTCACATGAGACTATCAAAAATTGCCAAGGCTGACTATATTTCAAGTCATCCCAAGCGGGGTATTGGGTTAAGTTTTCAACCAGCAATAATCACACCTCAGATGGACTTCATAGGCTATGATATTGCCTCTGCGAAAGAATGATATATTACAGCTACTCAAACTGTTTACAGTGTCTTGCACAGCTTCTCCTTTAACGGTAATATTGTGTTTTAAACTTGAATTTTCTTAGCAGTTCGCCCCCTACCTACCACTTTGGTGGATTCTTGATGACATGTCATTCATGGCAAGGTGGGGTACTTATTCAATAGATGTTACCTTTTTCCAGTAGTAAAAAAAACAATATCGAGAGCAAAGCATTTTGGGTAATCTGCACCACTGGCTCAGCTGCAATGGGTCGCAAACCCAAAACCTTTTCAACTCAACCTTGCCACCGCTGCCTCTAGTGGAAGTGTATGACGTGGCTAAGGGTACCTTACTTCTTGCAAGAATTAGAGGCAGTGTGGGGGCAAAACTGGAATTGTGGACCAATACCAACTGTTGCTGAACCTATTCTCCCCAAGACTACTTCTGACTATATTTCATGTCGTTCCAATGTAAAGTTTTGGGTTAAGTTGTCACCCAACAATAACCACTCCTCGGATGGACCTCATAGGCTATTATAATGCCACTGCGATAGAATATCAGAAATCTGCTATTCAAACTGCTTGCAGTATCTCGCACAGCTTCTCGGCAAACTGTATTATTTTTTGTTACATTGGTATGTCTAGCAGTTCGCCCCCTACCTAACACTGGTGGATTCTCGATTACATGTAATTAACGGCAAGGTGGGGTACTTGTTCAATAGATGTTCCCTTTTCTCCTGGACAAAACCAATATCGAGAGCAAAGCACTTTGGGTAATCAGCACCACTGGCTCAGCTGCAATGGGGGACGAACCCAAAACCTTTTCATGTAAATCTTGCCATAGCTGCCTCTAGAGGAGGCAAGACAAAGTGGGTCAAGTGGCTTTGGGTAACATACTACTTGCAACAATTCGAGGCAGTGTGGGGGCAAAGCTGAAATTGTGGGCCCAAACCCGCTGTTGCTGAGTTCATTCTCCCGAACCCTACTTCTGACACAGCATATACTACTGACACCGTTTTTCTGTTTCTACCTAGTTGCAAGATAATGTTCAACTGTCAGCTGAAGCATCAAAAAGGTTATAGAATAAATGAGTTGGATGCAGCCCATGTTTGGTCTAGTCATTATCTTCTCTTTCACATGTATAGCAGTCTCACATGAGACTATCAAAAATTGCCAAGGCTGACTATATTTCAAGTCATCCCAAGCGGGGTATTGGGTTAAGTTTTCAACCAGCAATAATCACGCCTCAGATGGACTTCATAGGCTATGATATCGCCTCTACGAAAGAATGATATATTACAGCTACTCAAACTGTTTACAGTGTTTTGCACAGCTTCTCCTTTAACGGTAATATTGTGTTTTAACATTGCAATGTCTAGCAGTTCGCCCCCTACCTACCACTTTGGTGGATTCTTGATGACATGTCATTCATGGCAAGGTGGGGTACTTATTCAATAGATGTTACCTTTTTCCAGTAGTAAAAAAAACAATATCGAGAGCAAAGCACTTTGGGTAATCAGCACCACTGGCTCAGCTGCAATGGGGGACGAACCCAAAACCTTTTCATGTAAATCTTGCCATAGCTGCCTCTAGAGGAGGCAAGACAAAGTGGGTCAAGTGGCTTTGGGTAACATACTACTTGCAACAATTCGAGGCAGTGTGGGGGCAAAGCTGAAATTGTGGGCCCAAACCCGCTGTTGCTGAGTTCATTCTCCCGAACCCTACTTCTGACACAGCATATACTACTGACACCGTTTTTCTGTTTCTACCTAGTTGCAAGATAATGTTCAACTGTCAGCTGAAGCATCAAAAAGGTTATAGAATAAATGAGTTGGATGCAGCCCATGTTTGGTCTAGTCATTATCTTCTCTTTCACATGTATAGCAGTCTCACATGAGACTATCAAAAATTGCCAAGGCTGACTATATTTCAAGTCATCCCAAGCGGGGTATTGGGTTAAGTTTTCAACCAGCAATAATCACGCCTCAGATGGACTTCATAGGCTATGATATCGCCTCTGCGAAAGAATGATATATTACAGCTACTCAAACTGTTTACAGTGTTTTGCACAGCTTCTCCTTTAACGGTAATATTGTGTTTTAAATTTGAATTTTCTTAGCAGTTCGCCCCCTACCTACCACTTTGGTGGATTCTTGATGACATGTCATTCATGGCAAGGTGGGGTACTTATTCAATAGATGTTACCTTTTTCCAGTAGTAAAAAAAACAATATCGAGAGCAAAGCATTTTGGGTAATCTGCACCACTGGCTCAGCTGCAATGGGTCGCAAACCCAAAACCTTTTCAACTCAACCTTGCCACCGCTGCCTCTAGTGGAAGTGTATAACGTGGCTAAGGGTACCTTACTTCTTGCAAGAATTAGAGGCAGTGTGGGGGCAAAACTGGAATTGTGGACCAATACCACCTGTTGCTGAACCTATTCTCCCCAAGACTACTTCTGACTATATTTCATGTCGTTCCAATGTAAAGTTTTGGGTTAAGTTGTCACCCAACAATAACCAATCCTCGGATGGACCTCGTAGGCTATGATAATGCCACTGCGATAGAATATCAGAAATCTGCTATTCAAACTGCTTGCAGTATCTCGCACAGCTTCTCGGGAAACTGTATTATTTTTTGTTACATTGGTATGTCTAGCAGTTCGCCCCCTACCTAACACTGGTGGATTCTCGATTACATGTAATTAACGGCAAGGTGGGGTACTTGTTCAATAGATGTTCCCTTTTTTCCTGGACAAAACCAATATCGAGAGCAAAGCACTTTGGGTAATCAGCACCACTGGCTCAGCTGCAATGGGGGACGAACCCAAAACCTTTTCATGTAAATCTTGCCATAGCTGCCTCTAGAGGAGGCAAGACAAAGTGGGTCAAGTGGCTTTGGGTAACATACTACCTGCAACAATTCGAGGCAGTGTGGGGGCAAAGCTGAAATTGTGGGCCCAAACCCGCTGTTGCTGAGTTCATTCTCCCGAACCCTACTTCTGACACAGCATATACTACTGACATCGTTTTTCTGTTTCTGTTTCTACCTAGTTGCAAGATAATGTTCAACTGTCAGCTGAAGCATCAAAAAGGTTATAGAATAAATGAGTTGGATGCAGCCCATGTTTGGTCTAGTCATTATCTTCTCTTTCACATGTATAGCAGTCTCACATGAGACTATCAAAAATTGCCAAGGCTGACTATATTTCAAGTCATCCCAAGCGGGGTATTGGGTTAAGTTTTCAACCAGCAATAATCACGCCTCAGATGGACTTCATAGGCTATGATATCGCCTCTGCGAAAGAATGATATATTACAGCTACTCAAACTGTTTACAGTGTTTTGCACAGCTTCTCCTTTAACGGTAATATTGTGTTTTAAATTTGAATTTTCTTAGCAGTTCGCCCCCTACCTACCACTTTGGTGGATTCTTGATGACATGTCATTCATGGCAAGGTGGGGTACTTATTCAATAGATGTTACCTTTTTCCAGTAGTAAAAAAAACAATATCGAGAGCAAAGCATTTTGGGTAATCTGCACCACTGGCTCAGCTGCAATGGGTCGCAAACCCAAAACCTTTTCAACTCAACCTTGCCACCGCTGCCTCTAGTGGAAGTGTATAACGTGGCTAAGGGTACCTTACTTCTTGCAAGAATTAGAGGCAGTGTGGGGGCAAAACTGGAATTGTGGACCAATACCACCTGTTGCTGAACCTATTCTCCCCAAGACTACTTCTGACTATATTTCATGTCGTTCCAATGTAAAGTTTTGGGTTAAGTTGTCACCCAACAATAACCAATCCTCGGATGGACCTCGTAGGCTATGATAATGCCACTGCGATAGAATATTAGAAATCTGCTATTCAAACTGCTTGCAGTATCTCGCACAGCTTCTCGGGAAACTGTATTATTTTTTGTTACATTGGTATGTCTAGCAGTTCGCCCCCTACCTAACACTGGTGGATTCTCGATTACATGTAATTAACGGCAAGGTTGGGTACTTGTTCAATAGATGTTCCCTTTTTTCCTGGACAAAACCAATATCGAGAGCAAAGCACTTTGGGTAATCAGCACCACTGGCTCAGCTGCAATGGGGGACGAACCCAAAACCTTTTCATGTAAATCTTGCCATAGCTGCCTCTAGAGGAGGCAAGACAAAGTGGGTCAAGTGGCTTTGGGTAACATACTACTTGCAACAATTCGAGGCAGTGTGGGGGCAAAGCTGAAATTGTGGGCCCAAACCCGCTGTTGCTGAGTTCATTCTCCCGAACCCTACTTCTGACACAGCATATACTACTGACACCGTTTTTCTGTTTCTACCTAGTTGCAAGATAATGTTCAACTGTCAGCTGAAGCATCAAAAAGGTTATAGAATAAATGAGTTGGATGCAGCCCATGTTTGGTCTAGTCATTATCTTCTCTTTCACATGTATAGCAGTCTCACATGAGACTATCAAAAATTGCCAAGGCTGACTATATTTCAAGTCATCCCAAGCGGGGTATTGGGTTAAGTTTTCAACCAGCAATAATCACGCCTCAGATGGACTTCATAGGCTATGATATCGCCTCTGCGAAAGAATGATATATTACAGCTACTCAAACTGTTTACAGTGTTTTGCACAGCTTCTCCTTTAACGGTAATATTGTGTTTTAAATTTGAATTTTCTTAGCAGTTCGCCCCCTACCTACCACTTTGGTGGATTCTTGATGACATGTCATTCATGGCAAGGTGGGGTACTTATTCAATAGATGTTACCTTTTTCCAGTAGTAAAAAAAACAATATCGAGAGCAAAGCATTTTGGGTAATCTGCACCACTGGCTCAGCTGCAATGGGTCGCAAACCCAAAACCTTTTCAACTCAACCTTGCCACCGCTGCCTCTAGTGGAAGTGTATAACGTGGCTAAGGGTACCTTACTTCTTGCAAGAATTAGAGGCAGTGTGGGGGCAAAACTGGAATTGTGGACCAATACCACCTGTTGCTGAACCTATTCTCCCCAAGACTACTTCTGACTATATTTCATGTCGTTCCAATGTAAAGTTTTGGGTTAAGTTGTCACCCAACAATAACCAATCCTCGGATGGACCTCGTAGGCTATGATAATGCCACTGCGATAGAATATCAGAAATCTGCTATTCAAACTGCTTGCAGTATCTCGCACAGCTTCTCGGGAAACTGTATTATTTTTTGTTACATTGGTATGTCTAGCAGTTCGCCCCCTACCTAACACTGGTGGATTCTCGATTACATGTAATTAACGGCAAGGTGGGGTACTTGTTCAATAGATGTTCCCTTTTTTCCTGGACAAAACCAATATCGAGAGCAAAGCACTTTGGGTAATCAGCACCACTGGCTCAGCTGCAATGGGGGACGAACCCAAAACCTTTTCATGTAAATCTTGCCATAGCTGCCTCTAGAGGAGGCAAGACAAAGTGGGTCAAGTGGCTTTGGGTAACATACTACCTGCAACAATTCGAGGCAGTGTGGGGGCAAAGCTGAAATTGTGGGCCCAAACCCGCTGTTGCTGAGTTCATTCTCCCGAACCCTACTTCTGACACAGCATATACTACTGACATCGTTTTTCTGTTTCTGCCTAGTTGCAAGATAATGTTCAACTGTCAGCTGAAGCATCAAAAAGGTTATAGAATAAATGAGTTGGATGCAGCCCATGTTTGGTCTAGTCATTATCTTCTCTTTCACATGTATAGCAGTCTCACATGAGACTATCAAAAATTGCCAAGGCTGACTATATTTCAAGTCATCCCAAGCGGGGTATTGGGTTAAGTTTTCAACCAGCAATAATCACGCCTCAGATGGACTTCATAGGCTATGATATCGCCTCTGCGAAAGAATGATATATTACAGCTACTCAAACTGTTTACAGTGTTTTGCACAGCTTCTCCTTTAACGGTAATATTGTGTTTTAAATTTGAATTTTCTTAGCAGTTCGCCCCCTACCTACCACTTTGGTGGATTCTTGATGACATGTCATTCATGGCAAGGTGGGGTACTTATTCAATAGATGTTACCTTTTTCCAGTAGTAAAAAAAACAATATCGAGAGCAAAGCATTTTGGGTAATCTGCACCACTGGCTCAGCTGCAATGGGTCGCAAACCCAAAACCTTTTCAACTCAACCTTGCCACCGCTGCCTCTAGTGGAAGTGTATAACGTGGCTAAGGGTACCTTACTTCTTGCAAGAATTAGAGGCAGTGTGGGGGCAAAACTGGAATTGTGGACCAATACCACCTGTTGCTGAACCTATTCTCCCCAAGACTACTTCTGACTATATTTCATGTCGTTCCAATGTAAAGTTTTGGGTTAAGTTGTCACCCAACAATAACCAATCCTCGGATGGACCTCGTAGGCTATGATAATGCCACTGCGATAGAATATTAGAAATCTGCTATTCAAACTGCTTGCAGTATCTCGCACAGCTTCTCGGGAAACTGTATTATTTTTTGTTACATTGGTATGTCTAGCAGTTCGCCCCCTACCTAACACTGGTGGATTCTCGATTACATGTAATAAACGGCAAGGTGGGGTACTTGTTCAATAGATGTTCCCTTTTTTCCTGGACAAAACCAATATCGAGAGCAAAGCACTTTGGGTAATCAGCACCACTGGCTCAGCTGCAATGGGGGACGAACCCAAAACCTTTTCATGTAAATCTTGCCATAGCTGCCTCTAGAGGAGGCAAGACAAAGTGGGTCAAGTGGCTTTGGGTAACATACTACTTGTAACAATTCGAGGCAGTGTGGGGGCAAAGCTGAAATTGTGGGCCCAAACCCGCTGTTGCTGAGTTCATTCTCCCGAACCCTACTTCTGACACAGCATATACTACTGACACCGTTTTTCTGTTTCTACCTAGTTGCAAGATAATGTTCAACTGTCAGCTGAAGCATCAAAAAGGTTATAGAATAAATGAGTTGGATGCAGCCCATGTTTGGTCTAGTCATTATCTTCTCTTTCACATGTATAGCAGTCTCACATGAGACTATCAAAAATTGCCAAGGCTGACTATATTTCAAGTCATCCCAAGCGGGGTATTGGGTTAAGTTTTCAACCAGCAATAATCACGCCTCAGATGGACTTCATAGGCTATGATATCGCCTCTGCGAAAGAATGATATATTACAGCTACTCAAACTGTTTACAGTGTTTTGCACAGCTTCTCCTTTAACGGTAATATTGTGTTTTAAATTTGAATTTTCTTAGCAGTTCGCCCCCTACCTACCACTTTGGTGGATTCTTGATGACATGTCATTCATGGCAAGGTGGGGTACTTATTCAATAGATGTTACCTTTTTCCAGTAGTAAAAAAAACAATATCGAGAGCAAAGCATTTTGGGTAATCTGCACCACTGGCTCAGCTGCAATGGGTCGCAAACCCAAAACCTTTTCAACTCAACCTTGCCACCGCTGCCTCTAGTGGAAGTGTATGACGTGGCTAAGGGTACCTTACTTCTTGCAAGAATTAGAGGCAGTGTGGGGGCAAAACTGGAATTGTGGACCAATACCAACTGTTGCTGAACCTATTCTCCCCAAGACTACTTCTGACTATATTTCATGTCGTTCCAATGTAAAGTTTTGGGTTAAGTTGTCACCCAACAATAACCACTCCTCGGATGGACCTCGTAGGCTATGATAATGCCACTGCGATAGAATATCAGAAATCTGCTATTCAAACTGCTTGCAGTATCTCGCACAGCTTCTCGGCAAACTGTATTATTTTTTGTTACATTGGTATGTCTAGCAGTTCGCCCCCTACCTAACACTGGTGGATTCTCGATTACATGTAATTAACGGCAAGGTGGGGTACTTGTTCAATAGATGTTCCCTTTTTTCCTGGACAAAACCAATATCGAGAGCAAAGCACTTTGGGTAATCAGCACCACTGGCTCAGCTGCAATGGGGGACGAACCCAAAACCTTTTCATGTAAATCTTGCCATAGCTGCCTCTAGAGGAGGCAAGACAAAGTGGGTCAAGTGGCTTTGGGTAACATACTACTTGCAACAATTCGAGGCAGTGTGGGGGCAAAGCTGAAATTCAAATCAAATCAAATCAAATCAAATCAAATTTTATTTGTCACATACACATGGTTAGCAGATGTTAATGCGAGTGTAGCGAAATGCTTGTGCTTCTAGTTCCGACAATGCAGTAATAACAAGTAATCTAACTAACAATTCCAAAACTACTGTCTTGTACACAGTGTAAGGGGATAAAGAATATGTACATAAGGATATATGAATGAGTGATGGTACAGAGCAGCATAGGCAAGATACAGTAGATGGTATCGGGTACAGTATGTACAAATGAGATGAGTATGTAAACAAAGTGGCATAGTATAGTATAAAGTGGCTAGTGATACATGTATTACATAAGGATACCGTCGATGATATAGAGTACAGTATATACGTATGCATATGAGATGAATAATGTAGGGTAAGTAACATTTATATAAGGTAGCATTGTTTAAAGTGGCTAGTGATATATTTACATCATTTCCCATCAATTCCCATTATTAAAGTGGCTGGAGTTGAGTCAGTGTCAGTGTGTTGGCAGCAGCCACTCAGTGTTAGTGGTGGCTGTTTAACAGTCTGATGGCCTTGAGATAGAAGCTGTTTTTCAGTCTCTCGGTCCCAGCTTTGATGCACCTGTACTGACCTCGCCTTCTGGATGATAGCGGGGTGAACAGGCAGTGGCTCGGGTGGTTGATGTCCTTGATGATCTTTATGGCCTTCCTGTGACATCGGGTGGTGTAGGTGTCCTGGAGGGCAGGTAGTTTGCCCCCGGTGATGCGTTGTGCAGACCTCACTACCCTCTGGAGAGCCTTACGGTTGAGGGTGGTGCAGTTCCCATACCAGGCGGTGATACAGCCCGCCAGGATGCTCTCGATTGTGCATCTGTAGAAGTTTGTGAGTGCTTTTGGTGACAAGCCGAATTTCTTCAGCCTCCTGAGGTTGTGGGCCCAAACCCGCTGTTGCTGAGTTCATTCTCCCGAACCCTACTTCTGACACAGCATATACTACTGACACCTTTTTTCTGTTTCTACCTAGTTGCAAGATAATGTTCAACTGTCAGCTGAAGCATCAAAAAGGTTATAGAATAAATGAGTTGGATGCAGCCCATGTTTGGTCTTGTCACTATCTTCTCTTTCACATGTATAGCAGTCTCACATGAGACTATCAAAAATTGCCAAGGGTGACTATATTTCAAGCCATCCCAAGCGGGGTATTGGGTTAAGTTTTCAACCAGCAATAATCACGCCTCAGATGGACTTCATAGGCTATGATATCGCCTCTGCGAAAGAATGATATATTACAGCTACTCAAACTGTTTACAGTGTTTTGCACAGCTTCTCCTTTAACGGTAATATTGTGTTTTAACATTGCAATGTCTAGCAGTTCGCCCCTACCTACCACTTTGATGGATTCTTGATGACATGTCATTCATGGCAAGGTGGGGTACTTATTCAATAGATGTTACCTTTTTCCAGTAGTAAAAAAAACAATATCGAGAGCAAAGCATTTTGGGTAATCTGCACCACTGGCTCAGCTGCAATGGGTCGCAAACCCAAAACCTTTTCAACTCAACCTTGCCACCGCTGCCTCTAGTGGAAGTGTATAACGTGGCTAAGGGTACCTTACTTCTTGCAAGAATTAGAGGCAGTGTGGGGGCAAAACTGGAATTGTGGACCAATACCACCTGTTGCTGAACCTATTCTCCCCAAGACTACTTCTGACTATATTTCATGTCGTTCCAATGTAAAGTTTTGGGTTAAGTTGTCACCCAACAATAACCACTCCTCGGATGGACCTCATAGGCTATGATAATGCCACTGCGATAGAATATCAGAAATCTGCTATTCAAACTGCTTGCAGTATCTCGCACAGCTTCTCGGCAAACTGTATTATTTTTTGTTACATTGGTATGTCTAGCAGTTCGCCCCCTACCTAACACTGGTGGATTCTCGATTACATGTAATTAATGGCAAGGTGGGGTACTTGTTCAATAGATGTTCCCTTTTTTCCTGGACAAAACCAATATCGAGAGCAAAGCATTTTGGGTAATCAGCACCGCTGGCTCAGCTGCAATGGGGGACGAACCCAAAACCTTTTCATGTAAATCTTGCCATAGCTGCCTCTAGAGGAGGCAAGACAAAGTGGGTCAAGTGGCTTTGGGTAACATACTACTTGCAACAATTCGAGGCAGTGTGGGGGCAAAGCTGAAATTGTGGGCCCAAACCCACTGTTGCTGAGTTCATTCTCCCGAACCCTACTTCTGACACAGCATATCAGAAATCTGCTATTCAAACTGCTTGCAGTATCTCGCACAGCTTCTCGGCAAACTGTATTATTTTTTGTTACATTGGTATGTCTAGCAGTTCGCCCCCTACCTAACACTGGTGGATTCTCGATTACATGTAATTAATGGCAAGGTGGGGTACTTGTTCAATAGATGTTCCCTTTTTTCCTGGACAAAACCAATATCGAGAGCAAAGCACTTTGGGTAATCAGCACCGCTGGCTCAGCTGCAATGGGGGACGAACCCAAAACCTTTTCATGTAAATCTTGCCATAGCTGCCTCTAGAGGAGGCAAGACAAAGTGGGTCAAGTGGCTTTGGGTAACATACTACTTGCAACAATTCGAGGCAGTGTGGGGGCAAAGCTGAAATTGTGGGCCCAAACCCGCTGTTGCTGAGTTCATTCTCCCGAACCCTACTTCTGACACAGCATATCAGAAATCTAATATTCAAACTGCTTGCAGTATCTCGCACAGCTTCTCGGCAAACTGTATTATTTTTTGTTACATTGGTATGTCTAGCAGTTCGCCCCCTACCTAACACTGGTGGATTCTCGATTACATGTAATTAATGGCAAGGTGGGGTACTTGTTCAATAGATGTTCCCTTTTTTCCTGGACAAAACCAATATCGAGAGCAAAGCACTTTGGGTAATCAGCACCACTGGCTCAGCTGCAATGGGGGACGAACCCAAAACCTTTTCATGTAAATCTTGCCATAGCTGCCTCTAGAGGGGTCAAGACAAAGTGGGTCAAGTGGCTTTGGGTAACATACTACTTGCAACAATTCGAGGCAGTGTGGGGGCAAAGCTGAAATTGTGGGCCCAAACCCGCTGTTGCTGAGTTCATTCTCCTGAACCCTACTTCTGACACAGCATATACTACTGACACCTTTTTTCTGTTTCTACCTAGTTGCAAGATAATGTTCAACTGTCAGCTGAATTATCAAAAAGGTTATAGTTGAGTTGGCTGCAGCCCATGTTTGGTCTTGTCAATATCTTCTCTTTCACATGTATAGCAGTCTCACATGAGACTATCAAAAATTGCCAAGGCTGACTATATTTCAAGTCATCCCAAGCGGGGTATTGGGTTAAGTTTTCAACCAGCAATAATCACGCCTCAGATGGACTTCATAGGCTATGATATCGCCTCTGCGAAAGAATGATATATTACAGCTACTCAAACTGTTTACAGTGTTTTGCACAGCTTCTCCTTTAACGGTAATATTGTGTTTTAACATTGCAATGTCTAGCAGTTCGCCCCTACCTACCACTTTGATGGATTCTTGATGACATGTCATTCATGGCAAGGTGGGGTACTTATTCAATAGATGTTACCTTTTTCCAGTAGTAAAAAAAACAATATCGAGAGCAAAGCATTTTGGGTAATCTGCACCACTGGCTCAGCTGCAATGGGTCGCAAACCCAAAACCTTTTCAACTCAACCTTGCCACCGCTGCCTCTAGTGGAAGTGTATAACGTGGCTAAGGGTACCTTACTTCTTGCAAGAATTAGAGGCAGTGTGGGGGCAAAACTGGAATTGTGGACCAATACCACCTGTTGCTGAACCTATTCTCCCCAAGACTATTTCTGACTATATTTCATGTTGTTCCAATGTAAAGTTTTGGGTTAAGTTGTCACCCAACAATAACCACTCCTCGGATGGACCTCATAGGCTATGATAATGCCACTGCGATAGAATATCAGAAATCTGCTATTCAAACTGCTTGCAGTATCTCGCACAGCTTCTCGGCAAACTGTATTATTTTTTGTTACATTGGTATGTCTAGCAGTTCGCCCCCTACCTACCACTTTGGTGGATTCTTGATGACATGTCATTCATGGCAAGGTGGGGAACTTATTCAATAGATGTTACCTTTTTCCAGTAGTAAAAAAAACAATATCGAGAGCAAAGCATTTTGGGTAATCTGCACCACTGGCTCAGCTGCAATGGGTCGCAAACCCAAAACCTTTTCAACTCAACCTTGCCACCGCTGCCTCTAGTGGAAGTGTATAACGTGGCTAAGGGTACCTTACTTCTTGCAAGAATTAGAGGCAGTGTGGGGGCAAAACTGGAATTGTGGACCAATACCACCTGTTGCTGAACCTATTCTCCCCAAGACTACTTCTGACTATATTTCATGTTGTTCCAATGTAAAGTTTTGGGTTAAGTTTTCACCCAACAATAACCACTCCTCGGATGGACCTCATAGGCTATGATAATGCCACTGCGATAGAATATCAGAAATCTGCTATTCAAACTGCTTGCAGTATCTCGCACAGCTTCTCGGCAAACTGTATTATTTTTTGTGACATTGGTATGTCTAGCAGTTCGCCCCCTACCTACCACTTTGGTGGATTCTTGATGACATGTCATTCATGGCAAGGTGGGGTACTTATTCAATAGATGTTACCTTTTTCCAGTAGTAAAAAAAACAATATCGAGAGCAAAGCATTTTGGGTAATCTGCACCACTGGCTCAGCTGCAATGGGTCGCAAACCCAAAACCTTTTCAACTCAACCTTGCCACCGCTGCCTCTAGTGGAAGTGTATAACGTGGCTAAGGGTACCTTACTTCTTGCAAGAATTAGAGGCAGTGTGGGGGCAAAACTGGAATTGTGGACCAATACCACCTGTTGCTGAACCTATTCTCCCCAAGACTACTTCTGACTATATTTCATGTTGTTCCAATGTAAAGTTTTGGGTTAAGTTGTCACCCAACAATAACCACTCCTCGGATGGACCTCATAGGCTATGATAATGCCACTGCGATAGAATATCAGAAATCTGCTATTCAAACTGCTTGCAGTATCTCGCACAGCTTCTCGGCAAACTGTATTATTTTTTGTTACATTGGTATGTCTAGCAGTTCGCCCCCTACCTACCACTTTGGTGGATTCTTGATGACATGTCATTCATGGCAAGGTGGGGTACTTATTCAATAGATGTTACCTTTTTCCAGTAGTAAAAAAAACAATATCGAGAGCAAAGCATTTTGGGTAATCTGCACCACTGGCTCAGCTGCAATGGGTCGCAAACCCAAAACCTTTTCAACTCAACCTTGCCACCGCTGCCTCTAGTGGAAGTGTATAACGTGGCTAAGGGTACCTTACTTCTTGCAAGAATTAGAGGCAGTGTGGGGGCAAAACTGGAATTGTGGACCAATACCACCTGTTGCTGAACCTATTCTCCCCAAGACTACTTCTGACTATATTTCATGTCGTTCCAATGTAAAGTTTTGGGTTAAGTTGTCACCCAACAATAACCACTCCTCGGATGGACCTCATAGGCTATGATAATGCCACTGCGATAGAATATCAGAAATCTGCTATTCAAACTGCTTGCAGTATCTCGCACAGCTTCTCGGCAAACTGTATTATTTTTTGTTACATTGGTATGTCTAGCAGTTCGCAACCCCTACCTAACACTGGTGGATTCTCGATTACATGTAATTAATGGCAAGGTGGGGTACTTGTTCAATAGATGTTCCCTTTTTTCCTGGACAAAACCAATATCGAGAGCAAAGCACTTTGGGTAATCAGCACCACTGGCTCAGCTGCAATGGGGGACGAACCCAAAACCTTTTCATGTAAATCTTGCCATAGCTGCCTCTAGAGGAGGCAAGACAAAGTGGGTCAAGTGGCTTTGGGTAACATACTACTTGCAACATTTCGAGGCAGTGTGGGGGCAAAGCTGAAATTGTGGGCCCAAACCCGCTGTTGCTGAGTTCATTCTCCCGAACCCTACTTCTGACACAGCATATACTACTGACACCTTTTTTCTGTTTCTACCTAGTTGCAAGATAATGTTCAACTGTCAGCTGAAGCATCAAAAAGGTTATAGAATAAATGAGTTGGATGCAGCCCATGTTTGGTCTTGTCACTATCTTCTCTTTCACATGTATAGCAGTCTCACATGAGACTATCAAAAATTGCCAAGGCTGACTATATTTCAAGTCATCCCAAGCGGGGTATTGGGTTAAGTTTTCAACCAGCAATAATCACGCCTCAGATGGACTTCATAGGCTATGATAACGCCTCTGCGAAAGAATGATATATTACAGCTACTCAAACTGTTTACAGTGTTTTGCACAGCTTCTCCTTTAACGGTAATATTGTGTTTTAACATTGCAATGTCTAGCAGTTCGCCCCTACCTACCACTTTGATGGATTCTTGATGACATGTCATTCATGGCAAGGTGGGGTACTTATTCAATAGATGTTACCTTTTTCCAGTAGTAAAAAAAACAATATCGAGAGCAAAGCATTTTGGGTAATCTGCACCACTGGCTCAGCTGCAATGGGTCGCAAACCCAAAACCTTTTCAACTCAACCTTGCCACCGCTGCCTCTAGTGGAAGTGTATAACGTGGCTAAGGGTACCTTACTTCTTGCAAGAATTAGAGGCAGTGTGGGGGCAAAACTGGAATTGTGGACCAATACCACCTGTTGCTGAACCTATTCTCCCCAAGACTATTTCTGACTATATTTCATGTTGTTCCAATGTAAAGTTTTGGGTTAAGTTGTCACCCAACAATAACCACTCCTCGGATGGACCTCATAGGCTATGATAATGCCACTGCGATAGAATATCAGAAATCTGCTATTCAAACTGCTTGCAGTATCTCACACAGCTTCTCGGCAAACTGTATTATTTTTTGTTACATTGGTATGTCTAGCAGTTCGCCCCCTACCTACCACTTTGGTGGATTCTTGATGACATGTCATTCATGGCAAGGTGGGGTACTTATTCAATAGATGTTACCTTTTTCCAGTAGTAAAAAAAACAATATCGAGAGCAAAGCATTTTGGGTAATCTGCACCACTGGCTCAGCTGCAATGGGTCGCAAACCCAAAACCTTTTCAACTCAACCTTGCAACCGCTGCCTCTAGTGGAAGTGTATAACGTGGCTAAGGGTACCTTACTTCTTGCAAGAATTAGAGGCAGTGTGGGGGCAAAACTGGAATTGTGGACCAATACCACCTGTTGCTGAACCTATTCTCCCCAAGACTACTTCTGACTATATTTCATGTTGTTCCAATGTAAAGTTTTGGGTTAAGTTGTCACCCAACAATAACCACTCCTCGGATGGACCTCATAGGCTATGATAATGCCACTGCGATAGAATATCAGAAATCTGCTATTCAAACTGCTTGCAGTATCTCGCACAGCTTCTCGGCAAACTGTATTATTTTTTGTTACATTGGTATGTCTAGCAGTTCGCCCCCTTACCTACCACTTTGGTGGATTCTTGATGACATGTCATTCATGGCAAGGTGGGGTACTTATTCAATAGATGTTCCCTTTTTCCAGTAGTAAAAAAAACAATATCGAGAGCAAAGCATTTTGGGTAATCTGCACCACTGGCTCAGCTGCAATGGGTCGCAAACCCAAAACCTTTTCATCTCAACCTTGCCACCGCTGCCTCTAGTGGAAGTGTATAACGTGGCTAAGGGTACCTTACTTCTTGCAAGAATTAGAGGCAATGTGTGGGGGCAAAACTGGAATTGTGGACCAATACCACCTGTTGCTGAACCTATTCTCCCCAAGACTACTTCTGACTATATTTCATGTTGTTCCAATGTAAAGTTTTGGGTTAAGTTGTCACCCAACAATAACCACTCCTCGGATGGACCTCATAGGCTATGATAATGCCACTGCGATAGAATATCAGAAATCTGCTATTCAAACTGCTTGCAGTATCTCGCACAGCTTCTCGGCAAACTGTATTATTTTTTGTTACATTGGTATGTCTAGCAGTTCGCCCCCTACCTACCACTTTGGTGGATTCTTGATGACATGTCATTCATGGCAAGGTGGGGTACTTATTCAATAGATGTTCCCTTTTTCCAGTAGTAAAAAAAACAATATCGAGAGCAAAGCATTTTGGGTAATCTGCACCACTGGCTCAGCTGCAATGGGTCGCAAACCCAAAACCTTTTCAACTCAACCTTGCCACCGCTGCCTCTAGTGGAAGTGTATAACGTGGCTAAGGGTACCTTACTTCTTGCAAGAATTAGAGGCAGTGTGGGGGCAAAACTGGAATTGTGGACCAATACCACCTGTTGCTGAACCTATTCTCCCCAAGACTACTTCTGACTATATTTCATGTTGTTCCAATGTAAAGTTTTGGGTTAAGTTTTCACCCAACAATAACCACTCCTCGGATGGACCTCATAGGCTATGATAATGCCACTGCGATAGAATATCAGAAATCTGCTATTCAAACTGCTTGCAGTATCTCGCACAGCTTCTCGGCAAACTGTATTATTTTTTGTGACATTGGTATGTCTAGCAGTTCGCCCCCTACCTACCACTTTGGTGGATTCTTGATGACATGTCATTCATGGCAAGGTGGGGTACTTATTCAATAGATGTTACCTTTTTCCAGTAGTAAAAAAAACAATATCGAGAGCAAAGCATTTTGGGTAATCTGCACCACTGGCTCAGCTGCAATGGGTCGCAAACCCAAAACCTTTTCAACTCAACCTTGCCACCGCTGCCTCTAGTGGAAGTGTATAACGTGGCTAAGGGTACCTTACTTCTTGCAAGAATTAGAGGCAGTGTGGGGGCAAAACTGGAATTGTGGACCAATACCACCTGTTGCTGAACCTATTCTCCCCAAGACTACTTCTGACTATATTTCATGTTGTTCCAATGTAAAGTTTTGGGTTAAGTTGTCACCCAACAATAACCACTCCTCGGATGGACCTCATAGGCTATGATAATGCCACTGCGATAGAATATCAGAAATCTGCTATTCAAACTGCTTGCAGTATCTCGCACAGCTTCTCGGCAAACTGTATTATTTTTTGTTACATTGGTATGTCTAGCAGTTCGCCCCCTACCTACCACTTTGGTGGATTCTTGATGACATGTCATTCATGGCAAGGTGGGGTACTTATTCAATAGATGTTACCTTTTTCCAGTAGTAAAAAAAACAATATCGAGAGCAAAGCATTTTGGGTAATCTGCACCACTGGCTCAGCTGCAATGGGTCGCAAACCCAAAACCTTTTCAACTCAACCTTGCCACCGCTGCCTCTAGTGGAAGTGTATAACGTGGCTAAGGGTACCTTACTTCTTGCAAGAATTAGAGGCAGTGTGGGGGCAAAACTGGAATTGTGGACCAATACCACCTGTTGCTGAACCTATTCTCCCCAAGACTACTTCTGACTATATTTCATGTCGTTCCAATGTAAAGTTTTGGGTTAAGTTGTCACCCAACAATAACCACTCCTCGGATGGACCTCATAGGCTATGATAATGCCACTGCGATAGAATATCAGAAATCTGCTATTCAAACTGCTTGCAGTATCTCGCACAGCTTCTCGGCAAACTGTATTATTTTTTGTTACATTGGTATGTCTAGCAGTTCGCCCCCTACCTACCACTTTGGTGGATTCTTGATGACATGTCATTCATGGCAAGGTGGGGTACTTATTCAATAGATGTTACCTTTTTCCAGTAGTAAAAAAAACAATATCGAGAGCAAAGCATTTTGGGTAATCTGCACCACTGGCTCAGCTGCAATGGGTCGCAAACCCAAAACCTTTTCAACTCAACCTTGCCACCGCTGCCTCTAGTGGAAGTGTATAACGTGGCTAAGGGTACCTTACTTCTTGCAAGAATTAGAGGCAGTGTGGGGGCAAAACTGGAATTGTGGACCAATACCACCTGTTGCTGAACCTATTCTCCCCAAGACTACTTCTGACTATATTTCATGTCGTTCCAATGTAAAGTTTTGGGTTAAGTTGTCACCCAACAATAACCACTCCTCGGATGGACCTCATAGGCTATGATAATGCCACTGCGATAGAATATCAGAAATCTGCTATTCAAACTGCTTGCAGTATCTCGCACAGCTTCTCGGCAAACTGTATTATTTTTTGTTACATTGGTATGTCTAGCAGTTCGCCCCCTACCTACCACTTTGGTGGATTCTTGATGACATGTCATTCATGGCAAGGTGGGGTACTTATTCAATAGATGTTACCTTTTTCCAGTAGTAAAAAAAACAATATCGAGAGCAAAGCATTTTGGGTAATCTGCACCACTGGCTCAGCTGCAATGGGTCGCAAACCCAAAACCTTTTCAACTCAACCTTGCCACCGCTGCCTCTAGTGGAAGTGTATAACGTGGCTAAGGGTACCTTACTTCTTGCAAGAATTAGAGGCAGTGTGGGGGCAAAACTGGAATTGTGGACCAATACCACCTGTTGCTGAACCTATTCTCCCCAAGACTACTTCTGACTATATTTCATGTCGTTCCAATGTAAAGTTTTGGGTTAAGTTGTCACCCAACAATAACCACTCCTCGGATGGACCTCATAGGCTATGATAATGCCACTGCGATAGAATATCAGAAATCTGCTATTCAAACTGCTTGCAGTATCTCGCACAGCTTCTCGGCAAACTGTATTATTTTTTGTTACATTGGTATGTCTAGCAGTTCGCCCCCTACCTAACACTGGTGGATTCTCGATTACATGTAATTAATGGCAAGGTGGGGTACTTGTTCAATAGATGTTCCCTTTTTTCCTGGACAAAACCAATATCGAGAGCAAAGCACTTTGGGTAATCAGCACCACTGGCTCAGCTGCAATGGGGGACGAACCCAAAACCTTTTCATGTAAATCTTGCCATAGCTGCCTCTAGAGGAGGCAAGACAAAGTGGGTCAAGTGGCTTTGGGTAACATACTACTTGCAACATTTCGAGGCAGTGTGGGGGCAAAGCTGAAATTGTGGGCCCAAACCCGCTGTTGCTGAGTTCATTCTCCCGAACCCTACTTCTGACACAGCATATACTACTGACACCTTTTTTCTGTTTCTACCTAGTTGCAAGATAATGTTCAACTGTCAGCTGAAGCATCAAAAAGGTTATAGAATAAATGAGTTGGATGCAGCCCATGTTTGGTCTTGTCACTATCTTCTCTTTCACATGTATAGCAGTCTCACATGAGACTATCAAAAATTGCCAAGGCTGACTATATTTCAAGTCATCCCAAGCGGGGTATTGGGTTAAGTTTTCAACCAGCAATAATCACGCCTCAGATGGACTTCATAGGCTATGATATCGCCTCCGCGAAAGAATGATATATTACAGCTACTCAAACTGTTTACAGTGTTTTGCACAGCTTCTCCTTTAACGGTAATATTGTGTTTTAACATTGCAATGTCTAGCAGTTCGCCCCTACCTACCACTTTGATGGATTCTTGATGACATGTCATTCATGGCAAGGTGGGGTACTTATTCAATAGATGTTACCTTTTTCCAGTAGTAAAAAAAACAATATCGAGAGCAAAGCATTTTGGGTAATCTGCACCACTGGCTCAGCTGCAATGGGTCGCAAACCCAAAACCTTTTCAACTCAACCTTGCCACCGCTGCCTCTAGTGGAAGTGTATAACGTGGCTAAGGGTACCTTACTTCTTGCAAGAATTTAGAGGCAGTGTGGGGGCAAAACTGGAATTGTGGACCAATACCACCTGTTGCTGAACCTATTCTCCCCAAGACTACTTCTGACTATATTTCATGTTGTTCCAATGTAAAGTTTTGGGTTAAGTTGTCACCCAACAATAACCACTCCTCGGATGGACCTCATAGGCTATGATAATGCCACTGCGATAGAATATCAGAAATCTGCTATTCAAACTGCTTGCAGTATCTCGCACAGCTTCTCGGCAAACTGTATTATTTTTTGTTACATTGGTATGTCTAGCAGTTCGCCCCCTACCTACCACTTTGGTGGATTCTTGATGACATGTCATTCATGGCAAGGTGGGGTACTTATTCAATAGATGTTACCTTTTTCCAGTAGTAAAAAAAACAATATCGAGAGCAAAGCATTTTGGGTAATCTGCACCACTGGCTCAGCTGCAATGGGTCGCAAACCCAAAACCTTTTCAACTCAACCTTGCCACCGCTGCCTCTAGTGGAAGTGTATAACGTGGCTAAGGGTACCTTACTTCTTGCAAGAATTAGAGGCAGTGTGGGGGCAAAACTGGAATTGTGGACCAATACCACCTGTTGCTGAACCTATTCTCCCCAAGACTACTTCTGACTATATTTCATGTTGTTCCAATGTAAAGTTTTGGGTTAAGTTGTCACCCAACAATAACCACTCCTCGGATGGACCTCATAGGCTATGATAATGCCACTGCGATAGAATATCAGAAATCTGCTATTCAAACTGCTTGCAGTATCTCGCACAGCTTCTCGGCAAACTGTATTATTTTTTGTTACATTGGTATGTCTAGCAGTTCGCCCCCTACCTACCACTTTGGTGGATTCTTGATGACATGTCATTCATGGCAAGGTGGGGTACTTATTCAATAGATGTTACCTTTTTCCAGTAGTAAAAAAAACAATATCGAGAGCAAAGCATTTTGGGTAATCTGCACCACTGGCTCAGCTGCAATGGGTCGCAAACCCAAAACCTTTTCAACTCAACCTTGCCACCGCTGCCTCTAGTGGAAGTGTATAACGTGGCTAAGGGTACCTTACTTCTTGCAAGAATTAGAGGCAGTGTGGGGGCAAAACTGGAATTGTGGACCAATACCACCTGTTGCTGAACCTATTCTCCCCAAGACTACTTCTGACTATATTTCATGTCGTTCCAATGTAAAGTTTTGGGTTAAGTTGTCACCCAACAATAACCACTCCTCGGATGGACCTCATAGGCTATGATAATGCCACTGCGATAGAATATCAGAAATCTGCTATTCAAACTGCTTGCAGTATCTCGCACAGCTTCTCGGCAAACTGTATTATTTTTTGTTACATTGGTATGTCTAGCAGTTCGCCCCCTACCTAACACTGGTGGATTCTCGATTACATGTAATTAATGGCAAGGTGGGGTACTTGTTCAATAGATGTTCCCTTTTTTCCTGGACAAAACCAATATCGAGAGCAAAGCACTTTGGGTAATCAGCACCACTGGCTCAGCTGCAATGGGGGACGAACCCAAACCTTTTCATGTAAATCTTGCCATAGCTGCCTCTAGAGGAGGCAAGACAAAGTGGGTCAAGTGGCTTTGGGTAACATACTACTTGCAACAATTCGAGGCAGTGTGGGGCAAAGCTGAAATTGTGGGCCCAAACCCGCTGTTGCTGAGTTCATTCTCCCGAACCCTACTTCTGACACAGCATATACTACTGACACCTTTTTTCTGTTTCTACCTAGTTGCAAGATAATGTTCAACTGTCAGCTGAAGCATCAAAAAGGTTATAGAATAAATGAGTTGGATGCAGCCCATGTTTGGTCTTGTCACTATCTTCTCTTTCACATGTATAGCAGTCTCACATGAGACTATCAAAAATTGCCAAGGCTGACTATATTTCAAGTCATCCCAAGCGGGGTATTGGGTTAAGTTTTCAACCAGCAATAATCACACCTCAGATGGACTTCATAGGCTATGATACCGCCTCTGCGAAAGAATGATATATTACAGCTACTCAAACTGTTTACAGTGTTTTGCACAGCTTCTCCTTTAACGGTAATATTGTGTTTTAACATTGCAATGTCTAGCAGTTCGCCCCTACCTACCACTTTGATGGATTCTTGATGACATGTCATTCATGGCAAGGTGGGGTACTTATTCAATAGATGTTACCTTTTTCCAGTAGTAAAAAAAACAATATCGAGAGCAAAGCATTTTGGGTAATCTGCACCACTGGCTCAGCTGCAATGGGTCGCAAACCCAAAACCTTTTCAACTCAACCTTGCCACCGCTGCCTCTAGTGGAAGTGTATAACGTGGCTAAGGGTACCTTACTTCTTGCAAGAATTAGAGGCAGTGTGGGGGCAAAACTGGAATTGTGGACCAATACCACCTGTTGCTGAACCTATTCTCCCCAAGACTACTTCTGACTATATTTCATGTTGTTCCAATGTAAAGTTTTGGGTTAAGTTGTCACCCAACAATAACCACTCCTCGGATGGACCTCATAGGCTATGATAATGCCACTGCGATAGAATATCAGAAATCTGCTATTCAAACTGCTTGCAGTATCTCGCACAGCTTCTCGGCAAACTGTATTATTTTTTGTTACATTGGTATGTCTAGCAGTTCGCCCCCTACCTACCACTTTGGTGGATTCTTGATGACATGTCATTCATGGCAAGGTGGGGTACTTATTCAATAGATGTTACCTTTTTCCAGTAGTAAAAAAAACAATATCGAGAGCAAAGCATTTTGGGTAATCTGCACCACTGGCTCAGCTGCAATGGGTCGCAAACCCAAAACCTTTTCAACTCAACCTTGCCACCGCTGCCTCTAGTGGAAGTGTATAACGTGGCTAAGGGTACCTTACTTCTTGCAAGAATTAGAGGCAGTGTGGGGGCAAAACTGGAATTGTGGACCAATACCACCTGTTGCTGAACCTATTCTCCCCAAGACTACTTCTGACTATATTTCATGTCGTTCCAATGTAAAGTTTTGGGTTAAGTTGTCACCCAACAATAACCACTCCTCGGATGGACCTCATAGGCTATGATAATGCCACTGCGATAGAATATCAGAAATCTGCTATTCAAACTGCTTGCAGTATCTCGCACAGCTTCTCGGCAAACTGTATTATTTTTTGTTACATTGGTATGTCTAGCAGTTCGCCCCCTACCTAACACTGGTGGATTCTCGATTACATGTAATTAATGGCAAGGTGGGGTACTTGTTCAATAGATGTTCCCTTTTTTCCTGGACAAAACCAATATCGAGAGCAAAGCACTTTGGGTAATCAGCACCACTGGCTCAGCTGCAATGGGGGACGAACCCAAAACCTTTTCATGTAAATCTTGCCATAGCTGCCTCTAGAGGAGGCAAGAGTGGGTCAAGTGGCTTTGGGTAACATACTACTTGCAACATTTCGAGGCAGTGTGGGGGCAAAGCTGAAATTGTGGGCCCAAACCCGCTGTTGCTGAGTTCATTCTCCCGAACCCTACTTCTGACACAGCATATACTACTGACACCTTTTTTCTGTTTCTACCTAGTTGCAAGATAATGTTCAACTGTCAGCTGAAGCATCAAAAAGGTTATAGAATAAATGAGTTGGATGCAGCCCATGTTTGGTCTTGTCACTATCTTCTCTTTCACATGTATAGCAGTCTCACATGAGACTATCAAAAATTGCCAAGGCTGACTATATTTTAAGTCATCCCAAGCGGGGTATTGTGTTAAGTGTTCAACCAGCAATAATCACGCCTCAGATGGACTTCATAGGCTATGATATCACCTCTGCGAAAGAATGATATATTACAGCTACTCAAACTGTTTACAGTGTTTTGCACAGCTTCTCCTTTAACGGTAATATTGTGTTTTAACATTGCAATGTCTAGCAGTTCGCCCCTACCTACCACTTTGATGGATTCTTGATGACATGTCATTCATGGCAAGGTGGGGTACTTATTCAATAGATGTTACCTTTTTCCAGTAGTAAAAAAAACAATATCGAGAGCAAAGCATTTTGGGTAATCTGCACCACTGGCTCAGCTGCAATGGGTCGCAAACCCAAAACCTTTTCAACTCAACCTTGCCATTGCTGCCTCTAGTGGAAGTGTATAACGTGGCTAAGGGTACCTTACTTCTTGCAAGAATTAGAGGCAGTGTGGGGGCAAAACTGGAATTGTGGACCAATACCACCTGTTGCTGAACCTATTCTCCCCAAGACTATTTCTGACTATATTTCATGTTGTTCCAATGTAAAGTTTTGGGTTAAGTTGTCACCCAACAATAACCACTCCTCGGATGGACCTCATAGGCTATGATAATGCCACTGCGATAGAATATCAGAAATCTGCTATTCAAACTGCTTGCAGTATCTCGCACAGCTTCTCGGCAAACTGTATTATTTTTTGTTACATTGGTATGTCTAGCAGTTCGCCCCCTACCTACCACTTTGGTGGATTCTTGATGACATGTCATTCATGGCAAGGTGGGGTACTTATTCAATAGATGTTACCTTTTTCCAGTAGTAAAAAAAACAATATCGAGAGCAAAGCATTTTGGGTAATCTGCACCACTGGCTCAGCTGCAATGGGTCGCAAACCCAAAACCTTTTCAACTCAACCTTGCCACTGCTGCCTCTAGTGGAAGTGTATAACGTGGCTAAGGGTACCTTACTTCTTGCAAGAATTAGAGGCAGTGTGGGGGCAAAACTGGAATTGTGGACCAATACCACCTGTTGCTGAACCTATTCTCCCCAAGACTACTTCTGACTATATTTCATGTCGTTCCAATGTAAAGTTTTGGGTTAAGTTGTCACCCAACAATAACCACTCCTCGGATGGACCTCATAGGCTATGATAATGCCACTGCGATAGAATATCAGAAATCTGCTATTCAAACTGCTTGCAGTATCTCGCACAGCTTCTCGGCAAACTGTATTATTTTTTGTTACATTGGTATGTCTAGCAGTTCGCCCCCTACCTAACACTGGTGGATTCTCGATTACATGTAATTAATGGCAAGGTGGGGTACTTGTTCAATAGATGTTCCCTTTTTTCCTGGACAAAACCAATATCGAGAGCAAAGCACTTTGGGTAATCAGCACCGCTGGCTCAGCTGCAATGGGGGACGAACCCAAAACCTTTTCATGTAAATCTTGCCATAGCTGCCTCTAGAGGAGGCAAGACAAAGTGGGTCAAGTGGCTTTGGGTAACATACTACTTGCAACAATTCGAGGCAGTGTGGGGGCAAAGCTGAATTTGTGGGCCCAAACCCGCTGTTGCTGAGTTCATTCTCCCGAACCCTACTTCTGACACAGCATATACTACTGACACCTTTTTTCTGTTTCTACCTAGTTGCAAGATAATGTTCAACTGTCAGCTGAAGCATCAAAAAGGTTATAGAATAAATGAGTTGGATGCAGCCCATGTTTGGTCTTGTCACTATCTTCTCTTTCACATGTATAGCAGTCTCACATGAGACTATCAAAAATTGCCAAGGCTGACTATATTTCAAGTCATCCCAAGCGGGGTATTGGGTTAAGTTTTCAACCAGCAATAATCACGCCTCAGATGGACTTCATAGGCTATGATATCGCCTCTGCGAAAGAATGTTATATTACAGCTACTCAAACTGTTTACAGTGTTTTGCACAGCTTCTCCTTTAACGGTAATATTGTGTTTTAACATTGCAATGTCTAGCAGTTCGCCCCTACCTACCACTTTGATGGATTCTTGATGACATGTCATTCATGGCAAGGTGGGGTACTTATTCAATAGATGTTACCTTTTTCCAGTAGTAAAAAAAACAATATCGAGAGCAAAGCATTTTGGGTAATCTGCACCACTGGCTCAGCTGCAATGGGTCGCAAACCCAAAACCTTTTCAACTCAACCTTGCAACCGCTGCCTCTAGTGGAAGTGTATAACGTGGCTAAGGGTACCTTACTTCTTGCAAGAATTAGAGGCAGTGTGGGGGCAAAACTGGAATTGTGGACCAATACCACCTGTTGCTGAACCTATTCTCCCCAAGACTACTTCTGACTATATTTCATGTTGTTCCAATGTAAAGTTTTGGGTTAAGTTGTCACCCAACAATAACCACTCCTCGGATGGACCTCATAGGCTATGATAATGCCACTGCGATAGAATATCAGAAATCTGCTATTCAAACTGCTTGCAGTATCTCGCACAGCTTCTCGGCAAACTGTATTATTTTTTGTTACATTGGTATGTCTAGCAGTTCGCCCCCTACCTACCACTTTGGTGGATTCTTGATGACATGTCATTCATGGCAAGGTGGGGTACTTATTCAATAGATGTTCCCTTTTTCCAGTAGTAAAAAAAACAATATCGAGAGCAAAGCATTTTGGGTAATCTGCACCACTGGCTCAGCTGCAATGGGTCGCAAACCCAAAACCTTTTCATCTCAACCTTGCCACCGCTGCCTCTAGTGGAAGTGTATAACGTGGCTAAGGGTACCTTACTTCTTGCAAGAATTAGAGGCAATGTGTGGGGGCAAAACTGGAATTGTGGACCAATACCACCTGTTGCTGAACCTATTCTCCCCAAGACTACTTCTGACTATATTTCATGTTGTTCCAATGTAAAGTTTTGGGTTAAGTTGTCACCCAACAATAACCACTCCTCGGATGGACCTCATAGGCTATGATAATGCCACTGCGATAGAATATCAGAAATCTGCTATTCAAACTGCTTGCAGTATCTCGCACAGCTTCTCGGCAAACTGTATTATTTTTTGTTACATTGGTATGTCTAGCAGTTCGCCCCCTACCTAACACTGGTGGATTCTCGATTACATGTAATTAATGGCAAGGTGGGGTACTTGTTCAATAGATGTTCCCTTTTTTCCTGGACAAAACCAATATCGAGAGCAAAGCACTTTGGGTAATCAGCACCACTGGCTCAGCTGCAATGGGGGACGAACCCAAAACCTTTTCATGTAAATCTTGCCATAGCTGCCTCTAGAGGAGGCAAGACAAAGTGGGTCAAGTGGCTTTGGGTAACATACTACTTGCAACAATTCGAGGCAGTGTGGGGGCAAAGCTGAAATTGTGGGCCCAAACCCGCTGTTGCTGAGTTCATTCTCCCGAACCCTACTTCTGACACAGCATATACTACTGACACCTTTTTTCTGTTTCTACCTAGTTGCAAGATAATGTTCAAATGTCAGCTGAAGCATCAAAAAGGTTATAGAATAAATGAGTTGGATGCAGCCCATGTTTGGTCTTGTCACTATCTTCTCTTTCACATGTATAGCAGTCTCACATGAGACTATCAAAAATTGCCAAGGCTGACTATATTTCAAGTCATCCCAAGCGGGGTATTGGGTTAAGTTTTCAACCAGCAATAATCACGCCTCAGATGGACTTCATAGGCTATGATATCGCCTCTGCGAAAGAATGATATATTACAGCTACTCAAACTGTTTACAGTGTTTTGCACAGCTTCTCCTTTAACGGTAATATTGTGTTTTAACATTGCAATGTCTAGCAGTTCGCCCCTACCTACCACTTTGATGGATTCTTGATGACATGTCATTCATGGCAAGGTGGGGTACTTATTCAATAGATGTTACCTTTTTCCAGTAGTAAAAAAAACAATATCGAGAGCAAAGCATTTTGGGTAATCTGCACCACTGGCTCAGCTGCAATGGGTCGCAAACCCAAAACCTTTTCAACTCAACCTTGCCACCGCTGCCTCTAGTGGAAGTGTATAACGTGGCTAAGGGTACCTTACTTCTTGCAAGAATTAGAGGCAGTGTGGGGGCAAAACTGGAATTGTGGACCAATACCACCTGTTGCTGAACCTATTCTCCCCAAGACTACTTCTGACTATATTTCATGTTGTTCCAATGTAAAGTTTTGGGTTAAGTTGTCACCCAACAATAACCACTCCTCGGATGGACCTCATAGGCTATGATAATGCCACTGCGATAGAATATCAGAAATCTGCTATTCAAACTGCTTGCAGTATCTCGCACAGCTTCTCGGCAAACTGTATTATTTTTTGTTACATTGGTATGTCTAGCAGTTCGCCCCCTACCTACCACTTTGGTGGATTCTTGATGACATGTCATTCATGGCAAGGTGGGGTACTTATTCAATAGATGTTACCTTTTTCCAGTAGTAAAAAAAACAATATCGAGAGCAAAGCATTTTGGGTAATCTGCACCACTGGCTCAGCTGCAATGGGTCGCAAACCCAAAACCTTTTCAACTCAACCTTGCCACCGCTGCCTCTAGTGGAAGTGTATAACGTGGCTAAGGGTACCTTACTTCTTGCAAGAATTAGAGGCAGTGTGGGGGCAAAACTGGAATTGTGGACCAATACCACCTGTTGCTGAACCTATTCTCCCCAAGACTACTTCTGACTATATTTCATGTCGTTCCAATGTAAAGTTTTGGGTTAAGTTGTCACCCAACAATAACCACTCCTCGGATGGACCTCATAGGCTATGATAATGCCACTGCGATAGAATATCAGAAATCTGCTATTCAAACTGCTTGCAGTATCTCGCACAGCTTCTCGGCAAACTGTATTATTTTTTGTTACATTGGTATGTCTAGCAGTTCGCCCCCTACCTAACACTGGTGGATTCTCGATTACATGTAATTAATGGCAAGGTGGGGTACTTGTTCAATAGATGTTCCCTTTTTTCCTGGACAAAACCAATATCGAGAGCAAAGCACTTTGGGTAATCAGCACCACTGGCTCAGCTGCAATGGGGGACGAACCCAAAACCTTTTCATGTAAATCTTGCCATAGCTGCCTCTAGAGGAGGCAAGACAAAGTGGGTCAAGTGGCTTTGGGTAACATACTACTTGCAACAATTCGAGGCAGTGTGGGGGCAAAGCTGAAATTGTGGGCCCAAACCCGCTGTTGCTGAGTTCATTCTCCCGAACCCTACTTCTGACACAGCATATACTACTGACACCTTTTTTCTGTTTCTACCTAGTTGCAAGATAATGTTCAAATGTCAGCTGAAGCATCAAAAAGGTTATAGAATAAATGAGTTGGATGCAGCCCATGTTTGGTCTTGTCACTATCTTCTCTTTCACATGTATAGCAGTCTCACATGAGACTATCAAAAATTGCCAAGGCTGACTATATTTCAAGTCATCCCAAGCGGGGTATTGGGTTAAGTTTTCAACCAGCAATAATCACGCCTCAGATGGACTTCATAGGCTATGATATCGCCTCTGCGAAAGAATGATATATTACAGCTACTCAAACTGTTTACAGTGTTTTGCACAGCTTCTCCTTTAACGGTAATATTGTGTTTTAACATTGCAATGTCTAGCAGTTCGCCCCTACCTACCACTTTGATGGATTCTTGATGACATGTCATTCATGGCAAGGTGGGGTACTTATTCAATAGATGTTACCTTTTTCCAGTAGTAAAAAAAACAATATCGAGAGCAAAGCATTTTGGGTAATCTGCACCACTGGCTCAGCTGCAATGGGTCGCAAACCCAAAACCTTTTCAACTCAACCTTGCCACCGCTGCCTCTAGTGGAAGTGTATAACGTGGCTAAGGGTACCTTACTTCTTGCAAGAATTAGAGGCAGTGTGGGGGCAAAACTGGAATTGTGGACCAATACCACCTGTTGCTGAACCTATTCTCCCCAAGACTACTTCTGACTATATTTCATGTTGTTCCAATGTAAAGTTTTGGGTTAAGTTGTCACCCAACAATAACCACTCCTCGGATGGACCTCATAGGCTATGATAATGCCACTGCGATAGAATATCAGAAATCTGCTATTCAAACTGCTTGCAGTATCTCGCACAGCTTCTCGGCAAACTGTATTATTTTTTGTTACATTGGTATGTCTAGCAGTTCGCCCCCTACCTACCACTTTGGTGGATTCTTGATGACATGTCATTCATGGCAAGGTGGGGTACTTATTCAATAGATGTTACCTTTTTCCAGTAGTAAAAAAAACAATATCGAGAGCAAAGCATTTTGGGTAATCTGCACCACTGGCTCAGCTGCAATGGGTCGCAAACCCAAAACCTTTTCAACTCAACCTTGCCACCGCTGCCTCTAGTGGAAGTGTATAACGTGGCTAAGGGTACCTTACTTCTTGCAAGAATTAGAGGCAGTGTGGGGGCAAAACTGGAATTGTGGACCAATACCACCTGTTGCTGAACCTATTCTCCCCAAGACTACTTCTGACTATATTTCATGTCGTTCCAATGTAAAGTTTTGGGTTAAGTTGTCACCCAACAATAACCACTCCTCGGATGGACCTCATAGGCTATGATAATGCCACTGCGATAGAATATCAGAAATCTGCTATTCAAACTGCTTGCAGTATCTCGCACAGCTTCTCGGCAAACTGTATTATTTTTTGTTACATTGGTATGTCTAGCAGTTCGCCCCCTACCTAACACTGGTGGATTCTCGATTACATGTAATTAATGGCAAGGTGGGGTACTTGTTCAATAGATGTTCCCTTTTTTCCTGGACAAAACCAATATCGAGAGCAAAGCACTTTGGGTAATCAGCACCACTGGCTCAGCTGCAATGGGGGACGAACCCAAAACCTTTTCATGTAAATCTTGCCATAGCTGCCTCTAGAGGAGGCAAGACAAAGTGGGTCAAGTGGCTTTGGGTAACATACTACTTGCAACATTTCGAGGCAGTGTGGGGCAAAGCTGAAATTGTGGGCCCAAACCCGCTGTTGCTGAGTTCATTCTCCCGAACCCTACTTCTGACACAGCATATACTACTGACACCTTTTTTCTGTTTCTACCTAGTTGCAAGATAATGTTCAACTGTCAGCTGAAGCATCAAAAAGGTTATAGAATAAATGAGTTGGATGCAGGTTCTCTTGTCACTATGTATAGCAGTCTCACATGAGACTATCAAAAATTGCCAAGGCTGACTATATTTCAAGTCATCCCAAGCGGGGTATTGGGTTAAGTTTTCAACCAGCAATAATCACGCCTCAGATGGACTTCATAGGCTATGATATCGCCTCTGCGAAAGAATGATATATTACAGCTACTCAAACTGTTTACAGTGTTTTGCACAGCTTCTCCTTTAACGGTAATATTGTGTTTTAACATTGCAATGTCTAGCAGTTCGCCCCTACCTACCACTTTGATGGATTCTTGATGACATGTCATTCATGGCAAGGTGGGGTACTTATTCAATAGATGTTACCTTTTTCCAGTAGTAAAAAAAACAATATCGAGAGCAAAGCATTTTGGGTAATCTGCACCACTGGCTCAGCTGCAATGGGTCGCAAACCCAAAACCTTTTCAACTCAACCTTGCCACCGCTGCCTCTAGTGGAAGTGTATAACGTGGCTAAGGGTACCTTACTTCTTGCAAGAATTTAGAGGCAGTGTGGGGGCAAAACTGGAATTGTGGACCAATACCACCTGTTGCTGAACCTATTCTCCCCAAGACTACTTCTGACTATATTTCATGTTGTTCCAATGTAAAGTTTTGGGTTAAGTTGTCACCCAACAATAACCACTCCTCGGATGGACCTCATAGGCTATGATAATGCCACTGCGATAGAATATCAGAAATCTGCTATTCAAACTGCTTGCAGTATCTCGCACAGCTTCTCGGCAAACTGTATTATTTTTTGTTACATTGGTATGTCTAGCAGTTCGCCCCCTACCTACCACTTTGGTGGATTCTTGATGACATGTCATTCATGGCAAGGTGGGGTACTTATTCAATAGATGTTACCTTTTTCCAGTAGTAAAAAAAACAATATCGAGAGCAAAGCATTTTGGGTAATCTGCACCACTGGCTCAGCTGCAATGGGTCGCAAACCCAAAACCTTTTCAACTCAACCTTGCCACCGCTGCCTCTAGTGGAAGTGTATAACGTGGCTAAGGGTACCTTACTTCTTGCAAGAATTAGAGGCAGTGTGGGGGCAAAACTGGAATTGTGGACCAATACCACCTGTTGCTGAACCTATTCTCCCCAAGACTACTTCTGACTATATTTCATGTCGTTCCAATGTAAAGTTTTGGGTTAAGTTGTCACCCAACAATAACCACTCCTCGGATGGACCTCATAGGCTATGATAATGCCACTGCGATAGAATATCAGAAATCTGCTATTCAAACTGCTTGCAGTATCTCGCACAGCTTCTCGGCAAACTGTATTATTTTTTGTTACATTGGTATGTCTAGCAGTTCGCCCCCTACCTAACACTGGTGGATTCTCGATTACATGTAATTAATGGCAAGGTGGGGTACTTGTTCAATAGATGTTCCCTTTTTTCCTGGACAAAACCAATATCGAGAGCAAAGCACTTTGGGTAATCAGCACCACTGGCTCAGCTGCAATGGGGGACGAACCCAAACCTTTTCATGTAAATCTTGCCATAGCTGCCTCTAGAGGAGGCAAGACAAAGTGGGTCAAGTGGCTTTGGGTAACATACTACTTGCAACAATTCGAGGCAGTGTGGGGCAAAGCTGAAATTGTGGGCCCAAACCCGCTGTTGCTGAGTTCATTCTCCCGAACCCTACTTCTGACACAGCATATACTACTGACACCTTTTTTCTGTTTCTACCTAGTTGCAAGATAATGTTCAACTGTCAGCTGAAGCATCAAAAAGGTTATAGAATAAATGAGTTGGATGCAGCCCATGTTTGGTCTTGTCACTATCTTCTCTTTCACATGTATAGCAGTCTCACATGAGACTATCAAAAATTGCCAAGGCTGACTATATTTCAAGTCATCCCAAGCGGGGTATTGGGTTAAGTTTTCAACCAGCAATAATCACGCCTCAGATGGACTTCATAGGCTATGATACCGCCTCTGCGAAAGAATGATATATTACAGCTACTCAAACTGTTTACAGTGTTTTGCACAGCTTCTCCTTTAACGGTAATATTGTGTTTTAACATTGCAATGTCTAGCAGTTCGCCCCTACCTACCACTTTGATGGATTCTTGATGACATGTCATTCATGGCAAGGTGGGGTACTTATTCAATAGATGTTACCTTTTTCCAGTAGTAAAAAAAACAATATCGAGAGCAAAGCATTTTGGGTAATCTGCACCACTGGCTCAGCTGCAATGGGTCGCAAACCCAAAACCTTTTCAACTCAACCTTGCCACCGCTGCCTCTAGTGGAAGTGTATAACGTGGCTAAGGGTACCTTACTTCTTGCAAGAATTAGAGGCAGTGTGGGGGCAAAACTGGAATTGTGGACCAATACCACCTGTTGCTGAACCTATTCTCCCCAAGACTACTTCTGACTATATTTCATGTTGTTCCAATGTAAAGTTTTGGGTTAAGTTGTCACCCAACAATAACCACTCCTCGGATGGACCTCATAGGCTATGATAATGCCACTGCGATAGAATATCAGAAATCTGCTATTCAAACTGCTTGCAGTATCTCGCACAGCTTCTCGGCAAACTGTATTATTTTTTGTTACATTGGTATGTCTAGCAGTTCGCCCCCTACCTACCACTTTGGTGGATTCTTGATGACATGTCATTCATGGCAAGGTGGGGTACTTATTCAATAGATGTTACCTTTTTCCAGTAGTAAAAAAAACAATATCGAGAGCAAAGCATTTTGGGTAATCTGCACCACTGGCTCAGCTGCAATGGGTCGCAAACCCAAAACCTTTTCAACTCAACCTTGCCACCGCTGCCTCTAGTGGAAGTGTATAACGTGGCTAAGGGTACCTTACTTCTTGCAAGAATTAGAGGCAGTGTGGGGGCAAAACTGGAATTGTGGACCAATACCACCTGTTGCTGAACCTATTCTCCCCAAGACTACTTCTGACTATATTTCATGTTGTTCCAATGTAAAGTTTTGGGTTAAGTTGTCACCCAACAATAACCACTCCTCGGATGGACCTCATAGGCTATGATAATGCCACTGCGATAGAATATCAGAAATCTGCTATTCAAACTGCTTGCAGTATCTCGCACAGCTTCTCGGCAAACTGTATTATTTTTTGTTACATTGGTATGTCTAGCAGTTCGCCCCCTACCTAACACTGGTGGATTCTCGATTACATGTAATTAATGGCAAGGTGGGGTACTTGTTCAATAGATGTTCCCTTTTTTCCTGGACAAAACCAATATCGAGAGCAAAGCACTTTGGGTAATCAGCACCACTGGCTCAGCTGCAATGGCGGACGAACCCAAAACCTTTTCATGTAAATCTTGCCATAGCTGCCTCTAGAGGAGGCAAGACAAAGTGGGTCAAGTGGCTTTGGGTAACATACTACTTGCAACAATTCGAGGCAGTGTGGGGGCAAAGCTGAAATTGTGGGCCCAAACCCGCTGTTGCTGAGTTCATTTTCCCGAACCCTACTTCTGACACAGCATATACTACTGACACCTTTTTTCTGTTTCTACCTAGTTGCAAGATAATGTTCAACTGTCAGCTGAAGCATCAAAAAGGTTATAGAATAAATGAGTTGGATGCAGCCCATGTTTGGTCTTGTCACTATCTTCTCTTTCACATGTATAGCAGTCTCACATGAGACTATCAAAAATTGCCAAGGCTGACTATATTTTAAGTCATCCCAAGCGGGGTATTGGGTTAAGTTTTCAACCAGCAATAATCACGCCTCAGATGGACTTCATAGGCTATGATATCACCTCTGCGAAAGAATGATATATTACAGCTACTCAAACTGTTTACAGTGTTTTGCACAGCTTCTCCTTTAACGGTAATATTGTGTTTTAACATTGCAATGTCTAGCAGTTCGCCCCTACCTACCACTTTGATGGATTCTTGATGACATGTCATTCATGGCAAGGTGGGGTACTTATTCAATAGATGTTACCTTTTTCCAGTAGTAAAAAAAACAATATCGAGAGCAAAGCATTTTGGGTAATCTGCACCACTGGCTCAGCTGCAATGGGTCGCAAACCCAAAACCTTTTCAACTCAACCTTGCCATTGCTGCCTCTAGTGGAAGTGTATAACGTGGCTAAGGGTACCTTACTTCTTGCAAGAATTAGAGGCAGTGTGGGGGCAAAACTGGAATTGTGGACCAATACCACCTGTTGCTGAACCTATTCTCCCCAAGACTATTTCTGACTATATTTCATGTTGTTCCAATGTAAAGTTTTGGGTTAAGTTGTCACCCAACAATAACCACTCCTCGGATGGACCTCATAGGCTATGATAATGCCACTGCGATAGAATATCAGAAATCTGCTATTCAAACTGCTTGCAGTATCTCGCACAGCTTCTCGGCAAACTGTATTATTTTTTGTTACATTGGTATGTCTAGCAGTTCGCCCCCTACCTACCACTTTGGTGGATTCTTGATGACATGTCATTCATGGCAAGGTGGGGTACTTATTCAATAGATGTTACCTTTTTCCAGTAGTAAAAAAAACAATATCGAGAGCAAAGCATTTTGGGTAATCTGCACCACTGGCTCAGCTGCAATGGGTCGCAAACCCAAAACCTTTTCAACTCAACCTTGCCACCGCTGCCTCTAGTGGAAGTGTATAACGTGGCTAAGGGTACCTTACTTCTTGCAAGAATTAGAGGCAGTGTGGGGGCAAAACTGGAATTGTGGACCAATACCACCTGTTGCTGAACCTATTCTCCCCAAGACTACTTCTGACTATATTTCATGTCGTTCCAATGTAAAGTTTTGGGTTAAGTTGTCACCCAACAATAACCACTCCTCGGATGGACCTCATAGGCTATGATAATGCCACTGCGATAGAATATCAGAAATCTGCTATTCAAACTGCTTGCAGTATCTCGCACAGCTTCTCGGCAAACTGTATTATTTTTTGTTACATTGGTATGTCTAGCAGTTCGCCCCCTACCTAACACTGGTGGATTCTCGATTACATGTAATTAATGGCAAGGTGGGGTACTTGTTCAATAGATCTTCCCTTTTTTCCTGGACAAAACCAATATCGAGAGCAAAGCACTTTGGGTAATCAGCACCACTGGCTCAGCTTGCAATGGGGGACGAACCCAAAACCTTTTCATGTAAATCTTGCCATAGCTGCCTCTAGAGGAGGCAAGACAAAGTGGGTCAAGTGGCTTTGGGTAACATACTACTTGCAACAATTCGAGGCAGTGTGGGGGCAAAGCTGAAATTGTGGGCCCAAACCCGCTGTTGCTGAGTTCATTCTCCCGAACCCTACTTCTGACACAGCATATACTACTGACACCTTTTTTCTGTTTCTACCTAGTTGCAAGATAATGTTCAAATGTCAGCTGAAGCATCAAAAAGGTTATAGAATAAATGAGTTGGATGCAGCCCATGTTTGGTCTTGTCACTATCTTCTCTTTCACATGTATAGCAGTCTCACATGAGACTATCAAAAATTGCCAAGGCTGACTATATTTCAAGTCATCCCAAGCGGGGTATTGGGTTAAGTTTTCAACCAGCAATAGTCACGCCTCAGATGGACTTCATAGGCTATGATATCGCCTCTGCGAAAGAATGATATATTACAGCTACTCAAACTGTTTACAGTGTTTTGCACAGCTTCTCCTTTAACGGTAATATTGTGTTTTAACATTGCAATGTCTAGCAGTTCGCCCCTACCTACCACTTTGATGGATTCTTGATGACATGTCATTCATGGCAAGGTGGGGTACTTATTCAATAGATGTTACCTTTTTCCAGTAGTAAAAAAAACAATATCGAGAGCAAAGCATTTTGGGTAATCTGCACCACTGGCTCAGCTGCAATGGGTCGCAAACCCAAAACCTTTTCAACTCAACCTTGCCACCGCTGCCTCTAGTGGAAGTGTATAACGTGGCTAAGGGTACCTTACTTCTTGCAAGAATTAGAGGCAGTGTGGGGGCAAAACTGGAATTGTGGACCAATACCACCTGTTGCTGAACCTATTCTCCCCAAGACTACTTCTGACTATATTTCATGTTGTTCCAATGTAAAGTTTTGGGTTAAGTTGTCACCCAACAATAACCACTCCTCGGATGGACCTCATAGGCTATGATAATGCCACTGCGATAGAATATCAGAAATCTGCTATTCAAACTGCTTGCAGTATCTCGCACAGCTTCTCGGCAAACTGTATTATTTTTTGTTACATTGGTATGTCTAGCAGTTCGCCCCCTACCTACCACTTTGGTGGATTCTTGATGACATGTCATTCATGGCAAGGTGGGGTACTTATTCAATAGATGTTACCTTTTTCCAGTAGTAAAAAAAACAATATCGAGAGCAAAGCATTTTGGGTAATCTGCACCACTGGCTCAGCTGCAATGGGTCGCAAACCCAAAACCTTTTCAACTCAACCTTGCCACCGCTGCCTCTAGTGGAAGTGTATAACGTGGCTAAGGGTACCTTACTTCTTGCAAGAATTAGAGGCAGTGTGGGGGCAAAACTGGAATTGTGGACCAATACCACCTGTTGCTGAACCTATTCTCCCCAAGACTACTTCTGACTATATTTCATGTCGTTCCAATGTAAAGTTTTGGGTTAAGTTGTCACCCAACAATAACCACTCCTCGGATGGACCTCATAGGCTATGATAATGCCACTGCGATAGAATATCAGAAATCTGCTATTCAAACTGCTTGCAGTATCTCGCACAGCTTCTCGGCAAACTGTATTATTTTTTGTTACATTGGTATGTCTAGCAGTTCGCCCCCTACCTAACACTGGTGGATTCTCGATTACATGTAATTAATGGCAAGGTGGGGTACTTGTTCAATAGATGTTCCCTTTTTTCCTGGACAAAACCAATATCGAGAGCAAAGCACTTTGGGTAATCAGCACCACTGGCTCAGCTGCAATGGGGGACGAACCCAAAACCTTTTCATGTAAATCTTGCCATAGCTGCCTCTAGAGGAGGCAAGACAAAGTGGGTCAAGTGGCTTTGGGTAACATACTACTTGCAACAATTCGAGGCAGTGTGGGGGCAAAGCTGAAATTGTGGGCCCAAACCCGCTGTTGCTGAGTTCATTCTCCCGAACCCTACTTCTGACACAGCATATACTACTGACACCTTTTTTCTGTTTCTACCTAGTTGCAAGATAATGTTCAACTGTCAGCTGAAGCATCAAAAAGGTTATAGAATAAATGAGTTGGATGCAGCTTCTCTTTCACATGTATAGCAGTCTCACATGAGACTATCAAAAATTGCCAAGGCTGACTATATTTCAAGTCATCCCAAGCGGGGTATTGGGTTAAGTTTTCAACCAGCAATAATCACGCCTCAGATGGACTTCATAGGCTATGATATCGCCTCTGCGAAAGAATGATATATTACAGCTACTCAAAATGTTTACAGTGTTTTGCACAGCTTCTCCTTTAACGGTAATATTGTGTTTTAACATTGCAATGTCTAGCAGTTCGCCCCTACCTACCACTTTGATGGATTCTTGATGACATGTCATTCATGGCAAGGTGGGGTACTTATTCAATAGATGTTACCTTTTTCCAGTAGTAAAAAAAACAATATCGAGAGCAAAGCATTTTGGGTAATCTGCACCACTGGCTCAGCTGCAATGGGTCGCAAACCCAAAACCTTTTCAACTCAACCTTGCCACCGCTGCCTCTAGTGGAAGTGTATAACGTGGCTAAGGGTACCTTACTTCTTGCAAGAATTTAGAGGCAGTGTGGGGGCAAAACTGGAATTGTGGACCAATACCACCTGTTGCTGAACCTATTCTCCCCAAGACTACTTCTGACTATATTTCATGTTGTTCCAATGTAAAGTTTTGGGTTAAGTTGTCACCCAACAATAACCACTCCTCGGATGGACCTCATAGGCTATGATAATGCCACTGCGATAGAATATCAGAAATCTGCTATTCAAACTGCTTGCAGTATCTCGCACAGCTTCTCGGCAAACTGTATTATTTTTTGTTACATTGGTATGTCTAGCAGTTCGCCCCCTACCTACCACTTTGGTGGATTCTTGATGACATGTCATTCATGGCAAGGTGGGGTACTTATTCAATAGATGTTACCTTTTTCCAGTAGTAAAAAAAACAATATCGAGAGCAAAGCATTTTGGGTAATCTGCACCACTGGCTCAGCTGCAATGGGTCGCAAACCCAAAACCTTTTCAACTCAACCTTGCCACCGCTGCCTCTAGTGGAAGTGTATAACGTGGCTAAGGGTACCTTACTTCTTGCAAGAATTAGAGGCAGTGTGGGGGCAAAACTGGAATTGTGGACCAATACCACCTGTTGCTGAACCTATTCTCCCCAAGACTACTTCTGACTATATTTCATGTCGTTCCAATGTAAAGTTTTGGGTTAAGTTGTCACCCAACAATAACCACTCCTCGGATGGACCTCATAGGCTATGATAATGCCACTGCGATAGAATATCAGAAATCTGCTATTCAAACTGCTTGCAGTATCTCGCACAGCTTCTCGGCAAACTGTATTATTTTTTGTTACATTGGTATGTCTAGCAGTTCGCCCCCTACCTAACACTGGTGGATTCTCGATTACATGTAATTAATGGCAAGGTGGGGTACTTGTTCAATAGATGTTCCCTTTTTTCCTGGACAAAACCAATATCGAGAGCAAAGCACTTTGGGTAATCAGCACCACTGGCTCAGCTGCAATGGGGGACGAACCCAAACCTTTTCATGTAAATCTTGCCATAGCTGCCTCTAGAGGAGGCAAGACAAAGTGGGTCAAGTGGCTTTGGGTAACATACTACTTGCAACAATTCGAGGCAGTGTGGGGCAAAGCTGAAATTGTGGGCCCAAACCCGCTGTTGCTGAGTTCATTCTCCCGAACCCTACTTCTGACACAGCATATACTACTGACACCTTTTTTCTGTTTCTACCTAGTTGCAAGATAATGTTCAACTGTCAGCTGAAGCATCAAAAAGGTTATAGAATAAATGAGTTGGATGCAGCCCATGTTTGGTCTTGTCACTATCTTCTCTTTCACATGTATAGCAGTCTCACATGAGACTATCAAAAATTGCCAAGGCTGACTATATTTCAAGTCATCCCAAGCGGGGTATTGGGTTAAGTTTTCAACCAGCAATAATCACGCCTCAGATGGACTTCATAGGCTATGATACCGCCTCTGCGAAAGAATGATATATTACAGCTACTCAAACTGTTTACAGTGTTTTGCACAGCTTCTCCTTTAACGGTAATATTGTGTTTTAACATTGCAATGTCTAGCAGTTCGCCCCTACCTACCACTTTGATGGATTCTTGATGACATGTCATTCATGGCAAGGTGGGGTACTTATTCAATAGATGTTACCTTTTTCCAGTAGTAAAAAAAACAATATCGAGAGCAAAGCATTTTGGGTAATCTGCACCACTGGCTCAGCTGCAATGGGTCGCAAACCCAAAACCTTTTCAACTCAACCTTGCCACCGCTGCCTCTAGTGGAAGTGTATAACGTGGCTAAGGGTACCTTACTTCTTGCAAGAATTAGAGGCAGTGTGGGGGCAAAACTGGAATTGTGGACCAATACCACCTGTTGCTGAACCTATTCTCCCCAAGACTACTTCTGACTATATTTCATGTTGTTCCAATGTAAAGTTTTGGGTTAAGTTGTCACCCAACAATAACCACTCCTCGGATGGACCTCATAGGCTATGATAATGCCACTGCGATAGAATATCAGAAATCTGCTATTCAAACTGCTTGCAGTATCTCGCACAGCTTCTCGGCAAACTGTATTATTTTTTGTTACATTGGTATGTCTAGCAGTTCGCCCCCTACCTATCACTTTGGTGGATTCTTGATGACATGTCATTCATGGCAAGGTGGGGTACTTATTCAATAGATGTTACCTTTTTCCAGTAGTAAAAAAAACAATATCGAGAGCAAAGCATTTTGGGTAATCTGCACCACTGGCTCAGCTGCAATGGGTCGCAAACCCAAAACCTTTTCAACTCAACCTTGCCACCGCTGCCTCTAGTGGAAGTGTATAACGTGGCTAAGGGTACCTTACTTCTTGCAAGAATTAGAGGCAGTGTGGGGGCAAAACTGGAATTGTGGACCAATACCACCTGTTGCTGAACCTATTCTCCCCAAGACTACTTCTGACTATATTTCATGTCGTTCCAATGTAAAGTTTTGGGTTAAGTTGTCACCCAACAATAACCACTCCTCGGATGGACCTCATAGGCTATGATAATGCCACTGCGATAGAATATCAGAAATCTGCTATTCAAACTGCTTGCAGTATCTCGCACAGCTTCTCGGCAAACTGTATTATTTTTTGTTACATTGGTATGTCTAGCAGTTCGCCCCCTACCTAACACTGGTGGATTCTCGATTACATGTAATTAATGGCAAGGTGGGGTACTTGTTCAATAGATGTTCCCTTTTTTCCTGGACAAAACCAATATCGAGAGCAAAGCACTTTGGGTAATCAGCACCACTGGCTCAGCTGCAATGGGGGACGAACCCAAAACCTTTTCATGTAAATCTTGCCATAGCTGCCTCTAGAGGAGGCAAGAGTGGGTCAAGTGGCTTTGGGTAACATACTACTTGCAACATTTCGAGGCAGTGTGGGGGCAAAGCTGAAATTGTGGGCCCAAACCCGCTGTTGCTGAGTTCATTCTCCCGAACCCTACTTCTGACACAGCATATACTACTGACACCTTTTTTCTGTTTCTACCTAGTTGCAAGATAATGTTCAACTGTCAGCTGAAGCATCAAAAAGGTTATAGAATAAATGAGTTGGATGCAGCCCATGTTTGGTCTTGTCACTATCTTCTCTTTCACATGTATAGCAGTCTCACATGAGACTATCAAAAATTGCCAAGGCTGACTATATTTTAAGTCATCCCAAGCGGGGTATTGGGTTAAGTTTTCAACCAGCAATAATCACGCCTCAGATGGACTTCATAGGCTATGATATCACCTCTGCGAAAGAATGATATATTACAGCTACTCAAACTGTTTACAGTGTTTTGCACAGCTTCTCCTTTAACGGTAATATTGTGTTTTAACATTGCAATGTCTAGCAGTTCGCCCCTACCTACCACTTTGATGGATTCTTGATGACATGTCATTCATGGCAAGGTGGGGTACTTATTCAATAGATGTTACCTTTTTCCAGTAGTAAAAAAAACAATATCGAGAGCAAAGCATTTTGGGTAATCTGCACCACTGGCTCAGCTGCAATGGGTCGCAAACCCAAAACCTTTTCAACTCAACCTTGCCACCGCTGCCTCTAGTGGAAGTGTATAACGTGGCTAAGGGTACCTTACTTCTTGCAAGAATTAGAGGCAGTGTGGGGGCAAAACTGGAATTGTGGACCAATACCACCTGTTGCTGAACCTATTCTCCCCAAGACTACTTCTGACTATATTTCATGTTGTTCCAATGTAAAGTTTTGGGTTAAGTTGTCACCCAACAATAACCACTCCTCGGATGGACCTCATAGGCTATGATAATGCCACTGCGATAGAATATCAGAAATCTGCAATTCAAACTGCTTGCAGTATCTCGCACAGCTTCTCGGCAAACTGTATTATTTTTTGTTACATTGGTATGTCTAGCAGTTCGCCCCCTACCTACCACTTTGGTGGATTCTTGATGACATGTCATTCATAGCAAGGTGGGGTACTTATTCAATAGATGTTACCTTTTTCCAGTAGTAAAAAAAACAATATCGAGAGCAAAGCATTTTGGGTAATCTGCACCACTGGCTCAGCTGCAATGGGTCGCAAACCCAAAACCTTTTCAACTCAACCTTGCCACCGCTGCCTCTAGTGGAAGTGTATAACGTGGCTAAGGGTACCTTACTTCTTGCAAGAATTAGAGGCAGTGTGGGGGCAAAACTGGAATTGTGGACCAATACCACCTGTTGCTGAACCTATTCTCCCCAAGACTACTTCTGACTATATTTCATGTCGTTCCAATGTAAAGTTTTGGGTTAAGTTGTCACCCAACAATAACCACTCCTCGGATGGACCTCATAGGCTATGATAATGCCACTGCGATAGAATATCAGAAATCTGCTATTCAAACTGCTTGCAGTATCTCGCACAGCTTCTCGGCAAACTGTATTATTTTTTGTTACATTGGTATGTCTAGCAGTTCGCCCCCTACCTAACACTGGTGGATTCTCGATTACATGTAATTAATGGCAAGGTGGGGTACTTATTCAATAGATGTTACCTTTTTCCAGTAGTAAAAAAAACAATATCGAGAGCAAAGCACTTTGGGTAATCAGCACCGCTGGCTCAGCTGCAATGGGGGACGAACCCAAAACCTTTTCATGTAAATCTTGCCATAGCTGCCTCTAGAGGAGGCAAGACAAAGTGGGTCAAGTGGCTTTGGGTAACATACTACTTGCAACAATTCGAGGCAGTGTGGGGGCAAAGCTGAAATTGTGGGCCCAAACCCGCTGTTGCTGAGTTCATTCTCCCGAACCCTACTTCTGACACAGCATATACTACTGACACCTTTTTTCTGTTTCTACCTAGTTGCAAGATAATGTTCAACTGTCAGCTGAAGCATCAAAAAGGTTATAGAATAAATGAGTTGGATGCAGCCCATGTTTGGTCTTGTCACTGTCTTCTCTTTCACATGTATAGCAGTCTCACATGAGACTATCAAAAATTGCCAAGGCTGACTATATTTCAAGTCATCCCAAGCGGGGTATTGGGTTAAGTTTTCAACCAGCAATAATCACGCCTCAGATGGACTTCATAGGCTATGATATCGCCTCTGCGAAAGAATGATATGTTACAGCTACTCAAACTGTTTACAGTGTTTTGCACAGCTTCTCCTTTAACGGTAATATTGTGTTTTAACATTGCAATGTCTAGCAGTTCGCCCCTACCTACCACTTTGATGGATTCTTGATGACATGTCATTCATGGCAAGGTGGGGTACTTATTCAATAGATGTTACCTTTTTCCAGTAGTAAAAAAAACAATATCGAGAGCAAAGCATTTTGGGTAATCTGCACCACTGGCTCAGCTGCAATGGGTCGCAAACCCAAAACCTTTTCAACTCAACCTTGCCACCGCTGCCTCTAGTGGAAGTGTATAACGTGGCTAAGGGTACCTTACTTCTTGCAAGAATTAGAGGCAGTGTGGGGGCAAAACTGGAATTGTGGACCAATACCACCTGTTGCTGAACCTATTCTCCCCAAGACTACTTCTGACTATATTTCATGTTGTTCCAATGTAAAGTTTTGGGTTAAGTTGTCACCCAACAATAACCACTCCTCGGATGGCCCTCATAGGCTATGATAATGCCACTGCGATAGAATATCAGAAATCTGCTATTCAAACTGCTTGCAGTATCTCGCACAGCTTCTCGGCAAACTGTATTATTTTTTGTTACATTGGTATGTCTAGCAGTTCGCCCCCTACCTACCACTTTGGTGGATTCTTGATGACATGTCATTCATGGCAAGGTGGGGTACTTATTCAATAGATGTTACCTTTTTCCAGTAGTAAAAAAAACAATATCGAGAGCAAAGCATTTTGGGTAATCTGCACCACTGGCTCAGCTGCAATGGGTCGCAAACCCAAAACCTTTTCAACTCAACCTTGCCACTGCTGCCTCTAGTGGAAGTGTATAACGTGGCTAAGGGTACCTTACTTCTTGCAAGAATTAGAGGCAGTGTGGGGGCAAAACTGGAATTGTGGACCAATACCACCTGTTGCTGAACCTATTCTCCCCAAGACTACTTCTGACTATATTTCATGTCGTTCCAATGTAAAGTTTTGGGTTAAGTTGTCACCCAACAATAACCACTCCTCGGATGGACCTCATAGGCTATGATAATGCCACTGCGATAGAATATCAGAAATCTGCTATTCAAACTGCTTGCAGTATCTCGCACAGCTTCTCGGCAAACTGTATTATTTTTTGTTACATTGGTATGTCTAGCAGTTCGCCCCCTACCTAACACTGGTGGATTCTCGATTACATGTAATTAATGGCAAGGTGGGGTACTTGTTCAATAGATGTTCCCTTTTTTCCTGGACAAAACCAATATCGAGAGCAAAGCACTTTGGGTAATCAGCACCACTGGCTCAGCTGCAATGGGGGACGAACCCAAAACCTTTTCATGTAAATCTTGCCATAGCTGCCTCTAGAGGAGGCAAGACAAAGTGGGTCAAGTGGCTTTGGGTAACATACTACTTGCAACAATTCGAGGCAGTGTGGGGGCAAAGCTGAAATTGTGGGCCCAAACCCGCTGTTGCTGAGTTCATTCTCCCGAACCCTACTTCTGACACAGCATATACTACTGACACCTTTTTTCTGTTTCTACCTAGTTGCAAGATAATGTTCAACTGTCAGCTGAAGCATCAAAAAGGTTATAGTTGAGTTGGCTGCAGCCCATGTTTGGTCTTGTCAATATCTTCTCTTTCACATGTATAGCAGTCTCACATGAGACTATCAAAAATTGCCAAGGCTGACTATATTTCAAGTCATCCCAAGTGGGGTATTGGGTTAAGTTTTCAACCAGCAATAATCACGCCTCAGATGGACTTCATAGGCTATGATATCGCCTCTGCGAAAGAATGATATATTACAGCTACTCAAACTGTTTGCAGTGTTTTGCACAGCTTCTCCTTTAACGGTAATATTGTGTTTTAACATTGCAATGTCTAGCAGTTCGCCCCCTACCTACCACTTTGGTGGATTCTTGATGACATGTCATTCATGGCAAGGTGGGGTACTTATTCAATAGATGTTACCTTTTTCCAGTAGTAAAAAAAACAATATCGAGAGCAAAGCATTTTGGGTAATCTGCACCACTGGCTCAGCTGCAATGGGTCGAAAACCCAAAACCTTTTCAACTCAACCTTGCCACCGCTGCCTCTAGTGGAAGTGTATAACGTGGCTAAGGGTACCTTACTTCTTGCAAGAATTAGAGGCAGTGTGGGGGCAAAACTGGAATTGTGGACCAATACCACCTGTTGCTGAACCTATTCTCCCCAAGACTACTTCTGACTATATTTCATGTTGTTCCAATGTAAAGTTTTGGGTTAAGTTGTCACCCAACAATAACCACTCCTCGGATGGACCTCATAGGCTATGATAATGCCACTGCGATAGAATATCAGAAATCTGCTATTCAAACTGCTTGCAGTATCTCGCACAGCTTCTCGGCAAACTGTATTATTTTTTGTGACATTGGTATGTCTAGCAGTTCGCCCCCTACCTACCGCTTTGGTGGATTCTTGATGACATGTCATTCATGGCAAGGTGGGGTACTTATTCAATAGATGTTACCTTTTTCCAGTAGTAAAAAAAACAATATCGAGAGCAAAGCATTTTGGGTAATCTGCACCACTGGCTCAGCTGCAATGGGTCGCAAACCCAAAACCTTTTCAACTCAACCTTGCCACCGCTGCCTCTAGTGGAAGTGTATAACGTGGCTAAGGGTACCTTACTTCTTGCAAGAATTAGAGGCAGTGTGGGGACAAAACTGGAATTGTGGACCAATACCACCTGTTGCTGAACCTATTCTCCCCAAGACTACTTCTGATTATATTTCATGTCGTTCCAATGTAAAGTTTTGGTTTAAGTTGTCACCCAACAATAACCACTCCTCGGATGGACCTCATAGGCTATGATAATGCCACTGCGATAGAATATCAGAAATCTGCTATTCAAACTGCTTGCAGTATCTCGCACAGCTTCTCGGCAAACTGTATTCTTTTTTGTTACATTGGTATGTCTAGCAGTTCGCCCCCTACCTAACACTGGTGGATTCTCGATTACATGTAATTAATGGCAAGGTGGGGTACTTGTTCAATAGATGTTCCCTTTTTTCCTGGACAAAACCAATATCGAGAGCAAAGCACTTTGGGTAATCAGCACCGCTGGCTCAGCTGCAATGGGGGACGAACCCAAAACCTTTTAATGTAAATCTTGCCATAGCTGCCTCTAGAGGAGGCAAGACAAAGTGGGTCAAGTGGCTTTGGGTAACATACTACTTGCAACAATTCGAGGCAGTGTGGGGGCAAAGCTGAAATTGTGGGCCCAAACCCGCTGTTGCTGAGTTCATTCTCCCGAACCCTACTTCTGACACAGCATATACTACTGACACCGTTTTTCTGTTTCTACCTAGTTGCAAGATAATGTTCAACTGTCAGCTGAAGCATCAAAAAGGTTATAGAATAAATGAGTTGGATGCAGCCCATGTTTGGTCTTGTCACTATCTTCTCTTTCACATGTATAGCAGTCTCACATGAGACTATCAAAAATTGCCAAGGCTGACTATATTTCAAGTCATCCCAAGTGGGGTATTGGGTTAAGTTTTCAACCAGCAATAATCACGCCTCAGATGGACTTCATAGGCTATGATATCGCCTCTGCGAAAGAATGATATATTACAGCTACTCAAACTGTTTACAGTGTTTTGCACAGCTTCTCCTTTAACGGTAATATTGTGTTTTAACATTGCAATGTCTAGCAGTTCGCCCCCTACCTACCACTTTGGTGGATTCTTGATGACATGTCATTCATGGCAAGGTGGGGTACTTATTCAATAGATGTTACCTTTTTCCAGTAGTAAAAAAAACAATATCGAGAGCAAAGCATTTTGGGTAATCTGCACCACTGGCTCAGCTGCAATGGGTCGCAAACCCAAAACCTTTTCAACTCAACCTTGCCACCGCTGCCTCTAGTGGGAGTGTATAACGTGGCTAAGGGTACCTTACTTCTTGCAAGAATTAGAGGCAGTGTGGGGACAAAACTGGAATTGTGGACCAATACCACCTGTTGCTGAACCTATTCTCCCCAAGACTACTTCTGATTATATTTCATGTCGTTCCAATGTAAAGTTTTGGTTTAAGTTGTCACCCAACAATAACCACTCCTCGGATGGACCTCATAGGCTATGATAATGCCACTGCGATAGAATATCAGAAATCTGCTATTCAAACTGCTTGCAGTATCTCGCACAGCTTCTCGGCAAACTGTATTATTTTTTGTTACATTGGTATGTCTAGCAGTTCGCCCCCTACCTAACACTGGTGGATTCTCGATTACATGTAATTAATGGCAAGGTGGGGTACATGTTCAATAGATGTTCCCTTTTTTCCTGGACAAAACCAATATCGAGAGCAAAGCACTTTGGGTAATCAGCACCACTGGCTCAGCTGCAATGGGGGACGAACCCAAAACCTTTTCATGTAAATCTTGCCATAGCTGCCTCTAGAGGAGGCAAGAGTGGGTCAAGTGGCTTTGGGTAACATACTACTTGCAACATTTCGAGGCAGTGTGGGGGCAAAGCTGAAATTGTGGACCCAAGCCCGCTGTTGCTGAGTTCATTCTCCCGAACCCTACTTCTGACACAGCATATACTACTGACAACTTTTTTCTGTTTCTACCTAGTTGCAAGATAATGTTCAACTGTCAGCTGAAGCATCAAAAAGGTTATAGAATAAATGAGTTGGATGCAGCCCATGTTTGGTCTTGTCACTATCTTCTCTTTCACATGTATAGCAGTCTCACATGAGACTATCAAAAATTGCCAAGGCTGACTATATTTTAAGTCATCCCAAGCGGGGTATTGGGTTAAGTTTTCAACCAGCAATAATCACGCCTCAGATGGACTTCATAGGCTATGATATCACCTCTGCGAAAGAATGATATATTACAGCTACTCAAACTGTTTACAGTGTTTTGCACAGCTTCTCCTTTAACGGTAATTTGTGTTTTAACATTGCAATGTCTAGCAGTTCGCCCCTACCTACCACTTTGATGGATTCTTGATGACATGTCATTCATGGCAAGGTGGGGTACTTATTCAATAGATGTTACCTTTTTCCAGTAGTAAAAAAAACAATATCGAGAGCAAAGCATTTTGGGTAATCTGCACCACTGGCTCAGCTGCAATGGGTCGCAAACCCAAAACCTTTTCAACTCAACCTTGCCACCGCTGCCTCTAGTGGAAGTGTATAACGTGGCTAAGGGTACCTTACTTCTTGCAAGAATTAGAGGCAGTGTGGGGACAAAACTGGAATTGTGGACCAATACCACCTGTTGCTGAACCTATTCTCCCCAAGACTACTTCTGATTATATTTCATGTCGTTCCAATGTAAAGTTTTGGTTTAAGTTGTCACCCAACAATAACCACTCCTCGGATGGACCTCATAGGCTATGATAATGCCACTGCGATAGAATATCAGAAATCTGCTATTCAAACTGCTTGCAGTATCTCGCACAGCTTCTCGGCAAACTGTATTCTTTTTTGTTACATTGGTATGTCTAGCAGTTCGCCCCCTACCTAACACTGGTGGATTCTCGATTACATGTAATTAATGGCAAGGTGGGGTACTTGTTCAATAGATGTTCCCTTTTTTCCTGGACAAAACCAATATCGAGAGCAAAGCACTTTGGGTAATCAGCACCACTGGCTCAGCTGCAATGGGGGACGAACCCAAAACCTTTTAATGTAAATCTTGCCATAGCTGCCTCTAGAGGAGGCAAGACAAAGTGGGTCAAGTGGCTTTGGGTAACATACTACTTGCAACAATTCGAGGCAGTGTGGGGGCAAAGCTGAAATTGTGGGCCCAAACCCGCTGTTGCTGAGTTCATTCTCCCGAACCCTACTTCTGACACAGCATATACTACTGACACCGTTTTTCTGTTTCTACCTAGTTGCAAGATAATGTTCAACTGTCAGCTGAAGCATCAAAAAGGTTATAGAATAAATGAGTTGGATGCAGCCCATGTTTGGTCTTGTCACTATCTTCTCTTTCACATGTATAGCAGTCTCACATGAGACTATCAAAAATTGCCAAGGCTGACTATATTTCAAGTCATCCCAAGTGGGGTATTGGGTTAAGTTTTCAACCAGCAATAATCACGCCTCAGATGGACTTCATAGGCTATGATATCGCCTCTGCGAAAGAATGATATATTACAGCTACTCAAACTGTTTACAGTGTTTTGCACAGCTTCTCCTTTAACGGTAATATTGTGTTTTAACATTGCAATGTCTAGCAGTTCGCCCCCTACCTACCACTTTGGTGGATTCTTGATGACATGTCATTCATGGCAAGGTGGGGTACTTATTCAATAGATGTTACCTTTTTCCAGTAGTAAAAAAAACAATATCGAGAGCAAAGCATTTTGGGTAATCTGCACCACTGGCTCAGCTGCAATGGGTCGCAAACCCAAAACCTTTTCAACTCAACCTTGCCACCGCTGCCTCTAGTGGAAGTGTATAACGTGGCTAAGGGTACCTTACTTCTTGCAAGAATTAGAGGCAGTGTGGGGACAAAACTGGAATTGTGGACCAATACCACCTGTTGCTGAACCTATTCTCCCCAAGACTACTTCTGATTATATTTCATGTCGTTCCAATGTAAAGTTTTGGTTTAAGTTGTCACCCAACAATAACCACTCCTCGGATGGACCTCATAGGCTATGATAATGCCACTGCGATAGAATATCAGAAATCTGCTATTCAAACTGCTTGCAGTATCTCGCACAGCTTCTCGGCAAACTGTATTATTTTTTGTTACATTGGTATGTCTAGCAGTTCGCCCCCTACCTAACACTGGTGGATTCTCGATTACATGTAATTAATGGCAAGGTGGGGTACATGTTCAATAGATGTTCCCTTTTTTCCTGGACAAAACCAATATCGAGAGCAAAGCACTTTGGGTAATCAGCACCACTGGCTCAGCTGCAATGGGGGACGAACCCAAAACCTTTTCATGTAAATCTTGCCATAGCTGCCTCTAGAGGAGGCAAGAGTGGGTCAAGTGGCTTTGGGTAACATACTACTTGCAACATTTCGAGGCAGTGTGGGGGCAAAGCTGAAATTGTGGACCCAAACCCGCTGTTGCTGAGTTCATTCTCCCGAACCCTACTTCTGACACAGCATATACTACTGACACCGTTTTTCTGTTTCTACCTAGTTGCAAGATAATGTTCAACTGTCAGCTGAAGCATCAAAAAGGTTATAGAATAAATGAGTTGGATGCAGCCCATGTTTGGTCTTGTCACTATCTTCTCTTTCACATGTATAGCAGTCTCACATGAGACTATCAAAAATTGCCAAGGCTGACTATATTTCAAGTCATCCCAAGCGGGGTATTGGGTTAAGTTTTCAACCAGCAATAATCACGCCTCAGATGGACTTCATAGGCTATGATATCGCCTCTGCGAAAGAATGTTATATTACAGCTACTCAAACTGTTTACAGTGTTTTGCACAGCTTCTCCTTTAACGGTAATATTGTGTTTTAACATTGCAATGTCTAGCAGTTCGCCCCCTACCTACCACTTTGGTGGATTCTTGATGACATGTCATTCATGGCAAGGTGGGGTACTTATTCAATAGATGTTACCTTTTTCCAGTAGTAAAAAAAACAATATCGAGAGCAAAGCATTTTGGGTAATCTGCACCACTGGTTCAGCTGCAATGGGTCGCAAACCCAAAACCTTTTCAACTCAACCTTGCCACCGCTGCCTCTAGTGGAAGTGTATAACATGGCTAAGGGTGGTTAAAATAATTTATTACAATCAATACCATTCATACTATTACAAAATCATAATTTTCATTCATTCTTAATTAATTCTATTTACAAAAACATCAAACAAAAACAAACCTCAGGGGAGCATCGTCCCTCCCCGTCACACCTAACCAATACCTCACCCTTTCCCTATCTCCCCTTCCCTAATCTATCCCCTTACCAAACTCACTCTAACACTCCCAGCCCTAAACCCCCTTTCCACCTATCCCGTGCCGCATGCTTCCCCCACTTCCTCTCCTCCCTCTTCATCTTCCCCCTCAAATCACCTTCCACCCTTCTCACTATCCCTTCCACCCCCCAATCTCTCCCTGTCTTGACTAAATTCTGCCTGGCTTCCCACAGTCCCTTTTTAAAGAGACTCATGAGAAGCCACAGCAAAAACCTGTCCCTATCCGTTCCCTTTGCTCTCCCTACGCCTCTCTCTAGCCTAGCCCATGTCAAAACAAAATCACTCCTAACCACACCTAGCATTACCCGTGCCCTAGCCCAGACTAGTCCGGCAAAGGCACAGTCCCAGAAGGCATGGCGCACAGTCTCCTCCCTGCCACAAGAGGATCTTGGACAGGTGGGGGATTGCACCAAACTATACCGGTACAAGATGGCACGTACCGGCAAGCACTTATGGAGACCCAACCAATTCAGGTCCTTGAGCCTGTTGTCCAGGCCCCGCGCCTGCACTCCCTCCCAGACCACTGACGAGATGCCCGCTACAGGCGCAGGACTCCCTGCCTGCCTGACCTCCTCGTACAGGTGCCTGTGGTCTAAACCTACTCGGGCAACTTCAACCTCGGGGTGCGCACGCAGCCACTTGGCCGCATGGCCAAAATGCCACGGCAGCTGTTCCGCCCGAGGACCCGCGTTAGACCACACCATTACGCTTCTCGCCTTATACGAGAAGAACACCCGCAGGAGGTAACCGGACGGGTGTATAACCGGACGAGCAAGCTCCGTCAACAAGAAAGAAACAAAAATGGCGTCCAGCTTGAGGGGGAAATGTACCTCCCTCCCCGATGGGACAGATCATGCATGCCCTGGCGACCCACTCGCACCTGCCACTCCACATAAACTGAAACACAAGCCTCACTAGAGGCCTCCTCAGACAAGCCGGCAATGGATAGATGTATGCCACATACAAAAGAGACGGCAACACATCCACCTTAAGGACCAGGACTTTGCCCATAAAAGACAAATACCTAGCCTTCCACATTGCTAGCTTCCTCTGTACCACTGCGATACGCATGTTCCAATTTAGCGTCGCTGAGCCGGAGGTCTCAAAATGAACCCCGAGAATCCTCAGGGCACCTTCACAGAGAGATAACCCCCCAGGCACATCCGTTCTACCGCGCCATCTTCCGAAAAACTTGACGGAAGACTTTGCATGGTTCAGAACTGCTCCCGACGCTCGGGTGAAATCCCCAAAGATGGCAAGGGACCTTGTCAAGCACGAGTCCTTGCACAACAGCAAGGAAGTGTCGTCGGCGTACTGCGTCATCTTAACACGCAGCCCACCGCTTCCAGGGATCAACAAGCCTTCCACCCCTGTGTCTGCCCTAATGGCAGCCCCCAGAGGCTCCATGTACAGAACGAAGAGGAGAGCCGAGAGTGGGCATCCCTGCCTGACCCCAGACGAGAGGTCAAAAACGTCACCTAAGTGACTATTTACACTAACTCGACACCCCGCTCCGACATATAAAGTACGGATCCATCCTATAAACTTCTCCCCAAATCCTAATCTACCTAACACTCTGAATAGAAAAGATCTATTCACGCGATCAAAAGCTTTCGCCTGATCTAGCGCTGCTACCATTAAAGGCAGTCCTCTATCTTCAACCCAAGCGATGGAATCCCTGATCAACTGTAGGTTCCATCTTATAGAGCGGCCCTCTACCTCGCACGTCTGATCCTCGTGGACGACGTAGGGAAGGGCTGTGCGCAACCGGTCTGCTAAAACCTTTGCAAGAATCTTGTAATCTACGCACAGCATGGTCAATGGCCGCCAGTTGCCAAGGTCAGTTGCTTCCCCCTTCTTATAAAGAAGTGACAGCACACCAACAGCCATTGATCCCCCGGGACCCCCGTCTCAAGGATGGCCTTCAAGACTTCGAGAACCACTGGTCCAAGTATACCCCAAAACTTGAGGTAAAACTCAGCCGGCAGCCCATCCATCCCAGGCACCTTCCCTTTTCCCATCCTCCTAAGAGCGCTCTCAACCTCTTCTAGTGAGATCTGGGCCTCCATCACGTCTCTAATGTCCTCTGGCAACCGCCGGGACAAGTGTTCTAAAAACACGTTTCCCTGCTCTACATCTATTTCCCTTTCCTTAAATAAACCTTGGAAATGATCAGTTGTCACCCTGACCATTTCCTCTGGTTTACTTACTATACTACCATTTTCTTCCCTAACTCCCTGCATTACCTTCCTACTCTGTCTGGCCCTAACCGACTTAAAGAACATAGCGGAACAAGTCTCATTATGTTCTAGAAAGCCACTATGCGCACGCTCCAGGAAAGCTCGAGCCTTCTGCTCCTGCAGCTCCCTGAGCTGCGCCTTTAGGGCTGCGAATCTCTCCCAGTCAATCGACCCGCCGAGGTTGCCTGCCTCGTACTCGAGTTCAATTAACCTTTGGATACGATCCACCTCCCTCCTTTCCTCCCTTTTTTTCCTTCTACAATATCCTATTATAAAAGCCCTTATCCTCCCCTTGACTAAATCCCACCACTCTAACACCCCCTCGCACATGGACCGGAGGCCGTCAAGCCTCCGAAAGAAACAAAAAAATGCATCAACGAAAGCCTGCTCCTCCAGTATATCCCGATCTAACTTCCAGTACCCCCTACCGAAGAGGCAGACTGGCGACCCCACCTGCAGGAACACCCCGTCGTGATCCGTGAAGAAAACAGGCAACAGCCGCCCAGACAACTGTCCCAAAGACCTGGATACAAAAATGTAGTCGAGCCTCCGCGCAACCCCCCTGGAGTTACGCCATGTAGGACCGACCATTGCCGGAGTAGTGTGCAGGCCACCATCAACCAGACCATGGCAAGCCATTAGCCCAGAGATGGCACCTGCACTGCTATCACCGCCTACCCCTAATCTATATTAAAGTCTCCTCCTATCACCAAGTGCCTGTTTGTAACACACAGGGGCGCCAGACAGTCCACCATCTCCCTCCTGTCTGCCGCCACCTGTGGCCCATACACCCCAATTAACCTATATCTAGCTTCTCTAAACTTAACATCTATCCCCAAAACTCTACCCTGCATTATTACAAAAGTGTTCTCTATTTTAACCTCTCTATGCCCACACAAAATCCCTACTCCTGTTGAGTGCACCCCTCCTATGCCCCAAAAAGATTCCCCCTTATCCCACTCCCTCTTAAATCTACACACATCCCCACCATCCCTCAGGTGAACCTCCTGTAAAAAACAGAAATCAAACCCCACACCCTCTAAATAACAAAAAACCGCCCTCCTTTTAACATTATCCCTTAACCCCCTAACATTTAGACTAAAAAAAGAAACAGAACTATTCATTTAATTATTTACAACAAATAAAAAAAACAAAACCCAAAGAAAAACCAGGAGACTCACCCGATGCTCCCCTGGTCCATCTCCACCGGCGGGGACGTCCTCTCCTCTCCTGACGCCCCCCCGTCCTCCATCCCAACCCATGATCCAGGCAGTGTGTTGAGTCCTCCCTCCCCACCCACCCCTCCCTGTTTGCCTCGGGGCTGCATGTAGGGGACCCCATCTCCCCAAACAGGAGTTGGGATCCCTCTAGCAAACAACCCACCGACCCCTCACTGGAGTCATCCACTAAAATGCAAGGGGCTGAGGCAAACCGGGAGGAGAAATTACCCTCCCCCCTAAAATAGGCCTGGAATTAGTTCATTGGTTGATCTAAGAGTTGACTGATGTTAAGAAATTTAGATACCGTTAAAATCTAAACAAATAAGGAGCGGTACGCCGTGAATTAACGTGTGGAAATTTGAATGTGTATGTAATGTATATAATGTTTTCTTTAAATGAGGTAAACAGGTATGCCCTGGGTTACTGTTGTTATGTTTTATTGTAAGTGTTTTGTTATTCATGATACTTAGAAAATACAATGTAAGGTAAGGTTGGATTTTTTTGTGACTGCTTTACATAATGAGATAGCAGACATGTGTACTCTGTAGGTAGTTTTGCACATTTGGATAGACATAAGATCATCGATACCATATTAATCACTGTAGGTGATATCCCAGTGTGGACACAACACCCAGTTGTGGGACCACTAATTATGCAATATTTTGATAATGGTATGGGTTTCCCTGTTCACATAGAGAGGGTTTGAAATCTAAGAACAGCCCTAACCGGTTTCTCCTTTTTTAATGTCTGTCTCATTCCCTGCTTGTTTTCTGTGAGTGTGTGAGTGACAGAGCAGGAACCATGGGAGCACATGGGAGCAGAGAACACAGCATTCCAGATCCCCCAAGGGGGGCCCTGAAGGTTATGGCGGATATGCGGGGAAAGGACGTTCTGGATGAGGTGAAATTGTGGCATAGGGAAGCAGGCTTTCATTTGACAGGGACACTGAGTGTGAGGATGTTAGATGAAGTCAGGGAAAGACTGACAAGAGTATGAAGGGACCAAAAAAGGTGAAAAGGATAAGATAGATTGGGTTAAGTTCAGTAAATGGGAAAGACAGGCAGAAAGGTGTGTGGGCGGCAGGTAGCCTAGTTGTTAGTGTTGGGCCAGTAACCGAAAGGTTGCTAGATCAAATCCCCGAGCTGACAAGGTAAAAATCTGTCATTATGTCCCTGAACAAGGCAGCTAACCCACTGTTCCTAGGCTCTCATTGTAAATAAGAATTTGTTCATACCTGACTTGCCTAGGTAAAATTTTAAAAAGGCATACACAGAGACAGGACCAATTTTGAGGAAAGCCCTGTCAGAATATGGTTGTACAGACTGAGGAAGAAGAGAAACAAACAAAGATGAGACAGTGAAAAAGAACAGGAAGGACGATGAGAGATTTCCCCCCTTCCTGTTTTTCTCCTTCTAATCTCTACCCAATGCGGCCTGTGCCTGTGGCTGTGGCTGTGGCTGTTGCTGCGGCTATCGACCTTCCTCCTCCTCTGATAACTACCCAGTGGATGCCCTAGCTCTGCACTCCACTGCGCCTCCTCCCCCAACTCCACAGTTAACTATTGCGCCTCCCCTCCCGTATGAATCTCCCCTAGTAGCAGCGGTGGACAAACTGCTCTCTGGACCGGTAATGCTGGGTGGAACGTCAACTCCAAAACCACCCAGAATGGGTGCTGCTGGAGGAGCCAGAGCAGCAGGTTAGAAGAGCAACAACCCCTTCTCACAACAACCACCCGTAGCCAGCCAGGTGGAGGATGATGGCGACAACAGTGATACGTCCTCAGAACTGAGCAGCAGCTTCTCTACTCTCTTCCCCTCCACTTAAGAGCTGTCTGCAAAGGAAGAGAGACCCGCAGACACCCTCACCATATGATCCAGCACCAGATATGTATCAACAGTACCTTCTGATGTCATGCCCAAACCCTCAGCCATGACCAGCTGCAAGCCATGCTGATTTGGCTGCCTGGCAACCAATCGTGTATATCCAGAGAACATGGAGACACAATGAAATTAAAGACATTGTTGAGGATCTACCTGACCCCAGCAAAGATGCGATAAGGTTTGCAACAGAAATTAGGGTTCTGTCAGGACAGTACCAGCCATCTGCAGCTGAGATAGTCCATATCTGTAAGAAGAAACTGGGGCATAGGTGGGCTGATGTACAAGGAGACTTTGATTTACAACCAGCTCTGGGCTGAGAATGGTCTATATCAGGACCAACTGGTGGCCGTGTTGGGAAGAATAGGATCACTGTATCCCAACAAGACTGACTGGACTACCATCTGAGAATGCAGCATGGAGAAGGATGAGAGCCTGGAAGTGTATCAAAGGAGACTGGAAACCTGTTTCAGGTTGCATAGTGGCATCAGACCAAATTAACAGGCATATGGAGATCTGTTGAAAGACAACATGGTGAGGGGCCTGACACCAGACCTGGAGAAAGCGGTGAGAACCCCCTGTATCAGTTGAGAAACTGATCCTCTGGCCACTGTGGTACAATATTGCAAACATGCTGAGAAACAACAATGTGCTCAAAAGGAAGAAAAGAAGGAATACTCAGAAATTGAAAGCTGCCCTGTTGACATTCTACCAGGGGCAGGTGCCTGCTGGAGTGGGAGGAGGTGGAAAACCCAAACTTGGAAGTTGCTTCACCTGCGGCAAGCCCTGAAAAGGTGCACTGTGCTCAATCCAGCAACTTTGTTGCCAACCAAGGAGGATGGAGAGACACATGACTGTACAGCTTTGGTGGAGCTTGTATCTAAACCAAGGTCAGATTTGACTGATGTCCCTTTGCAGAATGCTAATTTGGAAATCTTCGTAGACAAAGCTTTCAACAAAATCCAACTCAAACATGTACACCGCATCGGACAGAGAGGGCAGAGGTATGAACACCCAATCGTTGCCAAATTTGCTTTCTTTAAAGATAAAATAATGGTTAAAAGCCTGGGTAAATTTGGCATGAATTACCAGTTCCCGAAGGAAATTGTAGAATGGCGTAAAGTTCTGTACACAATTTAAGGAAAATAGATTAAAAGGGAACCCTCTCGGTGTGATTGTGTGGTTGGAGACAGGTGTGCTGGAGTCAGAGCAGATCTCTGCCAACCCCAAATCGTTCCATAAATCAAGAACTCTACAAATACTAATTCCTGACACTTCCACTCTGCCAGATCGTCATCTCTGCTCAGTAAATTGTTATCCTAGCCTTTTGTTAGTTCTTAATATCCTGTTGCTCTGCTGTGCTTGTTTCCCTGCCTTACACTGATTTGTCCTCTCATTGCAGTTACCGCTCTGTCTCTGGCTCCTGTATCACATCTCACCACCCAACCACCTTGCTCTGGATTTCACTCACCACCACTACCTTGGATTCCCCTCAGGGCCTGTTTACCCTGTTCAACTCAGTCAACTCAAACCTCACTCTACACTTCTGGTTTTTCTGCAACTCATCTGAGCTACCCCAGTTCTGCACTCGATATGTCTCTGTGTACAATACACATTTTGGTTCATTCATCCCTGCTTCCGCATCTGAGTCCACTCTTGGGTTCCCCTGTGTTCGCTCCGCATAACAATCTCCCCATTTCTGCCCATTTCTTTGCAGAGTTTTGTAAGGCCTTCTCATACAGCTGCAACTGTATATGCATTCGTAAACCAAGACTATTCTTGAGTTGGGCTCTGGGATGGTGCAACTGTTGAGAATGTGAGCCTATGGTTGTGTGGGGAAAGGGGTTGAGTGTGTGGGTGTATGTGTGTATCCCACAACTGCTGTGAGGGAGTAAAAGATGTTAGGGACAATATAGGATGATTCACAATAATTGTTTGCTATTATAATAATTGCTTGCAATTATGTAATTTTGGTAATGGCGAGACTGGTGAGAGGTAGAATCCTTTGCATAAATTGCCTACATTAATACAAATAGTAATAGCTAGTTATGGAAAATAAGAAAGGATTTTAAAAATATATTTATTTTTTTGATGGCTATATATAATATAAATCAAGATGAGGGCGATGGAAATGCATTTGGTGGTTGATCTATTTCTGTTCTGGGAGTGGCACTGTGTGCTCTTTTCGAAAGATGGATCCCAGTCTCTTCAGAGCTATGGGATCCGGGGGTCGGGGGTGGTCTGCCAGGCATTGGGATGAGGAGGGCTTTTAGCGGGTGAAACAGTGGGGACCAATTGGAGATTTACTTAGTAGCAATGCAAATATCATGGTACAGCTATATAGACAATTAATCATCATGTTACATTTTAATTGTATGTTTACAAACATATATTTTGATAAATAGAATTGAAAGTTGTGTTTCATTATGGTAAGTGGTGAAACAAGTATAGCCAGTTATAATCGTAATGCCTTAGGAGATAATAAGAAAAGACGATCAGTATTTACCCAAGGGTCCCAAGGGTCCGTAAAGAAAGACTCATGTAAAGGCCAAATTACAGAGGAGGAACATCTTGATGCAATTACAAGCCGTTAAGGCTGGGAAAACTCCAGGGTTGGATGGCATACCAGTGGAAGTATACCAAACCTTTTTTGATGTACTCAGAGGACCATTTTTATCATGTTTTAACCACTCCTATATAAATGGTAGATTATCGGAAACGCAACAAGAAGGTCTGAAATCATTATTACTAAAACAGGAGCCAAGTGGTATATTTAAAAATGTGAAGGCCTCTTACACTTCAGTATTGTGATGCAAAAATCCTAGCTAAATGCTTGGCGCGTAGAATTAAAAAAGTATTGTCAGATATTACTAATCCTAATCAGACAGGTTTTTTACATGGAGACATTGGAGATAATATAAGACAAGTACTGGAAACAATAGAATACTATGAAATATCGGGGACTACAGGCCTGGTTTTCATAGCTGATTTTGAAAAGGCTTTTGATAAAGTATGACTGGAGTTTATATATAAATGCCTGGAATATTTATATTTTGGGGAATCTTATAAAATGGGTTAAAGTTATGTATAGTAACCCTCGGTGTAAAATAGTAAATAATGGCTACATCTCAGAAAGTTTTAAACTATCTAGAGGAGTAAAACAAGGTTGTCCACTATCGGCATATCAATTTATTATTGCCATCGGAATGTTAGCTGTTAAAATTAGATCAACAACAATAATATTAAAGGATTAGAAATCTGTGGCTTAAAAACTAAGGTGTCATTGTACGCTGATGATTCATATTTTTTTTGAAACCACAATTAGAATCCCTTCACGGCCTCATAGAGAATCTAGATACTTTTGCTAACCTCTGGATTAAAACGAAATTATGATAAGTATTGGATCACTAAAAAATGCTAATTTTACATTACCGTGTAGTTTACCAATAAAATGGTCTGATGGGGATGTGGACACACTCGGTATACAAATCCAAAGAGAAAGAAATGATCTCACTCCAATACATTTTTATAGAAAGTTAGCAAAAATAGATAAGATCTTGCTATCATGGAAAGGATCCTTCATGGATTCTTCATGGAAAGGATCTTGCTATCATGTCATTTTGTGTAAAAATCACCCTGATTAACTTGTTGAATCTAGGGGTCATTTTTTTACATTTTTTAATAACGTTTCCAAAGTTATTTGCTATTTTTCAGGACCAGAAAATAGAATATGCATATAATTGACAGCTTAGGATAGAAAACACTAAAGTTTCCAAAACTGTAAAGATATTGTCTGTGAGTATAACCGAACTGATATTGCAGGCAAAATAATGAGAAAAATCCAATCAGGAACGCAGCGGTTTCAAAATAAGAGTCCCTTCCTATGCTTCCCTATTGAGCAGTGAATGGGATATCAACGCGATTCATTTTTCTATGGCTTCCTTAATGTGTCTAGTATCACAAGACATAGTTTCAGGCTTTTATTTTGAAAAATGAGCCTGAGCGACAACATTGCGTCAGTGTCCACCTGATGGCTCTTTGTGTATTTCTCGCGCAAAAGACAGAGGTAGCCATTTTTCCACCCGGTCTTACTGAAAAAAGCTCTGTCCCGGTTGATTTATAAATGGAATAGATATTTGAAAAACACCTTGAGAATTGATTATAAACAACATTTGCCATGTTTCTGTCGATATTATGGAGCTAATTTGGAATATTTTTCGGCGTTGTCGTGACCGCAATTTCCGGTTGTTTTCTCGACCAAACGTAAAGAACTAACGGAGCTATTTTTGGCAACAAAAATAATTTTTCTGGAAAAAAGGAACATTTGCTATCTAACTGGGAGTCTCGTAAGTTAAAACATCCGAAGCTCATCAAAGGTAAACGATTTAATTTGATTGCTTTTCTGATTTTCGTGGCCAAATTGCCTGCTGCTAGCTAGGCATAATGCTATGCTAGGCTATCGATAAACTTACACAAATGCTTGTCTTGCTTTGGCTGTAAAGCATATTTTCAAAATCTGAGATGACAGGGTGATTAACAAAAGGCTAAGCTGTGTTTAAATATATTTCACTTGTGATTTCATGAATATGAATATTTTCTAGTAAGATTTCTTGTCCGTTGCGTTATGCTACTTACTGTCAGTTGATGACAATTCTCCCGGATCCGGGATGGGTAGTTACACTCTAGTCATATCACAGTTGACCTATTTGCTTATGGTTTTGCCTACCCCTAGTGACCTGCTTTTTAAATTATATGAACAAAAAATATTTAATTTTATTTAGAATGGCAAGCCAGACAAAATTAAAAGGGCCTATTTATATAACGAATATGAATTCGGAGGGCAGAAATGATCACACTAAAGGCATCAGTCATACAAAAGTTATACTTAAATCCAAACTGGTTCCCTAGTAAATTGGTATGTCTCACCCCATGTTCAAGAATGCCCTTTTCCCTTTATTAAGATCACACCTGCTCACTTTCGGTTGTTTGAAAAGGAAATAATCTCCAAAATATTGTTCGTTTTTAAACAAGCCTTCGAACGTTGGTTGCAATTTCAGTTTAATCCACCTGAAAAGACAGAACAAATAACACAACAAATATTGTGGTTAAACTCAAATATACTAATTGATTAAAAAAAACTTATTTTTTTGATGAATTAAAAAAAACAAAAGTACAATTTTAGTGAATGATCTCATAAATAGGACTGATGGAGTTATGTCACACATGCAGCTAACACATACATTTAGAAATGTCTGCTCTACCCTAAATCCCAACCAACTAATTGCAGCATTACCACAAAAAATGGAAGAGTATGTATGTCGGCCCTGCATTAAAGAACATAAATGGTTCAAGTGTGATAAATAAAAACATATACCAATTTAATTTAAGGACCAAACAATTGACAGCTGTGCCATATAAATTGCAAAATAGTTGGGAAGAGATTTTCGATGTACTCATTCCATGGCACATGGTTTATGAATTGACACACAAAACAATGCCGGATTCAAAACTTCACATTTTTCATTTTAAATTTCTATACAAAATTATTGCAACCAATAGAATGTTATATATATGGGGGATACAATCTTCCCAGCTCTGCAAATTATGCTGTGAGGACCCAGAGTCATTCGATTATTTATTTTGTTATTGTCCATATGTAGCTCGTTTTTGGTCACAGGTCCAGAAATGACTGAAGAATTGCAACATTTGCCTAGAACTAATGCTACAGATAGCAATACTGGGTGATTTAAAAAGCCATAGTCGATCAAACAATAATATAATAATTATTTTACCAACATTTTTTATCTTTAATTTACAATCTGTAGAAGCTATGAGAATAGAAAGGTTCAGTACTTTTGTGAAGCATCACAGCACAGTTGAAAAATATATGGCATATAGAAATCCAAAATGGATGGTGTTAAGAAATAGATGGTAGAGGTTGAATGGAGCTGAAGGGTGGGACTAATAGCAAGATAACCAATGTAAAACATACGGTGTCTGTAAAATGTATATAGGTTCAGAAATTTGGTGAAATAGCAGATTTACAAATAGAAATCAAACTGGATGGACATGGGTTGGATTTTTTTTTCTCATTTTGTCTGTCATAGTTGAAGTGTACCTATGATGAAAATGACAGGCCTCTCTCATCTTTTTAAGTGGGAGAACTTGCACAATTGGTGGCTGACTAAATACTTTTTTGCCCCACTGTATATATGTATGAATGTTTATGTATGCATATGTACATGTATGGGTATGTATGTGTATGTATATGGATATTGGAAATGGGAATGGGAATGATGCAGACAATTACATTGATCGAAGCAACAATCTTTCCGCAATATTAAGCTGATCCACCCCTAAAAAAAGAGGGAAAAAAGAAAGGAGAACCAACTGTTGCCTATGCTGTAACAACAGCGGCAACAACACTTAAGAGTGCTAAATTACCACCACACCTCTCAGCTCAGGTTGCAGAACTGTTTGCATTCACAAGAGCTTGTATATTGGCTAAAGGCCAGTCAGTCACCATTTTACACAGACAGCAGATATGCATTTGGTGTGGTACATGATTTTGAAACTCTGTGGAAACAACGTAGCTTCCTAAGCTCCACCGGCAAGACTATTGCTCACTCCAAACTTGTTGATAACCTGTTGAAAGCAATTCTTCCCTCTGAAATTGCTGTTTGCAAGTGTTTGACACATACGGACTCCTCTGATCCTGTCTCTAAAGGAAACACAATGGCGGATTTGGCAACCAAAGCTGTGGCTGTGTCTTTTGACTCACCTGTGTTACAGATGGTTTCACTTCCTGTTCAGAACCTTTTCTCTCCCACTGACATTTCTGATTTGCAGTCTTCTGTAGGTCCTGTTCGAGCTGATGAAATGGAAGAGGCTGTGTACTTATGACCAGGTGCAGAAACTGTGGTTGGGCCCGGCTGGGCTACCAACTTTACCACGTTCTTGTTTCCCCTATCTTGCTAAGTTGGCCATGTGTCAAGGGGAGTGGTTAATTTTGTAAATAATTTTTGGTTTGCACCTGGATTTTCTGTGTTTGCTGAACAATATTGTGCAAAATGTGTGATTTGTATGAATAACAATACAGGAAGGGGAATTCCCATGCCCGTGTCTGCTTACCCAACCCCAGAAGGGCCTTTTGAGCATGTGATGATGGATTTCATTGAGTTGTCACCCTGTCTGGGTTACAAATATTGTGGATGCCTTCTCTATGTGGGTGGAGACATTTCCATACAAGCATGCCACAGCAATGGCTGTTGCAAAGAACCTACTGAGGGAAATCATTCCTAGGTGGGGTCTGCCATCCAAATTATCATCTGACAATGATTCACATTTTTTGTAAATTCGGTAATACAGAACATGTCAGAAAGTCTGCAAATTGACCTTAGAACTCATTGTAGTTATAGGCCACAGGCCGGGGGGACTGGTGGAGAGAGCTAATCAGACCCTGAAAGTTAAGATGGTTAAACTTATGGCAGAGACTGGTCTTCCCTGGGTCACTGTGATGCTTTTGGCACTGATGTGCATGAGGGGGTGAGCTCATGGAACCACTGGGTTGGCCCCTCATGAGATACTGACTGGTAGACCTATGAGGATGTTAAATACCCCTTTCCCACAGAACAAGCTGACTCTGATGGGCTGCGATGACGACATGGTAAATTACTGTACCGCTCTAAACAATGTTCTGAAGGCAATTTTTTCAAGTGTGAAAGCAGCTTTGCCTCAGCCCCTGGTGGTAATCCTACATAAACTTCAACCTGGTGACTGGGTTGTGGTCAAGGACCTGAGGAGGAAGCATTGGACCTAGCAGAGGTGGACTGGCCCGTTCCAGGTGTTGCTGATAACCCCCACCGCTGTTCGAGTGGATGAGAGATCGACATGAGTACACTCCAGCCACTGCAGGAAGGTGCCATATGATCCTGTTCCAGAGGTACCGGAGGATGGGCATCCGCCTGCCATGACCTAGTTGGCCATGGGAGAATCAGGATGAAGTCAGAAGAATGCTGGTCGTTGCATTCTTTGCCAGCGAGAGGGGGAAAAGGGCCAAATTCCACTGCAGTCCCAAAGGTGGGACCTAAATAACAGCCACTCCCGCTCAAGCCAATGGCAGGCTCAGAATAGGAGTCCAGTAAACAATAGCCACCCTGAGACCAGAAGAAGCAGGAGGCAGGCGCATCCACTGGATGAGCATCACAGCCAGAATCACGAGGGAAACACTTGGTGGTCACTGCTTAATTATACTGTAAAAACTGAACTGATGTTATAAAATACCTCTTGTTATGTATGTAGTCTTTTACCACACTCAGCGATCTCGCCATTCTTACAGTATTCAGTAGAGGCCAGCATTAATGACACTATGTGCACTGGAAGTGCTCTTATCAAATTAAACTTCATGGGGTAAACCTTCACAGGGTAAAACTATGAAGGAAAAATGCATTAATGGTGATTTGTAAGTTACAAAAGATATAAGAGTCGGATTTGATTGTAAACATTGGTGTACTAAAATTATTTAAAAACCTAGACACAGTGTACCAGAACCTATTCTAATCCAACCCTGGCAAACCCCATTCCCGAACCTGCCATTGTCACAACCCACATAATATCTCCATACCATGATCTAATGAATCCTATTTGGGATTGTCAACATTTGTTAAATATAGAGTCTTCCCACTAGGATGTACCTGGATAAATGGAACATGTGATTCTAACTGCCCCGTTAAAATGAATGTGGGGCACACCACTATTCAGGCAGAAACAGACGAGCGCTCTCCACATCAATATTGCTCAGCTACGTTTACTGATGATTATAGGATCTGTGGTGATAAGGCATACCTTTCTTTACCAACATATTGGACAAACTGAATATATCCTTTGTTGTAATGCATAAAACAAACTTCTCTATTCCAAGCAGATGAAAACAGGTTAGAAGGAGCATTTCACAATTGAATGACGTTCCAATTGAGTCACAATGATCCTCGAAACTTGAGAAGTTTCGGAAAATGCCCTTGAGTTAGACCGATTGGGATATCATTTAGATATCATTTAGGTAAATCTAACCACTTCAGGATTTTCAATAATGAGCCGCTCGCCTCATGGCTATACAGAATAGAGTAGCACTTGGCATGTTACTGGCACGGGAAGGGGGAGTGCGCCAAATGATAGGTGAACATTGCTGTACATTCATACCCCAGGGTGAGGGTAACTTGACTATTGTAGTGGAACATCTGAAAGAGCTCAGCGGTGATCTCGCAAAAGAACACCAACCAGAAAACGATTGGAATCCGTTTGGATGGGTTCAATCATTATTTGGTGTTATGGGAGCAACAGTTTTTCATTGGCACATTTATGGCCCAGTAATCTTTTTTGCTGTACTATTTCTTATTTGTCTGTGTTAAAAAGCTTTGTTGTAAAGTGCTGGATACTGCCCTTACTATGCCATTGCTTGTTGATCATGCTGACTTTGAGGATGATGATGAGAATAATGATGATGTATCTATAAATGATAGAATGCCTAATTAAGACCTATTTCCCATTCCTGATTACATATCTGATGATGAGGACCCTAACCCTGATCTTAGGGCTAAGGGTATTGAACTAATGGTCCACTCAATTTGTAAGAAATGTCCCAAGGTAGGTAGATGTTCTTGGTGTTAAAAATCCATGAATGGTAAGGATGGAAATTCTTAACCATTCTGACCTCTACCTTTGTGCATGGTGCCTGTGGGATGACTGTCCTATTTGCTGTAATGAAGCTTGTTGTGACTTTGTTTTTTGTTTCATTTTCTGTTACCAATTGACTGTGTTTGGATAAGAAAGGTCTAAAACTCAGAAACCCAAAGGAAGGCTGTTTATAATGGATGAAATATCAGGCACAAACTTTGTTTGTTTAAATGTATGTTTACCGATAATCATGTAATGCTTGTACCCTTAAATTGTTGTGGAAGAAACGTAGTTTCTTGAGAGGGGAATGTGACAGAAAAAATATGTATTTACCTAATTTGGTGGATATTTAACAATTATTTTCTCAACAAACAGTAAGATATTTATGTTCTGCTAATGCTGTGTTAAAGAGATGGTTTCCACTCTAGCTTCCTGCAGTTAGTCTGGGCATCTGGTTAAAGAAATGGGTTTTGTTAAGGATTGCTTGAGCTGACAATGACTTGGTGATAAACACCTAAAAGCTGGCATTCCATAGACAAGATGTGATGTGTGGAGAAACTAAGCCGAGTTGGAAGTAAAACGACATCCCCTGCTGATAACTAGGAGATGGACCAAGGTGGCTTATGGAAAGCATATAAATGACTGCCTAAGCATTTAGGGCCTATATAAGATCTCTGTTTTTTCGTTATCAGTTAATTAAGCTCTCAGCAACACAACTTAGAGTGTGCGGTCGACGGTTTCATTCTTGAAATAATTAATTGATGTTGAATAAAGATGATTGTTTGAGTAATTGTCCAAGTCTTTCTCAGTACTGAAATTTCCACTACAAGTCCTCAACTGGCAGCTTCATTAATTAGTACCCGCAAAACCCCAGTCTCAACGTCAACAGTGAAGAGGTGACTCCGGGATGATGGCCTTCTTGCTCAGTTGTGCACCGGGGCCTACCACTCCTCTTTCTTTTCTGGTTAGAGCCACTTTGCGCTGTTCTGTGAGGGAGTTGTACAAGATCTTCAGTTTCTTGGCAATTTCTCACATGGAATAGCCTTCATTCCTCAGAACAGGGATAGACTGACGAGTTTCAGAAGAAAGGTCTTTGTTTCTGGCCATTTTGAGCCTGTAATTGAACCCACAAATGCTGATGCTGATGCTCCAGATACTCAACTAGTATAAAGAAGGCCAGTTTTATTGCTTCTTTAATCAGAAAAAAAGTTTTTAGCTGTGCTAACATAATTGCTAAAAGGGTTTCTAATGATCAATTAGCCTTTTAAAACTAGAAACTTGGATTAGCTAACACAATATGCCACTGGAACACAGGAGTGATGGTTGCTGATAATGGGCCTCTGTACGCCTATGTAGATATTCCATTAACAATCAGCCGTTTCCAGCTACAATGGTCATTTACAACATTAACAATGACTACACTGTATTTCTGATCAATTTGGTGTTATTTTAATGGACTAAAAATGGGCTTTTCTTCCAAAAACAAGGACATTTCTAAGTGACCCCAAACTTTTGAACAGTAATGTGTATCTTTCAACTATGCTGTGATGTTTAACATACAATTTCAATCTATCTAATCGAATAGAATCCACAGATTGCGAGTTGAAGATATACTTTTACTAAGAATATTAGTATATTAGTAATTGACTGACCCGGTCTCTCCAGATCTCCCATCAGCACTATTTCTATGGTAAATTTTAGATCAATGTTATGCATTTTTAGCCATTCCTGAACATGAGACCAGAAACAGGCTACCTGAGGGCAATACCAAAATAATTGGTCTATTGATTCTGTATCCTCACATCAAAATGTGCAGAGCTTGGATGATTTTATCCCTCAAATATTCAACATTTTGTTGGTGGCAAGAATTCTATATAATAATTTTAGCTGAAAGCACAAAGTCTTCAATCTTGCGTCGTTTTACATGTTAACTCATGGAATCGGTACAACAAAATTATTTTCCCAAATATTTTTCAATCTGTATGGCACAGTTGTCAACATCCTGATCCTCAAATGAAATTGGTATACTTTCCTGTTTATGCTATTTTTATTCCTCTGTGAGTTTTGATCCTTTATTTTGGGCAGACAGACCAGTTCCCTACCTCCTCCCGCTGCCATCTGCCTCCTGCCTCCTCCATTTTTGGGGTAATGCTGTAGTCAATTGGTTGTACTCTTGGATTGAGCAGACCTACCCGTACAATTCTGATAACACCATGAAAGCTATAACTCAACCATTCCAATTTACAATATAATTTATGAACAAAATATCATTTTCAAATATCTTTCCCATAAATACAGGTATTTTATCAAACAGCACATATTTGTGCCACCATATTTGTTCTATCTTTTCAGAGGGGTGAAATTGAAACTGTAGCCATCTCTGCAATTCTTGTTTGACAAAGAGAGCTACTTTGAAAAAAATATAATTTTTAATTCATCGAAAATGAGACATGGCAATCTGCACAAAGGCAAAAATGACATTTTTAAACAATGGATGAGCTTTTCTTAGTAATCTACTTGAAAACCATCCCCCCACTCTATACCACCCCTGATCCCTCCACCCTAACGCCTACGGACCCAGATCTGTTTCCCATGGTCCTTACTGCACCTGACTTTACTGCACGACTCCCAAAAACTGCTGCCCCTCTGAGAGACCGGCTCCCGCTCCTAGAACCCTAGCCCCTATGGGCCCAGATCTGTCCCCCATGGTCCTTACTGCACCTGACTTGACTGCACGACTCCCAAAAAACCCTGTCCCCTCTGAGAGACCGGCTCCCCCTCCTAGAACAGGCAGGTGCCTTTTTACACTTGGGTGAGCTCTGATAGCAAATCTTACTCCAAGATAGACCTCCTTCTCCTGGACCAGACCCTTACAGCATCAGGAACCACATCATCAGCCACTTTCTTCTCAGACCACAGACAACTCAGTATGACTGTACACCTCCCAGCGACACAGACTGTTTGAGGAAAGGGACTATGGAAACTAAACACCACTTTACTGACCACCAAGACTCAACAACCAATACACCACGCAGCTGAAGAGCTGGACCTCGGGTCCTTTTCGATTACCCCCTTGAGTGGTAAAGGAGAGAACTAAACACCTTTACATCAAGGCAGGCAAAACAAAAGGCAAAAGAGAACAACTCAACAAACTCAACCGACAACTACAACGCCAATCTGACCTCCAGACAGCAGTCTTAGATCTGGCACCCAAAATAGCAGAAACCAAACACAGACTTGCACTCTTACACAGGCAGGAACACCAGAAAATCAAACATACAAGCCAAATCCAACACCTACAATAGGACAAGAAGTGCACCAAACACTTTTTCAAACAAATCAGATGAAAGAAACAAACAATAGACTCACTGAAAGACGACAAACAGACACTACAGACTGATGATCAGGCCATTAACAACATCATTAGAGACTTCTACAACACATCCCTCAACACCAGGAAGAGAAATGAGGTGGACCTGTTGCTGGGGGGGGGTTACAGTAGCATGTACAGGGAGGGCAGGTTAGCTTTGTCAATGCAGGAAAGTGCAATCAAGGGAGAAGCTACTGAGCAAAAGAACTGGTGCCCCATCAGTATTTTGGGCTCAGACTACAAGGTACTAGGAAAAGCAGATATGGCTAGGATGCAAAGTTCGCTCCCGCAGGTCGTTGGTTCTGACCAGACTTGTGGTACTCCGGGGAGGTCGGCTCTAGACAACCTCTCCATCATCAAATCAGATGTTTATATTTACTAAATAAACTAAAGTGAAGAAAATAATAAAAAATGTGTAGTAGTAACAAGAAAAACTGAACAATAACAGGGCTATATACAGGGGGTACAGGTACAGAGTCAATGTGCGGGGATACAGGTTAGTCGATGTCATTTGTAAGGGGACTATGCATAGATAATAAACAGTGAGTAGCAAAAGTGTCAAAACAAGTTGGGAGGGGTAAATGTAAATAGTCCGGGTGGCCATTTGATTAATTTTTCAGCAGTCTTATGGCTTGGGGGTTGAAGCTGTTAAGGAGCCTTTTGGTCCTAGACTTGGCGCTCCGGTACCGCTTGCCATGTGGTAGCAGAGAGAACAGTCTATGACTTGGGTGACTGGAGTCTGACAATTATTATTATTTTTATTTTTTTTCAGTGATGCACTGGGCCATAGGCACTACTCTCTGTAGCACCTTACGGTCAGATGCAAAGCAGTTGCCATACCAGGCGGTGTAGCTGTAGAACTTTTTGAGGATTTATTAAAGTGGCCAATGATTGGGTCTCAATGTAGGCCGTGGTCTCTCTGAGTTAGTGATTGCTGTTTAGCAGTCTGATGGCTTTGAGATAGAAGCTGTTTTTCAGTCTCTTGGTCCCAGGTTTGATGCACCTGTACTGACCTCACCTTCTCGATGGTAGCGGTGTGAACAGGCAGTGGCTCAGGTGGTTGTGTCCTTGATGATTTTTTTGGCCTTCCTGTGACATTGGGTGCTGTAGGTGTCATGGAGGGCAGGTAGTTTGCCCCCGGTGATGCGTTGTGCAGACAACACCACCCTCTGGAAAGCCTTGCGGTTGAGGGTGTTGCAGTTGCCGTACCAGGCTGTAATAGAGCCCGACAGGATGCTCTCGATTGTGCATCTTTTAAAGTTTGTCAGGGTTTTGGGTGACATGTCAAATTTCTTCAGCCTCCTGAGGTTGAAGAGGCGCTGTTGCTGTCCATTCGATGTGGAGATGCTCCCTCTGCTGTTTCCTAAAGTCCATGATCATCTCCTTTGTTTTGTTGAGTGAGAGGTTGTTTTCCTGACACCACACTGTGAGTGCACTCACCTCCTCCCTGTAGGCTGTCTCGTCGTTGTTGGAAATCAATCCCACTACGGTTGTGTCGTGTGCAAACTTGATGATTGAGTTGGAGGCGTAAATGGCTACACAGTCGTGGGTGAATAGGGAGTACAGGAGGGGGCTGAGCACACACCCTTGTGGGACCCCAGGGCATTGAGGGTCAGCGAAGTGGAGATGTTGTTTCCTACCTTCTCCAACTGGGGAAGGCCCGTCAGAAAGTCCAGAACCCAATTGCACAGGGCGAAGTTCAGACCCAGGGCCTCCAGCTTGATGATGAGCTTGGAGGCTACTATGGTGTTGAATGCTGAGCTGTAGTCAATGAATACCATTCTTACATAGGTATTCCTTTTGTCCAGATGGAATATGGCAGTGTGCAGTGTGATGGTGAATGCGCCATCTGTGGACCTGTTGGGGCGGTATGCAAACTGAAGTGGGTCTAGGGTGGCCGGTAAGATGGAGGTGATATGATCCTTGACTAGTCTCTCAAAGCACTTTATGATGACAGAAGTGAGTGCTCTTGGGCGGTAGTAATTTAGTTCAGTTATCTTTGCTTTCTTGGGTACAGGAACAATGGTAGCCATCTTGAAGCATGTGGGGACAACAGATTGGGATAGGGAGCGATTGAATATGTCCGTAAACACACCAGCCAGCTGGTCTGCGCATGCTCTGAGGCCGTGGCTAGGGATGCTGCCTGGGCCAACAGCCTTGCGAGGGTTAACACATTTAAATGTTTTACATCAGCCACGGAGAAGGAGGGGGGGGGCACAGTCCTTGTTAGCGGGCCGCAATGGTGGCACTGTATTATCCTCAAAGCGGGCAAAGGTGCTAAGTTTGTCTGGAAGCGTGACGCCGGTGTCCGCGATGTAGCTGATTCTCTTTTTGTAGTCCGTGATTTCCTGTAGACCCTGCCACATACTTTTGATGTCTGAGCTGTTGAATTGCGACTCCACCTTGTCCCTGTACCGGCATTTCGCTTGTTTGATTGCCTTGCAGAGGGAATAACTACACTGTTTATATTCAGTCATATTCCCAGACCTCTTTCTATGGTTAAATGCGATGGATGGCGCTTTCAGTTTTGAGTGAATGCCACCATCCATCCACTGTTTCTGGTTAGGGTATGTTTATATAGTCACAGTGGGTACAACATCTCCAATGCACATCTTTATAAAAGCACTCACCAAGTCAGCGTATATGTCGATGTTGTTCTCTGAGGCTGACCTGAACATATTCCAGTCTGCGTAATCAAAACAATCTTGAAGCGTGGCTTCCGATTGGTCGGATCAGCGTTGAATGGTTCTCGTCATTGGTACATCCTGTTTGAGTGTCTGCTATAAGATGGTAGGAGCAAGATGGCGTTGTGGTCAAATTTGCCAAAGGGAGGGCAGGGGAGGGCTTTGTATGCATCGTGGAAGTTTGATTATGTGTAAGATGTTAGACAAGGGGGGTAAGGGGATCCCTAACATCCCACTCATTGTAGCAGTGCAGGGCCTTAGCTGCACCATCTCCAACATAAAGAAAAGAAGAAGAAAAAACAACAAGACCAGCATCTTCAACAGTTTCTATGTCTCCACCACAATCAGACCACTAAGGCTCTGTACCCTTACTCATGGAACCCCGAAATACTACAAAGACCTTAAAAAAGTAATCACCTCCATACACCTCCAGACACACACAAGCCAGAACTGGTCATTCAAAGCCCTCAGAATAACACATCACAGACAGAAACACAGTCACTGTCATCCCCTCACTGACCACAGATCAAAGCACAACAGTATGTAACAACCAGTGGAGGCTGGTGGGAGGAACTATAGAACAGGCTAATTTTAATGGCTGGAATGGAATAAATGGAACAGATCAAACACATGGAAAGCACGTCTGGCTCCGTTCCATTTATACAATTTCATCCATTATAATAAGCCCATCCTCCTATAGCTCCTCTCACCAGCCTCCACTGGGAACAACAGACACAAAGACAGCATGGATGGCTGCCATAAACTGTTTCCCCACTAGGGTTCTCATTTTCAGCAGGGGCAGGAGTATAGCCAGGAAAGACTCCTGTCCACATGGCTGTAGTGAGAAAGAAATAGAAGAGCACATTCTTTGTCAATGCGAGGTGACACAAAACATCTGGCTAATAACCTCTGCTTTCCTCACCAGACTCTCTGGGATGGCTGCGGGGACCCTCCAGGGCATCCTCTTCGGACCACCTGAGGGACCTCGAACACGCCAAGAGAGGAAAGCCTGGAGGGTCCTCAGTGCCACAAAGCAGGTCATATGGGACATCAGAAACACCAAAATGTACTACAAACAGGACACACACCCCATTGTCACCTCCCGCATCATCTAAAAGGCCATCCAGGACTATATCACACTGGACACTCACTGCCTAGGACAAGACACCACCAACAGCCACTGGAAGATCACTGGACCGAAGGACATCACCATCACCCGCCTACCACCATCCCTACAAACTCTGCACCAACCACCACGACCCCTAGCTCAGACCTCCTCACCTCCAACCCAACAGAGGTAAAAAGCCACCACTTTGCATCCGAACCGTCCTATAGCTGTGCCAAATACTGGACTTTCCAACCACCATGACTGTCCTGCAACTCATTATATTTACCCTGAATGCAGTCATATTTGATATATAAGCATATTATAAACAGTACCAGTCAAAAGTTTGGACACACCTACTCATTCCATGGTTTTTCTTTATTTTTACTGTTTTCTACATTGTAGAATAATAGTGAGGACATCAAAACTATGAAATAACACATATGGAATCATGTAGTAAACTTGATGACAGTTTTGCACACACTTGGCATTCTCTCAACCAGCTTCATGAGGTAATAACAGGTGTGCCTTGTTGAAAGTTAATTGTGGAATTTCTTTCCTTCTTAATGTGTTTGAGCCAATCAGTTGTGTTGTGACAAGGCATGGATGATTTATAGTACATAGCCCTATCTTGTAAAAGACCAAGTCAATATTATGACAAGAACAGCTCAAATAAGCAAAGAACAATGACAGTTCATTATTACTTTAAGACATAAAGGTCAGTCAATCCGGAAAATGTCAAGAACTTTGAGCGGTTTTTCAAGTGCAGTCACAAAACCATCAAGTGCTATGATGAAACTGGCTCTCATGAGGACCACCACAGGAAAGGAAGACCCAGAGTTACATCTTAAATAAGGATAGTGATGTGCTGGGCCATACGCACTACCCTCTGTAGCGCTTTGCGGTCAATGGCAAGCATTTGCCATACCAAGCATTCGCCATACAGCCAGTCAAGATGCTCTCAATGGTGCAGCTGTCAGTGGCATGTATTCATGGATGCCAAGGGAGCCAGGCTTCCCCCCCAAAATGACCAAAAACCAAACAAATAAACATACAAAATATATATTATTTTGTCTCTGTGTTTCATAAATTTCCTTCAATTCACAAGAGGCTGAATGTATCTCACCAGTTAAAGCATCCGAGTGAACGAAACAGCGCCCTTCCGTCTCAGTATGTGTAGGGTATCTACAGTATCTGAAGCTGTCTGGTCAGAAAGAGTATGACATTGTTGCCGCCCGTAGCATTGAATGCAATGGAAGCCAGCGAGCATTTGGCCTTTCTTGTTAAAATGAATATAAATGAATGCCAATCAGCGTTGAGATAGACTGAGTGAGCTCAGCTGTGAATGGTCCTGGCGCACAATAAAAAAGTGTCAATGTAAGCCAATTTAGATTTGACTTTAGCCCAATCATATAACAAACCAAACGTCATTATTAACAGAAAACATCTTGTTGTGTTGTCCTCCGGTGGCTAGCTAGCTAGCAAAAATCATCCCTTTCCTAAATTAGCCACGGATGGAGATAGGGATTTGTACTTGTGGTTTTACTTAAATCTCTGTACTGGCCAATGATTATAACGGCAATTCTGATCCAACCATAAATTCATACATTGTGCCCTTGTCCTGAGAGAATGGAAGTTCAACAATGTAGCTTGATGTAGTTTGCTAATGTTAACTAGCTGGCCTGGCACATCTTTTCCCATGAAAGGAAGTTAGGCTGGCGACTAGCAAACAAGTATTTTAGCCAGGTAGTCTAGGACCTACAAAAATAAATAAAAAATGTACTTTATGACAAAATGTACATTAGGCAACATGGAAGAGGAGGAAGGTATTGGTGAGTCAACATGTTTTTTCAACTTGCATGCATGCACGCACACATACACCACGCACACACACAGAAATTAGTACCATTGACAGCCACATCATATTTAGCTTACGTTGATTGGACTAAATAGTTTTTGGTATCTTTTAGTTGTCACTGTATTACACTAAGCATAGGTGATTAAATGATGTTGAAGTTGAAATGGTGCTGTTAGTGGAGGCAGCTCCTGTTTTCATTGCGCCTTGCGGTAACTCCGTGGTTTACCTCAAAAATGTTGGAAAATGTCGGAAACATTACCTTGCCTTATTATACTGTAGGTCATGTTTGTTACATGTAGTATGTTTTGTTGACTTCAACAGACAGTTGTTTCTCTCCAGTTTTGTAATGAAACAAATGTGTGGTTGAATTTTTTCTGCCACTGTGTCTTCTTATTATCTCGGCCTAGGCCTATACAGTGGGACAAAAAAGTATTTAGTCAGCCACCAATTGTGCAAGTTCTCCCACTTAAAAAGATGAGAGAGGCCTGTAATTTTCATCATGGGCACACTTCAACTATGACAGACAAAATGAGAGAAAAAAATCTAGAAAATCACATTGTAGGATTTTTTATGAATTTATTTGCAAATTATGGTGGGTGTGCCCCTCGTAAAGAAGAAGTTACAGGTCTGTGAGAGCCAGAAATCGTGCTTGTTTGTAGGTGACCAAATACTTATTTTCCACCATAATTTGCAAATAAATTCATTAAAAATCCTACAATGTGATTTTCTGGATTTTTTTTCTCATTTTGTCTGTCATAGTTGAAGTGTACCTATGATGAAAATTACAGGCCTCCTCATCTTTTTAAGTGGGAGAACTTGCACAATTGGTGGCTGACTAAATACTTTTTTTATCGTCTATATTAAACATGTTGAACACTGACCACGCTGCATTTTGGTCCTCCTCTCCTTCAACGGAAGAAAACCATTACAGAACTAACAGGTTATAGAGCAAAAAAAAACGCTATTATCACAACATATATGTTGTAATATGGCTTTTTCTTCTGAAATGGCTACCCTGTGATTTTACTCATGCGCCGCTACTGGCAGCTGTAGAACTTTTTAAGGTCCATGCCAAATCTTTTCAGCCTCCTGAGGGGTAATAGCCATTGTCATGCCCTCCTGAACAACAGTGTTGGTGTGTTTGAACCATGATAGGCCCTTAGTGCTGTGGACGCCGAGGAACTTGACGCACTCCACTACAGCCCTGTCGATTTGAATGGGGGCGTGTTCTGCCCTCTGTTTCCTGTAGTCCACGATAAGCTCCTTTGTCTTGCCCACATTGAGGGAGAGGTTGCTGCCCTGGCACCAATAGGCTGTCTCATTGTTGTCAGTGATCAAGCCTACCACCGTTGTCTCATTGGTGCATATTGAACAATTATATGGCAAAGTACAGCCTTACCTAAGTATCTTGGGTCCATAAAATGGGGTAACAGCCTACTCAGTGACACCACAGAACACAACTGCAAAGAGTTTACACAAATATTAGCGTCGTAGCTCTGATCGCAGGACTTTGACTCTGGGAAATCACCTCACTCATCAACCTATTGACTGGTGAGCTAATGTGGCTCATTTCAAAGTAGTGTCAAAGTCCTGCAATCAGAGTTACGACCTTAATATTTGTGTAAACTCTTCACAGTTGTGTTCTGTCACTGAGTAGGTTGATACCCAATTTCATGGACCCAAGATCCATATGTAAGGCTGTATATTACAATATGAATGTCAAATGCACACAATAGACGGACTGATGAGGTCATTTCCATTTTAGTCATTTAGCAGATACTCTAATCCAGAGCAATTACAGTTAAGTACCTTGCTCAACAGCACCAACATATTTTTCCCTAAGTCGGCTCGGGGAGTAGAACCAGCAACTTTTTGGCTGCTGGCCCAACGCTCTTAACCGCTAGGTTACCTGCCGCCCGCAGTCAAAGTCCTGCAATATGAGCTACAACACTAATATTTATAAACTCCTCATAGTTGTGATCTGTAGGTGTCACTGAGTAGGCTGATACTCCATTTCATGGCCCCAAGATCCATAGGTAAGGCTGTACATTGCAATATGAATGTTCACTACATAGTAAGTTGACTGGTGAGCTAATATGCCTCTTTCCCCAGTGGTGACAAAATCCTACAATAAGAGCCACAACGCTAATATTTGTGTAAACACCTCACAGTTGTGTTCTGGATTGATACCCCATTTCATGGACCCAAGATCCATAGCTAAAGCTGTACCATTGCAATATGAATGTTAAATACGCACAATAGACTGAATAGTGAGGGGATTTCCCACAGTTAAAGTCCTGCAATATCACACTAATGTTTGTGTAAACTCTTCACAGTTGAAAACATTTCATGGACCAAAGAGCCATAGGCATGGCTGTGCAATGCATACAATATGCCCCCAACGCAATTCTGAAGTCTAATACAGCCAAATCAAATCAAATTTTATTTGTCACATACACATGGTTAGCAGATGTTAATGCAAGTGTAGCGAAATGCTTGTGCTTCTAGTTCCGACAATGCAGTAATAACAGGTAATCTAACTAACAATTCCAAAACTACTGTCTTGTACACAGTGTAAGGGGATAAAGAATGTGTACATAAGGATATATGAATGAGTGATGGTACAGAGCAGCATAGGCAAGATACAGTAGATGGTATCGAGTACAGTATGTACAAATGAGATGAGTATGTAAACAAAGTGGCATAGTTTAAAGTGGCTAGTGATACATGTATTACATAAGGATATAGTCGATGATATAGAGTACAGTATATACGTATGCATATGAGATGAATAATGTAGGGTAAGTAACATTATATAAGGTAGCATTGTTTAAAGTAGCTAGTGATATATTTACATCATTTCCCATCAATTCCCATTATTAAAGTGGCTGGAGTTGAGTCAGTGTCAGTGTGTTGGCAGCAGCCACTCAGTGTTAGTGGTGGCTGTTTAACAGTCTGATGGCCTTGAGATAGAAGCTGTTTTTCAGTCTCTCGGTCCCAGCTTTGATGCACCTGTACTGACCTCGCCTTCTGGATGATAGCGGGGTGAACAGGCAGTGGCTCGGGTGGTTGATGTCCTTGATGATCTTTATGGCCTTCCTGTGACATCGGGTGGTGTAGGTGTCCTGGAGGGCAGGTAGTTTGCCCCCGGTGATGCGTTGTGCAGACCTCACTACCCTCTGGAGAGCCTTACGGTTGAGGGCGGTGCAGTTGCCATACCAGGCGGTGATACAGCCCGCCAGGATGCTCTCGATTGTGCATCTGTAGAAGTTTGTGAGTGCTTTTGGTGACAAGCCGAATTTCTTCAGCCTCCTGAGGTTGAAGAGGCGCTGCTGCGCCTTCTTCACGATGCTGTCTGTGTGAGTGGACCAATTCAGTTTGTCTGTGATGTGTATGCCGAGGAACTTAAAACTTGCTACCCTCTCCACTACTGTTCCATCGATGTGGATAGGGGGGTGTTCCCTCTGCTGTTTCCTGAAGTCCACAATAATCTCCTTAGTTTTGTTGACGTTGAGTGTGAGGTTATTTTCCTGACACCACACTCGCCACAGTGCGATTTCAACTGATTTAGATTTTTGGGTCAAATGAACAAATTGTCTTTTGTTGAATTTATATAACAACATTCCAAACTTGTTAAGCATTATCTTGTCCAAGTATGCAATGATTCCACTATTCGTATCTGTTTGCATCCGTTTCAATATGGGACTTTGATTTTGAAGGCGAACCACAAATTCTACTATTATGGCTAATCATTATTGTGGCTAGCTTCACATAGGTGCAAAAGCAATGAGCAACTCACCATGACATTGATCTACCATTGGTGTGTTAGATACCACCCACATGATTTTGATTGACACCCCCTCATTATCATATTGGAGGAGGAAATACAGAAATAAATGAATGAATAACTATATAAATAAAATGAATAAATACATAGATAATAATTAAATACATAAAATTTATACATTTTTATCAGTATTTTTTGTATTTCCTTGCTCATTTAATTATGTGTTGATTTATTGTTTAATTTATCTATTTATGTATGCATTTATTTATTTAATTAATTATGGCAGGTTTGGACCTTCCATATCTCCTCGCCTTCTTCTCCAACCCATTGGATGAGAAAGCCAGAGGTCCCGCCCCACTGACCATCACCTCCAATGGGTTTTGAGAAGAGGTGAGGCGAGAGCAGGAAGGACACAAGCATTTTGCAATTGAGATTCTCCCAGTGTGTAGGAACTTGAGGGAGGAGGCAGGATTGCGCAGGTATTCAGGTAGCAGTTGGGTCACGGCAGTCAAAAGGAAGCAAAATGGTGCAAGCGGCAGCTGGGGGAATAAAAGCACCATGGGAGTACAGGTGAGTTCACAGTGAGTACAGAAATGACCGTGAGCATGATATTTGAAGCTTAGATACAGATATTTTTTATTGGCAACAGATTTGCCATGTGTTTAATAACCCCATTATCTGTATTCAACTAATTGCCTGGGAATGTTTGTATTTTCCATATTGCATGGTAGTGGAATTATGAGATTCCTGTTTTTCCTGTTTTTCCCTATAAAATGTATACTAAATAAAAAACACAGTTTCACAGGACATTGTACTAAAACACATTTACCGGAAGGACTATGCAGCTACAACATTTGGTTCTGTTGCCAAACTTTTTTCCAGTAATTTTTTTTTTTTTTGATTTACTGTGGAAATTGTTCAAAGTAGTCATTGTCCATAGAGTTGTAGGGTTTGATATACTTTACAATCAATGGTTTTTGTTTGGCATGCAGCATAATTCCGTTACCATGGAATTGCCCATAGGCTACTCACTGTCTGACTATAGACTATACAGATTACTGCACTTCAGTGCTCATCGGGAGAGAGGATATTTTGAGTGTCTTTTCATTCTGGATAATGAACTAATTATTGTAGACTTGTCTAGCCTCGGATGTGACAGTACATATTTAATCTCTATTATTGAGTGGGCTTGGTGACGAGGTAGCTGTAACTAGGTAAGAAGAATTACATGTCAACATTGTGCATTGAGATTTCTGCCCTGTGTTTGTGTGCATGTTTATTTGGTGAACATGACCACAGTCTGTGAAAAGCCTCAGGTGCATGTGGGAGGGGTGTATATGTAATTCACTCCAGAGTGGGTGGGGGTTTGGCAAAACAGGTGACAGTGTATGTTTCGGCTCGCCACAGATTAACAACCACCTGACCCAGATCACTACCCACTCGCTGTGTCATTTTAAGAAAACCTGCAGAACCTGTGGCTGTGTTTGAAAGTGTAAAGTTAATGATGCATTGTGGGTAAATGGTGACTGACTGATCTATAAATATTAATAAGTAGTTATTTATGATGCAAGGTGATTTGTAGATCAATCAGTCGGCAGTTGCCTTCACTGTCGGCTTCACTCTGTGAAGTGACTGCTTAGTCTACACTGTAAATAAATCCTGTTGTTTTTACGGTCATTTACTGGCATTTACTGTAAATTGCTGGGAAAAAAAGTCCAGTATGTTAGAAACTTTACAGTAATGTACTGGTAAACGAAAATGTATTTATAATTTACGATAACATACTTTCTTTAAGTAAGTTACTTTAAAAACAAAAGTTTTCATTTTTTTGTGTATACATACACAGCACATTCTCCAGTGTTAAATAAACACAGATTCTGTTAATTTTAATACTGGTCCAGTGTCTATATGGGTCTACAGTTTTCAGTGTTAAATTAACACACTGCTTAGTGTAAAGCCTTATTGGCATATTTCCCAGAGTGCCTTGCTGTTCGAGTGATTTGTAGTTACAACCCAAGATTGTATTTGTTAGTGAAAGAGACATGGTTGTTCCATATGACTTGTGGCCTTCACCAAGTGAGCTCCTAAATAAACATGGGGTCATTATTAAATTAAATAACAGTACAACACATTTTTAGGGCCTTACTTTGAGAGCTGAATGTTACCCTATTGAAGTTGCCTGACATTTGATGTTTTCAAGCCTGCAAGTCACATTGTAATGAACTGTGAAGGGATGTGTGATTCTTATTGGAATCCAGCCGCAACCTACATTCAGAATGATTGCCAGGTTTGGGAAGATAAATGATGAGACTACCTAAACCATTTGTACTGAAACAAACATTTTAGTAATGGGTGCAACAAGTCCAATTAACAGATTGTATTAGTTTAGAAAAATGTTTGTTATTTATTTGAGTAGCATAAGATTAATTCAACCGTCAATGCAAAAGCAATTCTAAAAATCAACCTGCAATAGAGAATGCTGGGAAATATGGTAATGATTCCATGGTTTTGGTTTAACACTGGTTATTAACACCAACACTTGGGTTCATTTACACCAATGAGTGTTAATTTAACACCAGAATAAACACTATAAATGTTACACTGAAAAATCTACACTAGGTAACACTTAGGTGATTTAGGAGTAACAGTTGGAGCGGAGCTTGCGGTTGCCTGTGTCATAAAGGTCCAGACCTATTGGCTGGTAGTGTGTGTGTGTGTGTGTGTGTGTGTGTGTGTGTGTGTGTGTGTGTGTGTGTGTGTGTGTGTGTGTGTGTGTGTGTGTGTGTGTGTGTGTGTGTGTGTGTGTGTGTGTGTGTGTGTGTGTCTTATGAGGCATGATGATTATCTATTCTCTCCTTAGATGACCAGAGAGAAGGGGACACCAGAGTGACAGATTTTAGCCAACCCTGAGAGCAGCATGCAGCACATGCCTCGTAAGAACACACACACACACACACACACACAAAATGTTGGTGGCATACTGTATGGCTGCCACTTTGCTATTTAGTTATAATTTTGGTGTTTATCTTTACTTTTTTTGCACTAAATATATCCTCTATCATTTCTAATGATCAACAAGAACTTTTAAACATCAGATCGACCTCAATTCCAGCTTCGACTTCTGCTCTGCCCCGGGCTCTTTGTGTAATTACAACCCATTTTTCAGGCTATCCAAGAGGAAACGCTGGTGAAAAAAACTGCAATATGCTCTGCTTTTCTGTAACATGCACTGTAACAAATTACTGTACATTTATAACAAACCTTCATCTAAGTACTGTAATTATAAATTACTTAAATGTGTCACCTTCTCCAATGAAGATGAAACACTTTTTTTGCAAATCAATATATATATATATATATATATATTTTTTTTTAAATGACAGTCTTTTATATTATTTTAATAGATGCCTAAAACTCACTAACGCTTTGAAAAACTCACTAACGCTTCTATAACTCTCATCCCCTTGGAATGAGTGCATCCAAAACCAAACTCCTCTCCAAAACGACAAAACATTCAGTCAAACTAAATTGTGAGCCAGGGCAACACACTGGCTAAACGCAAAACACAAAACCAATTGACTGCTCACCCTTGAAAGACAATCAGCTACCAAGTTGTCCTTACCACGGAGGAAACTCCTGCAAAATCCGTAGTAGCTTTCCTCCCGTGATTTTCCTTAGTGGAATGGTCTTTGGGAAACGAGTGGCAGCACACATGATGGTTAAGAGAAACTGGTTACCACTCTTTGCTTTGGGAAAAGGATCAACACAATCCACCAGAACCCTTCTGAAAGGTTAGTCAAAACCAGGAATAGACTGTAAAGGTGCAACCGGCACAGCTTGGTTAGGTTTATCCGTCCGCTGGCAAACTCGACAGGATTTACAGTAAGCCACAACATCCTGTTTCAGACCAGGCCAAAAGATGTTATGCAAGATACGGTCATACCATGACCCAAAGATGGCCTGCTATACTACCATCGTGAGCCAACCTCAGTATCTCTTGTTGAAGTATAACTGGAATGACAATTTGAGATACACTGGGCCAATCGTCATGCCCAGAAGTGGTGCGAGAATGCCATTTCCTCAAAGTAGCCCACATGAACTCCCTTAAACTCCTCCGGACGTATCTCAGCAAAAAGAGGAGAGAGTGAAACATCTTTACTCTGTTCAGCAATCAGTTGCTTCCGAGACATCGAAGTGTCAGCTGTAGGAACACTCTCTTCCTTCAGTGGTCCTACAAACTCGCTCACCTTTGGGGTTTTCAAAGGAGAAGTCAACTCAGGAGGTTTAGCGAAATCAGGATCACCCATAAATGTCTCGGTCAGATCAACCATGTTGGGATTGCTGACATCCTCAACACTGCCGATCACTAACGAGGTGACACCAATCGGTGCACCCTATGTGCTAACGAGACTCCCAAGTGGCGCTGCGGTTTAAGGCACTACATCTCCATCCTTGAGGCGTCACTACAGACCCTGGTTTGATCCCGGGCTGCATCACAACCGACTGTGATCGGGAGTCCCATAGGGTGACGCACAATTGGCCAAGCATCGTCCGGTGTTAGGCCGTCATTGTACATTTTAAAAATTTTCTTAACTGACTTTCCTAGTTAAATAAAAAAAACATGCTATACATGCTATTGTCCAACATCAAAACACACATGGAAAAAATAAACCTATAACAAGGGGTATGCTTCTTCAGCAACAGCAAATAGGGTGCTGACTCTAGTGCAGTGGAAGTCCCGATCCATTGTTCACCTGTCTTGGAATACCCGATGGTCAAATGCTGACCCTTCTAACTATCCAGAGAGCTTTCATCTGTTATCGTGACTACAGTATATAGTCCTCCTTAGGACAAGAAAAAAACAAGCTGACACTTAACGAACTGTACGAGGCTATGAACAAGCGGGAAACCATCAACCCGGAGGCTGCCTTTCTTGTTGCCAGTGATTTTAATTCCACTTCATTAAGACATGTAACACCCAACTTCCATCGACATGTTTCTTTCATCACTAGGAGCGATAAAAATCACTGTTACTCTAACCACATGCAAGCATACAAAGGCCCTCCCTCGTACCCCCTTTCGGCAAATCAGATCATAACTCTATACTATACAAGCAGAAGCTTAAACAGGAAGTATCTGTGATGTTCTCCGTTGGGAAATGGTCAACCCGAATCGGAGGCTATGCTACGAGAGGGGTTGGTGCTGGAACTAGAAACTGGGATCTGTGCTATTGCTGGGGCTGGGACTGGATACCATGGGTTGATGATGGGTCTGGTGTTGGGACTAGGGACCGGGAACCAGGGCTGCTGCAGGTTCTGGGTCTGGATCTGGATTTGTAGAGGGGAGGAAGGACAACCTGAGGAGCCAGCAGACACACAAGGGAGCCCTAGATCCAGAGGTCAATGGTGATACTCCCCTGTGACCTGCTCGCTCCGGGTGAAGGTTTGATCTTTGGTTCTTCCTCCACCCCTCATCTGAAGCTGGGGCTTGTGCTGCAAAATGGGTACTGGGTTAGTGCTGGGTCGGGATCTGGGTCTGCAGAGGGGAGGAAGGACAACCCGAGGAGCCAGCAGGCACTCAAGACCCGGAGGTAAGTGATGGGACTCGCCTGCGGCATGCTCGCTCCGTGTGTAGGTCTAGAGCTTTTGTCCTTCCTCCTCACCTCTTTTGGTGTGGTGAAGAATGGCTCCTGGTTCTGGTCTGTTTCTGTGAGAGGGATAGGTATAGAGCGAGGAAAGGGGAGAGAGATGGAAAGGGAGAAGGGGGTGGTAGAGAGTATTTTCATTGGCCTTGTCTGGTGTTGAAGGAGGAGTGATGTGGCGGCAAGGCTGGACGATAGTGGGAACATGGCCTCGTCACACTCACCAACAGGTGGTACATGTATTTGGTGTGAGTGCGACCAAGAGGGCAGTTCTCTGTAAGTACCTTGTGCCATCTATGAATTGATTCCTTCGTGGGGAGGCAAACATGAACAGTCGGAGGAAAGTCCTTCTGTTCGGAGTGTGTTGTCAGGGTCATAATGATGGGTTATTGGGGAGGTCTGATCACACACAGACCTATTTTGCTCACACACACAACACGCACACACATTCATACTGACTCTACACACACGCATGTACACATTGACCTACAATTATCATATACCCTGCTGCTACTCTCTTTATCATACAGTATATCCTGATGCCTAGTCACCTTACCCCTGTACATATCTAATCCTACCACTCCAGTATCCCTGGACATTGTAAATATGGTATTGGCATTGACCCTGGAACAGACCCTGTATATAGCTTACTTACTTTCTCGTGTTCTTCTTATTTCTATTTGTTGTGTTTTGTTTTACTTGACTGACAATAAAACAGCAACATTTTCTCTCAGACCTTGTGGGGGGCCCCGCCAAACTGCGGTACGCCACTGACACCATACTGTATACTAAATGTATGCCTGTTTTCCCCCATAGAGGGGAGGGTGCGTTGCAGTCCGTTTAACCTGCCAGAGATAAACCCAGACAGGCTGAAGACTGCCAAGGCTCTGGTGGAGAAGGCTGTCCAGGTAAGACAGTTGTCTCTCACAGAGGCGCCATGCCCAGATGGAGCACAGGGCCACAAAGTTAGGTTCCCAAGCTCCCAACCTCGTAACTAGCTACCAAGAAACCATTTCAGGCTATCAATCAAGTTAGACTAACTATCTTGCAGGCTGGCAAGGTTGGTAGACTTTATAAAAGCAAGCAATAACTTATATTTCTATATTTAACCATGTAAGGTGACTGAGAACACATTCACAGCAATGACCTGGGGAATAGTTACATGGGAGAGGAGGAATGTGACAATTGGAAGCTGGGGATGATTAGGTGGCCATGATGGTATGAGGGCCAGATTATAAATTTAGCCAGGACACCAGTATTAACACCCCTACTCTTACAATAAGTGTCATGGTATCTTTAGCGACCACAGAGAGTCAGGACATCCGAAAGACAGCACCTTACACAGGGAAATGTTCCCAATCACTGTCCTGGGGCATACGACCAGAGGAAAGAGCACCTCCTACTGGCCCTCCAACACCACTTCCAGCAGCATCTGGTTTCCCATCCAGGGACAGACGATGAGCAATCCTGCTTAGCGTCAAAGGCAAGCCAGCAGTGGGATGTATGGTGGTATGCTGCTGGCAAACTAAATGTATTGAATAAGACTCCCATTCCTTTAAAAAAATGTACCCAGATTTGAGCAGAGAAGCCCCTCAGCCATCCTCACATACTTGTTTGGGGTGCATGATGCCCCTGGTCTCTTTCTCTCTCTTCTCTCCACACAACCACTGTTTGGGTCAACAGCAGACACACCACAACCAACACATTGCCTACAGCAGTGGTCACCAACCCTGGCCACACTGAAGAGAGACAGGGTATGCAGGGTTTGGCTCCAGCCAAGCACTAAGGCACCTGATTCACACCTGATCCAAAGGCCAGAGGAAAAATATTTCATACACTGCAGCTCTCCTGGACCAGGGCTGCAGACCAACTGACCTAAAGACACTTTCCTACCCTCTCTCTCTCTCTCTCTCAGCTACGGAGGGTTTTCTCTGTACAGGGCCCCTATCCTGTGATCCGTGCTGCCTTGCAGGCCAGAGGTTGGGTGGAGCGTCGACTGCCACACCCCGTCCCAAAACCAGCAGGCCATTGTCATGGTGAAGAGGATGGTGAGGATGGGGATGACAGTAATGATGACAACGGTAAGACGGAAGCTCTTCATTGGGCAAGCACATTAGGTTTGAATACATTTGTCAACCCACAATCAGACAGTGGCAATGAAACTTTCAAGGAAGAAACTAGCTCTTGTGAGGTATTCTGTAGTCCACAAAGGCTGTAAGAGAGACTTCAACAGTTTTAAGCTTGAGCCTACTTATACAGTATAAGGTAAAGCAGAATCCCTGCTAATGGTATGGATAGGGCACTTAGATTAATAGCTGTAGTGTAAATGTAATGGGAGCACCGGTAGGATGCTCCTAGTCCTAAGAATAAGATACAACCTGAGCCCATACCACATCAACCAAGATATGTCACACCGCACACATTACTCTCCTGTCAGGACAGAGCTTGTCATCGCTCGAGTGAGAAGTTGACCCCGACCACAAGTCTAGAATCAGATTAGCCTACTAAAAACCTAACCCTAACCATTAGGGGGATTAGAAAATATTTTATCATGTATCAGTGGTTAGGAGCAGCAACCTTCTCCCATTTCTACTCCTATGTTCTACATACTTTTATGTACTTCTCTCTCTTCTTTTTCAGACAGAGGGGTGGAGGGGGCGAGGGGGCACGACCCTGATGACATGTATGACCTCATGGTGAGCTGCTGTTTGATGTGATGTCACTGCTAGATTTTTCCCCTTTCCTGTCCCTCTTTCATTCACCCTTTCTTCCCCCAGTCTCGTCTGGTGCGAAATGAAACAACATACTTCTACTGGACGACACGGAGGGATGAGATTGACTGCCGCTCGTTACGGAAGGACCAGATGACCAATCATTATGCAAAGTCGGGCACTTTCACCACCAAGGTCACAGTCTGAATACAGATTGCACTCAATTCACTTAAGGAAATAACGGGAATACTCAGGCTACATTCTAGTGCCTCTCTCTCCCTCCTATTTTATTATATTATCCTGCTATTTTCTCTACTTTACTCTATTTTATTCAGGGATACATAATGAGTAATTATAATCTCTCTCTCTCTCTCTCTCTCTCTCACTCTCTCTCAGGTGGGTCTGTGTGTGAACTTGAGGAACCTTCAGTGGTTTGATGCTACAAACCCAGACACATTCTTCCCACGATGTTACAGGCTCGGGGCAGATGATGAGAAACATTCCTTCATTGGTCAGGCCACTCTCTAACTGTCATTCTGTCCTGCACCCCAAGATGCATGTCTTTCTTTCTGTGATAGCTCAAGGTAGTAGTTTCCCTTAGGATCAGATGACCTTAACCCAAAGTCTCTAACCTTAACCATTAAAGGTATGTAACAGTATCTGATCCTGTATCAGTGGTTAGAGGGACCTTCTACCCACCTCTCCCTGAAGGCACTTGTCCTTCTGCAAGCAGCTCTCCATCCCCAATTCACAGTCAACATTACTGTATAGTACATGTTTATTAGGATTGTCTAATTGAGAAAAGTCATATTTTTCATTATCATTTCTCTCTCTCTCTCTTTCTCTGGCCCCGCTCTCTCTCTCTCTCTCTCTCTCTCTCTTTCTCTGGCCCCGCTCTCCTTCTCTCTCATCCACTTTTTTTAGAAGACTTCAGGAGGACTGCATGTACTAGTCTGCTGCAGCACATAGTGGAAATGAGTGATGGAGAGGGAAGAGAGCAAGTAGAGGAAGAAAAGGTGGAAGAGAACTTGTCACAATCCGAGGGTATCAGAGTGATATACTGCACACACACAATAAATTGCAATACATTGTGCCATTCTCAATGTCAACCCAATAAGTCTTCTCCAGGCCCTAGGAAACGCAGAGCAACTCGATTGGTCAGTCCAAGAATGATTGACAGGGCTTTGCACGTATGCCAGGAGTTTCTCAACAGCTTGGACCACAGTGACATTGATGTCACCATGGAAACACCACCCTCCCTCACAGAACAGCAGTGGGTCAAGTTCATGCATGACTACTACCTGGTCGTCCAGTGAGTGTGTTGTGTGTAGTCAAGGGTCATGTGTTAGTCATTCATAGCTTCATTGTCTTTGTTCAGCTAACCCATAGGTACATAGTAGCACTCGACTAAGGTATTTGGTTCAAATACCCCCGTGTGTGTGTGTGTGTGTGTGTGTGTGTGTGTGTGTGTGTGTGTGTGTGTGTGTGTGTGTGTGTGTGTGTAGTGAAGGTGTGGGGATCGAGGGTAGTGGTGTGTATGTGGAGCGTTGTCAGGCCATGCTGAATAGACTACAGGTGTGTCCACAGCTGGAGACGGATGGCCTCCACAACATCTGGATCATCAAACCAGGGGCCAAGTCACGGGGCAGGGGTGAGGCTGTGTGTGTGTGTCTGAGGGACAAATTGATATGATGCGTGGGGCAGGTTGGGTGTGTGTCATAGGGTTTGCTGTGTATTTTAATGTTCATGTGTTTTTGTAACTCTTTCTCTTTCATATCTTATTAATGTCTACCCCTACACCCTCATCCCCTTGCTTTCTTTCCTTGTACTCCTCTCTTTCCCTCTCGTTGTTGTTGTCCCTCTTTCCTATCTTATATGCCATTCTCTTTTTGTCTCGGCCCCCCTTTCTCCCTCCCTCTCAATCACCCTCTCTCTCCTCCCACTCCCCTCCAGGTATAATGTGTATGAATCGCCTCGAGGATATCCTGAGGCTGGTGGACAGTGACCCATCCCTAATCAAGGACAGTAAGTGGGTGGTGCAGAAGTACCTGGAGCGCCCCCTGTTGGTCTATGCCACCAAGTTTGACCTGCGCCAGTGGTTCCTGGTCACAGACTGGAACCCCCTGACCGTGTGGTTCTACCGTGAGTGCTACCTGCGCTTCTCCACCCAACCCTACTCCACACAAACCCTGGCTAGGTAAGAGAGAAGGAGAGGTAGTGAGTGAGTGAGTGAGTGAGTGAGTGAGTGAGTGAGTGAGTGAGTGAGAGAGAGAACTTGCTTATTTACCTGATCCACATCAGTTTTCCTTTATCAAGAGGTATTCTAGAGCAGTAATACCAAAAATATCAATAGTCCATTCTGTCCATCTCTCTCTTTCTCTCTCCACCTCCATCAGCTCGGTCCACCTGTGCAACAACTCCATTCAGAAGCATTTCCAGCCGTCTCAATGGCGCCACCCGGAGGTGCCCAAGGACAACATGTGGTCGTGCTCCCAGTTCCGGGCCTTCCTGCATGCCCAGGGCCAGGGGGCATCGTGGGGGGCGCTGGTGGTGCCTGGGATGCAGCGGGCAGTGGTCCACGCCCTCCAGACGGCCCAGGACCTGGTGGAGGGGCGCAGGGGCAGCTTTGAGCTCTACGGGGCAGACTTCATGCTGGGTCGGGACCTGAGGCCCTGGCTACTGGAGATCAACGCCAGCCCCACGATGGCCCCCTCCACGGCAGTCACCGCCCGCCTCTGCCCTGCCGTGCAGCTGGATACCCTGAAGGTGGTGCTGGACCGACGGGCAGACCCTGGTGCCTACACAGGGGGCTTTCAGCTCATCTACAAACAGGTAAGGCCAAGGGTATACAGTGGGGCAAAAAAGCATTTAGTCAGCCACCAATTGTGCAAGTTCTCCCACTTAAAAAGATGAGAGAGGCCTGTAATTTTCATCATAGGTACACTTCAACTATGACAGACAAAATGAGAAAAAAATCCAGAAAATAACATTGTAGGATTTTTTATGAATTTATTTGCAAATTATGGTGGAAAATAAGTATTTGGTCACCTCCAAACAAGCAAGATGTCTGGCTCTCACAGACCTGTAACTTCTTCTTTAAGAGGCTCCTCTGTCCTCCACTCGTTCGTTACCTGTATTAATGGCACCCGTTTGAACTTGTTATCAGTATAAAAGACACCTGTCCACAACCTCAAACAGTCACACTCCAAACTCCACTATGGCCAAGACCAAAGAGCTGTCAAAGGACATCAGAAACAAAATTGTAGACCTGCACCAGGCTGGAAAGACTGAATCTGTAATAGGTAAGCAGCTTGGTTTGAAGAAATCAACTGTGGGAGCAATTATTAGGAAATGGAAGACATACAAGACCACTGATAATCTCCCTCGATCTGGGGCTCCACGCAAGATCTCACCCCGTGGGGTCAAAATGATCACAAGAACGGTGAGCAAAAATCCCAGAACCACACGGGGGGACCTAGTGAATGACCTGCAGAAAGCTGGGACCAAAGTAACAAAGCCTACCATAAGCAAGGGCATTGAAGATGAAACGTGGCTGGGTCTTTCAGCATGACAATGATCCTAAACACACCGCCCGGGCAACGAAGGAGTGGCTTCGTAAGAAGCATTTCAAGGTCCTGGAGTGGCCTAGCCAGTCTCCAGATCTCAACCCCATAGAAAATATTTGGAGGGAGTTGAAAGTCCGTGTTGCCCAGCAACAGCCCCAAAACATCACTGCTCTAGAGGAGATCTTCATGGAGGAATGGGCCAAAATACCAGCAACAGTGTGTGAAAACCTTGTGAAGATTTACAGAAAACGTTTGACCTCTGTCATTGCCAACAAAGGGTATACAAAGAGTATATAAGTATTGAGATAAACTTTTGTTATTGACCAAATACTTATTTTCCACCATAATTTGCAAATACATTCATTAAAAATCCTACAATGTGATTTTCTGGATTTTTTTTATTCTCATTTTGTCTGTCATTGTTGAAGTGTACCTATGATGAAAATTACAGGCCTCTCTCATCTTTTTAAGTGGGAGAACTTGCACAATTGGTGGCTGACTAAATACTTTTTTGCCACACTGTATGCATAGACAGACATACATGCAGATCATCCAGACACAAGCTTGATGATCACATATGATGAGTCTATGCAGACTATACAAAGCATTCCCAGGTACTATGTGGCATGAATAATACCCAGGCCCCATCAGAAGTGTGTGAACATATCTTGTTTCCTCATTCTCCCAGGCTACAGTTGAAGTCCCTCAGTACATGGGAGTTAACCTGCTGGTGGAGGGAGCCCCACTAAGACGACCCCGACTGCCCCCACATAGAATCCGTGTCATCCTTGACCCCCCTTTCACCAAACACATTCACACCCGCACCAACCAATCAGCCTCAGAAACAGTGGACAAACCCTCTAGTCATAGACCATCTCCATGCCACCGCCCCTCAGGCAAAGAGAACCAATCAAGGTTAAGGGGGAATAGGTTCCACAAAAGAGATGAAGAGGGTGGAGCTCTGGGGCGCCAGCACACCTCCCCTACTCTGAGGTTGTCTCAGAGAATGGCAACAGAGCGCCCTCTGGCACTCCACAGCGAGCACCAGAAGGGGGCTCGTTGCCTGGGGATGAGTCTCAGCAGAAATTGGCCTCTCCGCCTGGTTCCCAGGAATCTGTCCCACTCCCTTAGCACCCCCTGTGGCATTTTAGGGGGTGACACCCACCCCTTTCACGCTAACCCCCACCCCAGGCCTGCCCCAGGACCCTGCACCGCCCGGCCCTTCCTCCCCCAGTCCTCCCTGGGACCCCCACGCAAGGCTCCAACCCGGAGCCTGCCCACCCTCTACGGCCCCATCCCAGCCCTGGAGGTCTTTGGCCTGCGCCCCAGCTCACTGACAGAACCCTTATCTGGGCCCAACTCTGGCCTCCGACCCTGGCCTCCGCATACACCAGTTCCTCCCCCACTTCCACAGGCAGGCTATGGCCACCTATAAAGGAGACTGCGCCGGTGGAGGACCCAAATCCTCTTGATGTAAATCCTTATCTGAAACATAAGGGAAAACACAAAACTGACTTTGGCTTAGCATTTATGGGTAACGTCATAATGTACTTGACAGACGGGGCTTTGCATGGGGGGAAACTATCTCTTGAACTGTCATCATGTGTTACTTACTCACTTTTTGAATTGTATTTGTCTTGAAAGTAAAATGAAATAGAACATGAAATAAAGACTTTCCATCTGTGAAGTTAATGTGTCTTGTATTCAGTGTTAGACTACACATACATGACCGCCTGCAGATATCACTATCAGTGATGAGTTTTTGTTAACTGGGTTTATCCTGTATTGGTAATTGTATTTGGTTATGCATAAATCATACATAATTCAAATGACATTCAAATGAAAAGTTTCAAATATCCTAAGAAACAAATCAGTTAACTCAAAAATACACAAGGGAAAAAAATCTGATTACAAAAGAAATCACAACTTTTGTTTCTTTGTTTAACAATGGTTGCTGAATGTAAATCTTGCCTGTCTGAATGCTGAATGTAGATATTGCCTGTCTACGTTTTATTTATTTTAAATTCTTGAGTGGTTGGTCTGGTGGAGTGTTTGGCAGTCTGTCTGTGTCTTGTTATTGGGGGAGGGGAAGGTGTGAGGTCTGAGTTGGGATGGGATGGCAGTGGTTGGATGGGGTGAGCGTTGTGGTGGCTGCTGCTGTGTCCAGGGTTGCCAGAGGGGTTGGTGCTGTGACTGAACTGGGAACTGTGCTGTGGCCGGGACTGGAGGCCAGGGGTTGATGCTGGGACTGGGGAACGGGAAAAACAGTAACTGGGAAATAAGAAGTGGGGCTGCTGCAGGTGCTGGGTCAGGATCTGTGTCTGTAGACAAGAGGAAGGACAACCTGCGGAGCAAGCAGGCCCACAAAGGAGCCCCAGAGGTCAATGGTAGGACTCCCCTGTGGCTTGCTCGCTCCTGTTGAAAGTCTGGTCCCTCCTCCACATCTTGACTGGTGGTCTAGTGCTAGGATTGGAACCCGGGATCTGGATTAGAACTGGGGCTGCTGCAGGTGCTGGGTCAGGATATGGGTCTGTAGAGGGGAGGAAGGACAACCTGAGGGGCAAGCAGGCACACAAGGGAGCCCTAGACCCAGGGGTCAGTGGAGGTTCCTGGTTCTGTGAGAGGGATAGGTGTAGAGCGGGGGTGTCAAAACTCCTTCCCTCGAGGGCCAAGTGTCTGCAGGTTTTTGGTTCTTCCTTTCAATTAAGACCTAGACAATCAGGTGAGGGGAGTTCCTTACTAATGAGTGACCTTAATTCATCAATCGAGGACAAGGATGGAGCGAAAACCCGGGCCTCCATGGAATGAGTTTGACACACGTTGTAGAGTCGTCCGCCCCCGGGTGCACATTTTGTTTTTTGCTCTAGCACTACACAGCTGATTTAAATAACCAACTCACCATCAAGCTTTGATTATTTGAATGAGCTGTGTAGTGCTACAGTAGGGCTCCCGAGTGGTGCAGTGATCGTAGACACTGCATCTCAGTGCAAGAGGCGTCACTGAAGTATCTGGTTTGAATCCATGCTGCATCACATCCAGCTGTGATTGGAAGTCCCATAGAGTGGCGCACAATTGGTCCAGCATCGTCTGGGTTTGGCTGGGGTAGGCCGTCATTGTAAATATTAATTTGTTCTTAACTGACTTGCCTAGAAAAATAACAAACGTTCACCCAGGACCGATTTTTGGGAAACCCTGGTGAAGGGGGGGGGGGGGGGAGAGATGGAGAGAAAGAAGGGGTCTGGTGCTGGAGGACTGAGAGAACAAACAGGGTTCAGACCCGCCTGGCCTCGGAGCACTCACCAACAGTTGGTACTTGTGTTTAGCTTGAGTGCCTCCTTGGGTGCAGTTCTCTGTATTTGCCATCTATAGATGGATTCCCTAGTGGGGAGGCAACGATGAACAGTCATCAGAGGAAAGTTCTTTTGTTCCTAGTGTGTTGTCAGGGTCAAAGTCTGATCATTTCACTGCAGATTTGGATGAGGGCCTACGGCAGGTCATTTGTGTAATTCTTGATTGTTCACAGGTCTAGGCATTTCTTTCCACTAGCCTTGGTACCTTTCTTTTCAGTCAATTGCAAACATGCTTTTCACACTTCCACACAAGATGCCAGTATTTCCATTCCAAGTCCAACAACTAACAGATTGGATTAGTTTAGAAATGTTATGTTATTTATGTTTGTGTAGCATAAGATTAATCAACCAATCAATGTACATGCAAAAACACAGGTATTGAAACAAACAATTTTGAAAATCAACCCCAATAGAGTATGCTGGGAAATATGATAATGATGGGTTTGGTTTTGAACAAACATGAATTTGTAATTTTACTCAACAAGCTTGTTCAAATTCAGCTCACTTTAAGCAGAGTTTGTTAGGTGACCACAGGTCGAGAAACAAATTTGATGTCACAGACAATGACACATGGGACAGACTGATACCGCCTTACACACACTTGCCTGCATCTAGCTGATAGTGGGTGTAATCATTAGTCCAACGCGTTAGTGAACCTGCTACAATCATGCAGTAACATTACAGTGTACAGTCAAGTTAGCATTTACACCGGCGGGCCCTGGTGGCAATAAATTAGTAAAACCAAAAGCTTACCTTGACTTGGAAGAGTTCCAGTGTTGTGTTGGATAGTCATAGCCAGCTAGCTATGTTTGAGCAGGGTGTTTCAGTAGGCTAAACTAGCTAGCTGCACTTGTTGGCTAAGTAAGTGAAACTGAAAGTGGGGAAAAAATTACAATCTCGCTCTCACTCTATTTCTTTGGAATTGTCCAAAGAGCGCCGAAACAGTTTGTATCGAGGCACAGATCTGGGGAAGGGTACCAAAACATTTCTGTAGCATTGACGGTCCCCAAGAACACTGTGTCCTCCATCATTCTTAAATGAAAGAAGTTTGGAACCACCAAGACTCTTCCTAGAGCTGGCCGCCCGGCCAAACTGAGCAATCAGGGGAGAGGGTTATTGGTCAGGGGGGTGACCAAGAACCCGATGGTCATTCTGAGAGAGCTCCCGAGTTCCTCAGGAGAGATGGGAGAACCTTCCAGAAAAAACAACCATCTCTGCAACACTCCACCAATCAGGCCTTTACGGTACAGCAGCCAGACGGAAGCCATTCCTCAGGAAAAGGCGCATGACAGCCTGCTTGAAGTTTGCCAAATGGCACCTAAAGACTCTCAGACTATGGTCTGAAGAAACCAAGATTGAACTCTGGCCTGAATGCCAAGAGTCACATCTGGAGGAAACCTGGCACAATCTCTACGGTGAAGCATAGTGGTGGTAGCATCTTGCTGTGGGGATGTTTTTCAGCAGTAGGGACTGGGAGACTAGTCAGGATCGAGGGAAAGATGAACAGAGCAAACTACAGAGAGATCCTTAATGAAAACCTGCTCCAGAGCGCTCAGGACCTCAGACTGGGGCGCAGGTTCACCTTCCAACAGGACAACGACCCTAAGCGCACAGCCAAGACAACGCAAGAGTGGCTTCGGGGCAAGTCTCTGAAAGTTCTTGAGTGGCCCAGCCAGACTTGAACCTGATTGAACATCTCTGGAGAGACCTTTCTCATCCAACCTGGGAGAGGATCTGCAGAAAAGAATGGGAGAAACTCCCCAAATACAGGTGTGCCAAGCTTGTAGCATCACACCCAAGAAGAGTTGAGGCTGTAATCACTGCCAAAGGTTCTTCAACAAAGTACTGAGTAAAGGGTCTGAATACTTGTGTAAATGTGATATTTCAGTCTTTGATTATGCTGTATTGTGTGTAGATTGATGGGGATTTTTTTGTGGTATCCATTTTAAAATAAGACTAACGTAACAAAAGAGTAAATGGGTGGAAAAAGTCAAGGGGTCTGAGTACTTTCCGAATGCACTGTATATACAATTTATAAAGTATTACATTTCACAACACTTTACCAGATACGTTTAGTGTGTTCCGTCCTTCTCATTCTAGACCATGAGAAAGCTTTTGACAGATTAGACATGGCATCCTGCAGATGGTGCTAACCAAGATGAACTTCCCTCAACATCTCATCCACTCCTACCAGAACATCACAAGCAGGTTCTGGTAAACAACACCATCACAGACCCATTCCTCATCTGATCCGGCATACACCAAGGCTGCCCCTTAGCCTCTCTGGGGTATATATTCTACCTAGAGCCTCTTCTCCAGAAGATCAGGTCAACACCAGGAATCCCTGGCTACCAAATACGGGGGGAAAGGCTTAAAGTGGCGGCATACATGGACGACATCACCAACATCGGCCCAGATAGTTGCTCCATTGCCTCAGCAACAAAAGTGGTGGACGACTACTGTGCAACCACTGGTGCCCTTGTCAACAGGGGAGTGAACTCAAAAACCAAATCAAATTTATTTATATAGCCCTTCAGCTGATATCTCAAAGTGCTGTACAGAAACCCAGCCTAAAACCACAAACAGCAAGCAATGCAGGTGTAGAAGCACGGTGACTAGGAACAACTCCCTAGAAAGGCCAAAACCTAGGAAGAAACCTAGAGAGGAACCAGGCTATGTGGGGTGGCCAGTCATCTTCTGGCTGTGCCGGGTGGAGATTATAACAGAACATGGCCAAGATGTTCAAATGTTCATACATGACCAGCATGGTCAAATAATAATAATCACAGGCAGAACAGTTGAAACTGTAGCAGCAGCACGGCCAGGTGGACTGGGGACAGCAAGGAGTCATCATGCCAGGTAGTCCTGAGGCATGGTCCTAGGGCTCAGGTCCTCCGAGAGAGAGAAAGAAAGAGAGAAAGAGAGAATTAGAGAGAGCATACTTAAATTCACACAGGACACCGGATAGGACAGGAGAAGTACTCCAGATATAACAAACTGACCCTAGCCCCCCGACACATAAACTACTGCAGCATAAATACTGGAGGCTGAGACAGAACTGTACCTGTCACAGGACTGGCATGAGACTCTCCCTACCTCGTTCCCTATCAAAACATAGACCATCAAGCTGCTTGTGGTCACCTTCCAGAGGGATGGAGGTGGCTCCGTCAGCTAAGAGGAGACCATCTGCCACATCCAACAGAAGCGAATGGAACGTATGGTCCCTCAGAATGATCCTGGTCATGAAGGCAAACATTCTCCCCATTCTCCTGTACCTAGGCAGGGTGTTCCCCCAGACAGCACAACCAGCAAGAAGATAGAACGCATGATGTTCACCTTTGGGGGAGCCAGATAGAATGACTCAAGTGCAGCACCCTGTACAAAGCATTTGAGAACATGGGGAAGGGGGTCACAGACATCCTTAACATCATTAGGGCACAGAGACTATCCAACTTGGTCACCAACATCTGCCAAACAGTCAGGAAAGCCAGCCACGTTGAATGGTACTTTGCCACCCCCATCCTCAGAACCCTCAGACTCAGCACCATCGAGAACACTGTGCTGGGACCCTCCACCAGTGCACAATACGTGGAGAGATTTGGGGTTCAGGACATGTCTGCCCACGGCTGGGCTGGCATGCTGGAAGTTCAAGGACATCATCGCCCACCTAAGCGCCATTTCAGCCGTAGACCGCAGCAGGTATGGTGAAACGTCATTCAGCACGTCATCACAAACAAACAGAAAGACATTGCATGGATGGCTGTTCATGGTTTCCTCCCCACTAGGGAATTCATGTATAGACAGCACATAGCATGTACAGAGAGCTACCCCCACGGATGCACTGACACTGAAAACATATACCACCTGTTTGTTGAGTGCTCCGTGGCCAGGCGGGTCTGGGCCCTGTTTGTTGCCTCTGTTTCCTATAACAGGTGTTTGGTCAGACGTGAGTAAGACATCAACAAAATAAAGGAGATGATCGTGGACTTCAGGAAACAGCAGAGAGAGCACCCTCCTATCCACATCGACGGGACCACAGTGGAGAAGGTGGAAAGATTCAAGTTCCCCGGCGTACACATCACTGACAAACTGAAATGGTCCACCCACGCAGTGTTGTGAAGAAGGCGCAACGATGCCTCTTCAACCTCAGGAGGCTGATGAAATTTGGCTTGGCACCTAAAACCCTCACAAATTTTTACAGATGCACATTTGGGAGCATCCTGTCAGTCTGTATCACAGCCTGGTATGGCAACTGCACCACCCGCAACCACAGGGCTCTCCAGAGGGTTGTGCGGTCTGCACAACGCATCATCGGGGGCAAACTACCTGCCCTCCAGGACACATACAGCACCTGATGTCACAGGAAGGCCAAAAAGATCATCAAGGACAACAACCACCCAAGCCACTGTCTGTTCACCCTGCTATCATCCAGAAGGTGAGGTCAGAACAGGTCCATCAAAGTTGGGATCGAGAAACTGAAAACAGCTTCTATCTCAAGGCCATCAGACTGTTAAATAGCCATCAGTAGCACGTTACAGGCTGCTACCTATATACATTGACTTGAAATCACTGGCCACTTTAGTAAATGGAACACTAGACACTTTAATAATGTTTACATATTTTACATTACTCTTCTCATATGTACAGTGCCTTGCGAAATTATTCGGCCCCCTTGAACTTTGCGACCTTTTGCCACATTTCAGGCTTCAAACATAAAGATATAAAACTGTATTTTTTTGTGAAGAATCAACAACAAGTGGGACACAATCATGAAGTGGAACGACATTTATTGGATATTTCAAACTTTTTTAACAAATCAAAAACTGAAAAATTGGGCGTGCAAAAATGATTCAGCCCCCTTAAGTTAATACTTTGTAGCGCCACCTTTTGCTGCGATTACAGCTGTAAGTTGCTTGGGGTATGTCCATCAGTTTTGCACATCGAGAGACTGACATTTTTTCCCATTCCTCCTTGCAAAACAGCTCGAGCTCAGTGAGGATGGATGGAGAGCATTTGTGAACAGCAGTTTTCAGTTCTTTCCACAGATTCTCGATTGGATTCAGGTCTGGACTTTGACTTGGCCATTCTAACACCTGGATATGTTTATTTTTGAACCATTCCATTGTAGATTTTGCTTTATGTTTTGGATCATTGTCTTGTTGGAAGACAAATCTCCGTCCCAGTCTCAGGTCTTTTGCAGACTCCATCAGGTTTTCTTCCAGAATGGTCCTGTATTTGGCTCCATCCATCTTCCCATCAATTTGAACCATCTTCCCTTTCCCTGCTGAAGAAAAGCAGGCCCAAACCATGATGCTGCCACCACCATGTTTGACAGTGGGGATGGTGTGTTCAGCTGTGTTGCTTTTACGCCAAACATAACGTTTTGCATTGTTGCCAAAAAGTTCAATTTTGGTTTCATCTGACCAGAGCACCTACTTCCACATGTTTGGTGTGTCTCCCAGGTGGCTTGTGGCAAACTTTAAACAACACTTTTTATGGATATCTTTAAGAAATGGCTTTCTTCTTGCCACTCTTCCATAAAGGCCAGATTTGTGCAATATACGACTGATTGTTGTCCTATGGACAGAGTCTCCCACCTCAGCTGTAGATCTCTGCAGTACATCCAGAGTGATCATGGGCCTCTTGGCTGCATCTCTGATCAGTCTTCTCCTTGTATGAGCTGAAAGTTTAGAGGGACGGCCAGGTCTTGGTAGATTTGCAGTGGTCTGATACTCCTTCCATTTCAATATTATCGCTTGCACAGTGCTCCTTGGGATGTTTAAAGCTTGGGAAATCTTTTTGTATCCAAATCCGGCTTTAAACTTCTTCACAACAGTATCTCGGACCTGCCTGGTGTGTTCCTTGTTCTTCATGATGCTCTCTGCGCTTTTAACGGACCTCTGAGACTATCACAGTGCAGGTGCATTTATACGGAGACTTGATTACACACAGGTGGATTGTATTTATCATCATTAGTCATTTAGGTCAACATTGGATCATTCAGAGATCCTCACTGAACTTCTGGAGAGAGTTTGCTGCACTGAAAGTAAAGGGGCTGAATAATTTTGCACGCCCAATTATTCCGTTTTTGATTTGTTAAAAAAGTTTGAAATATCCAATAAATGTCGTTCCACTTCATGATTGTGTCCCACTTGTTGTTGATTCTTCACAAGAAAATACAGTTTTATATCTTTATGTTTGAAGCCTGAAATGTGGCAAAAGGTCGCAAAGTTCAAGGGGGCCGAATACTTTCGCAAGGCACTGTATATACTGTATTCTATTCTATTCTACTGTATATTAGTCTATGCCGCTCTGACATTGCTCGTCCATATATTTATATATTCTTAATTCCATTCCTTTACTTAGATTTGTGTGTATTGGGTATATGTTGTACAGTTGTTAGATATTTAAGCAATAACACACGAGGGGGTGTGGTATATGAATGACGCAAAGCGGAGTGCCTGGATACAGCCGTTAGCCGTGGTATATTGGCCATATACCACAAACCTCTGAGGTGCATTATTGCTATTATAAACTGGTTAGCAACATAATTAGAGCAGTAAATATATATGTTTTGTCATACGCGTACATACGCGTACATACATTCTGTTATACCACGGCTGTCAACCCATCAACATTCAGGGCTCGAACCACCCAGTTTATAATGAGATATTACTGCATTGTCGGCACTAGAAACACAAGCATTACGCTACACCCGCAATAACATCTGCTAAACACGTGTATGTGACTAATAAAATTAGCTTTGATCTGATTTATACGACAACAAAAAATACAAAAAATCCTTTGCTCTGGGCTACGTGGGACAGAATGTGGCCAATGGCAGAGTCACTTGATGACAGTCCCCAAGTTCAAAGCCAAACTAGGGGAACTTCTACGGGAAACCAGACGCTGTGAATCTGCTTAACTGTAACAACGACATCGGCCAATACAACAGATCTACGAAATACATCCAGGGGCTGGAGTTAAAGATAAGCCCCAAACCCAGCCAGAATCTTTTACCAACCCCCACTAGCAGGACAATGAGGGAACATCTAAGTATGTATATTGACCCATAAGCAAAACATTGTTATGGAAGTATGAAATGATTGCTTTGTTTTAATAAATATTTGCCTTAACTACTGCCTCAACCATTTCTATGTTTTGCTGAGGTCATAATTGTATCATATCACTGAGGTTTGGGTTCCTTATTTTACCAGCAGGGGCCCCCACAGGGCTGAGGTTCTCCACTGGATAACAGTGGAGTTAATAGTGTCTATAACCAGTTATCCATCCAAACATTGTAGGCCAGTAAAGTACGTTGGATAAAAAATGTCACGTCAGGCCTGATGGAAACAGCACATTTGTCGATAAACTTTCCAAATGTCAACAAAACAAAATAGGAGGTGGATTATTTTTGTGTTGGTAAAATGAATCATGTGAGACGTCGGTGAAAACGCTTTTATATGCACATATTGATATAATAACAATCATATCGAAGTAAACTTGGAGTCATGCAATGACATGTGACCCTCCCACTACGACTCTGGGAAAACATGTCGTTTATGAGGCTACAGATGAAATACATTACGATCGTCACAGGGTAGTGAAAGTGCAAGGTGATGAGCTTGATGCTCCTTTCTAATAAATATTGAGGGTCTTATTCTTGTGACATAATGATCGATGCTTGGCTGCCGTTTGACAAATCAAAAACATTCTCACTCTTTTGTCCATAATAATCTCATAGTTTAGGCTATAGGCCTACCTGCACGGTAGGCTATCTACTGCAAGCTGTTGGCTAGAGTGCACATGGCAATACCAGAGTGGGCACATTCGCTATTAATGCAACATTTGTTGTGACAAAACCATCAGTAGAATTGAAAATGTGATGGAAACATATTTAACTTGTATGTTTTATTTGGTACATGGGAATTTAACTGAAAAAGTTATTTTTATGTGCACTATGTCATCACGCACAGCCTTTTATCTGCAACAAGTCAGTTTGATGGAAACACAGCTCTCTTGGGAAAATGAGCATATTGTTTTAATAAGGATTTTAAAATATTTGCATGAAAATCTGTCACCAATTGGATGGAAACCTAGCTTATCAGTGGCCTTCTATCAGAGGCTTTCTATTAGTCATTTTAAATTAGCTGTATTTGTAAACATATATGAGAGAAGGTTGGTGTGTGTGTCATGAAGAGCAGTGACCATGCTCATGTACACCTGACTGCAGAGCATCTCTCCCTTCCTGGTCCCATCAACTCACCAATCACAGCTCAGCGCTACCCAGGGACAGCAGTGTGGCTGTACATTTGACAGCCGTGTGTGAAAAAATGACATGTCTGCTGGCATTTACTTTGTGTCGGTCTATTATGTGCTTCCACATTGATCTTCTCCTACTGGACAATATTGATCAGCCTGAGATGGTTGTTAAACTCAACAGCTTTGACTTAAATGTACACCAGTTCTTTAAACCTTGATCCCAGTTTATTATGAATCATCATTGCACCAGGATTTTTGACCCAATGCCCAATTCTTTGTTGTCCATAAACTATATAGACTCTACTATGAAGTGATAACATTATGATTATAACTATCTACCAGGATATTTGAGCCAAAAACCTGGTTACATCTGCCAGGAGGCAGAAACTTCCCCACAAGTGGATCCTCCAGCAAGACAATAACCCCAAGCACACATCAAAATCCACAAAGAAATGATTGACCACAACATCAACATTTTGCCGTGGCCATCTCAGTCTCTAGACATTAACCCCATTGAAAACCTGTAGTTTGAATTGAAGAGGGCAGTCCATAAGTGCAGTGGAAGGATATCTAGGATCTGGAAAGATACTGTATGGGAGGAACGGTCTAAGATCCTTCCCAATGTGTTCTCCAATCTCTTTAAACCCCCATCTTTTTGAGAGAATAACAATATTGCTTGTTAAACAAAATCTCTTTCTCTAAGCAATTGTATTACTATAAAATAATATAATTTCCCAATTTCTTTTTGCAATATAATTTAGCTCAGTATTTGTATCATTTACATTATTGTATTATTATTGTGCTTCTGCATCCAAATGACTTCCAGATAAATATAAAAAATGGCCTTTGGAGCTTACTGATTGTTGAGGGACCACCACGGTATCTGTGTGTGTGTTTATTTATGTATGTCAGAAGCAGAGAGAACACCCATAGCAGTGTGTCTCTCCTTATGACCAGCCAAGCCAGACAAGCAGGGAGACTGCAGCAACTCTCCCCAGTTGTTGTGTTTGTGGCAGAACTTGATCCCAGAATATACATTTCACCACAACATGCACTCTACTCACTCATGACGAACATAGCAGATAAAATACTTTATTAATACGCTTATATAATGTATGTCAACATTTATAGACAAAATATGTACATCAAACATCTTTCTGGTAGGTCCCAAAATATCAAAGTACCTCTTTCTATAGAAAACTAATCTTCTGTTAAAACATATACATTCACTTCTCGCCAACTCCCAAATACATTTCATAAACATCTGATGTTTTCTTTTATCAGTGTTTCACAAGTAAAAGGCAACAGGATGATAAACTCCAGGTTTGACTTGAGCAGAGTCAGATTGCAGATCAGGGTCAGCGCAGGGCTACAGTATGTACATTAGTTATTATGCGGTAAAACGACTGTCCAACCTTTCTCTCTGGTTCGAGCGCTAGGACACGTATCAAAAATAGAGATGTACAAGAAGTATAAACAATAATTACAAAAAGTCCCTCTAAACTGTCAGTGAATTCCCAACTTGACATGGTCACATGATGACCTCACTAACTCCATACAGTAAGGAAATTATTTCACTCAGGATGTTTGTTGTTGTCATAGGGAATGGGGCAAAGCGCAGTGTCAGTGATGGCAATGGTGACCTAAGGTAAATAGACAGCAACCTTTGGGTGAATGGTGACTATTGACATTTGGTGTGACATGGTTTACAAGGACGGTGTGTGTACAGCTGAGCCCTGTCAGTGTCCACAGCATGTAGAAACCTCAACAGCAGCAACATCTACGGGACTGCCACTTTTTTACATTTATACATTCAACCGTGTGTGTGTGTGTGTGTATGTGTGTGTGTGTGTGTGTGTGTGTGTGTGTGTGTGTGTGTGTGTGTGTGTGTGTGTGTGTGTGTGTATCCAGATCAGTGGGGTCAATGTTGCACTCAGCACTCTGGTGGGGGTATAAAGTCAAACATTCAGAGAGGATTAGGAAACAGGTTGAGCTGTCTTCCATCCACACATTCCCTCTTTCTTTTATTCTCTTTTTCTGTTTGCAGCTGTGGATTATGCCTCACCGATCTGGGACCAGACCTTCTGCATGCGCTCTATCTGTCTCCCTTCTGTCTTCTGACTTCTGGGATGAGGGGAGAGGGGTGGTGGTGGGTGATCTGACTGTCTGGTCATGTTCTCCTCCATGTATCCTCTCAGCATAGCAGTCTATGTTCAATAACACTTTTCTGTGTAAGTGCTCAGTGGTCTCTCAGTCTTTGGTTTCCAGGTTCATGGGAAGTACCTGCTTTAACACTTGGAGGAAGGCCGGGGAGTCCATGGGGCTTTGGGCTACGGTAGGGGGAGAGGGAGAGCACCCCCTGGGGGACATCATGATCGAGGGAGAGGGGGCATGCCTGTCACTAGGCATGCCCTGCGCGGAGCCTCCCAGGCCAGGGTAAATCATGGGCATGGCCCCTGAGTACCAGCACTTCTCCAGCATGGGCAGATAGGCGGCGGCAGAGGGGGGGATGAGGTAGAAGGGCATGCAAAGGGGATGAGGTTGGGCCTGGTGAGGGGAGTAGGCGCTCATGTAGCTGCCGTGGCCGCTGGAGGAGGATGAGGATGACTCTCCGCCTGAGAGAGACTCGTCCTCGGATGACTCGACCCGGCTGCGTTTGTGGCACGCCTCATCTTCCTGCTTAATGCAAAATGACGCCCTCTTTTCTCCCAGCGCCCTCTTCAGCTGTCTCTCCTGGCCGTAGTACCCTGCATGCGACACCAGATGCTCAACCTGCTCGCCACCGTAGCCGCTGTCTGTGTCTGTATCGCTGCCGCTCTGCTCACCGCCCGCATGGGCATACCTCCGCTGGATGACGGGAACGCAGTTCTTCCCATGGCCTTCACTGGGCTTGGGGGGCTGGCCTGCAGGCTTCTCCCTGTGGGCCTGATGATGTTGGTAGTGGATGGTGGTCTCTTCAGACCGGGGTTTGCAGGGGCTACAGGGAGGACCCTGGAGGACCTCAGTGGCCACCTTGTGCAGGTGGTTGACCATGTGGGAGGGTGTAAGGTCACCGTGACCCTCCTGGTTGACCAGGTACTGCAGCACCTCCTTGGCACAGACATGGAAGCCTGAGCGGAAGATCTCCTCACTGTTCTCCTGGCTGGGAGAGGACTGCTCTGTAGGCAGGAATGGACAACACCACAAACGCTGTCAAACACAGATCTACCACAATGCATTATTATGGAAACTACCAAACTACTTTCATCGTATTTACATGATTCTTGTAAGTAATATATCTTAATATGGGTATAAAATCCCCTTCTACGCAACCACATCCAAACTAAATTTAGCAGTTATTCTGACTCAGTTCCTTATTCTATTATTATGTTATTATAATGCAGTAGATGAGCAATACACTGTGCTGCATTTGAAAATTAGTGAGGATGTGGTCTGCATCCAAATTGAAACTAGCCAAGGCAAGAGACCACAAGCTATATTTAAATTCACTGATTTGTATGCGCTTCTGCATAATCATCTTATTGTGTGTGTGTGTGTGTGTGTGTGTGTGTGTGTGTGTGTGTGTGTGTGTGTGTGTGTGTGTGTGTGTGTGTGTGTTTGCTCACCGATTTGCATGCCATTCTGCAGACTGAGGATTTTCTGCTGCTGGTTTTCCAGTAGAGTGGTTAGAGCTTTCACATGCTTAAGTGTGAGCTCCAAAACCACAGCCTTCTCCAGATGGCCAAGAGTCTATGGGAAGAACACACACTACTTTCAGCACGGGCTCATCTCTTATGGATTACTAACACACACATGCACACAAACGTTCTCAGCAACAATCAAAAGCAATAACTAAGTAGATCTACTCAAATGCAACATTTGAATGTGTAATATTACATTCTTTAATCTATAAAAATACAAATCAGAGGAAATGTGTTCAATTTTAGTTAACATCTCAAAGATGCCATTTGTTTAAGTATTCACATTCATTATTTAATTTACAATTCCTTTACAGATCTCACCTGTTAGTCAGGCTGTCACCTTAACCTGAAGTACCACCAAGCAACCACTTGATCGCGCTTTAGTAATGTGCTACTTCAAGATAAATAGGAACTTACTGTAAGTTTCAGGTGCTCGGGCAATAAATCTTTCAACTGAGCGATGCACTCGTTTATCCTGTCACGCCTTTTCTTCTCGATAAGTCGGTGAGGCAGTTTGTAGGTTTCCTAAAGGCAGGAGTGATATTGAGGTTAAATAACAACCTCAGCAGTTTGACGAGCAGCACTGTGAACAGTAACATGGACTCCAAGGATTACATCATGTGGGAAAATAGGTCACCACATGATCGGAATGATCAGGCCAACTAATTGATCTAAATACATCAATGTTTCAATAGCATTGTATATAATCATAATATTATTCTATTGTAATCATATTTACAAACAGTTAATTAAGTGAATAAACACCAATATTGTTTCTATAAAAAAATATATAAAATATCAACCAACCTTGCTATCATCTCCTCGTTTCATTCCCCGACGGGATTTGTATACATACATAGGGAAATCCATCCTAATGAAAACCAGAAGACAGTCAATGAGATGTGGGTTTGGTGAGGTTGCGCACTCAATGTCAGGAGACGCGAATGTATGCCACTATAAAGAGGGCAAGCAAGGCATAGGGCACAAGAAGAATCATCAGCAACTTACCCTTGCATGTCAGGCAGCTCAGCCTGCTGGTGCTTGGGGGTGGGTTGCGCACTTGGAATCCTTTCCATTTCAATTCTCTTAAAGCTACTCCAAATGACGCAGGAAAGGGCAAGCTTTTTTCCCCCAATGTTTTCACTCAAGAACGCAAATGAAATTGAATGAAAGTAAATAGTCCTTGAAATTTTTCATAAAAATATTTAAGTATTTCCTCCAATTTGTAGAGATAAGTAATCTATTTTACATTTGCATTGTTGTTGTTATGATTATTTATCGCATAATGGGAGCAGTGTCCCGGAGATCTCCACGTAGTCAGTCAAGAGGGAGTCCCGCAGATGCACTAGTCTTGGTTGCGCGTTGGGAAAGTGGGGGAGGACAGAGCTACGTGTTAAATAAACCCCTGACTCTCGCTCGCAATGACCTATCTCTGTCACATGAGTCTCACGTTTTGGACGGCGCTTGTCTTCTCGGACTGCCCATTTTCTACTGATAATGAGGATCTGGGGGCGGACGTCGGCGCCACGTCACACCGGAGGACTGAATCCCGCGTCCAGTGTACCTGGCTAATATAGCCAGGCTTGTAGCTTCACACAACACAGAGCTACGCATCTCTCCAATAATGCTCAGCAGGTTCCACTACTGACAAGACATCATGGCAATAATAATAATATTGATATGGGAATAACTTTGCAAATATTGGGGAGTTTAAACGTGATAATATCTTATCCCAATCCGTTTATTTAGGCTATATCATCCACCTGTTGTGTCATACACAACACAATTTAGCCATAACTTTATAAAAATAAATAATTCACAATTACAATGTATTATTAAATTATTATACTCTAACTTGTACCTCTTCACTGTGATAAGTTAATATACCTATGGCATAGGGTTTTATAATAGGGGGCTTGCCATTTACCTTGTGTAGCACAATGTCTTAAAAATAGTAATGTAAGGCTATATTAAGTTATTTCACCATATAAGCGCATTGGCTGAAAATCTTAATTGAAAATGCAAGATAGGCCCTATCATTGAAAGAGAATGTGCATAAAAACTGAGAAAAAGTGCATGTGATGTCACAATGTCAAATGTTGGAAATGTAGGCTAGCCCTATTATTATTGGTTAACTTGGAATGAATCCATAGATTCATAGGCCCACAATTTAACATTATAATTCAATGTAATAGTCTACATATTTTTTGTAAATTATAAATTATCCTTCAAGCATGCAGTATAATTGAAAACCTCTGATATTTTTTAAAATTTTGTTTTGCATTAGGACCCTGTTGAAAAAAAAGGTGCACCTGCTTGAGACATGTATTTTTATAAGAGATCTCATTGCTTAGAGACAACCAGACTATTTGCTTTGGTTTCAACAAGTGTGAAGGGCCATACTGTTATTTTGCGCCATCAGAACCATCTGCTAGTTCAGACTGGAAATGTGTCTGAAGACTGTCTGCTTTGTTATCAAGTGTGCCACAACCATTGTCAAGTTGATCTCATGGCCTCACCCGCCCCTGTGCGCTGAGGGCACATTCAGCACATGGCTACCATTTACAACTAATTTGCTGTAGGCTACTCCACTAGCAGCGTATCACCTAGCGGGCTAAAAACAGCAAGCAAGCTAGCCTTTTAGCTTCCCACATCTCCCCCCATGTGAAATAATCAGATTTATAATTAAATAATGTGCCCGAGCAAATATGATTTACTTGCCAGCAGTTTTTAAGGCCTAGTACTCGAGAAGAGTCCATGCTCGAGACCACATATGGTCAGTGTTGCCATGTTCACATTTTTCCCGCAATTGGGCTACTTTGAAAACGATGTTGCAGGTTTTTGGGCTATTTCTAAGTTGCACCACGGCCGCCTTGGCATTTTCTTTTAAACACATGTATTTCACTGTGACCTGGTACTGACTGTCAGGCAGTGCCGCATGCTGTTGCTGAGTGAGTGACTGGTGGAGAGGGCCAGAGGTGTTTGTGTGTGTGTAGAGAGAGCACTACAGTTATTGACTGAGACATGAGGGAGAGGAGCCAGAGAGATATCTATTGGGTGAAATACCACAGTGTGCAATCTCAGTAAGATGTGTGACCTGTTGCCACAAGAAAAGGGCAACCAGTGAAGAACACAATTGTAAATACAACCTTTATGTTTATTTACAAATACACCTATTTGCACATCATTACAACACTGTATATTTGAAATGTCTTTATTCTTTTGGAACTTTTGGAAGTGTAATGTTACATTTTTTATTGTTTATTTGACAATATTATTTTTTTTAGCCTTTATTACTTAACTAGGCAAGTCAGTTAAAGAACAAATTATTATTTACAATGACGGCCTACCCCGGATGACGCTGGGCCAATTGTGCACCATCCTATGGGATACCCAATCACAGCCGGGTTGTGATACAGCCTGGATTCAAACCAGGGACTGTAGTGACACCTCTTGCGCTGAGATGCAGTGCCTTAGACCGCTGCGCCACTTGGGAGCCAAGTGTTTATTATCTATTTCACTTGCTTTGGCAATGTAAACATATGTTTCCCATGCCAATGAAGCCCCTTAAATTGAATTGAGAGAGAGAGCAGCAAGCGTGCATGGTTGTGACAACTTTTTTACTAGTTGTAGGTGGGCTATAAAGATTGTCATTATGGTGACACCTATTTCCAACCCTTTTTCCATAAAACATAATAATAGTACGCTAGAACTAAATAAATAATGTAGACAAAGCACTGGAAAATTACTTTTGGTGCACTAGAGTGCATTACATAAATTCACTCAGAGGTGGTTTATACTGCATTCTAATGTTGACTGCTTAAAGAAAATGGTATCAAGCAAAGGGCTTTATGCATGGTCAGTTATTGGGTCTTGGGGTCAGCCCGAGAGGAAATTTGAAATGGAAGAACGCGGCTCAGGAAAAGACCCAGATGCAGACAGTTCGAATAATGGACTTTATTATATAAACAGGGCAAAGGACAAGGGTCGGTAGTCCAAGGCAGAGTCCGTAAGGTACAGAGTGGCAGGCAGGCTCAGGGTCAGGCAGAGGTCCGTAATCCAGGGCAGTGGCAAAAGGTACAGAACCGCAGGCAGAATGATCAAAACCGGGAAAACGAGAAAACAGGCTCAAGGAAACAGAAGTACGAAAAACACGCTGGTAGGCTTGACAAGACAAGAAGAACTGGCAAAAGACAAACAGAACACAGGGGACAATGGGGAAGATGGGTGACACCTGGAGTGGGATGGAGACAAGCACAAAGACAAGTGAAACAGATCAGGGTGTGACACACGTGGTTGTTTTTATGTGGAACAATATCCCTGGAGTCAGTGCAAATCAATTTGTGCCACTTGTGTAGCCTACCGAGACCTGGCAAACCAATTTAATAAAAAGCCTATTACTTCAGTTTGTTGTTGTAGCCTTGTGTTATTATGAACACATTAGATTGACGGTAACAATAGTCAGATTAGGCTACAGGTCAAGCTATTAAAAAAATAAAATACAACTGCTTGTTGTTGACAAGCATATTCAGTTCTATTATTAATATTTAATTCAGTGATTTAAATTATGACACTATCCTCAGTAGCCTATTCCAGAAGGCTATTGGGAAACACAAGCACTTCTTATTACAAAATAGCCTCGCTATTCATTCATAAATTAGTCTGCTAATTTGAACTACAGGCTACTGTAGACTATCTGAAATTAGATGTAGGTCTGTCAGAGGCTATAGGCTACCTGCCTTTAGCTAAGCAAATTATGGCAAAATATTTTAGTCTCTAGCCTATGCCTATTGAAATGACAAGTCAATCTCGCAAATGGGCCATTTATACAGTTTGTAGTCTTAACATATGGCACATAATAACGGCACAATTGCCAGAAAATAGCCTAACATTAGTTTTTTTTTTATCTTCATCCAAGTGTTTCTTCCTCAGAGATTTCGAGATCCTCTGTCCAACTTGCATCACTCAAACTCTCCTTTGGGATTTATGTATAGTTATGCACATGCACAAAGGGAATTAATTTAGATTTATAAACCTTGTTCGAGCCCTGAATGCTGATTGTCTGAAAGCCGTGGTATATCAGACCATATACCACGGGTATTAAAAAATATGACTTTTTACTGTTCTAATTACAGTGCTAACCAGTTTATAGCAATAAGGCATCACAGGGGTTTGTGGTATATGGTCAATATACCACGGCTAACGGCTGTATCCAGGCACTCCACGTTCTGTCGTGCTTAAAAACAGCCCTTAGCCGTGATATATTGGTCATATACAGTGGGGAGAACAAGTAGTTGATACACTGCCGATTTCGCAGATTTTCCTACTTACAAAGCATGTAGAGGTCTGTAATTTATATCATAGGTACACTTCAACTGTGAGAGATGGAATCTAAAACAAAAATCCAGAAAATCACATTGTATGATTTTTAAGTAATTAATTGGCATTTTATTGCATGAAATAAGTATTTGATACATCAGAAAAGCAGAACTTAATATTTGGTACAGAAATCTTTGTTTGCAATTACAGAGATCATATGTTTCCTGTAGTTCTTGACCAGGTTTGCACACAATGCAGCAGGGATTTTGGCCCACTCCTCCATTCAGACCTTCAGATTTCGGGGCTGTCGCTGGGCAATACGGACTTTCAGCTCCCTCCAAAGATTTTCTATTGGGTTCAGGTCTGGAGACAGGCTAGGCCACTCCAGGACCTTGAGATATTTCTTACGGAGCCACTCCTTAGTTGCCCTAGCTGTGTGTTTTGGGTCGTTGTCATGCTGGAAGACCCATCCACGACCCATCTTCAATGCTCTTACTGAGGGAAGGAGGTTGTTGGCCAAGATCTCGCAATACATGGCCCCATCCATCCTCCCCTCAATACAGTGCAGTTGTCCTGTCCCCTTTTCAGAAAAGCATCCCCAAAGCATGATGTTTCCACCTCCATGCTTCACGGTTGGGATGGTGCTCTTGGGGTTGTACTCATCCTTCTTCTTCCTCCAAACACGGCGAGTGGGGTTTAGACCAAAAAGCTCTATTTTTGTCTCATCAGACCACATGACCTTCTACCATTCCTCCTCTGGATCATCCAGATGGTCATTGGCAAACTTCAGATGGGCCTGGACATGCGCTTGCTTGAGCAGTGGGGACCTTGCGTGCGCTGCAGGATTTTAATCTATGACGGCGTAGTGTGTTACTAATGGTTTTCCTTGAGACTGTGGTCCCAGCTCTCTTCAGGTCATTGACCAGGTCCTGCCGTGTAGTTCTGGGCTTATCCCTCACCTCCCTTATGATCATTGATGCCCCACGAGGTGAGATATTGCATGGAGCCCCAGACCGAGGGTGATTGACCGTCATCTTGAACTTCTTCCATTTTCTAATAATTGCGCCAACAGTTGTTGCCTTCTCACCAAGCTGCTTGCCTATTGTCCTGTAGCCCATCCCAGCCTTGTGCAGGTCTACAATTTTATCCCTGATGTCCTTACACAGCTCTCTGGTCTTGGCCATTGTGGAGAGGTTGGAGTCTGTTTTATTAAGTGTGTTGACAGGTGTCTTTTATACAGGTAACGAGTTCAAACAGGTGCAGTTAATACAGGTAATGAGTGGAGAACAGGAGGGATTCTTAAAGAAAAACTAACAGGTCTGTGAGAGTCGGAATTCTTACTGGTTGGTAGGTGATCAAATACTTATGTCATGCAATAAAATGCTAATGAATTACTTAAAAATCATACAATGTGATTTTCTGGAGTTTTGTTTTAGATTCCGTCTCTCACAGTTGAAGTGTACCTATGATTAAAAAATGACAGACCTCTACATGCTTTCTAAGTAGGAAAACCTGCAAAATCGGCAGTGTATCAAATACTTGTTCTCCCCACTGTACCATACCCCTTGTGCCTTATGACCGGTGGAGGCTGCAGAGGGCAGGATGGCTCATAATAATGGCTGGAATGGAGTCAATGGAATGGTTTCAAACACATGTAACCAAGTCTTTGATGTGTTTGAAACCATTCCATTGACTTCATTCCAGACATTATTATGAGCCGTCCTCCCCTCAGCAGTTTCCACTTCTTTTGACATAATAAAATAATTTGAATTTGGGGCAAGAGAAAATATAATTTGCCCTTATTAAATTCGCCATATGATTTTCCATCAGTGGATGTCGATTTAACTTGTTTGACTGCTATGATTAAGCAATGTCATAGCTTGCAAAAATTATTATTTTGAGGAAACGCACATTTTGCTTCTAATGTCATTACAAGTTACTATGATATTCCTTCTTAATAGAATCGATAACGTTATGGAAAAAGCGTTTATTGTACAGATATAGCAACTTCTCTCTTGCTGTAAACAAAAAAATGGTTTGTTTTCAGGTCTTTTGGGTGGTTTTGAGTGGTCAATGGACTAGAAATCTTAACTTGACCTGGCAACCCTGGCCTCTTGTCACAATGTCTTGTACATTTTTACTCGGTCTTAAAGACTCGAGCTGTGCTCGAAATCTCATACTAACCGCGCTAACCTTTCTATTTGTGACGTGAATTGAGCATATACTAGTATAATAGTATACTTATTTGTCATAGTATGGTTATAGTTAGCATGCCAAAAGGTCCCAGATGTCGTACTAAATTCAGATTTCAGATTTGAAGAAAATAGCAGAAAATATGCAGCCGAAGTCCGTCGAGAGCAAATACAAATTCATTGAACTAACTAATGACAAATGTAAAGAAAATATTGAGCAATGTATTAAAGTAATGACTTTTCAAATAAGATATGTTACATGTTGGCTGACAATTTGTTAGTTACGCTATCCTTACGAACCACATAGCATTACAGCAGTATGTATGTTAGCTCGTTACCTAAGGTTAGTTGGATACAAATACATCGAACTTGCCAAGCAGTCTATGAACTGTTTGCTATCTAACAAACCAACGTTTATTGACTTGATTATTCACATCACTCTTAGCTAAGTGGTATAGTTGTTGTGCGTTTCAATGGACATTGTTAATTCTGGCTATCCACTGTTGAATATGGCCGGTGTCAGTAAACGTTGGTAAAAAAAAAGGGCGTAATAAATTGTTGCCAGCAGCACAGTTACAGTCCCCAACGCTCTGGATAACATGAAAACAGCCTAACCAGCTCTGCTATGGCGAGTAAAATGGTCAGAGTGAGGTGTTCTCTCATTGGTGTCTATAAGTAGCTAGCCAACATTAGCCATTTAGCTTGGGTGCTTGACTGCAATTGAACACCTTGATTGGGCAACTGATTAATACAAATAAAATGCCTAATAAATAAATGTGACTGTTCATTTGTGTTAGTCAGGGGCTGGGTCCAAGTCCGTAGAGGAAAAACAATTTAAATTATAGTTACGTAATTTGTTTAATTAATTAAAATAATCACAGGAGCCCACTCTCAATGTTCAAAATACACTGGAGAGCATAATTTAACCACAGAGGATCAATAGTTTATAAAAATAACTGTAGATTAGGTTTTATCACAAGCACATACAGGTATCTACCACAATTAAAGAAACACCAACATAAAGTGCCTCAAAAGGTTGTTTCAGAACAGCTTCAATGCACCTTGGGAATAGATTCAACAAGTGGACCTAAACCATGCCAGGAAAATGCACCCCACTCCCCACCACAACATATAATTTGTATACCATGTTTTCTCAAGTGTTTCCTTTATTTTGACATTTACCAGTATGCCTGTAGTTAGTTTGGACCGCATGTGTGCCAAAAATAGTGTACAGATTGTTGCATTGTGGCCATAGACATAATCCTGTCGTGACTTTACTTTCATTAATCTAATGTCTGTATTTATCTAATCAACTAACTATGATTAAATTAATCATGTAACAATTAACTCATTAGGATTTGGAACACCATGAGAGCGGTTGTTTAAAGAGTTACCATCTCCCGAATTAAACTCTTACCTATCACATCCATAAAACAGTCAACGTATTAATCATAACCTCGTATAATATCATTCCGAACAGTCGTAATTTCCTGCATCTGCAAAAACCCCAGCCTTACTTATGATTCAGTACAACACAAATAGGTTTAATTATTTAGCTCACTAAAAACACACTTAAAATGTTAGAAAAAGGTCCCTAACGGACTGACAATTTATGGTGGCTTGTTACAAAGGAGATGGAGGGAGAGAGAGAGCAAGAGAGAAAGAGACACTTATCATTGGTACATTTTAGGAACTACTCTCACAGTAATCATGTACTTTGCACAAGAACCGCTGCCTGTTTGGAGCAAGAAATCATGACTGTATTTACGTGTAAATGCCTTCATTTGTCATGTATCTCTTTCGGAACCAGGCCTTCTTAGGAAGGCTGTTGGTGCCTTTCCGCGGCACGCTTGTAAGGCTCTGATTGTCCGGAAGCCACTCTTGCGTTGTCTTGGCTGTGTGCTTAGGGTCATTGTCCTGTTGGAAGGTGAACCTTAGCCCCAGTCTGAGGTCCTGAGCCCTATGGAGCAGATTTTCATCAAGGAGCTCTCTGTACTTTGCTCCGTTCATCTTTGCCTCGATCCTGACTAGTCTCCCAGTCCATGCTGCTGAAAAACATCCCCACCGCATGATACTGCCACCAACATCCGCAGGGAGGTTTCCTCCAGATGTGATGCTTGGCATTCAGGCCAAAGAGTTCAATCTTGATTTCATCAGACCAGAGAATCTTGTCTTTAGGTGGATTCCATCTGGCCTTCTCTACCAAAAAAAAGCATGATTGGTGTAGTGCTGCAGAGATGGTTGTCCTTCTGGAAGATTCTTCCATCTCCACAGAGGAATTCTGGAGCTCTGTCAGAGTGACCATCGGGTTCTTGGTCACCTCCCTGACCAAGGCCCTTCTCCACCGATTGCTCAGTTTGGCCTGGCAGCCAGCTCTAGGAAGAGTCTTGGTGCTTCCAAACTTCTTTCATTTATGAATGATGGAGGCCGCTGTGTTCTTGGGGACATTCAATGCTGCAGAAATGTTTTGGTACCCTTCCCCAGATCTGTGCCTCGACACAATCCTGTCTCGGAGCTCTACGGCTCTAATTCCTTTGATCTCATGGCTTGGTTTTTGTTCTGACATGCACTGTCAACTTTGGAACCTTATATAGACAGGTGTGTGCCTTTCAAAATCATGTCCAATCAATTGAATTTACAACAGGTGGACTCCAATCAAGTTGTAGAATCATCTCAAGGATGATCAATGGAAACAGGATGCACTTGAGCTCAATTTCAAATGTCACAGCAAAGGGACTGAATACTTATGTAAATAAGGTATTTCCGGTTTTTCGTTTTTATACATTTGCAAACATTTCTTAAACCTGTTTTTGCTTTGTCATTATGGGGTATTGTGTGTATATTGCTGAGGATTTTTATTTATTTAACCCATTTCAGAATAAGGCTGTAATGTAACAAAATGTGGAAAAAGTCAAGGGGTCTGAATACTAAGACACTGTATATATACTGAACAAAAATATAAAAGCAACATGCAACAATTTCAAAGACTGAACTGAGTTACAGCTCATTTAAGAAAATCATTAGGCCCTAATCTATGGATTTCACATGACTGGGAATACAGATATGCATATGTTGGTCACAAATACTTAAAAGGGTAGGGCGTGGATCAGAAAACCAGTCAATATCTGGTGTGATCTGTATTTGCCTTAAGCAGTGCGACACATCTCCTTCGTATAGAGTAGATCAGGTTGATTGTGGCCTGTAGAATGTTGTTCCAGTCCTCTTCAATGGATGTGCGAAGTTGCTGAATATTAGCGGAACTGGAACATGCTGTGGTACATGCAGATCCAGAGCATTCCAAACATGCTCAATTGATGAAATGTCTGCTTAGTTTGCAGGCCATCGTAGAACTGAGACATTTTCAGCTTCCAGGAATGGTGTACAGATCCTTGAGACATGGGGTTGTGCATTATCATGCTGAAACAGAAGGTGGTGGCGAGGATGAATGGCACAACAATGGGCCTCAGGAGCTCATCACAGTGTATTCAAATTGCTATCGTTAAAATACAATTGTGTTCGTTGTCCGTAGTTTATGCCTGACCATATCATAACCCCACTGCCACCATGGGGTACTCTGTTCACAAAGTTGACATCAGAAAACCGCTCGACCATACAACGCCATACACGTGGTCTGCGGTTGTGAGGCCAGTTGGACGTATTGCCAAATAAAATAAAAAACAATGTTGGAGGCAGGTTATGTTAGAGAAATTAACATTGCAATCTCTGACAACAGCTCTGGCATGCCAATTGCATGCTCCCTCAAAACTTGAGACGTCTAGTATTGTGTTGTGTGACAGAACTGCACATTTTACAGTGGCCTTTTATTGTCCCCAGCACAAGGTGCACCTGTGTAATGATCATGTTGTTTAATCAGCTTTTTGATATGCCACACCTTTCAAGCGGATGGATTATCTTGGCAAAGAAAAAATGCTCAATAACAGGGACGTAAAACACATTTGTGCACAAAATTTGAGAGAATTTTGTGTGTATGGAACATTTCTGGGATCTTTTATTTCAGCTCACGAAACATGGGACCAACACTTAACCTGTTGCGTTTATATTTTTGTTCAGTGTATATAGCCTCCCAATATTGTACAATCTGTGTGTTGATTCAGTGGCCTGGCCTATTTTTGTTTGAATTCAAGACCAGATCTCCGTTTGTCAGTGTCAGTGTCATTTTGGTCATTTGTGTGGTATTACAAAAGATTCAGCTAATGTATCCTGTCATGTAAGTGAAATAGAATTACATGAAATGAAAGTGCTATAAAAAAAACAAAGCCTCTGAGCCTATGATTTTTTTTATCCGGCTCTGGTCGCACTCCTCAGAACGTCCTTAATTGGCTGGTAGGGAAGAGTGGGGGAAATAACCTGAAGTTGCATGCTCACTATAAATTAGGGGGGATAGTGAAAATTGTTTGGATTTGTGATAATTGTGGCTTTCTATTTGCCCTCAGCATTCATTGTTTTCACCATTCTGACAGGCTAAAGCAGCTTTTTTTAAGTATGGGTCGCAGACATATTAAAACAATTATATTAGGAACTCAGTTGGGGTCTTAAATGACTGCTGAAAGTTAGAATATATAACATATGCCATTTAGCAGATGCTTCCATCCAAAGCGACTTATGTGCATACATTTTATGTATGAGTGGTTCACAGGAATCAAACCCACTACCCTGGTGTTACAAGCACCAGGCTCCAACAACTGAGCTACAAAAGATCACACATTTCATGTAGAATACACAAGGTGAAATTTTTAGATTTGGTTGTGCATCAGCAGTTTTTCTCCTGTTATGTCAGTCACTCAATAAGCCATGTCAGCTACAATTTTTAGATTGGCAAATTAGTCTAGCCAACTATCAAAACTTGTAGTTATCATGGACGAATACCGACCGGGAAAGCAGGGCACGTGCCCAGGGGCCATGACCTAAAGGGGGCCCACATTGATTTTGTTAGTCACTCTCATTCAGATATCCTATTATCATGGCATACGTCATGGCAAAATGTGTAGCATTGCAGGAAATTAGCTTTAAAACTGCAATTTTCTCATCTCTGCCCTATGGAAAAAGTAATAAATTGCATGACATTTCTAAAAAAGCTAACATTTCTCTTCACCCCATGGCAAAATGTGTCTAGCATTGAGGTCTAGCATTGTCTTGCATTAAGAGGAACCCAGGGCCAACCGCACCAGCATATGGTCTCACAAGGGGTCTGAGGATCTCATCTCGGTACCTAATGGCGAGGACATGGAGGGCTGTGCGGCCCCCCAAAGAAATGCCACCCCACACCATGACTGACCCACTGTCAAACCGGTCATGCTGGAGGATGTTGCAGGCAGCAGAACGTTCTCCACGGCGTCTCCAGACTCTGTCACGTCTGTCACATGTGCTCAGTGTGAACCTGCTTTCATCTGTGAAGAGCACAGGGTGCCAGTGGTGAATTTGCCAATCTTGGTGTTTTCTGGCAAATGCCAAACGTCCTGCACGGTGTTGGGCTGTAAGCACAACCCCCACCTGTGGACGTCGGGCCCTCATACCACTCGCATGGAGTCTGTTTCTGACCGTTTGAGCAGACACATGCACATTTGTGGTCTGCTGGAGATCATTTTGCAGGGCTCTGGCAGTGCTCCTCCTGCTCCTCCTTGCACAAAGGCGGAGGTAGCGGTCCTGCTGCTGGGTTGTTGCCCTCCTACGGCCTCCTCCACGTCTCCTGATGTACTGGCCTTTCTCCTGGTAGCGCATCCATGCTCTGGACACTACGCTGACAGACACAGCAAACCTTCTTGCCACAGCTCGCATTGATGTGCCATCCTGGATGAGCTGCACTACCTGAGCCACTTGTGTGGTTGTAGACTCCGTCTCATGCTACCACTAGAGTGAAAGCACCACCAGCATTCAAAAGTGACCAAAACATCAGCCAGGAAGCATAGGAACTGAGAAGTGGTCTGTGGTCACCACCTGCAGAACCACTCCTTTATTGGGGGTGTCTTGCTAATTGCCTATAATTTCCACCTGTTGTCTATTCCATTGGCACAACAGCATGTGAAATTTATTGTCAATCAGTGTTGCTTCCTAAGTGGACAGTTTGATTTCACAGAAGTGTGATTGACTTGGAGTTACATTGTGTTGTTTAAGTGTTCCCTTTATTTTTTTGAGCAGTGTATTTAGTATTTTCAAAATTCTACAATTTGTATTTTCTAGACACAAAATACTTTCCCATACCAATTTTTTAGAGTGGTTTACATTTTGTGCTACCCTGCATTGGTATCAGAAGTCAGATAGCACGATGGTGTGATAAGAGCATCTGTTAAATGAACTCATTGTAATTGTAACATTTTTGATAAATTCTTTGAAAGAAAATGTACTTAATACAATTGTGAAATGTTGTTGTCTCATGTAGCCATCTTAAGATGAATGCAATTGTAAGTCGCTTTGGATAAAAGTGTCTGCTAAATGACTAAAATGCCAATGTAAATGTAAAAATGAACAATCACAAAACAAAGCATGCTGAGTATTTTCACGATGAGCGCCGCCCTCGAAACAAGGGCAATAATAATACCCAGTGTGCTTTGTAGTTCATTTTGGGATGTTCATTTTCACATACACTGTATACATTTACATGTTGGTCATTTAGAAGACACTCTTATCCAGAGTGACTTGGTCAACTCAGGTAGATAAACAACAATCACAGTCATAGCAAGAAAAAGGGTTTTGTAACCATTACTGAAAATGTTGCTGTTCGGGTTGGCTAGTTGCAAAATTATTTATGTTCATTTTGATACTTTGATCTGTATGGTATCTTTATTTTGTCATTTTTGCCATTCCAATGCCAAGTTTTTTTAGTTTATTGTTTGAACAGTCGCTGAGATTATAGTTGGTTATCAATGCAAAGTAGGATGTTTATTTATTTCCAAATTTAACAAAGACAACAATCTTGAAGTTGAAGTGATTCAGACATTTTGGCACAGTGAATCACTACCCAAACATGACACAACTGGTTTCAAGTGGCCAAGAGACATCATGTGAATCAGACAGGGGATATGTTTACATAAAGGGATAGGTAGACACTTTTGCTTTCTCCTCATATCAACATAATTTCTGTAAGATTAAAAATGATGCCTGTAAAATAAAAAATTACGTTGCACAAGCCCTGCGCTTATAAAATGGCTGTGCTCCTTTGGAAATTTGGGCATGTTTAGAGCGACACCATTAGGTAAAATATATAAACTCAGCAAAAAATAAATACCTGTTCATGAGGGTTGCCTAAACACACAAATGATATTTCAGAAAGATGTTACCTTTTTAACCCTTTGAAACAGCCCCCATTTAAGCCACTTCCGGTTGTCACAGGAAGCTGAAAGTAAACGCATATCCTCATTGGAGTTAACAACTACTAGTCAGGCTTCATTCCGGGCCTACTTTTTGCACGGTCGTTGCGGTCAGACCGAGCGAGCTATGGTCAAGTGTGGCACCTCATTGGACACGGCACGGCCTAGAGACTACAGTGATGCAATTTTCCAACACTTTCAGTGTTGATTTCAGCCTGTCCATTTGGTGATGGTTCATCACTGTTTAAACTTATTGGAAATGGACAAAAGTTAGCCATCAAGTCAGCGTCCATCAGTCAATAAGATATCATTCTGATACCAAACTGATACATACTGACAGCAAACCCACTTTGTCCAACTCGTTTAGAAGCCAACTAACACATATTTCAGAGCTGGCCCAAACTTCACAGAGCCTTCTGTTAAAACCTTAAAAATTTTAAAACACGTAGTTACGTTCTAGCTGCAAACCTCGATGCTGCGACCCCAAATCCCGAGTTTCGACTCGATAGGTCATTCGAAGCCCGAGCAGTGACCTTAATTGGTGCTGAAATTTCACTTTTTCCGGGCATGTAATGTAAAAGGTTATTAACCGGTGCATATGCTTTTAAAATAACAGTTCTGTTCTGGAACAGTGTAGATCACGTTAGTTCCCAGCTCTGATTCTGTGCTTTAAAAAAATACATTTACCCATTTTCATTTCGGGTCCCTGAACTGGTTCCAACCCCTGGTTTGTAGAACTTATAGTTTTAAAACCGAAATGTACTTTACGAGGGTAGTATACAATATTATGCGTATTTTATAAAAAGCCACCAGAGGGTGTCAGAGTTGAACAGGTTAACATGCACCTGCCTGCTCCATACTCTGGTGACTTCTGTCAATTACTCCGACGACTGTCTATTAAATAGGCTTCTATCATAGAAGTCAATACAGCCTTGGCTTGAAGAGGCTGTTGGTCTACATTGCGCACCTAATTCATTGATTTATCTGAAAAATCTTGAAGAAAGTCCCAAGCATGCGACATACCACTTAGTATCATTAGTTGAAATCTAAGGGTTTAAGTAATTCAATTTTACCAACAACACGCACGTCAAACTATGCATTCCGACCATTACTAAAATATTTAACATTTGGAATGCGGACAATTAATATGGAAGCCCCCACAGACCTGAATCATTTAGACTGAATGGACCAATTATATACCGGCATAACCAAATAAAGCTAATTTAATCCTATTTCCCCACTATCCGGATTTGAGGGAAAAAAACAACATATTGTGACATTCATAGAGAAATGAAACAGGTTAGAAGGACAACATATAGGCTAGTTAACCATATCAGAACCCCTTTATTGGCTAATGTTTTTGCCACACATAATAACCTACAATTAACTTCTTAAAAATAAACGTTTGAGTTGGAACCAAATACGTTTTTTCAGAGGGATGCCATGGGCCAGGGGTTCTCAAACCTCTCCTTGGGGAGTCCCAGCCATTCCATGTATTTGAACTATTCCACAGCTAGCGCAACTGATTCAAATTGTCAACGTATCATCAAGCCCTTGACTAAGTGAATCAGGTGAGTTAGTTCAGGGCTGCAACAAAATTATGAAACATCTGGGGGTCCCCGAGGACAGGTTTGAGAACCCCTGTTGTGGCCCTCCAGGACTGGAATTGAATAGCCCTGATATAGGGTGTTGAGCCTTATTTGCATATTTCCCTGGTTGCCTTTCAAGGGAAGTTTAGAGTGACCAGTACCACCCATATACTTAGATCGACATTGTATCTGTCCCATTATGCCGTCTCTAAGAGCACGGGCAGCTCCATTGAAGCCATCTCCATTTTTAAGTACATTTTCTTCTTCTACTACTTCAATGACTTGCCAAACAAACTGAAAGGGTGTATACGACCACTTAGAGTGTGTTGTTTGAACAGGTATGAAGCCACGGTTGGTGATTTACTGCCACCTGCAGCTACGCAATGTTTGCTCACAAGTATTAATTCATTGGCTGATCCTCCTGGTGACCTGGATGAATTATGCAATCCTTCCTTAACCCAACCCAGTTGACTATTTCAAAATGGTGAAAGTGCTCGATGGCACTGCCCATGCTAAAATGGGCTTTTGAGCACTAGAGTCCTCTATCCATCTCTATGGTACCACCCATGACTGTGTTTGCTTGTGACAGAGACATCCTTGTTGCAGTCACCATATTAATTATGACTTTCACCAAGTGAGATTCAAAATGAATGTTGTCATTAAAAACACATTTTAGAAAATACATATTTAATAAACTCGTAGTTCACAGGCCACATTAGGCCTGCAAGTCATATCATGCTGGATTGCAATGTGATGTGTAATTCCTCTTGGAACCCAGCCAGAGTAGGGATATCCAACATTTAGCATTTTCATTCACCCGCAACCTGCATTCAGAATGACTGCCAGGGTTGGGAAGTTTAGGACATTAGATGAAATAATCTAAACTGGATCAACCATTTCAGTTGCGGGTGCAATAAGACCAAGTAACAGATTGGTTTAGTTTAGAAAAATTTATGTTATTTATATTTGAGTAGCATAAGATTAATTCATTAATCAATGTACATGCAAAAACCTAGATATTCTACAAATCAACCTGCAATAGAACATGCTGGAAAATATGATATGGACTTGGTTTTGGTTCAACTCTGGTTATGAACACAAACACTGCCCACTGGGCACAGATGTCAATTTGATGTCCCACGTTGGTTTAATGTAAATTCATTGAAAATATGTTGAAACAAAGTTGATTCAACCAGTGTGCCCAGTGGATGGGGTTCTTTTACACCACTGAGTGTTAATTTAACTCCTGAATCAACACTAGAAATCAACACTAGTTAACACTGGCCAATTTGCTGCCTGCTATGAAAGGGACGCACACATCTGCATTTCAAGAACCTTTAAGAATTCTGAAGAACCGCAGATACCACGTCAAGAACCAAGCACTTAACTCACTTAAATAGGGCAAGAGTTCTCCAAGGATCCTTAAGAGTTGAGAAAGAACCATTTTAAGAACCTTCATTTTTTTCAGTGTAGATAAAGATTGAGTACACACCTCATCAACTCACAATACATTTTGTTACCAAAGAGATTAACTTTAGGGACACAAACAGGTTTAAGATTTTTAAACCAGGGCCTCCCGAGTGGCACAGCGGTCTAGAGGCGTCACTACAGACCAGGGTTCGATCCCAGGCTGTGTCGCAGCCGGCCGCGAACGGGACACCCATGAGGCGGTGCACAATTGGCCTAGCGGCGTCTGGGTTTGGGGAGGGTTTGGACAGCCGGGATGTCCTTGTCGTGCTCTTGCATCTCTTTGTGGTGGGCCGGGTGCATGCACGCTGTCTTGTGTCACCAGTTGTAGTGTTTCCTCAGGCAGATTGGTGCGTCTGGCTCCCGAGTTAAGCGAGCAGTGTATCAAGAAGCAGTGTGTCAAGAAGCAGTGCGGCTTGGCAGGGTCGTGTTACGGAGGACGCACGGCTCTCGACCTTCGCCTCTCTCGAGTCCGAACAGGAGTTGTAGCGATGGGACAAGAAAAAGGGGTAAAAGCCCCCCCAAAAAAGGTTAAGCCAGTGTGTGTGTGTTTTGGGGGGTATACAATCATAATTGTCATGCTCATCAATTTGTTCAATATTTTAGAAGTTTATTTCCACAATTATTTTTAAAGAAATTTGGCCATCAGTCCCTTACTCAACATTAGGGGCATGGCGCCTCTGTGTAAAACGAATGACCAGAAATAAGTCTACATGAAATGTTATATTTGAAATATTGATGTGTGACATATTGTTCCTGTCAACTAGATTGTATAAATAAATGAAATAAAATACCCCATACAGATATAGATGTGATGCCCTGCCGAGGGTGAAAGTTTTCACATATCTTTCAAATACACTGTAAATAATGGATATTTTATACACATTTATTGAGAATCTGTTCAAACAGCACTCCATTTCTTGATCAACTTTGTTTCACCATTATTCTCTGCAGTCTGTGTTGCCCATAGAATAAGAATGATTCATGATTCTTCATTCTATGGCACTGGCTTCAGGTCGGCCTTTGTCGTGTTTGCCTCTGTGATGAGTGAGTCAAACCACAAACTCATTCTCACCTGGTTACTGCTCGTAAATAACAGGAACTAGTCCTGCAGCCGATGGGTGGATTAAATTATGAGAGATTTACAACGTATCACATGCTTTGGATTCACCTTCTGCTAACACTAGCATAACTGCACGCTATATGATGTTGTCGATTGCTTGTGGTTGACTGTTCTGCAGACAAATGCAAAAAATATGCACATACTGTAAAAAGCCCTTTTCAAACGAGGTGATCGAATGGATGGAGTGGGTCTTTAATGGACCTCTTGGCATCATCTACTAGCACTGTTACAGAACAGTGACTGGTAATTCTTTGCCGATGGCAGTCTGAATGGGGTAAGAGGACACTCATTTGACAACAGGTGCTGTGGTAAGAGAACACTTACCTAACGACTGGTCCAGGTGCCATGGCAATGGCACGTACCTGACTGACCTGAAGAACCATGTAACGTTATAATGGGGACAACTATTAATACCCCTTTGAGCTCTCCAGGTTGTTCCATACTAAGAAAAGGAGACTGAGGTCTTGACCCTTTTTTCCCCTCATCTTTATTCATTTATCGCTTATTTGAGGTATTTTTTATATTCCCGCTAAAGGGCATCTGCATTGTAGCTGTATATTAATTTGATCTCCTACTGCTTAGTTTTATTTTCATCCGTCTGCTTACTGTATTGGGATATCTGCCATTTTCAATCTGTATTATCCTGAAACTTTTGGAACTCGTTCAATAAAGCAACCTAAAAAACAGCAGGAGCTAAGCTGCAGGGCATTTCCTAATTAGTGTTAAAGTGAGAGAGCCTCCAGAGGAGATTTCACACTATCTGGTGGCATTCCCCTGCTTCCTGTGTGTCAGAGGACTCATTCAGCTCTGGCTGCAGTGGGCAGCACATTGCATGAATGGCACTACTCTAGTCATAAGTGGATAACCAGTTATGTGCATCGCATGATACACATTTAACAGCACACAGCAACCTAGCCCGTGTCCGTCGTTAATGCCTCATTCACTTCTAATTAGTGGGGAGAAATCACCTCCTATACAAGCTTCATCATGATGCCTCTATCTATGAAAAGCTAAAGAACTTAGAATAACAAATCTCAGAGTATATAGTATGTTCTCTTAAATGCTTATGTTAGAGGGTTTTTTCCATCCATGTGACCTGACGAAGACAAACTCTGGGACCTAGTTATAGGCTATAGGGCTCAGAGTTTTCCCTGGTCAGGTGAAGTGTTCAGGAAAAACTCCTAACCTATAAAGTAAAAAGAGTAATGGACCAACTATTGATCCTTGGGGGACATCAATCATTAGATTCTGATACAGATTCTGTGTAATACATGTCACAATTCTTCTCTCTGTGTTGTTATATTCCATACAGATAGACAGAGGGTGATTTTTTTCACACATCTTTATTAAATAGACTTTTAAAGAATGTAATGTACATTTTAGACAGCTTGTTTTATATAGTAGTATTAAAGGCTTAAATGAGACTTTGGTCAAACAGCACTCAAAATCTTTTATATTAGTGCTCTGTTTTCTTTACATGAACACTGCAATCAAACCAGGACACCTCTCTTCACGGAAGGCCCTTCACAAAACAAAGTGACAAGTAGACTTAAGAAACTAGCGATAATAACAAAAATCAGCACTGAATTGATAGTAGAAATTGATGAAAATATAAGACTGTCAGAATGTCATTCAGTGCCAACAAGGAGAAAAAAACATTCTCACTAGGTTGTTTAGTGTGCTCCCAATGTATGACGTAAGCAATACCAACACTTTTACATGTGGTGACGTCTTCAGTATGACTCTTTCTTGGCTTTCCTCATCAACTGCTACATGGGTGTACACCCCCCTCATAGTGCTCAAGTACATACCAGTGCTCACAAGAACCATCTACAGGGGACATACACACAGTACAAACAGGCAAATACACTTCAGGAGCCTGAGGACAAGACATCACAAATACATAACCTCAAACAGACGCCTCATTCTTAAAGCTTCCTGGAATGTTCAGATACCTTCAAGTCCGAATATAAGAACATTTAAACATATATAGTATATATGCACACAAACTCATATAAAAGTGTTTGAAAGCCAACACTCCTGGCTTTAGCAAAATACCCATGCTGTGCAAATGGATTTTGGGTTGAGTTGTCTTTTGACAAACATATATAATTGTCTCATTTGTGGGACAACATTGGTCTAAATATATTGAGAAAAAAAAAATCATAAAGGTGATCACAACTCTATTCCACCATTATTATATATATAAAAATTATAATAATTCCATCTCCCTCAGACATTATGTACACATAAAACAAATGTGTGGTTGCATATTGTAAAGTATTCATATTGCACCTCGTACAAAAATAAGATATTAATTATTGTTTGCCCACCAGGTTTCAAACACAAAACAACAGGAAAGCATCCTTCAACACACAAGTGTCCCAGTGCTCTCATGAGTCCTATTGTGCAATTGTCTGAGACTTCAAATTCACCAAATACATCAAGGCCATGGGAGAGCAGAACCGTTGTCACCCATTCCAAGTGGTGAGGAAGATGGACAAGGCATTAAAGGTTAGTATGACAACCTAAGGCATATTCACTTTAGTACTTTTTACGACCTAAACTTACATAACTGGTTCCTTCTTCTTAAGTTCAAGGGCACTCTGGCACACCCCATATATTCCCCATCCACCCACTCAAACTCATGTGCACTATGCACAGTACATACTCAGTACATTACATGCATACACCCCATCTCCTAATGTGTACTAACTTCATAACTTAGTGTTGATTAAAGGGGAAATCTGCAGTTGCTACATCCATTTTTGGACTCCTATATTAATGATATAAACCCATTGATTTTTGAAGAATATGACTTATAAATATACCTCATGAGCTTAGTTCGTACCCCATCAGAACCCAAAATATCAGTTTGTTTTTACTCCAATGTTTGTAAACAATGTAAATGTAAACAAACACTGTATAGCCTCAAAACATGGTTAAAACTATACATTTGATATCATGGATGGTCAGTCCTTGAATCCATATTTCTATCTATGAATTTAAGAGAGGTTACATTTCTCCAGGCCCATAGCTGCAGTAAAGAGGTCAATGGAATGCAGATGGTGGGGGATAGAAGGAGGATGCTGGATTGGCGCAAATCCAATCAATCAATCTGATCTAGCAAAGTGGATATTTGTCAAATCCGTCATGATTTATGTATTGTAACAGGCCCACAATGTGCTTACTAAAGTGCCACTTGGATATATTAGTTGACAGCCATACAAGCATTATACTCCGATGTGTACCTAAATATAGTGTGAAATACACATATAAACAATAGCTTAAATGTAGACTAATTTTGATTGAGGCAATGAGGGGATTTGGGATCTTTCCTCCACGCGTTTCAGTGGCATTTCTATTGTTTTGGTCAAGCTTGATTGACCTCTTTACCACATGTATCCCTCAGCTTTTTACCAAAACAGAGTCGGGGTAGCAGCTTTGATATTGTTTAAACTGCAGATTGGCGCTTTAAGGCATTCTGCACACATTCACACATAAATCCCTTCATACACATAAAGCCCATAGTAGTGTCAGGGACACTACTACTGTACATATAAACTTTGGCATACTCCTGTACCCTTCGTAGATTGTCAGAAAAATAAGTTCTTAGACACTAAGGTCGGCCTCTCCTTTGTATGAGTGGTCCTGGGTTAGGGTTAGGTTCCTGGGAGGTGGTGGGTGGTGGTTGTTTCCACAACGGTCCTCCTCAGGCTGGCTGCTGGGGGTTAACGTTCATGTGAGGGGGGTGGCCCAGGAGCCCAATCCTCTGCTTCTGTTTCCTCTGCTCTGTCATCTGCCAAGGGGGTTGGGGGTAGGAGGTGTGACAAGGGTTATGAACTCTGGGAACCCACCCCACCCATCACAGCCAACCCCAACTCCACAAACCTTTCTCCACAACCACTCAACAGCCTGGAGCAGTGAGATTCAAACATGTCTTCTAGTCAATTCAAATGGCCCCTATCCACAGGCTTAATACGTTTTAATAAGGTTTAATAAGCAATAGTAACCTATCCAGTCATCTCAGATCTACATGAATGCCAAGCCAATTAGCTGTGCAGATGAGACTCACCTGCTCCTTGAGTTCCGTGAGCTGTCCAGACAGGTTACACACCAGCCTCATGGCCGACTCCAGCTTCTCCTGCAGGTTCCTGATCTCGTTCTGCTCGCCCTCCGCATCACTGCTCACCAGCGACATTGCACGCATCCGCGGGAACCAGTCCAGGTTGTGCTCCTGTAAATAAGAATTTGCTCTTAGTTGCACAACTGAATGCATTCAAATGACATGGGTCTTCCATGTTTAACCCAACGCCTCTGAATCATAAAAATGCGTTGAAGGCATTGAAACATAAGAGAAAGGCTGAGGGTTAGCAACAGAATCCTCCATGGAACTGTATTTGTGTTCTACACTTTGATTTGAATAGGACACCAAACTGAACCGTACGGTATGACGACCAAAAATAATGCACACCGAACAGTAAAACCTGTGACTCTCTAAGAGCGGACTACTGGCATCTCAGGTCTATCATAAAGGAATACAATAATTTACCCCATTCCCTTTCAAGTGTTTATGTTGTCACAGCTTAATCTTTTTGGGGGTTTAACAACAGTTCATGTTAAGTCTTGTCCCTCTGCATTTCTGTTCGTCTCATCCTGTGAGATCACAATGTGTGTGAGAGGGTGGCAGGTAGCCTAGCGGTCAAGAGTGTTGGGCTAGTAACCGAAAGGTTGCTGGTTTGAATCCCTGAGTCGACTAGGTGAAAAATCTGCCAATGTGCCAGTGAGCAAGGCACTTAACCCTAAATAGCTCCTGTAAGTCGCTCTGGATAAGAGCGTCTGCTAAGTGACTAAAATGTAAATGTGTGTCTATCATCTAGTGTGTTTGTGTCATTCAGTCACTCAGTGTCATTCAGTGTGTACGTGCCATCTCTGTCAGTTGAGGGCGGAAGGGCAAATAGCTACGTTGAGGCGTGTGTGTATGTGTCACGTTCTTCTCTCGGACTCAGTACACACAACTACGTACACACAAGGTCAACAGAGGAGGCATTTAGGTGCTGAAAGGAGAGTCAAGATAATAAATATGCAGGCGGCCAAGGTCAGCAGCTAGTCAAGGGATTTACCTGAACAAACAACAACTCTATATATCACAACTATAATACAGTATACCCTAACCATGCACCCTTCAGTCTACCCCCAGGACAGGATGCATGTTGTAGTGTACCCTATGCACTCATGTAAGTGGGGCAGCCTGGTTATATGCTGTATCAAATGACCTGTTAGACATTGTGGTTTGAGTCCAGAGCCAGCAAAGGCCTGGTGTGTGTTTGTGTGTCTGTCACCTTGATCATCTCTGCGACGTAGCTCTCGGGGCCGGTGTACTCTGTGGAGTCCTTCACCTTGACCAGCACTATGAAGAACAGGTAGTGCCACATGTTGTGCTCCTCCTTGATGTGCTCCTCAAATGTCACCGTCTTGTTGTCAAACTTGTCTCTCTCCAGACCTGTGAGGAAACAAAACATGCGCGCACATACACACACACTTAGGAATGCTGTCAATTAGGTCGTTATGACAGAGGACCTGGTGAATGCTAGGGGTATTATTAATAAGGCTTCTAGGATAAACTAGGGGTTTGTTGTAACTTTAATGGGTTACAGAGTTAATGTTAATCAGTATATTCATTGAGCTGTATCTACAGATATTTTCTTTAGTTATTTACATATGTAATTGTATTAGAATTCGTGTGTTGGCGATTGAGAGAACTATATACATATTTTGTTGTATGGGTTAGTATTGGATTACGCTTTGACTGCAAGCTCCAGAATGCCTTGTGACAGGAAGTAGAAAGAGAATGAGCCAGTTATGTACAAGTGATTATCCTGAATTTCGCTAGCAACTTTCTTTTGTTTTGTAGAATCTAAAAGTTGTTAAATGTTAACGTTAACAAGTAGTATTACTAAAATAATCTTTCATTTCAAACCCGACGTCCTGAGTTATTACTTTGAAGATAGTTATTCTATAGGGTTCGGGTTACGATAAAGATCGTAAATCAATTCAGAGAGGGTAAGCCATTGTCATCCTTCCAAGAAAAGGAAAATGTGACTTCCTGAAAGCAGAGGAGCACTTTCAATCCTGTGATATAGTGTTGTGTTTAACAAGCATCTGGCAGAAGCATTTTGACCTTTCCTGTGAACAAAGAACCCTCTCTCAGTCTGATGACTAAACAACATTAGTCTTCCTGGACAGACTGGCCATATTCCCAGAATCTCCAAAATATGAAAATGATCATGTGAATTTAGGGAATGCGTGGGAAAGTGTTGTCATTTTAGATTTGATCTAACTAGGCCAAAATCCTCCGACACCTGTTTAGTTCCTGCTACTACAGTACGTGTATTGTCATTGAAGTCATGAATAGGGATTCTATTCATGGACATACTGTATACTGGAAGAGGAACAAAGGGCAAGTCTGACTGTTACTTCAGCGGCTGAGAGGAGGACCAGGTCAATGGCTTGAGCAACCACCTCGCGCACTGATCTCTCTCTAATCTCTCTCCAGTCTCTTCTTTGTCTCCATTCCCCCCAGGAAACCATGGCGATGGTGAACCCCTCTGGTCAGGCCTCATCTAACGCGTGTGAGTCATAGACCAGCTCCACATACATACAGCTCAGAAACGAAAACTGATCCAAGGTCATACTGTGTGAGAACTGTCCCTGGACTAATTATATCTGCTGCCCATTGGACCCCACTACTTGACTGCCTAAGAGAGAATAAATGTGTGGTGGGCAGGCAGGAATCCTCCATGACTCAGTCTTCTAGAGAAAGAGGGAGGAAAGAGGTGATGCAAGCAGTAAACTAACATTCATACAGGAAGGTCAAGCTAAGGACGTGTCTGCAGAACTTGTGCTTACTCATGAGGGTGTGTGTGTGTGTGTGTACTACCTACATACTCCGGTTATGCTCAACCACCGTGACACCATGTAGTTTATTTAGAAATAGAAAAAAGTAACCATTAAGATTATCTTGTAAAGTATAACTAAATTCTGCACGAATCTGCCAATTTTCTACTAACAAACTCAGAACAAAACTATCCAGACTAAATGTCTACCCCAGGCAAATGACTAGTAGTTCTGTTCTTCTCAGGCTAGACAGTGCAGCTATGTCTCCTCACCACAGATGAAGCAGGTGGTCTTCAAGACCTCTTCCTTCTTCTGTTTCTCACTCCTCAGGTCTGCAAAGGTATCGATGATGACTCCAAAGATGAGGTTGAGGACAATGATGATGACCATGAAGAAGAAGAGCAGGTCGTAAATCACCCTGGCCGCAAAGAGAGGCTCCTAGAAAGAGAGGGGGGGGGGGGGGGGGATTGGAGGGAGAGGAGAGGTTATAACTTATAATACATGTTAGGAAGCATTATAAACTCCAGGTCACGACTTGTACTGTACAAGGGCTGTGGAGGTAACGAAATGTCATCAGCCGGTGATTGTCAAGCAAATAACTGGTCGGTCTCACGGTTATTGACCGTTAATTAACAAACATATTTAGCATCTCCTGACTTCCACACCTAACCTACAAAGACACTGATGCAGACCCTTGGAACATCTACATTTAATTAAAGTCTAATAAATCCATGTAATATAGCCCACACCTGCACAATAAATCTATTATTTATTTTAGACAGGTCTAAAGAAACATGATATGAAGAAAAAGTAGTTTATTTCAGAAGAACAGAATAGCATACTCTGAGTTTTCCTTATGTTAGGTCCTGATCTGGCTTTGCCAAATGACTGTGGACTACACTAGTTCATTTAGCACACAACATTTTGTTAGAATTCCATGGCATCATTTTATAGTATGAAGAACACAATTGAACAAACCTGAATAAAATAGAAAGGATATTTTCTCCAAACGATTTGAGGGAGTGCGCACATATGGCTTTTCTGTGTTGAGCATTAACAAATGAATAGCTATTCCTATATGCCTAATTTAGAGTTATTAATGTAACTTTAGTTGTTCTACATACGTTGGGCTATATGTTTAGATTTTTGAATACATTGTAAGGCTGCATGATGCGACTATTGACGATTTGAAAAAAGTTCCTTGAAAGTCATGAGCGCTGCTTTGTTTTTAAGCGCAGGCTGTAGACACTTCATCAGTCTCTCATTTACAATTTGAGAAGTACTTGATAATGCCTCAAAAACCAGCAGCATCCCCTTTGTGTGGCCGTAATGCACCTTAAAAAATCCATGCCGTTTGCGGCCTGTGGTCGATGTGCCCTTCTCGCTGAGTGCTGTGCGCTCCGAATCACCTCTCACTCACATGGCTCTCCATCACATAATCGGGTCTTTCTCAAAGGCTACAAGTGAAGACAGACATCAGGGACGCAAATTCCGAGGTGCATATTGACGACATTGGAAGAACTGTCCACATTTACTTTGATGAGTAGGCCTAACGAACAGCAAAAGCACTAGCCTATGTCAATCTACTATCCCCATAGTACAAAAGTCAACCTATTCTATTCTGTGTGAGAAATAAATATTCCAAACATAGTCTGGGACAGTTGTGGGAGATAGATCCCCAAATAATACAATCACTAGCATCAAAAAAACTTTACGCAATGTGGCTGACGCAACAGATCAGAACATTTAGCTTAAAATGTTCATAAACTATTAGTCTATTTCTTCACATTATAAGCGTAATAATGCGCACATGGTAGTAGGCTATAAGCGCGAATGTTCCATTGGCGGAAAATGCCATGATCAAAAGGGACCGCAAATGCAATTATGCATGTAATGCTTTAATTATACAAGGTGCATTTTTATGGTGAAAATTATCTTCCCCAAACTTGAAACTCACTCGCTACTTACGTATCCTAGTTAGGCTCTAGACCCCTTGTAAAGCGGATTAATGTGCTCAATTTTAAGTTATTTGGCCAAACCTTATCAAAACATATAGGCGTTTGGGCTAGGCTACATGATTTGTGCGACTATGATTAGAAAAAGTCACAAAAAAAGGAATAGTTTCTTATGCTGGCAAGTGATAATATATCATCGATAATTAATAGGCTAATATTGTCACCTATCAGACTATTATTGATATAATCTTGTCTTTACATATACTACATTTGTTTTGATTTAGAATGGACCATTATCATGCACCTGTATTGAAACAAGGGCAGCGGAAAAAATACATGTCATCTATGCACATAAATAGCAAATGGAGGACGCTTTTCATGTGGTTCATTTTCATCCCAGCCAGGTAGGCTACACACCTGTTGTAAAGAAAAGCTATGTGCTTAATATTAAGACAGCTGAGAAATAAATATAATAGGCCTAGTCTATAGAAAGCTGATGGGATCCTCTTTTTAGTAGAGGCCATCACTCTGTTTTCTCGTGCAATTGCATAGCCTATAGAAATGCTGCGCAACATGAGCTCGTGGGCACTCATGAAGTGTTTGATTAGAGGGACAATAGAGTACTGAGTACCAGGCAGTTAACAAGTTTGGTAGGCTACTAATGACCATCAGCAACATCAAAGCTTGGAGAAGACTAATTACCGTGACTAAACGGTCACGTGGAATTTGACTGCCTTCATGACTGGTCACCGCAACAGCCCTAACTGTAGAAAGTGACACAGTGTGGTTGTGTACAGACTAAACCAGGGATGAGCAACAGGTTTTTGGTCCAGCCCACTAACTGCTCAACCTATAAAAAACGATTTAACTGCTCGAATACAATAAAATAATAAAGGTCAATTTAAATCAATGTAAACAAGTATTAGATGATTTAGGTGTGGACTGGACATACTGTGACCCTTCAGGATGGCATTGCCCACCTGTGGATTAACCACATATAAGACTTAACACAATATAACACAAAGAAATGACACATATAACACATGGCACAATAAGGTCAGAGTAAAGCCAAAATGTTAGACAGTGAAAGTGGGGCCTGACCCTGGCATGTATCATACTGGGCTGACATATGATGAAGTGACCTAGTTCAGAAAGAGTGACCCATAAGCCTTGTTCACAGTGCAGGACTTAATGGTCAAATCAGTTTTGTTTTTCAAATCCATTTTGGAATACTGACTTTCCAAACAGCAAGAGACAAGTGACCAAACCAGATGTGTGCGTGTTCAGACAGCATTCATTTGCTGACATGGCTACACCAGTTGTCATAGTAACGACAGGTGTGTGCACAGTGGTGTAGGCTGATAGGAAGCCTGAGCACCACCACCAATCACTCAGAAATTATGTAGCAAGCTAAGGTGACAACAATGCCTGCCATGGATGTTTCCCAGTTGCTTTGAATGTTCAAAATCCTAGTGTAAGCCTCAAAGGATAAGGTGATCCAACTTTCAAATCAAATCCTTTTTGGCTAGCCAAGGCAGTCAACTAAGTTAGCTAACTAGGTAGCTGTTCAGCTTTCTAGCACATTCACTAATTTCTTTGTAAACAATTAACAAGTTAATTAGCTACCACATGTTCTTGTCAAACTGGCAACATAGTAACTAGCTAGCAACAACATAATGCCAAACAACAGTCTAAAAACCACTTGAGGGCAAATAAATCAGATGTGACTGTTCAGACACAAGTCACATGGCCAGGAATCAGATTTGTATCTGATGTCAAACCACCTATGAAGGTGGTTTGATATGTGGCTTGAAATATTCGATTCCATGTGCTTTTTGGCTGCTCAGACTTCAAAACAAAGTCAAAATTGAGTTGGATATGCAAGTAAATGGGATTTTAGTCACTTCAAACTGCCAATGACAACACGGCTATAGTGATGGCCCGGGTTGTGTTCATTTGAGTAAACAACTGAAAATGTTTAAAGACATTTTGCAAAGGAAAGTGAAAATCTGTTATTAGACAGGTCCAGGTAGTCCCACTTTGTTTCAGTCTGTTTCTTCCATTTGGTGCCTATAATGAACATGGCCCAGGCTTTTACATAAAGGCAGAACGGGAGCATTGGTTATGAACAGGGGTATAGCCTAATCTGCCATGTGTGTTGATGTGAAACATAAGAACACAAGTGCAAGCGGCCAGATGCCACACTGTTACGACAACAAGAAACAGTTACGCAAACAGGCTATAATGTCGGTAACCTAACACAGGCTCTTCTCTCTTCCAGCACCTCTTTTGGACCGTAACGAGCATGTTATAGCTCCAGAGGCAAAGATTAAAATGTTCTGCACCATAAAACCTCTGGAAAACTTTAGAAAAGCTTTAGATTTCAGAGTTTCTGGATTAAGCTTTTTTTTAAAGAAACAAAAACAAACTGACATTCATTTCAAATGTAGGCTACAGGTCAAATGACCTTCTTGGGAGGCACCCAGTGATTGTGTACCGGTTTATGACAGGAGCAGACATTTCTCCACGATGCTCTATGTCATCAGCCCTGGTCTGACAAGAGTTCAGAGAAAAGCTATTTCCAGACCCTACTGATTCCCACACAGGGAAGAAAGCCAAGCAGGGGGTTCTGAGGAAATTTTTGCAAAACCTCAATGTGGGGGTGAGGTTAGGCCCATGACCACCGCAAATGACTGCTGATGGCACTCCCCCAGAGCCTACCTCCATCCCACCGTATCAAACTGCCCCCTTTCACCACTCAGAACGCCTCTTCCCCAGAGCTAAACAACCGTATCAAATTCTGCACGTGTTACATAATGCACAAATCAGTCTACCGGTAGCCTATGTTGAATGTATTTTAAGACATGATCTTGGTTTTATATGGTCTGTAACTTCCCATCAATTGATGTAACCTATGTTGTAGTTAGATACTGACAAAGAAGTTAGTACAACATGTGGATCATGTCGTTTATAGTTGCAGCACACAAGAAGTTAGTACAACATGTGGATCATGTCGTTTATAGTTGCAGCACACAAGAAGTTAGTACAACATGTGGATCATGTCGTTTATAGTTGCAGCACACAAGAAGTTAGTACAACATGTGGATCATGTCGTTTATAGTTGCAGCACACAAGAAGTTAGTACAACATGTCGATCATGTCGTTTATAGTTGCAGCACACAAGAAGTTTGTACAACATGCATTTACTGTAGTAACACATGCGCAGAAAGTACAGTTGTTTAGCTACAGGAAGAGGCATCCAGAGAATCTGGTTATGCAGCCACTCCAGTCTATATACCAGCAGCACTTTAATGGTTCTTATCTAACTTGCTTCAGAAAATACATTGTGTTGGTAATGACGATAATGACATGACTCACCAGCTTCAATACAGAACATACCGAATTTTGCTATAGACATAGGTTTAACCCTACAGAAGATGCTGAGCTCTATAGTCTGACTGGGTCTGGACATTCACAAAGCATCTCAAAGTATTCACAAAGCATCTCAAAGTAGGAGTGCTGGTCTAGGATCAGGTCCTCCCTCTTATTTAGCTATCCTACTCTTCAATCCCAGAAAACACACCCACTGGGTGGCCTACCAATTTCATCAGGTTTACTGTGTACCTTTCATTTGATTGGCGCAATATTAGAATGTAGCCTATGGAGAATGCGTTCAGAATGGAGATCAGTGAGAGCCATCAAAACATAAGCATATTCCTCTCTGTTTCAGAAGCCATGCTTAGATTAAATAGCATTCTGATATTTCATAATATGTATGTTTGGGGAAGTTTAAGAACCCTAAGCTACTTTATGAAAAAATCAGGTTGAGAGCCTTTACGCACGAAAATTGTAACATCGAGTTCTTCAACCTATTCTAATGTTGAAAGACTGGTGTACATAGAATTATAATAGGGAGGACAGTACAACAGCATAGCCCTATTGCTTGCACTGACTATGGAACTGTGTGATGACAATGGCCAAGTATTGCAGCATGTGTCATGTTCAAACTGTTTACGGCGGAAATATGTGTCATGTTGCTGTGTTTTTCAGTTTGCTGCCATGTGACTGGTTTCCCGTTCATCTCGAGTGTACATAAGGAAAAATCATCTGAAACAATTTCTATGTTCATTTACAATCCCCTTCTGCAAACAAATGATCCATTTACCTAGCTCTTATCAATCAATAACTTAACAATGCATGAAGAATGGTGTTATTTGTATCGGGAAAAATTAAGTAGATGTTTTTCCACTTGGAACCGACAGGTTTGCTAGACCTTATTCATGGTTTCCTCGTGCAAAAACATGATGTATTTATGAAGAAATTAAATCAAGGTCAGAATACGCATTTCTGTAGACACACCTATATTTCTGTGATCTCCACCCCAAACGCATAGGTTGCTGACATATGCATTTCCCCATGCTTAAATTCAAGGTCTGAATGCGCACAGAGGAAAGTGTGTGAAAAGGTCATTAAGTTCCATGTACGTGCACGTACAGCACCAGTCAAAAGTTTGGACACACCTTCTCATTCAAGGGTTTTTCTTTACTTTGACTATTTTCTACATTGTAGAATAATAGTGAATACATCAACACTATGAAATAGCACATGGAATCATGTAGTAACCAAAACAAGTGTGAAACAAATCAAAATATATTTGAGATTTTACATTCTTCAAAGTAGCCAGCCTTTGCCTTGATGACAGTTTTGCACACTCTTGGTATTCTCTCAACCAGCTTCATGCGTTAGTCACAATTAACAGGTGTTCCTTCTTAAAATATTTTATTTCCTTCTTAATAAAAATAAAGAAAAACCTTTGAAGGAGTAGGTGTGTCCAAACTTTTGACTGGTACTGTATATCTCGGTTCTGAATACCCCCGGTTGTTTACCTCTTTGGAGGGCTTTCTCAGGACATCTCCAACCCCCCCTCCACTCCTCAGGCCATGGCTCAGCACAGTGACGATACACATGAGCAGAGAGTCACACGTACGCTCCTTGCCATCCTCCCTGTCCTCCACAAAGTCTGAGGGAGAGTGGCAGGGAAGAGGGTTAATACACACACACACAACATCTAATTGACCTTTCACCTTACACTATAAGTCATAGGTTATTATTATTGTATATAGTTTTACTGTGTTGTACCTTCCACTTGGAGCTCTGTGGTGCAGTTGTTCTCTCCATTCTCAGACCGACACATCCCAGCAGACACCATCTCATTGGCCAAACTGGCTCCGTTCTCTATAAAAGACATCAGGTTAGGTATCAACATGTGTTAATGGCAACTAGATGAACAACACCTCCAGATAACACTATTATATTGTTTTCCTTGTCCCTGTACTGTTATGGCTTTCCAGGGTGTGAGGGAAATTTGGTTGTTGTGTAACTATGTGCAACTCCTATCAACAGACCATAAACGTCTAGCCCGGTCCCAGATCTATTATCGCTGTTTTGCCAACTCCTTTGGAGTTGAGGAGTTGGCAAGACGGCCCAAACAGATCTAGGACCAGGCTAATACACATTCCTGGTCTACTCTATAGAATTGGAAGGAATGGAACGGGCATCCCCATCCCCATGCCACAATGGGTGGACTGGCTGCCATATTGTGTGTCCCCATAGCAGTAAAACAAATAGTAATTATATTTCTATGGTCTCCTCCTTGTCCTCACCCAGGGTGGTGTTGGGGATGCGATCCACCTCCAGGATGAAGTCATCCTTGAAGAAGATGTACCCCACGATGGAGAACAGGTAGACCAGGATGAGGGCCAGCACTGCTGTCAATACGATGGAGCGACCGTTACGGGTCACACTCTTTATCACGTTCAGTAGAGTCTCCTCCCTGTACACCAGGTCAAAGAGCTGCACGAGAGACACAATACAGAGTTAACACAGAGTTATAGTTAGACCTAATATGGAAACAGCATGGAAGCATTTAGGAATTATTATTTGTTCAATATCTGTTTGGAATTATACTTTTTTGTGACGTCGATAAATGTATTGAGATAAATATATTCTGGTTTAGAAAGATAAAGTGTAAGAGGGATTGATACATTTGTCCAAAAACAGAATCATGTGGAGAAATAATTTCCTCTTTTTACGCGTCTTCTTTCATAGCCGTTCTTTTTTCCTGAGCCATTTTCTCTATGACAGGACTTACATAACTTTTCAGCAGTATATCTTATCATTCACATGGACATTTTCTGCATCCTGAGTGGCGCAGCGGTCTGAGGCATCGCTACAGACCCGAGTTCGTTCCCGGGCTTTATCACAACCGGCTGTGATCTGGAGTCCCATAGGGGGGCGCACAATTGGCCCAGCGTCATCCGGGTTTGGCCGGGGTAGGCCGTCATAGTAAATAAGAATTTGTTCTTAACTGTCTTGCCTAGTTAAATAAAAGTTAAATAAAAAAATAAAAAGCCCCTGGGCCTCAGAGTTAGTTACTGAATGGAAAACATCCAGACTGGCACATGCAGTACGCCTGACACATAAAACACCAGCAAGCACCACTCAACTCCCCAACAACATATCCTAAGCCAGTTCCTGTTCATTAAAAGCCACTGTCCTTAAATACCCTGTGTGTGTGTGTGTGTGTGTGTGTGTGTGTGTGTGTGTGTGTGTTTGCGCCTGCATGCACACACCAGAACATACGCTAATGTCCCTGGACAGCTTCCTATTAAGTGTAACTGTGTGCTCACAATCAGCCATATACAGTGCCTTGCGAAAGTATTCAGCCCCCTTGAACTTTGCGACCTTTTGCCACATTTCAGGCTTCAAACATAAAGATATAAAACTGTATTTTTTTGTGAAGAATCAACAAGTGGGACACAATGATGAAGTGGAACGACATTTATTGGATATTTCAAACTTTTTTAACAAATCATAAACTGAAAAATTGGGCGTGCAAAATTATTCAGCCCCCTTAAGTTAATACTTTGTAGCGCCACCTTTTGCTGCGATTACAGCTGTAAGTCGCTTGGGGTATGTCTATCAGTTTTGCACATCAGCTCGAGCTCAGTGAGGTTGGATGGAGAGCATTTGTGAACAGCAGTTTTCAGTTCTTTCCACAGATTCTCGATTGGATTCAGGTCTGGACTTTGACTTGGCCATTCTAACACCTGGATATGTTTATTTTTGAACCATTCCATTGTAGATGTTGCTTTATGTTTTGGATCATTGTCTTGTTGGAAGACAAATCTCCGTCCCAGTCTCAGGTCTTTTGCAGACTCCATCAGGTTTTCTTCCAGAATGGTCCTGTATTTGGCTCCATCCATCTTCCCATCAATTTTAATCATCTTCCCTGTCCCTGCTGAAGAAAAGCAGGCCCAAACCATGATGCTGCCACCACCATGTTTGACAGTGGGGATGGTGTGTTCAGGGTGATGAGCTGTGTTGCTTTTACGCCAAACATAACGTTTTGCATTGTTGCCAAAATGTTACATTTTGGTTTCATCTGACCAGAGCACCTTCTTCCACATGTTTGGTGTGTCTCCCAGGTGGCTTGTGGCAAACTTTAAACGACACTTTTTATGGATATCTTTAAGAAATGGCTTTCTTCTTGCCACTCTTCCATAAAGGCCAGATTTGTGCAATATACGACTGATTGTTGTCCTATGGACAGAGTCTCCCACCTCAGCTGTAGATCTCTACAGTTCATCCAGAGTGATCATGGGCCTCTTGGCTGCATCTCTGATCAGTCTTCTTCTTGTATGAGCTGAAAGTTTAGAGGGACGGCCAGGTCTTGGTAGATTTGCAGTGGTCTGATACTCCTTCCATTTCAATATTATCGCTTGCACAGTGCTCCTTGGGATGTTTAAAGCTTGGGAAATCTTTTTGTATCCAAATCCGTCTTTAAACTTCTTCACAACAGTATCTCGGACCTGCCTGGTGTGTTCCTTGTTCTTCATGATGCTCTCTGCGCTTTTAACGGACCTCTGAGACTATCACAGTGCAGGTGCATTTATACGGAGACTTGATTACACACAGGTGGATTGTATTTATCATCATTAGTCATTTAGGTCAACATTGGATCATTCAGAGATCCTCACTGAACTTCTGGAGAGTTTGCTGCACTGAAAGTAAAGGGGCTGAATATTTTTGCACGCCCAATTTTTCAGTTTTTGATTAGTTAAAAAAGTTTGAAATATCCAATAAATTTCGTTCCACTTCATGATTGTGTCCCACTTGTTGTTGATTCTTCACAAAAAAATACAGTTTTATATCTTTATGTTTGAAGCCTGAAATGTGGCAAAAGGTCGCAAAGTTCAAGGGGGCCGAATACTTTCGCAAGGCACTGTATATTAATATACAGAATATATATGTAAATGTATAGATGTGCTCACCAGTAGGCTGTAGAAGAAGACATGGACGAAGACCCCCAGGCTACAGATGATGAGGTACATGAGGTGGTAGAGGAACTCAACGTCCAGGATCATGGCCTTGTAGCCCCGTGTGAACGTCCCTCTGTTCCCCACAAAACTCATCAGGAAGATGGTCTTATTACACACCTGCAGGGACACGATAGGTTTATATTTATTATCATTATTTTATTTAAATCCCACATTGAGGTCAGAAGACCTCCTTCACAAGTGAGACCTCCCCATTAATGGAATGGGAAGTAACACTTTAAGTAAAGTATCCAGCCATAATGCTTTATAACTTGTTGTAAGCATGTATAGGCCTTCATTATGTCTTATAAAACAAGGCATAGAATATTTTAGGTCTCTCTCTACATAAATCGTCAATATTCTCCTTGGACATGCACTACATGATGATCCATGATGACCATAAGACACAACATGATAATATAGGACAGGCATTTCATGGATTAGCATTGGATTGTTCTTAGTATAGTAGGTTTTTAGTAATACTGGGGTTCAGTAGATGAGTGTGGGGTAGCTGTCTCCCAGCTACAGGGAGCGAAGGGAGATAGACAGAGGGAGGACAGGAAGGCAGAAGAGCCCATTTGAGGACACACAGGGAGCAGCCCGTGTGAAAGGGGCAGTTCCAGGGAATTTTTGGTGGCTGCAGGTGGGGTGTCAGCCTCCTCCAGTGTCTAGTGGTGCATTTCCCAGCTGACCGACCAAACACTCAAGCCATGCCAGTGAGCGAGCCACGCCAGGGAGTGACACCACAGGCAGACTGAGCACTGGAGAGAGGTCTGCATGGAGGGGGCATGTGGACAAGGTATGTGGGTAGTGGGCAAAAGGGTGGGTATGGGCTGTTGAGTGAGGTGTGAAGGGAGTACCTGGGGCTGGGGGTATGGTGGAGTGGGGGGAGCCTACTGAAGACTAGCAAGGCCATTCACATTGGAGCACACGGAAAAAAAGATGAAGTGTGTGACTTATGATACAAAGTCATTCACACACATTTCCCCATGCAGACATACGTTGAATGCTCCCAGCAGAAACAGGGTGGGCTGCAGGCCCACGGAGAAGATGAGGCGGATGATGGTGGCGATGATGAGGGTTCGGACCCCCAGGGGCTGGGGCATGGCCACCACGATGGCCAACAATGCCAACATGCCCACCCAGAGCAGGGCAGACAGGTGGGGCTCCAGGGTACCTGCCGAGGACACAAACACACATAAGCATACACACACACCAGTGGAGTGTATTAATGGATGCGAAGGGAAGGCTTCCCAAAATATGGATGCGAAGGGAAGGCTTCCCAAAATATGGATGCGAAGGCCAGGCATCCCAAAAAAATAAAAAATAAAAAAGTATCTTTTGTCTCTGTGTTTTCATAATTTTCCTTCAATTCACAAGAGGCTCACTGGAGAAAGCATACAACATCGCCCCTCTGTATGTGTAGGCCATCTGTCTGATGCTGTCTGGTCAAAAAGAGTATGACAATGTTGCTGCCTGCAGCATTGAATGAAAGGGAAGCTAGCAAGCATTTGGCCTCCCTTGGCAAAAAAAAATTATAAAATATAACGCCAATCAACACTGAGCTAAGCTGAGTGAGCACAACTGAATGGTCCTGGCACAGCCCAAACAAAAGTGAAAAGAGAAACATTTGGCTTCACTCCTATCACATCGCGTTGAGAGAGAACTACGTCATTGACAGAAACAACTTGAATTGTTGCATCTCATTTTGTTGTTGTCCTCCGCTAGCTAAAATTGGCCCTTTCCTAAATTAACCATGGATGAAGATAGGGATTTGGACTTTTACTTCATTCTCCATAATGGCCATTGATTATAACGGCAATTCTGATCCCACCATAAATTCATACATTGTTGTGCCCCTGGACTGAGAGGATGGAAGTTCAATATGTAACTAGATGTAGAAGGCTAATGTTAACTAGTTAATGTTTCCCATGAAAGGAAGTTAGCCTAGCGAGCAAGCATAGCCAGCATAAAATAAAAAGCGTATACTGTATGACAGAGTCATAGACCGTTTCATCAACATTAAAGAGAGGAGGATGACAGCGTAGTTTCTCTACAAGTTGGGTGAGTCAACATGCTTTTTCTACTTGCACGTAGGCACACAAATCAGAACCATAGACAGCCACATATTTAGCTTACTTTGATTAGACCCCATTTTTTTGGTATCTTTTAGATGTCACTGTATAAGACTTAACATAGGTGATATATGATGTTGAAATGTTGAAGTTAAAATGGTGCTGGAATACATGCGGGAGCTTCTGTTTTCTTTGTGACTTTCAGTAACTCTCCGTGGTTCTAGATCTATATAGTAGGGTACATGCAATATGCTTTGTGGACTTCACAAATTGTCAAATAGAAACATAAATAAATAGCTTTTTAGCTAGGACAGAGTTAGAGATCTACTAGGATGGGCCTAATGGGAGGGATATATAACCTGAAAAATAGCTGAGTTTTGGAACTCTTTGTTATTGGTCTATTAACTTAGCGACTGTTGCTATATTTAGCGGGTTTTCAGACCCCTTCCAGCAACTTTTATTGGTAAAAGATTATAGTGATAAATTTAGCTACTTTTCAGGCTGCTTTTGGGGAGTTTGGACACAGAGAGATTCTATGGTTTTGATAGCATTTAGCAACATTTCCCACTCAATTCTTCCGCAAACGAGAATAGGAGAAGCTGTTTGTGCAACATGAGTCACAGCAACGGCGCGCACACAGGTAGAGAAGCACAAGGCGAGGGGGTGTGATGCGTGAGAATGGGCGAAAACGCAATTTTGGTCAATTGGTGCTGTGATTTCGTCGCAGCCTTGACAAAATGTCACCTATTGACTTCTAGAGACAAAACAAGGAGCCAATAGCGGATCACACTGAAAATGTTTTGCCAACACTGGTTGTACAATGATGTATGACACAAAACACAGGAAAACTGAATTTTGAGTACACTGGGCCATTAAGCATTAATTTACACAAAGACACACACACACAAAGACACACACACACACACACCTATCTTGTCAGCCTACAATCCCCACTAACAAACAACAATCTCTCCACATAAGAATGATGTAATAAATAATGCAATAACGTTAGCTCATAGTTATACTGAAAGGCACTTGAGAATGAAAATGACGGTGCACATTAAGACCAAGAGGCTTTTCCCTGATCTCTGACTACCAGCAGCCACCTGGGGACTTTGAGGAGCTGCACTTTGAACTCAAACAGAGCATGTTACATAACCCTAAAAAAGTAGGACACACTTTTGAGTGTGTTTTCCTTAGTGTGGCTTTAGAGAGAAGCCTACCTGATGCTCCCCTTGATCCAGGGGTAAATCCTGGATTAATGTGACAGTCATAGGGTTTCATGTGGCTCTGCCGTCACTACCACCGAACCAATTGCATCCCCACCAGCACCAGCACCAGCAGCCCCCCCACCCCCCACCCCAACCTGAACTAGGCGTGTAAAAAAGGGCCACGCAAAGACCTGGTTCTGTAACCAGCCCCATTCACTAAACCAGGAGCTTACTACTGGCAGATGTGTTTGTGTTAGTGATGAGGGGGGAGTGGGTGAAATCGATATTTACATATCGCAATATCATTTTGGATGATATTACAGTGTATTAATACTTTGTATCTATTTGTAAAATAAATTAAAAAGTAGCTGCGCCAAAACGTTTTCATCCTCCATTTTCTTTTGAAATAGTGAGCCAACATGTTTGCAGTAGTTTTATTTCCAAGACTGACCAAAACTAATTTTCTTATGCTCTCCCGTCTCTCTGCAGCAGACATGTAGTGAGCAATATGTTTGGAACATCAAATCGCAATATTGAACCGCAATACATATAGAATCATGAGAATCGCAATAGATATCGTATCGGCACCTAAGTATAGTGATAATATTGTATCATGAGGTCCCTGGCAATTCCCAGCCCGTGTGTGACTGTGGTGCATGGGAACGGGGGTGGGAAATTAGGGCAGAAGAAAAAGAGAGAAGGAGAAGTAGAGAGAAGAGGTAGATAGACATGAGAGAGAGGGAAGAGAGGGAAGACAGAGGTAAAGAATGAAGAAGAGGAGCAAAAATGGAAAATAAAAAGAATGAAGGGAGACAGCAAGAGTGAGAGAGAGAGAGAGAGAGAGGAGAAAGAAGAGCGAGAGAATGACAGTTACTCCCTCCCTCTCACATGACAGGTGCCACTTACATAACTACCACTGCCTCTAAAAATATTATACTGAAAGATTCATGACTGACTGGCTGGGGGCTGCTGGAGGGGTGTGTGTGTGTCCGACCCTCAAAAATAGTGTGTAAATATGTAAATATTTGTAATAGCGTGTGTATTTGTAAACACACAAGAACTAGGCCAAAGGTATGTGGGGTGTCATGTGATACCCTCTCCCTCTTCACACAGCTCTACTGTACTGTAGGGAGGGAAACGCACACAGAGGCACACTGGGATGTACTGTACTATGCTGTAATACTGTTGTAGTCAACAGGAGAGGCCTCACCCACAGCCATTCTGCTCCACTCAGTTTTCTTATTTTTCCTTTATACTTTTACAAACTCTTATTTTCAATGACGGCCTAGGATCAGTGGGTTAACTGCCTTGTTTAGGTGCAGATTGACAGATTTATACATTGTCAGCTCGGGGATTCGATCTTGCAACCTTCCAGTTACTAGTTCAACGCTCTAACCACTAGGCTACCTGCCACCCCAGTAATTACCTCATCTCTGACCGTACTGGGTAAACGGCCTGTATAGCAGCACTCTCTGGAGAAGACTAATGCCAATGAGCCAATGTATATGAACTTTCCACATTAGAAAGGGCTTAAGTTTTTGAGTGTTATGCATTTCTTCAAGTATTTGAACAGAACTGGGTGCATCAAAAGAGGTTAGCTTTAAGATGTGCTTTACAGAAGCCAATGAAAGGTTGTGCTGAAGTGTTTAAATGGCTCAGTGAAGAACGGAGACAGTGAGTGAGTCCTGATCCCAGTCAAGTGACTAGAGGTCACTCTGCTGAAAAGAAAAATGCATAGACCAGCACACATTTTAAGCTGGTCCATGCCGGCCAAGCTGGTCTGACCAGCATGGTCTACTTTGTTCTGCTGGGAAAACAGCATGGTCTAGCTGTTTATGCTAGCAGACCAGCCTTCATTGTTTTTTCACTGGTGACAAGCATTCATTGTGATTTTACTAGTGACCAGCCCTGGTTGTGTTTTCCCTGGTGACAAAATTCTGTTGTGTTTTCACTGGTGACCAGCCTTCATTGTGTTTTTTTTGGCTGATCTCTGTCACCCTCACTGACCTGATGGTATGGCAGGAAGGTCAGTTTTCTGCCAACCAAGAGGTTGAGGCAAGGTAAGGTGGGGTCCCAAGTGTGTTCATCAAAGAATGCTTAGTAGTTGTCAACTAATGTAAGAAGCTTTCTTGTAATCAGGAAAGTTTGGTGGTTCAAGTGAAGGTTCACTGAGCTTCTGGCAGCTAGTTGCAAGTAAGTTACTGTGCATTTGACAATAACTTACTGACATCTGGTTGCCAATTGGGTAACTCAAAATTCACAGCAACTTCCAGGCACCTGACTTAAACAGTAACCTCTTAACAGTGCAGCTCTTTAATGTCACAAGATCTAACAAAGACTGCAGAACTGACAGTGTTTAAAGAGGTACTCAACCTTCGACAACATAACCATCAACCACCTAAACTGGTACTACACTCCCACTGACAGTTGTCAAAAATATATTAGAAAAAGCCGCCCAAATATGCTAATGGGGCCCATTGATACATTGCCCCCACCTACATTTCAAAATGCAGTGGTGATAGTACCTTATATTCAAAATATTGGGTAAAAAAATGAACCATTATACTAGATTATCCACACATGTACCCGAAAGGAACCAGTACCCGGTGAGTTCCTATGTGTACCTCTGAAGGTACCTTATGTGTACCTTTGACCTTTTTGTACCTAACTGTATCCTAATATTGAGATTGTGTGGATATACATTCTTGGTAATAAAGATGTGCCTGGTGGCACTGCTAAAACAATAATGCACTTCCACCCAAAAGCTTGCAAGTTCAAATCCCCAAAGCATTTATGCACACTTTACATCAAGTATCCCTAAGCACTGCTAGTTTTACATTGTTGTTGTCAGATAATCAAACAATTATTGACTTAATTCTGGGCACATTTTAGCAAAGCGCAGAAATGTATTCTTGCCATTAAATGTGTGGGCAAATCTCAGTCATACTCACAGAACTGCTGGCGTAGCAGGAAATTCTAGTCAATAGCAACCGAGAGGTTGTGAGATTAAATTCCAAGTTAGGTATCGTCTCAAGTAACCAGCATTTTACAGCAACACCTTTATTCAGCTGTAAAAATACAGTAACTTTTGTTCACCTTACTTTCACTGCAACCAGTAGCCTGTATTGTACCATAAAATTACAGGAACTTAAACAGTATAGCATTTCATTGCATAAAAGGAAAACATGGTGGAGAGGGAAATAACAGGATGGTTCTTCACACCATCACAGCAGTAATGAACCCTTCCACTCAAAATGTTTTAGAAAATAATAATGGTTATACATGTCACCCTCAGCCCTGACAAGGAACCCCGAAAAAATATAGTTTGTATATTCTGCTCCAGCATTGTCTAGTAGCTGGTCTGCAAAACCATGCCCATCATTATGATATTTCCCAGCATGCTCTATTGCAGATTGAGTTGTAGAATTATTTGTTTCAATATCTGTGTTGTTACATGTACATTGACTGATAATTCATTGATCTTATGGTACACAAAGAAAAATAACATACATTTTTCTAAACTAATCCAATATGTTAGTTGGATATATTGTACCTGTTACTGAAATGGTTGTTCCAGTTTAAGTTGTCTCATTCATTCGCTTTGTATTCATAGTGGTCATTCTGAATGCATATTTTGGGTGAATCAAAGTTCAAAATCGTTGGATGTCCTCACTCAGGTTAGATTCCAATAGGAACGAGACATCACTTTGCAAGTGAGCATAATGTGACTTGATGTTGGTTTTGTGGGTGACAAGCATATGCTGGTACGTCCAGTGTCCAAAACACAGTGAAGGCTGGTCGCTGGTCACCAGCCTATGCTGTTTTTTTTAGCAGGGCAACGGGTCAGAGGGGAAGGAAGGTAGGAGATTACTGGGCCAGGGGAAGTTTGGGAAGTGAAAGCCAGGCAAAGGATTGTGGGTGACTTTTCTGAGGCCAAAATGTCACAAAAATATTTTTATTTCTGAACCACAAAGATCAGAATGCCCAATACATACACTTACTGGTACACTTACTGGAAATATTCACTGTTGTTGTGCACTCATAATGTTCCATAGTGCAAAAGTAGCTGTGTTACAAACACTTACAAAAGAGCACGAAGGAGAAAATCTTAGCAATCCAGTTGCACTGAGATACATGTAGAAGTCCAAGTGATGCAGTGCAACTGGGCTGGATCATACCACAGACCTGAGCCGTCTGTTCTTCCTGTTTTTGGCCCTCAGTGTTGTGTGTGCGGCTCACGCAACCTTCCTCTGACCCGATGTTCTACAGCAGCACCTCAAAGGGATATACAAACTTGCTTGATCTCTGAGGGGAACAGAGCCGTGGCCGGAGTGCCCACATAAACAGACCATGGCTCAACACACATGAAAGAATCGGCAATGGAAACAGCGGAAACCTGAAATCTCTTAACTCCTTCATGTACAGGGAAGAGTCTTAGCACTGACTGAAGATACAGATGATGTCCCTAGTGAACAGCTACAGTACGTGTAGACAATGGTTCATTTGTAAAAGTGTTTTCTTACCAACACTACACGCATATACACTGTAAAAACATATCCTGTGTTTTTTACAGTATCTTACTGGCAGCCAGTTGCCTGTAAGCTACTGTTTAAAAAAGTACAGTATGTTACCATCATTTCCAAAGAAACTTTGGTTTAACAGTACATTACCGTAAAGTTTATAAAAAATTTAAATGTCGAAAGTCAGGGTCGCTGGCAGGTGACTGACCTTCACGCAAACCCTCCAGGGGGTAGAAGAAGGCCACCAGGAGGTTCATGAGGACGGCCAGGTTGAAGGAGATGTTACTCCAGAATGACATGTTTCTGGAACACCAGTACAACACGGGCTGGGCTAGAGGAGAGAGAGGGAGAGGTAGAGAGGTAGAGAGAGAGAGGAGAGAGAGAGAGAGGAGAGAGAGAGAGAGAGAGAGAGGAGAGAGAGAGAGAGAGACAGAAAGAGGAGAGAGAGACAGAGACAGAGAGAGGAGAGAGAGACAGAGAGAGAGAGAGACAGAGAGAGAGAGAGACAGAGAGAGAGAGAGAGAGAGAGAGGGAAAGTCAGAGAGAGGGAGAGTCAGAGAGAGAGAGAGAGAGGTAGAGGTAGAGAGAGAGGTAGAGGTGTAGAGAGAGAGGTAGAGAGGTAGAGAGAGAGGTAGAGAGAGCGAGAAAGAGAGAGCGAGAGAGAGGTAGCGAGAGAGAGGTAGAGAGGTAGCGAGAGAGAGGTCGCGAGAGAGAGGTAGAGAGGTAGCGAGAGAGAGGTAGAGAGGTAGCGAGAGAGGTAGCGAGAGAGAGGTAGCGAGAGGTAGAGAGGTAGAGGTAGAGAGTCAGAGAGAGAGCGAGAGAGAGAGAGTCAGTCAGAGTGACAGAGGGAGAGAGAGAGAGAGCGAGAGAGAGAGCGAGAGAGAGAGGTAGAGGTAGAGGTATAGAGAGAGAGGTAGAGAGAGAGGTAGAGAGAGAGGTAGAGGTATAGAGAGAGAGAGGTAGAGAGGTAGAGAGAGAGAGGTAGAGAGAGAGGTAGAGAGGTAGAGAGAGGTAGCGAGAGAGAGGTAGCGAGAGAGAGGTAGCGAGAGAGAGGTAGCGAGAGAGAGGTAGCGAGAGAGAGGTAGCGAGAGAGAGGTAGCGAGAGAGAGGTAGCGAGAGAGAGGTAGCGAGAGAGAGGTAGCGAAAGAGAGAGAGGTAGCGAGAGAGAGGTAGCGAAAGAGAGAGGTAGCGAAAGAGAGAGGTAGCGAAAGAGAGAGAGGTAGCGAAAGAGGTAGAGAAAGAGAGAGGTAGAGAGAGAGGTAGAGAAAGAGAGAGAGGTAGAGAGAGGTAGAGAGAGGTAGAGAGAGGTAGAGAGAGAGAGGTAGAGAAAGAGAGAGAGGTAGAGAGAGAGAGGGGTAGAGAAAGAGAGAGAGGTAGAGAGAGAGGGGTAGAGAAAGAGAGAGAGAGGGAGAGAGAGAGAGGTAGAGAGAGAGAGGTAGAAGTTTAGAGACAGATGTAGAGAAAGAGAGAGAGAGGTAGAGGTAGATAGAGAGAAGAGGGAGGGAGGGAATGAACATGAAGTTACACATTTTACCAATAAGAGTGAATCTATTGGACATTTGTTTGTTTGTTATGAAACTGTACAGCAGGCTCTGTATATTATGTAGTATGTATAGATGGAGGCCAGAGGTGTGTGTGTGTGTGTGGCTGAGTGCTGTGTGATACAGTACGAGTGTGAAACAATAGAACGGCTCAGTACTAAAGCACAAATACATTCTTATAATAGAATTAAATGAACAAAGATGATACTTTGTTGATGATACTGCTGTTCATGTTGGTTTAGGACACAACCTTTAGACATGTCACTGTAACCTTTCCTCTACTGAGGCTGGCTGTACCCTCCCCACAGCTGACAGTCAATCTGGCCTGTTGGCACAGTTTATTGACGCTATTGATGTGTCACTATTCTGATTCAGTTTGGTTTTATTGGAAAAGAAGACATAGATGAGGGACTTTTCTCGCTTGTCTGACAGTGAGGAAAAAGTGTTTAGGCATGTGCTTGTGTGGATGCTCGGTGTGTGTGTTTGTGTGTGTGTGTTGTTAGTAGTGAGTCATACAGTTACAGATGTTTCACACCTCAGTGGAAATTCCCCAACAGCCCACTGACAGACAGTGGAAAGAAGAGCTATTAGGGTAAATCCATTTGAATTCAATCACTTTTTGACCGCAACCCCTTTGAATCGAACAAAAAGTTCCATCCATATTTGCCCATTGCAGTACTGCTCAGAAAGTGACCTTTTGGACCTGAACGCTAAAACATTCAAGAGGTAAAGGTGCATACCCCGCCATACCATGAGACATCCATGTCTTCATCACTGGAAATGAAAAACGGATAAGATATACACTACCATTCAAAAGTTTGGGTCACTTAGAAATGTCCTTATTTTTGAAAGAAAAGCACATTTTTTGTCCATTAAAATAACAAAAAGTTGATCAGAAATACAGTGCAGACATTGTTAATGACTATTGTAGCTGGAAACGGCAGATTTTTTACGGAATATCTACGTAGGTGTACAGAGGCCCATTATCAGCAACCATCACTCCTGTGTTCCAATGGCATGTGTTAGCTAATCCAAGTTTATCATTTTAAAATGCTAATTGTCCAATAGAAAACCCTTTTGCAATTATGTTAGCACAGCTGAAAACTGTTGTCCTGATTAAAGAAGCAATAAAACTGGCCTTCTTTAAATTAGTTGAGTATCTGGAGCATCAGCATTTGTGGGTTTGATCACAGACTCAAAATGGCCAGAAACAAAGACCTTTCTTCTGAAACTCACCAGTCTATTCTTGTTCTGAGAAATGAAGGCTATTCCATGTGAGACATTGCCAAGAAACTGAAGATATCGTACAACGCTGTGTACTACTCCCTTCACAGAACGGCACAAACCACACAGATGGTTGAGGTCCGTCCACATATCAGATAATTTTTACTTGAATGGGAATATTTGTTGTTTTAAATTATATGCTGTCAATCCTTCAAAAAGGAAACATATTGAAGTCTCATAGAAATATAGATATTAGAACAGACAGAATGAGGCCCTTTATCTACTTCTCCAGTATCAGATGAACTGGTGGATACCATTTTTATGTCTCTGTGTCCAGTATGAAGGAAGTTGGAGGTCGTTTTGCGAGCCAATGCTAACTAGCGTTAGCTGGAAGTCTATTGGTATCTGCTATCATGCTAGTTGATACCCATAGACTTCCAGTGGATAGCATAAAAATGGTATCCACGAGTTCATCTGACTCTGTGGATGTCGATAATGGGCCTCATTGCAAAAATCCCAAAGTATCCCTTTAAAGGTTTAAAACTTGAATTTTAAATGATATCAAACTCAACTGTTTATCTTTCCTAGTGTTGAAGACGTCTCATGGTATGGTGGGGAAAATGTGTCAACTTTGAGTCACTTTCTGACCACTTCTTCCATGGGCAAACATGTACGTAAAATGATGTTTAAATCAAAAGGGATGCTGTCAAAACGTGACTGAATTCAAATGGAATTACCCAAAAGTGAAACACTAACTTCTGTCAAAACAGTGAGAGGATGACACTGGCTCTCTTAATACTAGCCCTGCGACAGCTCCTCTGGGTCACATCATTAGATCACTAGGAATTACTGCGAAGTTTTGGCATAACTTCTTATTAAATGTTTTCTTTTGACTGCATATAGTTAATGCAGTCACATTTCAGTGGAAGTAGAGTAATAGAAATGAGTCCTGAGAAGCCATTTGGAAGAGCTAGCTACCTCTTAGTTTCTTCTGCCAGTTCATCTCATTGAAGAGGTCCTCTGCGCTAAGGAAGAAGTCATTGATCTTGCTGCCCTGCTCGTCCCTCTCAGTGGTGTAGTACACCCTCAGTTTGGACTCACAGGTCAGGAACTCACAGATGTTGGGCACAGGGAACACTATCTCCTCCATGGTTCGGTCATGACGCACAATCTGAGAGGAGGACACACACAGGAACACACTCAGTCAATGTCAGCTGTATGGGTGTGGAGTGGACCAGCCACCTAGTCCCTGGTTGGAGAGCACTCATGTGGCTGGACAGAGGAATTTAGCTCCAGGCTTTTGAGTATTTCCATTAAACCACATCAGATTAAGAGGAACTGAAATCCCTCTATGGCAGTTTCCCCAATGCTGGTCCTGGAGACCCAAAGGGGTGCATATTTTGTTTTTTGCCCTAGCACTAACAGGACCAGTATTATGAAACACTTCCCTATGGCAAAAACATTTTTTCTTTGTCAATGACAGTTAAAGATATCCAATTAATACACTGTGTGAGTGTGTTTGACTGGTGTCACTGACCTCTATCTGAGCAGTGTGTTTGGCGTAGAACTCCAGAGCCTCGTCTCCCTCTCCGTTGGTCCCTCCTGGTTTCAGCATCACCTGCAGCTCCTTGTTGTGGCGTGCCAACTACAGTGGTCGAAGTCAAGTAAGGGGTCAAATTGCTCATGAGGTGTATAGCAGTCAAAACTGCATCTGACTGTTGTGTGATAGCCTCAAATGGTTGGGTCCAATAGTTGAATGTAATATCAATCAATTGTGGATCAAATGGTTGGTTATTCAAAAAACTATGTGCTTCTAAATGTGTCATTATGGTAAACTAGGCCCTGTCCTCTACCTGGTGGGCCAAGATGTAGATGTTGTGGCCCACGTTCCTGGGGGAGGCAGCATCATGCTCCTCCTCCTCCCCGCTGTCGTCATCCTCTTCGGGATCCTCAAACTCCACCTCTCCCTGCAGGTAGGCCTTCTTGATCACATCCACCTGAGGATCTCACCACCACCGAGACAACCATTACCTTCATCGCCCTATACCTGTGTGAGGAGACTTATGGGTGCAATTTTGATTTTTGGGGGGGAAACGGGCTCACCAGCTCCTTAGGTCTCATGTTGTACAGAATTCTCTCAGCATTCTCACTGTCATGGCGACTCTCCATGATGGCCAACAACAATTTAGAGGCATTGTTCTGAGAGAGAGAGAGACACTTTAAAAAAAACTTTTGTCTTTAATAAGACATCCTCATTACACTAAAAACACTACAGAGAGAGAAAGAGAGAAATAGAGAAATAACTGAGATAATGGTTTGTTGTCATGTAAACGTTATGTCATAGTCATGAGATACGTATAAAGTTGAAGATCAAATCTTTCTAAGCCGTTTCTGTTCCTCCTTCCAAAGAAAACAGGCAGAATCCACAAGGCTTAGAGGGAAAATGCAATCTGCAGATATTTGGTTTGGCACCAAAGGAGCTAGCTTAGGAGAGATTCATGAGTTGTCTAGGTTTCAAAAGCAGCAGCACACTGTTTGTGAAGTTCCACTCCGGGATAGAGTATCTACTAGAGTAGGGAGTAAAGTAGCTTTACTACTAGGTCCAGTGTGGAGACCCAGCCTATGTCCAAAATGGCACCCTATTCCCCATATAGCGCACTACTTGTGACCAAAACCCTTTGAGAGGGAGGCCTCACCTTGAGTTCCAGCACCAGGTCCATCCTCTTCTTCCCCAGTGGGTTGATGTCATTCAGGATCAGGGCGATGATGATGTCAATGCCATTGGACTCATGGGTGGCGATGCAGTTCTGCAAGGAAACAATAAAAGTACATTTTTATAAATGCGCTGCATGGACTACACTAGGTCACTAATTATCCATGTCAGGGCCCTCTCAACCTATCCATAGACAGTATTAGTAGTATGGATGACAATAGAAGTGGACCCAGGATAGTCCATAACTGCTTAATATGGTATGCATATGTGCTTGTAGCTAGTTCTTACTGGATGGGCCCACTGTATCTGTTTGTAGTTCTAATGACAAAATGACAAAGGCCCACAGTTAGTTGGTTCTAATGACAAGAGCCCATAAATAGCTGTGGTTCTAAAGGCCAGTACCTGGTTCTCGTGGCAGGGTCCTTGGCAGTACTCGGTCAGGCTCTCCACTGTCTGGTTGATGAGAGCCACGTTCTTCTCATTGATGTAGAGGCCCAGTAGACCCAGGCCTCCTGTGGTGCTGCCACAGATACAGTCCAGGAACTGCAGTGTCTCACACACCAGATTATAGTTGTTCTTATTGTTCTGACACCGCAGAAAGTTCTGGAGAAGGACCAAGGGAGGGTAAGAATACAGCGGTTTGCACATTTTATACATAACATTTTTTATTTCATTCAGAAAAAATTACATTACGTATTGAAAGGCAAATGTGCATTGAAAGTGTGACTCTGAACTAAAGAACATTCCAGTTAACATCAAAATGAGGACAGAATGACCCTGACTCCTTAAAAGACAGAGAATATCTATCCATGAGTCACTGGGTAATCAGCGTGTTGAGCTAACAGTTAGATTGGAGCCGTGACCACCAGGCCTCCATTAGTGAATAGAACCATCGATCTCATGACTCCCATATCATGTACTGACTACGCACTTCATGTTCATTCACAGCCATTTTAAATGGGTCATAGAACACAACGCAGAAAGTCCTAACATTTACATTTTGGTCATTTAGTAGACATTCTTATCCAGAGCGACTTACACAATCGACCACTGCGAACTAAAGACATAGCGGTGAACTTCATAACTATTGCCATAGAACATGACTTGTCCTGCTAAGAGGCTAGCTGTGAGGGCTAGCTCCCCTGATGTTGGGCTGGCTGAATAACTGACCTGCAGGTCTCGGTTGTGGTTCTCACAGAGCAGCTGGAGGAAGCGCAGGATAGGCTGCATGATGACAATGATGAAGCTCATCTCTCCATCTTCCTGGCTCTTGTCCCCGGTGCTGGGCGTGCCGTCTGCCGCCGAGAAGTGGTCCTCTGGGTCAGCCTCACGGCGGTACGAGTTGAAGGCTTTCTTAGTGGCCGACGATGCCTCCAGCAGCTGCTCTCTCGCTTCCTCTGTCACCACCACCGCTGAGTCTTTGGCTGCAGAGACACAGGGAGGACAGAGGAACCAAACTAGGTACTGGGGATAAAATTAAGACTTCTTTGTGGCAGCTAGTATTTATTGCTAAAGTGTTCAGAGAAAAACAAACCTTAGATCAGTGTCTAGGGGTAACTTCATCCTACTCTCTTAAAATGCAATAACTGACAATAAAAGAAGTTGACCTCTGACCTTTCTTGCGGATGGGCACTTCCTTGTCGGGGGCGTCATCGTCCCTCTTTCTGTTGCCGAGGTCGCTGGTGTTGACTGTCACAGTGGCTTTGATCTCCAGCTGGGCCAGCTTCATCCGGTCGTAGAATACCCGGAAAAACTTCTCAGACTTCTTGTCCTCCGTCAGACGGCAGAAGAAGGAACGCTAGTACAAAGGAAGCCAAGTAAAGGTACTGGGAAGTAACGTAACCTTTTGTTGTCAATAACAAGGAAGGAACGTTCATTTCCGTCATGTGAATGCTTGTGTATTGTTGTGTGTAGCCTTCTTCACCAAATTGAGTACACTAGGCGTTATTGTTGATGGCTCAGTTGGTTACTTGCAGCATATAGTGTTCGCAATACCACAGTTCTGGGTTCGATTCCTGCATGACAACAATACATGTGATAACTAAGACAGCTTTGGATAAAAGCATCTGCTAAATGTCCCTTTCGCTAAACAAAGGTTCAGGTAATTCAAATTGATCAAAATAAGACAGGTCTGCACTACTGTGTATACAGTACCACCAAGTACATATCATAAACGTATAGACTTTCTGCTACAAGGGCAATTCTGGTAATGTATGTAGTTACTGTAACACTGAATATTACCATGGAGATGACCTAAAGTCACCTATTTAGACAACTTGTTTGATTCGGGCAACCCAAATTTGTCTGTCACACTGCCAAATGGTGAAGCGGGGTATTTGACCAAGAAGGAGAGTGATGGAGTGCTGCATCAGATGACCTGGCCTCCACAATCACCCGTCTTCAACCCAATTGAGATGGTTAGGGATGAGTTGGACCGCAGAGTGAAGGATAAGCAGCCAACAAGTGCTCAGCATATGTGGGAACTCCTTCAAGAGTGTGTCAATTAAATTCTTACACAGGGACACTAAGTTAATCTTAAATTAATCAGTTGTCTTATATACGGCTATACACAGACAAGTTATATTTGCATGATGTTTCATTCATGTGACAGACCAATCAGTATTCATAACATGTGACTGAGCAATATCTCACCAGGTTTCTTCTCTCTAAACTGAGAGAGAAGAGCAGAGCTGTTATCTGGTCACAGTCTACTTGGAGGGAGAGGAGGAGAGACTCTGACCCAGTGGCAGAACATGCCCAATGCTCAGGGTGAATATGACACGAGAGGGAGAAGCCTACCCTACTTACACAGATAGAGGGAGGATGGGAGGAAAGAAGGAGAGAGGAAGGGAATAAGGGAGCAGAAAAGAGTTAAGAAAAGGGGCGAGATTAACAAAAGATTAAATGAGAAAGGGAAATGGAGTAAGAGAGGTAGGGAGAAATGGGGACGGAGTGAACGAGTGGTTGAGGAAGGGGGGGTAATGTTATCAGAGTTGGTATCTAGGCTAGCTCTAAAAAGCTTGTTGCATAACTTGCTTTTTTTCTAGGTTAGGTGTGAAGTCTTAAACTGGGGTAGTGGTTGTGTGCTTTAGGGCTGGTTTAGGCGTGTGTGTGTGTGTGTGTGTGTGTGTGTATGTGTGCGTGCGTGCGTGCGTGTTGACATGCGAGGTTGAAAAACAAATAATTTGTAGTTTAAACAAAATGGACAAACTCCATTTTATGTCATATTTAAAAAGAGAGATGTGTATGGAACGCTTGCTGGCATGAGGGCGTTCAGTAACACAATGTTAGACATGTGAAATGAATGAAACATGCCACTCCTCCTGGATAAAGAGCCCTGAGTTTGCTTACCTTAATTCTCTGAATACAAGGGAATCTCATACTACAGGAGATAGCTAAGTGAACCCACTGACACACCATACTGTACACAAGCACACACAGAGAATGTGGAATCCTATAACAATGCACACACACAGTCGTGGAGTAATCTGCAGCATTAATAAACTCCGCTTAAAAGCTTGGGCAAAATATGTTACAATGTTGCGCACATACATTGTCATAAGTCACAGAAATAATGTCTTCTCAAATATGTAGGTCACAACGAATCAGTGTGGTTGTAAAGATAGCATTTTCCAAGTATCCAAGGCAACATTTAATGGGATAGTACCTTGCTCACTTACTATCAAAAAGTATATCTATAGTTTAGTGAAACTGATAACATACTAGTGTCTAGCCAGCAGTCTTTCCTCATTATCAAAGGATTATGCAGTCTGAATAAAAACAGTATTATGTTGTGTCATCAGGTATTCCAATGACAGATCTGCCCAGCTTAAACCCAAAATCAGTGACTTCTCCCTACACCCTCCTCTACTACAAATCAACAATGACATCATTGTGTACTTATGCCCCCTGGGCAGCAGACTCCAAATCCCCCAGGCCCCACCCACCCCTGCCCCCACCACTGTGCACCAGACCACTCGCACGTACACCCTCTGCCACCAGTCAGGGTGAAGGGGTGTGGGATGGAGGAGAGTAGGGGTGGTGGTGCGGGGAGAGTGTGCGTGCTATCCAGCAAGATCCAGTGCAATAAATAACTTGATGACAGAGTGGATAGTGCAGAGGCAGAGAGGGGGGATTAACTGAACCTCACAACCTGGCAACCCACAGAAGGGTGTGTGTGTGTGTGTGGGGGGGGGGTTGGAGTGTTCATACCTGTCTCTCTCCACGTTCATCTCTCCCAGAGACCGTTAAAAAATACCTCTCCTTCCCATCTCTCTTTCTCGCACAGGCGTGGGTGGGACATTGGGTCCTGAGGAGGGGGTGAGGGAGGAGGGGGGGTAGGCTTCACCGGTGGGGCCTTGGCCAGGATAACACACACAGCGATTACACTGATCCAAGCGGAGACAAGAGCTCTTCACAGCCCCCCTACTCCTCCCCTCCTGCCTCTAACCCTGGATAGCTTACATAACACACACACCGGTCTAAGGAATTGCATCTCAGTTCGGAGATGCAGGAGTCCCGTAGGGCGGTACACAATTGCCCCGCCGTCGTCCGGGTTTGGCCGGGGTAGGCTGTCATTGTAAATAAGAATTTGTTCTTAACTGACTTGCCTAGTTAAATAAAAGGTTAAATAAATAAAAAAAAATGTATTGAAATGTTGGTCAGCTGTCTCCATCAAAACAGACCAGCTTTGAAGGACAGTGTGAAATGTTCTGTGTCACGCATACGCAAACGCTCTCAAACTACATTTCTCTTATATAATAACCCCATTCATTCTCCACTCTTTTGTTAACATGCTTCCTCTCACTAGGGCATCCCCATCTATGAGCAAATGGGACTCAAAGTTGGTGGTGTTGCCATATATAACAGGCCTGGTGGAATTTGGGCATCTGGGTCGAGTTACATTGGTTTTGGTTGAGTTTTCTGAGGTAATGTTCACGCTACAATTTGGTTGTGATGGATCTCACTCACTCAGAGGCTTAGACCCTTTCGAAGAGCTGAGTTGATCTGAGCTCTTCTAAATCCTAGAGGGTCCTAAAGGGTCTCCCTCACCACAATCTGCTGGGATTCAAAACAAAGTTTGCATTGTGTGTGATTGCATTGTATGCATCACACACTGTACACATTTGTTGTTGCCGAACCATGCACTTTGCAACAACATGATGGTAGAAGTAATATGGTCTTTATTTCTTCTGTATTTCAGTGTGGTCAAAACATCCCCCTATTAGAAGACATTAGTAGAATAGAGAGATATAGTGTTCCTACAAGTACATTGTTTTGGCAGGAGTATTAAAAAGACATCTGTGTTTAGACCGGACGCTCGACAGATTGATGTTGAGGATGTTAAGACAGACATGGTGGTGGAGGAGTAGAAAATGGAGTGATGGTGAGGAGGAGGGCAGAGGAGAGAGAGAGAGAGAGAGAGAGAGAGAGAGAGAGGGGGAAGTGAGGGATGGGGAGTCTCAGGGGCCCCCTGGAGTGTTGGGTAAACAGAGAGACTGTCTGTAACCATGGAGACTAGCCCCAAGCGGAATGAGATTTAGGCGTGGCAGGGCGAGGCGGGGGCTCTGAAAAACAAGGTCACAGCGCTTTCCCTTCTCTCCTTCCGTTCCGCCACTTGGCATCAACAAAGGGATGTTATATAACAGCTATTTATAACAGCGCTCCCTCTCGTTCCCACTCTCTCTCTCTCTCTCCCTAATTCACGTCAGGCAGCGCCACACATAGACTAACTGGAATTGCAGCTCTCCTCCGCGTCTCTCTTCCTTTTGCCTTCTCTCTCCACTGAATCATTTTCTTCACTTACAGCCTTTTGTCCTCTCTTACCCAAAACGAGCCTCTTGTTTCCTTCTTCCTGCTATCCTCTTCTCTGAACTCTTGTCTTATCTCTTCCCTGTTCCTTCATCTTCTACTCTTCTTCCTTATCCTCTGTCACTCTGACCCTCCCCTGACAATGGAAGTTTGAACAAAATCACAGACTAGACAGAATAGAATAGGACAGATGACCTTGTGTCTTGTCAATCATCTTACACAGTAACTCAGGACTAAAACCCAGAGAGGAACCTCACCATCCCTAACTTACTAACTTCCTTCTTTACATATTAGCACAAAGAAGCCTTTACTGGTGTGGCATTGGTTCTTCAGTGTGCAGTCAGTCTATGGATGCCTCCTGGAAGGCAAACGAGCAGCATGACTTCTGGTTTCACGTCAGGTGCCCAACCACTGCTGAAATGTCACATCACAACACAATAACCACGCACACACACAAAACCTTTCCCTCCCTTTGTCCCAACAGTAGCTGTCACAGGAAGGAAGAGTGTGGCAGGCAGGAACAATCTAATGTTTTTATTCATTTTATGTAACCTTTAACTAGCCAAGTCAGTTAAGAACAAATTCTCAATGACGGCCTACCTCGGCCAAACCCTAACCCGGACGACGCTGGGCCAATTGTGCACCACCCTATGGGACTCCCGATCACGGCAGGTTGTGATACAGCCTGGAATCGAACCAGGGTATGTAGTGACGCCTCTAGCACCGAGGCCTCTAGCGCTGACATGGATTGTTCTTGGCTAACTTTCTTTTCTTTGTATAAAGACAGTTGCTCAGTCACTCCTGGCCTGCCTAGACGCTGGCAGGAGAGTGAATAAGTAAGGAGTTTGAGCATGAGTGAGGGAGTGGGTGAGTGAATACATGGTCAGGTTTATTTCTGTATGGTATGTAGATCAGGGGGTAATGGTAAACCGTGTGAGTGCTATCTCAGGCTTCCATCCAGAAGAGTTGTCAAATCAAAATCAGATTCTATTGGTCACATACACGTGTTTAGCAGATGTTATTGCGGGTGTAGTGAAAAGCTCGTCTGGGATAGACCCGTCAACACAGATAAGAAACCTCAGAGTGGATCCCTACTTAAAAAGATACATTGAAAACGAGGAGTGCTAGTACACCAACAAACATGCACATTGCTATTAGTTTGTTTTTCATAGAAATAATATGAGGTCAGGACTCCAGCAAATTAATCTAAAAAAAATTACATTACTATTTGTATAGTCTTAATATTCTTTGAGAGACAAATCCACTTTTCATCATAATTAAATAAATATATCTTCAAAGACCAGGGTTCAAAGACCAGGGTTAAGAAGATTATTATCCAGCTCATCAGTATGAAAAGTGAACCTGGAGGTTTCTAGAAAGACCTATTCTAGTGTGTCCTCAGGTTTCATAATCTACTGGGAGACAGAACAGTCCAAACACCACAGAGGACAACTGCAGAGACGTCAAGTGGTTATTTGTAGAGGTGACAGTTGGTGATCATCTGGAGAAGTATCCGGGTCAGAAAGCAAATTATCTAGCCTAGCAAGCTGGTTTACATTCATGAAATGCTACAGTATGTTAAGTCATGAAGTACTTAAGAGAAAATGTCTCCCCTTTTTAGCATTAAATGCTAATACTTCAGTTTTTCCCCCTCTAAATTTCAGTGTTTCAGAACAAAATAACTATGTAATAAAGAGCGGCAGTTTATTTCCAGTGCCCCCCCCCCACCCCCACCCCCCCTCTCTCTCCCTACTGCCCCACTTCCAGAGGCCCAGCATGACCCAGTCTGGGTCGAGAAAGAAAGAGAGGGAGGGAAAGAGAGAAAGAGGGAGGGCTGGAATGTTTTTAAGCCCGAGACATTCCTCATTGTTCATTCACACAGGCCTTATGTAATGCTGGTCACGTGATACTCCGTGCTCTCTCTGCAGCAGCCAGGCTAACAGGCAGGGAGGGAGGCAAAGAGGGATACAGGCAGACAAGCTGCAGCCGTGGGAAGTCAGGACATTATCTCTGCTAGAGTGGCTTCCTCCCTCCTAATCTGATTACGCAAGTTGCCCCTGCTTACGCAAGCACAGGCAGGCAGAGACAGACAACACAGACAGATTGATAGCAAACATAAATGCAGCGGGCTTGTGCACACATTTATATGCACACACACGTAACTAAATGTCTCCTATGTTTGCAGAGAAGTATCATATTTCTCCATTGTAAACAATCCAGAGGGCTTTATGGAGCAGGTGTCATGTGCCTCACAGTTTCAGTTCAATCATTCCCCTTGGCCTCAAGGGACTGTTTAAAGTTGACAGTAAACTTGGTCTTTATCGTGTGCTCAGCTCTGTCAGGAGAAGTAGAGCAGTGTTGTGGGGCATGCTGAGTCACTCTCTTCTATAATAATAATAATTTTGGGGGTGTTTATATTTGTCCTGTTACAAGTGTGTAATGGAAATGTGTTTCTTTCATATTCCAACTCCCCTGAGCGACCTGCAGGAAGTGGGGTCACAGCCAGGGTCACCATTGTACAGAGCCCCTAGAGCAATTAGGGCTAAGTGTGTTGCTCAAGGGCACAGCGACAGTTTTTTCACCTTATCAGCTCAGGTTTTCAAATAAGCAACCATTTGGTTACTGGCCCAACGCTCAAACCTTGAGGCTACCTGCCACCCCTTCTAAGGCAGCAGGGAGGGGTGTGGACTAATGCAAAATGGCTGCCTTGTACAGGGTCAGAACAGGCCAGTACCTGGATAGACCCTGGTACTGTCCCTATCCAAGGACTTTTTTTTTCCCCCTCATCTATGAAGTGTGTTGGATGTTTGGACCAATGATGTATGTTGTTTATAGTAGTGAAATGCACTTTAAATAATGTTTGGTTTGATTTATCATTCAGGTATTTATTAGGCTTCAGTCATTCCTGACAAACCCACATCCTTATGATTGGCAGCTGGCCCTGACTCACTTGGATGGTGGTGTTCCCACCCTCCAGCAGGGCGATGGCCAATAGGATGCTCTCCTGAAAGACACGGTCACTGGTGGTGTTCATGATGAGGTCGATGACCAGGTCGGAGGCGCCCTCCTTGTCCAGGTGACACTGCACCTCTGCCAGGCTCATCTCCCCTCGACTCAGGGCTCCCGGACCGCCTAGACCTGAAGGGAGGGACAGGGGTGGAGGGTCAGGATTATGAATGTGGTTTTCCCTGATCTACTGATTTATAAGGATAAGGAGAGGTTTCAAATCTTATATCTAACATCTTACTACCACAGTCATCTATAGATACCTCTAAATTACTCATTCACAATGGAATGTCTGGCGAAATATGAGTGCAAAATAGGGCAGTCGCCTACATCCAGGCAGATGCCTACATCCAGGCAGTCGCCTACATCCAGGCAGTCGCCTACATCCAGGCAGTCGCCTACATGTATATTTCATTGTGAAACCTTTACATACTAATTTACAATGTAATTGCATATATAATTAGAAAGCAAATTCAAGTTTTATTCAAATAATGATGTTTTAATTTCATAAGAAAACTTCAAGAGGGGCTACTATGCTTCTTATGAGCGATTAACACCAGTATCAATGACAACACCCATGGCAGCCTTTAGTAGTGGCACACACCCACGGCACTCACACACACATGGCACACACACACGGCACACACACACACACGGCACACACACACACACATGCAAACACACCCGCTGCACTCACACACAGGCAAACACACTGCACTCACACACCCACACACATGCAAACACACTACACTCACACACTGACACACACTGCACTCACACTGCACTCACACATGCAAACACACTGCACTCACACATGCAAACACACTGCACTCACACACATGCAAACACAATGCAATCACACACTGACACACATGCAAACATTGTACTCACACATGCAAACACACTGCACTCACACACATGCAAACACACTGCAATCACACACCCACACACATGCAAACACACTGCAATCACACACACACAGACATGCAAACACACTGCATTCATATACTTACACACACACACGTAAACACACTGCACTCACACACTGCACTCACACACATGCAAACACAATGCAATCACACACTGACACACATGCAAACACACTGCACTCACACATGCAAACACACTGCACTCACACACATGCAAACACACTGCAATCACACAACCACACACATGCAAACACACTGCACTCACACACATGCAAACACATTGCACTCACCCCCCACCCCCCCCCCCCCCCCACACACACACACATTAATAAGGCTTGGGGGGGGGACCCAAGATCTAGGCTTATTACTCATTCCCATAAGAGGCATAGTGTTGTAACAGCACTTACATATTACATTGATTGACATGAACATGGGCACTAAAAAATGCTTTAACTGGGTAATATGACATCATTCCATATGCGTGTACAGCTGCCACCATGTTAAGTGTGATACACTTCTGCATCCTGGTGATGTTCTTAATACTACATAGAAATAAGATACACTCTTATCATGGTTTATTCAACAGGCCTCATTCCCCAAAAAGCCAGAGTAGTTCTCCTCAACTGAGCTGTATGAGAAAAGCTGTGTGAAGAGATAAATTGCCTCAATATTTTGGTTAGATCAATCACACAGTGACCTGCTCATCATGAGGAAATAACAGTGTTGTGCTCAGTCACAGGGCTGGACTAGAGCTAGACATCTCTACAGCTAAGCAGTAAAGAATTATGTGTGTGTGTGTGTGTGTGTATAGAGATAACCAGGAGGCCTATATAACAGAGATAATGAACAGGTCTGTTTGAGAAACCTTGACATGCATACAGAACAATATCAACTTCCCTGTCCACCATGCACAGACTTTCACCTCTCAAAGTTGTGCTATCTGCATGACTAATAAAGATAAATAAAGATACTTTTATTTGGAATCGGGCAGAGGTCCAGAGTTCAGAATTAGGTCAAAAGAATATGCAACGTTGCCATGCTTGGTTTGTGTGTGCACTAGAAACTCTTGCTTTTTTTTTTTTTTTTTACATTTTAGGTTCCTTTTGTTCATTTGTATCTGGCAAATTACTCATACAACAGTTTGTGACAACTTACATAAAAAATGTACAAAACAAGCTAATTTGATTGTGGGGTGATTTATGCAACATGCGATAAAAATGACCTGAGAGTTAACCTTTTCGTCCAAAACAACGGACAGACAGAACGAGAGACAGAATAGGACAGACGGAGAAGAGGACAGACGGAGAAGATGGGGAGACAGAGAGAAAGACAGACAGACAAAGAAGAGGACAGGGAGACAGAGAAGAGGACAGACGGAGAAGAGGACAGACGGAGATAAAGACAGACGGAGAGACAAAGAGGACAGGGAGACAGAGAAGAGGATAGACAGAGACAGACAGACAAGATGATAAACAGAGAGACAAATAAGATGACAGACAGACAGAGAAGAGGACAGAAAGACAGAGAAGAGGATAGACAGAGACAGACAGAGAAGAGGATAGACAGGGGAGATGACAGATAGAGATACTACATACTAGATATAGGGAATCTTCTCAGAGAGATGCTCTCACCTGATTGGCTCTTGCTGGGCCCTACTGGAACCAGGGTTCCGTTGCTGAAGGCAGTCAGGCTGTCCCTCCGCCCACCACTCCTACTATGGAAGTTGCCATAGTAACGGTTCACCAGAATCTGCCTCAACGCCTCACCCTACAGAGAGAAGAAAACGGAGGTGTATTAGTGTGATGGTGTAAGAGAGGAGACTTGAGAGGGAGTTTATTATACAGTGTACATTATGAGCACCATATATGCATCATCATGCCAGTGAGGCCCAGTTGAATTGATTAAAGTGGTTTGAAGAGGGAAGGGACATATGGCAACTTCCCAGGATCAGGCCAAGCCAATCCAAATAAACATTGTGTGCATGAACTGAACTGCTCTAAGTTACCCACATAGTCCTGCAAGGATGAAGATTAGAGTTCAGATGGCACGTTTGTTTTGGTTGGAATAGGGTTCTGAAAACACCAGGGTTATGGGTTTGATATCAGCATGGGCTCCCTACGTCGCTGTAGATAAAGCATCTGATAGATGTCCTTAATTGTTAATACTCTCCGAACATTCTCATTCACATATTGAATAAACACTCAATAACAAGTCATCAAGCTTGTTATATCTCTATCCCTGCTAAAAGTGAGCCTGCGTCCTGCTTTGAGAGTTTGGGACCTAGCTTTTTTCAGACAGGCCTGCCCTCCCAAGACGTAGCAAAGATGACTCATCCAGCCACCAATGGGAGTCTGCACGACTCTGCCATTGCCACGGCAACTGCAGCGCACACGTTACCTGACAGACCTCCCATGAGGGGAACTGAGGGAAAAGAGTGAGAGGTGGTAGTGTGTGTGTGTGTGCGCGCGTGTGTTACAGTCAGCCGTGGGTGTGCATTTGAGAATGAGAGCGACATTACATAAAGCCTGCTACCATGGTAATGCTCCAGCTAACAGAGATGGGCTAACCCACGCAGTACGGAGAACAGAGCCTTATCTGTCATCGGCAAGGGGCAGATAAATGGACATTGTTTGGGCATTGTGTGAAACAAACGACACAATCACACATCGAGAGCCAAACATCCAATCACGCTCCACATCTTTGTCTTCCACTCCCCATTTCCTTCGAGACAACAAGTGTGTGGAGGTGGGAAGGAAGCATATGTTGTGTGAGTTGGTCCATCTGTGTTCGATTGCAGTACCCAGTTTGTGTTAGAGACAAACTGACTGCTAAGAGAATGTCACTGAAATACAGGCTTCACTCGTGCTCATCCTTTCCACACACACAGACACACTAAGCCAGTCGTGATTATATGGAGGACGCCAAGTCAGCTAACCACAACTGTAGGGTAAGGGCTGCAGTGGAGTTCATAATCTGTTGAGTTCAGTGATGGGTTAAGGGTTCAGGCTAGGGTGAAAGCCTAGCAATCTCTACGGTCGGTCTTGATCATGTGTGTGAGCTTCTGTTATGTTAGAGTTACGTTCAGGACTAGGGGTTTATCTTGGTCATGTTATGTCCCTGGCCACTAGTACCTACCCTTTTCTGATGTTATGCTCATGTTCATGTTAGGATCCTCCAGTAGTTTATTAAGGTTAAATTGGGGTTAAGGGTTTATGGTTGTGCTCATGTTACAGTCAGGATTAGTACCTACCCTCCTCTGGTCATCCAGTATTTTCTGTGGCTGGTTGAGATCCAGCTGCTGGTGCAGTGAGGTGGGTTAGCACAGCACAGCGGGCCAACAGAAACAAACACAGGGTTATTCCTCATGCAGCATTGGTAAGGCCAACATACACAGACACAGGGTTAATAACAGATTATTAATAATTCTATAAATTATTGACTTGCAAATAGGCAGCTATAGGGTTGTACCATGCCATTGACTGGTTAGAGCGGGGTGGTGTGAAGGTTATGGAGGGGTCAAAGCAAAGGGAGGGGTCAGCAACGGTGATGATGACTATCAATCAGGAAGTAAAGGGAGGGTGGAGAGAATCAACAGTTCACTCTCTGGAACCACAGCATATAACGAACTGCAGACCAACGTTGCAGTCAGCAAAGTACAATACTACTGTACATATGACAGCACAAATAAAAGTAATCCATGATTCTCTTCTCTTTCATGTGTATCCTTGGCCTTTTGGAGAGGTGCGGCCACATAGTGGGATGTACAGGATACCTGTTAGCTAGCTACAACTGTTTGGAGTCAGATCACGCTCCCATGCAATCATGTTAATTACATAAGATGCAGATACACTAGAAGGGGAGGTGTGGATGGGGAAAGGGTGGAGGGGAGAGAGAGAGGGAGGGAGTTACATAATGGAGCTCAGTGACACACAGGAGCTTAGAAAACCCATCTGTCACCATAACAAGAGAGCGAGAATAACACCACAAATCACAACACATGGCTCTGCCAGCACAACCATGCCCCCCTGAAACAAGGAAGGAGGGAATAAAGGGCGGCTGAGGGCAGGCCTATAACTGGCTACATTAACCTGTTGAGTGTGGGGGGCAGTATTTTGATGTTTAGATGAAAAACGTACCCAAATTAAACTGCCTATTTCTCAGACTCAGAAGCTAGAATATCTATATAATTGTCAGATTAGGATAGACAACACTCTAAAGTTTCCAAAACTGTCAAAATATTGTCTGTGAGTATAACAGAACTGATATTGCAGGCGAAAACCTGAGGAAAATCCAACTAGGAAGTGCCTCTTATTTTGAAAGCTCCCTGTTCCATTGCATGCCTTCCCTCCATTTAAAGGGATATCAACCAGATTCCTTTCCCTACGGCTTCCACATGATGTGAACAGTCTTTAGACATAGTTTCAGGCTTTTATTCTGAAAAAATGTGCGAGAATGATCACATCGCGTCAGTGGATGGCTGGGTGCCAGCAGAGTTTTGCATGCGCAACAGCTTGGAGCAGACATTTTCTCTCTCTCCTATTGAAAAAGCTACGGTCCGGTTGAAATATTATTGATTATTTATTGTAAAAACAACCTCAGGATTGATTATAAAAAACGTTTGACATGTTTCTACGAACTTTACGGATACTATTTGGAATTTGCGTCTGCCCCGTTGCGACCGCTCGAGCCTGTGGATTTCTAAACAAAACGCGCCAAACAAATGGAGGTATTTTGGAAATAAAAATAATCTTTATGGAACAAAAGGAATATTTATTGTGTAACTGGGAGTCTCGTGAGTGCAAACATCTGAAGATCATCAAGGTAAGCGATTCATTTTATTGCTTTTCTGACTTTTGTGACAAATCTACTTTGCTGCTAGCTGTTTGTAATGTTTTGTATGCTGAGAGAGATGTCCTAACATAAACGCTTGGTTTGCTTTAGCTGTAAAGCTTTTTTGAAATCTGACACGTCCGGTAGATTAACAACAAGCCAAGCTGTATTTTGCTTTATTGCACTTGTGATTTCATGAAAATTAAATATTTTGAATAACTTAATTTGAATTTGGAGCTCTGAAATTCAGCAGATGTTGACGAAAATGATCCCGCTAACGGGATGGGTGCGCCAAGAAGTTAAAGGTTGTGTGTGTAGGTTGTGTGTGTGTGTAGGGTTGGAATAGTGTACCATTTTCCTACTGTATATCCAATATAGGGTAGATAAGCCTGAGAATTTCTGGTAGGTGTCTGTAAAGAGACTAGCATGTTTGTGTCACCTTAAAACTTTCAGTGATTATGTTACCTTTTACACATCACTTAAAGACTTAAGAATATTTCAATCTAACTTAAAAAGTTAAGTTTACATAATCATACTGTTTCCTTCAAAATGTATGACCACATCAATGCCAGACAGCCACCGTCACACAGCTTGCTGATCAGAGCAGATCTGCGCTCTCTCCCCAACACCCATGGGTCCAACCACAGCGACCGCACAACAACCCCTCATGCTCACCACATCCTCCCCAACAATCGTTCCACCGAGCTGGAATCTCCCCGCGGCAAGCCCCTGCTGTCTGTCACATCTCCAGATTCCACGTTAAGAGAAAACACATGCAAAAACATTCCCCTTTTAGGTGTTTTTTTTTTGGTGTGTGTGCTGTGCATGTCCATGTGTTTTAGCAGGCGGAGGAAGACAGTCATGTTTAGACCCGTTGCTGACTGAAATGGATCTTGGGGTTTGCCGCTTGGCTGCCCACTGTCCAAAGTTCTCCAAACACAATAAAGACATTGAGGAAACCTAATAAAATGTCTGTTGCTTCTGTCATTTTCGCTGCAACTAACCTGCTTTTCCCAGACTTGCAAAATGAAATCCATCTAGTCCACCCAAGCTCTTGAGCCAAGGCCAATACCAACCAAGTGTCTGGTGAGTGTCAACAATTGACCGGAACTACTTTTGTACATAGTCATCTATAAAGGATCTATTCAGCTAAAATAACAGTTCAGAATGTTGCAGAGATGTAATGTATAGAGCTGACACAATTCCATATTCTACATGACAGAGTATCATATCATATCAGTATTATATCTGACGGTTTTGTGACGTTACACCCTCCTGAACAGAGCCCAGGTCCCTCTCACTGATTTGCCTACTTCCTCTTTAAATCATGGGCCCAGGTGTTAAAGGGGAAATCTGAGATTACTACATCCATTTTTATTATTTATTACATCCATTTGTATTATTTATCCATTTGATACCCATTGATTCTAGAAGAATATCACTTATGGATGCCTCTATTAGTTCAACTTTCGCACCCCATCAGAACCAAAAATACACGCTTATTTAGTGGCGAACCAGTGGGGAACCCAGTATGAGAACATTTTTGTTCTGGCCCAACACCAACACACATGATTCAGCTTCACCTAATCAACTTATCATCAAGCCCATGATGTGTTGAACTGAGTTAGCTGGTGCTCGGTTAGAACAGACATGGTCCCCCTGTGAGTTGCCGGTCCTACCAGAATTAAGAATACATAACATATATATTCTAGAGCAGCTCACACATATATGTTCATGTGCATTAAGGACAAGCTACATTTTAACCCACATATATTTATCTTGCTTAATCACAGAGAGGAGTGTGTGTCTGCACTGTGCTGTGTGGGGAGTCTCTTCCAACACTAACACACCACGGAAACAACCTCTGCCAACTCTACTTAGACTACACACACAGTGTAAGTGTCTGCAGGACTGTACCGAGTGTGAGAGAAAGAAGGAGAGAGATACTGAGAAAAAGTGAGAGAGAGAGAGAGAGAGAGACAGAGAAAGATAGAGGGAAAAAAAGAAAAGAGAGAGAAGGAAACAGGGAGAGGTATTAGCAAGAGAAGGGAAGGTGGGCGAGGTTGGCTGGCTTGTTTACCTCATACTGCCGTTATTACATCAGAGCTAGCGGTGAGGAGGGAGGGGCATCACACCGGTGTGGATAGGGAGGGCTGTAGACAGATATATACCCCCCCCGCTCAACCCTGTACCCCATATAGCCCCCCCATATCCCCTCTTGGCCCCCTCCTGCGAAGGCACAGACAGTGTCTTTGGGTATACAGCTCCTCCACACTGTTATTGGCAATTACCTCTGAAGGTCACACATCAGTGGAGGTCAGGTGAGAGAGAGAGAGGGAGAGAAGCAAGGAGAGAGAGAGAGGCAAGGAGAGAGAGAAGGAGAGAAGCAAGGAGAGAGAGAGAGGGAGAGAAGCAAGGAGAGACAGAGGGAGAGAAGCAAGGAGAGACAGAGGGAGAGAAGCAAGGAGAGAAAGAGAAGCAAGGAGAGAGAGAGGGAGAGAAGCAAGGAGAGAGAGAGGGAGAGAAGCAAGGAGAGAGAGAGGCAGGCTGGGTTCCAGGAAAAAGGGAAAGAAAGCCGACCCGGTTCTTATGTAACCACCACCCCAGAGCTGGCAGCGGCCCAGGGATCGTGCAGCTCACAGGCAGGGAAAACTAGGACGCAGCCACACACACACACACACACACACACACACACACACACACACACACACACACACACACACCTTCCTAATCCTAGATACACTGTTGCAGTGCCTCCTACTGACACCCTGGGGAAAGGCAGGGGAAACACCCTAAAACAGCCATGAGCTCAGACTGCACATAGAAAGTAGAGAATGGGGAGAAAGAAAGAATGCATAGGGAAAGAGAGAGAGGAAGAGAAGATAAATAAATGGCACACATATGAGAAGCCAACACTTCTGGTCACAAATGCATTTAGGTGAAACAGAAAGTGTCAGGATATTCTATCAAACTCACACTCTCCTCTTAGTGGTCCATAACTAGGGCCAGGGATTGTCTCTGCACACTTGACCAGAACAGAAAGAACTCCTGGTCCTGTCCATGACAGCATGGTGCTGCAATATCATTGACTAAAGCTCTTCCTGAAAGCTCCATTCATCCTTCTAGTGAAATAGGGAGGGATGTTCCTAAATGGAACTAGTGCAGACATTCCACAGCCCTTAGAGAGACTGACTGGGACACACATACTGGCAGCCTGCCCTACCAGTATGGGACTCACCCTGGAACAGCACAGCACTACTGGGTAAAGCGCACACACGTGCACATATGGGCACGTCCACACACCCACCCACCCACACCGTTACTTACTGATTGGGAGGGTGAGGAGAGCGGGTGGATGAGCGGGAGAGAGGGTAACAGAGAAAGCAACCCAAATCTACCACTACAACCCCAGGCGTACTACCTACAGACACATTTCACCACCACATACAGCCACAACTACAATCACAGACCTACATTTAAGAGGACAAGGCACATTCACAGAACAACTGAAAGAGGGAGAGAGAAGTAGAAGAAAAAGAGGGACAACCTCAGGCATATCCATCTCATCATCAAAGGCCCTGAGCTGAAAAAGAAGAGAGGGGTGGAGGGTTAGCCATGGATTAGCATAGAGAGGATGCAGGCTGCTGTGTCAGTGTGAGCAGGGCACACCACATCATTAGATGGAACAAAAAAAACTAAATGTCACAATCTTAACAAGTAGACCCTTGTTCTCATTAACTTTTTATTGGGCTTTTCTATTCAGGTGAAGTCCGTCAGTTGAAAATAGAAATTCACGCAGACGCATGATAAAAGAGCAGGTTCACACTTCCCACAACCAATAATCTGAACCTAATGATCTCTTTTGAAGGCGTTACAATTTTTATTTTATATTTAACCTTTATTTAACTAGGCAAGTCAGTTAAGAACAAATTCTTATTTACAATGACGGCCTAGGAACAGTGGGTTAACTGCCTTGTTCAGGGGCAGAATGACAGATTAATTTTTTACCTTGTCAGCTCGGGATTCAACCTAGCAACCTTCGGTTACTGGGCCACCTCTCTAACCACTAGGCTACCTGCCGCCCCAAATCAACTATACCTCCTAAAAGCTATGACTGCTCTTACGTAATGACGGAGGTACTGTCAGCCATTGGTTAGCATATGGAGGATACAGGCTGCCGCTGTATCAGTGTGAGCAGGGCACACCACAACATTAGGAAGCATACACAAACTTTAGTCAGACAGTATATAAAGAGCGTCTTCAAAGCACTCATGTGATGTGAATCTTAGTACACATTTAATACTTTAGAAAATACATTCATTATTAAAGGGTGTTTGACACAAAACGGAAAGAGTTGGTATAATAGTAAAGGCAAGATCCATCCATTCTGAGCCAATTCCCTTTCTAGGAAGATCGGGGGTTATATCTCCCTGCTTGACCTCAGACATGAATGCTTTCATTGGACTGTGCTGGTGAGTTAGTGTCCAGCCAAGTAGTCATGAGTCTAGCCTGGACCAGCTCAGTGTGTGTGTCTATGTGTGTGTACTCATCATGTAGATCCATATCATTCCGTATCACATCAGAATAAAAAGAACACACTCACACTGGTTGATGAGTCGTACAATGTGAGCGATCCTAAAAAGAGAAGGGTAGAAACTAGATAGGGTTGGTCATCGACACCACTATACTGTGATGGAGAGAAGCAGTGGTATTCGAGGTTCGGGGCTGCTGATGGAGGTAAGGTAAGGTGTGTTGTGTTGTGACTCGTGTCTTACCTTCTCTCCATATCCTCTGTCTTTGGTCATCATCTCTCGGAGGGTCTGCAGGACCTTGATACACAGCCTCTCTTCATTCTCCTCCAGAAGCTGCTTGGTGTGTTTGATCAGCCTGGGGAGAGACAGTGTCAAAGGTCACAGTGGGGTCACTAGCCATGGAGTCATGGTGGGGTTAAGTTCACAAGGATTGACTGGATGGGTGGGTTTGGGGCTCACTGTAAGGTGGTGTGGTGGGTGTTGTACACACATTTTCATTTAAGTCATTTAACCAGAGCGACTTAGTAGGTGCATTCAACTACGTTTTTTTATTGGAAAACAATCACATATTAGTCATTGCAAGTAAACACTTAATTTAGTTTCTTTTCAGATGAAGTCTGTCAAGTGGAAATAGAAATTCACGCAGATAAAAAACAGCTTCACGTTTCCCACGACCAATAATCTTATCCACAAATGTTCTCTTTTTGGAGGCCTTGGCCACACCCAACTATACTGAACAAAAATAGAAAACGCAACATGTAAAGTGCTGGTCCTACATTTCATGAGCTGAAATCAATTTGACACTAGAAGGTACACTAGACGGTGTTGGTACTGTCAGAATGTGGGCGTCTGTAGTTCCACTGGTGTTGCCGCTGTGTGTCTGGGTTCAGGGAGAGACCGACACACAGACCACCACCCAACCTGACATCTGGACTAAACTGGAAGACCTCAGAGACACTGTGCACAACCTGGGGGTCATCGTGATGAAGCAGGGAGAGCAGCTGAGCAACACAGACTGAACTATCCTTCTACAAGAGCCAGGTGGTTGATCTGAAAGTGGAGCTGACATCACCAAGTACCAGACAGATGTGAGGTCAGGAAGGAGAGTGACGGTACAGTCACAAAGATCCTATTAATTTAATAATTACCTCTTCTCACATGTAATTCCATGGGTACAGTAATGTGAAAACTTTGCATAATCTTTTTACTTTATCCACCACAGCAACCATATCGGGCCCTTTTCAGACTCAGGAAATGTACGCCTTTTCTACGTGCGCCTTTCCTAAACACTTCTCAGTAGTTGGAATTCAGACTTACCTTACTTACTGTGCTTTCGGAAAGTATTCAGACCCCTTGACATTTTCCACATTGTTACAGATTTATTCTAAAATTGATTCAATTGTTACCTCATCAAGCTACACACTAAACCTCATAATGTCAAAGCAAAAACTTAAATATCACACTCACATAAGTATTCAGACCATTTACTCAGTACTTTGTTGAAGTACTTTTGGCAGCGATTACAGCCTCAAGTCTTCTTGGGTATGATGCTACAAGCTAGGAACACCTGTATTTAGGGAGATTCTCCCATTCTTCTCTGCAGATTATCTCAAGCTCTGTCAGGTTGGATGGGGAGCGTTGCTGCACAGCTATTTTCAGTTCTCTCCAGAGATGTGCGATCGGGTTCAAGTCCGGGTTCTGGCTGGGCCACTCAAGGACATTCCGAGACCTGTCCCGAAGCCACTCCTGTGTTGTCTTGGCTGTGTGCTTAGGGTCATTGTCCTGTTGGATGGTGAACCTTCGCCCCAGTCTGAGGTGCTGAATGCTCTGGAGCAGGTTTTCATCAAGGATCTCTCTGTACTTTGCTACATTCATCTTTCCCTCGATCCTGACTAGTCTCCCAGTCCCTGCCACTGAAAAAGATCCCCACAGCAAGAAGCTGCCACCATCAGGTTTCCTCCAACTCTTTGGCCTATCTAGAGCTCTGTCAGAGTGACCATCGGGTTCTTGGTCACCTCCCTGACCAAGACCCTTCTCCCCGATTGCTCAGTTTGGCCGGGCGGCCAGTTCTAGGAAGAGTCTTGGTGGTTCTAAACTTCTTCCATTGAAGAATGATGGAGGCCAATGTGTTTTTGGGGACCTTCAATGCTGCAGAAATGTTTTGGTACCCTTCCCCAGATCTGTGCCTCAACACAATCCTGTCTCGGAGCTCTACGGACAATTCCTTTGACCTCATGGCTTGGTTTTTGCTCTGACAAAACACTGTCAACTGTGGGACCATATACAGACAGGTGCGTGCCTTTCCAAATCATGTCCAATCAGTTGAATTTACCAGAGGTGGACTCTAATCAAGTTGTAGAAACATCTAAAGGATGATCAATGGAAAGAGGATGCACCTGAGCTCAATTTCAAGTCTCTTGGCAAAGGGTCTGAATACTTGTGGAAATAAGGTATTGCTGTTTTTTTACATTTAATAAATGTGCAAACATTTCTAAAAACCTGTTTTCGCTTTGTCATATATGGGGTATTGTGTGTAGATTTTGTTTTACTTAATCCATTTTACGACAAGGCTGTAACGTAACAAAATGTGGAAGAAGTCAAGGGGTCTTTAATACTTTCCGAAGGCACTGTATGTAGGTGCGTAACGAGCATTTCAGGCATGGTTCCCTTGCACGCATTGAATAGAATTTATATAACTGCTGAAAATCCTCCCACTTGCTGGCCAACAGATTTTCTGCTGGAGTTTTCATTCAATTGCGTTTTCAGTACATTTTCTCGACAGACTTACTAGAATATATGGAGAGAACAGTTCAGAATATTAGGGACCAATGAAAGAAAGCCATGTAAATACATACATATTGGTCTCATTTAAAGCACCAATTGATAGATACAAAAATGGCCTGATCTTGTATATTATTTATGGCTCATAAAGTATTTATGAACCATACAAATTAAAAGTTTGGAAAGCCTTTACACATTAAATATATTGGTTTGATTCATCCTGAAAGTTACAATATTCAATTCATGAAATATTGGAAGGTGAGAATAATGTACAATAGGGGTTGAACAGTAGTCCTATAAACCTACCCTAATAATCCTCACTAATCATAGAACTTTGATGACAACGGTCCATTCGTCATGAAGCGTGGCCCAGGCTCCAGGTTTAAACTACTATATATGGTCTGTGTTCCATAATGATTCAAATAGGCTACATGTCCCAACTTGTAATACGTTAGCCTAATATGATCTACTATTGCTAGCGATCCTCAGGAACAACCACACAAACGTGACAGGCAAACACGTAGCGAGGCTACTGTTATTTTTCACTGTCTTTTTACAGTTGTTTTTATTTCTGTACTTCCCTATTGTTCACCTAATACCCTTTTTTTTAAAGAAATTGCACTGTTGGTTAGAGCCTGTAAGTAAGCATTTCACTGTAAGGCCTACCTACACCTGTTGTATTTGGCGCACGTGACAAAATTTGCGCACGTGATTTGATTTAAACAAAAAATGTAAAGAAACTAACACTAAAGTCAGTGACAGCAATACATGTACAGTGGGGCAAAAAAAACATTTATTCAGCCACCAATTGTGCAAGTTCTCCCACTTAAAAAGATGAGAGGCCTGTAATTTTCATCATAGGTACACTTCAACTATGACAGACAAAATGAGAAGAAAAAAAATCCAGAAAATCACATTGTAGGATTTTTTATGAATTTATTTGCAAATTATGGTGGAAAATAAGTATTTGGTCACCTACAAACAAGCAAGATTTCTGGCTCTCACAGACCTGTAACTTCTTCTTTAAGAGGCTCCTCTGTCCTCCACTCGTTACTTGTATTAATGGCACCTGTTTGAACTTGTTATCAGTATAAAAGACACCTGTCCACAACCTCAAAAAGTCACACTCCAAACTCCACTATGGCCAAGACCAAAGAGCTGTCAAAGGACACCAGAAACAAAATTGTAGACCTGTACCAGGCTGGGAAGACTGAATATGCAATAGGTAAGCAGCTTGGTTTGAAGAAATGAACTGTGGGAGCAATTATTAGGAAATGGAAGACATACAAGACCACTGATAATCTCTCTCGATCTGGGGCTCCACGCAAGATCTCACCCCGTGGGGTCAAAATGATCACAAGAACGGTGAGCAAAAATCCCAGAACCACACGGGGGGACCTAGTGAATGGCCTGCAGAGAGCTGGGACCAAAGTAACAAAGCCTACCATCAGTAACACTCTGCCAGGGACTCAAATCCTGCAGTGCCAGATGTGTCCTCTTGCTTAAGCCAGTACATGTCCAGACCCATCTGAAGTTTGCTAGAGCATTTGGATGATCCAGAAGAAGATTGGGAGAATGTCATATGGTCAGATGAAACCAAAATATAACTTTTTGGTAAAAACTAAACTCTTTGTGTTTGGAGGACAAAGAATGCTGAGTTGCATCCAAAGAACACCATACCTACTGTGAAGCATGGGGGTGGAAACATCATGCTTTGGGGCTGTTTTTCTGCAAAGGGACCAGGACGACTGATCCGTGTAAAGAAAATAATGAATGGGGCCATGTGTCGTGAGATTTTGAGTGAAAACCTCCTTCCATCAGCAAGTGCATTGAAGATGAAATGTGGCTGGGTCTTTCAGCATGACAATGATCCCAAACACACCGCCCGGGCAATGAAGGAGTGGCTTCGTAAGAAGCATTTGAAGGTCCTGGAGTGGCCTAGCCAGTCTCCAGATCTCAACCCCATAGAAAATCTTTGGAGGGAGTTGAAAGTCTGTGTTGCCCAGCAACAGCCCCAAAACATCACTGCTCTAGAGGAGATCTGCATGGAGGAATGGGCCAAAATACCAGCAACAGTGTGTGAAAACCTTGTGAAGACTTACAGAAAACGTTTGACCTCTGTCATTGCCAACAAAGGGTGTATAACAAAGTATTGAGATAAACTTTTGTTATTGACCAAATACTTATTTTCCACCATAATTTGCAAATAAATTCATAAAAAATCCTACAATGTGATTGACTGGATTTTTTTTCTCATTTTGTCTGTCATAGTTGAAGTGTACCGATGATGAAAATTACAGGCCTCTCTCATCTTTTTAAGTGGGAGAACTTGCACAATTGGTGACTGACTAAATACTTTTTTGCCCCACTGTATGTGGGTATAACTGACGGTGGCTACCAATAGTGGCAAATATTTAACAAGATACAAATTGTAGACAACACAGTGAAAAATCCAGGCATATAATTAAAACAATCTAGAAATCATAAATCAACTTGGTAGGTTTGGCGCTATACTGTTATTTGCGCATAGCTACAGATGCCTATAGCTTGGGTATCCAAATGTCATCCCGTTATTAAATCAAGCTTTATTTATACAGCACATTTCAGATATGAATGCAACACAATGCGCTTTACAGGAAAAAAATGAGTACAAAAACTGAAAATAAAAACATATTTACTACACAAGAAACATGAGGATAAAAACACAAAAGAATAACAATTTAAAACTGAAATTTAAAACTGAAAGCATCCTAAGGAAAATTGAAGTTAAAAAGGTACGTTTTAAGATCCCTTTAAATATGTCCACAGCTTCGGCCCCCACAGGTTTTTTGGCAGGCTAGTCCAGAGGCAAGGGGCATAGTAACTCAAATAAAGGAGGCCTCTCCATGCCTCTTGGTCCTAGGCTTTTGGATAGCTAAAAGGCCAGTGCCAGAGGACCTGAGGGACCTCTTGGGTACATAACTTAAAAGGATGTCTAATATGCATTGGGGTGCACAATCATGGATTAATTTGAAAACCAATAGAAGAATCTTAAAATTAATTCTAAAACTCATAGGCAGCCAGTGCAGAGACTTTAAAACTAGTGTAATGTGTGCTCTCTGTCTGGTCTTGGTCAGTACCCATGCTGCAGCATTCTGTATGTTTTGCAATGGCTTTCTTGGGTAGACCAGACAGGAGAGCATTACAGTAGTCAAGCCTGATTGTAATAAAAGCATGGATGAGTCTCTCTGTATCAGCCTAAGAGAGTAAGAGGTAAACACCTCTCTGGGAAGAGGAAGGGCGTGGTTGTATGCTTCATGATTAACGACTCATGGTGTAATCATAACATAGAGGAACTCAAGTCCTTCTGCTCACCTGATCTAGAATTCCTTACAATCAAATGCTGGTCAAATTACCTTCCAAAATAATTCTCGTCAGAGCTGTGTACATGGCTGAATATAAACAGTTAGTTTATAGCTAGTCATGCCGCAAGGCAATCAAAAAAGAAAAATGCCAGTACAGGGAAAAATGAGTCGCAATTCAACGGCTCAGACACGAGATGTGGCAGGGTCTAGTTAAGAGGCGACTCCGGGATGCTGGCCTTCGAGGCAGAGTTCCTCTATCTACTGTGTGTTCTTTTGCCCATCATAATCTTTTATTTTTATTGGCCAGTCTGAGATATGGCTTTTTCTTTGCAACTCTACCTAGAAGCCCAGCATCCCGGAGTCGCCTCTTCACTGTTGACGATGAGACTGGTGTTTTGCGGGTACTATTTAACGAAGCTGCCAGTTGAGGACTTGTGAGCCATCTGTTTCTCAAACTAGACACTAATGTACTTGTACTCTTGCTCAGATGTGCACCGGGGCCTCCCACTCCTGTTTCTATTCTGGTTAGAGCCCGTTTGTGCTGTTCTGTGAAGGGAGTAGTACACAGCGTTGTACAAGATCTTCAGTTTCTTGGCAATTTCTTGCATGGAATAGCCTTCATTTCTCAGAACAAGAATAGACTGACGAGTTTCAGAAGAAAGTTCTTTGTTTCTGGCCATTTTGAGCCTGTAATCGAACCCACAAATAATGACGCTCCAGATACTCAACGAGTCTAAAGAATGCCAGTTTTATTGCTTCTTTAATCAGGACAACAGTTTTCAGCTGTGCTAACATAATTGCAAAAGGTTTTGATAATGATCAATTAGCCTTTTAAAATTATAAACTTGGATTAGCGTGCCATTGGAACACAGGAGTGATGGTTGCTGATAATGGGCTTCTAAGGCTATGCAAATAATCGATTAAATGTTTTATTTTTATTTTTTAAATATATTTAAATCAGCCGATTCCAGAATAGTCATTTACAACATTAACAATGTTTACACTATTTCAAAGTAGCTTTGTGTAGCAGTTATCACATAAAGGTTTGTCTAGGAAATGTTTTTCGCCTGGTCACAGACAGCTGATGTGTTGTGCACTGAAGTCCACAAGCAAAGGGCAAAGGTGAGAGAGGAGAAGAGCGCATAGAATCAAAAATAATTACAATGACCAAAGTTCTCATACTGTTTGTATGTGGCTGCAATGAAAGTGAACTGTGTGTGCGTGTGATCATTCTGCCGATTCTGTTGAAAAACAGAACGGAACGAAACGGGGATAAACATACCTGAATTTGTCCAATAGAAACTCTAGTTTGCAACTGTTGGACTAACGATTACACCCCAGATCAGATAGATGAAGGCAAGAGTGTGCAAGGCGGCATTGAATGGGTCACGGTTTGTCATCTTGATTACAAAAAATGATCTCGACCCATGCACCTATGTTGTAAACTTTCATTCACAGGCTAGGTTGTAGCAACCTAATGATGTGTTTAGGGAAATTTGGAGTATCATGTGGTAGCCTAAAGCTATCAATGTTACATTGAGCTGGGTGAATGGAATATGAAGGACAGTCATCCACTATGCTGTAATAGAAATAAGGCCATCCTCATGAAAATGGCACCAATTGCCACTGCATTTATCAGATGTTTTTATTTCTTTATCAATCTCCAGAGCAAGCAGCAGAGCTGTCAACCAGACTGACTAGCAGTGAGAAGGAGGTGGAGGTGGAGGAGCTGGAGAGAGAGAATGCAGTTAATGTAGCTACTCTAAATCTTAGAAGACATGGTGATTCAATAATAAATCTATTTAATCATAATTTACTTCCTCCTCTACCATGTTCTATTCACAGACAGACCAAAGGTGGTGTTCTCTACTGCTCTGACTAACTCTGTAGGACCCTTCCGTAGTGACACTATGCTGATCCTTGCCAGGCTTACAACCAAATTACAGTTACCACATACTGTTCATGGCATACATTTCAACCATTGGAGGACAAAATAATGTGCACGAATGTCTGAATGTGTTTTTTATCCTGATCCAGGTCTCTTCACAGCGCCAGTGAGAGGAGTCTACTACTTCAGATACACTGTCTGTGGTGGTCAGGATACAGAACCAATGGGTGTACACTTGTATCAGAACAACCAGAGTATAGTAGTCACAGGTGAAATGAATGATGGCCAGTATGAGTATGAATCTAATGCCGCAGTCCTAGAGTTAGAGGAGGGAGATGTGGTCTGCCTGCAGCTGGAATCAGCCCACCAGGTTTATGATGATATCCTTACTCGTACCACCTTCAGTGACTTCCTGCTCTTCACCATGTAGTTTCAGGGTGTGAATGAATGTTTCCTCCCACCAATACATTCATAAAGAATGGGCAATGTGTCTGTCATTACTTTCAAAGAGCTTTCAAAGTGAAATACATATAATGATCTGTCTATATAGCAGAGGTGTGGACTCGAGTCACATGACTTGGACTTGAGTCACAAATATGACAACTCGACTTTGACTTTAACACCAATGACTCGTGACTTGACTTGGACCTGAGCCTTTACTCGACCTGACTTGATACCCTCCCCAAGCCCAAATCTAAAAAATGTGTGCAGCGCATCAACTCTTCATTTAACGATTACAGTTTGAATCGGACAGCAGCCAATCAAATTGTGCCAGATGAGAAAACGTTGTGCATGGCAGTGCAGAGGAACGTTGGCGGGTGAATTCAGATGGAGCCCTTGGAAAGATGATACCCAAAATTATTTGAATATAAAGACAACGCTGTATCAACAAAAAAACGGATTGCAACTTGCAAAACATGCGGGAAGAAAATTACCGACGGAGGCGCAACAATTTCCAACTTTGTTCGACATTTGAAGCTGCACAAAGAACAATAAGTTGTGGCTAATATAGACGACAGCTATATATTTTATTACTTTACTAGTGTATCATGTTGGCTAGCGTAAAGTTAAATCAATGAGCTTCCACACAGTCAGTCAGTGCGGGAACGTGATCATTGCACCCAAGATTGAGCTACAAACGGCGAGGCAGTTGGTAGCCTAAATCCTGCCTGACGTTCCTAAAACAAGGTTGGGCGATTGTGTACAAGCCTACATCGCCCGATTGTGCCCCATAGCGATCCTCAATAGTCGATCACTATTGGGGAGGGTGGGTGGGGTCTTTCTCATGGCTACCCATATTTCCATAAAAATATAACATTTATTTGGAAAGTAATAAATATATAGATATTTTTAAAAGCATTCATGATTTGCGTAAATGAAATATACTAACAATTACTCTTCTTAAAAATATGAAATGGTATTACATTTGGTGAAGAGCACGCATAGCACATTCATCTCCTGTACATCTATCACTCCAGTGTTTTATTGGTATATTGTAATTACTTCGCCACCATGGTGTAACGAGTTTCGTCTTCATACGAAGGAGAGTCGGACCAAAATGCAGCGTGTGGTTTACGATCCATGTTTATTAATAATACGAAACACGAATCTCCAATACAATACTACAAAACAAAACGTAACGAAAACCTAAACAGCCTATCTGGTGAAAAAACACATAGATAGGAACAATCACCCACAAACACACAGTGAAACCCAGGCTACCTAAATATGGTTCCCAATCAGAGACAATGACGAACACCTGCCTCTGACTGAGAACCATATCAGGCTGAACATAGAAATAGACAAACAAGACATGAAACATAGAATACCCACTCAGATCACACCCTGACCAATCAAAACATAGAAAATACAAAGTAAACTATGGTCAGGGCGTGACAGTACCCCCCCCCCCAAGGTGCGGACTCCGGCCGCAAAACCTGAACCTATAGGGGAGGGTCTGGGTGGGCATCTGTCCGCGGTGGCGGCTCTGGCGCTGGACGTGGACCCCACTCCATGACAGTTTTAATCCCCCTCCTAAACGTCCCTAAATAGGTTACCCACCACAATGATAACATGGGACAGAGGGACAGCTCGGGACAGAGGTAACTCGGGACAGATGGGTAGCTCAGCACTGAGAGGAAGCTCAGCACTGAGAAGAAGCTCAGCACTGAGAGGAAGCCCAGGCAGGTAGTAGAAACTACCAGAACCTGGCTGGCTGGCGGTTTCAGCAGATCCTGGTCGACTAGCAGATCTGGAAGAATCTGGTCGACTGGCGGATCTGGGAGAATCTGGTCGACTGGCGGATCTGGGAGAATCTGGTCGACTGGCGGATCTGGGAGAATCTGGTCGACTGGCGGATCTGGGAGAATCTGGTCGACTGGCGGATCTGGGAGAATCTGGTCGACTGGCGGATCTGGGAGAATCTGGTCGACTGGCAGATCTGGGAGAATCTGGTCGACTGGCGGATCTGGGAGAATCTGGTCGACTGGCGGATCTGGGAGAATCTGGTCGACTGGCGGATCTGGGAGAATCTGGTCGACTGGCAGATCTGGGAGAGTCTGGACGACTGGCAGATCTGGGAGAATCTGGACGACTGGCAGATCTGGGAGAGTCTGGACGACTGGCAGATCTGGAAGAGTCTGGACGACTGGCAGATCTGGAAGAGTCTGGTCGACTGGCAGATCTGGAAGAGTCTGGTCGACTGGCAGATCTGGAAGAGTCTGGTCGACTGGCAGCTCTGTCTGCTCCATGCTGACTGGCTGCTCCATGCTGACTGGCAGCTCTGGCTGCTCCATGCTGACTGGCTGCTCTGGCTGCTCCATGCTGACTGGCTGCTCCATGCTGACTGGCTGCTCCATGCTGACTGGCTGCTCCATGCTGACTGGCGGCCCTGGCTGCTCCATGCTGACTGGCGGCCCTGGCTGCTCCATGCTGACTGGCGGCCCTGGCTGCTCCATGCTGACTGGCGGCCCTGGCTGCTCCATGCTAACTGGCAGCTCTGGCGGCTCCTTGCAGACTGGCAGCTCTGGCGGCTCCTTGCAGACTGGCAGCTTTGGCGGCATCCTGCAGACAGGCAGCTCTGGCGGCTCCTTGCAGACTGGCAGCTCCATGCAGACTGGCAGCTCTATGCAGACTGGCAGCTCCATGCAGACTGGCAGCTCCTTGCAGACTGGCAGCTCCTTGCAGACTGGCAGCTCCTTGCAGACTGGCAGCTCCTTGCTAACTGGCAGCTCTATGCTAACTGGCAGTTCTGAACAGGCGGGAGACTCCGGCAGCGCTGTAGAGGCGGAAAGCTCTGACAGCGCTAAACAGGCGGGAGACTCCGACAGCGCTGGAGAGGAGGAGGGCTCCGACAGCGCTGGACAGGCGAGGCGCACTGTAGGCCTGATGCGTGGTACTGGCACTGGTGGTACTGGGCCAAGGACACGCACAGGAAGCCTGGTGCGGGGAGCTGCTACCGGAGGGCTGGGGTGTGGAGGTGGTACTGGAAAAACCGGACCGTGCAGGCGCACTGGAGCTCTTGAGCACCGAGCCTGCCCAACCTTACCTGGTTGAATGCTCACGGTCGCCCTGCCAGTGCGGCGAGGTGGAATAGCCCGCACTGGGCTATGCAGGCGAACCGGAGACACCGAGCGCAAGGCTGGTGCCATGTAAGCCGGCCCAAGGAGACGCACTGGGGACCAGCTGCGTAGAGCCGGCTTCATGGCATTAGGCTCGACGCTCAATCTAGCCCGGCAGACACGCGGAGCTGGAATATACCGCACCGGGCTATGCACCCGCACTGGAGACACCGTGCGCACCACTGCATAACACGGTGCCTGTCCGGTCTCTCTAGCCCCCCGGTAAGCACAGGGAGTCTGCTCAGGTCTCCTACCTGGCATAGCCATACTCCCTGTTAGCCCCCCCCCAATAAATTTTTGGGGCTGCCTCTCAGGCTTCCATCCGCGTCGCCGTGCTGCCTTCTCATACCAGCGCCTCTCTGCTTTCACCGCCTCCATTCTACGGTAACCCTCCTCGCACTGCTCCAGCGAATCCCAGGCGGGCTCCGGCACTCTCCCTGGGTCGGCCGCCCACCTGTCGATCTCCTCCCAAGTAGTATACTCCATACTGTACTCCTCCTTGGGCTGTTCCTGTTGTTTCTTCTCCCGCTGCACCTTAGTGCGGCTACACTCCCCTGGTTTAGCCCAGGGTCCTCTCCCGTCGAGGATTTCCTCCCATGTCCAGAAATCCTTATTGCGCTTCTCCTCGCGCTGCTCCTGCCTGTTGACACGCTGCTTGGTCCGTTGGTGGTGGGTGATTCTGTAACGAGTTTCGTCTTCATACGAAGGAGAGTCGGACCAAAATGCAGCGTGTGGTTTACGATCCATGTTTATTAATAATACGAAACACGAATCTCCAATACAATACTACAAAACAAAACGTAACGAAAACCTAAACAGCCTATCTGGTGAAAAAACACATAGATAGGAACAATCACCCACAAACACACAGTGAAACCCAGGCTACCTAAATATGGTTCCCAATCAGAGACAATGACGAACACCTGCCTCTGACTGAGAACCATATCAGGCTGAACATAGAAATAGACAAACAAGACATGAAACATAGAATACCCACTCAGATCACACCCTGACCAATCAAAACATAGAAAATACAAAGTAAACTATGGTCAGGGCGTGACACATGGCCTATATATTGCCTTACCTCCCTTATCTTACCTCATTTCCACACACTGTATACAGACCTTCTCTACTGTATTATTGACTGTATGTTTGTTTATTCCATGCGTAACTCTGTTGTTGTATGTGTCGAACTGCTTTGCTTTATCTTGGCCAGGTCGCAGTTGTAAATGAGAACTTGTTCTCAACTAGCCTACCTGCTTAAATAAATGTGCAAAAAAGAGCACATTATGACTTGTTTAACTTTGAGTTTCGAGTCCTAAAGACTTGACGGTCTTGACTTGAGACTTGACTTGGGACTTGAGTGCTAAGACTTGAGACTTACCGGTGACTTGTAAAACAATGACTTGGTCCCACCTCTGCTACATACTATGTTTACGTTGTTTAGTGTGGGGTGGGATTGTTACTGTGAAGACACGTACTTGCAGATGAAGCCGCCACTCTCACACTTCCTGCGGGAGTCAGTGTTCTCAGGGAAGAGTAGCTCGGGCCGATGCAGTACATCCACTAGGACAGACAGCTCAGCCTGGACCAACGGACGCAGGCGGTCTTCTAGAGCTGACACTATGTCCTACAGAGACAAAGGGACAGGGAGGGAAAGGGGGAGAGAGAAAGAGGGGCAGAGAAAGAGGGAGCGAGTTAAAGGGATAAGGGATAGTGTGAGATACTGGCAATTAATGATAAAGACAGTTGTGCTAAGCTCATGAGGCATTTATAAGTTATATTACTCAAGAATCAATGAGTAAATATAAAGAATTTAAATGACAGTTACCAACTTCACAAATTCCAGACTGTAGCTTAAATGTTTTGTGCCTCAGTGTGGTAAAGGGATTGTGCGAGATTTTGCCAATGAAGCCCTTTTTGTACTTACCTAGAGTCAGAAACTCATACCTTTTGTGTGTCTTTGACGGAAGTTGAAGGTCGTTTTGTGAGACATAGCTAGCAATTGTGCTAGTTCACAACTGCCCATCTGACTCTGGGTAAGTAGAGAAAGGCTTAATTGCCAAATTCTCGCACTACCCCTTTAACACACTGAGGCACAAAAAAATTAAGCTGGTCTGGGATTTGTGAAGTTGATAACTGTCATTTCAATTCTTTATTCACTTACTGATTCTTGAAGAATATAACTTATAATGGGCTTATGAGCTTAACACAACTGTCTGTCTTTATCATAACCCAAAATATAAGGTTTTATTAATCCATTGTTCACAAACAACAAGAATGTAAACAAACTATGTATAGCTTCAAAATTGTTAAAACTATCGCTTGGATGTCATGGTCTGTCAGTCCTTGCATGTGTAGAGCAATATCTATGAATTTAGGAGGGACTACATCTCCCTAGCCCCGTCCCTCAGACAGACTCACACAAACAGTGTACCCACCTGAAGTCTCTCGATGATGTTCCTGTAGTCTCGGGAGGTGGTCAGTACTGAGTCTCTGCGTGCAGCGTTACGGGCAGACATTCTCCAGGACATGGCTGTCTTCTGAACGATGTTGTTGGACTTCACAAACAGGTTGTTCACCTGGCCGTCCAGATCCACTGGGATGGCTATGGCTCGCCCTTTAGCTATCACATTCAGTACCCGTCAAAAGTTTGGACACGCCTACTCATTCAAGGGTTTTTCTATATTTTTACTATTTTCTACATTGTAGAATAATAGTGAGGACCTCAAAAGTATGAAATAACACATATGGAACCATGTAGTAACCAAAAAAGTGTCAAACAAATCTAAATATATTTTATATTTGAGATTCTTCAAAGTAGCCAACCTTTGCACACTCTTGGCATTTTCTCAACCAGCTTCATGAGGTAGTCACCTGGAATGCCTTTCAATTAACAGGTGTGTGTTGTGTTGTGTTGACATAGGGGAGGTATCAGTTGTGTTGTGACAACATACAGAAGGTAGCCCTATTTGGTAAAAGACCAAGTCCATATTATGGCAAGAACAGCTCAAATAAGCTAAGGGAAACCACAGTCCATCATTACTTTAAGACATGAAGGTCAGTTAATACAGAACATTTCAAGAACCTTGAAAGTTTCTTCAAGTGCAGTCGCAAAAACCCATCAGGCTCTATGATGAAACGGGCTCTCATGAGGACCGCCATAGGAAAGGAAGACCCAGAGTTACTTCTGCTGCAGAGGAGAAGTTCATTAGATATAACTGCACCTCAGATTGCAGCCCAAATAAATGCTTCACAGAATTCAAGTAGAGACATCAACATCAAATGCTCAGAGGAGACTTGCTGTAAATAAACCACTACTAAAGGACACGAAGGACACCATAAGAAGAAAATAATTGCTTGGGCCAAGAAACATGAGCAAAGGACATTAGACAGGTGGAACTCGGTCCTTTGTCTGATAATCTAACTGAGATTTTTGGTTCCAACCGCCGTGTCTTCGTGAGAAGCAGAGTAAGTGAACGGATGACCTCCGCATATGTGGTTCCCACCGTGAAGCATGGAGAAGGTGTGATGGTGCTTTGCTGGTAACACTGTCGATTATGTATTTAGAATTCAAAGCATATTTAACCAGCATGGCTACCACAACATTCTGCAGCGATACGCCATCCCATCTGGTTTGTGCTTAGCGGGACAATCATTTGTTTTTCAACAGGACAATAACCCAACACACCTCCAGGATGTATAAGGGCTATTTTTCCAAGAAGGAGAGTGAGGGAGTGCTGCATCAGGTGACCTGATTTAACCCAATTCGCAGCAGGTAGCCTAGTGGTTAGAGCGTTGGGCCAGTAACGGAAAGGTTGCTGGATTGAATCCCTGAGTTGACAAGGAAAGAAAATCTGTCGTTCTGCCCCTGAGCAAGGCAGTTAACCCACTGTTCCCCGGGCACTGAAGATGTGGATTTCGATTTAAGGCAGACCCCCGCACCTCTCTGATTCAGAGGGGTTGGGTTAAATGTGGAATACACATTTCAGTTGAAGGCATTCAGTTGTACAACTGACTAGGTATCCCACTTTCCCTTTACAATTGGGATGAGTTGGACCGCAGAGTGAAGGAAAGTAGCCAACAAGGGCTCAGCATACGTGGGAACTCCTTCAAGACTGTTGGAAAAGCATTCCAGGTGAAACTGGTTGAGAGAATGCCAAGAGTGTGCAAATAATATAAAATATATTTTGATTTTTAAAAACGTATTGGTGTCATTTCATAGTTTTGATGTCTTCAATATTTTTCTACAATGAATGAGTAGGTGTGTCGAAACTTTTGACTGGCACTGTACACACAACCAAGGAAGATATCATACAACACTCATCTTCAGAGTACATCCCAATCATAATAGCACTGCCTCATCAGGGAATTTGACTAACAAATGACCAACAAATGGCTAACGTCAAGTTGGATTTCTTTGACAACCCCAATATATAAAGTGTTATACAGTTGGTCAAATCTATACATACAGTAGAGTAGTTCATAGAAGCCAGGTTATTTTGTCGGATCTTTGTTGGAAATGTAAATCGGAGCTACAGTAGTATCGGGGGTTAGTGTTATGAATGTGTTGTACTTCTTACCCACGTCAGACAGCACCTTGATACAGCTCTCCACTGAACCCTTCTGGACTGGGACCAACCAGTTACAGTGGTACACTCTGAACACTGCCTGTAACTGCTGTACAAACACTGGCTGCCTGGTCTGAGGAGGGTTAGGAGAGGGAGAGGAGAGGAGGGGAGTGAGAGGTAGAATAATTGAGTTATAAAAAACTGATCAACTAAATAATACTATAAGGTTTCTATAACCATGTTATTGTATACTTGGACATGGATACTTCCGACTCACACTAACTATTAAGGCTCCACCATTACAAACCATACCTCCACCTAGCCCTGTGAAACAACACGTGGCCGCAATCTGGAAATCAATCACGGCAAAAAACTAGTACAGTGACAAAGTGGAATCACACTTCAATGGCCTCGACGCAAGATGCATGTGGCAAGAACTTCAAACCATTGGGGATTCTAAAATGAAAACCAGCTGCGTGGAGAACACGATGTCTCTATCCAAGACGAGCAAAACACGTTTTATGCTCGCTTCGAGCTAATCAACACTGATCCTCATACGAGAGCCCCTGCTACTGAAGAGGACAGTGAGCGCTTGATCTCTGTGGCAAACTTGAGTAAGACCTTCAAGCATGTAAATATTCACAAGGCAGCCGACCCCTATGGTATCCCCGGCCGCGTCCTTAAGAGCATGTGCATACCAGCTGGCTGGAGTGTTTACAGATATATTCAACCTTTCCCTGTCCCAGTCTGATCTCCAAGTTTCAAGATGTCCACCACTGTCCCTGTACCCAAGCAAACAAAGGTAACCTGCCTTAATGGAAGGGGAGCACGCCCCTATTGACATTGACAGGGCTGCAATGGAGAAGGTCAGAAGCTTCAAGTTCTTCTGTGTGCACATCACAGAATAGAATACTTAAGAGTACAGATTATTGTATGAAACAATACACAGATTTTTTTTCTTAAATATAATTTTAAAAATGTGATTTTATTGAGTAAATGTATTTATTGGTTTATTTTAATTCTGAAATAAAATGTAATGAATGTAAAAAAAATGTTAAAGTGGCAGTGAGGTTGAAATAATACTCTGAATTTGTGAAAATTATGATAATGCCCTTTTTGTGTAAAAGCTGATTGAAAAAAATTACTGGAATTTCAGCCAGTTCAGTTGGGATGTGATTACAATGTGATGTGTCACAATGTGATCTGATTATAATAGACCAATGATTGTTCATCTGGGTAAGGGGCAGGCTCTAGACCATCCTATCAGCTAATCAGGGCTGTGTATGTAAATATCTTCAAATTTGTTCCTAACGCCAACACGATAACTGTGAGCATTCCACAGACCAAAGGAGGCTCAGGGATATGCATTATTAACAAACATTTTTTTAAATTATTTTCATTAAATAAACACACACAGTGATTTATTAGAGAATACAGAGATTATTTAAAAATACAATTACAAAGACAGAATGGGGGCTAAATGTACCGATTTTAAAGGTTGTGTCGTTAGAATTAGGGTCGGCAGAAGTTTTAGGCCAAAAAAATAGTGTCCCCAGAAATTCTGGTGAAAAAAATGGGATTCCCAACTGAAAAATTTTGAATATCACTGCATTGGCACCTAGTCATGTGTGGTCCCCATTTCAAAAAATGTATATAAAATACCTCTGTCAGGTTTCCCAAAATTGAGGCCTGCAGCAGAGGATAAAAGCAGTCAAAGAATAAAACAATTGTCAGTGATGATTTTCAGAACAAGCCACTTGATAAACTGGTTTCTCTCCTCTCTTACACATTCTCCACATTGGTGCAGATGTCCATAATAAAGGTCTCGAAGGTGGTATTTCTTTTATTCTAGGAATTTAAGAGCAGTTTACCAAGAACTAGATGAATGGACATTGAACATAAAGAGCTAGGGGATGGGGGATTGATAAACAATTACAAAATGCTGTCTACCAAGGTTATGACTCCCGTGTACAACAGGAAAACATCACTCAGTGACGCCATGATAACAATCATTATAGACTGTGACAGGAGTAGGCTACAGCCCTCTAAGGCTAGCTCTACGGGATTATGACAAACTCCACGTTCCAAGATAGAAAGATAACATAAACGGCAAATGAGATTATGAAAACTGAGAGGAAGGAAGGTTGTACTGGCTTTCTCCGAAAGACCTTGGTTCCTCTTACAGAACGTCCCTCTCTTTTCTGGGTAGGGATGTGGGTTGCCGTTGGTTACCTGCAGGCTGGTGCTCTGGTCGGAGAAGGGCGAGCTGAAGAAGGTGGTCACGATGCTCATGACTGTCTCGGTCACATAGCTCTCCAAGACCGTGTCGGCATGTTTGCGGTCACTCGTGTTGTTGGACACCTGCAGAGGTCACAAGGTGAACACAACCCATTCCTGTTTCACCTGCAGTTGTACTGCACTTATGACATCTATACATTCTGAATACTGTAGGAAATCCAGGCCTTTGTATAGTATAGTATAGTATAGTGAAGGACCAATGAGTTTTCAAAAGGGGTGGATTTCTTAGAAGTATATTACAGTTTAGTATAGGGAGGATAAACTGTATTTATTGTGCTCCAATGATGCCTTCTAAATTTCCTTAATATTTTTTTTATAAAAGTTTGTTTGAAACCCTGATCCATTCTCCTCAGTCATTCAGACGTATAACTCTTGCCTGGTTATTTCTACTTAGAAAAGTCTTGAACGGGCCGCCTAACATGCTGACCACACCACCCGCTTTGCGTGTGAAGCGTTGCAAAATAAATTTACACAATAATTTCATCAAAACTGCTTGCGCGCGTCAACGGGCATCTGCGTAGACAGGCGCTAGAACTTTGTTCTATTTTTTTTATGCTTGACGTGCTGCAAGTCCTGCCTCCCCCATCTCCCCATTGGTTTTTAGGAGCATATACCCACATGGGTGATTGAAAGATGAACTGAGATCCACACTCCAGTCCAGTTGGTGGCGGTAATGTAGAATAATAATAATTTTCGGAATTGGAAAAATGTTCTCAGTGTAAACTTAAATAAAACCGAAGGTAAAAGTATGTATAAGAGACAATGTTTTTTTTTTTTTTAAACAAGATCAAATGTAGTCATTTGAAAGTTGCTCTGGATAAGAGCATCTGCTAGTTGGTGCTTTGAGAACTAACAATCACCTCAATAAAAGCTAGACAGTCAGGGAGAATCAAAAATTCCAAAAAGGTATGCATTCAGGAGTATTTTTGTCATGGCATGGGGCCCTCATTGATTTCGTTATAAATGTTTGAGTCACTCAGATAGCATAAGCCATGGCAAGATGTGTAGAATTGCAAGAAATGTGCTTTAAAACTGTAAATATTTCTCTCAGCCTCATGGCAAAATATGTAAAACTGCAAAAAATAGCATTAATTCAGCAAAAAAAAATCTCCGCCACATGGCAAAATGTGTAGAATTGCAGGAAATTAGCTTTAAAAAGGCAACATTTTATCACTGTGGCCAACAGGAGGGCCTCAAATGTTCTGAACACACCATGGCCACGCCTCCCACCACCTAAGCCCCATTTTGATCTAGAAAAAACCTTAGCTGTGTTCGAATACCCATACTAACATACTGTATATTACATAAGTATATACTGTATACTTAATAAGTATATACTACATACTATTAGTTCATTTTAGTATACTGTAAATGGAAGAGTATCCTTTCAGTTTACTAGCTCTTCGCCGGTCTACCGGAAGTTGATGCTGTTGCTATGCAGCCTCTTGCAAGCTAGTTAGCATAACACATAAATAGTTAGACATTTTATGGATTCGGATGTGTTCTTAAATTCAATATGTTCTTAAAATCAATATGGAGTGCCAGAGTGTGATCTTAAATTCAGAGCGTTGTCAGATTGTCCATTTGTAAATTCAGATCATTTCGCTTTTGGAGCGGACACCGGACGCTCGGGCCGAGGAGCATGTTTGATTTGAGTGATCTGACCTTACACCGGCAGTCAAGCACCCAAGCTAACATTGGCTAGCTTGCTAGCTACTTCCAGACATAAATGAGAGTGACCAATCTGACCATTGTACTCGCCCTAGCAGAGCTGGTTACGCAGTTTCCGTGTTATCCAGAGCGTTGGTGACTAACTGTGTTGCTGGCAACAATTTAATTACGCTTTTTTGCAGACTTAACTGACACCAGCCATATTCAACCAGTGTTGATTACTCATAAATTAATTATTTACGAAAGCACCCAAATGTCCATTGAGAACGCACAACGACTATACCATTTAGCTAACCTAAGAATGACAGGAATAATCAAGTCAATAAACATTGGGTAGTTAGTTAGATAGCCTATAGTTAATATACTGGCAAGTTTGATGTATAAGAAGCCAAGTAACTTTAAGTAGCTAGCTAACATACCGGTACATACTGCTGTAATGATATGCTATGTGGTTCGTAAGGACAGTGTAGCTAACAAATTGTCAGCCAACATAACGTGTAAGGTAACTTATTTGAAAAGTAATTACTTTATTACATTGCTCAACATTGTTAGCATTTGTCATAATTAGTATCTGCTATTGTTGGACTTCGGTGGCATATTTTCTACCATTTTCTTCAAACCTGAAAACGATGTGATGCCACACCCATTTCCTGAAGAATTGCATCAAGGTTCCTAAAGTACGGAAATAGTGTCCTCTGCGTGTATACTATGGTTAGTGTGGGGAGTATTCGAACACAGCTCCTGTCTTGTATAAGTCTCTCACCCTGCAGATGTCCACCAGGAAGTTCTCAAAGAGCTTCCACATGTGGTTGCTGGTGTAGATCTCCTTCATCTCCACCTCCGTGTCCACGTAGCAGTGGTTCAGGAAGTTGATGTAGGCTATCTTCACCTGGAGAGGACAGCGTTAAGCACACTCATTACACCCTGTCCATAGCTCAAGGAGTTGTTTTACAATGATGATGAATACATCCTGATGTGATTTTAGCTCAGGGCAGGGCACAGTGATTGGGGCCTGTTAGTTGACTAATCTAGGGGCCATGGTTGTTCTGAGTTTGTCCCTGTAGAGTAGGGCTCACTACTGTCTAAGACCGAAAAGATAACAGATAGTGGACAATGACTTGTCCATAAGAGTGAGACGGGAACAAGGGCAGACAGGCCATTATAGGAAAGGTTAGATGATGAATGGCAGGCCTGTGAAGACTTGGGGATCCACAGCCCCCTGCTCTACACCTTCAACTCAAACCCCAACTCCCTAAGCCCTACCCTTCTCCCTAACCCTAAACTCTGCATCTTCCATCTTGAAGCTCCTCAGCTCACCTCAGGGATACAGTCCTCGTGGGTGACCACCCTCACTATGTCATCCAGAGGCAGCAGAGAGTTACATTTGATCTCAGTGTAGACATTCTTTCCCTCAGTGCAGACAGCCAGCAGCTCGACCAGGTGGATGTGGTACATCAGAGGACTGTTCTGATCCATACGGTCTCGCTCCGACCGCATCATCGTGACCAGGGTCTGGAAGGACGCACGGTCGTTGTAGAACACCAGCACGTCCTCGCCAGCATTCACCAGCTAGGGGGAGAAAGGGACAGAGAAGAAACATATACTAAGTCAATGGAACAAAATTGACTATGGAACAGTTGAATGCCGGGTATTTTATGTGTGGATAGGGATCGAAAAATACAACAAACTGTGTAGGACACAATTTGATTTCATTGGGTGGTTATGATTTGATTTAATGACGAATGTGCCATACGACTGGCTGGGCAGAATAAGAAATTGGCAATGAGACAACAGGGTGAGGATGAGATAGTTACCTCAGCCATGACGATGTCTTGACACTTTTTGATGAACTTGCTCTCGGCCTTGACGATGGTCTGCAAGAACTTGAGGTACTGGACGTTGCGGCCGTGCGTCTCGATGCAGTGGACAAAGTGCTGTACCACGCGCTCGTTGATCTCACTGCACAGCTGGAAGTTATTCATGAAGATATGTTGCATGGTGACAGCCTCTAGGATCTGATAGGAGAGAGAGAAAGGAGGGGGAAGGAGAGAGATAAATGGAGGGAGGGAGATACAAAAGAGAGAGAGAGCTCTTCAGAAATCTTGATGTACATAAACTCTCAGGTTTTATTTTATTAGAGGAAGACAGTGATAATGCCATGGTTAAAGTAATAACAGTGGTGAGGTCATGGTGGGTCAGTGCGGTCTGTCTCACCCCTGGATTGAGGAACAAGTTGATGTGTTTGTGGAGCAGAGCCTGGTTCTGCTGATTCCCTGCACAGAAGTTCTGCAGGAATTGGTGGGCCAGCTTCATGATCTCCTGCATACGCACGTCCTCCCCCTGGAGATAACACAGAGGATGAAAGGATCGCGAGTACACACACACACACACACACACACACACACACACACACACACACCTTCTCGTAGGGGATCTGTAGTAGCTCCAGCACCACGGTGTGAGCTCCCATGTTCCTGAGGAGTCTCTGCTGCTGCTTCTTACTCTTCCTGCCTGACAGACCCTCCTGAACACATAGCCTGCTGAGACGCAGCAGAATCTACACACATACACACACGGGGGAGACAAACAAGTGGAGAGAGAGGGTCTAGCTCAACTATGTTAAAAGGGAAACGGCAAGAGTCTGGGCAATGAGCCATTGATCTACTTACTTGGCTCGCAAAACTACCTCTAACTTACTTCATACTGCACACAGAGACATAACAATGGTATCCACGAGTTCATCTGACTCTGGGTAGGTAAAAATGTATTGCCAGAATCTTGCAGTATCTCTTTAACAGTAGCCCTATCCATCCCAGAGATAATACAGTATACTGAAAAGTTAGACTGTTTAGACTTTACCTCCTTCACCACTCTGTAGTTGTAGCTCCTGGTGCTCTCTGGTTTCCTTGGCTTGTCTGAGCCACCCGAGTTGGAGTCACCCTAACGAACAAACAGAACAAGACCATTAGCCAATGCATCTCTCACAAAGGATAGCGAGCTTAGCTAACAAGTTTAACACAGAGAGCCAGCAGTGAAAAAAGTACCCAATTGTCATACTTGAGTAAAAGTAAAGATACCTTAATAGAAAATTACTAAAGTAAAAGTGATGCGTGTTTTTTATATTTATTTACGGATAGCCGGGGGCACACTGACACAATTTACAAACTAAGCATTTGTGTTTAGTGAGTCCATCAGATCAGAGGAAGTCGAGATAACCAGGGATGTTCTCTTGATAATTGTGTGAATTGGACCATTTTCCTGTCCTGCTAAGCATTCAAAATGTAACGAGTACTTTTGTGTGTCAGGGTAAATATATGGAATAAAAAGTACATTATTTTCTTTCGGAATGTAGTGAAGTAAAAGTACAATTATCAAAAACATAAATAATAAAGTACAGATATCCCCAAAAACTACTTAAGTAGTACTTTAAAGTATTTTTACTTAAGTACTTTACACCACTGCAGAGAGTTAAGGGCTAGGTGGCTAACTCCTGGTCTGTGGATGCCTACTACCGTACCTTCTTGTGTTGAGACTCTGCAGAGCCCTCCCCAGCGTCCATGCCCTCATCTGGCCCCTGTCTCTTGTAGACCCACAGCTCAGACTTCTCCACAATGGAGCGTAGCTGGTCCAGGTCTGACTTGATCTGCTTGTAGTTTTCTACATCCTTACTGGTCACCAGCAACTGGACCTGGAGACATGGACAACAGACCAGTAGGACACCAGTATGGAGGATACCAGGTGTGGGATGGTTGTTTATGATTAGAGTCGAACAATAGTTTTACAGTGCCTTGCGAAAGTATTCGGCCCCCTTGAACTTTGCGACCTTTTGCCACATTTCAGGCTTCAAACATAAAGATATAAAACTGTATTTTTTTGTGAAGAATCAACAACAAGTGGGACACAATCATGAAGTGGAACGACATTTATTGGATATTTCAAACTTTTTTAACAAATCAAAATCTGAAAAATTGGGCGTGCAAAATTATTCAGCCCCTTTACTTTCAGTGCAGCAAACTCTCTCCAGAAGTTCAGTGAGGATCTCTGAATGATCCAATGTTGACCTAAATGACTAATGATGATAAATACAATCCACCTGTGTGTAATCAAGTCTCCGTATAAATGCACCTGCACTGTGATAGTCTCAGAGGTCCGTTAAAAGCGCAGAGAGCATCATGAAGAACAAGGAACACACCAGGCAGGTCCGAGATACTGTTGTGAAGAAGTTTAAAGCCGGATTTGGATACAAAAAGATTTCCCAAGCTTTAAACATCCCAAGGAGCACTGTGCAAGCGATAATATTGAAATGGAAGGAGTATCAGACCACTGCAAATCTACCAAGACCTGGCCGTCCCTCTAAACTTTCAGCTCATACAAGGAGAAGACTGATCAGAGATGCAGCCAAGAGGACCATGATCACTCTGGATGAACTGCAGAGATCTACAGCTGAAGTGGGAGACTCTGTCCATAGGACAACAATCAGTCGTATATTGCACAAATCTGGCCTTTATGGAAGAGTGGCAAGAAGAAAGCCATTTCTTAAGGATATCCATAAAAAGTGTCGTTTAAAGTTTGCCACAAGCCACCTGGGAGACACACCAAACATGTGGAAGAAGGTGCTCTGGTCAGATGAAACCAAAATTGAACTTTTTGGCAACAATGCAAAACGTTATGTTTGGCGTAAAAGCAACACAGCTGAATACACCATCCCCACTGTCAAACATGGTGGTGGCAGCATCATGGTTTGGGCCTGCTTTTCTTCAGCAGGGACAGGGAAGATGGTTAAAATTGATGGGAAGATGGATGGAGCCAAATACAGGACCATTCTGGAAGAAAACCTGATGGAGTCTGCAAAAGACCTGAGACTGGGACGGAGATTTGTCTTCCAACAAGACAATGATCCAAAACAAAGCAAAATCTACAATGGAATGGTTCAAAAATAAACATATCCAGGTGTTAGAATGGCCAAGTCAAAGTCCAGACCTGAATCCAATCGAGAATCTGTGGAAAGAACTGAAAAATGCTGTTCACAAATGCTCTCCATCCAACCTCACTGAGCTCGAGCTGTTTTGCAAGGAGGAATGGGAAAAAATGTCAGTCTCTCGATGTGCAAAACTGATAGACATACCCCAAGCGACTTACAGCTGTAATCGCAGCAAAAGGTGGCGCTACAAAGTATTAACTTAAGGGGGCTGAATCATTTTGCACGCCCAATTTTTCAGTTTTTGATTTGTTAAAAAAGTTTGAAATATACAATAAATGTCGTTCCACTTCATGATTGTGTCCCACTTGTTGTTGATTCTTCACAAAAAAAAGTTACAGTTTTATATCTTTATGTTTGAAGCCTGAAATGTGGCAAAAGGTCGCAAAGTTCAAGGGGGCCGAATACTTTCGCAAGGCACTGTACCTGACCATGTGCCTTGACTAGGACAAACTCTGGGCCCTCGGAGGTTATAACTGCAGGTTTTCCTGGTCAAGTCAGGCAGCCATTTCCTGGTCAAGCTAAACTAAAAGCCTAAGTGGTACTTGGATAACTGTATAATTCTAAGGATATTACGTAAGTGTGAGTGATGGGTCATGGGTAGACTACATACCCTAATGGAAAATATGGACAGTGAGTACAGTGACTTCTAGGAAAGTGAATATGTATGATTATTCTGCATGTATGACAAGACAACAGTACATCTGTCATTGTAGTCATTTAGCAGGCATTCATATTCTGACAGACATACAATAAGTGCATTATAATAAGGGCATATAATTATAGCTAATGGTTATGCTTTTGTGATGCAGATAAACTCAACCCTAGTCTTTCTGAGAAATGCTTATACAATCTACTCATGCATTTGGAATTGGCAACTTTGAATGAGATGTAGGGCATGGTTTCTATAATATTACATTAGCAAGTGAAGGTCTGATTTTTAGTTTTCTTTTAAACTGCAGGTCAGAAAACAGCTGACCCACGCATCACTAGTATATACAGTGGGTGGGTAGTAGGAGTGTACCTGTTTGAAGGCCTGTAGGACCTCCTGTCTCTGACTGAAGTGTCTGAAGAGCAGGTGGAGGGCTCGGGACACCAGGGGAGGGTAATCGTGCATGGTCAGGTGGAGAAGGACCCTCAGGAAGGTCCTACCACCGTGGTCATCCAGGTCCAACGGGGTGTTCTCCTCACTGGATGTGGACACACAAGCAAACATATATAAAACGCGCGAGCGCACACACACACACACACACACACGCGCACACACCCACACGGTCAAGTATCAAACAATAACTAAACTGCTGCAGGTTTAGTGTATCACAACAGTTACCTTCCACCAAATATCCCTTCTGCCTGCTCCTCTATGTGCTCAAAGTCCAGAGCTCCTGAGAAAACAATTCAGAGTGACCTTAGTATCACACAAAGAGGTAACATGATGGGTGCCATGACCTGAGCTCTCCTCCCACCTGGCATGTTGTTTGGTCCCTCATGGGTTCCTGCTATAGACAGATCTGACTGGGAGTTGCTCTCATCAAACTCCCTCTTAAAGATACACAGCAAACAGGAGATCCGGTAGTCCAGACGCACATTCAGAATGAACTGCAGAGAGAGAGAGGAACATGACACATACTGAATAAGTAAGACTGTTGTACTGTAGAGGGATCATATTAGGATTAGCATTGGGGGTTATGGGTGAGTAGTTGGGGTTAAGGAGGGTAACCAAGTTTGGGGGAAGGGCGTTTGCAAATGGGTGTACGAGTGTATACAGTAGATCTATGGTCTGTATGGCATTGATTGTGCTATGGTGTGTACTGCATGTGTGTGGGCCTTACTACCTGTAGTATCTCTATGATCTTGAGCTTGGTGTCCATGACCAGGATGTCCTGTTTCTCTGGCTCTGTCTGGGTCTTGACCTGGTCCCCGTCGGGTGGGTTGATGGGGGTGGTGGGCAGGAACCCCCCTCCTCTGAGCACCACCTGAGTCATCAGCTCCCCCACCCCGTGGATGGAGCGCATCACGTTACTGCCTGGAAACACACATGATTGCGTCAACCATCATGTATGTGAGAGCACAATTGTTCTGTCCTTTGTTAGCCATGGGGTGAATAATGCTCAAGCCTAGGGTTCCAAAATCCCAGAAGTCAAGCAGAATTTCTGGGAAAAACCTGGGAACTTTAGAAAGGTTTCAACCCTACTAAAGCCCCACTGATGTATGGACCTTCGCCCCTCTGCAGGGCAGTGTGTTACCGTGTCCTACCTTTAGTCTCGTCTCCCTTTTCCAGCTTGTTGATGGGGAAAATGGTGCTGACGTGGACACAGTCCAGGATGGCCAGCAGGATCTTGGTCAGCCTCAGCAAGTCACTGAAGTTGTAGAAGCCAAAGTAGATGAGGTTCCTAGATAGATTCACTACCTGGGAATGGACAAAAAGAGACGGGAAGAGAGAACAAAGCTAGTGGTTATTAAATCCATGTCCTACTGAAACTCATTCTTCTTTGACCAATAGGAAGTGCATTTAATACAGATTAGACCAATAGTGACTGAGCCTAATACTGCTTTTTGCCTTTGACCAATATGGACTGGGTCTCATATTGATTTGACCAATAGGGACTGAGCTTCCAAATGGGACTGACCTCGAAGGTGAGTTTGTTCTTCTCCTTGTCGGCGAATGGGAAGCTCTGACACACCACGTCTCTAAGATAGTTCTCGACAAACTCCATGGTCAGGGCAAAACACTCCTTGATCTCATCCTTGGACGTCCCATCATTGTCATAGCTGGGACCAGAGGGACACAGATCACAGGTAGGGGACAGGTGTGTACTTACAACTAACTCCTACCATGTTAATGCTTCTCTAAATACTCCACTAAGAATATTTTTTTTGTTTTACCTAAGTTAAAATAATGTCCATGTAAGACAGACAAGGCTATGGCACATTGTTTTCAAACCTTCACTACAAACCATATACATTGCACTAACGTATTTTCTGATTGGTCGTTGAACATGTCACTAACTCCTTTCCTCAACCTTGATAGGCCCTACCACTCACTCGTCAATGGCGATCTCGGAGGGGATCTCGGACCAGAGGCGGGCATACTTGACGGGCGTGACCTGTTCCTGGGGGTCGCGGTCCACGTGCATGTGCAGCATCATGCGGCAGAAGGAGGCGCGCAGGTCATAAGGCAGATCCTCGTCAGACATGCAGCGCAGGATCAGATCCACGTCCAACTGGCCAGAGATCTTATTGATGGCCAGATACTGACGGTCCAGACACATCCTCGCAAACAGGTTCAGCTGGTACCTGTGAGAGAGAGGGACATAGGCATCACTGCTTAGACATTACGATACTGTCACGATTTCCTTTCGGTGAAGGAGAGTCGGACCAAAATGCAGCGTGGTTTTCTTGATACACATTTAATGATGATGAAAAAACGAACAATACAAAAACAACAAACGGACCGTGAAAACCTATACAGCCTATCTGGTGCAAACAAACACAGAGACAGGAACAATCACCCACCAAACACTCAAAGAATATGGCTGCCTAAATATGGTTCCCAATCAGAGACAACGATAAACACCTGCCTCTGATTGAGAACCACTCCAGACAGCCATAGACTATGCTAGATACCCCTACTATAATACAAACCCAATACCTAACAAAAACCTCAAGACAAAACACACCACATACAAAACCCATGTCAAACCCTGGCCTGACCAAATTAATAAAGAAAACACAAAATACTAAGACCAGGGCGTGACAGATACACAGAGACCAGGAACAAACAGAAAATTAAGGTTAGTGACGCCGCCTGGTTCTCTCTACTTCCTGGCACTTTTTATTAAATCAATTAATGTCATTAGTTGCAGAATAAAGTGGACTATAATTAATTTATCGGACCTTTTCCAAGTAGTCATGTGTAAGGGATGAGGGGGGTGGATACGCACCTCATCCACTCCCAATGTGTAGGACCCACCCCCATTTCCAAAAGCAAGGAGGAAACCAAGCATATACACACATGAGTATCGACAGAGACAGAAGTTATTCATCTTCTACAGATAACACAGTAAAGATGAGAGAACGCCTGGTGGTGTTTCTGACCTGTAGTAGCTGACCACCTCTTGGTCCTCCTTGGCGCCCTCCTTGGCGTCTTGGGCCAGCTCTCTGATGCTCTTACTTCTGATCTCCTTACTACGGTCCTTCCAGAACAACCACACCTCCTCCTCGTCCTCCTCAGACTCCACTGAATTCTCCCCGATGGACGCTCCCTCGATCTCAAACCTGGATAGCACCAGTCTGGGGAGGAGATGAAACGATATTACTCCTCTAACCACAGATTTAGGATCAGAGTAGACTATCAACAATCATATCCTTGACCATTCAGGAGTGGAAACAATATCTGATCTCAAACCTGGACAACACCAGTCTTGCTCTAACACACCTGATTCAGCTAACAATGGTCCAAATTGAAGAGAAATGGCGGATTAGTTGAATCGGATGTCTTGGAGCTGGGCTAGAACACAATCCTGCACACAGCCGGTTGACCATCCCAGAGGTACATACAAACATGTTAGCGTGGCTATACACGTCACTGACACATTTATAGCTATGGAACAGACAGTGTGGTTGAACCAAACAGCATCACATGGATTTCTGAGAAGACAAGGAGTAAAACTGCCTCTTAATTTGTGTTTGTGTAGCACTGAGAACGAAACACATAGGTATAAATGAACGCAAGCCTTCCGTCATAAACAAATATTACAGTTGACTATAGAATACTAAAGTACTTACTATAGAATTATATAGTATTCTGTAGTAAAACTGTAGCATACAGCAGAATACTATGCTACACTGTAGTATCCCTCGATCATATGTACTACTTACTATAGAATTTTGTAGTATAGTGTAGAAAACTACACATTGTAGTATCCCTCGATCATGAGGTGCTTACTATATCATTTTGTAACGGACACATGGAGATATTAAGTGCATTGCAATCAAAGCATTTTCTGTCTGAAAGAACAGATGTTTACTGAATGGCTACATGTACTAGATAGGCATGTCCATTAGGACAAGCATGAGGATCCACCAGGAGTAAACACTCCATCATGCAGTCACCTTGAACAGCTTGATCTGTATGACTGAAAGGGCTCCTACTGAATACACTTCAATAAAGAGAGCAGTATTGCTGTATTTATCTGCCGTACTAGAACAGCCTGTAACAGACCATAGACCTAGACAACCATGGACTATTTTTGTTAAATGTTTAGGGGAAATTAGATTTTAAAGGTATTGATTAATTGAAATCTCGCGTAAAAGAGAGGGCTTACTTGGTCTCTATAAGGATGTCTCCGTTGATGGGGTCCAGGACTGCGTTACAGATGAGCTCCTGTGTCACCGGGATGGATTTGTTCATAGACACACACAGGTCTGACAGATAGTCCAGGAACCTGGAACACGCACACACCATTCAATGTCAACTGCTCCACAAAAACACATTTATCATGATGTCCCCAATGAAAAATTCCCCAAACACTACACAATTAAATGACACATGAAAACATAGCATCTGCCCTCGAGCAGCTTACAATACACTCCACACCACAGGAGGCTGCTGAGGGGAGGATGGCTCATACTAAATGCTGGAACGGAGCACATGGAATGGCATCAAACACATGGAAACCATGGATTTGATACCATTTCACTTATTCCGCACCAGCCATTACCACAAGCCCGTCCTGTACAATTAAGGTGTCACCAACTTCCTGTGGTCCACACGTCTTTACTCCCTTGATGTGGCAAACGACTAACACATTCCGACACACAGCCACCAGTCTTCAATTACATTGAACACAGCAATATACTGTATCATCTGGCTAAAAGGAGCATACAGACATATCAAGACATGCAAATGAACACATAAAAAACACTATACACACAAACATGTGTGTATGCGAAGTGAGCGCACTTGCACACACCCACATGTTTGTTTTACCATCTTTGTGGGGACCAAACAATTTATTACCATTTCAAATCCTATTTTCCCTAACCCTACCCCCATAACCTAACTCCTAACTGAACAAAAATATAAACGTAACATGTAAAGTGTTGGTCCCATGTTTCATGAGCTGAAATAAACACATTTTTCAATACGCACAAAGCTTATTTCTCTCAAATTTTGTCCACAAATTTGTTTACATCCCTGTTAGTAAGCATTCTCCTTTGCCAGGAGAATCCATCCACCTGAAAGGTGTAGACTATTAAGAAGCTGATTAAACATCATGATCATGATCACTTTGCGCTGGGGACAATAAAAGGCAACTTTAAAATGTGCAGTTTTGTCGCACAACACAATGCCACAGATGTCTCAAGTTTTGAGGGATCATGCAATTGGCATGCTGACTGCAGGATGACCACCAGAGTTGTTTCCAGAGAATGTAATGTTAATTTCTCTACCATAAGTTGCCGCCAACGTCGTTTTAGAGAATTTGGAACCCTAACCCCTAAGCCTAAAATAGCCTTTTTCCCTATGGGGAAGTATCCTTGTGAGGACTTCTGGTCCCCCACAAGGATAGTAAAACCAAACACACACACTGACCTGGGCTCCCGGTTCTTCCTGACGAGGCTGACAAAGGTGTCTATCTCTGCAGCGGTGATGTGTTTCTCCAGCAGCTTGCGGTTGTTGTGGAGCAGAGCTGTGATCGTGTCCTCAGCCAGAACATCATAACCTATCTGCTTCTGCATGAAGCGGAACTGCTTGGCTATATACTCCTGTGGGACAAACACAGGCTCTGATCATAGTCAAACATTATCACAACATTGGGACTGTGGTCCTTTATGGCTCAGTTGGTACGTGCATGGTGCTAGCAACACCAGGGTTGTGGGTTTGATTTCCACTGGGGCTACTCATACGAAATTATATGCACTCACTAATGTAAGTCGCAATGGATAAAAGCTAAATAGCATATGTTACATTGTGATGCAAAGCTACTGAATGAGGTCAATAAATTAATGCAAACCCCATTGAATGGTTAGCCACATTTGATTTAACAAACATTTCAATTTGATTTTAAATGTGTTCATAGTGTGATCCACCTTGCTACTAAACTCAGAAAAAAAACTAAATAAATAAACTTCACAGATCTTCATTGTAAAGGGTTTAAACACTGTTTCCCATGCTTGTTCAATGAACCATAAACAATTAATGAACATGTACCTGTGGAACGGTCGCTCAGACACTAACAGCTTACAGACGGTAGGCAATTATGTCACATTTATGAAAACTTAGGATACTAAAGAGGACTTTCTACTGACTGAAAAACACCAAAAGAAAGATGCCCAGGGTCCCTGCTCATCTGTGTGAATGTGCCTTAGGAATGCTGCAAGGAGGCATGAGGACTGCAATGTCCTTACAGTGAGACACCTAAGACAGCGCTACAGGGAGACAGGACGGACAGCTGATCGTCAGTGTAACAACACCTGCACATGTAACAACACCTGCACAGGATCAGTACATCCGAACATCAAACCTGCGGGACAGGTACAGGATGGCAACAACTGCCCGAGTTACACCAGGAACGCACAATCCCTCCATCAATGCTCAGACTGTCCGCAATAGGCTGAGAGAGGCTGGACTGAGGGCTTGTAGGCCTGTTGTAAGGCAGGTCCTCAACCAAACATCACCGGCAACAACGTCGCCTATGGGCACAAACCCACCATCGCTGGACCAGACAGGACTGGCAAAAAGTGCTCTTCACTGACAAGTCATGGTTTTGTCTCACCAGGGGTGATGGTCAGATTCGCGTTTATCGTCGAAGGAATGAGCTTTATACCAAGGCCTGTACTCTAGAGCGGGATCAATTTGGAGGTGGAAGGTCCGTCATGGTCTGGGGCGGTGTGTCACAGCATCATCAGACTGAGCTTGTTGTCAGTGCAGGCAATCTCAATGCTGTGCGTTACAGGGAAGACATCCTCCTCCCTCATGTGGTACCCTTCCTACAGCAACATCCTGACATGACCCTCCAGCATGACAATGCCACCAGCCATACTGTGCGTGATTTCCTGCAAGACAGGAATGTCAGTGTTCTGCCATGGCCAGCAAAAGGCCCAGATCTCAATCCCATTGACCACATCTAGGACCTGTTGGATCGTAGGGTGAGGGCTAGGGCAATTCCCCCCAGTAATGTCTAGGAACTTGCAGGTGCCTTGGTGGAAGAGTGGGGTAACATCACAGCAAGAACTGGCAAATCTGGTGTAATCCATGAGGAGGAGATGCACTGCAGTACTTAAAGTAGCTGGTGGCCACACCAGATACTGACTCTTACTTTTGATTTTGACCCTCCCCCTTTGTTCAGGGACACACTATTCAATTTCTGTTAGTCACAGGTCTGTGGAACTTGTTCAGTTTGTCTCAGTTGTTGAATCTTGTTATGTTCATACAAATTTTTACACATGTTAAGTTTGCTGAAAATAAACACAGTTGACAGTGAGGACGTTTCTTTTTTTTTGCTGAGTTTAGTTCAGGGCTCCCGAGTGGCGCAGCGGTCTAAGTCACTGCAGCTTTGTGCTAGATGCTTCACTACACACACCCTGGTTTGAATCCAGGCTGTATCACAACCGGCTGTGATTAGGAGTCCCCATAGGGTGGCGCACAATTGGCCCACCGTCATCCGGGTTTGTCCGGTGTAGGCCGTCATAGTAAATAAGAATGTGTTCTTAACTGAGTTGCCTAGTTAACAAAAAGTTACACACAAAATTGTTTCTCTATTGTTACTTACCTACAATTCCCACTCATTACTTCAACAACACATTTACTGTAACACAGGCAAAACTAAATGACATTTTGGTGGATTCAAAAAAGGTAGATAAAATGTAAGATCCCTCCTGTAAATTCCCATGGGTAATTCCCAAATGTCTTCCAAATTGTCCTGGATTTGTTCAACTAGCCAGTGTAACGTCAGACTACAGACACAGTATTCGTTTGGCCGTATCAAAGGCCTCCAGGCCATTCATCTGAGAAAAAAGCTTCAAACTGCAACCAGTGCCTGCAACCTGGTTCAGGTTATTAGTCAACCTACCAAGGTAGTTAAACAGCACAGGAATGAAATCGTCAACATATATTGATCACATCTTTACTAATGCTGCAGAAATTTGCTTGAAATCAGTATCCAGAGCCATCAGATCTAGTGATCACAATATAGTAACCATATCTAGGAAAACCAAAGTTTCAAAGGCTGGGCCTAATATTGTGTATAAGAGGTCATACAATAAAAGTGTTGTAGTGGTTCCTATGTTGTTGATGCAAAGAACATGTGTTGGTCCATGGTGTGTAATGAGGAGCAAACAGATGTTGCACTTGACACATTTATCAAATTGCTTATCCCAGTTACTAATAAGCATGCACCCATTAAGAAAATGACCATAAAAACTATTAAATCCTTGTGGATTGATGAGGAATTTAACAATTGTATGGTTGAGAGGGATGAGGCAAAAGGAATGGAAATTATGTCTGGCTGCACAACAGATTGGCAAACATACTGCAAATTGAGAAATCATGTGACTAAACTGAATAAAAAGAAGAAACTAAACTATGAAACAAAGATAAATGACAAAGAATGATAGTAAAAAAGCTTTGGAGCACTTTCAATGACATTTTGGGGTGAAAAAGACACACTGAGCTGCATCAGTCATTATATCAGATGGTTCCTTCATTACAAAACCAACTGACATTGCCAACTACTTTAATGAATCCGTAAAGTACAGTTGGGCAAAAAAGTATTTAGTCAGCCACCAATTGTGCAAGTTCTCCCACTTAAAAAGATGAGAGAGGCCTCTGAAAAAGCTCTGAGACACGTTAGGGTCCACTCGTTCAGACTGGTCTTACTCCCTAATTTATAAGAATACAAGCCTGAAACTATTTCTAAAGACTGTTGACATCTAGTGGAAGGCATAGGAACTGTAAATGGAGTCCTAAGTCAATGGATACTGTAATGGCATTGAATAGAAAACTACAAAACCACAAAAAAACTACTTCCTGAATTAATTTTTCTCAGGTTTTCACCTGCTAAATCAGTTATGTTATACTCACAGACACTATTTTAACAGTTTTGGAAATTTTTGAGTTTTTTCTATCCAAATCTACTAGTTATATGCATATCATATCTTCTGGGCACGAGTAGCAGGCCGTTGAATTTGGGCGTGCTTTTCATCCAAAATTCCGAATGCTGCCCCCTACCCTAGAGAGGTTAACAAAGAGCTGCAGTTGGTTTCAGAATGGGTAGCAAGGAATAAGTTAGTCCTAAATATTTCAACTAAATATTTGAATAAATAATGTGGAAATTGAGCAAGTTGAGGTGACTAAACTGCTTGGAGTAACCCTGGATTGTAAACTGTCATGATCAAAACATATTGATGCAACAGTAGTTAAGATGGGGAGAAGTTTGTCCAGTATAAAGCGCTGCTCTAACTTCTTAGAAGCACTATCAACAGATTTTAAAAAAGCATAAAAATACATCTTATGGAACAGCGGGGACTGTGAAGCAACACAAACATAGGCACAGACATATGCATACACACACATGATAACATACACTGCCTTGGCAGCAGCTAATGGGGATCCATAATAAATACAAATCTGAGACTGGGAGAACAGAGGCTGTTCACAGGCACCAGGCAGCTTCCTCCTTGAGTTGAAACCACTCCAACAATTACACATAGTATGTGACAGTGGACTGTCTGTCTGTGTGTTTGGACAATGCATGTTTCTGTTGGCGTGTGTGCGTGCGCGCATGTGTGTGTTTGTGTGTGTGTGTGTGTCTTGTGTCCCGGAAGGGAGCGTTGTGCTGCTAAAAGTTTTATGAAGGCAGAATGTGAGTAAGGAGATGATTGTGGATTACAGGAAAAAGAGGACCGAGCACGCCCCCATTCTCGTCGATGGGGCTGCAGTGGAACAAGTTGAGAGCTTCAAGTTCCTTGGTGTCCACATCACCAACAAACTAACATGGTCCAAGCACACCATGATAGTTGTGAAGAGGGCATGACAAAACCTATTCCCCCTCAGGATCCTCAAAAGGTTCTACAGCTGCACCATCGAGAGCATCCTGACTGGTTGCATCACCACCTGGTATGGCAACTGCTCGGCCTCTGACTGCAAGGCACTACAGAGGGTAGTGCGAACAGCCCAGTACATCACTTGGGCAAAGCTTCCTGCCATCTAGGTCCTCTATACCAGCCGGTGTCAGAGGAAGGCCCTAGAATCCAGCCACCCTAGTCATAGACTGTTCTCTCTGCTGCCACACGGCAAGCGGTACCGGAGCACCAAGTCTAGGTCCAAGAGGCTTCTAAACAGCTTCTACCCCCAAGCCATAAGACTCCTGAACATCTAGTCAAATGGATACCTAGACTAGTCGCATTCCCCCCCCCCCCCCCCTCCTCACCTCACCACTGCCACTCTCCGTTGTCATCTATACATAGTCACTTTAATTCTACTCTACCTACATGTACATACTACCTCAACTAACCAGTGCCCCCGCACATCGACTCTGTACCGGCACCCCCCTGTATATATATTGTTATTTTTTACTGCTGCTCTTTAATTACTTGTTACTGATAAGAATAAGAGATAAAAATATATTTTGAAACAGCACTGTCGGTTAGGGGCTCGTAAGTAAGCATTTCACTGTAACCTGTTGTATTCGGCGCATGTGACTAATAAAATTCGATTTGAGAATACTTGACACACTGACTGAAGAGCACATTCAATTACAGCTAAATGCCATCATACAGTTTAGGCTAATTGTATAAGTGCTGTGGCTCGATATTTTGGCTATAGGTTAAGTCCCTGTCTGCCGGAACACACAGTCCAAAACACCACGTGAAAACAACCCCTATGTCATTCCTCTACTAAAGCCCGCTAGGGTCTGCAGGTCTAATCGAACCAGGTACTGTAGGTGTATATAAGTCAAATGGATATAGCTCCACTCAGGCTTCCAATTGAATTAGGGGAACATCATCATACTGCTTACACGCTCATTTAGCATCTTCAGATCAGCAAACACTGAAAGAGTATGGGTTCGGTTAAGGGGCTAGGGATAAGGTTGGGGTAGTGGTTGTTTTGGGACCAGACCAGTCATGTGAACTGTCATGTGTGTCCTTGTGTGGCTATCGTAGGCCCAGACCAGTAGGCCTGACAGTTACTGAGCTGCGTACCTGGTTCTTGCGGTAGTCCTGTTGGGAGTGGCGTAACACACGGTAACACAGGCGGCAGATGTGCCTGAAGGGGGCGTGGCGCTGGTCAGCCAGCTCCTCTAATCGCAGCATGGGCCCATCCCCACTGTCTGTGAATGGAGCCTGCAGTAGCTTGAAGATCTAGAGAGAAATTCCACCCATTGGATGATAGTCCATCAGGTTAAAAAATACATTTGTTTGGAAAAATGTTTGGCAAAGTCTGACAGTTTGTTATACTTTGTTGAACAGAGTTTAATAGAAGACAAAGGAGCTTGCATCCCAATGGATCAACATTGAAAAGGAATGAAGTAGACTTTTTCACCCTTTCAGTCTGTGGACGTTCTAGTTGTCCCTTATGAATGACATTGTCCTCTACCTGTTTGAGGATATTCTGTTCCCTCATGAGTTTCTGTCTCTCTCGGTTGGGCTTGTTGACCATGATTTCCAAAACATCTTGGCCATTATTGGGGATGTCCACCACGAAGAACACCAGGTCCTCCAGAAGCTTGGTCACTGCCCTGGAGGACACACAGGAAGATTTTTTTTTATTTTAGCCTTTATTTAATTAGGCAAGTCAGTTAAGAACAAATTCTTATTTACAATGACAGCCTACCCCGGCCAAACCCTAAACCAGACGACGCTGGGCCAATAGTGCGCCGCCCTATGGGACTCCCAATCACGGCTGGTTGTAATACAGCCTGGAATCAAACAAGGGTCTGTAGTGACGCCTTGAGCCCTGAGATGCAGTGCTGCGCCACTCGGGAGCGCACATGAAGATTCTTTGAGATTTAGAATTCTTAATGAGGGCCATGTTGATACCCAGAGTTCCAAGGACATTCCATCCTGGAATGGTTTTGTGCCTACATTGAAGAGGTAAAGAACACATAGTGAGCACTAAAATAGCTGCCGTGTACCTCCTCTCGTTCTGAGTGATGGTGCCCTTCTCCAGTTTGCCTGCGATGGACGCCAACACTTTACTGGCATCATTCGCAAAGTCAAGATCTCTGACTTCAGCGGGCGAGACGGGTACAATGGCAAACGCCTCTTTGTCTTCTTTCAGTGCTGATGTGCCGATCTAAAAATAACAACATTGTGAGAAACTGATGAGTTAATTAGGATTGTAAAATTAAGTGAATTCTAGTAAGTAAAACTCACAAATAGAAAATGAATCATTTGTGCATCCGGTGGTCAGATCTAACGTGAGGGTATTATTATATTATGAAATGTTTGTGTTGGAAAGATTTAAGTGGGACACACAGAAAACATGATATAAAGTAGTTAAAGATTGGGTTTGACAGACTATTGGTAAGGTCTCAAACTGTCTGGTCTTAATGGAGATTGGCTGGTTGAGCTGTCACTCACACGTAACATGACCGGTTTCTCCTCTTCCTTGTCGATGGGGTGGTTAGTGCTGTGGACCCATGTGTTGGTGCACAAGTGTCTGAGCCTCACATACGAGTTCCTGGGTGCATGCACACACACGCACACACACACAATGAGCATTGTGAGTCAAGAATTAATGTCATTACTGGGCTAGGCCCACTATAACACATACTAAGAAGTCCCATACCAAACAGGGGAACAGACATGTGCCTCTGATTAAATATTGAAAAATGTATATTTTCTGATGTATTCCAGTACAGAGAGGGATATCATAATAAGAGTGGTTACTGTAAACCAAACATCTTACAGTACCTGTATAAATCTCAACAAAAATAAAACCAAACATCTTCTCCTTCATCAACGTCACCAGTCCTTGCACCCTCACAACCAACATGAAACAGTAACACTGGTTACTGCAAGTCAAACCCTCCCTACTGTACAGTCAGCTTGGAAGTCAAAAACAAGACACAGACACGCACACACTTTATTGCTTCATGACCTCATGAAACTCCCTCACCTACTCTCCCAAGACGGAAATCCTCCCTACCCTCTCCAAAACACAGGCTCAGACCTGTCCAATGTCAACAGATTCTGAACACTCCATGACCCTAACACAGCCCACTCACCCTTTCCACTGAAAGTGAGAACAGAAATGTGTTTAAATGGGGGAATTCCACTTGAAATCAACTAAATGTGTCTGATAACGAACAAACACCAAACACCGACCAGTGAAAAGTTTGGACACACCTACTCATTCAAGGTTTTTCTTTATTTGTACTATTTTCTACATTGTAGAAATCAAAATTATATTCTATATTTGAGATTCTTCAAAATAGCCAGCCTTGATGACAGCTTTGCACAATCTTGGAATTCTCTCAACCAGCTTCATGAATGCATTAAATGCATTAAAATGCATTAAAATTAACAGGTGTGCCTTGATAGAAGTTCATTTGCGGAATTTCTTTCCTTCTTAAAGCTTTTGAGCCAATCAGTTGTGTTGTGACAAGGTAGGGGTGGTATACAGACGATAGCCCTATTTGGTAAAATACCAAGTCCATATTATGGCAAGAACAGCTCAAATAAGCAAAGGGAAACAACAGTCCATCATTACTTCAAGCGCAATGATGAAACTTGCTCTCATGAGGACCGCCACAGGAGAGGAAGACCCAGAGTTACATCTGCTGCAAAACATAAGTTCATTAGAGTTAACTGCACCTCAGATTACAGCCCAAATAAATGCTTCACAAAATTCAAGTAACAGACACATCTCAATATCAACTGTTCAGAGGAGATTGCGTGAATCAAGCCTTCATGGTCAAATTGCTGCAAAGAAACCATGATAAGAAGAGACTTGCTTGGGCCAAGAAACACGAGTAATGGACATTAGACCGGTGCAAATCTGTCCTTTTGTCTAATGAGTCCAACCACCATGTACTTGTGAGACACAGAGTAGGTGAACGGATGATCTCCGCATGAGTGGTTCCTACCGTGAAGCATGGAAGAGGAGGTGTGATGGTGCTTTGCTGGTGACACTGTCAGTGATTTATTTAGAATTCAAGGCACACTTAACTAGTATGGCTACTGCAGCATTCTGCAACTATACGCCATCCCATCTGGTTTGTGCTTAGTGGAACGATCATTTGTTTTTCAACAGGACAATGACCAAACAAACACCTCCAGGCTGTGTAAGGGCTATTTGACCAAGAAGGAGAGTGATGGAGTACTGCATCATATGACCTGGCCTCCACAATCACCTAACCTCAACCCAATTGAGATGGTTTGGGATGAGTTGGACTACAGAGTGGAAAAGCAGCCAACAAGTGCTCCGAACATGTGAAAACTCCTTCAAGACTGTTGGAAAAGCATATAAAACACGTTTTGTTTCCTACATGATTCCATATGTGTTATGTTATAGTTTTGATGTCTTCACTATTATTATATAATGTAGAAAATTGTAAAAATAAAGAAAATCCAAACTTTTTACTGGACTGTACAGATACAGTGGTGCAAAATAATATTTAGTCAGCCACCAATTGTGCAAGTTCTCCCACCTAAAAAGATGAGAGAGGCCTGTAATTTTCATCATAGGTACACTAACTATGACAGACAAAATGAGAAAAAAAATCCAGAAAATCACATTGTAGGATTTTTAAGGAATTTATATGCAAATTATGGTGGAAAATAAGTATTTGGTCACCTACAAACAAGCAAGATTTCTGGCTCTCACAGGCTCCTCTGTCCTCCACTCGTTACCTGTATTAATGGCACCTATTTGAACTTGTTATCAGTATAAAAGACACCTGTTCACAACTTTAAACAGTCACACTCCAAACTCCACTATGGCCAAGACCAAAGAGCTGTCAAAGGACACCAGAAACAAAATTGTAGACCTGCACCAGGCTGGGAAGACTGAATCTGCAATAGGTAAGCAGCTTGGTTTGAAGAAATCAACTGTGGGAGCAATTATTAGGAAATGGAAGACATACAAGACCACTGATAATCTCCCTCGATCTGGGTCTCCACGCAAGATCTCACCCCGTGGTGTCAAAATGATCACAAGAACGGTGAGCAAAAATCCCAGAACCACACGGGGGGACCTAGTGAATGACCTGCAGAGAGCTGGGACCAAAGTAACAAAGCCTACCATCAGTAACACACTACGACGCCAGGGACTCAAATCTTGCAGTGCCAGACGTGCCCCCCTGCTTAAGCCAGTACATGTCCAGGCCCATCTGAAGTTTGCTAAAGAGCATTTGGATGATCCAGAAGATGTCAGATGAAACCAAAATATAACTTTTTGGTAAAAACTCAACTCAGCATTCTTTGTCCTCCAAACACGATGAGTTGCATCTGTGAAGCATGGGGGTGGAAACATCATGCTTTGGGGCTGTTTTTCTGCGAAAGGGACCAGGACGACTGATCCGTGTAAAGGAAAGAATGAATGGGGCCATGTATCGTGAGATTTTGAGTGAAAACCTCCTTCCATCAGAGCAAGGGCATTGAAGATGAAACGTGGCTGGGTCTTTCAGCATGACAATGATCCCAAACACACCGCCCGGGCAACAAAGGAGTGGCTTCGTAAGAAGCATTTCAAGGTCCCGGAGTGGCCTAGCCAGTCTCCAGATCTCAACCCTATAGAAAATCTTTGGAGGGAGTTGAAAGTCCGTGTTGCCCAGCAACAGCCCCAAAACATCACTGCTCTAGAGGAGATCTGCATGGAGGAATGGGCCAAAATACCAGCAACAGTGTGTGAAAACCTTGTGAAGACTTACAGAAAACGTTTGACCTCTGTCATTGCCAACAAAGGGTGTATTACAAAGTATTGAGATAAACTTTTGTTATTGACCAAATACTTATTTTCCACCATCATTTGCAAATAAATTCATTAAAAATCCTACAATGTGATTTTCTGGATTTTTTTTCCTCATTTTGTCTGTCATAGTTGAAGTGTACCTATGCTGAAAATTACAGGCCTCATCTTTTTAAGTGGGAGAGCTTGCACAATTGGTGGCTGACTAAATACTTTTTTGCCCCATTGTATATAGATATATTTATTTATCTATGTGTGTGTGTGTCCTTCCAGGGGGAGGAACATGACTGTTTCCTTTTCATATTGCAACATTTTCATTAGAATCTGATCTACATCAACAGTCACTGTTTGTTTAGGACTTTCCAGACACACAGTCATGACACACAATGTTTCAATTGTTGAATTGGAATTTCAGTTTAATTCCTCAATTGACTGACTTCAACTCAAATTGACCCCAGCCCTGACAAATACAGCCTGGTCACTCACCTTTGCACATGACAACAACACAGGATGTATTTTAAAATCAACAAATTCTCATGGATGTAGTAAAAAGAGACGTTTCTTATTAGAACAATGGTAAATTCCTCTGAAAGTATTATGAGTAATAGGGTCTTTTCGCACAATGTGAACTGCGGGGGGCTGCTTAGCGGCAGACTATGTGGCCCTAAAGTCCTATCTGGGCACCAGGAAATTGCCTCCTCTTAGCATGGTAGGCTCCAGCTCAAAGTCCTACCTGGGCACCAGGGAGTCCCCCCCTCTCAAAGTGGTAGGGTCCAGCTCAAAAATGGAGGAGATGTCATTGCCTTCAGGGACAGACACCAGGGTATACATGACCTTCTCCTGGGGGTTCCTGAGGCGGGCGCGGAGGTCGACCTGCTCAGAGTCCAGCTGGAGACACAACATGGAAACACAGTCTCGTCAGGTCACTGTACAGCAACATAGACATGGGCACTGAAGACCAGAATCAATGATTATGAAGAGTAAAATAATTGACAGACCATCAGTATACACTGAGTATACAAAACAATAAGAACACCTCTTTCCATGAGATACACTGACCAGGGGGAAAGCTATGATCCCTTATCGATGTAACTTGTTAAATCCATTTCAAATCAACGTAGATGAAGGGGAGGACACAGGTTAAATAGTCATTTTCAAGCCTTGAGACAATTGAGACATGGATTGTGTACCATTCAGGGGGAGAATGAGTAAGACAAAAATGTATGTGCCTTTGAACAGGGTATGGTTGTAGGCGCCAGGCGTACCAGTTTGTGTCAAGAACTGCAACGTGTGTATCAAGAATCGTCCACCACCCAAAGGACATCCAGCCAACTTGACACAACTGGGGGGGGGCTCAATATTAGGAAGGTGTTACTAATGTTTGGTATACTCATTGTACATGGGTTAAGTTTTGTAATAGAAACGTTAAAAGTTCAGGTCGCACACACATGGGTCAGCTTCCTGTGAAATTCCTAGATCAATGACCTAAAGCTCAAATCCTGGGCAGGAACTGACTGAAGAAGATAAGAGAATCACAACTCAAAGGGATCTTTTCATTCACCACAATGTGAGAACATCAATTTGATCCAATTTCTTGTTTAAAAAAAAATCTAATTTAGACCAATAGAACTCTATAGGCTTAATTCAATATACTGCACTAAACCTCATGACCTACTAATTGTAGGAAGTTTTAAAGGCCAAAAGAGACATTCTGGTGTATTGTGAAGTATCAAATCAGTGTTAATCACTGAAATATCAACAAATATGTATAAATATTAATTTCAGTAATTAGAGTAATAAGTAATTTAGTATAATTATCTGGTTAAACTGCAGCTCTTTTATAAGTGTGGGTCTTCCGCTGTGTTCACATGGTCACTATTGTAGAGTGGATGATTGTCTAGTAACGCATTACCCTTTTGACTTTATGATATTGACCCGAACCGCACTGTTCTGGCTTGGTGATTTTCTTTTTACGTCATCCTGTCAAGCAACTACATGGTGGATTCATAACCAGGCCAGTGCGGTATAACTTGGCTCGGCTTCGGTATACAGTTGAAGTTTGAAGTTTACATACACTTAGGTTGGGGTCATTAAAACTGGTTTTTCAACCACTCCGCAAATTTCTATTAACAAACTATAGTTTTGGCAAGCTGGTTAGGACATCTACTTTGTGCATGACACAAGTAATTTTCCCAACAAATGTTTACAGACAGATTATTTCACTGTATCACAATTGCAGTGGGTCAGAAGTTTACATACACTAAGTTGACTGTACCTTTAAACAGCTTGGACAATTCCAGAAAATGATGTCATTGCTTTAGAAGCTTCTGATAGGCTAATTGACATAATTTGAGTCAATTAGAGGTGTACCTGTGGATGTATTTCAAGATCTACCTTCAAACTCAGTGCCTCTTTGCTTGACGTCATTTGAAAATCAAAATAAATCAGCCAAGACCTCAGAAAAAAAATTGTAGACCTCCACAAGTCTGGTTCATCCTTGGGAGCAATTTCCAAATGCCTGAAGGTACCATATTCATCTGTACAAACAATAGTACGCAAGTATAAACACCATGGGACCACGCAGCCATCATACCGCTAAGGAAGGAGACGCGTTCTGTCTCCTAGAAATGAATGTACTTTGGTGGGAAAAGTGCAAATCAATCCCAGAACAACAGCAAAGGACCTTGTGAAGATGCTGAAGGAAACAGGTACAAAAGTATCTATATCCCACAGTAAAAAAAGAGTCCTATATCGACATAACCTGAAAGGCCGCTCAGCAAGGAAGAAGCCACTGCTCCAAAACCGCTATAAAAAAGCCAGACTATGGTTTGCAACTGCACATGGGGACAAAGATCGTACTTTTTGGAGAAATGTCCTCTGGTCTGATGAAACAAAAATAGAACTGTTTGGCCATAATCACCATCGTTATGTTTGGATGAAAAAGTGGGAGCCTTGCAAGCCGAAGAACACCATCCCAACTGTGAAGCACGGGGGTGGCAGCATCATGTTGTGGGGGTGCTTTGCTGTAGGAGGGACTGGTGCACTTCACAAAATAGATGGCTTCATGAGGCTGGAAAATTATGTGGATATATTGAAGCAACATCTCAAGACATCAGTCAGGAAGTTAAAGCTTGGTTGCAAATGGGTCTTCCAAATGGACAATGACCCCAAGCATACTTCCAAAGTTGTGACAAAATGGCTTAAGGACAACAAAGTCAAGGTATTAGAGTGGCCATAACAAAGCCCTGACCTCAATCCTATAGAAGAGTTGTGGGCAGAACTGAAAAAGCGTGTGCGAGCAAGGCGGCCTACAAACCTGACTCAGTTACACCAGGTCTGTCAGGAGGAATGGGACAAAATTCACCCAGCTTATTGTGGGAAGCTTGTGGAAGGCTACCCAAAGCATTTGACCCAAGTTAAACAATTTAAAGGCAATGCTACCAAATACTAATTGAGTGAATGTAAACTTCTGACCCACTGGGAATGTGATGAAAGACATAAAAGATTAAATAAATCATTCTCTACTATTATTCTGACATTTCACATTCTTAAAATAAAGTGGTTATCCTAACTGACCTAAGACAGAGCATTTTGACTAGGATTAAATGTCAGGAATTGTGAAAAACTGAGTTGAAATGTATTTGGCTAAGGTGTATGTAAACTTCCGACTTCAACTGTATGTTCATCCCCATAGAGCCAGGGACAGACACACACCAGGCATGGAGACAGCCCTCAGTTCCCTGCTCTGTTAGTCATACAAGCTTGTTCAACCATGTGTTGACAAAGGCTGCGTTTACACAGGCAGCCCAATTCTGAACCTTTTTCCACTAATTGGTCTTTTGACCAATCACATCCGATCTTTTGACATATCTTTTTTTTCAGATCTAATCTGACTGGTCAACAGACCAATTAGTGAAAAAAGATACGAATTGGATTGCCTGTGTAAACGCAGACTAATGCGACTAGTGCATCAGTACTTACTATGTAGTCCTGTGTTTTGTAGAGACAATTGTGCAATTGAGATCATTCCTAGTGGTAGACTGCCATCTGTTGGCTAAAGGCAGGTAACAGTTGCCTGACGACTCAAAATGAATTCTTCCACTGCTCATCGTTGAATTTGTTTTTGGTGACGTCAAAATGAGTGGTGTTGTACACCACTCAGAAACTGCTTCTTCAATAGAAATCCTCAACCACACTTATAGGCGATGTCATAGCGACGTTGGCTTCCAAAGCTCATGCATAGAAACACGTCATCGGGTTTATCGGTCGTCTGGCGCGGAACTGCACATGTGCAGGCCATCAAATCAAAGGTATTCCTCATTCCTTTCATGAGGTTGGACTAATAACATGTTCTACTAAAGACATTGGTCAGGCTGTGCATTTAGATTTCAGGAAAACTAACAACTAAGGAAGAATATTTCACTTACATTGACTTCTCAAACCCTAAACCGGTCTACTTGGTCTGTTTTGCAAGCATTCCCGGAAGTCTTGCGATGTTGCGCCCCTGGGTTTAGAAACTCTGTGGCTTTACCCACATGTGCTTTGGCTCTAGCCCAACCCATCGGTTTCTGGGACCAAACAGAACGGTTAAAATATGAATGCTCTCTAGAAATAGGCTGAAATGTACTCAGAGCAAGCCTCATTAAGGAGAAAAAAAAAGAACACCGTCCATGGGCGTGGCATAGCAATTGGCCAGAGCAAGGAGTTTGGGTAGCCAGGCAAAGTTAACAGCCCTCACTAGACACTGTGAAAAATGGCGCCGGAGGAGGTGGCCGCCGTTTTACGGTCTCCTAACCAATTGTGCTATTATGTGTTTTTTTTCACGATATTTGTAAATGATTTTGTACATCATGTTTCTGCAACCGTATCTTACGGCAGAAAAGAGCTTCTAGATATCAGGACAGCGATCACTCACCTCGGATTAGACAACGATTTTTTCCACACCAACAACAACAGCAGCAAGCACGACTCACACGATATTCTCCAAACACCCCACAGTGCAGACATCCCAATTATTCGCAAATGGAACCACAGAGGAAGAAGAGCCGGACGCCTCGTCCAGACCCACAGAAGGCAACTAGGAAAGCTGCCGTTACATTCAATATTACTCGCCAACGTGCAATCATTGGACAATAAACTAGATGAGGTACGATCACGAATATCCTACCAACGGGACATCAAAAACTATAATATCCTATGTTTCACAGAATCGTGGCTGAATAACGACATGGATATTCAGCTAGCGGGATACACGCTGCACCGGGCAGGATAGAACAGCACATATTTGCAAACAAAAGTATATTATGATAAATTGCAGGCCACACTACTTGCCTAGAGAGTTCTCAGCTATACTTTTTGTGGCTGTTTATTTACCACCACAGACAGATGCCGGCACTAAGACCGCACTCAGCCAGCTGTATAAGGAAATAAGCAAACAGGAAACCACTCACCCAGAGGCGGCGCTCCTAGTGGCCGGAGACTTTAATGCAGGGAAACTTAAATCAGTTCTACCAAAAATCAACATGTTAAATGTGCAACCAGACAGAAAAAAAATTCTAGATCACCTGTACTCCACAGACAGAGATGCGTACAGAGCTCTCCCTCGCCCTCCATTTGGTAAATCCGACCACAACTCTATCCTCCTGATTCCTGCTTACAAGCAAAAATTAAAGCAGGAAGCACCAGTGACTCGGTCTATACAGAAATGGTCAGATGAAGCAGATGCTAAACTACAGGACTGTTTTTCTATCACAGACTGGAACATGTTCCGGGACTCTTCCGATGACATTGAGGAATACACCACATCAGTCACTGGCTTTTTCAATAAGTGCATTGAGGACGTCGTCCCCACAGTGGCTGTACCTACATACCCCAACCAGAAGCCATGGACTACAGGGAACATTCGCACTGAGCTAAAGGGTAGAGCTGCCGCTTTCAAGGTGCGGGACTCTAACCCGGAAGCTTACAAGAAATCCCGCTATGCCCTGTGACGAACCATCAAACAGGCAAAGCGTCAATACAGGGCTAAGATTGAATCCTACTACACCGGCTCCGACGCTCGTCGGATGTGGCAGGGCTTGCAAACTATTACAGAATACAAAGGGAAGCACAGCCGCGAGCTGCCCAGTGACACAAGCCTACCAGACAAGCCAAATCACTTCTATGCTCGCTTCGAGGCAAGCAACACTGAGGCATGCATGAGAGCATCAGCTGTTCCGGACGACTGGGTGATCACGCTCTCCGTAGCCGACGTGACTAAGACCTTTAAACAGGTCAACATTCACAAGGCTGCGGGGCCAGATGGATTACCAGGATGTGTGCTCTGGGCATGTGCTGACTAACTGGCAGGTGTCTTCACTGACATTTTCAACATGTCCCTGATTGAGTTTGTAATACCAACATGCCTCAAGCAGACCACCATAGTCCCTGTGCCCAAGAGCACAAAGACAACCTGCCTAAATGACTACAGACAGTGGCACTCACGTCCGTAGCCATGAAGTGCTTTGAAAGGCTGGTCATGGCTCACATCAACACCATTATCCCAGAAACCCATTATCCCAGAAACCCTAGATACCGCCCAAACAGATCCACAGATGACGCAATCTCTATTGCACTCCACACTGCCCTTTCCCACCTGGACAAAAGGAACACATATGTGAGAATGCTATTCAATGACTACAGCTCAGTATTCAACACCATAGTACCCTCAAAGCTCATCACTACGCTAAGGAACCCGGGACTAAACACCTGCCTCTGCAACTGGATCCTGGACTTCCTGATGGGCCACCCCCCAGGTGGTGAGGGTAGGTAGCAACACATCTGCCACGCTGATCCTCAACACTGGAGCTCCCCAAGGTGCATGCTCAGTCCCCTCCTGTACTCCCTGTTCACCCACGACTGCATGGCCAGGCACGGCTCCAACACTATCATTACGTTTGCTGACGACACAACAGTGGTAGGCCTGATCACCGACAATGACGAGACAGCCTATAGGGAGGTCAGAGACCTGGCTGGGTGGTGCCAGAATAACAACCTATCCCTCAACGTAACCAAGACCAAGGAGATGATTGTGGACTACAGGAAAAGGAGCACCGAGCACGTCCCCATTCTCATCGACGGGGCTGTAGTGGAGCAGGTTGAGAGCTTCAAATTCCTTGGTGTCCACATCAACAACAAACTAGAATGGTCCAAACACACCAAGACAGTTGTGAAGAGGGCACGACAAAGCCTATTCCCCCTCAGGAAACTAAAAAGATTTGGCATGGGTCCTGAGATCCTTAAAAGGTTCTACAGCTGCACCATCGAGAGCATCCTGACCGGTTGCATCACTGCCTGGTACGGCAATTGCTTGGCCTCCAACCGCAAGGCACTTGAGACGGTAGTGTGTACAGCCCAGTACATCACTGGTGCAAAGCTGCCTGCCATCCAGGACCTCTACACCAGGCGGTGTCAGAGGAAGGCCCTGAAAATTGTCAAAGATCCCAGCCACCCCAGTCATAGACTGTTCTCTCTACTACTGCATGGCAAGCGATACCGGAGTGCCAAGTCTAGGACAAAAAGGCTTCTCAACAGTTTTTACCCCCAAGCCATAAGACTCCTGAACAGGTAACCAAGTGGTTACCTGGACTATTTGCATTGTGTGCCCCCCCCAACCCCTCTTTTACGCTGCTGCTACTCTCTGTTTATCTTATATGCATAGTCACTTTAACTATACATTCATGTACATACTACCTCAATTGGCCTGACCAACCAGTGCTCCCGCACATTGGCTAACCGGGCTATCTGCATTGTGTCCCACCACCCGCCAACCCCTCTTTTTACACTACTGCTACTCTCTGTTCATCATATATGCATAGTCACTTTAACCATACCCACATGTACATACTACCTCAATAAGCCTGACTAACCGGTGTCTGTATATAGCCTTACTACTCTTATTTTCAAATGTGTTTTTACTATTGTTTGATTTCTTTACTTACCTACACACACACACACACACTTTTTTTCTCTGCTCTGTTGGTAAGAGCCTGTAAGTAAGCATTTCACTGTAAGGTCTACACCCGTTGTATTCGGCGCACGTGACAAATAAACTTTGATTTGATACTTCTCTATGCAGACACCGCCATCTAATCGTGGTTCTGGGGAAGTGCTCATTACTGTGACATGGTGTTCAAGCGGAGGTACACAAGTTAGAAGAGTTACAATGATCATTGTTTCCTGGGACACACTAGTGGTATGTGGCTGATTCATTTCACATTGTGTCAACGGTGACTGAAGACGTTGGGTTGTGACTGAAGACGTTGGGTCGGTTCATTCAGTGGGACACAGGAAAACACGGTCAGAGCAGAATACTGTATCTGGTTCAGATGATCCACAGTATTCATCATTCCTCCAGAGCCCACTGCTACCAGAACAGGACAATGTGACTTACTGAGGAGCGGAACTCCAGGCACTCCTCCTCATAGTCAGGGTTCACCTGGAAAACACACACAACAGTACATACATATAAGGAGTAAGCTCGAGATTACTACCCTGGTAAAAATTAAAGATCAATATGATTTTGACCTGTGTTGTAGGTACCGCAAGGGTGTGTGTGTGCGTGTTGTAAAGGCAGTGTTACTGACCTCTGCAGCCAGGTAGTGTCCAGTGGCCAGGTGTTTGAACCTGAACAGACTGTTCCAGTAGCCAGCTCCGCCTCGACATGGATCATGCTGCACCACCTATCATGAGTAGAAACACAGGCATCAGTCACATGTCATATCTCATGCTGGAGTTGTGTTATTGCACATTCTAACAACTTGTCAGACCATATAAACTTTAAAGTCAAATGTAACTTTTAGTGACCATAAATTGGCAGTTGCGAGGGAGCAGTCAAACTGCCATGATCTGAGGGGCCTACAAATTCTATTTCCATGTGCACTTCCTCCACACCTCCACCTCCCATAAGGCTTTGCTGCTGGTTGCAGAGGTAGCCGACTGGCGTCCGGTGGTGCGCAGGAAGACATATTGTTTTTTACGGTGGTCGTCACAGGTGAGGAACTTCTCCTGTTCCGCATGGAACAGGCGCACCACGTCGCCCTGGCAACAGACAGACAGGAAGGTTGTTACCATAGAGACTGCTAGGGAAGTGTTACTCTGCCTTGGGCTAGATTTTATGGCTAACAATTAACAGTCTTCAACTGGGATACCGGGTTCGTTGAACCATTATTTTCTCATTCATATTGATTGGATGATGGTCCAAATCAAGGAAAAGTCAACTGTGAAAATCAGGCCTGATTGGTTGAGAACTGTGATAAAACCAACCCCTTTTAGAATGATCTCCTGATTGTCACTCCATTTCATGAACAGCACGATCTTCCAGCTGGTGTTACAGTTGACCGAGTTCACCTGAAACACAAAACAGGGAAAAAGAGTTCCACAGGATTACCAGTTTAATCCTTTAATAACAGAAATTATCACTGGTGCTCTAATAACTACAGAGCAGCACACCATTCTCACAGAATAAGCTGTAGGCTAGAGCTTAATGCAAATCCTATAAATAATTGATGCAAATGTGGAGGACCATGCCACAGTGGTGTATTGTCTAATATGGTAGGAGGGGCCCAATAACAGTACACACTACACAGACTTCTATAAATTCTCTACATACAGTATACTCCCACACAGCCATCTATAAAACATAGAGGAGATGAGCTGCAGACAGGGTGAGGGTCTAACCTCGTTACATCCTGGGTTGTCCACAAGCTGATGGGTGCTGGCATGTAGGGGCTGGCCAGCATTCACTGGGTTCAGGACCACTTTGTCCCCTATCACCACCTGGAATGAAACATACATACACTACAATTTAGTATGCATTTTTTCCACGTGTGCACACACTTATTCACACGTTATGTGCCCGCAGAGACACACACTCACGTCAGCTGCTAAGAAACAGTAATAAGACTTATTTGCATGCGTCTGTCCACAGTCAAATACAGGATACTATGTGAAGCTCTGAATCCCAAACTAAATCATTCATCCACAGGGGCTATTCATTAGATGTATTACTACTAGAACAACCAAGTCATGGCTCCACCTGCAGTCACCTGGTACTTGGGCTCAGTCATCTGTGTTGTGGTTGTAGAATGACTCCTAGCCTCTGCTGCTTTAATCCACTGAGAGCGACTGTTGCAAACTGATATATAGCTCAGGTGGCTGGACACCTGAGCAACTGGCGGGCGAGCTACTTATCACCAAAAATAAGCGAGGCGCAGTACGGGAGGCGAATATAATAAACCTAGGAGATATTGGGGCAAGATATAAATGTTCAGGATGCTGTAGTTTAGAACGTGCAGTGTGATTGGCTGAGCCAAATGTAGACGAGTGCAAGACCTGTTGTAGGTACCAGCGCTAATGTGAAGGCAGGTAAGGCAGAGTTACCTGAGGAAGAGATCCATCCGTAACAACTCGATGATGAGCCTCGTGGAATACCTACAGTGTGACTCTCCAGAAAAGTAGTGCTAAAAAGTTTGTCTACATCAAGCTAATGTTAGCTCACAAAACAATAACAAAAAGGTAAAACCAACGATCATCAGCAATTATTCCATATCAGTAAGTGTACTTAAGACACTAAACCATAATATAAAAGGCAACATGTAAAGTGTTGGTCCCATGTTTCATGAGCTGAAATAAGATCCCAGAAATGTTCCATATGCACAAAAAGCTTATTACTCTCAAATTTTGTGCCAAAATTTGTTTTACATCCCTGTTTGTGAGCATTTTTGCTTTGCCAAGATAATCCATCAACCTGACAGGTGTGGCATATTAGGAAGCTGATTAACCAGCATGATCATTACACAAGTGCACCTTGTGCTGGGAACAATAAAAGGCCACTCTAAAATGCCATTTTGTCACACAACGCTAAGTTTTGAGGGAGCATGCAATTGTCATGCTGACTACAGGAATGTCCATCAGAGCTGTTGCCAGAGAATTACATTTTATTTCTCTACCATATGTCCATACCCGGCTTCTTCACCTTCAGGATCTCTGAGACCAGCCACCCGGACAGCTGATGAAACTGTGGGTTTGCACAACCTAAGAACTTCTGCAAAAACTGCCAGAAAGCGTCTCAGGGAAGCTCATCTTTTATTTATTTAATTTTTATTTCACCTTTATTTAACCAGGTAGGCTAGTTGAGAACAAGTTCTCATTTACAACTGCGACCTGGCCAAGATAAAGCATAGCAGTGTGAACAGACAACAACACAGAGTTACACATGGAGTAAACAATAAACAAGTCAATAACACAGTAGAAAAAAAGTCTATATCGTCTATATACATTGTGTGCAAAAGGCATGAGGAGGTAGGCGAATAATTACAATTTAGCAGATTAACACTGGAGTGATAACTGATCAGATGGTCATGTGCAGGTAGAGATACTGGTGTGCAAAAGAGCAGAAAAGTAAATAAATAAAAACAGTATGGGGATGAGGTAGGTAAATTGGGTGGGCTATATACCGATGGACTATATACAGCTGCAGCGATCGGTTACCTGCTCAGATAGCAGATGTTTAAAGTTGGTGAGGGAGATAAAAGTCTCCAACTTCAACGATTTTTGCAATTCGTTCCAGTCACAGGCAGATGGCACTGTGATAAACTGCATCCAGTTTATTGCATCCAGTAGAGTATTGGAAGCTGTGTTTGTCGTCCTCAGAGTCTTGACTTGACCGCAGTTCAGCGTCGTAACCGACTTCAATGGACAAATGCTCACTTTTGATGGCCACTGTCACACTGGAGAAGTTTGCTCTACACAGATGAATCCCGGTTTCAACTGTACCATGCAGGTGGCAGACAGCGTGTATGGGGTCATGTGGGCAAGCAGATTGTTGATCTCAACGTTGTGAACAGAGTGCTCCATGGTGGCAGTGGGATTATGGTATTTGCAGGCATATGCTACAGACAACGAACACAATCAGATTTTATCGATGGCAATTTGAATGCACAGAGATACCGTGACACGAACCTGAGGCCAATTGTCCTGCCATTCATCCGCCTTCATCTCCTCATGTTTCAGCATGATAATGCACGGCCCAATGTCGCAAAGATCTGTGCACAATTCCTGGAAGCTGAAAATGTCCCAGTTTCCATGGCCTGCATACACACCAGACATGTCACCCATTGAGAATGTTTGGGATGCTCTGGATCAACGTGTACAACAGCGTGTTTCAGTTCCCACCAATATCCAGTAACTTCGCACAGCCATTGAAGAGGAGTGGGACAACATTTCACAGGACACAATCAACAGCCTGATCAACTCGATACGAAGGAGATGTGTCACGCTGCATGAGGCAAATGATGGTCACACCAGATATTGACTGGTTTTCTGATCCATGCCCCTACCTTTTCTTTTAACGCATCTGTGACCAACAGATATTACAGATATCTGTATTCCCATGTGAAATCCAACGATTAGGGCCGAATGAACTTATTTAATATTGACCGATTTCCTTATATGAACTGTAGCCCAGTCAAATCTTTGAAACTTTTGCATGTTTATATTTTTGTTCTGTGTAGTTAGATGCACCATTTAGTACTTTTAGCCAGCTTGCTCGCTAACTGGTACGCTAGCGAACCTGGTAAACAAACTTTGCAAACATAGCTACTTAAGCTACAAAATGAATACCTAGTTAGTTGTGGATAATTACACACACTCCAAAACCGTGTGTATCATTCAGAAAACATGCATATTTATTTCATTATTAGCAAAGTAAAATGCAGTGTTTTTTAAACACATGCACAGCCACCATCTTGGGCAGAAAACCTTTTTGTTGCTACTGCCTCCCGCCAACTTGATTCCGCCAACCCAAAACTGACATGAATGTGCTGTGCCACTGTGCAAACGTTTTGTCAAAGGGTTTTGCAAGCTGCATGTTGCAAAAAAATAAAACAAAATTTACTAAAAAAATCTGGAGCTGTGGTGGTCATGAAGTTTTGTCAGCTGGGGATTGTCAAGCAAATAACCGTTAATTAACAAACACATTTAGCATCTCCTGGTTTCCAGGCATAGCCTACTAGCCACTGATGCAGACCTTTGGAACATCTACATTTAAAAAATATTAATTAAATCAATTGAATATAGCCTACACCATCACAATACATCAAATCTTTATTTTAGACAGGTCTAAAGACACATGATAAAGAAAATGTAGTTTATTTCAGAAGAACAGAATAGCATACTCTGAGTTGTCCTTATGTTAGGTCCTGATCTGGCTATGCCACATGGTTGTGGGATACACTAGTTTATTTAGCAGAAAAGATTTGCCTAGAATTCCGTGGCATTATTTTATAATATGAAGAATACAATTGAACATAGCTGAATAAAACAGAAAGGACATTTTCTCCAAACGATTTGAGGGAGTGTGCACGTGTCTATTCTGTGTTGAGCGGTTAACAAAGAAGTAGGTCCTCCTAATGCTTAATTTACAGTTATTTATGTAACTTTAGTGGTGATACAAATGTTGGGCTATATGTTTTGCAATTTAATACATTCTAAGGCTGCATGCATCATAAACAAAGCAGAGCTCATGCCTTTCATGCAACTTTTTTCAAATCATCATTAGAGCCGCATCGGCTCTAATGATGATTTGAAAAAAGTTGCATGAAAGGCATGAGCTCTGCTTTGTTTATTTTCACAGGCTCTACACACTTCATCAGTCTCTCATTCACAATTTGACAAGCACTTGATAATGCCTCACATTTCCCGGCGGCATCCCCTTTGTGTGGGCGTAACGCCCCCTAAAAAAAATGACATGCCTTTTGTGGCCAGTTACAGTTGTGCACTTGGGCTGAATATAATAATTATCAGCTGTGTGCGCAAAAGCACCTCTCACTCACATGGCTCTCTCAGATATCTTAATTCTTATTAGCCAATGCCCATCACGTGATCGGGTCCTTCTCACAGGCTACAAGTGAAGACAGCCATATCGTGGAGGCAACTGCGCACGTCTTTATTGAATTCTGAGGCACATATTGAAGACGTTGGATGAATTATCCACATTTACTTTTCGTCAGCCAACAAGATGAGTAGGCCTAACAAACAGCAAAAGTACTAGTCTATGTCAATATATTATTATTACTTTCTCGTCCTTGTGTACGAGAAAGAAATGTTCCCAACATAGTCTGGGACAGTTGTTTGATGCAATAGATCCCAAATTAATACAACCACTAGCATCCAAAAAACATTTTAAAAGCAATGAGGCTGATGCAACCGACCAGAACATTTAGCTTAAAATTTAGATAAATTATTAGGCTATTTCTTCACATTATGAGCACAGCAATGCGCACACAGCAGTATGAGTGTGAATAAGTGTGAATGTTCCAAAATACAATCATTTAGCGGGTAAACACCATTCTCAAATATGAACGCAAATGTGATTATGCATGTAATGCTTTATTATAAAGGTGCATTTTTATGGTGAAAATGATCTTCCCCAAACTTTAAACTTGTGCACCGCCTATGCAAGTTAGGCTCTACACCAGCTGTGAAGCAAATTCATTTACTTAATTTTAACAAGTTATTTGGCCACCTTATTTGTGATACAAACCTTATCAAAATGAATAGGCCTATGGGCTAGGCTACATGAAAAAGTCACACAAGCTGGGAATCATTCACAAGTGACAATAGCCTATCACTTGTGAGTTATATAATATTGTCACCCGTCAGACTATTCAGAATTAAATGTTGTCTTTACATATACAAAATAATATATATGAAATGTATTTTTAATTAGAATGGACTATTATCACACACTTGTCTCGAAATAGGGGCAAAAAATACATGTCATCTATGCACTTAAATAGCGAATGGAGGACGTATTTTCCGGTGGTTCATTTTCATGCCAGCCAGGTAGGCTATACTCCCGTTGTAAAGAGGAGCAATGTGCTTACTATCAGGAAAGTTGAGAAATAAAAAAAAGTAGCCCTAGCCTATAGAAAGCTGATGGGATCCTCTTTCTTATAGAGGCCATCAAAACTGTTTTATCTCACGCAATTGCATAGAAATGTTGCGCAACATGAGCTCTCATGAAGTGTTTGATTAGATTTTCGAAAACATTTGCATTGAAGTTAGAGTGATTAGCGGGACAATAGAGTGCTGAGTACCAGGCAGTTAGCAATTTTGGTAGGCTACTAATGACCATCAGCAACATCAGAGCTTGGAGAAGCCTAGTTACCAGTTACCGTGACTAAACGATTACGTGGAATTTGACTGTGGTCATGTCTCGTGACCGCCGGTGTGGCAGTAATACGGTCACCATAACAGCCCTATCTGTGACCATATTAGATTTCCTTACACATTTGGTTCACTCAGTCTGAGTACTTGTTTAAGTTGACTTACACAGTATGATTCAAGCGATTCCTACATACAGTATGTGATCATTTCCATAGGTGTAAGTCACTGTCTCCTATAGAGCGCAGCTTGTAGAAGGGATCGATTTATATAAATAAACATTTATAAACTGGGTGGATCGAGCCCTGAATGCTGATTGGCTGACAGCCGTGGTATATCGGACCGTATACCATGGGTATGACACCTCAGGGTTTGTGGTATATGGCCAATATAAAACAGCTAAGGGCTGTATCCAGGCACTCTGTGTTGCGTCGTGCCCTAGAACAGCCCTGAGCCATGGTATATTGGCCATATACCACACCTCCTCTGGCCTTATTGCTTAAATAGATAGAACTCACAGTAACACCTATGGAGCAGAACCATATACTGTAGATAGAACTCACACGGTCTCCTATGGAGCGCAGCTTGTAGAACCATGATATAGATACAGTAGAACTCACACTGTCTCCTATGAAGTGGAGCTTTAGAACCATATAGAACTCACACTGTCTCCTATGGAGCGCAACTTGTAGAAGGGTTGAATGTAGAACCAGGAGCCTTCGTTCCCGGCCGTGTCCAGCATCACTCTCATGGCGTTCTTCTCCAGCAGCGCTGGCAGACGCTTGTTCACAGTCAAGTACTTGTTACTCTTCAAATGAAGGAGCTGGGGGAATACAGCAAACATACAATATTATACGATAAGATACAATAACTTATGTCTGTCATTTTTGTGATACAAACATACTGAACAGTTTTGCTTGTGAACTTCATCATCTTCATATGATGTATTCTTGTGTTGTGTGGGCTTTCTCTGCCCTTATGAGCATGCAAAACATTTGAGTCTCTCAGAGCAGTCTATGACTGAAAGGTTGACTGAGAAAAGAATATGCTCAATTCTGAAGCTAGAAAAACTATCTAGATCCTCCCACGTTACTGTTCTATTTCTAAACACACATAAACCACATGGATGCCTCCAGGGCTCCCAGTCTCTCCTCACCAAGTTTGGAACCAGCTAAATATATTGGATGGAAAGCCTCAAAATACTTTCCTCACTTTAAAACCCCATAGAAATATGTGGGCTACGATGACATTATTGGCCACAAATTTGGAATATGAGATGTGAGCTGTAACTGAATGTGTTGAGACAGTTACTCATTATGACATGAATTGGCTTCATTGATGACGTGACGTTCAGCCGTGAGTACAAGCCAGACATCGGTCTTGCAGACAAGGAATATGTACACACACACACACACACACACACACACACACACACACACACACCTGAATGACGTTCCCATACTGAATCACCGTTCCAAGCAACTTTTTATTTTCCGAATCGTTTTGCTTCTTTTCCAAATCCGCTGCATGCTACATAAGTGAGGGAAAGAGTGAAGAGTTAGACATTATTATTGCTACTACCAACATTGCTGTGCTTTTGCACAAATAACTATACATATGGACTTGAGTAGGAGGGAATACTTTCTATGACAGAAATCTCAAATAAAATGAATGTAGCAACGGCATGTGCTGTTGCCTGCAAGCGTCAACTGGAATGCTAGAACCTAAAACTCTGTCCTCACATCACCATGGTAACACAGGCGAGATTTGAATCTATCATTTTATGACTGTAGTTAGATTCCAGAAGGCTTTAAATGGTTTTGTTTTAGGAGAGAGAGAGAGAAAGGTGGGACGGGAGTAGTGAAACTAAAGTATGCTTCAGAAATGTCTATAAAAGGACCTGAACATTACCTCATCAAATATATAATCCTCCATAAGAACACCCTCAAACGAGTGTGGGGACAGAAAACCTATCCTCTCTAAGAGAGCTCCTCAAACAGTGGTGGTGAGGCCAGGACTGCTACTGTACCTGTCAAACTAGACAAGTCTGTTGTTAAAGGGAAATGCAGGATGTAGTATTTCACACTTGTAAGTGCTTTACTAATGTAATGTAGCTGTATTGGATTTTAAAAGTATTGCTAGTTTAGAGTTTAGATTATATTAGTTATCCAAAGAGGGCTCATCTATTGTTACTCTTCTTCATTCAGTTGGATATGAGACGACGAGTCATTATACCACTGATGAATGTATATAATCAATCATTTAATACAGTAATATGTTAGGACAGTTGTATAAGGGTCAGGTGGAGGAGTCACTCACATGGAGTTTGTTGAGGAGGACCGTGTCAGTGGTGCTGTTTCCTCCAGGTTTCGCTGCCTTCCAGAACTGTTTCTGAGCAGAGTACCGATTCATTGGACACAACCTGAACAGACAGTCTGAACAGAGAGACAAATCAAATCAAAGTGTATTGGTCACGTACACAGTTTAGCAGATGTTATAGCAGGCCCAGCGAAATGCGTTTTGTTACTAATTGCAGCAAAAATGTCAAACAAGTACACAAATAATAATTCAAAAAAATAAATCACGAATGTCAGTATGAATCCAGTTAATAAACCAAATAACACCAACAGTAATCTAACTGCAATCTATGCGTTTATCCACCAAAACTACAGAGTGTAGCTTTTCATGACAGATTGACCAGGCGAATCCAGGTAAAAGCTATGATCCCTTTTTCATGTGGGAAGGGGAGGAGACCGGTTAAATAAGGATTTTTAAGCCTTGAGACATGGATTGTGTGTGTGTGTGTGTGTGTGTGTGTGTGTGTATGCCATTCAGAGGGAGAATGGGCCAGACAAAATATTTAAGTGCCTTTTAATGGGGTATGGTAGTACGTGCCAGGCGCCTGTCAAGAATTGCATTGTTGCTGGTTTTTTAATGCTCAATAGATTCCCGTGTGTATCAAGAATGGCCCACCACCCAAAGGACATCCAGCCAACTTTACACAACTGTGGGAATCATTGGAGTCAACATGGGCCAGCATCCCTGTTGGAACGCTTTCAACTCCTTGTAGAGTCAATGCCCTGTCGAATTGAGGCTGTTCTGTGTGCAAAAGGGGGTGTAATTCAATATTAGCACGGTGTTCTTAATTTTTTTGTACACTCAGAAGGATATGTACAGCAGTAGATATACAAGTGAGCTACAATATGTGAAGAATACAGTAGGAATACAAAGTGTGAAAATCTGCATAAAATAAATGTTTCATGTCTTTATATACATGGGAGAGGAGCGTTGGCTGTGTGTGTGTGTGTGTAAGTAGACAATGAATAACAGTTTCAGAGGTGAAGGATGGTTAGGATTGAGGTGTTGTCAATGCAGCTATATTGAAGTTGCTGAAACAATAACTAAGGATGAACTTCAATTGATCCATGTAAATAAATACACAATGCTAAGTGAGGTGCCTAGTGAGGTGCCTAATGATGCACACACCGACAAAGCCACACGTGCACAAAACACTTGCATCATCATTCTCCCAGAGCTACATGCTAAAACACACACACAGTTCAAAATTAGGTTCATATCCAGATAAGTCTTTTGAGCGCAGATCAAAGAGGGAGAGGATGTGACGTGTGTATTTCCTCCATTAGTGGAGGAAATATGGATAGGGTAATAAGATCAACAGGTGTAGACCTTACCGTGAAATGCTTACTTACAAGCCCCTTAACCAACAATGCAGTAAAAAAAATATATATATAATACATATAAAAAAAATGTAAAAAAGAAAATATTTACAAAAAAAGTAAAGGCATCCCGAGTGGCGCAGCAGTCTAAGTGTTTGAGGTGTCGCTACAGACCTAGGTTAAATACCAGGCTGTGTCACAACTGGCCGTGACCGGGAGTCCCATAGGGTGACGTACAATTGGCTTAATGTCGTCTGGGTTAGGGGAGGGTTTGACTCTTCGCGCTCTAGCGACTCCTTGTTGTGGGCAGGGCGCCTGGAGGCTGACTTCGGTCATCAGTTGAACAGTGTTTCCACCTACACATTGGTGCAGCTGGCTTCCGGGTTAAGCGGGCGGGTGTTAAGGAGAGCGGTTTGGCGATCATGTTTCGGAGGACGCATGACTCGACCTTCGCCTCTCCTGAGCCCGTTGGGGAGTTTCAGCGATGAGACAAAATCGTAATTTGATTGCAATTTAATATCACAAAATTGGGGAGAAAAAGGGAGAAAAAAATACAAAAACAAAATAATAAACAGTAAAATAACAGTAAAATAACAATAACGAGGTTATATACAGGGGATGCCTATACCAAGTCAATGTGCTGGAGTAACACACAATTGGCCTAGCGTCGCCCGGGTTAGGGAGGGCTTGGTCGGTAGCGGTGTCCTTGTCTCATCGCGCACCAGCGACTCCTGTGGCGGGCTGGGCGCAGTGTACGCTAGCCAAGGTGGCCAGGTGCACGGTGTTTCCTCCGGCGCATTGGTGCGGCTGGCTTCCGGGTTGGATGTGCAGCTGTGTTAAAGAAGCAGGGGCTTGGTTGGTTGTGTATCGGAGGACGCATGACTTTCAACCTTCGTCTCTCCCGAGCCCGTACAGGAGTTGTAGCGATGAGACAAGATAGTAGCTACTACAACAATTGGATACTATGAAATTGGGGAGAAAAAGGGGTAAAATTCAAAAAAAAATAAAAATAAAATAAGAAATACATCTACAGGTACACCTCCAATTGACTCGAATGATGTCAATCAGTCTATCAGAAGCTCCTAAAGCCATGACATAATTTTCTGGAATTTTCCAAGCTGTTTAAAGGCATAATCAACTTAGTGTATGTAAACTTCTGACCCACTGGAATTGTGATACAGTGAATTATAAGTGAAATAATCTGTCTGTAAACAATTGTTGGAAAAATTATTTGGGTCAGGCACAAAGTAGATATCCTAACCGACTTGCCAAAACTATAGGTTGTTAACAAGAAATTTGTGGAGTGGTTGAAAAACAAGTTTTAATGACTCCAACCTAAGTGTATGTAAACTTTCAACTTCAACTGTATCTACTTAAATTAACTTGTACCCCTGCACATTGACTTGGTACTGCTACCTTGTGTATATAGCCAAGTTATCGTTACTTATCGTGTATTTATTTATTCAATGTGTTATTTTTCTGTTTTTCAATTATAAAATGTTCTCTTTTTCTGCATTGTTGGGAAGGGCCCTTAATTAAGTAAGCATTTCACTGTTAGTCTACATCTGTTGTTTACGAAGCATGTGACTAGTACAATTTGATTTGTGTACTGTAGTGCATGCTGAGATATGACAGGCAGTGATCAGTCACTGTACATAACGCCATACAATAGGCCAGTCCTGATAGTACTGTGATTCTACCTGTCATTTCCATAGCCACGATAGGAAGCAGGCTGAGAGAAACAGCTCCTCAGATTTGCATGTGGTCTCAGCTAACCCAACCAAGCAGAGTTCCTCTTCTGGAATACCTAATCAACAAGCTGTTCAAACGTACTGTACTGTTGCAGTGACAAAGAGCTCCACTGATGAACCCAAAATACACAAGTACATCAATCCTTTCCGCTAGATAGGGGTATTATAACCAGTGGAGGCCATAAAAATGTATTTGCATACTAGAGATATTACATACTGTAGATATGATATAACTTAGACTTCTTTTGTACTGCAACTCAGCTCATAACAGTACAAAGTACCTATGGTCAGTACCAAATCCCATATCTCGGGGCCAACTTCATACGGAACTTGTATTCAGAAGTCTAAATAGAGTGAAAATCCTAAACTAGGCTTTTATGCCGTATACTGACATTATGATATACTGACAGTCTTGATTTTCAATACCGTTAAAAAAAACTAAAAACGGTTGGGGACACCCCCGCCTTGTGGGGGATGCGGGGTTGCGTGCTATGCCACCATACGGGCCACCCACGCCCCCTGTCTCTCAGGCCTGGTTTCTTCTTTGACCTCAGATTAGATGAGAGCTCTCTCTCTCTCCTCAAAGCGAAAATTTGAAAAAAGAACAATGTGTCATCCTCCCACTTTCTCTCTCTCTAGTCGTAGCAGCAGTAAAGTGACCAAATAAGGCTAGCTAGAGCAGGGGAGTGAGAAGAGAGAGGTGGGGACTCCAACTCTCTCCAACCCTCTCTCTCTTCCTCTAAGCTCTCCTCATGCTAATAGCTGTTTCTTCCCCCTTTTCTCTCTGATATGGTTTACACCATGCAGTCCAAAAACAGGGTCAGACAAACAAATAAGAGGAAGTGGTTGTGGAGAAAGACAGAAAGAGCGCGGAAGGAAAACATAGGGAGGGAGTGTGAGAGAGAAAGAAAAGAAAGTAGAGAGTGAACATAGGTGCTTTGATCTATTCCCTTAGAGCACAATTCTCTGGACAGAGCGGCCCTTTGTAATGTGTTGCGTGTGTGTGCGCGCGTGTGTGTGTGTGTGTCCGTCGAAAAAAGATGATGTTCCATCTCTGGCTATGGGGCAGAAGAAAAAAAACGTCCACCAGGATCAGATCAAACTAGGAGTCAAAATGGAGTCAAACGGCAGATGAATGTAGGATACCACAGGGGAGCAGACGGGCCGACTGAGAAATACAGCTCCTTTAACACAAAACAAGTAGCTTATAGTAACACAGACAGTCTTGTTTGTTTACCTGACATACAAAATACCTAAGTGGAAACTGGACACACACACACAGACATATTGTACATACACACCAGGGATTCCGTTAGGAAAATGTTATGCCGGACAACTTGACTAGGAAGATTTTAATTTACTGTCCAACTGAGAAATTTACCAGACCCATATGCATTGGGTGCATAACCCATTAGGACGTCCACCCACATTCAAAACATTTGTGGGAAAACACCATTCTAAAACAGCGCACCTGGGAAACACCATTCTTAACAGTGCACCTAGGAAAACACTAGAGGTCGACCGATTATAATTTTTCAACGCCGTTACCGATTATTGGAGGACCAAAAAACGCCGATACCGATTAAAAATCGGCCAATTTTTTATTTATTGATTTATTTGTAATAATGACAATTACAACAATACTGAATGAACACTTATTTTAACTTAATATAATACATCAATAAAATCAATTTAGTCTCAAATAAATAATGAATTCAATTTTGTTTAAATAATGCAAAAACAAAGTGTTGGAGAAGAAAGTAAAAGTGCAATATGTGCTATGTAAGAAAGTTAATGTTTAAGTTCCTTGCTCAGAACATATGAAAGCTGGTGGTTCCTTTTAACACGAGTCTTTAATATTCCCAGGTAAGAAGTTTTAGGTTGTAGTTATTATAGGAATTATAGGACTATTCCTCTCTATACCATTTGTATTTCATATATCTTTGACTATTGGATGTTCTTATAGGCACTTTATTATTGCCAGTGTAACAGTATAGCTTCCATCCCTCTCCTCACCGCTACCTGGGCTCAAACCAGGAACACATCAACAACAGCCACCCTTGAAGCAACATTACCCATGCAGAGCAAGGGGAACAACTGCTCCAAGTCTCAGAGCGAGTGACGTTTGAAACGCTATTAGCGCGTACCCTGCTAACTAGCTAGTCATTTCACATCGGTTACACCAGCCTAATCTCGGGAGTTGATAGGCTTGAAGTCATAAACAGCGCAATGCTTGAAGCATTGAGAAGAGCTGCTGGCAAAACGCACGAAAGTGCTGTTTGAATGAATGCTTACGAGCCTGCTGGTGCCTACCATCGCTCAGTCAGACTGCTCTATCAAATCATAGACTTAATTATAACATAATAACACACAGAAATACGAGCCTTAGGTCATTAATATGGTCGAATCCGGAAACTATAATTTCGAAAACAAAACGTTTATTATTTCAGTGAAATACGGAACCGTTCTGTATTTTATCTAACGGGTGGCATCCATCAGTCGAAATATTGCTGTTACATTGCACAACCTTCAACGTTATGTCATAATTGCAAATTAGTAAATTAGTTCGCAATGAGCCAGGCGGCCCAAACTGTTGCATATACCCTGACTCTGCGTGCAATGAACGCAAGAGAAGTGACAATTTCACCTGGTTAATATTGCCTGCTAACCTTTCTTTTAGCTAAATATGCAGGTTTAAAAATATGTACTTCTGTGTATTGATTTTAAGAAAGGCATTGATGTTTATGGTTAGGTACACGTTGGAGCAATGACAGTCCTTTTTCGCGAATGTGCACCGCATCGATTATATGCAACGCAGGACACGCTAGATAAACTAGTAATATCATCAACCATGTGTAGTTAGAACTAGTGATTATCATTGATTGATTGTTTTTTATAAAGATAAGTTTAACGCTATCTAGCAATTTACCTTGGCTTCTTACTGCATTCGCGTAACAGGCAGGCTCCTTGTGAGGCAGGTGGATAGAGCGTTGGACTAGTTAACTGTAAGGTTGCAAGATTGAATCCCCAAGCTGATAAAGTAAAAATATGTTGTTCTGCCCCTGAACAAGGCAGTTAACTTCTTTGGGATAGGGGGCAGCATTTTCACTTTTGGATGAATAGCATGCCCAGAGTGAACTGCCTCCTACTGAGTACCAGATGCTAATATATGCATATTAGTATTAGTATTGGATTGAAAACACTCTGAAGTTTCTAAAACTGTTTGAATGTCGTCTGTGAGTATAACAGAACTCATATGGCAGGCAAAAACCTGAGAAAGAATCCAAACAGGAAGTGGAAAATCTGAGTTTTCTTTTTTAACTCACCCCTATCGAATACACAGTAGGATATGGGTCAAGATCACTTCCTAAGGCTTCCACTAGATGTCAACCGTCTTTAGAAACTTGAATGAGGCTTCTACTGTGAAGTGGGTCCGGATGAGAGCTCTTTGAGTCATTGGTCTGGCAGAGTGTCACAGCCTCATGACGAGCGGTCACGAGAGTTAGCTCTCGTTCCATGGCTTTTCTACAGACAATGGAATTCTCCGATTGGATTTTTTTTTTACTTTTATGATAAAAACATCCTAAAGATTGATTCTATACTTAGTTTGCCAAGTTTCTTCGATCTGTAATATAACTTTTTTAAAGTTTCGTCCGACTGGACCAGATCACTCTTTTGGATTTTTTACCAAACGCCCTAACAAAAGAAGCTATTGGACATAAATGGACATAAACGATGGACATTATCGAACAAAACAAGCATTTATTGTGGAACTGCGATTCCCGGGAGTGCATTCTGATGAAGAGCATCAAAGGTAAGTGAATATTTATAATGCCATTTTTGAATAATGTTGACTACCCAACATGGCGGATATTTCTCTGGCTGGTTTGGGCTCTGAGCGCCTTTCTCAGATTATGCTTTTTCTGTAAAGTTTTTTTGAAATCTGACAGCGGTTGCATTAAGGAGGAGTGTATCTAAAGTTCCATGCATAACACTAGAATTTTCATCGACATTTATAATGAGTATTTCTGTGAATTCATGTGGCTCTCTGCACAATCACCGCAAGTTTCAGAACTACTGGACGTAACGCGCCAATGTAAAATGAGATTTTTTGATATAAATATTCACTTTATCTAACAAAACATACATGTATTGTGTAACATGAAGTCCTATGAGTGTCATCTGATGACGATCAAAAGGTCAGTGATTCATTTTCTCTCTATTTGTGCTTTTTGTGACTCCTCTCTTTGGCTGGAAAAATGTTTGGGTTTTTCTGTGGCTTGTGGTGCCCTAACAATCGTTTGTGGAGTTTTCGCTGAAAAGCATTTCTGAAATCAGACACTGTGGCTGGATTAACAGGGAATTTTATCTTTAAAATTGTGCCTAATACTTGTATGTTTGAGAAATTTGATTTATGAGATTTCTGTTGATTTGAATTTGGCGTCCTGCAATTTCATTGGCTGTTGGCGAGGGGTTCCGCAAGCGGAACGGGGTTAGACAGGTTAACCCCAGTCCTAGACAGGTTAACCCACCGTTCATAGGCCGTCATTGAAAACAAGAATGTTCTTAACTGACTTGCCTCGTTAAATAAAGTTTAAAACATTTTTCTTCACATTTTAAATATTTAAAAAAAATCAGCAAAATCGGCATCCAAAAATACAGATTTCCGATTGTTATGAAGTCCGTATTGCCCAGCGACAGCCCCGAAACCTGAAGGATCTGGAGAAGGTCTGTATGGAGGAGTGGGCCAAAATCCCTGCTGCAGTGTGTGCAAACCTGGTCAAGAACTACAGGAAATGTATGATCTCTGTAATTGCAAACAAAGGTTTCTGTACCAAATGCTTCTGCTTTTCAAATACTTATGTCATGCAATAAAATGCAAATTAATTACTCAAAAATCATACAATGTGATTCTGGATTTTTGTTTTAGATTCTGTCTTTCACAGTTGAAGTGTACCTATGATAAAATGTACAGACCTCTACATGCTTTGTAAGTAGGAAAACCTGCAATATCGGCAGTGTATCAAATACTTGTTCTCCCCACTGACTCAAAGAGCTCTCATCCGGTCCCACTTCACAGTAGAAGCCTCATTCAAGTTTCTAAAGACGGTTGACATCTAGTGGAAGCCTTAGGAAGTGATCTTGACCCATATCCCACTGTGTATTCGATAGGGGTGAGTTAAAAAAGAAAACTCAGATTTCCCACTTCCTGTTTTGATAGCTGTGTTGGATAAATAAGATACATAACGACTAACGAAAATACACACAGGACAATTTAATTCCACAAAATTATGCAAATGAACTTATTAGACCGATAAGCATGACGGTCAAATGTATTTAGCTCGACTGGTATTTCCATCACTTAATAAAAAGCAATATTTTGCAAAAGCTGGCAATTAACGGCTAACGGAAACCCAGGTAAAAACATACAATCTCTCGCTCTCTGTGTCTGACAGGTAAACAGCCTGTGGTGAAGGTTCTCTCCAGTTTCCTCCTCAGTCAGTCAGTCAGCTGTGGGAGACATCAGGGAATTCTGTGGACGCTCCTTCTCAGAATTCCCACTCGGACTCCGGGAAAAGGGGAGGAGAGATTGCTCAGAGTGACCTGGTAAACTAGAGCATTTAATGATTTGCAACATTGTTTGGCATTCCTGATCTTAGCTGCAGCTCTGTGCTTTATTAGAAGGAAATACTATCTACGCATCACAAAACAGGACTATGACCCACCGACTCACTTCATGAGCTCACAGTCAAGGAATCGTAATGTAGACCAAAGTGGAGCAAGCTAGACGACCCCACTAAGTAGTTTTTCCCCTCAATTTTTTCCCCTCTTAGCAGGGCTCAAAAGGCCTCTGTAGCACTGCAACAGAGCTCAAATGTGTTGCTCGGAAAGACAGGCTGTGAGGCATCCCACTAAAACCATGACAACCACAGACAGACACGCTGCTCCTCCCCTCTCATTACCACCCAATATATGTGTTAAACTGTGTCGGCTTCAAGCTGTTCCTCTGTCATGAAAACTGAAAGAACCAAACCAGCAACACATACACACCTCAGATCTCCACATCAAACAGCACTCCTAAATAAACATGGCCTTAGACACACACACAGAGGGAGAGAGCACGAGAGAGAGCGAGACACAGACAGGTCTATACTGTTTTCACAGTCTTGGTTTCACCACCTGATGACAGAAAGAGAGAGCTGGGCTTGGGCATCAAACAGTGTGTGTGTGTGTGTGTGTGTGTGTGTGTGTGTGTGTGTGTGTGTGTGTGTGTGTATGTACAGTGGGAAGAACAAGTATTTGATACACTGCCGATTTTGCAGGTTTTCCTACTTACAAAGCTTGTAGAAGTCTGTAATTCTTATCATAGGTACACTTCAACTGTGAGAGACGGAATCTAAAACAAATCCAGAAAATCACATTGTTTGATTTTTAAGTAATTAATTTGCATTTTATTGCATAAGTATTTGATCACCTACCAACCAGTAAGAATTCCGGCTCTCACAGACCTGTTCCTATTTCTTTAAGTAGCCCTCCTGCTCTCCATTCATTACCTGTATTAACTGCACCTGTTTGAACTCGTTACCTGTATAAAAGACACCTGTCCACACACTCAATCAAACAGACGCCAACCTCTCCACAATGGCCAAGACCAGGGAGCTGTGTAATGACATCAGGGATAAAATTGTACAGGAAGAAATCCAGCCCAGTCACGGACCAGGATGTCCTGCTCCCAGGCAGACTAAAGACTTTTTTGCCCGCTTTGAGGACAATACAGTGCCACTGACACGGCCTGCAACGAAAACTTGCGGTCTCTCCTTCACTGCAGCCGAGGTGAGTAAGACATTTAAACGTGTTAACCCTCGCAAGGCTGCAGGCCCAGACGGCATCCCCAGCCGCGCCCTCAGAGCATGCGCAGACCAGCTGGCCGGTGTGTTTACGGACATATTCAATCAATCCCTATACCAGTCTGCTGTTCCCACATGCTTCAAGAGGGCCACCATTGTTCCTGTTCCCAAGAAAGCTAAGGTAACTGAGCTAAACGACTACCGCCCCGTAGCACTCACTTCCGTCATCATGAAGTGCTTTGAGAGACTAGTCAAGGACCATATCACCTCCACCCTACCTGACACCCTAGACCCACTCCAATTTGCTTACCGCCCAAATAGGTCCACAGACGATGCAATCTCAACCACACTGCACACTGCCCTAACCCATCTGGACAAGAGGAATACCTATGTGAGAATGCTGTTCATTGACTACAGCTCGGCATTCAACACCATAGTACCCTCCAAGCTCGTCATCAAGCTCGAGACCCTGGGTCTCGACCCCGCCCTGTGCAACTGGGTACTGGACTTCCTGACGGGCCGCCCCCAGGTGGTGAGGGTAGGCAACAACATCTCCTCCCCGCTGATCCTCAACACTGGGGCCCCACAAGGGTGCGTTCTGAGCCCTCTCCTGTACTCCCTGTTCACCCACGACTGCGTGGCCACGCACGCCTCCAACTCAATCATCAAGTTTGCGGACGACACAACAGTGGTAGGCTTGATTACCAACAACGACGAGACGGCCTACAGGGAGGAGGTGAGGGCCCTCGGAGTGTGGTGTCAGGAAAATAACCTCACACTCAACGTCAACAAAACTAGATGATTGTGGACTTCAGGAAACAGCAGAGGGAACACCCCCCTATCCACATCGATGGAACAGTAGTGGAGAGGGTAGCAAGTTTTAAGTTCCTCGGCATACACATCACAGACAAACTGAATTGGTCCACTCACACAGACAGCATTGTGAAGAAGGCGCAGCAGCGCCTCTTCAACCTCAGGAGGCTGAAGAAATTCGGCTTGTCACCAAAAGCACTCACAAACTTCTACAGATGCACAATCGAGAGCATCCTGGCGGGCTGTATCACCGCCTGGTACGGCAACTGCTCCACCCTCAACCGTAAGGCTCTCCAGAGGGTAGTGAGGTCTGCACAACGCATCACCGGGGGCAAACTACCTGCCCTCCAGGACACCTACACCACCCGATGTCACAGGAAGGCCATAAAGATCATCAAGGACACCAACCACCCGAGCCACTGCCTGTTCACCCCGCTATCATCCAGAAGGCGAGGTCAGTACAGGTGCATCAAAGCTGGGACCGAGAGACTGAAAAACAGCTTCTATCTCAAGGCTATCAGACTGTTAAACAGCCACCACTAACATTGAGTGGCTGCTGCCAACACACTGACACTGACTCAACTCCAGCCACTTTAATAATGGGAATTGATGGGAAATGATGTAAATATATCACTAGCCACTTTAAACAATGCTACCTTATATAATGTTACTTACCCTACATTATTCATCTCATATGCATACGTATATACTGTACTCTATATCATCGACTGTATCCTTATGTAATACATGTATCACTAGCCACTTTAACTATGCCACTTTGTTTACATACTCATCTCATATGTATATACTGTACTCGATACCATCTACTGTATCTGCCTATGCTGCTCTGTACCATCACTCATTCATATATCCTTATGTACATATTCTTTATCCCCTCACACTGTGTACAAGACAGTAGTTTTGGAATTGTTAGTTAGATTACTTGTTGGTTATTACTGCATTGTCGGAACTAGAAGCACAAGCATTTCGCTACACTCGCATTAACATCTGCTAACCATGTGTATGTGACAAATAAAATTTGATTTGATTTGAAAATTGTAGACCTGCACAAGGCTGGGATGGGCTACAGGACAATAGGCAAGCAGCTTGGTGAGAAGGCAACAATTGTTGGCGCATTTATTAGAAAATGGAAGAAGTTCAAGATGACGGTCAATCACCCTTGGTCTGGGGCTCCCTGCAAGATCTCACCTCGTGGGGCATCAGTGAGGAAGGTGAGGGATCAGCCCATAACTACATGGCAGGACCTGGTCAATGACCTGAAGAGAGCTGGGACCACAGTCTCAACGAAAAAACACTACGCCGCCATGGATTAAAATCCTGCAGCGCACGCAAGGTCCCCCTGCTCAAGCCAGCGCATGTCCAGGCCCGTCTGAAGTTTTCCAATGACCATCTGGATGATCCAGAGCAGGAATGGGAGAAGGTCATGTGGTCTGATGAGACAAAAATAGAGCTTTTTGGTCTAAACTCCACTCGCCGTGTTTGGAGGAAGAAGAAGGATGAGTACAACCCCAAGAACACCATCCCAACCGTGAAGCATGGAGTTGGAAACATCATTCTTTGGGGATGCTTTTCTGCAAAGGGGACAGGACGACTGCACCGTATTGAGGGGAGGATGGATGGGGCCATGTATCGCGAGATCTTGGTCAACAACCTACTTCCCTCAGTAAGAGCATTGAAGATGGGTCGTGGCTGGGTCTTCCAGCATGACAACGACCCAAAACACACAGCCAGGGCAACTAAGGAGTGGCTCCGTAAGAAGCATCTCAAGGTCCTGGAGTGGCCTAGCCAGTCTCCAGACCTGAACCCAATAGAAAATCTTTGGAGGGAGCTGGACGGAAAAAAAAAAATAATGACTCTAGACCACCTTTGCTCCACACACAGAGACTCATACAAAGCTCTCCCTTGCCCTCCATTTGGCAAATCTGACCACAATCATATTCCTGATTTGTTAATTTTCAATATTTGGAATTATTTGGAAAGAATTCCTTACAGTAATCGTCATCAACAAGAATGGCGCCGGAGAGGATGGCTGGCATTTTACCAATTGTGCGTTTTTTTTGTTATTTGTAACTTATTTTGTACATAATGTTTCTGCCACCACTGACTGGGCATTTTTATTTTCTAAGAACAGTTTGAATTGAGGTGTGTTCCGCCTCATTCATTCACATAAAAGTAGTCATTTTTACTTTTGTGGACCAATTAATTTTGACATTTCTGCCCTAGACAAAATTCCCCAAACACTTCCCAATTGTTTGTGCAGTTCAAGTCTGCAGACATTTGTTCATCTGCATCGCAGTCAGTTGTTTTCGTTACCATTAATAACTTTGGAAATGTGTGTGTTTCTATCAAAGTAAGTGCCTTATTACTTTATATTAGTTTGTGCATGTCGTGTTCTGTCGTTTCTACTGTAGCATAATATTTTTGCGTATATTCCTTATAACCGTGGACACACGAGGTAACGTTACTCATTTCATAACCTTTATGGTGTTATTCTCAATGCTTAGGTTGCTAGCTACATTCTTCTATTAGCTCTGGAAAACAATGTTAATTGCATCAGAGAAGTATGTACGTCTCGTTTGTCATGCCACTTAACTGCCAGCTGTTGACATTTCTTATTTTGTATAACGGGTCATTTAGGATGGCAGTAGCATTGTTGATGAAATGCAGTCATCGGAGCAGAACTAGGAAGCCGTCTTGGGAAAAGAGGGTGGCAAAGAAGGGAGTTGCAAAGGAGGGAGTTGCAAACAGAGAACACTGTAGCACAGATCCTTAGGGAGTTCTTCTTTACTATCCCCATGAGAAGGACTTTCACCAGGAAGGTATATATTTCACTAATTGTGGTTGTCCCCCTCACTCCTGGCTCTCTCTTCTCCTGTAGCTCCAAGGCATAGCGATTGGTCTCTGCTATGTCTCCCACCAGCTCCTCTGTCAGAAACAACTTGAAGCGCTCTGCCTCAGATGGAAATGGCAATGGCAGTTTCACTCCAGACTGGGACTCATCAAAGCAAACAGTAGGGCCAGGAGGGGTGAAATGGCTGGCAGCCTTCCAGCTACCACAGAACTCCTGTACTTCATCCACTGTCAGTCTGCCTCCATCGCCACCTTCAAAGGGGGCTAGGACTTTGTCAGTGGACAAGGGGTCCTCCGATTCAGGGTTCTCAATGGCTGGGGGGCAGCTCCCTCACTGTCAGAATCTGATTCCTGACTGACTCATTGTCAGACATTTTTAAATCTCCAGAATTTCCTCATTTGTGAGTTGTCTCCTTTTGAAAGTTATTGCTAATGCTACAGCTTAGCTCACTAGCTACATACATAAACAACAACACTGAATGGTGCAGAGTGGGAGTGAGAGGTTACGTGATTGACTGCCTGCGAGCACCATTTGTATCAATAAATCACTATCAGAAAATGTTTTGTGGTAATTGATATACTTACTGTTCTATTCACGTTTTTCAATTTCCGGTGATAAATCATGAATTCCGATTCTTGCATAGATTGTAATGGGCACATAGTACAGTCGTGGCCAAAAGTTTTGAGAATGACACAAATATTAATTTCCACAAAGTCTGCTGCTTCAGTGTCTTTAGATATTATTGTCAGATGTTACTATGGAATACTGAAGTATAATTACAAGCATTTCCTAAGTGTCAAAGGCTTTTATTGACAATTACATGAAGTTGATGCAAAGAGTCAATATTTGCAGTGTTGACCCTTCTATTTCAAGACCTCTGCAATCCACCCTGGCATGCTGTCAATTAACTTCTGGGCCACATCCTGACCGATGGCAGCCCATTCTTGCATAATCAATGCTTGGAGTTTGTCAGAATTTGTGGGTTTTTGTTTGTCTACCCGCCTCTTGAGGATTGACCACAAGTTCTCAATGGGATTAAGGTCTAGGGAGTTTCCTGACCATGGACCCAAAATATCGATGTTTTGTTCCCCGAGCCACTTAGTTATTACTTTTGCCTTATGGCAAGGTGCTCCATCATGCTGGAAAATGCATTGTTCGTCACCAAACTGTTCCTAGATGGTTGGGAGAAGTTGCTCTCGGAGGATGTGTTGGTACCATTCTTTATTCATGGCTGTGTTCTTAGGCAAAATTCTGAGTGGGCCAACTCCCTTGGCTGAGAAGCAACCCCACACATGAATGGTCTCAGGATGCTTTACTGTTGGCATGACACATGACTGATGGTAGTGCTCACCTTGGTCTTCTCCGGACATGCTTTATTTCCGGATGTCCCAAACAATCGGAAAGGGGATTCATCAGAGAAAATAGTTTACCACAGTCCTCAGCATTCCAATCCCACGAGAGGAATGGATGGGTCATCTCAGGCAACAACAACATTTTGAACTGCTACAGACCTAGGTCTACACAGCACAGACCATTCACTGAATAAAGGAAAACTGAACAGTATGAGATGGGTTTGTCACATGATGGAATGTAGTTTAGACTGCAACTTAAACGGAATAAAGATACGTCTGTCAACACAACAACCCCCCACCTTATTTGTTCCAAAACACACAACCCTGCAATCACGCCTAGCTTCTTAGCAGTTATGGAAGAGGAGGAATAGGAGTTCTAACATGGTCCCTTTGAGATGTAGTAGCCCAGCCGTTTCAGCACCAGAGCGTGTATGGTTTGCTGAGCTGCAGCGACATGGGCATAATGTATGACATGGGTGTATGTTTGTGTAAGTGCATAAGTGTGTGTCAAATGAATGCCCTTGCACACATTAGAGTCTGTGTGTCTCTGTGTGCGTGCTCCATGCGTGCAGATGTGTGCGTGTGTTTGCCTACATATGTGTGTGCGTGCGTGAATGTGTGTGTGCATGTGCATGTGTGCTTAGGTGAGGGAGTGTGTGTAAAGTGCTTCTGCTTACATTGGGAGGAAATGGTATGCATACCTCGGCAGTTAGGCCTGGTGGCCAGGGCTAGTCTGGCCCTCAGCCAGCAGCAGGCGAAAGTAAGGAGGATTATATCCACCGTCTCTCAGAGCAACAACACTGCATCCCTCACAACACAGTATTTACCTTTTACTATTATTTTCTCTGAGGAAGAACTCTCCAAAAAATGACACAGAAGTGGGCAGTGCAGAAGTTCCCCTTCTGCAGAAATCTAGGATCAGCTCACCCTCTTCAAATCCTAACCATAAACATTAAGTAGGGGAAATGTGAAACTGACCTAAGATCAGTGTCTGTCTCATGGTAACACCATCCTACACCGGAGGCCATCCGGCAGACACACGATACCTCCCCAAGGAAGTCTTAAATAAGCACTTCCATACCCGAAGTTTGGGGAGAAAAAAGGAAGTACAGTATCTCCCACAGAGGGTATACAGCGGTTTTAGGTATTTGGCTAATGTTAAAAACAATAGGAAGAGACCATTTCTTATTAATTTTAACATCTGAAAAAAACAAATAATAAGCCCATAAAACAGAATGGAAATGACAGTATAATAAATGAATCCGTTTTTGGGGTCACAGTAGGCTACATCTGTGACCCCAAAAAGGCTACATCCCTCCTGACTAGAATATATTATTGTTCAACAACAATGCACTGACTGTTGGAATACAGGCTACATCAGGTCACAGCACTGGTTGAAGACTTACATGACACACAAGCCCAAATCTTCCTGAAGTGAGTGCACACATTCCCTCATCCTCAAGGAATTGCAAACATTGGATTGGTGTAAAAAATATATTTAAAAAACACGGTAATACAATGCTTTCCAATCTGTAAGGGTAAGTGAGCAAATGTGTTTCATAAAGAAGAGAGGAGAAATGGAATTGGGCTACAGTGTTTAAACAAATCCTATTCAAAAACTTTGAGGGAGCCACGATAGCCCACAGCCATGACAGGAGCATGACATCGCCCCTCTCTCTGCCTCTAAATTCAATTTCAATTTAAGGGCTTTATTGGCATGGGAAACATATGTTAACATTTCCAAAGCAAGTGAAGTATATAATGAACAAAAGTGAAAAAAATACAAATTAACAGTAAACATTACACTAACAAAAGTTCCAAAAGAATAAAGACATTTCAAATGTCATATTATGTGCAAATAGGGAAAGGGACAATGAATAAACATAAATATGGGTTGTATTTTCAATGGTGTTTGTTCTTCACTGGTTGCCCTTTTCTTGTGGCAACAGGTCACAAATCTTGATAATTAGCGGGCATCGGCCTAATTCTGTTCTGCATGCATTATTTGGTGTTTTACATTGTACACAGAGGATATTTTTTTGCAGAATTCTGTATGCAGATTCTCAATTTGGTGTTTGTCCCATTTTGTGAATTCTTGGTTGGTGAGCGGACCCCAGACCTCACAACCATAAAGGGCAATGGGTTCTATAACTGATTCAAGGATTTTTAGCCAGATCCTAATCGTTATGTCGAATTTTGTGTTCCTTTTGATGGCATAGAAGGCCCTTTGTGCAAGTTACATGTGGCGCAGATGTTTAGGCGGAGGTATGTATCGCTTGTGTGATCTAGGGCAACGGTGTCTAGATGGAATTTGTATTTGTGGTCCTGGCAACTGTCCCTTTTTTGGAACACCAGTATTTTTGTCTTACTGAGATTTCCTGTCAGGGCCCAGGTCTGACAGGTCTGTGCAGAAGATATAGGTGTTGCTGTTGGCCCTCCTTGGTTGGGGACAGAAGAACCAGATAATCAGCAAACAGTAGAGACATTTGACTTCAGATTCTAGGGTGAGGCCGGGTGCTGCAGACTGTTCTAGTGCCATCGCCAATTTGTTGAAATACAGTTGAAGTCGGAAGTTTACATACTCATTTTTTCACAATTCCTGACATTCATTCCTTGTAATTCCCCGTTTTAGGTCAGTTAGGATCACCACTTTAGTATAAGAATGTGAAATGTCAGAAAAATTGTAGAGAGAATTGAGTTCAGCTTTTATTTCTTTCATCACATTCCCAGTGGGTCAGAAGTTTACGTACACTCAATTAGTATTTGGTAGCATTGCCTTTAAATTGTTTAACTTGGGTCAAACATTTTGGGTAGCCTTCCACAAGCTTCCCACAATAAGTTGGGTGACTTTTGGCCCATTCCTCTTGACAGAGCTTGTGTAACTGAGTCACGTTTGTAGGCCTCCTTGGTCACACACTTTTTCAGTTCTGCCCACAAATGTTCTATTTGATTGAGGTCTGGGCTTTGTGATGGCCACTCCAGCACCTTGACATTGTTGTCCTTAAGCCATTTTGGAAGTATGCTTGGGGTCATTGTCCATTTGGAAGACCCATTTGCGACCAACCGTTAACTTCCTGACTGATGTATTGAGATATTGCTTCAAAATATCCACAATTTTCCTCCCTCACGATGCCATCTATTTTGTGAAGTGCACCAGTCCCTCCTGCAGCAAAGCACCCCCACAACATGATGCTGCCACCCCCGTGCTTCACGGTTGGGATGGTATCCTTCAGCTTGCAAGCCTCCCTCTTTTTCCTCCAAATATAACAATGGTGATTATGGCCAAACAGTTATATTTTTGTTCCATCAGACCAGAGGTAATTTCTCCAAAAAGTATGATCTTTGTCCCTATGTGCAGTTGCAAACCGTGGTCTGGCTTTTTATGTCGGTTTTGGAGCAGTGGCTTCTTCATTGCTGAGCAGCCTTTCAGATTAGGTCGATATAGGACTCGCTTTACTGTGGATATAGATACCTTTGTACCCGTTTCCTCCAGCGTGTTCACAAGGTCCTTTGCTGTTATTCTGGGATTGATTTGCACTTTTTGCACCAAAGTACGTTCATCTCTAGGAGACAGAACACATCTCCTTCCTGAGCGGTATGATGGCTGCATGGTCCCATGCTGTTTATACTTGTGTGCTATTGTTTGTACAGATGAACGTGGTACCTTCAGGCATTTGGAAATTGCTCCCAAGGATGAACCAGACTTATGGAGGTCTATAATTTGTTTTCTGAGGTCTTGGCAAATTTCTTTCAATTTTCCCATGATGTCAAGCAAAGAGGCACTGAGTTTGAAGGTATGCCTTGAAATGCATCCACAGGTATACCTCCAAATGGCTCAAATTATGCAATTAGCCTATCAGAAACGTCTAAAGCCATGACATCATTTTCTGGAATTTTCCAAGCTGTTTAAAAGGCACAGTCAACTTAGTGTATGTAAACTTCTGACCCAGTGGAATTGTGATTAGAGGTCGACCGATTATGATTTTTCAACGACGATATCGATTATTTGAGGACCAAAAAAAAGACGATACCGATTAAAATCGGCCCATTTTTATATATATATTTGTAATAATGACAATTACAAAAATACTGAATGAACATTTATTTTCACTTAATATAATCCATTTAGTCTCAAATAAATAATGAAACATGTTCAATTTGGTTTAAATAATGCAAAAAGAAACTGTCGGAGAAGTGCAATATTTGCCATGTGAAAAAGCTAACGTTTAAGTTCCTTGCTCAGAACATATGAAAGCTGGTGGTTCCTTTTAACATGAGTCTTCAATATTCCAAGGTAAGAAGTTTTAGATTGTAGTTATTATAGGAATTATAGGACTATTTCTCTCTATACCATTTGTATTTCATATACCTTTGATTATTGGATGTTCTTACAGGCACTATAGAATGCCAACCTAATCTCAGGAGTTGATAGTCATAAACAGTGCAATGTTTGAAGCACAGCGAAGAGCTGCTGGCAAATGCAGGAATGTGCTGTTTGAATGAATGCTTACGAGCCTGCTGCTTCCTACCACAGCTCAGTCAGACTGCTCTATCAAATCATAGACTTAATTATAATATAATAAACACAAAGAAATACGAGCCTTTAATATTGTCAAATCTGGAAACTATCATTTTGAAAACAAGACGTTTATTCTTTCAGTGAAATACGGATCCGTTCCGTATTTTATCTAACTGGTGGCATCCCTAAGTCTAAATATTGCTGTTACATTGCACAACTTTCAATGTTGTCATAATTATGTACAATTCTGGCAAATAAATTATGGTCTTTGTTAGGAAGAAATGGTTCACACAGTTCACAACGAGACAGGCAGCCCAAACTGCTGCATATACCTTGACACTGCTTGCACAGAACGCAAGAGAAGTGACACAATTTCCCTAGTTAAAATAAATTCATGTTAGCAGGCAATATTAAACTAAATATGCAGGTTTAAAAATATATACTGTATTGATTTTAAGAAAGGCATTGATGTTTATGATTAAGTACACATTGGTGCAACGACAGTGCTTTTTTTGCGAATGCGCTTGTTAAATCATCACCCGTTTGGCGAAGTAGGCGATGATAAATTAACAGGCACCACATTGATTATATGCAACGCAGGACAAGCTAGATAAACTAGTAATATCATCAACCATGTGTAGTTAACTGGTGATTATGTTAAGATTGATTGTTTTTTATAAGATAAGTTTAATGCTAGGTAGCAACTTACTACTAGCTACTACAAGGTGGCTCCTTGCTGCACTCGCGTAACAGGTAGTCAGCCTGCCACGCAGTCTCCTCGTGGAGTGCAATGTAATCGGACATAAACGTGTCCAAAAATGCAGATTGTTATGAAAACTTCATATCGGCCCTATTTAAAATCGGTGGACCTCTAATTGTGATACAGTGAATTATAAGTGAAATAATATGTCTGTAAACAATTGTTGAAAAAATTACTTGTGTCATGCACAAAGTAGACGTCCTAACCGACTTTTATTTATTTTTTTTTTTTTTTTACCTTTATTTAACCAGGCAAGTCAGTTAAGAACAAATTCTTATTTTCAATGACGGCCTGGGAACAGTGGGTTAACTGCCTGTTCAGGGGCAGAACGACAGATTTGTACCTTGTCAGCTCGGGGGTTTGAACTCGCAACCTTCCGGTTACTAGTCCAACGCTCTAACCACTAGGCTACCCTGCCGCACTAGGCTACCCTGCCGACTTGCCAAAACTATAGTTTGTTCACAAGAAATTTGTGGAGTGGTTGAAAAACGAGTTGTAATGACTCCAACCTAAGTGTATGTAAACTTCCGACTTCAACTGTATGTTGAAGAGGTGGGGCTTAAGCTGAATCCCTGTCTCACCCCACGGCCCTGTGGAAAGGAATGTGTGTGTTTGTTGCCAATTTTAACTGCACACTTGTTTGTGTACATGGATTTTATAATGTTGTATGTTTTCCCCCCAACACCACTTTCCATCAATTTGTATAGCAGACCCTCATGCCAAAAGGAGTCAAAAGCTTTTTTCAAATCAACAAAGCATGAGAAGACGTTGCCTTTGTTCAGGGTGTGCAGGGTGAATACATGATCTGTCGTAGGGTAATTTGGTAAAAAGCCAATTTGACATTTGCTCAGTACATCGTTTTCCCAAAGGAAATGTACGAGTCTACTGTTAATAATAATAATGCAGAGGATTTTCCCACGGTTGTTGTTGAAGCATAACCCACGGTAGTTATTGGGGTCAAATATGTCTCCACTTTTGTGGATTGGGGTTACTAGTCCTTGGTTCCAAATATTGTGGAAGATGCCAGAGCTAAGGATGATGTTTAAGAGTTTAAGTATTGCCAATTGGAATTTGTGGTCTGTATATTTTATAATTTCATTGAGGATATCATCAACACCACAGGCCTTTTTGGGTTGGAGAGTTTGTATTTTGTCCTGTATTTCATTCAATGTAATTGGAGAGTCCAGTGGGTTCTGGTAGTCTTTAATAGTTGATTCTAAGATTTGTATTTGATCATGTATATGTTGTTGCTGTTTGTTCTTTCTTATAGGGCCAGAAAGATTGAAGTGGTTTACCTATACATTCAGGTTTGGATAGATAACTCTTTGTGTTGTTTGGTCGCTCTCTCCCTCCCTCCCTCTCATGATAACAAGTGTCACCAACACATGTCATCACCACCAGTAAATGAGTCCATGTAGGAGGGGTTACCATGGCCACTTTGACCACTTAGTGGGAGTGCACACACGGACACAAGCATGAACAAAGATAACTTGACTCCACACACACACACACACACACACACACACACACACACACACACACACACACACACACACACACACACACACACACACACACACACACACACACACACACACACACACACACACACACACACACACACACACACACACACACACAGAGAGAAGCTGTTGGTAACAGTCTCCTAGGAGGAGATAAATTCAGAGAACGTCTCTGGGACATCAAAGACACAATTGTCATTTAGTGTACTCTGAGGAGACCTAAGCTTTATGGGTTATAAATACAGTACAAATCTCTAGACTGCAGCTAATGGTCACAACGTATGATAGACAGAGCCCCACTCGCATTAAACCACATCATGTAATGTAGCAACTAACTCCCAGTATGAGTGGAATGCTTGTTAGTCTCAATGCCTTACAGCCATGCTTAAACATCCTCATTAACTCCTCACGGGGCGACACTTACTTATACAATCCTTTGATTACTGCAGAGTTACATCATACTTTTCTCACCTCCTCTGTGATAATTAGACACTAACACAGCCGAATGCTAAAACCTAAAATAAATAGATGGAACATCCAACTAAATCCAGACTAAAAAGATGAACATACTGTATTTTATTAGACAGATTTTGTGGTGTACATGTAAGTGATAATGCCCTATAGGAAGCCGGTGTTGGGAGAATATTGGCATCGGTGTTGTTAGAACCAAGACCAAGTCGAGGACCGGCAAACCGTGCCAATACAACGGGTTACCAACATATTCAAATAATGATTGACATATTTCCAATAAAAAACGTTATTTTGATAAATGTATTCATACTAGTTCATCCTTCCACAAAATATAGTCCTGACACTAATCTATGGTTTCTACACAAGCCGGCTTGTTTGTTCTAAATGTTCCATAGCCATACTAGCTGGCAACGTTCTTATCCCTTGCTTGCTAGCTAACCAAATTAGTTACTTCAAACAGTGCAGCCAGAATAACAGCAGTAGCTGCATTTGCATAAACTGTTTTCTAGTGAAATTTATTTGGATGCCCCCATTACAATGAGATACAGAGGTGCGATTTCACCTAGCATAGAAAAATGTGCTCTCTCGTCAGGACACTTTTGTTCAGAGAAGCTAGCCAACAACAAAGGTAACACAAACCTTTGTATATTTGACTCACCACCTGGATCCGGTCCTATGTAGCAACATTTTAAATGTTTATTTTTTTATTTTTAACATTGGATAAAAGTAGAGCTACAAAATTGTATATCATACACAGCATTTTTGAGGAACAATGGGAAAGTAATTGCTTTGGGTGATACACTTGTAAACTCACCTTTGATTAAAAAGGGCCTTTGAATGTTTTGGTGACTACTGGAGAGCTCTCCTTTGTCTACACCCATTCAGCATTGTTCACACCCTCTTAAGCCAGCCCTACCCTTCTCTTTAAGGATTCTAACCTGAGTTGAAACTTGAGTGAGGTGCACATGTACAGTACATAAACAGATGCATGCACCATATATTTATGTGGTGGACACTTGATACAGTCACATGATATTGTTGTGGTATGTAACAAAGTCATGTTACGACCACAGATATCAATATTAATTTTATATATCAATATTTTGCTAAGTCTTGCTAAGTGGATGGGTCTCTACAGAAGGTGCAAACGGTACAGACAAATGGTTACTTGCATAGTAGCAATATCAAAAATAGTGTCAAAATAAAATACAGTATGTACAAGAACAAGATCAATAATGATATCAGTGATAGATGAGTTGGTTATATGCATACAATCAGCAGTAAAGTGGCTGAGCAGCAGGATAAAAATAATAATAATAGTAGCAGCAACGTATGGCGTGTGTTAGGAGAGAGTCATTTGAATAGAGGCACTTCAGATACTGCTGATGACTGGTTCGTCCAAACCATGCATGAACAAGGGAATCTATATTCGGAGAGCCTGTTTTGGTTCTGCCCTTGACTTTGCTGTAGGGTATATGATGTCCATAGCCTCTGTTGCAAAACTCCCTGATCTTCTCAAAAAGATAAGTTTGTCTAGCTGTGTCCACTTTGGTCTTTCTGAAGCACTGCTTGATGAGCCCGAAGCACCAGTCGGGGGCAAACATGGTGTGGCTTGTGATCAGGAAGTGAAGGTCCAGACTGGTGGAGCTTGTGCATACCAGGCACAATACCAGAGCACAAACTTGTTCTGGTTTTGGCCACTGCAGTTATCACAATTCAGGTCCCCACACGGTTCCCCAACTCTGTAGTTGGTGAACAAATGGTGCATGTAGTTGATACCTGCGCTGCTGCCTTTGCTTGCTTTGGCCAGCTCTCTTTTTGATGGGAGGCATTCGACCATTCTCCTTGTATGACTGGTGGAGAAGAGTAAGGCTGGTTCTACTGATGTTGAAAGACAAATATTTTAGCATTATTATACAATAGATGAGAAATGGCAATCTGAGATAACATCGCTACACACAAATCATACACGTAACGTTAGATAGCTAGCTAGCCATCTAACATCAGCTGGCTAGCTAACTGCAAGCATTAGATAGCAATACAAACCGATTGTCATAGATACCTAAAGGTAACCAAATAGGTTCAATGTTAGCTAGCAATGTGAAATGGCATTCTGAGAAAACATTACTAACGATACACACAATTCATACACATAAATGAATGTTAGCTAGCAAGCCAGCAATCTAATCTCAGCTAAAAGCAAGTTTTAACTTGGTGTTATGTTTAGACATGTCAAGTTAATGTTAGCTAGCTAAAAAATGAACTATAATCCCAATCCATAAAGTAACGTTACTAGCAATACAAACCAATTGCCATAGCTAAAGTTAACCAAATAACTTAGGTGCAATGTTAACGTTAGCTAGCAAGCCAGCCATCGAACTCCAGCTGTCTAGCTAACAGCAAGTCTTAACTTGCAATGAAAACAACTTTATGACAAAATTAGAAACGTATAATATCTGAAACTGTAGCTAGATTCTTACCCGTATACATGGATGAAAGCTTCACGGCAGACTGAAACCCCTTTCATTAAATAAGACGTCCTGTGTCATTTCCATTTGGTTTGCAGTTTGTTTGGCCTGTTGTGTTCCACTGATTTCAAAACTTGGTCAACTTCTTCCGTGACAACACTGTTGATCGCCGTTTCTTCCCCATCACCGTCATCAGAAGACTCTACAATGTATTCTTCAATGAAAATGTTTTATCTAAAATCAGGGATTTCCTCATCATCTGATTCATTTTCAGTCAGAGAGAGTCAAGTACGATCGTCCTCCAGAAAGTAGCCCATCACAACTTTTTCCCACTGACCTTTGTCGATAGCACTTGATAAATTCAGGGCAGCAGTAGGAACATATTTGCAGTTCTTACGTTATATCTTTAGAAAAAAATGCAGTAGAAAGGATTATCTACGCATAACGAGCAGCTCATTTTATAGACACAAGATGCTACCCGCAGAACAATCTGAAACTCATCTCTCAGCATGTCCAGCCACTCATTATCTCGGCCAATTATGGCTAGCGGGAACGTTCCCGCTATTTCTTTGGCTAAACCAACTAAGCTCTTAATTTAACAACTTTATTCGTATTTACAGATAGCATAAAAGTTTGTTATTAAGGCATATGAAAGTTCAAATGTTCGAGAAGGCATTTCTGCCAAAAACGCATTTTGATTTAAAAAAATGATGTTCAAAACAGCTCTCCTGTGAATTCGTGACTTGCGACATACGCCTAGTTTCCTGAATCATTCCACATATATCTAAGAAAACGATGCCAGCTGATTCATGATTTTGATTGACTGAGAAATGCTGCCTACCTGCCAGTCTCGCCCTGACAGAAATGTGAAATAATGTCTAGATACTTTTAGGCATTTTAACATCATAGATTTAACCGGTGGTAACATGTGGAATAGACACTGGCTGGAATGCTGTTTTAACCAATCAGCATTCAGGATTAAACCCACCCGTTGTATAAAAAGACACACAGGCTACAGTCACAGCCTGACACACTCACATTGCACATCAGCTTTGTAGGCCAAAAATGTTCCATGGGTGATAACGACCCCTGACCTGAGACTTAAAGGTTGTGAGTTCAGTTGTACTTCCTGTTATGGGGATAGAAATAACCCAACAGCCAGAGATATATCTCCCTTCATGAGCCTCAATATGTTCCTATTCTCACAGAATCACATCTGAGCAGGAAACATAGACAAGATGACACACACACACACACACGCACCAGTGTCAAAGAGAGCAGCACTTTTTGAAGTCTATGTGGACAGGGAGGGATACTGGCACTATCACCAGAGAAACGTAGTGTAATACAAGAAGAAACATCTCCAGTGGAAAACACTGTGTAAACAGGCTGGATTTACTGGGGTGACGTGGTGCTGCGTAAGCTGCAATAGTAGAATGAGAGGGGAGTATACCATTCTCTTACCTCTGAACTTTTTTGGGGGGTTGTTAAGGTCCCCTGTGTCGGGCTGTACCACACAGCGGTCATCTACCAGCCTGTGGAGAGAAGACACAATGACGGATGTCAATCATGGACGGATGTCAATCATGGACAAGTCAGAAACACAGATAGTCCACATACACCCTTAACATGCCAATGAACACAAACCGTTTCAATATACTAGAAACGTTCATGCACACATTCAAATTTGCACTCACACAGCTCTCTTTATTTTTAATATATAACCCCCTGGCTCTAAACAAATGTGTCTCGTTTCAGGAAACTAGGTGTATGTCGCACCTCACTACTTCACAGGAGAGGCATTTGAACGTAAACATATATTTTTTTTATCAAAATGTGTTTTTTGGCAGAAATGTCTTCTGGAAAATGTGAATTTTCATGCCTTAATAACAAACTTGTAAATACGAATAAAATAGTAAAATTACGAGCCTAGTTGGTTCAGCCACGGAAAAAGACAGGAACTTTCCCGCTAGCCATGATTGACTGAGATAATGTATGGGCTGGACATGCCGAAAGTTGAGTTTGGATTGGTCTGCCATGTAGCACACTTGTCTATAACTTCTCAGTATGTGTAGGTAATCCTTTCTAACACAGCTTTTTTGAAAGATATCACGAAGAACTGCAAAAGCGTCGCTAATGCACTCCACTTTATGGAGGACTGAGTTTTGAAATCAGTGGAATGTCCAGTGGAAACAGAGTATGATAGCTAAGGAGAAAATTCTGGTTTTTGATTGCAAATATGCAGAGGGAGTCAAAGAGAACACACAAAAACCAGTTGTATGAAACACGTGTCTCCGGATTACATCTTTAAACTAAGGGCAACCATGTTATCCGTGACAGAGCAGCGTTCATCCATGCACACAGGTAAGAGTATAGCTAGCTAAATTTTCAGATATTATACGTTTCTAATTTGGTCAGAAAGTTGTTTTCATTGCAAGTTAAAGAGTACTGTTAGCTAGCTAACGTTAGCTAGCTGGCTTGCTAGCTAACGTTACGTGTACGATCAGTGTAGTAATATTATTCGTATCTCAGAGGCATTTGCATTGCTAGTTATAGCCTAATGGTAGCTAGCTAGCTAACATTGAACCTTGTTGGTTCGTTTTGGCTACCTGCAGATTCATGTAGGGTAGTAACATGAGTTGGGATTATGGTTCATTGTTTAGCTATCTACATGTCTAAACAAAAGACTACACTATGCAAGTAACCATTTTACTGTCCGTTTACACCTTCTGTATCCTGTGCATGTGACAAATAAACGTATATATTTTATTTATTTGACATAGTGTGTGTTTACCAGAGACGGTAATGTGAAGAAAAACATGACCTGCACTCGTCAAGTTAGGATATAACGTTAGGACAACAAGACAGTGTCCATGTTCTAAAATTCTCTGGTAGAATGCCCTGCTTTTATTTCGTCCCACTCACAAGCTATTTTCTATAATTAGCTCACCATTAACTTACAAATAATGATCCTGTTGTGAGTTTATTTTCCTATAATACGAATACAAGTCAAGACGTTGTCAGTTATAATATGGTCATTAATTGAACTGGAATGCAGGTAACAAGCAAGAAACGAACCAAAACATTGTTTAGAAAGTTGCTTTTAGTTGCCTGGTTTGCTAGACTGATATATACTAAATTCATTTTTAAAACGGATGGGTTTAGTGGTGTTAAAATACACCAGTTACAGTGGTCCATCCTATAAAAGTTGCAGAGTAATGCGGCACAGCATGCATGGTGCCGCATAATTCTATGACAGGTTATTTAAGTGCCAACCACTTACCATCAATGCTAGTTAGTGCTAGTTTGACCACCAGAAGGCATCTTTGAGAAGCATTTGATAGCCTTCAATAGTGGCTGTACTAGAGCATTTAAAAACGTTTTGTAAGAACATAGTATATGGGACTGATTAAAACATTTTGCTTAATATTATGGTGTTTCTATTCCAACAAAAAACCCTCTGGGTTTCCGTTAGGATGGAACGGAAAATGTGGCGCTGCACAATGTGATGGTCGGGAGTAGGCTACAGTACTGGGCTATTTTGCTAAAGAATCCCCATGTCATGCGGGCACGCGGGAGACCGGGGACCAATTCTCCAATGGGGAGGAAGGAGTAGGCGGTCCTTGTAAAACAAAAATTTGTTCTTAACTGACTTTTCTAGTTAAATAAAGGTTGCACTAAGAGCATAACATTTCTACACCCGAATTGTAGTGTAACCAATAGCCAAACGGAGATTCAGTCAAAATAAAAATCTCATTGATTTATCAAGACCAGTCCCCATGCTTGTCTCAGAGCAGCATGAAACAGTGCTAAAATAGTTGTAGGCTATTGCTTCAAAACCTATTGCTTCTAACTTTAATATGCTCTTTAAATAAATAAGACCTACACCACTTTTAACAGCACATTACTCAACACCAGTGAGACTCATGTTGCCTACGGTAGGCCAAAACAAAATTGAAAAATATGACGTGACTCTCAGCCAATAATTACATTTGGAGGAAATTTCTGTAATTCAGTGATATTTATTCCCAGAGTAATTCATTATGGATCCATAACTAAATAAACATTGGCATTTTGAAATAATATTTGTATCATTATTTTATTAATGAAAGCATAAAGATGCCATTATTAGCTACATTGTTGTAGACTGGCACTAAGAACATTTCTCTAGTCAGCGCCATTATTAGCACAATGCCCCTTAAAGTGTTGCCCTGTGCTACCCAGTGTGGCGGGGGTCCACCCCCCTTCCCTATGAGATAGGTCTGTCTTCTGTGCGTGTCTCTGCGGCCCATTCCGTTCCCCCTGCCCTTGTGCGCTTTCAGAGGGAGGGAGGGAGGGAGGGAGGCAGGCAGGCAGGCAGGCAGGCAGGCAGGCAGGCAGGCAGGCAGGCAGGCAGGCAGGCAGGCAGGCAGGCGTTTACAAACAGTTAGGTTGGAGTCATTAAAACGAATTTTTCAACCACTTCACACATTTCATGTTAAAAAACTATAGTTTTGGCAAGTCGGTTAGGACATCTACTTTGTGCATGACAAGTAATTTTTCCAACAATTGTTTACAGACAGATTATTTCAGGGTATCACAATTCCAGTGAGTCAGAAGTTTACATACACTAAGTTGACTGTACCTTTAAACAGCTTGGAAAATTCCAGAAAATTATGTCATGGCTTTAGAAGAACATCACTTGAGTCAATTGGAGATGTACCTGTGGATGTATTTCAAGGCCTACCTTCAAACTCAGTACCTCTTTGATTGACATCATGGGAAAATCAAAACAAATCAGCCAAGAAAAAAAAGATTGTAGACGTCCACAAATCTGGTTCATCCTTGGGAGCAATTTCCAAACGCCTGAAGTTAACACTTTCATCTGTACAAACAATAGTACGCAAGTATAAACACCATGGGACCACGCAGCAGTCATACCACTCAGGAAGGAGATGCGTTCTGTCTCCTAGAGATGAACATACTTTGGTGAGAAAAATTCAAATCAATCCCAGAGCAAAAGCAAAGGACCTTGTGAACATGCTGGAGGAAACAGGTACAAAAGTATCTATATCCACAGTAAAACGAGCCCTATATTGACATAACCTGAAAGGCTGCTCAGCAAGGCAGAAGTCACTGCTCTAAAACCACCATAAAAAAGCCAGACTACAGTTTGCAACTGCACATGGGGACAAAGATCGTACATTTTGGAGAAATGTCCTCTGGTCTGATGAGCACGGGGGTGGCAGCATCATGTTGTGGGGGTGCTTTGCTGCAGGAGGGACTGGTGCACTTCACAAAATAGATGGCTTCATGAGGCTGGAAAATTATGTGGATATATAGAAGCAACATCTCAAGACATCAGTCAGGGAGTTAAAGCTTGGTCGCAAATGGGTCTTCCAAATGGACAATGACCCCAAGCATACTTCCAAAGTTGTGGAAAAATGGCTTAAGGACAACAAAGTCAAGGTATTAGAGTGTCCATCACAAAGCCCTGACCTCAACCCAATAGAAAATTTGTGGGCAGAACTGAAAAAGCGTGTGAGCAAGGAGGCCAAAACACCTGACTCAGTTACACCAGCTCTGTCAGGAGGAATGGGCCAAAATTCACCCAACTTATTGTGGGAACTTGTGGAGGGCTACCCGAAACATTTGACTCAACTTAAACAATTTAAAAGTTAATGCTACCAAATACTAATTGAGTGTATGTAAACTTCTGACCCACTGGGAATGTAATGAAATAAATAAAAGCTGAAATAAATCAATCATTCTCTCTACTATTATTCTGACATTTTACATTCTTAAAATAAAGTGGTGATTCGAACTGACCTAAGACAGGGAATGTTTACAAGGATTAAATGTCAGGAATTGTGAAAAACTGAGTTTAAATGTATATGTAAACTTCCGACTTCAACAGTATATATATATATATATATTTATATATTGTCCTGCTAATAACAGGGTTAAAAATATATCTGTGAGAATATCCAAGAGACTTATATAACTCTAAATTAATAATACACATTTTGAAAATTGCGTTGTTTAAAAAATAGCAATATTTTGGAGATTATTTTGTTTTCAAATAACGTAAAATGAGCAAGAAGGTCATTCTTGAACATGGGTAATACATTGTTACTAATTTGTAAATAAAGCCAGTTTGTCATTTAGAATTACTTATTTCTGTTTTCAGAGGGAGAGAAACCAAAAACCTACAGTTATCTCATTGGTCTCTCAGTCAAGGCCAGCACGGGTATTGAACCAGCATCTGTAGCATCACAGCTTGCACCGCTATGCAATGTCTTAGACCGTTGCGCCATTCAGGCGCTGCGACACAGCCCAGGATCAAACCCAGATCTGTAGGGATGCCTCTAGCACTGTGATGACCAATGCACCACTCGGGAGGCCCTTAGTCACTCTGTTCAGCACATGGCCTCACATGTGAATGCTTAAAGGATGGGTGGGGCTAAGGCTTAAGAGGGTGTGAACGATGCTGAATGGGTGTAGACAAAGAAGAGCTAGCTCTCGAGTAGGTGTCATTCAAGGGCCATTTTCTCAAAAGTGGGGTTACAAGTTTATCAACTTCAAAGCAGAATTACTTTCCCATTGTTCCTAAACTGAAGTGTATGGTATACCATTTTCTAGCGGTGAGTTTTTACTTTTATCCAATGTACAAAATACCATTTCAAATTTTGCTACATAAGATCGAATCGAGCCGGTGTATACATTTTTCCACATGGGTTATTCATATACAGTATTTGTAGGAAACCTGCAACTTTGCACATCGAGGTCTTGTATTTTAACACAACAAGAAATTCCAGGTTAAGGGCTGGCAAGTAAGCATTTCACGGTAAGGTCTACACTTGTATTCGGCGCATGTGACAAATACATTTTGATTTGATCTAAGCACATTGTCAGCACGAGATCCTGCAATAAAGCACCAATGGACCCATAAAAAGTACACTGTGTTTTCAAAACGTTCAACTACAGAGCACTGTTTATCCTGACTCCCTTAGTCACTATTGTTAAACCAATCACATACTTGTGATTTCACTGTGATGTTTCTTGATTCGCCGGTGCTCTTCCACAGTCCACACAATGATGAAGAAATGAGAGTTAGGATTAGTTGGCTGCTGCCAGTGGGTGGACAAGCTAGCATTCCTGTCGGTGACAAATTTAGCTTTTTACTGGCTCGGAATAAAGATTGCCTGGACTCCAGCCAGATCCCACATCCATCCTAGTCGTGTTCCTGTGGACTCGTGGAGTGTCCACACACATGATCAGTCGTACTACACATGGACCTGTCTGTCTGCACCAGGGATACACCTCTCTGAACATGACAACACACTGAGGCTCCTGTCTACCGTGTCAACCTCCGCAGAGCATTATACAGCATAGCTATACTGAGCATCTGAATGACGTTTGCTTAATGTGCAGCCTGGGTTTGTTAGATCAATGTGAGCAAGATTTATCACATACAGACACTGACATGTTTATCTTGTGGAGAACTGATAAAAATGTGATTGTCTGACCCTCGTTACTGTCTAATTCCAGTTACTGTACATTAATCCTACTTTAACAGCTGCTCGTCAGGACAAGAGAACAGGCATCCTAAAAGACAAGAGGATTCTCAGACTAAAGCCCTGGAATCATACTGCGTTGTTCAAAATCTATCCTTTGATTTGTCCCCTCAGGCTTTCTACTCTGGTTTGTGAGAGTTGGAGAAGGCCATCTGTTGGGTCCACACTTCTAATGGTGTGTTGTATGTATGCATCTTGGTTTTTTAGTGTGATTACTGCAGTGTGTGTGTGCGTGAGTGCACCAGATGGTTCTTGGAGAGGGCAAGTGATGTCAACCGTGTGCATTTGTCATAATGACATGGTATCAGAGCATGACCTGTGTGTTTAGGGTTCATTTCAGGAGTTATTGTATAATAGTAACCTGTAAGAAAAGAGGGTCTATGACAATACCCTCACCTCTCTCCCTACAATCCTATCCCAGAAGGATTGGGGGGTAAGAGGTTAAAGAGCACACTGATGGTGAATTTGAAAAGGAATTTCTCCATAAGCTGTAGCATTAGGTTCCAGCTCTGTAGATGTGTAGGTCATGTTAAACCCTGAAGCTCCTATTCTTTGACGTTTGAAGTTGTATTATATGTTGTGTGTATGTGTGAGATTGTGTTTGCTTTTACTATCCTTGTGACATTGGTGGAAAAAGTACCCAATTGTCATACTTGAATAAAAGATAGCTTATTAGAAAATGACTCAAGTAAAAGTCACCCAGTAAAATACTACTTGAGTAAAGGTCTAAAAGTATTTGTTTTGAAATATACTAAAGTATCAAAAGGAAATGTAATTGCAAAAATATACTTAAGTATAAAAAGTGAAAATAATAAAAAATTCCTTATATTAGGCAAACCAGATGGCACAATTTTCTTGTTTTTTAAATTACGGATAGTCAGGGGCACACGCCAGCACTCAGATATCATTTACAAATTAAGCATGTGTTTAGTGAGTCCGTCGGATCAGCGGCAGTAGGGATGACCAGGGATGTTCTCTCGATGAAGACCATTTTACTGTCCTGTTATTAAGCATTCAAAATGCAGTGAGTACTTTTGCGTGACAGGAAAAATGTATGGAGTAAAAAGTACATTCAACAAAAATATAAAAGCAACATGTACGGTGTTGGTCCCATGTTTAATGAACTGAAATACAATACCACAAAAAGCATTTCTCATTTGCCAAGATAATCCATCAACCTGACAGGTGTGGCATATCAAGAAGCTGATTAATCATCATTGCCATTACACAGGTGCACCTTGTGCTGGGGACAATAAAAGGCCACTAAAATGTGCAGTTTTGTCACAACACAATGCCACAGATGTCTGAAGCTGAGGGTGCATGCAATTGGCATGCTGACTGCATCAATGTCCACCAGAGCTTTTGCAGAGAATATAATATTAATTTCTCCATCATAAGCTGCCTCCAATGTCGTTTAGAGAATTTGGCAGTACGTCCAACCGGCCTCACAACAGCAGACCATGTGTATGGCATCATGTGGACGAACGATTTGCTGATGTCAACGTTCTGAACAGAGTGCCCTATGGTGGCGATGGGGTTATGGTATGGGCAGGCATAAGCTACGGACAATGAACACAATTTAATTTATAAATGGCAATTTGAATGCACAGAGATACTGTGAAGAGATCCTGGAGGCCCATTGTCGTACCATTCATCCGCGGCCATCACCTCATGTTTCGGCTTGATAATGCGTGGCCATGTCTCAACGATCTGTAACAATTTCTAGAAGCTCAAAATTTCCTAGTTCTTCCATGGTCTGCATACTCAACAGACATGTCACCCATTGAGCATGTTTGGGATGCTCTGGATCTACATGTTCGACAGTATGTTCCAGTTCCCTCCAATATCCAGCAACTTCGCGCAGCCATTGAAGAGGAGTGGGACAATATTCCACAGGCCAAAATCAATAGCCTGATCAACTCTATGCGAAGGAGCTGTGCCACACTGCACAAGGGAAAATTATATTTTAGGCTTAGGTTTAAGGTTAGGGTTACAATTCACATTAGGGTTAGGTTTAAGGTTAATTTTAGGAATTTTGAATGGGAATCAATTGTTTGGTCCCCACAAGGATAGTAAAACAACTCAGTGGAGGCAGTGAGGTCTTTTTCTGCTGTGACTCAGTCTGATCCATTTTTCATGAGCAGCGGGGGGGTTCCAGGGATACTGAGCCTCTAGAAGTCAGGTGGGATTGATTTTATGGAGAAGTTGTGTGTGTGTGTGTTGATCATAATCATAACGTTTAAGTGATAATACATTTAATATATACAAGAGGGGAAAAAAAGTAGTGTCTCTACCTCCAACCCCATCCCCCCAACCAGCCAAGAGGTCTCCATCCAATCCAATTGTTTGTATGTGTTGTACAAATAACAATTTATACTGCCCGTGTTGGGCTTTAGCTGAGATGATTATTTACAGAGTCAAGCATATTTTTCCAAGTTTCAATTGCTCCTTGACTAGAACCATTCATTCTCGCGGTCGATAATCACTGGTATTATGGTCCAATGTACTTTTTCTCTCTCTCGTCCACATGCACAAGCATGCTGGTGCCCGTACACACACAAACATCTTACCATTGTGTTCATTGCTTCCCACTTACTTCCAATTCCTCCCAGTCTCCCAGTAAATTATACATACTATCATGGTCATGGAGCCATCCAGGACCAGACATCCACTTCCACTTCAAAGGGCTTAGTTCTCCCAGCCCTGTTCTTTGGGAAAATGTGGGAACGTCATTATCAACTCTTCCAAACCACGCTCTATCAGTGGCCCACAGACGGCCGAAGGCAGAGGGGCCCCTGTGCAGCAAAGTAGAGACCCCTCCACCTGACACACACAGCCCTTCGTGCCAGTACCTCCCAGCCACAATAAACTTCCCCAAGAGGTTAACTGACACACAGGCCACACCATCTCTTCTGTGATTAATCTCCACAGCATTCCTCTATCAAACACACTCATCTTAATATGGGGACTCACACACACCACATCCACCACAGACAAAAGTCATTTATATATGCACTGCAGAGCTTTGATGGCATTACCTTTATGACCTTTTCAAGTGTAGATGAAGCTATGAATTCACCCTTAAAGGGATAGTAACCCTCCCAAATTAAAGTCTGTCAGACATTTTCAGACCTCCTCAAAACTGGCCTAATGCCCAGATAAGTTCAAGTCCCATGGGATCTGCTGAATAGATCCAGCTGACTGCTTTTGAACGGCATTCGTGGTCAGGAAGAAAAGTGGTCAGACAAAGCAGATGCTAAGCTACAGGACTGTTTTGCTAGCACAGACTGGAATATGTTCTGGGATTCCTCTGATGGCATTGAGGAGTACACCACCTCAGTCATTGGCTTCATCAATAAGTGCATTGATGACGTCGTCCCCACAGCGACCGTACGTACATACCCCAACAAGAAGCCATGGATTACAGGCAGCATCCGCACTGAGCTAAAGGCTAGAGCTGCCGCTTTCAAGGAGCGGGACTTTAACCCGGAAGCTTATAAGAAATCCCGCTATGCCCTCCGATGAACCGTCAAACAGGCAAAGCGTCAATACAGGGCTAAGATTGAATCGTACTACACCGGCACTGACGCTCATCGGATGTGGCAGGGCTTGCAAACCATTACAGACTACAAAGGGAAGAGCTGCCCAGTGACACGAGCTAAACAACTGTGCTCGCTTCAAGGGAAATAACACTGAAACATGCATGACAGCACCAGCTGTTCCGGATGACTGTGTGTTCACGCTCTCCACAGCCGATGTGAGTAAGACATTTAAACAGGTAAACATTCACAAGGCCGCAGGGCCAGACGTTTTACCAGCATGCGCTGACCAACTGGCAAGTGTCTTCACTGACATTTTAGACCTTTCTGAGTCTAATACCAACATGTTTTAAGCAGACCACCATAGCCCGTGCCCAAGAACACTAAGGTAACCTGCCTAAATGACTACCGACCCGTAGCACTCACGTCTGTAGCCATGAAGGGCTTTGAAAGGCATGTCATGGCTCACATCAACACCATCATCCCAGAAACCCACTCCAATTTGTATACCGCCCCAACAGATCCACAGATGATGCAATCTCTATTGCACACCACACTGCCCTTTCCCACCTGGACTAAAGGAACACCTATGTGAGAATGCTATTCATTGACTACAGTTCAGCGTTCAACACCATAGTGCCCTCAAAGCTCATCAATAAGCTAAGGACCTTGGGACTTAACACCTCCCTCTGCAACTGGATCCTGGACTTCCTGACGGGCCACCCACAGGTGGTAAGTGCAGGTAACAACACATCTGCCACGCTGATCCTCAACACAGGGGCCCCTCAGGGGTGCGTGCTCAGTCCCCTCCTGTACTCCCTGTTCACGCATGACTGCACGGCCAGGCACAACTCCAACACCATCATCAAATTTGCAGATGACACAACAGTGATAGGCCTGATCACCGACAACGACGAGACAGCCTATAGGGAGAAGGTCAGAGACCTGGCAGTGTGGTGCCAGGACAGCAACCTCTCCCTCAACAAGACAAAGGAGATGATTGTGGACTACAGAAAAAAAGAGGACTGAGCATGTCCCCATTCTCATCAGTGGAGCAGATTGAGAGCTTCAAGTTCCTTGGTGTCCATATCACCAACAAACTAACATGGTCCAAGCACACCAAGACAGTCGTGAAGAGGGCACAACACAACCTATTCCCCCTCAGGCGACTAAAAAGATTAGGCATGGGTCCTCAGATCCTCAAAAGGTTCTACAGCTGCACCATCGAGAGCATCCTGACTGGTTGCATCACGGCCTGGTATGGCAACTGGTGAGTCTACGACCACAAGGCACTACAGAGGGTAGTGCGTACAGCCCAGTACATCATTGGGGCCAAGCTTCCTGCCATCCAGGACCTCTATACCAGGCGGTGTCAGAGGAAGGCCCTAAAAATTGTCAAAGACTCCAGCCACCCGAGTCATAGACTGTTCTCACTGCTATCGCACGGCAAGCGGTACCGGAGCACCAAGTCTAGGTCCAAGAGGCTTCTAAACAGCTTCTACCCCCAAGCCATAAGACTCCTGAATGTCTAGACATTTACTAGACATTTACACCACTGCTGCTCTAAGTTGTCATCTATGCATAGTTATTAAGGTAACTACCTACATGTACATACTACCTCAACTAACCGGTGCCCCTGCACATTCACTCTGTATCGGTACCTCCCTGTATATAGTCTCGCTATTGTTATTTTACTGCTGCTGCTTTTTAATCTCTTATTCTTATCCATTTTTTTTATTTTTTATCTGCATTGTTGGTTAGGGGCTTGTAAGTAAGCATTTCACTGTAAGGTCTACCTACACCTGTTGTATTCGGCTCATGTGACAATACAATGTTATTTGATCACTCAGGGCCGTGCACAGACCTTTAGAGGGACAGGTGCTCAAAGTGAAAAATTGTGTTGACTTAGATATGAATGTAAGTAAATTATCTAATGTTCCTGTAGCCACATTTCAGTGATTCCTCCATCCCAAATGAATGGGAAAGAAATAGGCACCATCTAAAATGACTACAATAGATGGTATTCATGTTTGCCAATCAGTGATAATAGCTAAAGGATAAAAGGGATAGGTGAAATGAACTCACCCCAGAGTGCTGATAAAGCCGTTGGTGGAGCCCTCTGCATACAGGGAGCAGATGTCCCCGATGTGTAGGAAACTGGACATCTTATCCGACATGTCTCACACACACAGGGCCACACCTGGAGGAGAGAAGAGGCAAGGAGAAGTACTGCTACAAATAGAAATCACAACACACTTTTTTTTTTTTTTAAATGGAGAGAAAAAAAAACATTTCTGAACTGGGCAGGTCACACGGTCAGGAATAACCCAGGACCCAAAGACTGATATTTGTGAGTCTTAATTTCCCCAGCTAACAATTTTAGGCAGAGAACGTTTTTGTAATGTTAACCCGTAATGTTCCTCTAATGTTTGAGTGTCCAGTTTTCCATTAGTTAGCGGAACATTCTATATATGTTAGTAAAAACCTTCAGGGAACCTTTTTAGCATGTTTTGGCATTAGAGTAAGGAAAACATTCCCTTAATGTCAAACACAACAGACCCAGAAAGTGGTTGCCATGTTCTCAGAATGTACAATTTGAATGTTCTAGACACCTTTCATGGTACTTTGAATAACTTTCACGTGTCCAGTTCTGTGGGTTAGGAGAGAAGTCCATCAACATACACAGAACATGGTTGCCATGTTCTCAGAATATAAGATATTGTTCATGACACGTTTCATGAGAACAATGCAAGAACATTCGTGTCCAATTTTCTGTGGGTTATAAGAATATTGGTTTCATGGTTACCATGTTCTCAGAACATAAAATATAAAAAAATAGTCTAGACACATTTCAAGAACATTTCTGCACAGCAAATTCTCCAGTGTTAAATCAACACTAGCTAGGTTTTCATCCAATTGAAAACAGATTTATGTAAATATTCTAAAATCCGCATAAAAATAATATGCACATTTTCCCATCAAACTGACTTGTTGCAGATAAAGGCTGTGCGTAATGACGTAGTGCACATAAGAATAACTTTTGCGGTTAAATTCCCATGTACCGTATAAAAATATACAAGTTAAATGGGTTTCTATTGCATTTTCACTCTACTGATGGTTGTCTCGCAAAAAAAGTGTGTTATATAGCAAGTGTGCACATTCTGGTATTGGCACGTGCACTCCAGCCTAGAGCTCACATATAGCCTACATGATGAGATTATTATTATAGACAAACGATTAAGAATATTTTTATTTGTCAAACAGCAGCCAAGCACAGATTATCATGTCGCCAAAATAAAACCCTGTATTGGAAAGGAGCAACAAACTCCTAACCTTGCACTTTCACCACCCTGTGAAGTTCATCAGAACTAATTTCCTCTGTAGCCTAATAAACAGTATGATTTCCCGACCAGTCATAGTTGAAGGACCACATGTCATCGCGTGACTCCAAGTTTATTATTTCGATATGATGGTTACTACAGTGCCTTGCGAAAGTATTCGGCCCCCTTGAACTTTGCGACCTTTTGCCACATTTCAGGCTTCAAACATAAAGATATAAAACTGTATTTTTTTGTGAAGAATCAACAACAAGTGGGACACAATCATGAAGTGGAACGACATTTATTGGATATTTCAAACTTTTTTAACAAATCAAAAACTGAAAAATTGGGCGTGCAAAATTATTCAGCCCCCTTAAGTTAATACTTTGTAGCGCCACCTTTTGCTGCGATTATAGCTGTAAGTCGCTTGGGGTATGTCTCTATCAGTTTTGCACATCGAGAGACTGACATTTTTCCCATTCCTCCTTGCAAAACAGCTCGAGCTCAGTGAGGTTGGATGGAGAGCATTTGTGAACAGCAGTTTTCAGTTCTTTCCACAGATTCTCGATTGGATTCAGGTCTGGACTTTGACTTGGCCATTCTAACACCTGGATATGTTTATTTTTGAACCATTCCATTGTAGATTTTGCTTTATGTTTTGGATCATTGTCTTGTAGGAAGACAAATCTCCGTCCCAGTCTCAGGTCTTTTGCAGACTCCATCAGGTTTTCTTCCATAATGGTCCTGTATTTGGCTCCATCCATCTTCCCATCAATTTTAACCATCTTCCCTGTCCCTGCTGAAGAAAAGCAGGCCCAAACCATGATGCTGCCACCACCATGTTTGACAGTGGTGATGGTGTGTTCAGCTGTGTTGCTTTTACGCCAAACATAACGTTTTGCATTGTTGCCAAAAAGTTCAATTTTGGTTTCATCTGACCAGAGCACCTTCTTCCACATGTTTGGTGTGTCTCCCAGGTGGCTTGTGGCAAACTTTAAACGACACTTTTTATGGATATCTTTAAGAAATGGCTTTCTTCTTGCCACTCTTCCATAAAGGCCAGATTTGTGCAATATACGACTGATTGTTGTCCTATGGACAGAGTCTCCCACCTCAGCTGTAGATCTCTGCAGTTCATCCAGAGTGATCATGGGCCTCTTGGCTGCATCTCTGATCAGTCTTCTCCTTGTATGAGCTGAAAGTTTAGAGGGACGGCCAGGTCTTGGTAGATTTGCAGTGGTCTGATACTCCTTCCATTTCAATATTATCGCTTGCACAGTGCTCCTTGGGATGTTTAAAGCTTGGGAAATCTTTTTGTATCCAAATCCGGCTTTAAACTTCTTCACAACAGTATCTCGGACCTGCCTGGTGTGTTCCTTGTTCTTCATGATGCTCTCTGCGCTTTTAACGGACCTCTGAGACTATCACAGTGCAGGTGCATTTATACGGAGACTTGATTACACACAGGTGGATTGTATTTATCATCATTAGTCATTTAGGTCAACATTGGATCATTCAGAGATCCTCACTGAACTTCTGGAGAGAGTTTGCTGCACTGAAAGTAAAGGGGCTGAATAATTTTGCACGCCCAATTTTTCAGTTTTTGATTTGTTAAAAAAGTTTGACATATCCAATAAATGTCGTTCCACTTCATGATTGTGTCCCACTTGTTGTTGATTCTTCACAAAAAAATACAGTTTTATATCTTTATGTTTGAAGCCTGAAATATGGCGAAAGGTCGCAAAGTTCAAGGGGGCCGAATACTTTCGCAAGGCACTGTATATCAATATTTGCATATAAGTATTTCTGCCAACATTTCTCACATAATTAATTTTACCAACAAAAATATCCCACCTTGCCTAGAATTGTTTTGTCGACATTTGGAAAGTTTAGCGAAAAGTGTTCTGTTTCCATCAGGCCGGTCATGACATTTTTTATCCGACATGTACTTTACCCGCATAAAAAGATTGGATGGAAACCTGGTTCATGACCGTGTTAAATTTAACACTTGGTCAGTGTCTATACGGGTCAACACTTTTCAGTGTTAAATTAACACTGTGCTTAGTGCTGATGCTGTTATACTTTGCCAGTGTTTGGGAATTAACACTGTTATGCAAAAACACCTTATATAGAATTTTGAACACTAGGAAGTGTATTTAGTTTACACCAATGGTGTTAAGCAATAACACCTGAAATAGTATTTTTTTGCAATTATGTAAAGAGGTCCGTATAACTTCACAATATCGCTAATGTTGAATTAAGGATATTGTAACAATAGGTACAAGTCTTTACTGCCAAATGCTTTTATGTAATCATTTACAAAGACTTCAGGACTGACAGTAGACACGCTCAAACGTCAGTTAACAGAACTATAGACCACTTAAACTGGTACAACACTTTCACTCACGGGTGGCCATAACAACATGAAAGCCATGCCCCCAATATAATTTCAAAGTGCGACTTTAAGTGAATTGCAGAGTTACCACCCATGACATGTACTTGTTCGTGACAGAGACATGCTTGTTGAACTTGTTCATTTTCAGTTCTGCCAAAGCAAGGGCTATCCAGAGCATTTCTTATGCATCAGCTGTTAAAAGGGTTGAGGGTTCGAATGGTGCTCCCAAAGAGTCCATGGTGGTGGATAGGCCTTCGCTGTAGGCTGCATATGTTGCCTTTAACCAGTAGGACACGGATGTTAGGAGGTTAAGAAGGTGGACTTTGTGGCCTTTATAGCTATGGAGATTAATGGCACTGCCAAGGTGGAAACGAAGTACAGAAAAATAGATATCATTGTGGATGCAGCGGAGCGGTTCCTGGGACTGAAAAACTTCTCGGCAGAGGACATGCATAGAGTATAGAGTATTGTCTTAGAGCCTGAGAAGAAAAATATGGAGATTTGAAGGAAGGAATACAACAACAACTGATACACAGCAACCTTCCCATGAAAAGTGTCTAGAACATTAATATCTTATTCTGAGAACATGGCAACCATGTTCTGTGTATGTTTTGCTTGACGTTGATGGAATATTCTTCTAATCCAGAGACAACTGGACACATGCACATTCTTCAACGTTACCATGAAGTGTGTCTAGAACATGAATATCTTATATTCTGAGAACATTGTAACCATGTTCTGGGTATATTTTATTTGACACTCAGGAAATAGTCTCTTGGAAACATTCATTGCACATCACAGGAACATTCCTATGACAACATTAGTTAATTGCCTAATGAGACCCTTAAGGCAACATTCTCTAAAGTTTTGGGAAAGTTTGTTGTTAGCTGAGGAGAAATCCCAGAGAGAGAAGTAGCAGGAGGATTTGCATGGGGCCAGGCACTATCTGATGCTCCAGCCTGGTGTGTGTGGGTGAGGGGTAAACAGTTAATGATTAGGAGAGGCAGAGAGAAACAGGAAGGCCATGCACCTGTGGTTATTAGACCTGTCCTGGGCTATATGGTGGAGGGAGTGACAGACCTGTCAGTTCAACAAGTTCGAAGGTGTCACTGTGTGTTATTGTAACACTGACCCAAGCTGGATTACAATCAGGGCTGGATTCAATCCCATTTCAATTCAGGGAAGTAAGTGAAAACAGCCCACTACTTTCTATTGGACTTGGATTGAATTGTAAAGGAAGTTACCCCAAATTTGGTCAGTGGTTAGAATACAATGTATGACATCTTGGGATGACACATGGTCTAGACTCTAGTAGTGCATGGTTATTGTTATGCAGGTGTTACAGTGCCCAGTGAGTAAAGCTGTGTCCTATGCTGTGTTAATACCCAGTCCTTACCATGGCCCCATGTCTCGAACATCACAAACAGTGAGAAAGCCTGGAAACTGAGGCTACTGACCACAGAAAACTGGACACATTAATGTCCTTGTAATACTCCCATGAAACACGTCTACAATACTCTTATCTTAAATTCTGAGAAAATGGTGACCATGTTCTGGGTAACTTATATTTGACACTTAGGGAATGGTCTGTTTGAAACGTTCCTTGCACATCACAAGAACATTCATATGACTACATTAATTAATTACCTAATGGGACTTAAGGGAATGTTCTCTAAATCTGTGGGAACGTTTGTTGTTAGCTGAGGAGAAATCCCAGAGAGAGGTAGCAGGAGGATTTGCAGGGTGGTGCGGTCTGCCCAACGCATCACTGGGTGCAAACTACCTGCCCTCCAGGACATGATGTCACAGGAAGGCCAAAAAGATCATCAAGGACAACAACCACCCAAGCCACTACCTGTTCACCCCGCTATGATCCAGAAGGCGAAGTCAGTACAGGTGCATCAAAGCTGGGACAGAGAGACTGAAAAACATCAATCTCAAGGCCATCAGACTGTTAAATAGCCATCACATTAGAGGCTGCTGCCTATATACATGGACTTGAAATCACTGATAACTTTAATAATTGGAACACAAATCACTTTAATAACTTGCATTACTCATCTCATATGTATTAGAGGTCGACCGATTAATCGGAATGACCGATTAATTAGGGCCGATTTCAAGTTCATAACAATCGGAAATCTGTATTTTTGGGTGCCGATTTGCTGATTAAAAAAATGAAATAATTATAACTTTATTTAACTAGGCAAGTCAGTTCAGAACACATTCTTATTTTCAATGACGGCCTAGGAACGGTGGGTTAACTGCCTCGTTCAGGGGCAGAACGACAGATTTTCACCTTGTCAGCTCGGGGGTTCCAATCTTGCAACCTTACAGTTAACTAGCCCAACGCAATAATGACTTGCCTCTCTCGTTGCACTCCACAAGGAGACTGCCTGTTACGCGAATGCAGTAAGCCAAGGTAAGTTGCTAGCTAGCATTAAACTTATCTTGTAAAAAAACAATCAATCATAATCACTAGTTAACTACACATGGTTGATGATATTACTAGATATTATCTAGCGTGTCCTGCGTTGCATATAATCTGACTGAGCATACAAGCATACAAGTATCTAAGTATCTGACTAAGCGGTGGTAGGCAGAAGCAGGCGAGTAAACATTTATTCAAACAGCACTTTCTTTGCGTTTTCCCAGCAGCTCTTCGTTGTGCGTCAAGCATTGCGCTGTTTATGACTTCAAGCCTATCAACTCCCGAGATGAGGCTGGTGTAACCGAAGTGAAATGGCTAGCTTGTTAGCGTGCGCTAATAGCGTTTCAAACGTCACCGCTCTGAGCCTTCTAGTAGTTGTTCCCCTTGCTCTGCATGGGTAACGCTGCTTCGATGGTGGCTGTTGTCGTTGTGTTGCTGGTTCAAGCCCAGGGAGGAGCGAGGAGAGGGACAGAAGCTATACTGTTACACTGGCAATACTAAAGTGCCTATAAGAACATCTAATAGTTAAAGGTTAATGAAATACAAATGGTATAGAGGGAAATAGTCCTATAATAACTACAACCTAAAACTTCTTACCTGGGAATATTGAAGACTCATGTTAAAAGGAACCATCAGCTTTCATATGTTCTCATGTTCTGAGCAAGGAACTTATAAACGTTAGCTTTCTTACATAGCACATATTGCACTTTAACTTTCTTCTCCAACACTTTGTTTTTGCATTATTTAAACCAAATTGAACATGTTTCATTATTTATTTGAGGCTATATTGATTTTATTGATGTATTATATTAAGTTAAAATAAGTGTTCATTCAGTATTGTTGTAATTGTCATTATTACAAATAAAATGAATCGGCCGATTAATCGGCATCGGCTTTTTTGGTCCTCCAATAATCGGTATCGGTGTTGAAAAATCATAAATCGGTAGACCTCTAATATGTATATACTGTACTCTATCCTATTCTACTGCATCTTAGTCTGCCACTGACATTGCTCATTTCAAATATTTATATATTCTTAATTCCAATCTTTTACTTTCAATTGTGTGTATTGTTAGATATTACTGCACTGTTGGAGCTATAAACACAAGCATTTCGCTAGAAACACAAGCATTTCACTACACACGCAATAACATCTGCTAAACACATGTATGTGTCAAATAAAATTAGATTTGACCTGTCCAGAAAAACTCCAGACTACCTATAGGCTGTCAATTGGGCCTAGAGTTTTTCCTGTTCATGTGGCTGGTAGAGAAAAACTCCTGGAACATACTGCACCTACTGAGTCCCGGCTCACATTGGTGACATTTCAGTCTACAGAGTTCCTACTGTGCGAGTCTAGTAGCCTACACACATACATATTATTTGCCTACACTGCAACATCCCCCAGTAGTGAGTATAATGAGGCTGACCTCAAGGCCTAGTTTCAGAGCAGTCATCTTAGAAACATACTCGAAGAAAAACAAAAACATGGTGAACAATTCAGCCCATCATATTACCTCAAAACCACATTGCCTAACATTTAGTAGACAACAACAGTGCACGACATAGATAACGTTACTGTCATGTTTATCAACATGATGTCCAAGCCACTGGGCAAACTGCCAGCACAAATCCATATTTCTCAGTCTTCTTTCAAAAAGGGATAGTGTATGAAATCACTCGAACTTTACTGAGCCTCAGCACATCTGAGTCGAGTAGACTACAGTTTGAACACTTGCGTTGCTTCAATTGTTCAATTATATTATATTTCATATCAGATTGGCAAAACCGTGTTACTCAGCTCGGAGGGGGGGGGGGGGGGGGGGGGGGGGGGTAGTTTAATCAGCGTCGGTGCAGATACATTGTTGCGCTTCTTCCCTCGCCACAAGCAATACATATTTAAGAGGCGGGGATGCTCCCGCAAACTGTACAGAGTTGTGGTCAACTTTACCTTCGCTGTGGTAAGAGGTTGAGAGCGACGCGCGAGGCTGGGTCAACGGGAGAGCATGGCAGTGATATACCGCTTTCAACTAATCCATAGCACCGAGATTCAGTCCGCGAGTAGAGTCCGATTTTTTTGACAACTCAATCCAATCACCTTGCCTTCCGTTCGTTCGCTACATGAGCGCTCGTCTCCGCGTGAAGGTCTGTAGCCCCTCATAAAATTATATACCAGTACTGGTTTCTGGGAAATGATGTTTCATGAATTATTCCTTCGGACACTTAACAAAACAGAAAGCAAATGTATGACTACAAGTCCCAACGTATGGTGAGTATTGCGCGTTATTTAAAGAAACTTCTCCAAACTTTAGACACTGCTGGAGGAAGTGCAATTTAAATTTAAATCAATAACTATACACACATTATGACACACATTGTAAATCATGAGTATGCTGAAATGATAGCCTACATGTTTATGGTATAGAGTTGCAACCTTACAGTTATCAGCTGACTGATCACGTGACTGATAATGCGGAAGCATGGCTCTGTCCACAAACAAGTGGTCTTGAGCTGAATGGTGCAACAATGTTGTTTTATTGTGCGTTTTTCTTATTTTCCCTGAATGTCAAAGATGATGTGCTGTGTGTTCAAAGCAAGCCAGAACTCTCCGTCGGCACAGAACATGAGACGATCGTTCCGCTGGCGGCAGAGAGCTCGAGCTGTGGTTGCCACAACCTGAAGAGAGAAGCAGTTGTGGATATCGAGAAGGAAAGCTCCATAATAACAGAAAACCCTGCTGTCAAATACTCGAAAAAGTCAAATGAAAGGCATACAGACACTCAGACGAATGGAGAAGAAACTGATACTCGTAGTCAGGTATTATATCAAGCGTTCACATCGTTATAGAGATAACGTTAAATAGTAATGACCTCTTTATGTAGGCACTAACTCCACAATGGTTCTTTGGACAAAGCCTATGAGGAAATGATTGGCGTTTTTGTAGGGATTTTGGATTAACGAAAATTAGGTCTGTAGTAAACACAGGGTTAGGAGATAATTTACATTTCGTTACATGCGAGTCTTCAACAGCTAATTTATATAGGTCATGTTAACTGACTGATATTATCTCATAGAACAAAAAGTATAAGGTCTATAAGAACTCTCCATCCAATGGCAAAATTTGTAGAATTGCTGCAAATTTGCTTTAAAACTGCAACATCATGGCAGAATGTGTTGAATTGCACGAAATTACCCCCCAAGACTGGGGGGTGAATGTGGGTACGCAGACCCGCAAGCAACTGCGGCCGCTCATGATGAGTTAGATTTTTTTGTGGCCCTCACCCCCACCAAAGCTGCCCATCCCTGTTCTAAATATGTATGTGTCTGTGTAGGTGGTGTCTGTACATGGTTCTGGTGTCTATCATATGGTTCTAGAACAATTTCCGTTGTCTGTTGATGGTCCAGATGTGCGTATGTTGTCTGTTGATGGCCCAGATGTGCGTATGTTGTCTGTTGATGGCCCTGATGTGTGTATGTTGTCTGTTGATGTCCCTGATGTGTGTATGTTGTCTGTTGATAGCCCTGATGTGTGTATGTTGTCTGTTGATGTCCCTGATGTGTGTATGTTGTCTGTTGATAGCCCTGATGTGTGTATGTTGTCTGTTGATGGCCCTGATGTGTGTATGTTGTCTGTTGATGGCCCTGATGTGTGTATGTTGTCTGTTGATTACCCTGATGTGTGTATGTTGTCTGTTGATTTCCCCCGATGTGTGTATGTTGGCTGTTGATGGTACTGGTGTGTGTCTGTTGTCTGTTGATGGTCCTGGTCTGTTGATGGTACTGGTGTGTGTCTGTTGTCTGTTGATGGTCCTGGTCTGTTGATGGTCCAGATGTGCATATGGTGTCGGCTGATGGCCCTGATGTGTGTATGTTGTCTGTTGATGGCTCTGATGTGTGTCTGTTGATGGTCCAGATGTGCATATGGTGTCGGCTGATGGCCCTGATGTGTGTATGTTGTCTGTTGATGGCCCCGATGTGTGTATGTTGTCTGTTGATGGCCCCGATGTGTGTATGTTGTCTGTTGATGGCCCCGATGTGTGTCTGTTGATGGTCCCGGTGCGTGTCTGTTGATGGTTCAGATGTGTGTCTGTTGATGGTCCTGGTGTGTGTCTGTTGATGGTCCAAATGTGTGTCTGTTGATGGTCCTGGTGTGGGTCTGTTGATGGTCCTGGTGTGGGTCTGTTGATGGTCCTGGTGTGGGTCTGTTGATGGTCCTGATGTGTGCATGTTGTCTGTTGATGGTCCTGATGTGTGTATGTTGATGGTCCAGATGTGTGTATGTTGTCTGTTGATGGCCCTGATGTGTGTACGTTGTCTGTTGATGGCCCTGATGTGTATCTGTTGTCTGTTGATGGTCCTTGTGTGTGTCTGTTGATGGTCCTGGTGTGTGCCTGTTGATGGTCCTGGTGTGTGCCTGTTGATGGTCCTAATGTGTCTGTTCTTTGTAGATGTCTGTTGTCTGATGGCCCTGTTGTGGTCCTGTAGATGGTCCTGATCCCAGGAGGGGAGTTCCTGATGGGTACAGACAGTCCTGGCATCCCCCAGGACGGGGAGGGTCCCCAGAGAAGGGTGCACCTGGACCATTTCTACATGGACGCTCATGAGGTCAGCAACCGCCACTTCCAGAGCTTCATCAATGCCACGGGCTACATCACTGAGGTAGGTTTTTAAAATGTAACTGACTTTATTGAGATTAGTCTTATTGATATCAAGTGTCTCTTTTTCTCATTGGAGACCTGCTGGTCAAAGACCGAAGTAGTGTCAGCAGTGTTACAAATGAATTACAAACATGAAAACATATATTGCTTCACACATGTGGAATTGTGGTTTACTATGAGACAGCCATGCTGACAGATGTCACTCTATAGAAGTGATTGCTCCCTTCTCTGATTTATTGTTCTAAGATGCTGTCACTTCTCTCTCCCCATTCTGTGTTCCTACAGGCAGAGAGGTTTGGAGATTCGTTTGTGTTCGAGGGGGTGTTGAGTGAGGAGGTCAAAAGCCAGATATCCCAGGCAGTAAGTACCCTTCAGAGCAAAAAAGATAGGAAGATACATTTAATTCTCCCAAGGCAAGGGATATGTATTGTGCATCCATCATGCTGATGAAATGAAGTGACGGCTGCATTCAATGTTGTAAACTTATTTTAGTGTTGTTTACATCTAACCTAGGTGCTAGCGTGACTGTTTCTGCATTCAACAATGCCTCTTCCTAGACAAAAGCGATACAGGAGTTGGCTAAAGAAAATACGGGCGTCCAGGCTAGTATAGCCTACTTCTTGTTTTCATAGCTGTTTCAGTCCTGCACACACAGGGCCCTAACTTGAGTTCCATCTGCATTACTCCAATTTTTTTGCATCAATGAGCATGTGTCTAAAGTTAGTCTACGGCCCATAGAGAGGCAATGTTGTGGTTTCTCATTCTGTCATCTGATGACATTCCACTAGACCCCCATTTTATCAGTCTCCTTTGATTATGCTTTGAAGCCTGTATAGAGAGGTGACTGCCCTCTGGTTTAATTATTGAGCAGATTTCACTCCGCTCCACAGCAGACAGCCAAGTAATTCTCCCTGGGGTAGTACGGGTCATTTAGGCTGTATAGTGGAACTCTCTCAACATGGAGTATACGAGAGGGAATCAGTATGATTGGTCCTCAGATCCTCAAAAGGTTTTACAGCTGCACCATCGAGAGGATCCTAACGGGTTGCATCACTACCTGGTATGGCAACTGCTCAGCCTCCGACACTACAGAGGCACTACAGAGGGTAGTGCGTACGGCCCAGTACATCACCGGGGCCAAGCTTCCTGCCATCCAGGACCTCTATACCAGGTGGTGTCAGAGGAAGGCCCAGAAATTGTCAGACTCCAGCCACCATAGTCATAGACTGTTCTCTATGCTACCATACGGCAAGCTGTACCAGAGTGCCAAGTCTGGGTCCAAGAGGCTTCTAAACAAGAGTCACATGTTTTTGAAGGCTGTTGACACCTTTTTCCAGTCAAGACACCAACATCTTACACCGTTATATATAGCCCCCCCCTGTATATAGCCCCCCTATTATTATTTACTGCTTTAATTATTTGTATTTTCTTAAAACTGCATTGTTGGTTAAGGGCTTGTAAGTAAGCATTTAATTGTTGTATTCGGCGCATGTGACAAATAACATTTTATTTGAAAAATGCCAGTAACTGTTAAAGGTTCACACACATACACACACACACATCATACTGACACACAGTACTGGAATTCAATGTCATCAAATTAGATTACAGTATGATTTCAACATAGCCAGAATTCAATGTCATCAAATTAGATTACAGTATGATTTCAACATAGCCAACTGTAAACATGATATGTCTTTACAAACAACTTCCTTTGCGCACAAGTCTTACTCTGAAAACTGGAAGTTAATTACTGTTGTCCTCATGGGATGGAGGATATTTGGGCACACACATTAGCATGTAATCAGTCACAGATGGATGTCCTCACTGGTTAACATGGTGATTGAGAGAGCAAGGTTACTACTTCACACGCTTTGTTTTCCTTCTGGAACTTGGACTGCTGTTTGAACTTCCTGCTTTTTTCTCTGTATCTTTTACCTCAGTATTACTATGCAGATCCCTGTGCATTAGGTTGGATTCAATTATTTATTCAAATTTGTATTCAAACCTGTTATGATGTACTCCCAAAGCTGAGTTGTTTAGTGTGACTGACGCATTAGCTTAGGAAAGCACATATGTTTTTGAAGGCTGTTGACACCTTTTTCCAGTCAAGACACCAAAATCTTACACTGTTATTTTTAGTTGTGTAAAAAACACTGTTTTGTTTGGGAGTCAAATGAAGAAAACAAACACCCCTGTATGATGGCAGAGCTTTACAATGCAGAGCAACAGCCACAGAGCAGGCCAAAGTGGCACCTGCCTGGTGTCCTTTAAGTATCCATTCTCTGGTGTGTTGTAGTGGGTTAACATTTCACACACACAATGTCGATTCAAACTTTCTATTTCTCTGAAAAGGGAGAGGGGGGAGTGAGGGAGAGGGGAGAGTGAGGGAGTGAGAGAGATTTATGTTATGTGTAGACTGTTGGTGGACTATAGACATGGGGTGCAGATTCAGTTGAAGCGGGGACTGGGAGAGGAGAGTGTTTTAGAGGTGGCGAAAGAGTGTGTAAACACTGCTTGCTTAGGAATGTAGCACTACTCCCCCCTTCACACTCAACTATTAGACTGTGTGTTTGTGCATTTTTGTTTGTGTGTGCGCCAGTGCACACTCGGCCTGACCACCATGACATCAGTTCCTGATAAGTTGTGTTCTGTCTACCTGTGTGACATAGCAGCTGTTGTGACTTCCTGGTTGTCAGGTGGCTGCTGCCCCCTGGTGGTTGCCTGTCAGAGGAGCAGACTGGAGGCACCCTGAGGGCCCCGACTCCAGCATCACAGACAGGTAGGAGTTACATCGCTATACTGGCTCATTCTAATGAGATCCAGTGTCGACCAGTATCTGTATGTCACAGATAGGAGGTCTGTTGATAAACTGATGGTTCTTATGACTCAGGTTGAAGTTGTGTGTTTGGTTCCTGCTTGAGCCAAATGTACAAAGTATACAGTATGTGTTGCTATACTACTAAATGACCATGTATTATGATGTTATTATTAACCATAACCTGGTTGTGCTAGCAGGCTGGACCACCCTGTGCTGCATGTGTCATGGCAGGACGCTGTGGCCTACTGCTCCTGGGCCTACAAGAGACTACCCACAGAGGCTGAGTGGGAGTACGCCTGCAGAGGGGGCCTACAGGAGAGGTAGTGTAATGTGTGTGTGAGGTAACAACCCCACTACTAATATATATAGATTAAGTATATTTAAGCAGTACGGCATAAGGCCTGAGGGGGTGTGGTGTATGGCCAATATACCACGACTAAAGGCTGTTCTTACTCATGGCGCGACACTTAGTGCCTGGATACAGCCATGAGTCATGATATATTGGCCATATACCACAAAACCCTGAGGTGCCTTATTGCTATTATAAAATAGTTACCAATGTCATTTTTAAAATGTTTACTTTTATTTAAGTAGGCAAGTCAGTTAAGAACAAATTATTATTTTCAATGACTTCATAGGAACAGTAACAGTGAACAAGGAACTGCCTTGTTCAGGGGCAGAACGACATATTTTTACCTTGTCAGCTCTGGGATTCGATCTAGCAACCTTTCGGTCACTAGTCCAACGCTCTAACCACTAGGTTACCTGCCGCCCCACTAATTAAAACAGTCAAAATATTTGTTTTGTCATACGTGGTATACAATCTGATATACCACAGTTTTCAGCCAATCCATATTCAGGGCTCAAACCACACAGATTATAATATGTTATATGCCACTATTCCTACAGTACACCTTTTAATCCTTGCACAGTTCTAGTAGTGCCTATCTTTATCCACTGCCCTGATCCTATGTTCCTGTATTTTAGACTTTACCCGTGGGGGAACAAACTGAAACCTAAAGGACAGCACTACGCCAACCTCTGGCAGGGAAAGTTCCCCACACACAACTCAGAAGAGGACGGGTACACTAAAACCTCACCAGTAAGAGATGGGGAGAGACAGTTACTGAGAGAAAGAGAGACCGAAACAGAGAATGAGAAAGAATGAGACTTAAATACAGTATGTAAAATTGACTGAAAGACTGTGACTTGACTAAAAGACTGTGAAAACAAAGTGCTCAGGGGAGTCTGTTTACTCCCATGTTAGGGAGGCAGAGTGGCCCTTACCCACAATCCATTGTGATGAAACAGGAAGTTGATCTCTGATTCAGCCACTGATTACCAACAGGAACTGTGTGTCATTGGAGATTAGAGAGATAATCAAGTTAAGAATGTCACAACACCAGCGGCTCACAGCTGCTCTAGATCACATGAATAACATTGAGAACATTCATGAATTGCATAGAAATAGTGAAATTATACTATTTGATATGATTTGTCTCACTTCAACGGCTGCTGAGATTTATCAGCTCCATTCTTTTACCGGTCTTTCAGGGTTACACTTTCTATGATGTATACATTACCGTTAAAAACGTAGAAATGTCCTTGTTTTTGAAAGAAAATAACATTTTCTGTCCATTAAAATAACATCAAATTGATCAGAAATACAGTGTAGACATCGTTACTGTTGTAAATGACTATTGTAGCTGGAAATGGCTGATTTCTTTTAATGGAATATCTACATAGGCGTACAGAGGCCCATTATCAGCAACCATCACTCCTGTGTTCCGATGCCACGTTGTGTTAGCTAATCCAAGTTTATAATTTTAAAGGGCTAATTGATTATTAGAAAACCCTTTTGCAATTACAGTGCCTTGCGAAAGTATTCGGCCCCCTTGAACTTTGCGACCTTTTGCCACATTTCAAGCTTCAAACATAAAGATATAAAACTGTATTTTTTTTGTGAAGAATCAACAACAAGTGGGACACAATCATGAAGTGGAACGACATTTATTGGATATTTCAAACTTTTTTAACAAATCAAAAACTGAAAAATTGGGCGTGCAAAATTATTCAGCCCCCTTAAGTTAATACTTTGTAGCGCCACCTTTTGCTGCGATTACAGCTGTAAGTCGCTTGGGGTATGTCTCTCTCAGTTTTGCACATCGAGAGACTGACATTTTTTCCCATTCCTCCTTGCAAAACAGCTCGAGCTCAGTGAGGTTGGATGGAGAGCATTTGTGAACAGCAGTTTTCAGTTCTTTCCACAGATTCTCGATTGGATTCAGGTCTGGACTTTGACTTGGCCATTCTAACACCTGGATATGTTTATTTTTGAACCATTCCATTGTAGATTTTGCTTTATGTTTTGGATCATTGTCTTGTTGGAAGACAAATCTCCGTCCCAGTCTCAGGTCTTTTGCAGACTCCATCAGGTTTTCTTCCAGAATGGTCCTGTATTTGGCTCCATCCATCTTCCCATCAATTTTAACCATCTTCCCTGTCCCTGCTGAAGAAAAGCAGGCCCAAACCATGATGCTGCCACCACCATGTTTGACAGTGGGGATGGTGTGTTCAGCTGTGTTGCTTTTACGCCAAACATAACGTTTTGCATTGTTGCCAAAAAGTTCAATTTTGGTTTCATCTGACCAGAGCACCTTCTTCCACATGTTTGGTGTGTTTCCCAGGTGGCTTGTTGCAAACTTTAAACGACACTTTTTATGGATATCTTTAAGAAATGGCTTTCTTCTTGCCACTCTTCCATAAAGGCCAGATTTGTGCAATATACGACTGATTGTTGTCCTATGGACAGAGTCTCCCACCTCAGCTGTAGATCTCTGCAGTTCATCCAGAGTGATCATGGGCCTCTTGGCTGCATCTCTGATCAGTCTTCTCCTTGTATGAGCTGAAAGTTTAGAGGGATGGCCAGGTCTTGGTAGATTTGCAGTGGTCTGATACTCCTTCCATTTCAATATTATCGCTTGCACAGTGCTCCTTGGGATGTTTAAAGCTTGGGAAATCTTTTTGTATCCAAATCCGGCTTTAAACTTCTTCACAACAGTATCTCGGACCTGCCTGGTGTGTTCCTTGTTCTTCATGATGCTCTCTGCGCTTTTAACGGACCTCTGAGACTATCACAGTGCAGGTGCATTTATACGGAGACTTGATTACACACAGGTGGATTGTATTTATCATCATTAGTCATTTAGGTCAACATTGGATCATTCAGAGATCCTCACTGAACTTCTGGAGAGAGTTTGCTGCACTGAAAGTAAAGCGGCTGAATAATTTTGCACGCCCAATTTTTCAGTTTTTGATTTGTTAAAAAAGTTTGAAATATCCAATAAATGTCGTTCCACTTCATGATTGTGTCCCACTTGTTGTTGATTCTTCACAAAAAAATACAGTTTTATATCTTTATGTTTGAAGCCTGAAATGTGGCAAAAGGTCGCAAAGTTCAAGGGGGCCGAATACTTTCGCAAGGCACTGTATGTTAGCACAGCTGAAAACTGTTGTTCTGATTAAAGAAGGCAATAAAACTGGCCTTTAGACTAGTTGAGTATCTGGAGCATCAGCATTTGTGGGTTCGATTAAGGGCTCTCTGTACACCTATGTAGATATACCATTAAAAAATCTGCTGTTTCCAGCTAGAATAGTCATTTACAACATTAACAATGTCTACACTGTATTTCTGATCAATTCAGATTTGATTTGTTTTGCTTTTCTTTCAAAAATAAGGACATTTCTTAGTGACCCCAAACTTTTGAACGGTAGTGTATATTCTGGATATATGCACTGTTTTTACACATGCAAAAAAACATACTGTGTTGCATGTCTGGAGAAGTGTTTTATTCTAAAATGTTAAAATGTGATGTTTAATTATCAGTTTATAGCTCTTTTTAATATGCTTCCCATGCAACAGTTGCAACGCTATTTCAATCATTTGGGACTCCTTATTGGTGTAGAATGTGAAAGTATCTTTCTCATATCTTTCTATGTCTGCAGGTGAAGTCATTTCCTGCAAATGGCTATGGCCTGTACAACATGGTAGGGAATGCATGGGAGTGGACATCTGACTGGTGGACTGTACACCACACCACAGATGAACGGCACAACCCGGTAATACACACACACTTTTTATGTCACATCTGTGAGGATTTCCTCTTGATGTTTTGATATTTTCTCTCCTCCCTTTTGCAGGCAGGTCCACCATCAGGCACAGACCGAGTGAAGAAAGGAGGCTCCTACATGTGCCATAAGGTAACCTTCATGCAATTACTATTTCTATGGCCACAAGCACTGTTTATCACAGAAACTGTTCACACCCCTTTTGATGGCGGAGAGAACACTTAGCAGGTTTAAAGCAAATTTTCTTGCAATTCTATACATTTTCCCATGTCTAATGTGTATTCATGTGATATTTGAGTGACTCAAACATTATAACAAAATCTATGGGCTAAAAAACATTATCTGACATGGGCTAGTTGATTTGTACATTTCTGACAAGTTATACATTTTTCTCTAAGGTATCCAATGACTGACATGACAAGAGGAAAACTAATGGTGCACTAACCAATTTCAAAATTGCAACTACAGAAGTCAAACACACACCTACATACCAGAGACTAGCCGGTCTGAAAAAAGCAGTGGTTCCCAAACTGTGGGGCGTGCCCCCCTTGCCGACCCCTCGCACCTCCCACAGTTTGGGAACCACTGCTTTAGCCTAGTGCAATCAAGTACAGTGGGATACAACCATCCCAGCTATGCAGATTTTGCTGCAAAGAGACCGAATCTTTAAATAATTTGTTTTGGTACTTTCAATATGTAGCTTGTTTTTGGTTGCAGGTTAAGGAATGGCTGAAGAATTACAACATTTATCTAGAGTTAACTCTTCAAATAGCACTGCTGGGTGATTTAAAAAAATCATAGTCAATCGATCAATAATATAATAATACTCATATCAATTTTTTTTCTTTATTTTACAATATGTAAAAACTATGAGAATAGAAAGGTTGTGAAATATCGAAGCATAGTTGAAAAACATATGGCAAATTGAAATCAAAACTAGATGGTCTTCAGAGATGGGAATGGGAATAAGATTACTGTTGTAAAATATACTGTGTCCGTAAAATGTATATAGTATGTATAATCTGGAAGTAGAAGCCTAGGTGTTGTTGTCCATTTGTTTACTCCAATTAGGGGAGGGGTGGTAGAGTTAGGGGAAATTATAAAGAAAATATATACAAAAAAAAGTTTATATTTACAAAAAAATGTATGGGAGATTGGAAATGATGCAGACAATTACATTGGTGGAAACCATCATCTATTTGCAATATTAAAGCTGATCTACCCACACAAAAAAAAGTTCAGTGGGCCTTTTGTATGGAGGGGTGTGTTGTCTGTGTGTGGTTGGTTCAGAGACCTGCTCTGGTGTGTAGGTGTGTGATTGACTTCTATGCCCATGTAGAATAGCCTGACTCGGCTACCACAACTAGAGAGAAAGTCTTTCAGCTTGAATTACACAACGTACTGTTGTAATTAGTAACAAAAGGGAGCTGTATACAATCTCCACCCGCTTAACAGCAAAGGGGGGAATGATTTAAGGGGAAAAACATACTTCTACTTTTCCTGGTACAGTTGCTAGGTGATCCTCTGGGAGGCCCAATATGCTGTCTTCCAGAGTAAACTGAGCTATTAGCCCCGCCTCCTCTGGTTGCCTTGGTGTTGCGATTGACAGCATGCAAAACGATTCCCAAGCACCAACCTGGGTTTGTTTCATCTGAGGGGGTCATGTGAAGGAGGAAAGGAATTCAATCTAACGGGCTTTGTGATTGTAAAACAAATGTTGGTCCTGTTTAAATACTTCAAAATACAGTACCAGTCAAAAGTTTGTACACACCTTCTCATTCAAAGGTTTTTCTTCATTTTTACTATTTTCTACATTGTATACTAATAGTGAAGACATCAAAACTATGAAATAGCACATATGGAATCATGTAGTAATAAAAAAAATTGTTAAACAAATCTAAATATATTTTATAATTTTGATTCTTTAAAGTAGCCACCCTTTGCCTTGATGACAGCTTTGCACACTCTTGGCATTCTCTCAACCAGCTTCACCTGGAATGTTTTTCCAACAGTCTTGAAGGAGTTCCCACATATGCTGGGCACTTGTTGGCTGCTTTTTCTTCACTCTGCCGGTCCAACTCATCCCAAACCATCTCAATTGGGTTGAGGTTGGGTGATTGTGGAGTCCAGGTCATCTGATGCAGCACTCCATCACTCTCCTTCTTGGTCAAATAGCCCTTACACAGCCTGGAGGTGTATTGGGACATTGTCCTGTTGAAAAACAAATGATAGTCCCACCAAGCGCAAACCATATGGTATGGCGTATCGCTGCAGAGTGCTGTGGTAGCCATGCTGGTTAAGTGTGCCTTGAATTCTAAATAAATCACAGACCATGCCACCAGCAGAGCACCATCACACCTCCTCCTCCATGCTTCAAAGAGATCATCCATTCACCTACTCTGCGTCTCACAAAGACACAGAGGTTGGAACCAAAAATCTCAAATATGGACTCATCAGACCAAAGGACAAATTTCCACCGGTCTAATGTCCATTGCTCGTGTTTCTTGGCCCAAGCAAGTCTTCTTATTGCTGTCCTTTAGTAGTGGTTTCTTTGCAGCAATTCAACCATGAAGGCCTGATTCACGCAGTCTTGAGATGTGTCTGTTACTTGAACTCTGTTAAGCATTTATTTGGGTTGCAATTTCTGAGGCTGGCAACTCTAATGGACTTATTCTCTGCAGCAGAGGTAGCTCTGGGTCTTCCTTTCCTGTGGCGGTCCTCATGAGAGCCCGTTTCATCATAGCGCTTGATGTTTTTTGCGACTGCACTTGAAGAAACTTTCAAAGTTCTTGACATTTTCCGGATTGACTGACCTTCATGTCTTAAAGTAATGATGGACTGTCGTTTCTCTTTGCTTATTTGAGCTGTTCTTAAATACCACCCCTACCTTGTCACAACACAACTGATTGGGTCAAACGCACCCTCGCATAATTTTCTTCAAAATCCGCTGAATTGCAGAGCTCCAAATTCAAATTAAATTACTAAAAATATGAATTTTTCTTGAAATCACAAGTGCAATATAGCAAAACACAGCTTAGCTTGTTGTTAATCCACCTGGTGTGTCAGATTTCAAAAAATATTTTCGGTGAAAGCATACCAAGCATTTATGTAAGGACATCTCTCTCAGCAGACAAAACATTACAAACAGCTAGCAGCAAAGTAGATTGGTCACAAGTCAGAAAAGCAATAAAATGAATCGCTTACCTTCGAAGATCATCAGATGTTTGCACTCCCAGTTACACAATAAATGTTCTTTGATCCATAAAGATTATTTTTATATCCAAAATACCTCCATTTGGTTGGCGCGTTGTGTTCAGAAATCCACAGGCTCGAGCGGTCACGACATCGCAGACGAAAATTCCAAATAGTATCCGTAATGTTCGTAGAAACATGTCAAACATATAATCAATCCTCAGGTTGTTTTTACGATATATAATCAATAATATTTCAACCGGACTGTATCTTCTTCAATAGGAGAGAGAGGGAAAATGTCTACTCCACTCTGTTGGCGCATGCAAAACGCTGCTGGCACCCAGCTATGCACTGACGCGATGTGATCTTTCTCGCTCATTTTTCAAAATAAAAGCCTGAAACTATGTCTAAAGACTGTTCACACCACGTGGAAGCCATAGGAAAAGGAATCTGTTTGATATCCCTTTAAATGTAATGAAGGCATGCAATGGAACAGAGATCTTTCAGGAAAAACAGCATTTTCCTCAGGTTTTCGCCTGCAATATCAGTTCTGTTATACTCACAGACAATATTTTTGACAGAATGGGAAACTTTAGAGTGTTTTCTATCCTAATCTGACAATTATATGCATATTCTAGATTCTGGGCCTGAGAAATAGGCAGTTTCATTTGGGTACGTTTTTCATCCAAACGTCAAAATACTGCCCCCTACACTCAACAAGTTAAGAAGGGAAGAAAATCCACAAATTAACTTTAAACAAGGCACACCTGTAAATTGAAATGCATTCCAGGGTAACTACCTCATGAAACTGGTTGAGAGAATGCTAAGTGTGCGCAAAGCTGTCATCAAGGCAAAGGGTGGCTACTTTGAAGAATATCAAATGTAAAACATTTTTTGGGTTACTACATGATTACATATGAGTTATTTCATAGTTTTGATTTCTTCACTATTATTCTACAATGTAGAAAATAGTAAAAAATAAAAACTCTCGAATGGGTAGGTGTGTCCAAACTTTTGATTGGTACTGTACATCCTTCCCATCCTACATTCTATATTCTATGGAGTAATCACTGATTTGCCGTAACTCTGGATTGGTGAAAGCTAAAGGAAACCCTACTTTCCAAAATGAGCACTTTAAAAATATATATTCTTTGTGTCTTGGATGCTTTCAGTCTAATGCACATTGCTACCAATCTAATGTACATTGACGTACGATTTTCTGTTTCTCTCCCTCTATCTCTACCACTCCAGTCATACTGTTACAGGTACAGGTGTGCAGCACGGAGTCAGAACACCCCTGACAGCTCTGCCTCTAACCTAGGGTTCCGCTGTGTCTCCCAGGAGCAGCCGTAACCTTTCACCCTTGACCCTGACATGGGTAGCCTGACTTTTCCATTTTTGTACTATTCCCCATTGGCTCTCGTCTAGGGTACTAACTCTGCCTACCTTGCCCGCCAGGCGAAACAAATCAAGTGCACCTTTTCATACAGCCAGTGATGTCAGTGTTGTTCATGAAATGCAGGATTACCGCGTGACGTGGAGATTTATGGAATATATTTTCTTGTAAAATATTAAGAAAATGTCTATGTGAATGAATAAATATTCAAAGGGAACATGTGTGAGGTGACTTTGTTTTGGTATGAAGACATTTCACAGATTGGTTTAGTAGAACTCTTATTATGTAAACTTTAGCCAAGTCCCCTGTTCTTGCTATGAAATAAAGACAAAAACTCACATATTTCCTATGCTCTTTATATCCAATGAACAGAATATCTGGTACAATTATAAATAAAATGAACCAAATGCATTTAACATCATTTGTCAAAATTCCCAATATTACCTATAAATTGCCATTACCTATTGTGAAAATGCACTGTTGTTTATTATGCTCTCATTACGTAGTCACTCTGTTAGACAGTAGAAGTTTGCCACTATTTAAATAGTTCTCAATTGTTGTGTCTGTGCCTATCTGTGATCAATGGAATAGAACATCCTCTTTTAATTTGTTTATTTTTATTTCAGAATGAAATGGGATTCATTTATATTTAATTCCATGTACACATGTGATATGCAGATGCAAAACTCTCCAATAGTGTGTGATTGCGGCCCGCAATTCGGCGCGCTCCTGAATGTGGGCATTCACATTCAGGCCCCCCTTCGAGCATCCCATTGGTTCCTGCAAGAACGCCCTCCTCAAGCATCGCATTGGTTCCTGCATGAACACCTCCACTCGAGCGCGCCATCTTCATGCTTGTGTGAGACTTTTGATATTTTGGATTTCCCTTGATTGTCTAAGCAATTAAAATGTGGGTCAAAAGGGAAATGTTATTATCCAAGTTTTTCAGGGGCGAAGGACACTATCTACCTGTGTCCTAGCTAGCTAGCTAGCTACCGATGTCGCTCCCGCCTGCTGTGTACCGGAGACCTCCATGCTAGCTAGCTAGCACACTGTCCTTCACTTCCGCCTGCCGAACACCTGCCCTCTGCATTAACACAAGTGTGGGAAAGCAGTGCCCGACAGGCACCCGCGCGAAGATGTTACGAGAATTTAGTTCTCAATGTTCTTAAACTGAACTTCAATTAAACTACTCAGCAACCCAGAGTTTGTAAGATTCTGGTTGAATGAAACAGACAGAGTCCCAGCTTAAAATAGTCAAAATGTTTATTCACGAGAGCTCTAAAAATCATACAATGCACATGGCCTTTTTTACCTCACATTTGGTCATAACATACGCTTGATAAATGCCCCTCCTCTCATCTAACTCTGTCACAATGTTCAACTTCGATAGCTCCTTCGGTTTAACTGGGTTCTTCTATCTACATGTCTGCAACTGACAGGTCGAGCTCTAAACAGGAAACCTCTGCGGTTACTCAGTGCCTGACTTACTTCTCTTCTCGGGACACAGTCTAGTCTATAAGATCAAATCCTTACAGACATGTTCCATCCTAGAATTGTTAATATTTCTCTAATCTACTTTGAATACACACACACACACATGTTAAATGTCCCTTTCTATTATTTGGCGTTCGCTCAATAAATGAATGCTTTTGTACAAGTCTTCTCTAACTGGTCATTGCTTATCATATTCTTCAACATGTTTCCTAATCTACCACAATCCTAATGGCTCTTTCCCTCTGTGGGTGAGGAGACTGTCCCTTCCTGCTGGTGTTGTGGCTTGGACCGGGAATTGTGCTGGGACCGGGGGGAAAAGGAACCAGGTACCGGGAACTGGGGCTGCTGCAAGTGCTGGGTCGGGATCTGGGTCTGTAGAGGGGAGGAAGGACAACAGGAGGAGCAAGCAGACACACAAAGGGGCCCTAGACTGAGATGTCAATGGTGGTACTTCCCTGTGGTCCACTCGCTCCGGGTGAAGGTTTGGTGTTGTGTCTCCACACCTCGTTTGGTGGGTTGATGCTGGAAACCGGGATCTGGACTGGTGCTTGGGCTAGTGCTGAGTCTGCAGAGGGGAGCGGAAAGGAGCCCTAGACCCGGAGGTCATTTGTGGCATTCCTCTTTGGTCCCGCGAGGCTGGAAATGAAGACAGGAGGACGGGTCTGGGGTTTGTCTTGGTCGGCTGGAAGGATGGTGATCCTCCACCTCAGGGTCGTTCGCTCCACAGTTTGTTGCTGGTAGAACCTGATGTACTTTTTCTCCCACAGGACCTGCTTGATGGTACAGATGATCCTTCACTGCTGGCGGAGCTGAGTGGTGGTGCATCCACCAGGTGGACCGTTCAGGATGTTCTTCGCTGTCAAGTGAGGTATGGTCAGCAACCTGTTGAGGGAGATAGAGGGAACAAACGGGGCCCAAACCCGACTGGCCATGGTACACTCAGCAAACAGGTGGTAGATGTTTTCAGTATCAGTACATCCATGGGGGCAGCTCTCTGTATGTGCTATGTGCTGTCTATACATTCATTTCCTAGTGGGGAGGCAACTATGAACAGCTTTCCATGAGAGTTCTTTCTGTAAGTTTGTAATGCCATGGTGATTGATGTTTAACCATACCTGTTGTGGGTCCACGGCTGAGCTGGCTCAAAGGTGTGCGATGGTGTCCTTGGAGCGGATGTGGGTCAGGATGTCCTTGTACTTCCAGGACGCCAGACCAGCCGAGGGCAGACCTGACCTGCAGGCAAGATATCTCCACGTCTTGTACACCTGTGGGGGGTCCCAGCAATAGGGTACAGTGTGGTCGATGGTTCTGAGGATGCGGGTAGCAAAGTACTGTTTGAAGTAGCTGGCTTTTCTGTCTGTCTTGTTGGTGACCAAGTTGGATAGTCCCTGTGCCCTAATGATGTTGAGGATGTCTGGGACCCCCTCCCCACCGTTCTCAACTGCATTGTAAAGGGTGCTGCGCTTGAGTCACTTCATCTGTCTCCCCCAGAGAAAGATGAACATTATGCATTCTATCTTCTTGCTGATCGCTCTGTCTGGGGGAAACACCCTGCCTAGGTACAGGAGAATGGGGAGAACGATTGCCTTCAAGAGCAGGATCTTACCCGTCATTGTGAGGGATCATGCGCTTCATTCACAGTCTTGGACATGGCGGATGGTCTCCTCTCAGCTGACGGAGCCATCTCCATCCCTCTGGAAGGTGACCCCAAGCAGCTTGATGGTGTCTGTTTTGACAGGGAAAGAGGTGGTGAGAGTCTCATACCAGTAAAATAAAATAAAATGTTATTTGTCACATACACATGGTTAGCAGATGTTAATGTGAGTGTAGCGAAATGCTTGTGCTTCTAGTTCCGACAAGGCAGTAATAGCCAATGAGTAATCGAACCTAACAATTCCAAAACTACTACCTTATACACACAAGTGTAAAGGGATAAAGAATATGTACATAAAGAATAATGAATGAGTACAGAACGGTACAGAACGACATAGGCAAGATATAGTAGATGGTATCGAGTACAGTATATACAGTGGGGCAAAAAGTATTTAGTCCGCCACCAATTGTGCAAGTTCTCCCACTTAAAAAGATGAGAGGCCTGTAATTTTCATCATAGGTACACTTCAACTATGACAGACAAAATGAGAATTTTTTTTTCAGAAAATCACATTGTAGGATTTTTAATGAATTTATTTGCAAATTATGGTGGAAAATAAGTATAACTCTGGTTAACACCAACACTTTTACACCACTGAGGGTTAGTTTCACTCTTACAGTGAATGTAACTCTTGAATCGACACTAGACATTTTACACTGAAAAAGATCAACACTGGCCAATTTGCTGTGCAGGAAATATTTCTGAATATTTATAACTCAGAATAACCAAACCAATTAGACCACATGTTTGTGTTGCTTTTAGTGATGTTTTCTATTGTCATTTTGTGACAGAGAGCTGAGGTCATTCAGAACATCATATATCATGTGAGGTGTTTATAATGGATGTTATTAAGTAGTTATTACCACTATCCTGGGTTTTTCAATTATCTTTATTCTTCTTTCATATTTGATGTAGTTATGTATAAACATTATGAGGTTATAACCCATTAATATATTAGCTTTTTCAATTATATAAAAATATTTGCCTATATTATGTCAAAGCAAACATTGCCTGCTTATGTGGTTTGCCTGTTGATGTGGTGGAGCTCTTTTTCCCCACTCTCATTATTTATACCCCACATAAATGTTGATTGGTTAACACATATTTTGTATCCTTGCTTTTATTAAGATAGGTCAACTGTGAAAAAGTTGTCATCCAATCAGCTAAAAGAGTGCCGGTATGTTACTGATCCATCGCCTGGCAGCATCTTTTCACATTTTCATGATCTAGTTTCACTGAATTTCTTGTGCAGGTCCACATGAGCATGTTGACTCACCCAAAATATTGCGACCCTAAAAACACAAAGATAGCACCTTATTTTACAGTACTGTTTCCACTGTTTTTACCTGTGGATACTTTCTGGTACTACTAAGAATGAATCACAATTGATAAACATCTGCTGCTTATTTCAATAGATCCAATGAAAACAGGGTAAATTTTTACTTTGAAATATTTCAGTAAGAACCTGATAACTACATAATCTAAAGTGCTGTCTACTGAGACAGCTCACCATGGTAAACAAGTCAGGACCGCCAAGAAACAGGTAAACAGTTACCACTAGTGGCTGTTCAGGCTACATATTAACCTGATCTTCAGTTCTCAAGAAACAAAACTAGATTTTCTGTAAGTGGGATGTGGTTATGGGAATTGGGCTCAATAAATACAGCTACACACATACAATTTGGACATTTCATCAAGGAGCTGCCATAAAGTAGTGGGGAGCCATCCACCGAAGGCAACCAATCTGAAACTCTATAAACAAAGTAAGTTACTGGGCCCTATCTTCAGCTGGCACGTAAATTTGCAATTTTGTCATTTAAAAACTGCACACTGTAATGATGAGCGGCTTGACTCATAACCCGGTACCCACGGTTATATCAGTGGGGCAGGCGGGTTTAGGATCACAAAATATTGTATGGGTGAAGGGTGGGATGGTTGAATAAAGAAAAAACAATATCTTAAAAAATCCATAAATGCATCGTTCTTGTGGAATGTATATCAGTAGGCTACATTGAGTTTTTCTTTCATTATTTTATGTGCTGGCATTAGTGCATAAACCTAAGCTTTAACTGTACGTGTGCCAATTCATTTTAGCTTACACGCCAAATGCTTTTGGGAATGGGCACAAAAAGTTAACGTCGATCCACAGAGGCAAAAAAGACAATGGTGTAGGTCAAATCAATAAGAGAAAAGCTGCGAAATGGAGAGTTGAAAATAAAGAGAAAATAGGACCAGAAAAGTAATGTTTGGGAAAGATTTGGTGAAGCAGAAAAATCAGCTATGTTATGATTGTGAGGAGCTACACAAATTCGACAGTCACACGATGGGGACTTTAAATAGGCCTATGGCACATCAATGGAACTGCAGCCTACTGTTCAGATGGGTTAAATGGAAACTGAAATCTGGACACTGACTGTAGGTCTATAACCTCTCACATAGCCTTAAAGGTCCCGAACAGTCATTCAGATGTAAAACAGCCTTTTGAGTGACTAAAATATCACCTACAATATTTTGGGGGAGTATAAATGCAAAAAAGGGGGGGGGGGGGGAAACCCAGCAAGCACAGTGGATCTGGGACGATTTTGGCTGAAAGTCGGGGCACTCGGCTGATGTCATGTGGCCCGAGTCTGGGCCGCCTTTGGCAGTATTACTTATGGCTAGGATGCGGGGATTAAGCTCGGGCCGATTCCAGTGTCAGTTATCTAGCCCAAATGTATTACTTGAGGCTCGGGCCGATTGGGGCTACTCTCTAGCAGATGATTACACGGGCTGGGCTGCTTTATATAATTAACATTCCATAATTTATTTAATTTTTCTCTCCATATTTTCCTCATTGTTTGTTTCTGTGATCAAAAAATACAATTAACGTTTAAATGAAATTCTTTAAGGGTCCTGTGTAGTAGTAGTAGTAGTAGTATTTTGATACTTTGTGGAAGGCTGTTACGGTTTTCTTGCGGTGAAGGAGAGGACCAAAACGCAGCGGGGTTATCTTGATACATGTTTAATAACGAAATAAACACGAACAATACAAAACAAGAAACGTAACGCAAAAACCTATACAGCCTATATGGTGCAAACAAACAGAGACAGGAACAATCACCCACAAAACACTCAAAGAATATGGCTGCCTAAATATGGTTCCCAATCAGAGACAACGATAAATACCTGCCTCTGATTGAGAACCACTTCAGGCAACCATAGACTTTTCTAGAAAACCCCACTATACCACAATCCCAATACCTACAAAAACCCCCAAGACTAAACACACCACATAATACACCCATGTCACACCCTGGCCTGACCAAAATAATAAAGAAAACACAAAATACTAAGACCAGGGCGTGACAGAACCCCCCCCCCCCCCCCCCCCAAGGTGCGGACTCCCGGCCGCACACCTAAACCCATAGGGGAGGGTCCGGGTGGGCGTCTGTCCACGGTGGCGGCTCCGGCGCGGGACGTGGACCCCACTCCAACAAAGCCTTAGTCCCTTTGCATCACATCCTTAGATAGGCGACCCTCGCCGCCGACCTTGGCCTAGTAACCCTCACCAAGGACCCCACTGGACTGAGGGGTAGCTCGGGACTGAGGGGTAGCTCGGGACTGAGGGGTAGCTCAAGCAGGTAAATGGCACTGGCAGATCCTGGCTGACTGGCAGTTCTGGCAGATCCTGGCTGACTGGCGGTTCTGGCAGATCCTGGCAGACTGGCGGTTCTGGCAGATCCTGGCAGACTGGCGGTTCTGGCAGATCCTGGCAGACTGGCGGTTCTGGCAGATCCTGGCAGACTGGCGATTCTGGCAGATCCTGGCGGCTCTGGCTGCTCCATGCAGACTGGCGGCTCTGGCTGCTCCATGCAGACTGCCGGCTCTGGCAGCGCTGAACAGGCAGGAGACTCCGGCAGCGCAGTAGAGGAGGAAGGCTCTGGCAGCGCTAAACAAGCGGGAGACTCCGGCAGCGCTGTAAAGGAGGAAGGATCCGGCAGCGCTGGACAGGCGAGGCGCACTGTAGGCCTGATGCGTGGTGCTGGCACTGGTGGTACTGGGCCAAGGACACGCACAGGAAGCCTGGTGCGGGGAGCTGCCACCGGAGGGCTGGTGCGTGGAGGTGGTACTGGATAGACCGAACTGTGCAGGCGCACTGCAGCTCTTGAGCACCGAGCCTGCCCAACCTTACCTGGCTCGATGCCCACTCTAGCCCGGCCGATACCAGGAGCTGGTATGCACTGCACCGGGCTATGCACTGCCCGGTCTCTCTAGCCCCCCGGTAAGCACAGGAAGTTTGCGCAGGTCTCCTACCTGGCGTAGCCATACTCCCTGTGAGCCCCCCCCCCCCTCTCCAATACATTTTTGGGGATGACTCTCGGGCTTCCATCCGCGTTGCTGTGCTGCCTCCTCATACCAGCGCCGGATTTCGCTGCTCCTGCTGCCGCTGCTTGTCACCACGCCGCTTGGTCCTGTTGGGGTGGGTGATTCTGTTACGGTTTTCTTGCGGTGAAGGAGAGGACCAAAACGCAGCGGGGTTATCTTGATACATGTTTAATAACGAAATAAACACGAACAATACAAAACAAGAAACGTAACGCAAAAACCTATACAGCCTATATGGTGCAAACAAACAGAGACAGGAACAATCACCCACAAAACACTCAAAGAATATGGCTGCCTAAATATGGTTCCCAATCAGAGACAACGATAAATACCTGCCGCTGATTGAGAACCACTTCAGGCAACCATAGACTTTTCTAGAAAACCCCACTATACCACAATCCCAATACCTACAAAAAACCCCAAGACTAAACACACCACATAATAAACCCATGTCCTGACCAAAATAATAAAGAAAACACAAAATACTAAGACCAGGGCGTGACAAAGGCAATTGATAAGCATTAAAAACTTTGTGGCTAGAACTTCCCGAGTGGTGCAGTGGTCTAAGACACTGCATCGCAGTGTAAACTGCGTTTCTACAGATGCTGGTTCGAGACCCATGTCATTCCGGCCGCGACCAGGAGACCCGTGAGGCGAAGCACAATTTGCCCAGCGTCGTCCGAGTTAGGGGAGGGTTTGGCCGGCCAGGATTGTCCTTGTCCTATCACTCTGTAGCTACTTCTGTGGTGGGCTAGGCGCATGCGCCCTGACACGGTCCCCAGGTGTATGAGGTTTCCTTTGACACAAAATGTTGTTTTTTTGTGGATGGGTATACTTTGTGTGTATAAAATGTATAATAGTCATATTTAAAATGACTAAAACAGGTAATTTTGTATACATTTATTTAAAATTAGCATTGGGCCGCTTCTGGGGGGATTCTGGTAAGATGCTGGCAAAGTCGGCTGAATTCCGGTGGTCGGAAACGGCCCGATGTACTTCTGGGCAGTCATTTATTTTGATTCCGGACTGAGTCCGGCTCCTGATTCCAGGCCGATTCAATCAGTTCCGGCCCTCCGGAAGAGAGCCGCTTCGGGGCCGATTCCTCATTGCTGGCTGGGAATGTACTTTTTTCTGTTTAAAAATACAGGGTGAGTGAGCGGGGAGGTTATATTCATGAGCTCGTCTTGACTGACAGTTCTTTGAAACGCCTATGTCAAGAAACTTGGATGCAGTGAGCAGTGTTGCAGTAAAATCATCTCAAGCAAATGTGGTTATACACAAAACAACTCAAACACTGAAATTGCATCAATGATGTCCTTTTTTTATATAGATCTCCCAGTTGGCATGTCTTTTGTGATGCAGTTCACGGCAGCACTAACGGATGTGTTGACATGACAACTGCATCAGAGTTTTGAATGACCCTCCCCCCTTTTGTTCCATGCTGGCTGAAGACCTAGCTAGCCAGTAACTTGCTAACACCAGACACAGATGAAAGGGGAAACAAAGTATCTTTGCCATAGATGAATAGTGTCAACTTTTAATGATATTTGCTGACCCTACAGTCAAATTCTGGCACCAGTAGAGTAGCTATTTAGCTATATAAACCACGGCCCTCTGCAAACACGCCTTCTCCGATTTTGGTTACAGTGCAATAATTATTTAAATTAGGTAAGAGAATGCTATGTTACCATTGGTGTATTAAAATGAGCGTAGCGTAATGTCACTATCCCCTTAATAATCACGCCAAGTGTTTGACATGGGGGAGGAGACCAGTACATTTATGATCAAACTTTATTAACGTAGAAGCAACAGTCATTTTTCATACTTTGGTCATCATACTTTGACCTGGTTTCATCTAAAATATTACGGAAGTCCAGAGAGGACATAGGAATAAAAATAATATTCCCACGTTATCTCAAGATCACAACTTATTTATCTCATGATCACGACGTATTTATCTCATGATCACGAAGTAACAAAAGTTGTTTTGTCGAGATCACGAGATAAACTCTATAAATAGGAGTGGACATACAAAAAATATATATATAAAAAATCATAATTAAAAGTAAAATGCACAATTTAAAAAAAAAAAAGTCTACAGCATAGATGGTTTGTCAAATATTCAAGTGGCAGAACAATTACAAAAAATGTAATCCATCATCCAAACTAAATATTATGAATATTACTGTCATAGATTGACAGTATGGCTGAGGCAGCAGCCTTATTTAGGCCTAAATTATTTAGGCTTGCCGTCACAAATTATGGGGTATTGTGTGTAGATCAGTGACACAAAATCCAAATGTAATACATTTTAAATTCAACACAACAAAATGTGGAAAAAGTCAAGGGGTGTGATTGAATAATTTCTGAAGGAACTGTAATGACAGAGGAGAAGCTGCATGTAGGCCATATCTAATTATAGACAAGTTGACTAACAAATAGTCTACCAAAATGCCGGAAATTATAATCAGAAACATAAAAATATATATTTTTTAAATCCTGCCCCCCCTGGAAAAACATCACTCTACCGTCTCTGACTGTAGCATACAGTGCAATTTCTATATTAGCGGGTTAGGGTCAGGTGCAGGTCTCATATTTTCACTTTATCACATATAGCCACATATTGTGAAGCGTGATTCATCACAACAGAGAACGCGAGTGCTCAGTCCCCTCCTGTACTCCCTGTTCACTCATGACTGCATGGCCAGGCACAACTCCAACACCATTATTACATTTGCCGATGAGACAACACCCCGATAACAATGAGACAGCCTATAGGAAGGAGGTCAGAGACCTGGCCGTGTGGTGCCAGGACAACGATCTCTCCCTCAACGTGATCAAGACAAAGGAGATGATTGTGGACTACAGGAAAAAGAGGACCGAGCACACCCCCATTCTCATCGACGGGGCTGCAGAGGAGCAGGTTGAGAGCTTCAAGTTCCTTGGTGTCCACATCACCAACAAACTAAAATGGTCCAAGCACACCAAGACAGTCGTGAAGCGGGCACGTCAAAACCTATTCCCAATCAGGAGCCTGAAAAGAATTGGCATGGGTCCTCAGATCTTCAAAAAGTTGTACAGCTGCACCATCGAGAGCATCCTGACTGGTTGCATCACTTCCTGCTATGGCAACTGCTCGGCCTCCGACCACAAGGCACTACAGAGGGTAGTGCAAACGACCCAGTACATCACAGGGGCCAAGCTTCCTGCCATCCAGGACCTCTATACCAGGCGGTGTCAGAGGAAGGTCCTAAAAATTTTCAAAGACTCCAGCCACCCTAGTCATAGTCCGTTCTCTCTGCTACCGCACGGCAAGCGGTACCGGAGCGCCAAGTCTAGGTCCAAGAGGCTTCTAAACAGCTTCTACCCCCAAGCCATAAGACTCCTGAACATCTAGTCAAATGGCTACCCACACTATTTGCATTGCCCCCGTCCCCTCTCCACACCACTGCCACTCTCTGTTCACACTATACATAATAACTCTACCTACATGTACATACTACCTCAACTCACCGCATTGACTCTGTACCGGCACCACCCTGTATATATTGTTATTTTTTTACTGCTACTCTTTAATTACTTGTTACTTTTATCTCTAATTCTTATCCGTATTTTATTTAAACTGCACTGTTGGTTAGGGGCTCATAAGTAAGCCTTTCACTGTAAGGTCTACCTGTTGTATTCGGCACGTGACTAATAAAATGTGATTTGATTTGATTTGTATACTCCTTGCATCTGCAAAAACCCCAGCCTTACTCCTGATCCAGTACTACACAAATTGGTTTAATTATTTATTTACTAGTTAACTAAAAAATAACACAGAATAAACATACACACTTAATACATGAGAAAAAGGTAGAACCAGGTAGAGTATGGAACTATGGAACAATCAGGGATGTGAGGGTATGAGGTTGAATCCTTTTAAAAGCATGCTATTTTGAAAAGGTATTTTATGTGAAACCACACATTCTGCGTTATTGTTCAAATCAGTTGTTTTATTGAGTATAGTATATGTGTCTATCTTAAGCATCCTAAATAATGGCAAAGCTTCCATTTTGAAAAAGAGTCAACTTGAAGGCAAAAAAGGGAAGCATGATGTAAGATGCAAATGACTCCAACAACTTACCGCTACGAAATAGAGTTTTGATGAAAACGATGGAGGAAAAAAAGTATATCTGATAATTCCACTGAAGCGCATTGTGAACAGATAATGAAGCCCTGTGTTATGAACCGTTTTTCAGCACAATTTGGGTGAACGCTCCAAAGCATTCAGAACGCCTCGGTTTCCCATCACTAATGATCACCATCCACATGAGCGTGCCACCCGCCTTCAGGCCATGAATGAGGCATGCAATGACATCAACCCAGACCAGTGTCAGGCTTGCAACGCTAAACGTTTTTTCCCCAGGTGCATGAACAATGAAGGCATGCTTGATGCAAACTAGTACCTGCTAACTAGTTTCTTTCATTAATTTATTTTGTTTCATTTAATTTGTTACATTTGATTACTGTACACCTATGTTGTACTTGTAATTATATCAGAAAAATGTAATTCATTTGTTGCATCAATGATTGTGGAAGATGTCATCAATGATCACACCTTTGATCACACATGGGATAGAAATGATGGACATTTTGATTTTGAGTACAAGTGTATAGCCTAATGTGAAAACAGTGTAATGTCATGTAATTTACTGTACTTTCAGCACTTCAAATGGCAATTTAGAAACAAGTATCTTGCATTGTTTGCTATTGGATTAGCTGGTTGTTGAAACAACTAAATAGAGAGATATCATTATGTTGTATTTTGGTGATTAAACCAATTTTTTCATATTTCACAGCAAAGTCATATTTTCTATCAATGGTTGTGTGGTGAAATGTGGCCAAACAAAATGAATGCACACGGAAAGGTTTTGAATGTGTTGCCAGTTTTGTATTTATAGTTTTGGAGATTCACCACATTGTGAAAATAGAACCAAAGCAATTGAATAGAAAATACAAAAATGACTGTGCTGTTTGGATACATACTGTTGTTCAGATACTTTTATTGAATGTCTGATTTAACTACTGTACAGGTAATTCACTCATTGTGGAGTGAGAAGAGATATCTACATCTACCAGGCAGCAAGTCTTCCATCGCCTCCACCAAGCAGCTATCTTCAAACTTGAAAAAAAAGGTAGATCCTGGTATCATGGTAGCAATGAAAATCTAATTCAAGAGTGAGTGTGTGTGTGCATGCATGAGTGCGCATGTGTGTGTGAGAGAGGCCTTATTTGTAGCCTCCGAGAAGAGAGTACAGAATGTAATGTTTATAAATGTGTTATTTCCTTCTTAGGGAAATGGAGCGTACTAATCCAAGAGATAATAGAGAGGTTTTTTTCAGTGGAAAGCATAAGAATATCACCACACTGAAAAATGAGGCGATCCTTAATACAAATGGGTACATTTATAATCCCATTCCACTATACCCAGAAGAACCTGAGTTTCACATATCCAAAGTGGCCCATGTCACCAAAAAATCTAAAATCGAGGAAATCTTGGATTCAGATGGATTTAGGGGCGGGGATAGGAGTCTCCTGTGGTGGAGCTTAGCCATCGAGCATGATGATATCAGAGCTGCAGAAGACCGTTACCTGGAGAAGATCTTCCCAGACAGAACACCAGAGAGAGGCACAGAGAGAGATAGGTTCCTTCCTGAATCAGTTCACCACCTCACCTGCCTTTAGGCAGGCATCGCGTTATGGGAACTTCAGGTTCACTCTCAGTCTGTCTGATCTCCTGTAGATGTACAGATAGCAGATATGTGGTGGAGAAAAGCCTGTCCTGAAAGTGTATGAAACCACTGTCTACAAACAGGAGATAATGTACTCTGTGCTTGTTCACTCTCCAAGTGTGGATGAGTTTGATGAGTACCCATTTCTTGGTGATGGCAGTGATGATGCTGTCTGTGGTTACAGGGAAAACGATGTAGAGGGGGAAGGAAAAGGACACATTGTCTGGCGAGCACAAGCCATGTCAGCAACACAAAAAGTTGGGTTAACCATAAACAACATGGACAAAATAGTAGAAACAGATGGTAATGTTTACAATACATGGTACATGTGGGACCATGTGACCCTGGCGCTCCACCTGCCAGAAGGCCTGCTCCTAAATGTTGATAGAGAGAATCTGATCAAAAACCTCACTGCTTGTGAGGCTGATAAACCGTTTCTTGGGGGTCATCGCATGTCCCTCTTAGATGCTGAGAGAAAAGTTCAGAACTTAAACAACTAACTCTGGAACTGATTAACAAAATCAGTCAGGCAGGTTACATTAAATGTTTAAGGATATTCAATTAACAAACCATAAAAACATTATATTATGGTAAACCATTAACCATTTTCCCTTTATTTTTTATTTTTTAGCACTCAAATTAACTGTTTAGGGGGGAAATATTTGTCTCATTCAATATTTGTCCCATTCATAATCAAATGTCATGCAAATGTAATACAATTTAAAAAGCTTATGCCATATTTGTAAAAGCACCAGATGTCAGGACTTTATATCACCCTATGTCGTGTGACGATTTAAATCATTTAGGCATCTAGGCAGTTCTTATGAAGAAATGATGAATGCCTTATAAAGCTTTTTTAACTTGTTATTTTTGTGGGACCAAAATGATGTTGTGTTATGTATTTTTAGGTTACTGTGTCATATTGGGGTCATTTATGGTCACTAATACATTTAGTGTGATGGGACTGCAGTGGCAGTATTTACCACTCATTCCCACTTTCCTCTAGACATTTTTGCATGATGTATGTACATTACAGCTTTTTGTTTCCACTCTTTGACTCTCTGTGTTGCTACCTAACGATGAGTATCATGTAATCTTTTCTCGGATCTAATTGAACACAAAAAGGATGTTTTAAATGAGAAGGTAGGGCTAATCAAATGAAAGGCAAGATTTGAACTGTTCTATTAACTGTTGTTTGTGTGCAAAGTTACACATCAAATCCACACGGTTTGCCTTCTTTGGGAATAAATTATGTAAACGTCATCACACTATTTTCCTGTCATATGTTTCCCTCTTCTGTGCGGAAAAGTTTTATTACACCATTCTGTGACAAAAACAAACAGAAAACGTAATGTATCAGTAGAGCAGAGTTATCAACAGACTCCTACTCGTACCCTCCCAGATGGAACCATTCCCCAAAAATAATATGTAAGAACTTTATATCTGCTGTTATATATCATTTGTATTTATTGAATAATCTTCATCTATTGTTTCCCTGAAAAATCACTCCTAGTCAAGTATTCAATTTTAGGGATTTCTGAGGCCTTAAAACATCCCCAGTCGCACATTAGTTCTCATGGTTAATTCTTAGTGCCCACTAGAGCTGTCCTTTAACACCCACTAGAGGGCAGCACAGACTCAGAAGTCTATTTGATACTTGGTATGAAAAATATTATCAAGAGCTGCACTGGTCTCTTTCATTTAGATCAGAGCAGTATTGGCTATTCTTCTTGCACCGTCAAGTCATAACCCCTCGCTAAACACATTGTCTCCTCATCTACTGCTTGTATGAAACTCACAGAGCAATAAGACACCTATAAACAGACAGAAGGGGATTGATGGTGTGCAACTAGTGCATAGTACACAGGACACAGGCCTACATCAACAACCCACCACATCTACAACCTCCTGCTACCCTCAATCTGGTCATATCCATCTTCAGACCTTTCCTCAATTCCCCCCCACATCCTCTCTACAGGTATTCTACTATTCTCTCTGAGATCTCCCCTGGCATATTAATAGCTGTTTCTCTCTGCATGTTCATAATGTGGGCGTTGTGAGAGGAGTGATTTAGTCAGAGGAAACTGGAGGGAACAGTACAAACACCATCTGTTGTCACGTGTTAAGAGTCAAGGTGGCATGTTGTATGATATTACCCCAGTTCCTTCACTAGTGAAACACTGATTGATGATGTGTAATGTGGTAATATAGTGGAATCACATTTTTATTCTCTCTCACTCTGATATAGTGTGCACACATGCACTCACTCACTCACTCACTCACGCACACACAAACGTAGAGCAGAGCAGACAGATGGGGGCGGGGGGGGGTAAGCTGACAGGATCTGTGCTCTCTGTATGGCTGATTAGACTCAGGGGAGTGGGATCTGCTGCACAGTGTGAGTCTGAGCCGTGAGCTCCATGCTAAGACACTGCTTATATTCTGCTGAAGCACATTAGAAGTGAAGTGAAGTGGAACCGTGTCCTCACGGAGAAATAACCAGAGCCAAGTGATCAGAGGTCAAACAGAGGTATAGTAACAGGTCATGGGCTGCGCAATATAATTTCTACTGAGAAATTACTAAAACAGTTGAAATGAATATGCAACAACTGATTGAGAGACATTTATATTAAAAAAACAAAAATGTCATTTATTTAAACTTCTTCCTCATATACAACATTTTGCATGTTAAAATCACAACAAATGTAAGTGTTCAGCAACAGATTTGAGCAAATAAGAAATAAATAATTGAAGAGTAAATGAAAAAAGCTACTACTGTACCTAGTTATGTTATCAAACATTCACATTTCTAGTTTTACAGCACATTTATCAGCAAACTAATTACAAAAACAAGTTTAAAATGATAGTTGATTCAACATTACCGTACAATCGCTAGAGTTATTCAGTAGACAGTATACGAAGTCTAATCCCCTTGGTCAGCTTATAATTGAAGTCCATACAAACTCATTTACATTTCAGTGCACAACAGATGACCTGATTTACAAAAGGAGAGAATAAGCACTGCAATCCCTAACATTGCCAGGGGAACCTTTACCTAGACTAATAGTACCTGTTGCTGCATCAGCAACAAGACAAAAAGCTGTGCTATCAAAAACGCATCACAGAAATAAAATGCAGCAACTAAGACAATCCGGAAGCTAGACACAGCTGCCATCTTGGAATAGTCCAAACGATAAAAGAGAAAAAGAGAGAGTCAAACAAAGGCGATACGCTATAGTAATAAAAATCCTGTCCTTTATCACTCTGCCATGTGTTAGCAAAGCAGAAAAATACAAAAACAAATCTTTTATGACTTTTATATGACTTTTGCACCAAAATGGCAAAAGTGTGTCTGTGTGTGCTGGTGGAGGGGTGGCCTGGGCCAGGCCTGCTTCACCACATGTAGTAGCTGCGTGTGGTGTCCACGGGGGAGGGCTTGCTCTCTGTACCGCCCTCCTTGTCCTTCTCACTGTCTGCCTCCCATAGGTTGATGAGGGGCGGGTAGAGCTCATTGAGGGGGATGGAGGAGGTCTTCTGCATGTACTTCTTCAGGGAGTGGTGGTAGTTCTTCCTCTTCCAGCGCCGGGCCACATACACCCCCACAGTAGTCAGGCTGAGGAAGGCCAGCATGGTGGCCATGACGGCTAACAGGGCGGCACTAGGTCTCTGGTCCAACACGTCCAGGGTGAAGGTGACGCTGCGCGTGGTCACGTTGACGCACGACTTGTGGGTCTGCAGGTGAATGTTGGAAACAGTGAGGCACACCTCGTACTCGGTGGCCGGCTGCAGGTGGGTCAGGTTGTACTCGTGCACGTCGACGGGCACGCGTGCAGTGTAGGTGATGTGGGGGTTGTCAATCTTCATGGTGGCCGATGCCCACTTGAGGTTGGAGGTCATGACGTTGGAGTTGATCTTCCAGGAGACCAGAATGGAGTGGGACTCGGTCTGCTTGACGTAGATCTTCATCACCTCGGCACTGTCCAGCAGGGTGCCATTGACGCGGATGGTGGTGACGCGTGTGTCGGCGCCCTCTGTGTTCTGGGCTATGCAGGTGTAGCGACCGGAGTCCTCCACCTGGACGTGGGACAGTTGCAGGGTTCCCTCACTGCTCAGGTGGTACCGCTCCGACACCGTGTCCACTGTTATCTTGCTCCCCATAGGAGACACCCAGTATATCTCTGGCTCGGGCTCAGCAATAGCCCTGCAGTCCAGGCTGACACTCATGCCCAGCTCAAGGCTCAGGTGGCTGGGGAAGGTGTCGTGGGAGATGAAAGGCAGGCACTGCTCTGGGGAGTCCGGCAGCTTCACCTCTCTGACCCGCTGGCCCCGGAGCTCGGGCGGCGAGGTACACAGCATAGCCAGGGGCTCCATGAAGCGCACGCTGGTCCTGTTGGAGCTCATCCACTGGATGACACAGTCGCAACGTAGTGGGTTGCTGTGCAGGCTGATCTCGCGGAGGTTGGGCAGCGCCTCAACGGTGTGCTGGTAGACAGAGTTGAGGGCATTGTTGTTTAGCATCAGGCTCTCCAGGGAGGACACGTCCCTGAAGGCCGTCCGGTGCACGTAGGACAACTTGGGGTTGTTAGTGGCCTCCAGCTTGGTCAGCTCAGGCAGGTTGTCCAGGGCGTAAGAGTCGATGGATACCAGGTCAGCCATGTTGTTGATACCAAGCTCCTTCAGACGCAGCATGTTCCTGAAGTCTCCCTCATGGATCTTGTGCACTGGGTTCTTGTTCAGGTCTAGGAATTTCAGGTTGGGCACTTTCTGCAGGGCCAGCTGGGGCACCCGGACCAGCTTGTTGTCGTAGAAGGATAGGCTCTCCAGGTTATCCAGGCCCACCAGAGCATTCCCAGGAATGTCGGTGAGGTCCATGCAGGCCAGGACCAGGCTCCTCAGGCTCCCCAGTGGCTTGAAGTTCATGTCCAGGATGCCAATGACAGGATTCTCTCCGATCATCAGGATCTCCAGGTTGGGCGTTGCCTCGAACCAGCGGTTGTCGATAACCCGGAGCCTGTTGGAGTTGAGGTGGAGGCGCAGCAGGCTATGCAGACCGGAGAAAGCCCCGGGGGCGATGGTGCTGATCTGGTTGTGGTTGATGTAGAGTTCCTGTAGGTTGCTGAGGTCCTGCAGGCAGTGGTCAGGCAGCTGGCTAATCTGGTTCTCCTCCAGGTGAAGGGTGGTAAGCTGGTTCATGTTGGCCAGGCCCACAGCCTCCATTGTGCTGAAGTTGTTCTGGGACAGGTCCAGCTCCGTCAGGTTGAACAGGGCCTCTAGCTCCCCGCTGGTGTGGGCGATGGAGTTGCTCTGGAGCAGCAGCACCTGGGTGTCAGAAGACAGGTTGGAGGGGATGTGTGTCAGCCGCAAGTCGTTGCAGTCCACCGTGGCCGCCTCCCTGTAGGTGGACTGGGGGGTGAACCAGGGGCGCACCTCACACACACACAGCCGCGGGCACTCCCCGCCCTGCACCAGGGGCAACAGCAGCCCCACACACAGCCATGCCAGCGGGGGCCAGAGGAGGGGGCTTGGAGCCATGTTGTCTGCTCTCTGTCTGGTCACACTGAACTTAGAGGAGAGGCAGGGTTCCCGAGGACAGCCTGGAAGATAGGTGTGGGGTCATGGGCATCAGTGTCCTCCCTGCTTATAGTGGGTTTTTTCTAGAGCTGCAGTCCATCCACAGTTAGTGTGAGAGTGCGAGCAGTCCGCAATGATTGCAAGTGTGTGTGCGTTTCAGAAGGGGGTCAGGGGATGTTCAGGGTTGTCCTCTTCCTCCACTCATGTGTTTTTCTCTCTTCTCACAATTCTGCTGAATAAGTCTGCAACACACAAAAACCAAGAGAGGTATTAGAAGTCTGCAACAATGGTGAATGCATTACATTGTTCCATTATCATCCCAGAAACAGATGGTGATTTAGATAAAGAATATATATAGAGGAAGAGGGAGACTGCGAGATAAGAGGCAGGCGGTGAGGGATTGAGAGTTCCCGGTGAGAGATAAAAGCCATAAAACATATCAGACAGTGAGTTGCATTTCATTAAACACAGCTGATATTGACAAGGCTTCCCAGCTAGCACATAACATTCTGAGAACCTCTTACATCTTGGCGAGATCCTGGTTGTCCTATGGTTATTTTGCATACAATCTTCCCACAACTTTCTGAGAATGGTACAAGATAGTTGCTTGGCTTTGGAACATCCTTAGCCCATTTAGGGACTTTTCAAAAAACTTTATTTTCTTGGTTTTTCATTACTTTAACAGAATGTTTCTTAAAAGTTCACACATGGTTACATTTAAAATAAATGTAGGTTATGTTCCAGGAACGTTTGCCAACTGGTTTGACATTGGGAATGTCCTCAAATAGTTCAGAGACCATTAAGAAACAATGTTCTTCTGTGGGAACTGTATTATTTCAGCATAACGTTTCCTCATGGGTCTATTCAAAGTCATGTTCTCAAATTGGACGTTAAGAAAACATTCCATAAAAACCACAAGAAAACTGAAGTTATGTTCAGAGAATGTTATTTAAAAACATATACCATTCTCAGCATCAACAAAACTCTTTCTATGATCTTGTTAAAGATGCACCATGCAAAAATTGCTCCGCCATTTCCTGGTTGCTAAAATTCTATATACATTTTTGTCACATAAATTTCAGTTAATGTGACAAAACCAGCAAGTATAGTGTAGAGAATCCTCGTACCATCTAAACCACTGTGAAATATATATTTTTTCATTACCAAAAATATTGCATTTTCAGCTGTTTGAAGCTGGTGTACAAAATCGAAAGAAAAATATGCAAAAATTAAACATAAGAACGGCAAACATATAAATAACGCACATAGAACAGATTTGACTGTTAAACAGTCATCACTAGCTGGCCTCCGCCCAGTCCTCTGAACCTTACACTGAACCCAAACGCGTGAGTGCGTCTCTTGCATAAATTGATTTTGTCCCCCTACACCAAACGTGATCACTACACGCAGGTTAAAATATCAAAACAAACTACATTAATTAACCAATTACATTAATTTGGGAACAGGTCGAAAAGCATTAAACATTTATGGCAATTTCGCTAGTTAGCTTGCACTTGCTAGCTAATTTGTCCTATTTAGCTAGCTTGCTGTTGCTAGCTAATTTGTCCTGGTATATAAACATTGAGTTGTATATTTTACCTGAAATGCACAAGGTCCTCTACTCAGACAATTAATCCACACATAAAATGGTCAACTGAATCGTTTCTACTCATCTCTCCTCCTCCCAGGCATTTTCATCTTTGAACTTATATGGTGATTGGCATCTAAACATTCATAGTATTACTACACCAACCGGCAACACAGTTCGTCTTTCAATCACCCACGTGGGTATAACCAATGAGGAGACGACACGTGGGTACCTGCTTCTATAAACCAATGAGGAGATGGGAGAGGCAGGACTTGCAGCGCGATCTGCGTCAGAAATAGAAAGGAGTTCTATTTTAGCACTTGGCAACGCAGACGCTCGTTGACACGCGCGAGCAGAGTGGGTGCAATAATTGAATAACATTGATTTCTACACTTATTTTGCAACACTCGCGCACGCGACGCGAGTGGTGTGGTCAGCCTATTAGACTGCTGCCCTACGTACATAGTCATTGAACACTATGTGTATACTGTATTCATGTTATATAACTACTGCTGTACACACCTTTTCTATTCACATACTGTCTATACATACCATTCACATACAGTACACATATACACTCAGTGGCCAGTTAATTAGATACATCAATCAAGTACTGGGTCGGACACCCCTTTGCTTCCAGAAAAGCCTGAATTATTCGGGGCTTGGAAATGTTGCTCAATTGGTATCAAGGAACCCAACGTGTGCCAGGAAAACCTTCCCCACAACATTACACCACCGCCACCAGCCTGTATCGTTGACACCAGGCAGGATGGGGCCATGGACTCTTAAGCCAAATCCTGACTCTGCCTGCAGCATTATGAAACAGGAACCGGAATTCGTCCGACTAGGCTGTTTTTCCACTCCTCAATTGTCCCGAATTGGTGAGCATGTGCCCACCGGATCCACTTCTTGTTTTTAGCTGATAGAAGAGGAACCCATTGTGGTCGTCTGCTATAATAACCCATCCTTTACAAGGACCGACGAGCTGTGCGTTCCGAGATGCCGTTCTGCACACCACTGTTATACAAAGCCGTTATTTGCCTGTTTGCGGCCCGTCTGTTAGCTTGCATGATTTTTGCCATTCTCCTTCGACCTCTCATCAACTAAATGTTTTCACCCACAGGACTGCCGCTGACTGGATGTTTTTTGTTTGTCAAACCATTTTCGGTAAGCCCTACACCCTACTGTGCGTGAAAAGCCCCGGAGAACCGGCCAATTCTGAGGTACTGGAACTAGCGTGCCTGGCAGGCACCAACGATCATGCCACGCTCAAAGTCGCTTAGGTCACTTGTTTTGCCAAATCTAACATTCAATTGAACAGTAACGGAATGCCTCTCTGCCTGCTTTATATAGCAAACCATGGCCACGTGACTCACTGTTTGTAGGAGTGAACCATTTTCGTGAACTGGGTGGTGTACCTAATAAACTGTTCACTGAATGTATATTTATATTCCGGACTCTGGTCTGGAAGGTAATTTCCTGAAATTCTATCCATTTTGCCATGGGGTGTTGTACTGGGTATTTAAAGGGTAACTGCACCTGCTGATTTGGCCTCATTTCTTGGCTTGCTTCTCAAGAAATGCTGGCAGCCATGACAGAAGCCAAATGTGAGTTGGCTTGGGGGTGAGGTTTGATGTCTGTGTTTCTTGGGGGTGTGTCCTTGCCATCACCAAGACACACCTATCTGTCAGACCTTTCCAGCAGCTGTTTTCCTCCACTCAATCATAACAAACAAACCTCCTGCAGGTTGAGTTCAATAACTACAGGCAGATAGATGTATGGTGAGATGACGGAGGAAGCTTTGAATAGGTCAGTAGCCTACAGAGTAATATGAAAAGAATGCAATTGCTGAATTTATGTAGATATTCTAAACTAAGTGTTTTGCTAACTTTCAAATGTAGCAACAGGTCCGTGTTGAATAAACATACCATAGAAGCAATGTTCTGCTAATATAACAATGCACACCTTTCACCTTTCATTGTCATGCCCAGCCGATACAGATACAGTGCCAATCAACATTTTGTCTGGTGGTATTGGGGCTACCTTGGCAAACATGTCAGAGTGGTCATACCTTCCAATGTTGTTTTCCGTATACAACAGGAGTTCCCTGATCCTGCTGCAGAATACACAGGGTTTCTCCCTCCCCATATTGACTGATACCATTCAATAATTTAAAAAAGACAATACAAGTAAAAGTTGTGACAAGTAAAACATTTATGCCGAGTGCCAGGTCTCTTTCGTATAGAGTTGATCAGGCTGTAAATTGTGGCCTGTGGAATGTTGTCCCACTCCTCTTTAATGGCTGTACGAAGTTGCTGGATATTGGCGAGAACTGGAACACGCTGTTGTACACGTCGATCCAGAGCCTCCCAAACACACTCAATGGGTGACATGCTTGGTAAGTATGCAGGCCATGGAAGAACTGGGACATTTTCAGCTTCCAGAAATTGTGTACAGATCCTTGCGACATGAGCCTGTGCATTATCATGCTGAAACATGAGGTGATGGTGGTGGATGACTGGCACGACAATGGGCTTTGGGATTTCGTCACGGTATCTCTGTGCATTCAAATTGCCATCCATAAAATGCAATTGTGTTTGTTGTCCGTAGTTTATGCCTGCCCATACTATAACCCCACCACCACCATGGGGCACTCTGTTCACAACGTTGACATCAGCAAACCACTCGTCCACACGATGCCATACACACTGTCTGCCATCTGCCCGGTACAGTTGAAACCGAGATTAATCCGTGAAGCACACACTTCTCCAGCGTGCAAGTGGCCAGAGAAGATGAGCATTGGTCCACTGAAGTCAAACCCACAGTTTCATCAGCTGTCTGGGTGGCTGGTTTCAGATGATCCCGCAGCTGAAGAAGCCGGATGTGGAGGTCCTGGGCTGGGGTGGTTATACGTGAGCTGCGGTTATTAGGCTGGTTGGACGCACTGCCAATTTCTCTAAAACAACGTTGGAGGCGTATGGTAGAGAAATGAACATTCAATTCTCCGGCAACAGCTCTGGTGGACATTCCTGCTGTCAGCATGCCAATTGCATGTTCCCTCAAATCTTGAGACATCTGTGGCATTGTGTTGTGACAAAACTGCACATTTTATAGTGGCCTTTTATTGTCCCCAGCACAAGGTGCACCTTTGTTCTGAACATGCTGTTTAATCAGCTTCTTGATATGCCTGTCAGGGATGTAAACAAATTTGTGCACAAAATTTGAGAGAAATAAGCTTTTTGGAACATTTCTGGGATCTTTTATTTCAGCTTGTGAAACAACACTTTACATGTTGCGTTCATATTTTTGTTCAGTGTAGTTTATCAAGCCGGGTATTTTTTAATACAACTTTTCATATGACACACATTACCTGTTGTTGTTGATGAAGCCGTCTGTGTCGTCAGGAAAGTAACTCTGGTCACTATTTGAGGCCTCATGATGGCGTGTCCAGGAGGAATTTTAACGTCTGTTCTCAGGAGGTTTAAAAAACTTTCAGTTTTACCGGTCAGGAAATATATGGCTTCATTCCCACACCATAGGAAACCAAAAAACATATGTTCCCACAACTTCCAAGGAACCAAATGTGCTAGCTGGGTTTTAACCTAAATAACAGCATGAATAACTAATTCATATCTGCTAAATAGGCTACTGACAGCGCAACATTTCAGTGAAACTGAGAGTAATAGATTTAGTTTGCTGCTGACAAAGTGAAAATAAACAGTCACACCGGTATGTTAGAATACATTTATGAGTCAAATACATGCACACCAGGTTTTGTGCAGACCTGGTTTCAAATATTATTTGAAATCATTTTGAATACTTTAGCTGTGTTTGATTGACCTTGCCTGTTTCAATGGGAACAATAGACAAGTCCCAAAAGTAAAAATCCCACCGAAACAGCAGATGTTTAAAATATTTGAAAGATTTCAAATAGTATTTGAGCCCAGGTCTGGTTCTATGTTTGGACTGAAATGCCTGACATTCTGTATAGTTTCTCAGCGGAGGGTTAGGCTAGAGATATCACCCAGCCTACACAGCACCAGCCTGCAGACTTCTTGGGGACTCATTTGATATGGCTAACAGTGTAGAATACATCTGTGAAATTACTCTTGTTGCTGTGCTTTTGTGCAGAGGTTAGTTTCTGTCTTTTAAACAAGCTTTTACTCAGCCAAAAACAGGTGAAAAAAATCCAACACTGAGTTTAAGTTAATCAGTCCGAATGTCAATCAACCTGACTGCTCTGGCCTGTTAGGGGCAGGTTACCTCTGATGAACAAAAGCTAGAAAAAATGAGTGAGTCAGAGATTTCAGTAAAGTACTTCATCATATCGGTGTCCTCCTAATTCTCCTCCTTTTTATATCAAATAAGGAGCATACTACATACATTAACTGTGACATGTACTAGTCCGGCTGTTCTAACAGCTGGGTGAGTGAAGGGTGTTATAAATCATACTGCACATCCAACAATAAGACTATAAAATCTGAGTTCACATTGTATTGAATTTGTATTAAATACACATTGTGTGCATATGGCTCACTATATTTGTGTACAGAAGACCTGTCTTGTTGTTCAGAAAATGTTTAATATTATGGTCCAGAATTGTAATGCATATCAATGTATACAGTGCCTTCAGAAAGTATTCACACCCCTTGGCTTTTTACACATTTGTTGTGTTACAGCCTGAATGCATAATTGATTACATTTAGATTTTTTTGTCACTCGCCTACACACAATATCCCATAATGTCAAAGTGGAATTATGTTTTTCGTAATTTTGACAAATTAATAAAAAAATGAAAGGCTGGAATGTCTTGAGTCAATAAGTATTGATTTTGTTGTGGCAAGCCTAAATATGTTCAGGAGTAAAAATGTGCTTAGCAAGTAACATAATAAGTTGCATGGACTCACTGTGTGCAATAATGTTTTTTAACATGATATTTTAAGGACTCTCACATCTCTGTACCCCACACATACAATTATCTGTAAGGTCCCTCGGTTGAGCAGTGAATTTCAAACACAGATTCAACCACAAAGACCAGGAAGGTTTTCCAATGCCTCGCAAAGACGGGCATATATTGGTAGATGGGCAAAAAAAAGCAGACATTGAACATTCCTTTGAGCATGGTGAAGTTATTAATTCACTTTGGATGGTGTATCAATACACCAGGTCACTACAAAGATACAGGCGTCCTTCCTAACTCAGTTGCCGGAGAGGAAGAAATCGCTCAGGGATTTCACCATGATGCCAATGGTGACTTTAAAACAGTTACAGAGTTTAATGGCTGTGATAGGAGTAACTACAACAACATTGTAGTTATGCCACAATACTAACCTAGTAGACAGAGTAAAAAGAAGGAAGCCTGTACAGAATACAAATATTCCAAAACATGCATCCTGTTTGCAACAAGTCACTAAAGAAACACTGCAAAATATGTGGCAAAGCAATTAACTTTTTGTCCTGAATACAAAGTGTTATGTTTGGGGCAAATCCAAGACAACATATTATTGAGTACCACTCTCCATATTTGCAAGCATAGTGGTGGCTGCATCACGTTATGGGTATGCTTGTAATCGTTAAGGACTGGGGAGTTTTTCAGGATAAAAAATAAATGGAAAGGAGCTAAGTGCAGGCAAAATCCTGCTTTCCACCAGACACTGGGAGATGAATTAATCTTTCAGCAGGACAATAACCTAAAACACAAGGCCAAATCTATACTGGAGTTGCTTACCAAGAAGATACTGAATGTTTCTGAGTGGCTGAGTTACAGTTTTAACTTAAATCTAATTGAAAATCTATGGCAAGACCTGAAAATGTTTGTCTAGCAATGATGGACAACCAATTTGACAGAGATTAAAGCATTTTGAAAACATTATGGCAAATGTTGCACATTCCAGGTGTGGAAAGCTCTTAGAGACTTACCCAGCAAGACTCACAGCTGTAATTGCTGCCAAAGGTGATTCTACAAAGTATTGACTCAGGGGTGTGGGGATATTTCTGTATTGTCATTTTTTTTTAAATGCTAAAATGTCTAAAAACATGTTTTCATTTGGTCATTATGAGGTATTGTGTGTGTAGGTGGTTGAGAAAAAAAATTGGATTAATCCATTTTGAATTCAAGCTGTAGGCACTAAATGTATATTAGTAGATTAGAGAGTGGTAGACTAAATGTATGATGCATATTTGATATGTATATTTGTTCGTATCAGAGGTGTATTGTGGATATGAACTCGGCCACCCTGATGTACAATATTCTGTGTCCGTCTCTTCAGAGATTACCTACATGTTACTCTCCCCCAGGGGAATATCTGCCTATGCTACTGTGCCGGCACAGTGACAGAGGAAGATCCTTTTGGTGTGGCAGCAGCAGCCAGTGCTCGCTGATCTGACTGTGGGAACATTACTTACACAACCAGGGTGGGTAGAGAGAGGAAAAATGCTTGGCTCGACATAGTTTTAAAGGGAGACTCGATTTTCAAGACATGTCTCTAGAAAGCACCGGCAACACAGGTGGGTAGAAATCAATTAGAGGCCTGGAACCTCTGGGCTGTGACTTTGCCAGCACCGGGCTGGGCCCAGGGTGGTGGGATGGATGTGGGTGGACGGGCAGGGCTGAGGCCAGCGTGTTGGTAGTGGCAGGGCTGGTCTGACAGGTCTAGCCCCAGAGGACAGGGAGCATTCAGAAGCCCTTCACCGCCACCGTGCCAGCGCCTCACATCTATTTCAGATGAGCCACTGGCACTGCTGCGGTCTCTTCTTTCCCCAACACATTTAGGAGGCCCAATTATTGAAATGAAACACAGCAGTTTATTCTTCCTCTCCATGTGATCGTAAGGCCTGTCAGGGGGAAATATGTTTTTCCTATATCAGTTTGGTGATGTCAGTGATAAAGGTATTTCCACTGTAGTGGTAAAAACCTCTGTGCTGCTGTGAGAGTAGTGTTCTCAGCAGGTGACAGGTCAATGTAGGTATGATGGGGATGAACTACCATGTACAGTATGATCTGCACATGATCTATGACTATGCCTCTTCTCTGCCTGCCCTGCCTGGGGATATTCAAATCAGTGACAGTGGAAAATAACACTGCATTATCATAAACAGACATGACAGTGATGAGCACAGGGCAGGCCCTAGTAACTCCTATCCATTTGAGCATTTGAGCATTTGAGCATTTTTCTCACAAATGAAACCAAATCCATCGCTATCCAGGCTAATTTGTTTTCAATACTGGGGAAAGGGATGATTAAATCCCAGCCTTTTAGGCAAGGTGAAACACTTTGTATCTGTTCAGGCAGGATTCAAGTGGGTGTGCGTGTGTGAAGCTATTACAGCTGAGGATGGCAATATATCTCTTCAACCTGGAGGAATAATCAGCCTCCCATAACTCTCCTGGTCCTGTGTTCTCTGGGTCCTGCAGCTCCTACACTGAGAATAAACCACAGTGTTCCTCAGCCTCCAGTCTAAGTCAGATACTCATAAAATAACACATTGATCCTCAAAAACACACTCCGCACAGCCTGAAATGGTGTGTGTGTGTGTGTGTGTGTGTGTGTGTGTGTGTGTGTTTACACATCAAAACCTGACAACCATGTCTCTGAGTTTCAATATTAACATAGAACAGGTTTTGTTTGATTTCTCTCTTTTCTTTCATGTGTGATTTCTCATCTACATTCAGCGCAAATCTGGCAGAAACACAAAGCACAAGGATGTGAGACTGACAGGAACTCACAGCTTTGATTCAGCATATTGCAGGTGTGGTATTTATACTGACTCAAACAAAACGTAGTAATACAGAACATATAACAGAATGACAGTCCCAGTGTTTCATGTCTGCATATTTTAACAATGATCACAACATGGAATCTACATATCCATAACCCAACGCCTGATCAAAGGCCTATCTGCCAGTACAAATTCTCAATTTGTTTTTCTAGTCAGTGTGGGAGAAACAAGGTTCAGTACTGTATACTGGATACAATATATACGATGTGAAGTCCATTAGAGTATCCATTATCTGGTGAGTATCCTATTTTTATGGCTGTTACCGTGAGAAACTCCCACACCTCTTAGATACCGTTCCAATAGCCATGATGATCCATATCATTATTCAAATAAAATGACCCGGGAATACAGAGAGCCATCTCAATGATTCATATACTGTGACTGAACTGGAACATTGGGGCTTTACATCCTCTTCCTCTTCTCAGGGCTCAGGAAAGAACAATATAGAGATCTCAAAGTCATATCTCCCCCTCTATCCATCCATCAACCTATCTAACCATCTATTCATCTACCTATCTATGCACCTACAGTTGAAGTCCAAAGTTTACATACACTTAGGTTGGAGTCATTAAAACTCGTTTTTCAACCACTCCACAAATTTCTTATTAACAAACTATAGTTTTGGCAAGTTGGTTAGGACATCTACTTTGTGCATGACACAAGTCATTTTTCCAAAAATTCCTTACAGACAGATTATTATACTGTATCACAATTCCGGTGGGTCAGAAGTTTACATAAACTAAGTTGATTGTGACTTTAAACAGCTTTGAAAATTCCAGAAAATTATGTCATGGCTTTAGAAGTTTCTGATAGGCTAATTGACATAATTTGAGTCAATTGGAGGTGTACCTGTGGATGTATTTCAAGGCCTACCTTCAAACTCAGTGCCTCTTTGCTTGATTTCATGGGAAATTCAAAATAAATCAGCCAAGACCTCAGAAAAAATGGTAGACCTCCACAAGTCTGGTTCAACCTTGGGAGCAATTTCCAAATGCCTGAAGGTACCACGTTCTTATGAACAAACAATAGTACGCAATCATAAACACCATGGGACCACGTAGCTGTCATACTGCTCAGGAAGGAGACGCGTTCTGTCTCCTAGAGATGAACGTACTTTGGTGCGAAAAGTGCAAATCAATCCCAGAACAACAGCAAAGGACCTTGTGAAGATGTTGGAGGAAACAGGTACAAATGGTCTGATGAGACAAAAATATAACTTTTTGGTCTAAACTCCACTCGCCGTGTTTAGAGGAAGAAGAAGGATGAGTACAACCCCAAGAACACCATCCCAACCGTGAAGCATGGAGGTGGAAACATCATTCTTTGGGGATGCTTTTCTGCAAAGGGGACAGGACGACTGCACCGTATTGAGGGGAGGATGGATGGGGCCATGTATCGCGAGATCTTGGCCAACAACCTCCTTCCCTCAGTAAGAGCATTGAAGATGGGTCGTGGCTGGGTCTTCCAGCATGACAACAACCCGAAACACACAGCCAGGGAAACTAAGGAGTGGCTCCGTAAGAAGCATCTCAAGGTCCTGGTGTGGCCTAGCCAGTCTCCAGACCTGAACCCAATAGAAAATCTTTGGAGGGAGCTGAAAGTCCATATTGCCCAGCGACAGCCCCGAAACCTGAAGGATCTGGAGAAGGTCTGAATGGAAGAGTGGGCAAAAATCCCTGCTGCAGTGTGTGCAAACCTGGTCAAGAACTACAGGAAACATATGATCTCTGTAATTGCAAACAAATGTTTCTGTACCAAATAGTAAGTTCTGCTTTTCTGATGTATGAAATACTTATGTCATGCAATAAAATGCAAATGAATGACTTAAAAATCATACAATGTGATTTTCGTTTTTGATTCCGTCTCTCACAGTTGAAGTGTACCTATGATACAAATTACAGACCTCTACATGCTTTGTAAGTAGGAAAACCTGCAAAATCGGCAGTGTATCAAATACTTGTTCTCCCCACTGTATATCCAAAATGTCCATTTATTTGGCGCGTTTGGCGCGTTTGATCTTGATACTTTTGTAATACCACTTTAGGTATTTTTAAACGTTAATAATCGATCAAATTGAAGACGGGTCTATCTGTTTTCAATACAGGACAACAACAAACTGATGCTACTTTTCTAGTCTGTCCAACACTCAACAGTGGTACACTGTTTCAAGATGGCCGTACTTCTTCATTTCACAAAGGAATAACCTCAACCATTTTCCAAAGACTGGTGACATCCAGTGGAAGCGGTAGGAACTGCAAACAAGTGCCTGAGAAATCCAGTTCCCCAATGGAAACTCATTGAATTGACAGTGACCTCAAATTGATTTTTTTCTGAATGGTTAGTCCTCTGGGTTTTGCCTGCTACATAAGTTGTTATACTCACAGACATGATTCAAACAGTTTTATTAACTTCAGTGTTTTCTATCCAAATCTACTAATAATATGCATATCTTATATTCTTGGAATGAGTAGCAGGAAGTTGAACGCTATTTATCCAAAAGTGAAATTGCTGCCCCCTATCCCAAAGAAGTTTTAAGGACAACAAAATCAGGGTATTGGAGTGGCGATCAGAAAGCCCTGAACTCAATCGTATAGAAAATCTGTGGGCAGAACTGAAAAAGCGTGTGCAAGCAAGGAGGCCTACAAACCTGACTCAGTTACACCAGCTCTGTCAAGAGGAATGGGCCAAAAGTCACCCAACATATTGTGGGAAGCTTGGAAGGCTATCCAAAATGTTTGACCCAAGTTAAACAGTTTAAAGGCAATGCTACCAAATACTAATTGAGTGTTTGTTAACTTCTGACCCACTGGGAATGTTATGAAATAAATAAAAGCTGAAATAAATCATTCTCTCTACTATTATTCTGACATTTCACATTCTTAAAATAAAGTGGAGATCCTAACTGACCTAAGACAGGGACATTTTACTAGGATTAAATGTCAGGGATTGTGAAAAACTGAGTTTAAATGTATTTGGCGAAGGTGTATGTAAACTTCCGACTTCAACTGTATCTATCGGTCTGTCTGTCTATACACTGCATCTTTTATATCCAGCCATCTATCAGGCAAACTAATTTTTGTCTCTCTCTCCCCTCATCTCTCTTTCTTCCTCGCTCCTTCCCTCTCTCTTCTCTTAAATTGGAGGAGACAGGCGAGGTAATCGCTGTTTTCACGCTGAAGCCATAAAACTCAGACACCTGGCACCAGACTCCTGGAGGGCTGGCAGCTCTGTGGGGGGTTGTATCCGGTCTGACCGAACGCTACCACAGTGTGTGTGTTCATGCGTGTGTGTGTGTGTGTGTGGGGGGGGGGGGGGGGGGGGGGGATTGATAATGACAGGTCACCTCTAGGGCTGTTTCGGTGACCGTTTTGCCGCCACACCGGCAGTCATGAGTCATGACCACAGTCAAATTCCATGTGACCGTTTAGTCACGGTAACTGGTAACTAGGCTTCTCCAAGCTCTGATGCTGCTGATGGTCATTCATAGCCTACCAAACCTGATAACTGCCTGGTACTTGGCACTCTATTGTCCCTCGAACCACTGACATCAATGCAAATGTATTCGAAAATCTAATCAAACACTCCATGAGAGCCCATGAGCTCATGTTGTGCCATATTTCTATTTACATTTTTTTGTCTTATTTTTTTGTTGTTACTTTTACCCCGTTTTCTCCCCAATTTCGTGGTATCCAATTGGTAGCTACAGTCTTGTCTCATCGCTGAAACTCCCATTTGGGACTTGGGAGAGGCGAAGGTCGAGAGCCGTGCATCCTCCGAAACACAATCCAACCAAGCCACACTGCTTCTTGACACAATGCCCACTTAACCCGGAAGCCAGCCGCACCAATGCGTCGGAGGAAACACCATGCACTTAGCAAACCGTGTCAGCGTGCACTGCACCCGGCCCGCCACAGGCGCAATATTTCTATAGTCTATGCAATTGCTTGAAAAAACAGAGTTTTGAAGGCCTCTATTAAAAAGAGAAGGATCCCATCAGCTTTCTATAGGCTAGGCCTACTATATTTATTCATCAACTTTCTTAACATTAAGCACATTGCTTTGCCTTACAACAGGAGACTAGCCTACCTGGCTGGCATGAAAATGAACAACGGGAAAAGTATCCTCAATTCCAAATTTAGGTGCATAGATGACATGTATTTTTTTTACCCATGCCCCTGTTACCGAGATAGGTGACTGAATATTCCATTCTAAATCAAAACTAATTTCACACATATTATTTAGTATATGTAAAGACAACATTGAATTAAGAATAGTCTGATCGGTGCCAATATTATCAGCTGATGTGTTATCACGTGTGAATGACGGCAAGCATGTGCAGTAAGACAAGAAACAGTGCATTCATTTTTTGGCGATTTTCTTCAAATCATAGTCGCACACTTCATGTAGCGTAGCCCATAGGCCAAAATGTTTTGATCAGGTTTGTATCACAACTAAAGTGGCCAAATAACTACTTAAAATTAAGCACATGAATCCGCTTTACAACCGTTGTAGAGCCTAACTGGCAATCATAGGCGGCGCATGAGTTTCAAGTTTGGGGAAGATGATTTTCACCATAGAAATGCTTCATTATAATAAAGCATTACATGTATAATCACATTTGCGGTCACTTTTGAGAACAGTGTTTTCCCGCTAATTGATTGCATTTGGGAACGTTCACACTTATAGCCTACTGTTGTGTGCACATTGCTGCACTTATAATGTGAACAAAATAGCCTAATAGTTTATCAACATTTTAAGCTAAACATTCTGATCTGTTGCATCAGCCTCATTGCTTTTAAAAGTTTTTCTGATGCGAGTGGTTGTATTCATTTGGGATATATACAGTTGAAGTCGGAAGTTTACATACACCTTAGCCAAACTAAGTTTTTCACAATTCCTGACATTTAATCCTAGTAAAAATTCCCTGTCTTAGGTCAGTTAGGATCACCACTTTATTTTAAGAATGTGAAATATCAGAATAATAGTAGAGAGAATGATTTATTTCAGCTTTTATTTCTTTCATCACATTCCCAGTGGGTCAGAAGTTTACATACATTCAAATAGCATTTGGTAGCATTGCCTTTAAATGTTTAACTTGTGTCAAATGTTTTGGGTAGCCTTCCACAAGTTTCCCATAATAAGTTGGGTGAATTGTGGCCCATTCCTCCTGACAGAGCTGGTGTAACTGAGTCAGGTTTGTAGGCCTCTTTTAATCGCGCACGCTTTTTCAGTTCTCCCCACAAATTTTCTATGGGCTTGAGGTTAGGGCTTTGTGATGGCCACTCCAATACCTTGACTTTGTTGTCCTTAAGTCATTTTGCCACAACTTTGGATGCTTGGGGTCATTGTCCGTTTGGAAGACCCATGAGCGACCAAGCTTTAACTTCCTGACTGATGTCTTGAGCTGTTGCTTCAATATATTTATGAAATTTTCCTCCCTCATGATGCAATCTAGTTTGCGAAGCACCCCCACAACATGATGCTGCCACCCCTGTGCTTCACGGTTGGGATGGTGTTCTTCGGCTTGCAAGCCTCCCCCTTTTTCCTCCAAACATAACGATAATCATTATGGCCAAACAGTTATATTTTTTTTCATCAGACGAGAGGACATTCCTCCAAAAAGTACAATATTTGTCCCCATGTGCAGTTGCAAACTGTAGTCTGGCTTTTTTATGGCGGTTTTGGAGCAGTGGCTTTTTCCTTGCTGAGTGGCCTTTTAGGTTGTGTCGATATAGGACTTGTTTTACTGTGGATATAGATATTTCTGTACCTGTTTCCTCCAGCATCTTCACAAGGTCCTTTGCAGTTGTTCTGGGATTGATTTGCAATTTTCGCACCAAAGTACGTTCATCTCTAGGAGACAAATCGCATCTCTTTCCTGCGCGGTATGATGGCTGTGTGGTCCCATGGTGTTAATACTTGCGTACTCTTGTTTGTACAGATGAACGTGGTACCTTCAGGCATTTGGAAATTGCTCCCAAGGATAAACCAGACTTGTGGATGTCTACCATTTTTTTCTGAGGTCTAGGCTGATTTCTTTTGATTTTCCCATGATGTCAAGCAAAGAGGCACTGAGTTTGAAGGTAGGCCTTGAAATACATCCACAAGTACACCGGCAATTTACTCAAATGATGTAAATTAGCCTATCAGAAGCTTTTAAAGCCATGACATAATTTTCTGTAATTTTCCAAGCTGTTTAAAGGCACAGTCAACTTAGTGTATGTAAACTTCTGACCCACTGGAATTTTGATACAGTGAATTATAAGTGGAATAATCTGTCTGTAAACAACTGTTGGAAAAATGACTTGTGTCATGCACAAAGTACATGTTCTAACCAACTTGCCAAAATTATAGTTTGTTAACAAGAAAATTGTGGAGTGGTTTAAAAACTAGTTTTAATGACTCCAACCTAAGTGTATGTAATCTTCCGACTTCAATTGTAGCATCCCACAAGTGTCCCAGAGAATGTTTAGAATATTTATTTATTGCACAGAAGGACAAGTTGACCAATAGAATAGGTCAACTTTTGTACTATGGGGGATAGTAGATTGACATAGGCTAGCGCTTTTGCTGTTCGTTAGGCCTACTCATCTTGTTGGCTGACGAAAAGTTGGCAAAATGTGGAACATACAGTACTTCTAAAATCTTCAATTTTGCAATGTGAGTGAGTGTGCTTCGGAGCACAGCAGCCGGGAGAAGGGAATTATAATTATTATATTCAACCCAAGGGCACAATGGCCACTTTGGCTGCAAAGGGAATTGATTTTTTTAGGGGGCACTACGGCCAAACAAGGGGGATGATGCTGGTAAATTCGATGCCTGGTGAGAATATTATCAAGTGCTTGTCAAATTGTGAATGAGAGACTGATGAAGTGTGTGCAGCCTGCACAAGAAACAAAATCAGAGATCATGCCTTTCACGCTACTTTTTTTCACATCATAATTAGAGTTGCATCATGCAGCCTTAGAATGGATTAAAAATCAAAACATATAGCCCAACTTTTGTGTCACAACTAAAGTTGCATAAATAGCTCTAAATCAAGCATATAGGTGGACACGTTTCTTTGTTAACTGCTTAACACAGAATAACCGCATGTGTGCACTTCCTTGGAAATCATTTGGAGAATATATTATTTATATTTTATTCAGCTATGTTCAATTGTATTCTTTATACTATAAAATAATAAAAAAGAATGCCACGGAATTCTCAACAAATCTTGTCTGCTAAATGAACTAGTGTAACCCATAGCCATATCAGGGCCTAACATAAGGAACTGTGAAACTCTTCCACATAAGTAACCAATAGACTGATATTCCTGTTCCTGTGAAAGTGGAACAGGAATACTGCTAAAAGAGTAGAACCATTATGGGGGGATTAAGGCTAGTCTACGATATCATGCTATACTATTTATATCCTGTTTATACTCTTAATCTACAGGATGTACACAACAATGCCTCAGGAGCAGACATACAGTGCCTTGCGAAAGTATTCGGCCCCCTTGAACTTTGCGACCTTTTGCCACATTTCAGGCTTCAAACATAAAGATATAAAACTGTATTTTTTTGTGAAGAATCAACAACAAGTGGGACACAATCATGAAGTTGAACGACATTTATTGGATATTTAAAACTTTTTTAACAAATCAAAAACTGAAAAATTGGGCGTGCAAAATTATTCAGCCCCCTTAAGTTAATACTTTGTAGCGCCACCTTTTGCTGCGATTACAGTTGTAAGTCGCTTGGGGTATGTCTCTATCAGTTTTGCACATCGAGAGACTGAAATGTTTTCCCATTCCTCCTTGCAAAACAGCTCGAGCTCAGTGAGGTTGGATGGAGAGCATTTGTGAACAGCAGTTTTCAGTTCTTTCCACAGATTCTCGATTGGATTCAGGTCTGACTTGGCCATTCTAACACCTGGATATGTTTATTTTTGAACCATTCCATTGTAGATTTTGCTTTATGTTTTGGATCATTGTCTTGTTGGAAGACAAATCTCCGTCCCAGTCTCAGGTCTTTTGCAGACTCCATCAGGTTTTCTTCCAGAATGGTCCTGTATTTGGCTCCATCCATCTTCCCATCAATTTTAACCATCTTCCCTGTCCCTGCTGAAGAAAAGCAGGCCCAAAACATGATGCTGCCACCACCATATTTGACAGTGGGGATGGTGTGTTCAGGGTGATGAGCTGTGTTGCTTTTACGCCAAACATAACGTTTTGCATTGTTGCCAAAAAGTTCAATTTTGGTTTCATCTGACCAGAGCACCTTCTTCCACATGTTTGGTGTGTCTCCCAGGTGACTTGTGGCAACTTTAAACGACACTTTTTATGGATATCTTTAAGAAATGGCTTTCTTGCCACTCTTCCATAAAGGCCAGATTTGTGTAATATACGACTGATTGTTGTCATATGGACAGAGTCTCCCACCTCAGCTGTAGATCTCTGCAGTTCATCCAGAGTGATCATGGGCCTCTTGGCTGCATCTCTGATCAGTCTTCTTCTTGTATGAGCTGAAAGTTTAGAGGGACGGCCAGGTCTTGGTAGATTTGCAGTGGTCTGATACTCCTTCCATTTCAATATTATCGCTTGCACAGTGCTCCTTGGGATGTTTAAAGCTTGGGAAATATTTTTGTATCCAAATCCGGCTTTAAACTTCTTCACAACAGTATCTCGGACCTGCCTGGTGTGTTCCTTGTTCTTCATGATGCTCTCTGCGCTTTTAACGGACCTCTGAGACTATCACAGTGCAGGTGCATTTATACGGAGACTTGATTACACACAGGTGGATTGTATTTATCATCATTAGTCATTTAGGTCAACATTGGATCATTCAGAGATCCTCACTGAACTTCTGGAGAGAGTTTGCTGCACTGAAAGTAAAGGGGGCTGAATAATTTTGCACGCCCAATTTTTCAGTTTTTGATTTGTTAAAAAAGTTTGAAATATCCAATAAATGTCGTTCCACTTCATGATTGTGTCCCACTTGTTGTTGATTCTTCACAAAAAAATACAGTTTTATATCTTTATGTTTGAAGCCTGAAATGTGGTAAAAGGTCGAAAAGTTCAAGGGGGCCGAATACTTTCGCAAGGCACTGTAACAAGCATTGTTTTCGGCTTCCTGGCCAGCAACCCCTAGTCAGGTGCAACACTTGTCTGAAGAGGCCAAACTGCTTAAACCAGATACACAGAGATTCAGTGTTCACACATTCTTTGAACTTAACCCAGAACAGCCCAAAAGAAGAAAAACAGGTAGAGGTGAGGGATAAAGGAGAGGGTGCAAAGATGCAGAGCAATGTAGGGCGGCTAGAGTGTTGGGCCAGTAACCAAAAGGTAGCTGGTTTGAATACCCGAGCTGACAAGGTGAAAAATTTGTCGATGTGCCCTTGAGCAAGGTACTTAACGCTAATTTGCTCCAGGGGTGCTCTACTACTATGGTTGAAGCTATAAAACAACACATTTCTCTGTGCCTATATGGTGTATGTGAAAATAAAAAAATGGACTTGAATTTACATATCATATCTCACTACACAAACAAATGCTTTGTCACAGGAGACCCAAGCCCTGCTTTAAACCTAGTTTAACTCTACTCCTATAGTGAGTGTCTTCGGGGGCCCTGGCATTTTGTGTGACAGCTTGAGGCATTTGGGTACAGCAAATTGTCCAGTGTTCAAAAAACTTTGCTGGGGTGCAAAATGAAGTGTCATTCCTATTGGAATCCAGCCAGGGTTGGAACTTGTTTTCACCTGCAACCTGCACTCAGAATGACCGCCAGGTTTAGGATCACTGAGAGGAAACTACCTACGACATTTAAACTGGAACAAACAACTCAGTAATGGGTACAAAAAGTGTAACTGATTGGATTAGTTTATAAAAATGCATTCTATTTACCTTTGTGTCGCATAAGATTAATCAATCAATGAATGCACATGCACAAAAATAGATATTGAAACAGACAATTCTAAAACTCAACCTGCAAGAGAGCATGCTGAGAAGTATGATGGGTGTGGTTTTGGTTCAAAGTGATGTGTATGAGTTTCAGGCCCCTGTACTGGAGTAAAACTGGGCCTCAAAATATAGCCTTATGAAATACATATGGTATTGGGTTAAATAATAATAAAAAATAATAACATATCTGCTTGGGATCTAACTTAGTGAAGTTCATAAGACTGAAAACAGAGGAACGCAACAACCATGCCTCTGTCACTAACAAAGACAGTCATGGCTGGTAACGCTACAATGTAATTGAAAGGCAAGGCACTGGGAAATATGTGAATAAGGCTTTACACTAAGCAGTGTGTTAATTTAACACTCTTCTGATGACTATATGGGTCCACAGACTCAACACTTTCAGTGTTGATTTAACACTCTCAGTAGCTAGGTTTCTATCCAATTGGTGACAGATTTTCATGTGAATATTCAAAAATCCTCATAAAAACAATATGCCCATTTTCCCACCAGAGATGTGTGATGACGTAGTGCACATAAAAATATGTTTTGCGGTTAAATTCCCATGTACCAAATAAAAAATACGAGTTAAATATGTTTCCATCACATTTTCAATTCTACTGATGGTTTTGTCACAACAAATGTTGTGTTACATGGCAAACGTGCCCACTCTGGTCTTGGAACATGTGGTCTAGCCAACAGCTCGCAGACAGTGTGGGAAGGCTACCTACATGATGAGGTTATTATGGATAAGAGCAAGATTATTTTTATTTGTCAAACGGCAGCCAAGCATCGATCATCATCTGGTGGGGCGAACAACAACAAAAACAATTGGGGATGCATGCCAGCAAAGCCACTACACAACACTAAACAATATATTAATTGCACTATAACGGTGACAAACGGTGCCCACAAACTCTTAGGGCCTACATAAAGCTGTCCCGACAGCAGAGTCCCAACAGCAGTTCCAACACCTCCCACTGCTACACCTGGCTATCAGCGGAGCCTTGTCTGGCAGCGAAACAGTTCATTCAGCCTCATTTACTGCCTTTAAAATAAATATAGCTGATAAGGCTGACTTGCTTAAACAAATGTGGTTTCTAGTGACAATTGAGATGTACAAACTATGGCATAAGGGGATGACAAGCAGATAAGAGGCCATCCGTAATTTCGATGAAGACATTCATGATCGAGCTAGGACGGACATAGTCAATATAACTATTTGTTCAGCACTTTTGAAAATGGACAGCGACAGAATTCAGAACATGGGCTGTTCTTACAGTGTTATCCCTGTACACCAAGTCAGAACCATAGGATAAATAAAGGGGGCATACAGTGGGGAGAACAAGTATTTGATACGCTGCTGATTTTGCAGGTTTTCCTACTTACAAAGCATGTAGAGGTCTGTAATTTTTATCATAGGTACACTTCAACTGTGAGAGACGGAATCTAAAACAAAAACGTAGAAAATCACATTGTATGATTTTAAGTAATTAATTTGCATTTTGTTGCATGCAATAAGTATTTGACACATCAGAAAAGCAGAACTTAATATTTGGTATAGAAACCTTTGTTTGCAATTACAGAGATCATACGTTTCCTGTAGTTCTTGACCAGGTTTGCACACACTGCAGCAGGGATTTTGGCCCACTCCTCCATACAGACCTTCTCCAGATCCTTCAGGTTTCGGGGCTGTCACTGGGCAATACGGACTTTCAGCTCCTTCCAAAGATTTTCTATTGGGTTCAGGTCTGGAGATTGGCTGCCACTCCAGGACCTTGAGATGCTTCTTACGGAGCCACTCCTTAGTTGCCCTGGCTGTGTGTTTCGGGTCGTTGTCATGCTGGAAGACCCAGCCACGACCCATCTTCAATGCTCTTACTGAGGGAAGGAGGTTGTTGGCCAAGATCTCACGGTACATGGCCCCATCCATCCTCCCCTCAATACGGTGCAGTCGTCCTGTCCCCTTTGCAGAAAAGCATCCCCAAAGAATGATGTTTCCTGGGGTTGTATTCATCCTTCTTCTTCCTCCAAACACGGCGAGTGGAGTTTAAACTCATCAGACCACATTATATTCTCCCATTCCTCCTCTGGATCATCCAGATGGTCATTGGCAAACTTCAGACGGGCCTGGACATGCGCTGGCTTGAGCAGGGGGACCTTGCGTGCGCTGCAGGATTTTACAGTATACATATTAGATAATTTATGCAGCAGCATACAAGACATTTTTGGGCTCACCTTGTGCTGTGCTCACTTGAACAGGAAGGAGGCGCGGCGGTCCTTCATTGGCTAATTTTCTCATCAAAGTCTGGCATTCTCTGGATTTATGGTGCTTTCAAGACAACTCTGAAAAAAACAAGGTCGAATCATGATGACGTCAGTGATCTTCAGGTCGTAGCTCTAGAAAGAGGCCTGAGTTCCTGACTTGCAATTCTTGTTGGATGACCAAAACATATTTCCCCAGTCAGAGCTAATTTTTTCCCAAGTTCCAAGTTGTCTTCAACTCACTGAAGTCAGATTTCCCAGTTCCGAGTTAACAGTTGCTTTGGGCGAGGTAGAAATCATGCTGGATTGACAGCATGGCCAATGTTGAATGTTTAACATTTTAAACATGGAAAAGAGACCCTTAAACCCAGACTTGGGAACACAAACCCACTTAACTGAATAGCAGGCTAGTGATTGCTTTGCAATGCTTGCAGTTAGCCACTGATTCTTTCCAAACCACTCATTGTTGAGTTTGCGATTTCCAACTTGTGTAATGTTTATGTCCAATACGTTGTATCTATAATTTATTTTAATTATTTCTCTTCATATGACAAGTATTAAAAATAATTTTCCAGTAGATTGTCGACTTGATTCATGATGATGACTGCTAGCTAAGATTTTGAAAGTATGATGTTGATATGATCAGTCCAATCAAAGCTACTGTAGATATAAAGTGATTTGACATCATTTTATCTGTGACCAATGACCTTGAGCCTTCTTGGATGGGCACTTCTAATTTAACTCTATAGCAGCACCCAAGGGACTTGAATTTTCGAGCTCTACCCTTAGATTTGGTGGTGACGTAGTGTCCCCATGAGTGACAGAACACTGAGCCAATCATGTTGTAACTAGAGAACATTACCAACCCCTACGCTCCGTATTTTCCGCTGGCTGCTCCACCACCACAGAAAGCACTGAGCTGGGCTGAAACACCTGCATTTTGGAGCTGCCATCCTCAAGAAAGCAAAAAAGAGACAATGTTTGTATGCCGCTTTTTTAACTCAATGATTTTAGATTTTTTTTTACATTGTTTGAAAACTGATATGTGACATGTATTAATGCCAAAATAAAATGCTTTTTTTTTTGTTGATAAAATTGTGGGGCTCAAGCTCTGCCCAACCTTCTGTGAATGATGGGTCGCCACTGCCCCTGAGTGCCTGAACCATGACGCTAATCTCACAGCCTGGGGAAGCACAGAACAGCACACTCATTTACAGTTTACACGGAGGTACACACACAGGCACGCACAGACACGCCGATTATGCTCACACACAAGCTCACAAAGGCCCACATTCACACACATAACTCATTCAACAATACACACACACACAAAGAGTTTAAGAGCTATACATACAAACATACATAAAGACGTATACCACAACATGAACACAGGCATATCATCAGCAAACCAGTGCCTGCGAATCATGAACACCACCACCCACTCATACTGTACATGCTGTGGTTGTACATAAATTGCATACATAGTCCTGGTCCTAGTACTGGTGCACAAACAGTTTCTTTCACACACACTCCTACTCACACCTCCACAAACCAGTGGTACACTGAAAGGGCAGAAATCCCTCATCCAGACATTATCCAGCTGGTTTAGAGCAGGCCTCAGGCATGCAGAGGGGATTTACTCTGCCTCTTCATTCTGTCACAGCCTTTATGTGTTTTAGCTTCCTCAAAACACACATGCATGATCACGCACACCATACACAAAAGCTTACAAACTCACAAAACACGCAAACACACAAACAAACACAAACACACAACCATACTGTACACAAAATCATACACACACACATACACACCTCATACCCCTGTAAATATTAAATGGGTTCAATTCTCGGGCCGACTCTCTTCTCTGTATACATCAATGATGTTGCTCTTGCTGCTGGTGATACTCTGATCCACCTCTACGCAGACAACACCATTCTGTATACTTCTGGCCCCTCTTTGGACACTGTGTTAACTAACCTCCAGATGAGCTTACATGCCATACAATTCTCCTTCCGTGGCCTCCAACTGCTCTTAAACACAGGTAAAACTAAATGCATGCTATTCAATCGATCACTGCCCTCACCTGCTCACCCGTCCAGCATCACTACTCTGGACGACTCTGACTCAGAATACGTGGACAACTACAAATACCTAAGTGTCTGGTTAGACTGTAAACACTCCTTCCAGACTCACATCAAACATCTCTAATACAAAATGAAATCTAGAATCGGCTTCCTATATCGCAACAAAGCATCCTTCACTCATGCTGCCAAACATACCCTCGTAAAACTGACCATCCTACCGATCCTCGACTTCGGTGATGTCTTCTATAAAATAGCCTCCAACACTCTACTCAACAAACTGGACGCAGTCTATCACAGTGCCATCCGTTTTGTCACCAAAGCCCCATACACTACCCACCATTGCGACATGTACGCTCTCGTTGGTTGGCCCTCGCTTCATACTCGTCGCCAAACCCACTGGCTACAAGTTATCTACAAGTCTCTGCTAGGTAAAGCCCCGCCTTATCTCAGCTCACTGGTCACCATAGCAGCACCCACTCGTAGCACGCGCTCCAGCAGGTATATCTCACTGGTCACCCCCAAAGCCAATTCCTCCTTTGGTCGTCTTTCTTTCCAGTTCTCTGCTGCCAATGACTGGAATGAACTGCAAAAATCTCTGAAGCTGGAGACTCACATCTCCCTCACTAGCTTTAAGCACCAGCTGTCAGAGCAGCTCACAGCACCTGTACATAGCCCATCTGTAAACAGCCCATCTATCTACCTACCTCATCCCCATACTGTATTTAATTATTTATCTTGCTCCTTTGCACCCCAGTATCTCTACTTGCACATTCATCTTCTGCACATCTACCATTCCAGTGTTTAATTGCTATATTGTAATTACTTTTCCACCATGGCCTATTTATTTTATGTCCTTAACTTACCTAATTTGCACTCGCTGTATATAGACTTTTTGTTTTCTTTTGTTCTACTGTATTATTGACTGTATGTTTTGTTTATTCCATGTGTAACTCTGTGTTGTTGTATGTGTCGAATTGCTTTGTTTTATCTTGGCCAGGTCACAGTTGCAAATGAGAACTTGTTCTCAACTAGCCTACCTAGTTAAATAAAGGTGAAATAAAAAAATACAAAATATGTTCACCCAGCTTAGTGCCTTCCCTTCCAGAAAGGATAAGGCAGGCAAGTAGGACGATATGTCATTTAGGTATCATCAGCCCTGTCTATTTGATGCCAAGGCCTCGTAAATGCATTTATTACCCGAGTCTCCAAACAGCACAAGGACTAATGAAGCTCATCAAAGCCACAGCAGCAGCACACAACCAGGAGAAGACAGATCTGGTCCCGTATCCAGGGTTAGGCTGTGTGGGTCTCTCTCTGTACCCACATAGAGCTCATTGGTTCTTGGGGTAAGAAGCCAACAGACACCCTGTTTAGAGCTCTGAACAGAGGTCTGGAAGTCTTAGACCAAAGATGGATGCTTTTTTGTAACAGCATTAGGTTTCCTTGAGCTGAGTCTACTCTGCCAACATAAGCACTCACTGTTCCACAAAGACATCAATAGCTAAAACCTTCTCAATCACCGAATCTGGACACCAAAATACACAAAGGCAAGCATATGAATAAAAATGAGCCAAATTGCTTTTTATCCATTGGGGAGGAGACAGTGTATACAGAGTGCCTGTCTTCAGTATCCGTTTTGCTCAGTGACTTAACCCTCGGCTTTCAGATACTGGCTGGTACTGCCAAGAGGAAACTGGGTCTAATGAGAACATGATAGCACTTTTCACAGGGAAGAATAATGTGTTTCTCTTCATTCATTCGGCCCTTTTCATTGGGCCTAAAATGTGAGCAGTGTTTCCCAATCAGCAGCCACACAACAGGCTCCCTCACATTCATGCCGTCACCATGGTGACCGGCTATGCCACATGTCTGCTTCATACCCAAATGAGGAGACAGCTGTGTGTGCCATTAGGCGTCGTAGAGCGAAAAGCGAACAAGAACTACCGCTAGCACGAGATCACAACGATAAACATCCATATGCAATGACCGGATTAAACATCAGACACCATCAAACGAAAAGTCTGATAATTGCTATACCAGCAGACAATGGCTCCCACTATAGCGTGGCTACGTTCAGCCTTACGCTACCACAACAAAGAAACAAGGGTCTGCTGTTACCTAGTAGATTCTACTGACTACATCTACAAACGCACCACAGCATGTCTCCTTCCCAAACAACAACTACTACTGATGAAACATAGCATATCACAATACAGCAACCACAGCCAAACCTACCATTCCATCACTATTATTAGTTTTCAGTCACAATACTCCTACATTACGTCTCCAGACACGAGTCCCCAGCTCTGCCATGTGCTGCTGACAGCCAGCCGGCCTGCCAGGCGTTTGTAGCTGATGGGCACTGCATGTCCTTGCTGGGCAATTCCACGGAAACAGAATTAGACTTTGACTCAGATTTTTCACTTTAAAATGTATGCCAACCAAATCCATTGATTTCAAAGTTTAACAAACTATACAACTCTATGCACAAGGACTACTTTGAACAATTTACACTGAAAATGTCACAAAAACACATTGACTGGAAGAACTATGCTGATGCAAAGTTTGGTAAGATTAAGATTCAAAGATGTCTGCAGAAACAATGGGGTGTCAGGTGTGCTATGATATGACACCTTGAGTTAAATGCTTTTTGGGGTTATTGAACTACAGTAGGTGAAGTGGATTTACATCCGGTAATAGAATTATGGTAACAGAATTACATCATGGGTCCCTGATCTGTACTATATAGAAATGCATAATTATGGATATGAATATCATTATCTTCATGGTTATGTATCCTGAATAGGTACCCAAAAGTAGAAATATGCAATATCCTTCTTTTGCATATTTGAGTATTGTTCTACACACTGGCTAGTATTGTAATGAGCTCGGCCCCCAAACAAGACCACATTTGGTTGGTCCGGACCAGACCTAATCTGAAACAATCATAGATGTCTATGCTTCACAAGTTTGGACACCCCAGTACAGCCCAGTAGAGCACAGCAGAGTACAGTTCAGTAAAGTAGTTAAATACAGTACATTATACTGTAGTCTATGTTAATGCCCTATAATGTACTGTACTCTATTCTACTGTACTTTACTGTTCTCTACTACGCTCTACTGTATAGTACTGTGCTTTCCAAATCTGTGAAACATAGATGCTGGTGCAGGCTGCCAGTGCAGGCTGACCAATTTTAAACTACTTTTCACCCGGTGTCGGTCGGCGCTCAGTGGGTGAGGATGCTTGTAACAGTAAATGGAAAGAGGGTAGGTGTCAGTAAGACCCGGGAGAGGTGACATTAACTGGAGAGAGTGAGAGAGCGAGCGAGACGTCTATACTGTTTTTACAGTCTTGGTTTGACCACCAGATAACAGAATGAGAAAAAAAAACTGTTATGAGCTAGGCTTGGGCAGTAAACCGTATACATACCGTATACCACCAGGGTATTTGGAAATAGCCATGGGGTGGTTTTTCAAAATCAATACCGTTGATAATATATGAAGTGTTTTCATAAATGTTCATATTTGTAGCTAGTTTTTAAGTAAATACCTGCAGTCAACTTGTGCAATATGTTATGGGATGAAGAAGATTGCGTTGTTCATTTCATTTGTCACATAATTTTGTATTATAAAGTATTATTACTGGTAGTTCCCAGGTGCATAGTTTGTTTACAAGCACACAACGACAAGAGACCAGAGTCTTGTGAGTCACTCACTGTTGTGCAGCAAACGCCGGGTGATCTAGTTACAGTATGGAATTCACGACTAAGTGTTTGCCAGCTTGATATCTTACAAATATTAAGTTAATTGTCTAAAATGTGCAAAAAGCTCTGCCGTTGTACATTTGGTTTGCTAATTTAGTAGCTAGTTATATATCTAGCTAGCTAAGTAGTTGGCTTCTTCCAAAATCAAGCTTCGCTTGGTAACACCAGAGGATCCCCTCCTGGATCAAGAGTCTTGCTGTCTAATATTTGTTTTGTGCATGCAGCAAACTATGAGCAGCATTTCTGAGTTACATGTATAACTTTATGAGCTAGGATGTCTGTCTTGCAAATAGTTTCGGTCAGAGACTGTATAAAATGTTTGCAAATGCATTCTCTATGGGATTTTACATGTACTTGTTAGCATTGCTAACCTTCGCATTACAGAGGCTATGTGGGGTTTGAAAATAGCACCCCTTGTGTTCAGTGCTGGTATGACCGGATATCCTGGTATGGCACAAAGTTGGTATGAAGGTATGACAAACTGGATACTGCCCAAGCCTATTATGAGCTGAACATACAGTAACAGTATGCCAGTGGAAGGGAGTACAGTAGCAGGTGACCCAACTGTGGTTTGTGACTACTATGATTTCCCATTGTAGCCAATTCAACTGCAGTAATTCCATTACCGATTTTTCAGTAATTTGGTAACAGAATTACGAGTTTTAATTATTTATAAACATACTTGATATTAAAAAAACTATAACTAATTGGTGGGTCTTCCTTTACTTGCTGCGTCTGTGAACGCTCATTATCCTTCCTCATCATGAGGGAGAGAAACTAGAAAAGATCTTAGATATGTGGGTTTTTGGTAACAGAATTACAAGGTAAAAGGCATTGTGTCTTAAACTTATTTCATCCAAAACTAAATATGTGTTGATAATAGTTGGCAGGGGTCTTTGATTCAACATTATTGTGTTTTGATGTATTTCTAATACCTTTTAAGACTTTTTCTGTTAGATCTTGTCTAAGGCCCCTTTTCCATCTGTTTGACCAGAAATCAAAGCCTTTGCTTATCCTGGAAAATGGTTGAAAAATTTATATATGCCTTCAATTCTCAAAAATATAGACTTAGCTTCATTTGACACCCAATATGACATGCTCCTATGAACTTCACTTAAAGGTGCTCATAGGTTCATTTCGCAGCAGTCATAAAACATACAAACAAAATCACAAATTAAAAAACAACAGCAAATAGCAAGGGATATTTACAAGCAAGTAGCCTGGGTAAGTGCATTTTCATTAGTCTGAGTGAGAGGCACCCTGTTCCTCCTGCATTGGCCTACCTGAGAGGCACGCTGCTCCTCCTGCATTGGCCTACCTGAGAGGCACGCTGCTCCTCCTGCATTAGTCTGCCTGAGAAGCACCCTGTTCGGGCGCCATTAGTATGCAGGCGTCCCGCTCCACATCACACAGGGCTTTGGTGCAGCTGGTGGAGGCAGAGCAGAGGTGTGGAGCTGAGAAGAGGAGGAGGAAATGTGTCTGTTCAGCCAGAGAGAGGAAGGAGGGGGAGGGGACTGGGGAGCAATTCTCCTTCTGAGGAGCACCACTGCTTCTGAGCCAATAGGAATCCTTCTCTGCTCTGCTCTTCCATAAAACAATTGGTGGCCTCTCAGGGGTGTGTGCTTAGTCCTCTCCTGTACTCCCTGTTCATCCATGACTGTCTGGCCACGCATGGCTCCAACACCATCATTAAGTTTGCCAACGACACAACAGTGGAAGTCCTGATCACCGACAACGGTGAGACAGCCTATAGGGAGGAGGTCAGAGATCTGGCAGTGTGGAGTCAGAACAACAACATCTCCCTCAATGTCAGCAAGACAAAGGAGCTGATCGTGAACAACAGGAAATGGAGGGCCGAGCACTCCCCCATTCACATTGACGGGGCTGCAGTAAAGCGGGTTGAGAGCATCAAGTTCATCGGTGTCCACATCACTAAGGATCTATCACGGTCCAAACACACCAACACAGTTCTGAAGAGGGCACGGCAATGCCTCCTCCCCCTCAGCAGAAAAATTTGCCATGGGTCCCCAGATTCTCCAAAAGTTCAACAGCTGCACCATTGAGAGCATCTTGACTGGCTGCATCACCACTTGGTATGGCAACTGCTTCGCATCCGACTGCAAGGTGCTACAGAGCTATGGACAGAGCTATGGACTGTATGTACAGCCCAGTACATCACTGGGGCTGAGCTCCCTGCCACCCAGGACCTCTATACCAGGCGGTGTCAGAGGAAGTTCCTAAAAAAATAGTCAAAGACTCCAGCCACCCAAGTCATGGACTGTTCTCTCTGCTACCGCACGGCACCAAGTCTGGAACCAATAGGGCCCTGAAAAGCTTCTAACCCTAAGCCATAAGACTGCAAAATAGTTAGTTAAATATTTCACCAAATAGCTACCTGGACTGCATTGACCCTTTTTGCATGAACTCTTTTTGCATGAACTTTGACTCCTCACATACGCTGCTACTACTGTTTACTATCTATCACTTTATTCCTAGTTATATGTACATATCTACCTCAAATACCTCGCACCCCTACACATCGACTCGATTCTGGCACCCCTTGTATACAGCCAAGTTATTGTGTATCTATTACTACTTGTATTATTACGTGTTTTATTTTTCTATTATTTCTCTATTTTCTTTCTCTCTGTATTGTTGGGAAGGGCCCGTAAGTAAGAATTTCAATGTTAGTCCACACCTGTTGTTTATGAAGCTTTTGACAAATAACATTTGATTTGTAATGGTGATATCACTTTTAACAAGATACAGATAAAACACATATAATTATGCTAACAGCATCTAATGTGACAAGGTTTAATGAATAATTTTGTTAGAGTAAGCTAATGTGAGGCAGTCTTGTATGTTTCAGTAGCTGAAGCTATTCAGCTCCAACATGGGCGTTTCACAAATGCCTTATTCCCTATGGACAGAGATGGTGCTGACAGTAACAATTTCTCTCTCTCACACAATCTTTCTCTATATATGAGAGAGAGATATCACAATATATAAATAAGAGAGAGAGAGAGACAGAGACGAGATCAATATATATATATATATATATCTTCTGTCTTTCTCTTATTTTTTTCTCATTCTATCTGCAACAACAAAGAAAAGCCAATATGTCCTCTGAGCATGGATCAATCATGCTGACTTTGGCAAAGTCCTTCAACATTGCACCAATAGAGAGACGCAAGTCAAATATCTCAAAGGATACTCATGTGGGACAAAGCCTAAAAATATCACCACAGCAGTCAGGCATGTAGATTACACAATAAAATTCTACTAAGTAAGCATTTTCCAATAGATTGGTGGCCCAATAACACTTTACGCATTAATGTACTAGTCCAATCAGAACTTCTCAGTCCATATTCTGATTCCGAGTACCCCAATAACAGTAAGTGCTCTTTGTAACCAGAAATATAGTAGAGAGATGCTAGGATCAATCACCAATCCACATACAGTGGTATGAGAGCAAAACCAAGCAGTCAGCATCTCTGAATGCCCATTCTCTCTGAGATTTGAGTCATAGCAGCTGCTTGTCTCAGAATAATGGCCATTAATTCATTCCCTACCCAAACATTAGATGGGTAGAGTTTGATAATCAGCTGCCTCAGTCAGAAACATCTTTACAAAAACCTCACAATGGCGTGACATCACCCCTCAACTTGCAGTCACAATGGGAGAGGGTCGAACTGGAGCACCTAAGTCATCCCCCCTCAAACACCCCACTGAACCCTAAAATTAGAGCCCACAGTGCAGAGTCAGTCTCAGGCTCTCTCAATGGGTCTCAACGACTTGTGTTGTGAACGCATGCGAGTGCGCACACACACACACACACACACACACACACACACACATCGTGTTAAACACGTCTTTGAGTTGGCTGGTTCTCACGACTCCTGAACTGCTGGCGGAGAATACTGCTTTGTGCGTGTGGGTGTGAGAGGGCACGCATCCTCACTGCCTGTGCCAGGCCTTCTTCCTAAAGCGGGTTATACCTAATAGCTTCTTCCCGCCTCCTCCCTCACCACTCTGGCTAGAGTACATCCATATATATCAGCATTCTCAAAGTTTTCCCAAGACAAAGCCCTGGTTCAGTTGGCAAGGCCAAAGAGGACAGTAGTGAATAACAGGATAATTTAAATCAACTGAGCCTCGGCCAATGGATTTCGCACATTGCCTAATCAGGCTCAATTGAATAAAAATGACCGAAACTGCAATTCCTTGAAAACAAAAGCCTTAAGCTGAAAAACGAAACCCTGCTTAACTTTTATGTTGATTGCCTCTGTAACTGTAGGACTGTTCATCAAACCAACTATTACAACTTATGATCCAGCTTTTAATCCAATCCTCCACATTACCAAGACTTGACTTGTGAAGGCTTGATTGAATGTGGTCCTGAGTCACTCAAAGCATATTTAGCTCTGTGGCTTTAGCTTCAGCGAGCAGTAACAGGTGCCACGGTCACACAATAGCTGCAACAGACCCGATGAGGATGAGAAATCAATTTACAAAGGTGTCCCAAATTTTTTGGGCACCTCCCCTACCAGCTCTCCCCGCAATTTATCTTGAGCAACCCATTGTCTTTTTCTTTTCCTCTGAAGACTTGTCGAATTTCTCCACAGAGTAGTCGAGACATCTGCCAGGATCCTCACACTTTCGTATGCAAATGAATGTGATAGGGCATGAGAGCCGCCAGTCAGCTGTTTCAGCTGCTTTCCCTGTGATCGTGTTGTGTGTGGCAATAATATAGGCAACATTATTGTTTAGCATTTTTTTCTGCTCTTGTTTATAAAGCGGTTTATAGTAGGTTATTTTACTGTGAGCGCATGTTTGTCCACAGTGTTAAATCAACACAGAGTGTTACAGTTAACACTGGTTCAGTGTCTATACAGGTCCACACTTTTCAGTGTTAAATTAACACACTGCTTAGTGTAAAGCCTTATTCCCATATTTCCCAGAGCCTTTCTTGTGAATTCATTACCACCAATGACTGTATTTGTTAGTGACTGCAATGGTTGTTGCACTCAGCCATGTTCATGTTATCTTTAAAGTTAAATTACTTGTAACACAAAGATCCATTTTTTGTCTGTCCATAACACTTTATTCCAAACTTACTCTGTCCAGTGTCTGTTCTTTTGCCCATTGTAATCTTTTATTTTTATTGGCCAGTCTGAGATATGGCTTTTACTTTGCAACTCTGCCTAGAAGGCCAGCATCCCGAAGTCGCTTCTTCACTGTTGACGTTGAGACTGGTGTTTTGTGGGTACTATTTAATGAAGCTGCCAGTTGAGGACTTGTGAGGCGTCTGTTTCTCAAACTAGACACTCTAATGTACTTGTCCTCTTGCTCAGTTGTGCACTGGGGCCTCCCACTCCTCTTTCTACTCTGGTTAGAGCCAGCTTGCGCTGTTCTGTGAAGGGAGTAGTACACAGCGTTGTACGAGATCTTCAGTTTCTTGCCAATTTCACGCATGGAATAGCTTTCATTTCTCAGAACAAGAACAGACTGACGAGTTTCAGAAGAAAGGTCTTTGTTTCTGGCCATTTTGAGCCTGTAATCGAACCCACAAATGCTGATGCTCCAGATACTCAATTAGTCTAAAGGCCAGTTTTATTGCTTCTATAATCAGCACAACAAGTTTTCAGCTGTGCTAACATAAGGGTTTTCCAATGATCAATTAGTCTTTTAAAATGATCAACTTGGATTAGCTAACACAACGTGCCATTGGAACACAGGAGTGATGGTTGCTGATAATGGGCCTCTGTACGCCTATGTAGATATTCCACAAAAGAAATCAGCCGTTTCCAGCTACAAAAGTCATTAACAACATTAATAATGTCTACACTGTATTTCTGATCAATTTGATGTTATTTTAAAATGGACAAAAAAAAAGGTTTTCTTTCAAAAACAAGGACTTTTCTAAGTGACCCCAAACATTTGAACGAAAGTGAATATATTTTTTTTTGGGGGGGTCACTTAGAAATGTCCTTGTCCTTGAAAGAAAAACACGTTTTTTTGTCCATTAAAATAACATAAATCACCTTTGTAAATTGATTCCTCATCGGGTCTGTTGTCGCAGCTATTGCGTGACAGTGTATCTTCTTTTTTTTTACTGGGGGGGGGGGGGGGGGGGGGGCATCAGCCTGCAGGATGCCAGTTGGTGAACCCTGTCATAAGGCCTTATTTTAAGGGCTTAGTTTTACTCTAATATAGTGGTCTGAAACTCATGGTTTTACAGACAAAATCAGGGCAGCAAGTCACATTACACGGGCTTGTAAAGTGATGTGTAACTCCTATTGGAATCCAGCCGGAGTGGGGCTATCCAACATTTGGAATTTTTATTCAGAATGACTGCTAGGATTGGGAAGACTAAGATACCTAAAGCTATAAACTGGAACAACCATTTCAGATACGGGTGCAATAAGCACAAATAACAGATTATTAGTTTCTAAAAAAATATATGGTATGTATATTTGAGTAGCATAACATGAATTGAATTAATCAAAAACACACATATTGAAACAAACAATTTAAAAATCTACCTCCAATAGAGCATGCTGGGAAATTTGATAACAATTGGTGTGGTTTTGGTTTAACACTGGTTATTATCACCAACACACTGAGAATTATCACCAACACATTCATTTACATCAATGACTGTTAATTTAACACTTACAGAGTTCATTTAACACCTCAATCAACACTAGAAATGTGACACTGAAAAATCAACACTAGGTAACACTGTGCAATTTCCTGTGTCAGTGTGTCATCCCTCAGACAAAATCGATATGAATTCTTATTCTCAATTGATAGTAGTTAATTAATTATATGCACACACATATCAGACTACATCCTCCATATTATTTGCCACATGTGGGCTACTGAATGCGGATCACAGTGCCCTTGCAAATCCAATGGGAGCACTGATGCTGTAGCTAGCCCTACCATTTGATGTGAGATACAGCCAGCTTCGACAATATTAATATGAACAGCAAGGGTTCCGTAGACCTAAATAAACAAAGAGCTTAGCCTACATATTTTATTTGGACGATATGCCAATTGTGCTGTCACCACCACATTAGAAAGAATAATGCAACATCTTTCCTCTCCTCAATGACAGTCGCATTCACTTCAATACGTGAGGAGTGCAGTGAATATAGGAGGCATATTTGTTTGAATCCTTGGCAAGGCGCAGATCATTTCAGAAATAAAATATTCAGACCATGCCTAATTATTCCGAAATTACCGTTTCCAATTAAGTTAATGATTTTATATCAGTGAATAATATTCAAAAGCTAAGCATGCGATTCTCATTAATTGACTTATTTCACAATGGTTAACCAGATATGTAAATTGTAGCATAGGTCCTACATATGAAAATGAGCAATTGGTCTCACCTTAGCATTTTATCAACCACAAGAATGCCTCTCCCCCTGTACACATACTTAGCTGCCACAGGAAAAAACAGGCAATTCGAGCGCTCAGTCTTGAACGATAATATTACTATATATATGAAAAATTAATAATACAATATTTAACTTAGCAAAAAGCGACGTCTCTTCACAGAGGTTTAGTTTTGATTTCTTCAGCCGCCGTTCTTCTGTCCTCTGTGCTTCGCCCGCGGCTGACTGAATAGCTTTATCATCGCCACTGGTAACCCGAGCACCGCGCTTGCCTTGAGCTCGCGCTTCTCTGAGCTCGTACCCTCCTCCAAGTAAACATACAGAGAGCACCTGGCGCTGACCAGAGCTGCGAGTCCTGTCAACTGATTTCAAACGCGAGATTGGTCGTGCGGCAGTGTATGTCATCACAGCCTGGTGCCCAACTAGACGACCTCACCATCTGCTCGAGTTCTGCTGTGATGGGAACAAAAGAAACTCGCTGTGGGAAACTAGAAGCAAGGGTGAGCTTGGCGTGGCAAGGGATGAAAGGGTTACATTTTTTACAAGTTCCAGTGTTTGTCAGAAAGTGTCCAATGTAAGGTGAAGTGAGTCAATGACCTCTAAAATTAACTAATCTTGCATGAATCCAAAAACCTAGCCTACACTGAATCTACATAATGACCTTGGAAAAGGTTTGGTGGCATATAGCTCAGTATCGGGCAACTGGTTTTGAGTTATGTTGAGGTGTACAGTAAATCTAGGGTGTGGCAATATTTTGATGTCAAATTATAGGCCTAATTCCATTCTGTCTGGATGTGTGATGTCTTGGTAATCTGTGACTAAAATATCACTACACAGCTATGATATATAACCTTACCAGCACACAATATAGAGAACATGCACATGTGTGCCACACACACACACACACACAGTAAAATTACATTTATGTTCTCTCTCCACCTGTCAACATTCTCTCCTCTCTTTCTGCTTCCTTCCTTCCTTCTTCTCCTAGGATAGCTTTGAAGTGACAGTGCTTCATCACATTCTGTTTCATCTCTTAAAGCTGCCTGCTTCCACCTGAGCTGATGCATTGAGCCTGAAGGACCTTGTGGGATCATTCTTGTGGGATCATTCTTGTGCTTGAGACAGACATGATAGGATGAGTGCAGCTTTTCTCCTGTTTGTTGATATTGTACTGGCATGTTAGGTTGCACTGTTGAGTGGTAAAGGGTCACAGACTTCGGTGGAGAAAACACATGAAGTCAGAACTTCCTGACATCATGTGTGAGAACATAAAGCTGATAGACCATTTCAGCGATTGTCACACTTTTTCCGGTCATTGATTCAATGTCTTGAGCCCTCATACTAACTTTTATTCACATTGAACATCATCGTCAAATCAAAATGTTATTTGTCACATGCACCAAATACAAATACGACCTTATAGTGATGTGCTTCCTTACAAGCCCTTAAACAACAATGCAGTTAAGAAAATACAAAAACAAAAGTAACAAAAGTAACAAATAATTATTTGAATCAATATTTCGCTTTCTCTAGCGTTTGCAATGTATGATCAACAAATGGATCCATACGAGACAACTTCAGAAAGGAAGAGCAAGAGCGGTGGTTTTCACATCCCTATTTAAGCGCCCACACCAACAGAAATCCAATTTTTTGAGCTGAAAGACAATTGCCAGAGCTTACCCATCATGTTGTATAACGATGTATGTCAATAGGTCATCATTTTAGTCAAAGTATGATGTATTTGCTCTTGAAAAGAGCATTCGTGGAAATCCATGTCAATGCCCTGTCTTTTCCTATGAGATGACGTGCAAATTCTTTTCAGCCTATGTTTCATTTCAGGGCTAGGTTTTATTTGATTGTTACCAGTTACCACCCACCTGTATGGCGTTGTTTATTAATCAGAAACAGCTGCAATGTTCTTCCTCTTCACAACTGAACTGAACCAAACAGCCTTGTGTCCACTTGGTCGCCTGAGCAATGGAGCAAATACAAATAGGGGGTCCAAATGTTTTTCACTTATTGTTGAGCTAGTCTGTATAAAAAATATATACAGTATACCTGACTATTTTATAAATGGTATAAATGCGTGATATGATTGAATTTTGCAAACCCCACTCCCCTAGTCGCCCCAAGATGAATGGTTTTGACCACTAAAGTTTTTCTTCGCTACACTCTTGGCTCCACTGCTTTGATTGGTGCAGCACAAGTATGTATCCTATAATGAAAAGACACAGTGGCGTCATCAGGCCTGAACTTTCAAGGCTTCAAACTCAGATGTTTTTGTTTTCTAACATTTTGATGGTCTATAAAAAATGTATTATAATAATGAAAAAAATATACACAAAAACAAATGTGTTTTATATACACTACCGGTCAAAAGTTATAGAACACCTACTCATTCAAGGGTTTTTCTTTATTTTTACTATTTTCTACATTGTAGAATAATAGTGAAGGCATCACATTTATGAAATAACACATATGGAATCATGTAGTAACCAAAAACGTGTAAAACAAATCTAAATACATTTTATATTTGAGATTCTTCAAATAGCCACCCTTTGCCTTGATGACAGCTTTGCACATTCTTAGCATTCTCTCAACCAGCTTCATGAGGTAGTCACCTGGAATGCATTTCAATTAACAGATGTGCCCTGTTTAAAGTTAATTTGTGTAGTTTCTTTCCTTCTTAATGTGTTTCAGCCAATCAGTTGGGTTGAGACAACAGAATATAGCCCTATAAATCCATATTAAGGCAAGAACAGCTAAAATAAGCAAAGGGAAATGACAGTCCATCATTACTTTCAGACACACCACAAAAAACAATATACAATACATACAGTTGAAGTCGGAAGTTTACATACACTTAGGTTAGAGTCATTACAACTCGTTTTTCAACCACTCCACAAATTTCTTAAAAACAAACTATAGTTTTGTCCTAACCGCAAGTCGGTTAGGACATCTACTTTGTGCATGACACAAGTCATTTTTCCAACAATTGTTTACAGACAGATTATTTCACTTATAATTCACTGTATCACAATTCCAGTGGGTCAGAAGTTTACATACACTAAGTTGACTGTGCTTTTAAAAAATTCCATAAAATTATGTCATGGCTTTAGAAGCTTCTGATAGGCTAATTGACATCATTTGAGTCAATTGGAGTTGTACCTGTGGATGTATTTCAAGGCCTACCTTCAAACTCGGTGCCTCTTTGCTTGACATCATTGGAAAATCAAAAGGAATCAGCCAAGACCTCAGAAGAAAATGGTAGACCTCCACAAGTCTGGTTTATCCTTGGGAGCAATTTCCAAATGCCTGAAGATACCACATTCATCTGTACAAACAATAGTATGCAAGTATAAACACCACGGGACCACGCGGCCATCATACCGCTCAGGAACGAGACGTGTTCTATCTCCTAGAGATGAACGTACTTTTGTGTGAAAAGTGCAAATCAAACCCAGAACAACAGCAAAGGACCTTGTGAAGATGCTGGAGGAAACAGGTACAAAAGTATCTATATCCACAGTAAAACGAGTCCTATATCGACATAACCTGAAAGGCCACTCAGCAAGGAAGAAGCCACTTCTCCAAAACCGGCATAAAAAAAGCCAGACTACGGTTTGCGACTGCACATGGGGACAAAGATTGTACTTTTTGGAGAAATGTCCTTTGGTCTGATGAAACAAAAGTAGAACTGTTGACCATCATTATGTTTGAAGGAAAAAGGGGGAAGCTTGCAAGCTGAAGACACCATCCAAACCGTGAAGCACGGGGGTGGCAGCATCATGTTGTGGGGGGACTTTGCTGCAGGAGGGACTGATGCACCTCATAAAATAGATGGCATCATGAGGGAGGAAAATTATGTGGATATATTGAAGCAACACCTTAATTCATCAGTCAGGAAGTTAAAGCTTGGTCGCAAATGGGTCTTCCAAATGGACAATGACCCCAAGCATACTTTCAAAGTTGTGACAAAATGGCTTAAGGACAACAAAGTCAAGGTATTGGAGTGGCCATCACAAAGCCCTGACCTCAAGCCTCAATGTGGGAGCTTGTGGAAGGCTATCCGAAACGTTTGACCCAAGTTAAACAATTTAAAGGCAATGCTACCAAATACTAATTGAGTGTATGTAAACTTCTGACCCACTGGGAATGTAATGAAAGAAATCAAATCTGAAATAAATCATTCTCTATACTATTATTCTGACATATTATTCTGACATGTATAAATTAATTTATCAGTAATCACATAACAATACATTATTTGTTTAGTTTAAATGTGTGTTTGTTTGTGAGTGTGTAAGAGATAGGCTATAACTGAGTCATTTGGTTCATTGGGCTGACCCCCAGTCTTCTCTTGAAATATGGAGGGATATTGATATTTTGGCAATGTGAAGATAAGAATTCCAGAGTATGGTACCTCTATATCTGATAGTGAATTGACTATGTGAGTTGCGGAAGTAGGGAGGGTGAAGATTCGCCCAGTGTCTTGTGTTATATAGATGGATTTCAGAATTAAGAGTCAATTGAAGGGTTTAGGTAAACTGTCTGGGAGGTATGAGCATTTGTTGATGAAAGTGCATAATTGGCGTACATTAAAGTCATAAATAGACAAGATATTGAGTTTCTTAAGCAAAGGTGCAGATGAAGCCAGGTAATTAGAGGAGGTGGCTAGTCTTGCAAATGTATTTTGTATGATGAGTATTTTGTGTAGGTAGAAGACATACAGTGCTATGAGGCTTGAAATGTATCTCAGGTTCATCCTGGTTCCATTAATCATCCTTGATATGTTTATACAACTTGGAGCCTACCTGTGATAAAATCAATTGATTTGACATGATTTGGAAAGGCACACCCTGTTTATATTTGTATTTGTGTTTATTATGGAACCCATTAGCTGCTGCCAAGGCAGTTCCTGGGGTCTAGCTAAATTAAGGCAGTTTATACAATTTTAAAAACATTAAAATACATTCACAGATTTCACAACACACTGTGTGCCCTCAGGACCCTACTCCACAACTACCACATATCTACGGTACAAAATCCATGTTGTGTGTGTATAGTGCGTATGTTATCGTGTGTGTGTATACATGTCTGTGCCATTGTTTGTGTTGCTTCACAGTCCCCGCTGTTCCATAAGGTGTTTTTTATCTGTTTTTTAAATCTAATTTTACTGCTTGCATCAGTTACTTGATGTGGAATAGATTTCCATGTAGTCATGGCTCTATGTAGTACTGTGCACCTCCCATAGTCTGTTCTGGACTTAGGGAATGTGAAGAGACCTCTTGTGGCATGTCTTGTGGGGTATGCATGGGTGTCCAGTGCATTCAACATGTCAATACCACTCATAAATAAAAGTAGTGATGAAGTCAATCTCTCCTTCACTTTGAGTCAGGAGAAATTGACATACATATTATTAATATTAGCTCTCTGTGTACATCCAAGGGCCAGCCGTGCTGCCCTGTTATGAACCAATTGCTATTTTTTGTGGCACCTGACCACATGACTGAATAGTAGTCCAGGTTAGAGGTTGACTGATTAATCGGAATGGCCGATTAATTAGGGCCGATTTCACGTTTTCATAACAATCGGTAATCGGCATTTTTACCAATGTGTACCTAACCATAAACATCAACGCCTTTCTTAAAATCAATACACAAGTATATATTTTAAACCTGCATATTTAGTTAATATTGCCTGCTAACATGAATTTCTTTTAACTAAGGAAATTGTGTCACTTCTCTTGCGTTCTGTGCAACAGAGTCAGGGTATATGCAGCAGTTTGGGCCGCCTGGCTCATTGCGAACTTTGTGAAGACTATTTGTTCCTAACAAAGACAGCCAACTTCGCCAATGGGGGATGATTTAACAAAAGCGCATTTGCGAAAAAATCACAATAATTTCACAAATGTACCTAACCATAAACATCAATGCCTTTCTTAAAATCAATACACAGAAGTATATATTTTTTTAAACCTGAATATTTAGTTAAAATAATCCAGGTTAACAGGCAATATTAAACTAGGGAAATTGTGTCACTTCTCTTGCGTTCATTGCACACAGAGTCAGGGTATATGCAATAGTTTGGGCCACCTGGCTCGTTGAGAAATAATTTGCCAGAATTTTATGTAATTATGACATAACATTGAAGGTTGTGCAATGTAACAGGACTATTTAGACTTATGGATGCCTCCCGTTAGATAAAATACAGAATGGTTCCGTATTTCACTGAAATAATAAATTATTTGTATTCGAAATTATAGTTTCCGGATATGACCATATTAATGACCTAAGGCTTGTATTTCTGTGTGTTATTATGTTATAATTAAGTCTATGATTTGATATTTGATAGAGCAGTCTGACTGAGCGGTGGTAGACGGCAGCAGGCTCGTAAGCATTCATTCAAACAGCACTTTCCTGTATTTGCCAGCAGCTGCTTCAAGCATTGAGCTGTTTATGACTTCAAGCCTATCAACTCCCGAGATTAGGCTGGTGTAACCGATGTGAAATGGCTAGCTAGTTAGCGGGGTGTGCGCTAATAGCGTTTCAATCAGTGACGTCACTCGCTCTGAGACCTTGAAGTAGTTGTTCCCCTTGCTCTGCAAGGGCCACGGCTTTTGTGGAGCGATGGGTAACGATGCTTCGAGGGTGGCTGTGGTCGATGTGTTCCTGGTTCGAGCTCAGGTAGGGACGGAAGCTATACTGTTACACTGGCAATACTGAAGTGCCTATAAGAACATCCAATAGTCAAAGGTATATGAAATACAAATGGTATAGAGAGAAACAGTCCTATAATTCCTATAACTACAACCTAAAACTTCTTACCTGGGAATATTGAAGCCTCATGTTTCAACTTTCATATGTTCTCATGTTCTGAGCAAATAACTTAAATGTTAGCTTTTTTACATGGCACATATTGCACTTTTACTTTCTTCTCCAACACTTTGTTTTTGCATTATTTAAAACAAATTGAACACGTTTCATTATTTATTTGAGGCTAAATTGATTTTATTGATATATTATATTAAGTTAAAATGAAGTGTTCATTCAGTATTATTGTAATTGTCATTATTACAAATAAAAAATGTAAAAAAATTGTCTGATTAATTTTGGTCCTCCAATAATCGGTATCGGCGTTGAAAAATCCTAATCTTTCGACCTCTAGTCCAGGGGCAACAAAAATGGGCCTGTATGACCTGCCTTGTTGATAGTGCTGTTAAGAAGGTAGATCAGCGCTTTATTAAGGACATACTTCTCCCCATCTTAGCTTCTGTTGTATCAATATGTTTTGACGATGACAGTTTAGAATCCAGGGTAACTCTAAGTAGTTTAGTCACCTCAACTTTCTCAATTTCCACATGATTTATTACAATATTTAGTTGAGGTTTAGGGTTTAGTGAATGATTTGTCCCAAACACAATGCTTTTAGTTTTAGAATTGTTTAGGACTAACTTATTCCTTGCCACCCATTCTGAAACTAACTGCAGCTCTCTGTTAAGTGTTGCAGTCATTTCAGTCGCTGTATTAGCTGACATGTATAATGTTGAGTCATCCGCATACATAGACACTGGCTTTCCTCAAAGCCAGTGGCAATTCATTAGTAAAGATTGAAAAAAGTAATGGGTCTAGACAGCTGCCTTAGGGAATTCCTTATTCTACCTGGATTGTGTTGGAGAGGCTTCCATTAAAGCACACTGTTCTGTTAGACAGGTAACTCTTTAGCCACAGTATAGCAGGGAGTGTAAAGCCATAACATATCAGTTTTGCAAGCAACAGACTAGGATCGATAATGTCAAAAGCCGCACTGAAGTCTAACAAAACAGCCCCCATAATCGTTTTACCGTACATTTTTTATATATATATATAAGGTCCACAGTTGACAGTGAAGGTTCACCTTCCAACAGGACAACGACCCTAAGCACACAGCCAAGACATTACAGGAGTGGCTTCGGGACAAGTCTCTGAATGTCCTTGAGTGGCCCAGACAGAGCCCGGACATGAACCTGATCAAACTTCTCTGGAGAGACCTGAAAATAGCTGTGCAACAACGCTCCCCATCCATCATGACAAGGCTTGAGAGGATCTTCAGAGAGGAATGGGAGAAACTCCCCAAATAAAGGTGTAGCCAAGCTTGTAGCGTCATTCCCAAGAAGAATGTAATCGCTGCCAAAGGTGTTTCAACAAAGTACTGAGTAAAGGGTCTGAATACTTATGTAAATGTAATATTTCAATTTTTTTATAAATATAAATATGTTTTTCTAAAAACATACATTTATAAAACCTGTTTTTGCTTTGGCATTATGGGGTATTGTGTGCAGATTGATGATTTTGATAATTTTAGAATAAGGCTGTAACGAAAAAGTCAAGGGGTTTGAATACTTTTTCGTTACAGCCTTATTCTAAAATTATCAAAATCATCAATCTGCACACAATACCCCATAATGCCAAAGCAAAAACAGGTTTTATAAATGTATGTTTTTAGAAAAACATATTTATATTTATAAAAAAACGGAAATATTACATTTACATAAGTATTCAGACCCTTTACTCAGTACTTTGTTGAAACACCTTTGGCAGCGATTACATTGAATGCTCTGTATGTACCGCACAGACAATATTACACCAACGGATTTCATAACTTTGCTGCAGACAAATACCAAAAGATAATTTTGGGGTGGAATTTTCCTTTAACAAGTCACATTATAAGTTGCATGGATTCACTCTGTGTGCAATAATAGTATTTAACATTATTTTTGAATCACTACCTCATCTCTCTTACCATCACACATACAATTAATTATATGTAAGGTCCCTCAGTCATACGATGAATATCAAACACAGATTCAACCACAAAGACCAGGAAGGTTTTCCAATGTCTCACAAAGGGCCCCTATTGGTAAATGGGTAAGAAAAAGCAGACATTGAATATCTCTTTGAGCATGGTGAAGTTATTAATTACACTTTGGATGGTGTATCATCATTAGGAACATGTTAACATCTTGGACATGTTCTGTTATAATCTCCACTCAGCACAGCCAGAAGAGGACTGGCCACCCCTCATAGCCTGGTTCCTCTCTAGGTTTCTTCCTAGGTTTTGGCCTTTCTAGGGAGTTTTTCCTAGCCACTGTGCTTCTACACCTGCATTGCTTGCTGTTTGGAGTTTTAGGCTGGGTTTCTGTACAGCACTTTGAGATATCAGCTGATGTAAGAAGGGCTATATAAATATATTTGATTTGATTTGTATCGATACACCCAGTTACTACAGCGATACAGGCGTCCTTCTTACGAAAGTTTTGATCAACAACATTGCAGTTACTCCACAATACTAACCTAATTGATACAGTGAAAAGAAATAAGCCTGTACAGAATAAAACATATTACTACAAGGCATTAAAGTAATACTGCAAAACAATTTGGCAAAGCTATTCACTTTATGTCCTGAATACAAATTGTTATGTTTGGGGCAAATCCAATACAACACATTACTGAGTACCACTCTCCATATTTTCAAGCATAGTGGTGACTGCATCATGTTATGGGTATGCTTGTAATCGGTAAGAACTGGGGAGTTTAAAAAAAAGGAACATAATAGAGCTAAGCACAGGCAAAATCCTAGAGAAAAACCCAGTTCAGTCTGCTTTCCACCAGACACTGGGAGATTAATTCACCTTTCAGCAGGACCGTACTCTTAAACACAAGGCCAAATCTACGCTGGTGTTGCTTACCAAGAAGACAGTGAATGAATCCTGAGTGGCCGAGTTACAGTTTTGACATAAATCTGCTTGAAAATCTATGTCAAGGCTTGTAAATGGTTGTTTAGCAATGATCAACAACCAATTTGACAGAGCTTGAAGAATTTTGAAAAGTATCGTACAATACAGGTCTCTTAGAGACTTACCCAGAAAGACTCACAGCTGTAATTGTTGACAAAAGTTATTATTTTTGTTGATACAATTTTGAAGCTTAAAAGCTTTAAATATTTCTTCACGAAGCAATTCAAATAGCTCTGATGCCTTTCCTTGCATTTATTATAGCAATGTTTTTGTTATGATGGAGTCAGCAGAATTGACCATATATCAGGCTGACCCTAGTTGACTAATGCACGTCCGGTGAAGGACATATTGACTGAAATATAAACATATCACTCCCACTCTCTCCAGTTTGGTAAACATTGAGAGCGTTCTGAGTGGATTCAGCAGTCACTCAGTGATTGCTGACCTCTCGACCTATAAGGTCAAACAAACCAATCATAATTTCACCCCATTATCCTACGCTATATGTGAGTGTGTGTGTGTGTGTGTGTGTGTGTGTGTGTGTGTGTGTGTGTGTGTGTGTGTGTGTGTGTGTGTGTGTGTGTGTGTGTGTGTGTGTGTGTGTGTGTGTGTTTATGTGCGTGTGTTTATGTGCTACCAGGAAAGGCGTTGTGGCATTTCGTGTAGTTATTAGATTTCAGATCACAGAGCTGCAGCTCCACATATCCCTCTGGGAACACCATGCACAGATAAACATGCACCCCTCGCTCTCCTCCTTTTCCAATTTCACCGTCTCTCTCTCTCTCTCTCTCTCTCTCTCTCTCTCCATCCCTCCCATCCATCTCTATTCATTCTGTTGAAGGGAGAGACAGCATGTAATTAGCAGCGAGTCTGTTTTCAGTGAAGGATGAATAAACTATGAGTAAGGGATGATTAGATGGCTGTTCAAATGAATGAAAATGATCCAGAAAGAATCCAGGAAGGAGATCTTATGTGACTCTATTATGCAGATATGATACAGTATGACCATACTACTTACTGTATGTAGTCTGTTGGAAGGCTGAATAGGGTTGTGGCCTACAGATATTTTGATGCCCAAACATTGTCATGTTATTTCATCCTAACTAAATGGAGAGTAAACTCTTTTGCACAAAGAGCAGCCGGTACGAGGCGGGGGCTATAGGGACACTGTGGCCATTGGGTACTTGGATAAGATCATTCATTTAATCAGTCTAATTGGGTCATGTCATGAGTCAGATAAAGAATAGATCCCCAAAACAGCACAAGACTAAAAACACACACAAACACATTAGAATACTCTGTTCAGCCCAACCACAGTCTACTTGGACTGGACAGTTCATTGTGGTTAGGTTATAGCACTTGTTATCGTAAAATTATCTGGAATTGTAAGATCTGATATTTTTCTCAAAAGTCATCATAAAATGCAACAGCATTACTCCACCTCTAATGGAGACAGGAATCTGAACATGGAAATGTGGTTCTGAGAAACTTAAATCAGTGTGACAATCTGCACACACGCTGTGTGATTCTGGGCCTTAATGGAAATGGATATAAACGTTTTTTGATTGCACTCCTTATCTTATCTGATCGAATTAGCTAATTGGAGACAGCTTGGTGGTGTCGTCAGCTGCAACTGTAGCAGATGCCTCCTCCTACCAACATGTTTAGCACATTGCCACCTTGTTGTGACATACTGTCACACACCCTCGCCACACGGATGCCAGGAAAAATAGCTGACGACAGTTGACTGATGTCGCTGCAAACACACACACGTCTCTGTCATCATAGTGAGATGTAGTTAGCAGTGTTGAGGGAAGCTACACTAAAAATATAGTTTACCAAGCTGCCAAGTACGTCACACTAGAAGAGTTTTAAGCTACATGAAATCTCTCTTAGTGTGACAGGGTATTGTCTCAGTATGTGAACTGTGTGTAAACTGTGTCAGAGAGAGCTATTTTAGTGCTATTGATGTGTGTGTGACATAGAGAGCTATTTTAGTGTTATTGGTGTATGTATGTATGCCTGAAAGTGTGCGTACGTGTGTGTGTTGATCCTGTGTTGAATGACAGTATCAGAGTGAGCGTCAGTGTGAGCTGTCCCAGTGGTATTGATGTTAATGGCCGTTTAAGTGAGGTCCTCACTGCCGTTCCACCAGTCACTACGTATTAGGCTTCAAATTAGACCATTCCAGTCTCCAACCAATCTAAGCCACTTAACAAGAAAATCAACAGATCCCTTTATAATTGCTCCTGAGCAAAGCAATTTACCAAGGACTCTTGGGGTTTGATTTTCATTTGCGTTTGTCAAACACGCGCCTCGGTTCATTTGTTTTAGTCCAAAAACTAATTGAAATAGTTTTCTAGAAGTCAAACGCTCAAGCATATTTAGCCGAATTGGCTGTCTGTGGCTGTTTGCTTGATGTGAAATAAATTGATTAAATGATGTTAAAAAAGTGGAAGTTAAGGAATCTGGTATAGGGCCATTATTTGAATGGCAAATTAGAATAATAGCAGCCATTTGCAAATTACACCGTTCCCAATATTTATCCAGGCTAAGTGGCTGCAGGGAAATGTGTAAAGCCTTCATTTTTTTTCAATTTATCCTCAATAAACAGAGCATAAATATTTAATTGACAAGTGGGAACAGTAGCTTTCTAGAACACTACTATTTGCGAAGGAGGGGAAACAAACTGTGACTCCATATGTAATAGAATTACATCCTGTGACACATTTTGGAAAACAGTTTTATTGGGCTTCAAACTGACGTTACTCATGTCGAGCAGTTTACTTGGCATAACATAGCCTACTGCCTAATCCAAGCATATGTGTGCACTGTGCACTCTTGCTGATGTCAATGCAAACCAAGTTTGACCAGAGGCACGTACCACGATTGAAGACAATTGCAGTTCCATTTAAGTTGAAATGTCAGTGAGGAATCAAATCAAAATCAAATCAAATTTGATTTGTAACATACACATGGTTAGCAGATGTTAATGCGAGTGAGTGTAGTGAAATGCTTGTGCTTCTAGTTCCGACAATGCAGTAATAACCAACAAGTAATCTAACCTAACAATTTCACAACAACTACATTATACACACAAGTGTAAAGGGATGAATAATATGTACATAAAGATATATGAATGAGTGATGGTACAGAACGGCATAGGCAAGATGCAGTAGATGGTATCGAGTACAGTATATACATATGAGATGAGTAATGTAGGGTAAGTAAACATATAAAAGTGGCATTGCTTAAAGTGGCTAGTGATACATGTATTACATCAATTTTTCCAATATCAAAGTGGCTGGAGTTGAGTCAGTATGTTGGCAGCAACCACTCAATGTTAGTGGTGGCTGTTTAACAGTCTGATGGCCTAGAGATAGAAGCTGATTTTCAGTCTCTCGGTCCCTGCTTTGATGCACCTGTACTGACCTTGCCTTCTGGATGATAGCGGGGTGAACAGGCAGCGGCTCGGGTGGTTGTTGTTCTTGATGATCTTTATGGCCTTCCTGTGACATCGGGTGGTGTAGGTGTCTTGGAGGGCAGGTAGTTTGCCCTCTGTGATGCGTTGTGTAGACCTCACTACCCTCTGGAGAGCCTTACGGTTGTGGGCGGAGCAGTTGCCGTACCAGGCGGTGATACAGCCCGACAGGGTGCTCTCGATTGTGCATCTGTAAATCTGTAAAAGTTTGAGTGCTTTTGGTGACAAGCCACATTTCTTCAGCCTCCTGAGGTTGAAGAGGCGCTGCTGCACCTTCTTCACCACGCTGTCTGTGTGGGTGGACCAATTTAGTTTGTCCGTGATGTGTACAATGTGTGGAGAGGTAATGGAGTTATGTTGGAGACATGTTGTGATATTTTCTCCAGAGGACCTTTAGCCATGCAGAAATGGGCCATGTTAATTAGGGCTAGGCCCCTTTTTTCTCCACTTCCTGCCTGAATGACGCGCCCAAAGTAAACTGCCTGTAGCTCAGGCCCTGAAGCCATGATATGCATATAATTGGTACCATTGGAAAGAAAACACTTTGAAGAAATGTTAAAATAATGTAGGAGAATATTACACAATAGATATGGTTGGAGAAAATCCAAAGAAAAAACAACCAGAATTGTTTTTTTTTGAGAGACCATCCTCTTAGAAAGGCAAGTTAAAGGTCATATTGAAAATTAGCTCCCTGGATGCAATTCCTATGGCTTCCAAAGGCTGTCAGCAGTCTATGTTCAAAGTTTCAGGCTTGTAACTTCAAAACGAATAAGAAATAACAGTTTTAGTCTTGGAAATTCGTGTTTCCTATTGAACATATTTCTTTCCGAAAGAAATATTACAGTTTGATTACATTTTAGGGTATCTGAGGAATAAATATAAACTTATTTTGAGTTTAGGGGTAGTTTAGGGGTAGATTGTCAGATTCCTTTCTCTGCAAATTGAACGAGTGGATTACTCAAATCGATGGCGCCAACTAAACAGACTTTTTGGGATATAAAGAAGGATTTTATCTACCAAAACGACACTACATGTTATAGCTAGGACCCTTTGGATGACAAATCAGAGGAACATTTTCAAAGAGTAAGTGAATATTTCATCATTATCTGTGAATGTATGAAACCTGTGTTGGTGGAAAAATATTTTGATGTGGGGCGCCGTCCTCAAACAATCGCACTACAGCACTCTGCAGAGTAAGGAGACAGTCGGATCCAGCTCTGTCTGCCCTTGGCCTAGCTGTCCACTGAATGCAGGTGGTGAACACATTTGTCAGGCCATAGGGCATTACCCTTTATTCGTAGTGCCCGGTGCTGGTGCTGAAGGCGGTCTTCCATTCATCCCCCTCTCTGATGCGCACCAGGTTGTAGGCACTGTGTAAATCTAATTTAGTAAAGTACTTAGTGCCGTGCATCTGTTTGATCAAAGTAGGTATGAGAGGCAGGGGATAACTGAATTTAACAGTAGCCTTATTCAGTGTCCAGTAATCGATATAAAAAATAAGCTGGAGGCGCCCAGGGAGGTGGACTGATGGATGGATCCTTGGGCCAGCGCCTCCTGGACGTAGGCCTCCATGGCTTCGGTCTCTGCATGCCACAGAGGGTAGATGCGCCCCCGCGGGAGGGTAGAACCAGACAGTAGGTTGATAGTGCAGTCCCATGGGCGATGAAGGGGCAAGCACGTAGCACGAGTCTTCAAAAAGGCCACCTGTAGGCCCCCCCAACCCAACAACCTCCTCTATGTCCATGATATACTAGGGTTATGCAACTGTAGCTAGTGGAAACCTAAAACTACAGGGTGTGCAGGAAAGTCTAAGATGAGGAAAGTGATGCGTTCATGGTGGTTGTGGGTAACTGAGGGAAATGGGAATCGTGGTCTGGCGCACCAGTCCTGTTCCTAGGGGACGGTTGACGAGGGCAAAGACTTGGATAGGGGGTTGTAAAGGGACTAGAGGAATGCGTAATGATAAGGCCACTGACCGGTCTAGGAAATTGCCTGCATCACCTGAGTACACTAGGGCAGGACTCAGTGGGGGCCAGGATACTCAGGTAAAGTGACAGGGAGGAGGACGGGCTTAGTGGACAGAGAGGATCAAGGCACGTCCACGCCTACCTGGGAAGGTGCAGGAGCGCTCCTCGGCCTGACGCTTCCTCGCCTGGTTCTCCTTCTGGGACAGGTGTTCAAGGGGTGGTCTGACTCCCAGCAGTAGGAGCAGAGACCCTGTTGACTGCGGTGTTGACGTTCCTCATGGGGAAGGTGCGTCGTGGCCACCTCCATGGGCTTAGTCTCACTGGGGGTTCCTGGGAGAGACCCAAACCCCCGGGATGGGCGACGACGGGCATGCAGGAGATTATCCAGGCGGATGGACATGGAGATGAGCTGGTCCAGCATGAGGTCCTCATTGCGACAGGCCAGCTTGGTCTGGACGTTCGCCTGCAGCCCACTGCGGAAAAATGTCAACAGGGCCTGGTCGTTCCAGCCAGTGGACGTAGCCATGGTTGGGAAATCCAGAGCGTACTCCAACGCTGTCCGGGACCCCTGGTGTAGACAGAGGAGACACTCACCTCCCTCTCAACCTTCTGTAGGGTGGTCGAAGACAGCACGGAAGAGTTGGGTGAAGCTCTCATAGGACTGCACTTCTGGTCCGTCTCTCTCCCAGACGGGAGGCCACCTTGACTCTCTCTGAGGCTGTCTCGGCATGACGGGCCAGGTGGAGGTCACACTGCAGGAGACAGCGCCTGCAATGAGCTGGGGTGCTGTCAGACCGCTCCGGGAGGGGCAGGTGGATGTTGCTGATCGGACCGGGTGATGTAGATTATGGTGGGGTGGCCGGAACGACCGTGGGGAGCTGGGAAGGTGGTGGCGTAGCCTGCAGTTGGCATATTTTTTTGGTCCTCCAATAATCGGTATCTGTATCGGTGTTGAAAAATCACAATTGGTCGAGCTCTACTTTAAATAAAGTTTGATTTGATTTAGTCCTATACTTTAACTTTGATTTTTGGTTGAGATGGAGACGTGAATCCAACATATTAATGATTAACTTGAAGATGAAATTTGAAATGAACCAAAGCTTGAAACCCTTAGGTCTATATGTATTTTTAGTTTAACCCTGGGTGGACAAAAGCTGTTGATTACTTTTCAAATGCTATATAGGCCTAAATAGTGTCATTGATGATATATTACTTATAAAGTATGGTTACATTTAATTTGCACTGTTAAACTTACTCTTTGGAATGACTTCGATAGCAACAGTGAATATATTTAGTTATTAACAGATCTCTCAATAATCATTCTCACAATAGCACATTGGTAGTTGTCCGTAACAAATTTAAGCACTACTGGGCTTAGTTAAAACCCTGGATGGGGGTCCAAATGTATAGCTGTAGCTAGATCAACTCTCCAGTAAGAGGTGCTGACCAGCCTATTGTTATTTTTTCAATAGTGGCTATAACGTTGAATATCTGATATTGTTTCAAAGGAACAAATTCAACATATTATATACAAGGTTTGTCAATGTTAAAAATGTGTTAAAATTCTGACATAATCCTGTTGTTGAAATTCAAATCAAATCAAATTGTATTCGTCACATGGGCCTTACAGTGAAATGCTTAACCAACAATGCTTTAAGAAGTTTAAAAAAGAAGAAAAAAAAGAAGTGTTAAGTAAAAAAATAGGTCATAAAAGTAACAAATAATTAAACAGCAGCAGTAAAATAACAATAGCAAGGCTATATACAGGGGGTACCGGTACAGAGTCAATGTGCAGGGGCACCGGTTACTCGAGGTAATTGAGGTAATATGTACATGTAGGTAGAGTTAAAGTGACTATGTGTAACAGTATAGCTTCCTTCCCTCTCCTTGCCCCTACCTGGGCTCGAACCACCCTCTGCACACATCGACAACAGCCACCCTCGAAGCATCGTTACCCATCGCTCCACAAAAGCCGCGGAACAACAACTTCAAGGTCTCAGAGCGAGTGACGTCACCGATTGAAACGCTATTAGCGCGCACCCCGCTAACTAGCTAGCCATTTCACATCGGTTACATATGGATAGATATTCAACAGAGATTAGCAACAGCGTAAAAGAGGGTTCTGGGTAGCCCTTGATTAGCTGTTCAGGAGTTTTATGGCTTGGGAGTAGAAGCTGTTAATAAGCCTTTTGGACCTAGACTTGGTGCTCCGGTACCGGGAAAACTTGATGATGGTGTTGGAATCATGCCTTGCCATGCAGTTATGAGTGAACAAGGAGTACAGGAGGGGACTGAGCACGCACTCCTGAGTACCCTCCAAGCTCGTCATCAAGCTCGAGACCCTGGGTCTCGACCCCGCCCTGTGCAACTGGGTACTGGACTTCCTGACGGGCCGCCCCCAGGTGGTGAGGGTAGGCAACAACATCTCCTCCCCGCTGATCCTCAACACTGGGGCCCCACAAGGGTGCGTTCTGAGCCCTCTCCTGTACTCCCTGTTCACCCACGACTGCGTGGCCACGCACGCCTCCAACTCAATCATCAAGTTTGCGGACGACACAACAGTGGTAGGCTTGATTACCAACAACGACGAGACGGCCTACAGGGAGGAGGTGAGGGCCCTCGGAGTGTGGTGTCAGGAAAATAACCTCACACTCAACGTCAACAAAACTAAGGAGATGATTGTGGACTTCAGGAAACAGCAGAGGGAACACCCCCCTATCCACATCGATGAAACAGTAGTGGAGAGGGTAGCAAGTTTTAAGTTCCTCGGCATACACATCACAGACAAACTGAATTGGTCCACTCACACAGACAGCATCGTGAAGAAGGCGCAGCAGCGCCTCTTCAACCTCAGGAGGCTGAAGAAATTCGGCTTGTCACCAAAAGCACTCACAAACTTCTACAGATGCACAATCGAGAGCATCCTGGCGGGCTGTATCACCGCCTGGTATGGCAACTGCACCGCCCTCAACCGTAAGGCTCTCCAGAGGGTAGTGAGGTCTGCACAACGCATCACCGGGGGCAAACTACCTGCCCTCCAGGACACCTACACCACCCGATGTCACAGGAAGGCCATAAAGATCATCAAGGACATCAACCACCCGAGCCACTGCCTGTTCACCCCGCTATCATCCAGAAGGCGAGGTCAGTACAGGTGCATCAAAGCTGGGACCGAGAGACTGAAAAACAGCTTCTATCTCAAGGCCATCAGACTGTTAAACAGCCACCACTAACACTGAGTGGCTGCTGCCAACACACTGACACTGACTCAACTCCAGCCACTTTAATAATAGGAATTGATGGGAAATGATGTAAATATATCACTAGCCACTTTAAACAATGCTACCTTATATAATGTTACTTACCCTACATTATTCATCTCATATGCATACGTATATACTGTACTCTATATCATCGACTGTATCCTTATGTAATACATGTATCACTAGCCACTTTAAACTATGCCACTTTGTTTACATACTCATCTCATTTGTACATACTGTACTCGATACCATCTACTGTATCTTGCCTATGCTGCTCTGTACCATCACTCATTCATATATCCTTATGTACATATTCTTTATCCCCTTACACTGTGTACAAGACAGTAGTTTTGGAATTGTTAGTTAGATTACTTGTTATTACTGCATTGTCGGAACTAGAAGCACAAGCATTTCGCTACACTCGCATTAACATCTGCTAACCATGTGTATGTGACAAATAAAATTTGATTTGATTTGATTTGATTTTGATTTGATTTGATTTGATTTGACCCCAGCACGCACCCCTGAGGGACCCCTTGTTTAGGATCAGCGTGGCGGATGTGTTGTTACCTACCCTTATCACCTGGGGGCGGCCCGTCAGGAAGTCCAGGATCCAGTTGCAGAGGGAGGTGTTTAGTCCCAGGGCCCTTAGCTTAGTGATGAGCTTTGAGGGCACTATGGTGTTGAACACTGAGCTATAGTCAATGAATAGCATTCTCACTTAGGTGTTCCTATTGTCCAGGTGGAAAATGGCAGTGTTGAGTGCAATGGAGATCACATCATCTGTGGATCTGGTGGGGCGGTATGCAAATTGGATTGGGTCTAGGGTTTCTGGGATAATGGAGTTTATGTGATCCATGACCAGCCTTTCAAAGCACTTCATGGCGTCAGACATGTGTGCTATGGGTCGGTAGCCATTTAGACAGGTTACCTTTGTGTTCTTGGGCACAGGGACCATGGTGGTCTGCTTGAAACATGTTGGTATTACAGACTCAGTCAGGGAAGACACCTGCCAGTTCGTTAGTGCATGCTCTGAGTACACGTCCTGGTAATCCATCTGGCTCTGCGTCCTTGTGAATGTTGACCTGTTTAAAGGTCTTACTCACATCGGCTATGGAGAGCGTGATTAAACAGTCCGGGAACAGCTGATGCTCTCATGCATGCTTCAGTGTTTATTGCCTCGAAGCAAACACAGAATTTATTTAGCTCATCTGATAGGCTCATGTCACTGGGCAGCTCGCGGCTGTGCTTCCCTTTGTAGTCTATAGTAGTTAAGCCCTGCCTTATCTCAGCTCACTGGTCACCATAGCAGCACCCACCCGTAGCACACGCTCCACCAGGTATAATTCACTGGTCACCCCCAAAGCCAATTCCTACTTTGGGCGCCTTTCCTTCTAGTTCTCTGCTGCCAATGACTGGAACGAATTGCAAAAATCACTGAAGCTGGAGACTTATATCTCCCTCACTAGCTTTAAGCATCAGCTGTCAGAGCAGCTCACAGATCCTTGCACCTGTACATAGCCCATTTGTAAATAACCTATCCAACTACCTCATCCCCATATTTATTTATTTTTTTTGCTCCTTTGCACCCTCTACTTGCACATTCATCTTCTGCACATTTATCACTCCAGTGTTTAATTGCTAAATTGTAATGACTTCACCACTATGGTCTATTTATTGCCTTACCTCCCTAATCTTACGTCATTTGCACACACTGTATATAGATTTTTTCTATTGTGTTATTGACTGTACGTTTGTTTATTCCATGTGTAACTCTGTGTTGTTGTTTGTGTCGCACTGCTTTGCTTTATTTTGACCAGGTCGCAGTTGTAAATGAGAACTTGTTCTCAACTAGCCTACCTGGTTAAATAAAGGTGAAATAAGAAAAATAAAAGTTTGCAAGCCCTGCCACATCCGACGAGCGTCGTAGCCGGTGCAGTACAATTCAATCTTAGTCCTGTATTGACGCTTTTGCCTGTTTGATGGTTCATCGGAGGGCATAAGCTTCTGGTTAGAGTCCCGCTCTTTGAAAGCGGCAGCTCTACCCTTTAACTCAGTGCGGATATTGCCTGTAATCCATGTCTTCTGTGGGGACAACATCATTGATGCGCTTATTGATAAAGCCAGTGGCTCGTGGTGTACTATGCCATCGGAAGAATCCCGGAACATATTCCAGTTTGCGCTAGAAAAACAGTCCTGTAGCTTAGCATCTGCTTCATTTGACCACTTTCTTATTGACCGAGTCACTGGTGCTTCCTGCTTTAGTTTTTGCTTGTAGGCAGGAATCAGGAGGATATAATCAGATTTTCCAAATGGAGGGAAAGGGAGAGCTTTGTATGTGTCTCTGTGTGTGGAGTAAAGGTGGTCTAGAGTTGTTTTCCCTCTGGTTGCACATTTAACATGCTGGTAGAAATGAGGGAAAACGGATTTGAGTTTCCTTACATTAAAGTTCCCGAGCCTCTAGGAGTGCCGCCTCTGGATGAGTGCTCATTGAGTGCAGTCTTAGTGCCAGCATCAGTTTGTAGTTGTATATAGACAGCTACTAAAAATACAGATGGAAATTTGGTAAATAGTGTGGTCTACAGCTTATCATGACAAACTCTACCTCAGGCAAGCAAAACCTTGAGACTTCCTTAGATTTTGTGCACCAGCTGTTGTTTACAAATATACATAGACCCTTGTCTTACCAGAGGCCGCTGTTCTATTCTTCAAAAAAAGCTTAAAACCCGCCAGCTGTATGTTTTTCATGTCGTCGTTCAGCTACGACTCGGTGAAACATAAGATATTACAGTTTTTAATATCCCGTTGGTAGGGTATACGTGATCGTATTTTGTCTATTTTATTATCAATTGATTGTATGTTGGCTAATAGGACTGATGGTGATAGATCCTTACAAGGAACCAGGATCTTCATCCTCGATACCTCTATCTCGTTCTCCTGAGAATGAAGGGGATGAGAGCCTTGTCGGGCATCTGAAGTAAATCCTTCCCGTCTGTCTCGTTGAAGAAAAATATTCCTCCAGTATGGGGTGGGTAATCGCTGTCCTGATATCTAGAAGCTATTTTCGGTCATATGACACTGTGGCAGAAACATTATGTACCAAATAAGTTACAAATAATGCAAAAAAACATACACAACAGCACAATTGGTTATGGGGTCATAAAACGGCAGCCATCTCCTTCGGCGCCATTCTGTGCAGGATTCCACCCTCAAAACAACAGTTTCCGTTGATTACTTTTTTTTAAATACGAAGTATTTTCCATGTAGATTCCCCTCACAATAATTTTACAAATTACGTTGAAACAGCGTTGATTCAACCAGTTTGCGCCCAGTTGGCTGGCACAAAACTATATAGTAGGTAGATCACTGTATGTTGGGTTGGAGTCTGGTGTGCTGAGCTGAGACTGGGGGAGGAGTATGGAAAAATAGACAGATGAGAGGAGGAGAGAGAGGAGAGCAGAGTGATGGGGGGATGAGTATGTGGTATTTGGTAAAAGCATTAGCTATTATTCCTGGAGTCCATATGAAACATGACATAATACATAGTACAGAACATTATTAGTTCAAGGACTGATATACATACATTTAAAATGTCACACATAGCCTACATATCAGTACATTCCCACAATATCTTGGTATAATACATAATACAGTGCAAATTACAATACAAGATGAGTAAAATGCCTGTGTCTCTTCACAGTCCCCAGTAAGGTGTTATTTCATCTGGTTTTACTATTAGCTTGAGTTACCTGGTTTGGCAGAGAGTTCCATGTCGTCATGGCTGTATTTTGTACTGTGCATTTCCCAGCCTCTGTTCTAGACATGGGGACTGTGTTGGATGTCTTGTGTTGTACCAATGAGCGTCCAAATTGTGTGCGAACTGCTTGAACAGACAGTTCGGTACCTTCACCACATTATTACCTCGCACAAAGACCAATAGTGATACAGTCAATCTCTCCTCAACTTTGAGAGATTGACATACATGTTACTGGCACTTGCCCTCTGTGTACATCTAAGTACGATACGTGCTGCTTTGTTCTGGACTAACTGCAATGTACCTATGTCCCTCTTTGTCGCACATGGCCACACAGCTGGGCAGTGGTCCAGGTGTGACAAACCTAGGACCAGTAGGACCTGTCTGGTTGTCTGAGAAGTCAAGAAGGAAGAGCAACGCCCTATCATGGAGAGACCTCTTCCCATTTTGCAACCATTGAGTATATGTTTTGTCCATGACAGGTTGGTATCTAGGGTTATACCCAGCAGTTTAGTCTCCTCAACTTGCTCAATCTCCACATTATTCAATAATATATCTAAATTAGGTTTAGAATTGAGCAAGTGATTTCTCCCAAAAATTATGCTTTTTATTTTTTAGATATTTAGCACCAACCTATTGCTAGTTATTATTCTAAAACTGACTGTAGCTCTATGTTAAGTGTCAGTTATTTGTTTTATTGTTGCAGCCAAAATGTATACTCAGTGGTGTAAAGTACTTCAGTAAAAATACCTTAAAGTATTACTTAAGTTGTTTTTTGGGGTATCTGTACGATTTATATTTTTGCCAACTTTTACTTTCACTTCACTACATTCCTAAAGAAATAATGTAATTTTTACTCCATACATTTTCCCTGGAACTGAAAAGTACTCATTACATTTTGACAGGAAAATGGTCCAATTCATGCACTTATCAAGAGAACATCCCTGGTCATCCCTACTGCCTCTGATCTGGCAGACTCACTAAACAGAAATGCTTTGTTTGTAAATTGTGTTGGAGTGTGCCCCTGGCTATCTGTATAAAAAATAATGTGCCATCTGGTTTGCTTAATATAAAGAATTTGAAATGATTTATACTTTTACTTTTGATACTTAAGTATATTTTATCAATTCCATTTACTTTTGATGCTTAAGTATATTTGACTTTTTCCACCACTGTGTATACTGTTGAGTCGTCAGCATACATAGAAACACAGGCTTTATTCAAGGTCAGTGGAAGGTCATTAGTAAAAACAGAAAACAATAATGGCCTTAGCCAGCTGCACTGCGGTACACCACACTCAAATTAATTTGCATTAGAAAGGCTTCCATTAACAAAAATCCTCTGTGTTCTATTAGATAGGTAACTCTGAATCCATAATAAGACAGAGGCTGCAAATCTATATCACCTACATTTTGTCAGCAATAGGTTATGATCAATGGAACCAAAAGCTGCATTGAAATCTAACAGAACAGCTGTCACAATCTCCTTACTATCAATTTATTTCAGCCAATCATCAGTCATTTGTGTCAATTTTTTTCAAAAGTTTGCTAATCACTTGTCACAGGCTGATTGGTCGGCTGTTCGAACCATTAAAGGGTGCGCTGCTATTCTTGGGTAGCGGAATGACCTTTGCCTCCCTCCATGTTTGAGGACACACACCTTCTTCTAGCCTTACATTGAAAATGTGTCAAACAGCATTCCGGGGCAGACTCACAGAGTGAAGGAATTTCACTAGCAGGGACTCATTTGGCTCTCACTCTCATGTCTGTCTCTCTCTTTGTCTCCCCCCCCCCCCCCCCCCCCCCCCCCCCCTTCGTATAGGTTGCTGGGAAGATCTGGGTTAGGGTGGGGGATTGGCGTTATAGTTTAGTTAGTCTATTCCCTGGGGTTAATTTGAGGGGGTGAAGGGGGATGGGTGGCCTCCTTTGACTGTCTGCGTTCTGGCGACAAAGTTATCTATCTTTTTTCTTTCTCGTCTATCTTTCTCTCTTCTTACCTCATGAAAAATATATGCCAAACTTTTACTAAGCTAAAACAGATCTATTGTTAATGTTGAACAATAATAAAGGAACATGGCAACATAATGGTGAAAATAGAAAATGTATTATGTATGTCTGGTTGCGATCACATCTGATTCTGAGCATTTTTATGCATGTCTGTGTGTGTATACGTCCGTGTGGGCGTGAGTGTGTGTGCGTGTACCTGTGTGTGGACGTGTGTCTGAAGCAGTCTCCTTCAGAAGGTAAATCCAATGGAGCCTTTAGAGTCAGACGGTGAATGGTATAATTTAGCTCCATTTCCTGGCCAGCTTATATCAATAGAGCTTGATGGCGAGTTAAAGAGTGTGAAGAGTGTGGCCGGTCATTAGCCATTATAAATCACACGGATTGCAGATAGATGGAGAGAGGGGGAGAGAGAGAAGAAGAGGGAAAGAGCAAGTGAGACAGAATAAAGACAGAGAGAAAGACAGAGAGAGAGAGAGAGAGAGAGAGAGAGAGAGAGAGAGAGAGAGAGAGAGAGAAAGACAGAGAGAGAGAGAGAGAGAGAGAGAGAGAGAGAGAGAGAGAGAGAGAGAGGAACAGTAAAGGGGCGTAGTGAGAACACTCCTGCAACTTTACCTGAAACAGACATTCAGCTTAATCTGACAAAATGACCGTCTCTCTCTCACTTACTCACTCACTCACATATCCAAGCTGCCTCCAGAAACAGATGAGCGGCATCGAGGCTAAGACTGAATTAGGTTAGACTTGATTAGATCATACCGGGAGCTGGCCTGACTGAGAAGAAACTGGTGGTAGATCTAACCAAATCTACCCCATGCAGCCCTCTCTTAGCCTGAACTCCAGGGTGAGTTATTGTTGCTAATAAAGCAGAAACTGACACCCAAACGTTGTCTGTTTTCCAGCATAACTATGAGCCTTATGTGCTCTCCCTATGGGATCCTAACAATGACACTGCTGAATAACACTTCTATAACCTGAACAGAGATTACAGTACACCAGATGTATTCAGACACAAACAGTTTAGGGTTTAGTGCACTACTTTTGAACAGAGCCCTATGGTCAAAAGTAGTGCAATACAATATATAGGGAATAGGGTGCCATTTAGGACAGACAGTCCCTGAGCCTTGAGCCCGATAGTGGATCCAGATTAGAGTGCAGGGATTGGAAAGCATTTGTTTAGGGTTTTTTTCATTAAAAAAAACAAGTTCATTAGGATAAATCAATGAGGGTCGGTCTTCAAAGAGAAACTCTCCAATGATGCCAGTGTGGGAACTTCTCTGAGCTGGGCCTCATTTGCATAATTATTGAATATTAGTTTCCATAAACAGCCAACATGGGGCGTGCTCCGACAACAAAGGCACACGTGCTATATACTGATGTACTTTGATGTGCCCCTCAGAGCACTAGATATTTTCTAGCTAAAATTACACAACCAAAACCCTGCCCTGATAGTACCAAAGAGTACAGTATGTGCTGTTGACTCTCAACGAGGCCACTGTTTCAGTGTACTGCAGTTTATTCTTGTTGGTTTGGAAGACGACGCTGCCCTACTTTGCAGTGGCCCACTGCTGTGTCTAGAGAGGGTATTGAAGAACACAGATACAACCACCCTCACAACCTCCCCACAAAAAAAATCACTGAGTGCTCCCCCTACCCCCCTTTCCCTCCCTCTCCTTCCCCCATGACTGAGTACAGTGGGTTTCATCACTCAGTACATCCAGAGGAACATGAAGTTTAAATATTAACCATATCTTCTGCCTGGAAACGACATACGCTCCGGGACACCAGTGCAGATTGTGGGGGGCCTGCACCAAGACTCCATGGCACCATTTCTACACACTAAGACTGGTCCAGAGTCAGTCCATCTGACTCTATAGAAACGAACCTGGCCCCAAAGCAAGTTACCTAAGGTCCAAAGGTTAACCCTGTGTTCCAGTCCTAGAGGAGACTGATCCTGAGCTGATCTTAGACCAGTGCTCTAGGCACCGTCTCCTCTCTCCCATTTGAGTCTTTTGTTTTACTTTCTATCTCATTCTCCCATACACCCTGAAGGCAGTTGGAGTGAAGGCTTGGATAAAAATGTAAAATACAAGGGTTTTTTGAAGTCAGTGAATGGATAAAGCTGTGACTAAGCCAGGCTGCTAGCAATGACTACCCTCTGAGGAGAGGAAAGGAGAGAGTAGGAGAGGAGATGGGGGGGAGAGCAGAGCGGAAGAGAGAAAGGGGAGGAGTAGAGAGGAGAGGAGCTACGAGAGGAGAGTGGTCCAGGGAGTCAGCATGTAGCTGTCCCTGATATCAGCAGTGGGCATCGGTCTGCTACTGCTGACAGGATGAGAATACAGAAAAGAGCAGGGGCACCCCCACAGCTGACTGAGACCACACAGAAAGAGAGAGACAGACAGAGTGAGAGGAGAGAGGGGCAGAGAGAGAGAGGCAAAGAAAGAGACAGACATGAGAGTGAGAGCCAAATGTTTGGGCCCACAAAAGTGTTGTTTTGGTAACAATAGTTCCCAGTGCCAACAGAGACCAGCTGGTACACACAACACAAGGCTTCATAATATAACCATGGACCCAGCCCAAAGAGACACTCTCCAGTGCCAAAGGTAATCCCTCCTGGCAGCAGACAGCAGACAGCGCTCTGTAAACACTTTCACATTATACTCTTCCTCCTCACAGAGTGTCTCTGTCTGCCTGGCTGCCTGGCTAGTGGTAGCTAGCCTAGCGTCCAGCTATATGGGGCGGCAAGTAGCCTAGTGGTTAGAGCGTTGGACTAGTAACCAAAAGTTGCAAGATTGAATCCTTGAGCTGACTAGGTAAAAATCTGTCGTTTTGCCCCTGAACAAGGCAGGTAGCCCACTGTTCCTAGGCTGTCATTGAAAATAAGAATTTGTTTGAACAGTGGGTTAAATAAAGCTAAAAAAAATAGTAATATATATTTAGCCTTCCCACCCTACTCCTGTTTATATCATGGAAATGAGCTTGAGAGTTGTGCAGTGCAGGTCTCATTCCCCAGTGGTTCCATTTGGTATTTAAATGGGTCAAGCGGTGGTGATTTATTCATGCTCTGGGTCTTTAGTGCCACTCAGCCTGGCTGGCTGGCAGGACAGTTCTGTGCTGTGTGCTGTGCTGTCCTCCAGCCCCTCACATAAGCTCTCCCTCCCCTTTCCCTTCCCTGTCCCGTCCAACATACCAACTCCACAGCCACTGAAAGCAAATCTGAAGATTTATTTGACCTTAGTGTATAGCACAGTATACATAGAGTCATATGAGTCACATATGAGTTACTTCTTGCGCTTAGCGGAGCAGAGCTATTGTGAAGGAAGTTGTCGAGGAAGTGACTTTATTTATACAAGACGTACCGCCCCCACCTGCCGTCAACCAATCATATCAATGTGGAGCAATATGAAGCCCTCTGCATTGTTAAAACATTTAAGATGCAGTATGGAGCTTTGGCCTCTACATGCCCCCGGAGGCTCCGCAATTGGGTCACACCATACATACAAAGCCTCCGACCACATTTTTAGGATCAAGCATAAATTGGCTTTAAGTGCTGTGCCAAGATGGACCCATCCATGCGATTCAGCACCATGGACAGGTGAAGAGACAAAAATACATTTACATACACTGTAAGTGCATAAATACTGAGTGAGTTGACCTAAATTGTATTATAGTCTGAATCCCACCCACCCACAGTGAACAAGACACACATACACATGAAAATGTGCTATAAGCACACACACACACGCACAAACAAACTCGCACACAGAGGGAGGAAGGAAGCATCGTATCCCATAAGCAGATCACAACTGAGCTCTAATGTGGAGTGGCACTCCTGTCAACAGTCCTGCTGCTTGTCTGTATTGCAGGCTGTAGCCATTACGTCTCCCTCCCTCTTTCTCTCCCTTTCTTCTCTCGCTCGCTCTCTCTCTCTCTCTCTCTCTCTCTCTCTGTCTCCCTTCTGCATATCTCTCTGTCTCACTCATTCACTCCGCATTTCTGTATCACTCTCACTCATTCTTTCTTTCTCTTTCTCTCTTTGCTTTTAGTGTCTATCCATTCATTCAAAAAACTACCCCCCTCCTTCACAAAAAGGAGGGCCACAAAACCCATCAGACAAACTCAAGTCAATTTCCCCACTGAAAGACCAGCTTGATAAAATAATCCAACTGTCTTGAGTCTAGCCAAGTCCCAGCCCTGGAGACATCAGGTTTAGAGCTGAGACATTAGAATATGTTTCTATAGCTGATATAGAGAGTCAAAGCCCAGAGATTAACATAGACCATAACTAGGACCCAGAGTTTTTCTTGATCATGGGAGATTCTCAATTAGGAAAAAGTATGTTCTGTTTCCTTTCCTCGATTACCTATGAACGTTTTCAAAAGGAGGTGAGGGGAGAACTGAGGAAAGGACGTGAGGAATTTAGTTTCTCTCCATATTACATGACGAGGAAACACTCCTAGCTCTATAGTTGATGGGTGACAACAAGAACTGGATGGTAGAGTGTTGAAATGTCACATCAAGTAGAAGTCATCCATCTTTATTCCTTTGTTGGCCTGGGTTTGTCCCTTTCCAGGGCTAAACGCTCACAAGCAGAGGGATGAAAGAGAGAGCTCAGTGTCTCAAGGGGTACACACAACTTAAGACACCAAACCGGTTTGGATTGAGCTGCAAATGCAAAAGTTACTACCCTAAAATATTGATTCACTGCCTCTACTAACCTACAATATTTACATTGTCCCCTGCAGACAATCTTATATGTTCATTCACTCATACTATGATCATCTTCTCCGGTTGCTAGTTAAACACCATATACTGTACACTGAGTGTAAAAAACATTAGGAACACCTTCCTTATATTGAGTTGCACCTCCTTTTGCCCACAGAACGGCCTCAATTAGTCCTGGCATGGACTCTACAAGGTGTCGAAAGCGTTCCACCGTTCCAGGCCTTTCTAATTGACCTGGCCCTGGTATCCTGGAAGGATATTGACCTCATCACGTCAGTAGAGGATGCCTGGTTGCTCTTTAAAAGTGCTTTCCTCACCATCTTAAATAAGCATGCCCCATTCAAAAAATGTAGGACTAAGAACACATATAGCCCTTGGTTCACCCCAGAGTTGACTGCACTTGACCAGCACAAAAACATCCTGTGGCGTACTGCAATAGCATTGAATAGTCCCTGCGATATGCAACTTTTCAGGGAAGTCAGGAACCAATATACACACAATTAGGAAAGCTAAGGCTAGCTTTTTCAAACAGAAATTTGCATCCTGTAGCACTAATTCCAAAAAGTTTTGGGACACTGTAAAGTCCATGGAGAATACGAGCACCTCCTCCCAGCTGCCCACTGCACTGAGGCTGGGAAATACTGTCAGCACCGATAAATCTATGATAATCGAGAATTTCAATTAGCATTTTGCTACGGCTGGTCATGCTTTCCACCTGGCTACCCCTACCCCGGCCAATAGCTCTGCACCCCCCGCAGCAACTTGCCCAAGCCCGACCGCTTCTCCTTCACCCAAATCCAGATAGCCAATGTTCTGAAGGAGCTGCAAAATCCTACAAATCAGCTAGGCTAGGCAATCTGGGCCCTCTCTTTCTAAAATGATCCACCGAAATTGTTGCAACCCCTATTACTAGCCTGTTCAACCTCTCTTTTTTATCATCTGAGATCCCCAAAGATTGGAAAGCTGCCGCGGTCATACACCTCTTCAAAGGGGGAGACACTATAGACCCAAACTGTTATAGACCTATATCCATACTACCCTGCCTGTCTAAAATCTCCGAAAGCCAAGTTAACAAACAGATCACTGACCATTTCGAATCCCATCATACCTTCTCCACTATGCAATCTGGTTTCCGAGCTGGTCATGGGTGCATCTCAGCCACGCTCAAGGTCCTAAACGATATCATAACCGCCATCGATAAAAGACAGTACTGTGCAGCCGTCTTCATCGACCGGGCCAAGGCTTTCGACTCTGCAATCACAGCATTCTTATCGGCAGACTCAATAGCCTTGTTTTCTCAAATGACTGCCTCGCTGGTTCACCAACTACTTCTATGATAGAGTTCAGTGTGTCAATTCAGAGGGCCTGTTGTCCGGACATCTGGCAGTCTCTATGGGGGTGCCACAGGGTTCAATTCTTGGGCCGACTCTTTTCTCTGTATATATCAATGATGTCGCTTTAGCTGCTGGTGATTCTCTGATTCACCTCTACACAGACGACACCATTCCGTATACATCTGGCCCTTCTTTGGACACTGTTTTAACAAACCTCCAAATGAGCTTCAATGCCATACAACTATCCTTCCATGGCCTCTAATTGCTCATAAATGCTAGTAAAACTAAATGCATGCTCTTCAACCGATTTCTGCCCGCACCCGCCCTCCCGACTAGCATCACTACTCTGGTCGGTTCTGACTCAGAATTTGTGGACAACTACAAATACCTAGGTGTCTGGTTAGACTTCAAACTCTCCTTCCAGACTCATATTAAGCATCTCCAATCCAAAATGAAATCTAGAATCGGCTTCCTATTTCGCAACAAATCCTCCTTCACTCACGCTGCCAAACATACCCTCGTTAAACTGACTATCCTACCGAGCCTTGACTTCGGCGATGTCTTTTACAAAATAGCCTCCAACCTTCTACACAGCAAATTGGATGTAGTCCATCACAGTAGCATCTGTTTTGTCACCAAAGCCCCATATACTATCCACCACTGCGACCTATGTCTTCTCGTTGGCTGACCCTCGCTATATTTTCATCGCCAAACCCACTGGCTCCATGTCATCTATAAGTATTTGCAAGGGTAAAGCCCCGCCTTATCTCAGCTCACTGGTCACCATAGCAACACCCACCCGTAGCACACGCTCCAGCAGTTATATTTCACTGGTCATCCCTAAAGCCAATACCTCCTTTGGCCACCTTCCAGTTCTCTGCTGCCAATGACTGGAACGAATTTCAAAAATCACTGAAGCTTGAGACATATCTCCCTCACTAACTTTAAGCATCAGCTATCAGAGCAGCTTACCGATCACTGTACCTGAACACAGCCCATATGTAAATAGCACAGCCAACTACCTCATCCCCATATGTTTTTTGTTGTTGTTTTTTCCCCTCTTTTGCACCCCAGTATCTCTACTTGCACATCATCATCTGTACATCTATCACTCCAGTGTTAATTCTAAATTGTAATTATTTCGCCACAATGGCCTATTTATTTCCTTACCTCCATAATCTTACTACATTTGCACACACTGTACATAGATTGTTCTATTGTGTTATTGACTGTACAGTTGTTTATCCCATGTGTAACACTGTGTTGTTGTTTTTGTCACACTGCTTTGCTTTATCTTGGCCAGGTCACAGTTGTAAATGAGAACAAGTTCTCAACTGGCCTGCCTGGTTAAATAAAGGTGAAATATATATTTTTTAAATTACTACCATACCCCGTTCAAAGGCACTTAAATATTTTGTTTTGCCCATTCACCCTCTGAATGGCACACATACACAGTCCATGTCTCAATTTTCTCAACGCTTAAAAACCCTTCTTTAACCTGTGTCCTTCCCTCCTACACGTATTGAAGTGGATTTAACAAGTGCCATCATTACGGGAACATAACTTTCACCTGGTCAGTCTACTTCATGGAAAGATGTTGTTTTGTACACTCAGTGTATAGTACCTGTGTCTATTTCTAACACCAGCCTCTTGTGTTCACTCACTGCTGCTGCTCAATTCACATGCTTTCAGACTGCAGTCTCCGGTATAAGAGTCAGCTCCAGAGTTGCTGCAGCACTCAGCCTCCTTGCCCTCTCCTTTTGAAATCATCCAGCGCAGTAGATTACAGTGAGTGAAATCTCAGTCACTTGCATCAATGAACAATGGGTGAGAATAGGGCCTCTTGGGCTGGCTCAATATTTAGGTATGCTATTCACGCACAATCATGCAGCCTATGGCTGTGATGCTGCCCTGGGCATAAGACAATCATGAGAACACCCCCTTAATTGGGTGAAAGAAACATTATTATTATTATTATTAATACATTGGACTTCGTTATTATTATATTGTCTACGTTCAAGAACATTTCGACAATGATGACTCCACGCCAATTAATTAACAATAAATTGAAGTGCCATACAGACTGGGTTTGCTTCCTTGTAGGGCTACAGCACATTGCATCCCTATGGACTAAACTGTTTAGAATAGATGGCCAGTCCCATATGGACTTCCATACAATTCCTTTTTATTCCTTTTTTTTATTTTAAATATTCCAATGTTTAAGGTAATTTAGACCATATTGTAAATAATAATGAGGATATTTGACTGTTAAGGGTTGCATTTCTGTTGTTATATTTAGCCTACTGTTTTTAAACCTATCTCATGTTTTACTTTCTTTCTTTCTCAATACTTTTAAGTGCTTCTTAAGAGCTTTCATAGGTGAGGCTCTCTGCAACCCTATAATGATAGTGCAGGGCGGGAGTAAGCGAGCAGGGAGGGCTCGGGGGCGAGGGAATAGCTAGCGTTGCCATAGTTTTTTAAAACAATGGCAACGCTAGCTATTCTTGATATCTAGCAAGAAATTCTATTGATATAGCAATGTTCCAAGAAACACACCTGCTCCAAAAGGACGCACATGGAATAAAGAACCATTTGTACAAACTGGCTGCTTTTTCATCAACCCCAAATAAAGCTAAAGGTGTAATCATAATGATACATAAGAAACTCAAAATTACCATCTTGGGTAAAGGTGAAGACCAAGAAGGCAGAATCACTTTCCTTAAATGTATCTACAATGGAAAGAAAATTGCCTGTATGTAATGGTTGTAGAGGGTGCACAGTGATTATAGAGGGTGCAACAGGTCAGCACCTCAGGAGTAAATGTCAGTTGACTTTTCATAGCCAAGCATTCAGTGTTCGAGACAGCAGGTGCGGTAGAGAGAAAGAGAGTAGAAAACAGCAGGTCTGTGACAAGGAAGCATGTCCGCTGAACAAGTCAGGATTCCATAGCCGCAGGCAAAACAGTTGAAACTGGAGCAGCAGCACGACCAGGTGGACTGGGGACAGCAAGGAGTCATCAGGCCAGGTAGTCCTGAGGCATGGTCCTAGGGCTCAGGTCCCCCGGGAGGGGAGGGAGAGGGAGAGAGAGAGAATTAGAGGGAGCATACTTAAATTCTCACAGGACACCGAATAAGACAGGAGAATTACACCAGATATAACAGACTGACCTTAGCCCCCCGACACAAACTATTGCAGCATAGATACTGGAAGCTGAGACCGGAGGGGTCGGGAGACACTGTGGCCCAGTCCAACTATACCCCAGGACAGGGCCAACCAGGCAGGATATAACCCCACCCACTTTGCCAAAGCACAGCCCCCACACCACTAGAGGGATATCTGAAGACCACCAACCTATTACCCTGAGAAAAGATTAATAGGGTCAAAGGCAGAGAATCCCAGTGGAGAGGGGGAACCGGCCAGGCAGAGACAGCAAGGGCGGTTCGTCACTCCAGTGCCTTTCCGTTCATCTTTTCACCCCTGGGCCAGACTACACCCAATCATAGGACCTGCTGCAGAGGTCAGTCTTCAGTAAAAACGTAAAGGTCTAGTAGACCAAGTCTGCGTCTCTCTCATGGATAGGCAGAACATTCCATAAAAATGTAGCTCTATAGGAGAAAGCCCTGCCTCCAGTAGTATGCTTAGAGATTCTAAGGACAACAAGGAGGCCTGCATCTTGTGACCGTAATGTACGTGTAGGTATGTGCGGCAGGACCAAATCGGAGAGATAGGTAGGAGCAAGCCCATGTAATGCTTTGTCGGTTAGCAGTCAAACCTTGAAATCAACCCTAGCCTTAACTTAGGGCTTGTCCCCCTTTTTCTCTACTTCCTGTCTGAATGATGTGCCCAAGGTAAACTGCCTCTAGTTCAGGCCCTGAAGCCAGGAAATGCATATAATTGGTACGATTGGAAATAAAACACTTTGAAGTTTGTAGAAATGTTAAAATAATGTAGGAGAATATAACACAATAGATATGGTAGGAGAAAATCCAACCTGATTTCTTTTTTGAGAGACCATCCTCTTAGAAAGGCAAGAGAAATGTCATATAGAAAATTAGCTCCCTGGATGCAATTCCTATGGCTTCCACAGGTTGTCAGCAGTCTATGTTCAAGGTTTCAGGCTTGTAACATCAAAAACAAATAACAAATATCAGTTTTAGCAGAAGGACACAGTCTTCTGGATTGTGGACAAATTCGTGTTTGCGTGCGCATGAAGACATTACGCACCTGCTAAAATCAGTTTCCTATTGAACATACTTCTTTCCGTGAGAAATATTATAGTTTGATTACATTTCAGGGTATCTGAGGAGTAAATAGAAATGTATTTTGACTTGTTGAAACAAAGTTTAGGGGTACATTTTCAGATTCCTTTCTCTGCATGTTGAACGAGTGGCTTACTCAAATCAATGGCGCCAACTAAACAGACTTTTTGGGATATAAAGAAGGATTTTATCTAACAAAACGACACTGTTATAGCTGGGACCCTTTGGATGACAGTCAGAGGAAGATTTTCAAAAAGTAAGTGAATATTTAATCATTATTTGTGAATGTATGAAACCTGTGCCGGTGGGAAAATGTTTTGATGTGGGGTGCCATCCTCAAACAATCACATGGCATGTTTTCGCTGTAATAGCTACTGTAAATCGGACAGTGCAGTTAGATTAACAATAATTTAAGCTTTCAGCCAATATAAAACACTTATATGTACATACGTGTTTAAAATCCATAATATTTATGATTATTTATTTGAATTGCGTGCCCTCCAGTTTCACCAGAAGTTGTCCCGCTAGCCAGACTCCTATCCCACAGGAGCCAGTGTAGAGGGGCTAGCACTGGTGTAATATGATCAAATTTTTGGGTTCTAGTCAAGATTCTAGCAGCCGTGTTTAGCACTAACTAAAATGTATTCAATGCTTTTCCAGGTAGCCGGAAAGCAGAGCATTGCAGTAGTCTAATCATTTTTTGGACAAAAGGTTTCAGATTTTTGCAATGTTGCAAACATGGAAAAAAGCTGTTCTTGAAATATCCTTGATATGTTCGTCAAAAGAGAGATCAGGATCCAGAGTAATGCCAAGGTCCTTCACAGTTTTATTTGAGATGACTGTACAACCATCAAGATTAATTGTCATATCCAACAGAAGATCTCTTTGTTTTTTGGGGCCTAGAACTAGCATCTCTGTTTTGTCCGAGTTTAAAAGTAAGAATATTTCCTCCATCCACTTCCTTATGTCTGAAACATAGGCTTCCAGGGTGGGCAATTTTGGGGCTTCACCATGTTTCATCTGAATGTACAGCTGTTTATTGTCCGCATGGCAGTGACAGTTAACATTACGTTTCCGAACAACATCACCAAGAGGTAAAACATATAGTGAAAATAATAGTGGTCCTAAAACGGAACCTTGAGGAACACCGAAACTGAAACTGAAACCATCCACGGAGACAAACTGATATCTTTCCAACAGATAAGATCTAAACCAGGCAAGAACTCGTCCATGTAGACCAATTAGGGTTTCCAATCTCTCCAAAATAATGTGGTGATCGACGGTGTCAAGAGATATACTGTAGGATGAAAAAAACTTGAGTGTCTCCATTGATCCTAGGTCCTGGCAGTGTTGTGCAGACTCAGGACAACTGAGCTTTGGAGAGAAATACACAGATTCAGAGGAGTCTGCGTATATTATTACGGTCCAATATCATGGACAGTAAAGGTTTGAGACCATTCCAAGACTTGAAAGACACATAAACATCACACATAAACATTACCAGGCAACTTTTTTTCTATATTTACAACTTAGGTCAGCTATGCTGACTTATGGAGTCCCTCTGGAAACCAAACTAACGAATCATCCAATAATTTATAAATAAATTATCTGGGCTCCCGAAAGGACTGATCTCTATAATATATAAACAACTTCTGAAAAGCTCATATTCTGAGCTAGCCATTAAACAAGTATGGTCCACAGATCTGGTTTTCGTGTGGGGAGGGTGGGGAGGTCACTACAGAAAGGCATTCAGTCACTACAGAAAGGTACCAAAAGACCACACACAGGCACATCACACACAGACACACACACACACACACACACACACACACACACACACACACACACACAAAACCTAACTAACCTTGTGGGGACACACAATTTATAACCATTCAAAATCCTACAGTGCCTTGCGAAAGTATTCGGCCCCCTTGAACTTTGCGACCTTTTGCCACATTTCAGGCTTCAAACATAAAGATTTAAAACTGTATTTTTTTGTAAAGAATCAACAACAAGTGGGACACAATCATGAAGTGGAACGACATTTATTGGATATTTCAAACTTTTTTAACAAATCAAAAACTGAAAAATTGGGCGTGCAAAATTATTCAGCCCCTTTACTTTCAGTGCAGCAAACTCTCTCCAGAAGTTCAGTGAGGATCTCTGAATGATCCAATGTTGACCTAAATGACTAATGATGATAAATACAATCCACCTGTGTGTAATCAAGTCTTCGTATAAATGCACCTGCACTGTGATAGTCTCAGAGGTCCGTTAAAAGCGCAGAGAGCATCATGAGGAACAAGGAACACACCAGGCAGGTCCGAGATACTGTTGTGAAGAAGTTTAAAGCTGGATTTGGATACAAAAAGATTTCCCAAGCTTTAAACATCCCAAGGAGCACTGTGCAAGCGATAATATTGAAATGGAAGGAGTATCAGACCACTGCAAATCTACCAAGACCTGGCCGTCCCTCTAAAATTTCAGCTCATACAAGGAGAAGACTGATCAGAGATGCAGCCAAGAGGCCCATGATCACTCTGGATGAACTGCAGAGATCTACAGCTGAGGTGGGAGACTCTGTCCATAGGACAACAATCAGTCGTATATTGCACAAATCTGGCCTTTATGGAAGAGTGGCAAGAAGAAAGCCATTTCTTAAAGATATCCATAAAAAGTGTCATTTAAAGTTTGCCACAAGCCACCTGGGAGACACACCAAACATGTGGAAGAAGGTGCTCTGGTCAGATGAAACCAAAATTGAACCTTTTGGCAACAATGCAAAACGTTATGTTTGGCGTAAAAGCAACACAGCTCATCACCCTGAACACACCATCCCCACTGTCAAATATGGTGGTGGCAGCATCATGGTTTGGGCCTGCTTTTCTTCAGCAGGGACAGGGAAGATGGTTAAAATTGATGGGAAGATGGATGGAGCCAAATACAGGACCATTCTGGAAGAAAACCTGATGGAGTCTGCAAAAGACCTGAGACTGGGACGGAGATTTGTCTTCCAACAAGACAATGATCCAAAACATAAAGCAAAATCTACAATGGAATGGTTCAAAAATAAACATATCCAGGTGTTAGAATGGCCAAGTCAAAGTCCAGACCTGAATCCAATTGAGAATCTGTGGAAAGAACTGAAAACTGCTGTTCACAAATGCTCTCCATCCAACCTCACTGAGCTCGAGCTGTTTTGCAAGGAGGAATGGGAAAAAATGTCAGTCTCTCGATGTGCAAAACTGATAGAGACATACCCCAAGCGACTTACAGCTGTAATCGCAGCAAAAGGTGGCGCTACAAAGTATTAATTTAAGGGGGCTGAATAATTTTGCACGCACAATTTTTCAGTTTTTGATTTGTTAAAAAAGTTTGAAATATCCAATAAATGTCGTTCCACTTCATGATTGTGTCCCACTTGTTGTTTATTCTTCACAAAAAAATACAGTTTTATATCTTTATGTTTGATGCCTGAAATGTGGCAAAAGGTCGCAAAGTTCAAGGGGGCCGAATACTTTCGCAAGGCACTGTATTTCTTCTAACCCTAACGCCTAACCCTAAAACTAACCTTACCTACTAAACCGAATTCTAACACTAACACTACCTTAACCCTAAACCACCAAGAAATAGCATTTGACATTGTGGGTACTAACAAAACTTCTGGTCCCCACAAGTATAGTTAAACACGTCTACACACACACACACACACACACACACACATACATGCACACACACACACACACACACACACACTCTGAAAACAATATTTAGACAATGAAGTGAAATTGTGTTCTCTCTTTCCCTCTCTCTGATCCTTTGTTTTAGAAAGGTTCAGGTGGCTGCTTTGATTCTCTCTTTCTTTTTGGATGGGAGGGGTGCAGTGTGTTAATTTAGCTCCCCTGAGAGCTCTTCTGGTGGAGGGAGAGATGGAGGGTATGGTTTCACTAAGGTTTCATGAAGGTTTATCTGCAATTTGCCAACACACACAAAAAGGAAAGACCCATCCACCCCCCTCCGATGCAGCAAACAGCTAGATATTTTTGTATAGAGCGCCATTGTATCGTTCCAACAACCGCAAACTATTATCACTTCTATTTATGTTCATACCGAAGCTTGTATTGCATTTTCCTCCGTAGTTATTTGCATAGCTACACAGTCCTGCCACTTAATCCATGATTCCATCCTTCTTCCCTCCTGGGAAGGACACTGACACACCCCACCATCTGGCTTTTAACTCCAAACTCACCGTGTGAGATGCCCAGATAAGCAGCTACTGTGAGCTTGCAGTATATATTGACAGTATTTGAACGATTTCTGTCTGGAATAGCTGGGCTTGTTTGTTCAGTGAGTGACAGTGTTGGGATGTGTTGCATATGCACTACTGTGTCAATACCTAGAGGTCAATGCTATATAGGTTGAAATAGCAGGTCTGATTCAAACCCTGATGCACATTTACCCCATTCCTAAGACAGTTCAGTCATTCCACTCACCAAGCTAAATGGCCTGTCTAGTTATTTTTGGGCAACAGTCTTAGACAACATTCTTGTCTATAGGCCTGGTACATGAAGCAATGACAACAGCTACGCATGGCAGCCAATATAGTAGCCTGATCCAAGTCATGAGAGCACAAGTCAGAATTCCCACACAGGCCACATTGGCTATGTCAACGGAGAATTAGGGCAGCTAGATAATGGAGGAACCATCAAGGTGAATGGACAGCCCCAAAGTCTGGGCTTATATCTCAATAACACCAACCAGGAAATCCTCAGTAACACCAACCATACCAACACAACACCCCCCCAGTGTTTGTGTTTGTGTGTGTGTGTGTGTGTGTGTGTGTGTGTGTGTGTGTGTGTGTGTGTGTGTGTGTGTGTGTGTGTGTGTGTGTGTGTGTGTGTGTGTGTGTGTGTGTGTGTGTGTGTGTGTGTTCATTTGTTGGGTCTCTGGGACACAGCAGACCAGATGGTCCCTTGAGCCCTATCCTCATCCATATTCATGAAGCAGGGTTTGACCCCACAACCTCTGAATGGGTCACCTCTGACCCCGGGCTCTTTAGGGAGTCTATAGATATGGGCTGGGGCTGTGGCAGACCCATCACGCAAATTGCACCGATCCCCACACCCAAATACCACAACGGAGTGCTTGACCTCTTCATACTGAAGGCATCTGAGAGGCTATGTGAACGCCTGGTTAAGCCCAACCTCGGCATGCCTTCTCTGGGGTTCTCAAGCTCTGCTGTGGGGCCTATCTGGAGGTGAACATCTGCACTAACCAGAGAGGGCCTATAGAGGACTTAGACAGAGGGAGAGGGGTGGATGGTTAGCAGGGTACAAAGCCAAGGGAACAGGCTAATGATGTCAGACTGTGGCTGTGTCCAAATATACATACTTGCGTCCTAAATAGTAGGCAGTTTCAGTATGCAAAAAAAGAAAGTTTAATAGGATGCAACATTTCGAAAATCAACTTTAAATGCCCAGATGTCATACTCATTTCGGCTTTGACAACAGCTGATAAATTAGATATGGGGATATGCTACCGGAATTAACGGATAGCGGGAAACAATGCAATCACGCATGATGCATTCTCAGTATGTGAAAATCAGGTATGGTTTAAATGTCAAGATGTTATATTCATTTCGGCTCTTCATCTATCAGAATTCAATTCTCACTTTTCCACAATGCATTGGAAGAGATGGGCTGCGAGTGATAGTCCCTAGTTCTCTTCAAGTAGCCAAACAACAAAACTAGGCTACTTAATTGGGAAGATGCCAAATTGCAAAGCTCAAATTTTTCAAATTTATTATGACGAACCGCTTAAAATAATAAGGAGTATTGCATCCTAGACTACATCTTTGAAAACAGAAGTCTTTATTATTATTATTATTTATAGATTGTTTTTATGCCCAAAGTGAATTTCTGTTTTGTCAACTGAAAAAAGTTTCTTGTTATCTTAGCATTCAACAGAGCTTGTAAGCTAAATACTAAACCATCTTTTGATTTCTGAATGTTTCGTCACCACATTCAGGTGGTATGTTGGGCCAGCAGCATACCACCCTGCATCCTACTACTCACTAAGCAGAGTTTGTGCTGGTTTATCCCTGGATGACAGAGCAGATGCTGCTGGAAGTGTTTTTGAAGGGCCAGTAGGTGGCACTTTTTCCCAGGGCAGTGATTGGGGACATTGCCCTGTGTATTGTGCTGTCTTTTGGATGGGATGTTAAACCGGTGTCCTGACTATCTGTTGTCACGAAAGATCCCATGGCACTTATTGTAAGAGTAGGGGTGTTTTGCCGCAGTCAAAACAAGTGGGAACTCTGAAAAATACAAGGTCAAATCTTGTCGTCAGTGATCTTCAGGTTGGAAAGTCGGAGCTCTAGAAAGAGGCCAGAGTTTCCAAGTTGGTTGACCATTCAAATAGTTTTTTCTGAGTTCCCAGATGTTTTGAACACACTTAATTCGGAGACTTACGAGTTCCCAATTGTTTTGAATGTGGCATTAAGCCCTGTGTCCTTGCAAAATTCCCAATCTGGCCCTCATACCATCATGCCCTTCTAATCATCCCGATCTTCCATTTGTCTCATTCATCCACCCTCCTCTCCAGGTTGTTGCTGTAAATGAGAATGTGTTCTTAGACAACTTACCTGGTAAAATAAGGCAAAAAAAACAAACAAAAAAACTAGGGATGCACCGATTTGACATTTTTGGCCGATACCGATATCTGACATTTTCCTAATAAAACGATACCGACATCGATAACCGATATGAAAAGAATTTGCAGGCCTTTTAAGCATTCTAGGACAGTTAAATAGTTAACACACACACATGGACGCAGCGGTCTAAGGCACTGCATTTCAGTGCAAGAGGCATCACTACAGTCCCTGGTTCAAATCCAGGCTGTATCACTTCCGGCCGTGATTGGGAGTCCCATAAGGCGGCGCGTAGGCTGTCATTATAAATAAGAATGTGCTCGACCAATCGGTGAAAGCCAACATAATCCACGACAGAGAACGGTTGATTGTCAAGGGCAATGAATTCCATTATCTTGGTGTTAATGGATTTCGTCTTTGAGTCGTCTCGCTGATAATGTTTTACTCTTTAAAATGACTGCTCGACTTGAACTTGTGTAGTTGTTGGAAGTGTGCGCTTAGTATTTTCCTGCTTTTGTTCTGTGTAGCGCTGTATTTTTCGTGGCGTCATTACGTCATCTACTTATTATATAGATATGCACGTCAGCTTTGACATCGGTTTTGCACATCGGTGTTAAACTAGACATCGGGCCGATGTCGAGGTTGGCATTTTTAGCTAATATCGGCCGATTCCGATATGCTCACCGATATATCGTGCATTCCTAAAACAAAACACTTGGGATGTGGCTGCATTGTTGGTGTCATGTTAAATAGACCTTTTGATTTGAACATATGGATTGTTTTCGTTTTGTAGGCTAGGCTAGGCTACCTATTTATTTATTGACTTTATGGATCAAGCCTTAGTAGTCATTCTGATCTCTTTCCCAATGATCAGTGCTTTTAGTTTATTAAGTTGCGGTTCTGAATTTGCAATGCACCCGACTGTCCACGTTTTTCTGTGCAACTGCCTTTTGATTTGATAATTTGAAAAGTTTTGGTGTGTAGTGGTAACACTATGAAAGTTCAGATGCCAATCACCATATAGGTTCAAAGATGAAAAAGCCTGGAAGAAGGAGAGATGACTAGAAATGATTCGGTTGACCGTTTTATGTCTGGATTAATTGTCGGAGTAGAGGACCTTGTGCATTTCAGGTAAAATAACAACTCAATGTGTATATCCCAGGACAAATTAGCTGGCAACAGAAAGCTAGCTAAATAGGACAAGTCAAGTGCAAGCTAAGTAGCAAAATTGCCATAAATGTTTAATGCTTTTCGACCTGTCCCCAAATTAATGTCATTGGCTCAGAGATTTTTGATATTTTAACCTGCATGTCGTGATTGCGTTTGTTGTAGGGGGACAAAATAAATGTATGCATGATGGCGCACGCGCGCAGCCGGTTTGGGTTGTGTGTAAGGGAATATATGAATAGAATATAATAAAATAAAATAAAATGTATTTATATAGCCCTTTGAGAACAGAAACCCAGCCTAAAACAGAAACCCAGCCTAAAACCCCAAACAGCAAGCAATGCAGGTGTTGAAGCATGTTGGCTAGGAAAAACTCCCTAGAAAGGCCAAAACCTAGGAAGAAACCTAGAGAGGAACCAGGCTATGAGGGGTGGCCAGTCCTCTTCTGGCTGTGCCGGGTGGAGATTATAACAGAACATGGCCAAGATGTTCAAATGTTCATAAATGACTAGCATGGTCAAATAATAGGTCTGGGACAGGTAGCACGTCCGGTGAACAGGATTCCATAGCCGCAGGCAGAACAGTTGAAACTGGAGCAGCAGCACGGCCAGGTGGACTGGGGACAGCAAGGAGTCATCATGCCAGGTAGTCCTGAGGCATGGTCCTACGGCTCAGGTCCTCCGCCCCCCGACACATAAACTACTGCAGCATAAGTACTGGAGGCTGAGACAGGAGGGGTTAGGGGACACTGTGGCCCCATCCGATGATACCCCCGGACAGGGCCAAACAGGAAGGATATAACCCCACCCACTTTGCCAAAGCACAGCCCCCACACCACTAGAGGGATATCTTCAACCACCAACTTACCATCCTGAAACAAGGCCGAGTATAGCCCACAAAGAGCTCCGCCACGGCACAACCCAAGGGGATGCGCCAATCCAGACAGGAAGATCACATCAGTGACTCAACCCACTCAAGTGACGCACCCCTCCTAGGGACGGCATGAAAGAGCACCAGTAAGCCAGTGACTCAGCCCCTGTAATAGGGTTAGAGGCAGAGAATCCCAGTGGAAAGAGGGGAACCGGCCAGGCAGAGACAGCAAGGGTGGTTCGTTGCTCCAGAGCCTTTCCGTTCACCTTCCCACTCCTGGGCCAGACTACACTCAAGCATATGACCCACTGAGTCTTCAGTAAAGAATTAAAGGTTGAGACCGAGTTTGTGTCTCTCACATGGGTAGGCAGACCATTCCATAAAAATGGAGCTCTATAGGAGAAAGCCCTGCCTCTAGCTGTTTGCTTAGAAATTCTAGGGACAATTAGGAGGCCTGCGTCTTGTGACCGTAGCGTACGTGTAGGTGTGTACGGCAGGACCAAATCAGAGAGATAGGTAGGAGCAAGCCCATGTAATGCTTTGTAGGTTAGCAGTAAAACCTTTAAATCAGCCCTTGCCTTGATAGGAAGCCAGTGTAGGGAGGCTAGCACTGGAGTAATATGATCAAATGTTTTGGTTCTAGTCAGGATTCTAGCAGCCGTATTTAACACTAACTGAAGTTTATTTAGTGCTTTATCCGGGTAGCCGGAAAGTAGAGCATTGCAGTAGAAGTAACAAAAGCATGGATAAATTTTTCTGCATCATTTTTGGACAGAAAGTTTCAGATTTTTGCAATGTTACGTAGATGGAAAAAAGCTGTCCTTGAAACAGTCTTGATATGTTCGTCAAAAGAGATCAGGGTCCAGAGTAACGCCGAGGTCCTTCACAGTTTTATTTGAGACGACTGTACAACCATTAAGAGTAATTGTCAGATTCAACAGAAGATCTCTTTGTTTCTTGGGACCTAGAACAAGCATCTCTGTTTTGTTCGAGTTTAAAAGTAGAACGTTTGCAGCCATCCACTTCCTTATGTCTGAAACACAGGCTTCTGGTGAGGGCAATTTTGGCTTCACCATGTTTCATTGAAATGTACAGCTGTGTGTCATCCGCATAGCAGTGAAAGTTAACATTATGTTTTCGAATGACATCCCCAAGAGGTAAAATACAGTATATAGTGAAAACAATAGTGGTCCTAAAACGGAACCTTGAGGAACACTGAAATTTACAGTTGATTTGTCAGAGGACAAACCATTCACAGAGACAAACTGATATCTTTCCGAGAGATAAGATCTAAACCAGGCCAGAACTTGTCCGTGTAGACCAATTTGGGTTTCCAATCTCTCCTAAAGAATGTGGTGATCGATGGTATCAAAAGCAGCACTAAGGTCTAGGAGCACGAGGACAGATGCAGAGCCTCGGTCTGATGCCATTAAAAGGTAATTTACCACCTTCACAAGTGCAGCCTCGGTGCTATGATGGGGTCTAAAACCAGACTGAAGCATTTCGTATACATTGTTTGTCTTCAGGAAGGCAGTGAGTTGCTGCGCAACAGCCTTTTTAAAATTGTTGAGAGGAATGGAAGATTCGATATAGGCCGATAGTTTTTTATATTTTCTGGGTCAAGGTTTGGCTTTTTCAAGAGAGGCTAAATTACTGCCACTTTTAGTGAGTTTGGTACACATCCGGTGGATAGAGAGCCGTTTAAAATGTTCAACATAGGAGGGCCAAGCACAGGAAGCAGCTCTTTCATTAGTTTAGTTGGAATAGGGTCCAGTATGCAGCTTGAAGATTTAGAGGCCATTATTCTTTTCATCATTGTGTCAAGAGATATAGTAATAAAACACTTGAGTGTCTCTCTTGATCCTAGGTCCTGGCAGAGTTGTGCAGACTCAACTGAGCTTTGAACAAATACGCAGATTTAAAGAGGAGTCCGTAATTTGCTTTCTAATAATCATGATCTTTTCCTCAAAGAAGTTCATGAATTTATTACTGCTGAAGTGAAAGCCATCCTTTCTTGGGGAATGCTGCTTTTTAGATAGCTTTGCGACAGTATCAAAAATAAATTTCTGATTGTTGTTATTTTCCTCAATTAAGTTGGAAAAATAGGGTGATCGAGCAGCAGTAAGGGCTCTTCGATACTGGACGGTACTGTCTTTCCAAAGTAGTCGGAAGACTTCCAGTTTGGTGTGGCGCCATTTCCGTTCCAATTTTCTGGAAGCTTGCTTCAGAGCTCAGTATGACTGTGACAGTGAGTAGGTCCAGAGACATGTTGGACAAAACCCACTGAGTCGATGATGGCTCCAAAAGCCTTTTGGAGTGGGTCTGTGGACTTTTCCATGTGAATATTAAAGTCACCAAAAATTTGAATATTATCTGCTATGACTACAAGGTCCGATAGGAATTCAGGGAACTCAATGAGGAACGCTGTATATGGCTCAGGAGGCCTGTAAACAGTAGCTATAAAAAGTGATTGAATAAGCTGCATAGATTTCATGACTAGAAGCTCAAAAGACGAAAACGTCATTTTTGTTTTTGTAAATTGAAATTTGCTATCGTAAATGTTAGCAACACCTCCGCCTTTGCGGGATGCACCGGGGACATGGTCACTAGTGTAACCAGGAGGTGAGGCCTCATTTAACACAGTAAATTCATCAGGCTTAAGCCATGTTTCAGTCAGGCCAATCACATCAAGATTATGATCAGTGATTAGTTCCTTGACTATAATTGCCTTTGAAGTAAGGGATCTAACATTAAGTAGCCCTATTTTGAGATGTGAGGTATCACAATCTCTTTCAATAATGACAGGAATGGAGGAGGTCTTTATCCTAGTGAGGTTGTTAAGGCTAACACCATGTTTAGTTTTGCCCAACTCAGGTCGAGGCACAGACACGGTCTCAATGGGGATAGCTGAGCTGATTACACTGACTGTGCTAGTGGCAGACTCCACTAAGCTGGAAGGCTGGCTAACAGCCTGCTGCCTGGCCTGCACCCTATTTCATTGTGGAGCTAGAGGAGTTAGAGCCCTCTCTATGTTGGTAGATAAGATGAGAGCACCCCTCCAGCTAGGATGGAGTCCGTCACTCCTCAGCCGGCCAGGCTTGGTCCTGTTTGTGGGTGAGTCCCAGAAAGAGGGCCAATTATCTACTAATTCTATCTTTTGGGAGGGGCAGAAAACAGTCTTCAACCAGCGATTGAGTTGTGAGACTCTGCTATAGAGCTCATCACTCCCCCTAACTGGGAGAGGGACAGAGACAATTACTCGATGCCGACACATCTTTCTAACTGATTTACATGCTGAAGCTATGTTGCACTTGGTGACCTCTGACTGTTTCATCCTAACATCGTTGATGCTGACGTGGATAACAATATCTCTATACTCTCTACACTTGCCAGTTTTAGCTTTAGCCAGCACCATCTTCAGATTAGCCTTAACGTCAGTAGCCTTGCCCCCTGGTAAACAGTGTATGATCACTGGATGATTCATTTTAAATCTAATACTGCGGGTAATGGAGTCACCAATGGGTTTTCAATTTGTCAGAGCTAATGGTGGGAAGCTTCGGCGTATCAGAACCCGTAACGGGAGGAGTAGAAACAAGAGAAGGCTCGGCCTCAGACTCCGACTCGCTGCTTATTGGGGAAAAACGGTTGAAAGTTTCTGTCGGCTGAATGAGCGACACCGGTTGAGCATTCCTATAGCATTTACCTCCAGAAATCATGAGAAAGTTGTCCAGCTGCGGGGACCGTGCGAGGGGATTTATACTAACGTTACTATCTGTACTTACTGGTGGCACAGACGCTGTTTCATCCTTTCCTACACTGAAATGACCCTTGCCTAACAATGACTTCTGAAGCTGGGCTTGCAGCACAGCTATCTTCGCCGTAAGGCGATCTTTCTCCTGTATATTATGAGTACAGCGACTGCAATTAGAAGGCATCATGTTAATGTTACTACTTAGCTTCGGCTGGTGGAGGTCCTGACGAACCCTGTCCAGATAAAGCATCATGTTAATGTTACTACTTAGCTTCGGCTGTTGGAAGTCCTGACGAACCACGTCCAGATAAAGCGTCCGGAGTGAAAAAGTTGAATGAAAAAAAGTTGAGTGAGGGAAAAACCAAAAATATAAACTGTAATTAAAAAGTTAAAAAAGTAAAAACCGTAAAGTTGTCAGGTAGCAAAGTAAGGTTAGCAAAAAAACGCACAAAACGCACAGCAACACGTAAACAAGTCTGCAAGTTTTGCTATCAGAAACCGCTACACTTGACCCCAGGTTTAAGAAGTTAGCCTTCATTGATGCCAGAGCGATTGATGAGGCTCTTCAAAGAATAACCTCAGTAGCAGGGAGGGACAACCCCAGCAGTCAACTAGCTCAAGCACCAGGGCAACAGGAAGAAGTGGGATCAGATGGAGCAGAAGCACCAGCAGTAGTGCCGCAAACGTCTGGTGTTTGGATGCTGTTTGACGAGAGAGCAACTGGGGATGCAGCACGAAGGAATCCCTCAGCAGATGCCATAATGGAGGTCCGATCCTATTTGGAGGAGCCCCCTCCAACATTAATTACGGATAAATTATTTTATAGAATAGCATGTCATATCACTTAATCCGACATAGCCAAAGACACGGCAGGTGCAATATTCTATTATTATGTTGTTTTGAATTGTTACATTTATATGCACTTTGTTTATATAAATGAAAAAAGTTATACTTTAAATGCACATGTGTAATAGCATCCTTCTTTTTTACATTTATTTCAATTTGTGGGATGCATTTTTCTTGCACTTTGATATGGTGCAATGTTCTATTATGCTGTTCAGATTGTATTAGTTTTGAATGTTTAGATTTAAATGCGCTTTATTTATGTACATTAAAAAGGTATACTTTAAATTGAAATGTTTAATAGTATTCTTTTTCATAACAAACCAATGCATGTTTAAATATATTGTGGTTAAGGTAGAGTATGATTTCATTTAATAATTTAATTAGAATTGTTTTAACATCAATCATGGTCAAACTATCGCAAACTGTTTGACTTGAAAAAATACAAAACATATATTTTTTTAAAGAGACATTTGGGAACCAAAAGAGACGTCTTTTTTTTGGTGAGCTGAGCCAAACGAGAGAGCTGAGCCAAACGAGACGGAATGCCCATCACTAGTGTATATTACAGTACTTTGGTTTCACTAGTAAATATGTCAAAATGGAACCAAGTCATCTGTTTCGGTCTTCAGTCCTTTTTAAATAGAATAGATTTGGGCTATGGTATTGGTTGAATGTGATAATCTGCCTGTAACCAGCCTGAGTAGGCGTATAACTCCATTCCTATTATATTCCGAGTTTAGAGAAATTAATCAAATTGGAAATAAACTATTATCAGGCTGGTTAATGCGATGCATGTCTGTGGAATTTTGAAAAATCCACCCGCACTCGGCCCCAACCCACCCACTCAGCCAGCCAGGAGCCGCTACGGCCGTGGCATACTGAATATTTACTAAACAGTACATGCTAAATAGTATGCGACGATGAGTACATAGTATGCAGTTTAAGTACAGTGCCTTGCGAAAGTATTTGACCCCCTTGAACTTTGCGACCTTTTGCCACATTTCAGGCTTCAAACATAAAGATATAAAACTGTATTTTTTGTGAAGAATCAACAACAAGTGGGACACAATCATGAAGTGGAACGACATTTATTGGATATTTCAAACTTTTTTAACAAATCAAAACTGAAAAATTGGGCGTGCAAAATTATTCAGCCCCTTTACTTTCAGTGCAGCAAACTGTCTCCAGAAGTTCAGTGAGGATCTCTGAATGATCCAATGTTGACCTAAATGACTAATGATTATAAATACAATCCACCTGTGTGTAATCAAGTCTCCGTATAAATGCACCTGCACTGTGATAGTCTCAGAGGTCCGTTAAAAGCGCAGAGAGCATCATGAAGAACAAGGAACACACCAGGCAGGTCCGAGATACTGTTGTGAAAAAGTTTAAAGCCGGATTTGGATACAAAAAGATTTCCCAAGCTTTAAACATCCCAAGGAGCACTGTGCAAGCAATAATATTGAAATGGAAGGAGTATCAGACCACTGCAAATCTACCAAGACCTGGCCGTCCCTCTAAACTTTCAGCTCATACAAGGAGAAGACTGATCAGAGATGCAGCCAAGAGGCCCATGATCACTCTGGATGAACTGCAGAGATCTACAGCTGAGGTGGGAGACTCTGTCCATAGGACAACAATCAGTCATATATTGCACAAATCTGGCCTTTATGGAAGAGTGGCAAGAAGAAAGCCATTTCTTAAAGATATCCATAAAAAGTGTTGTTTAAAGTTTGCCACAAGCCACCTGGGAGACACACCAAACATGTGGAAGAAGGTGCTCTGGTCAGATGTAACTTTTTGGCAACAATGCAAAACGTTATGTTTGGCCTAAAAGCAACACAGCTCATCACCCTGAACACACCATCCCCACTGTCAAACATGGTGGTGGCAGCATCATGGTTTGGGCCTGCTTTTCTTCTGCAGGGACAGGGAAGATGGTTAAAATTGATGGGAAGATGGATGGAGCCAAATACAGGACCATTCTGGAAGAAGACCTGAGACTGGGACGGAGATTTGTCTTCCAACAAGACAATGATCCAAAACATAAAGCAAAATCTACAATGGAATGGTTAAAAAATAGAATGGCCAAGTCAAAGTCCAGACCTGAATCCAATCGAGAATCTGTGGAAAGAACTGAAAACTGCTGTTCACAAATGCTCTCCATCCAACCTCACTGAGCTCGAGATGTTTTGCAAGGAGGAATGGGAAAAAATTTCAGTCTCTCGATGTGCAAAACTGATAGAGACATACCCCAAGCGACTTACAGCTGTAATCGCAGCAAAAGGTGGCGCTACAAAGTATTAACTTAAGGGGGCTGAATAATTTTGCACGCCCAATTTTTCAGTTTTTGATTTGTTAAAAAAGTTTGAAATATCCAATAAATCTCGTTCTACTTCATGATTGTGTCCCACTTGTTGTTGATTCTTCACAAAAAAATACAGTTTTATATCTTTATGTTTGAAGCCTGAAATGTGGCAAAAGGTCGCAAAGTTCAAGGGGGCCGAATACTTTCGCAAGGCACTGTATGTATTACACTAGTATGGGTATTCGGACATGGCTCATGACAACACTGGAGCCGAGATCACATGGGAGATGCAGCGTGTATCTCCATGCTCACTATGCTATTCTGCTAAAACAATGGCCTCCAAACAGCTCCAATGCCTACACAGTACCACCATACATTCAGTGGTGTAGTGCATGGTAAACGCAGCAAAAATGCATTGAAAGTAAAGGGAGCGTACATTTTTTCACTGCAACCGGTGATCAGTTTACCCACTTTTTTTTTAACCACTCCATCAATGCATACATTGTTGCATCTTATAAACTCTCTTCAGAACATTTATCTGTTTCATGGATCTGGGCCATTATTTACTAGGGGTTAAGGTTGTGGTTGAAGCTAGGGTTAAGGTTGAACCAGGACATGAAGCTAGGGTTAAGGGTGAGCCGGGATGTGGATATGAAGCTAGTCATCTCACATGAAATAGTATACTGTAGTATACTATTGTATAACTGCTACAGTGTTCACTGTGGTGTATTTGCAGACTTTACTGTAGTATTCACACTGTAGTGTATTTGCAGACTAAAGTCAGCAAAAACACAGTTACATTTAACTATGAAGAAACCTACTGGAGATACAGTAAAAGAGCACATTTTCCATAACCTGTAGGTAGGAAGATATGTGTCTTAACCAATAGGACAGAGGTTCTCCTTTTTTTCTGTAACCTGTGATGTTATTTTTGATGGCGATGCTCCAAGGCATGCAATCGAAATCGCAAAACAGTGTACTTCAAAGCAGTGGGCTACGCTGCACGCATGCTACGGGGTGTGGGACGTCATCTATGATAATTTGGCTGCTTTAAAATGATTTTGACCAGCAGGTGCTATTAGTGTACACTGTGTTAACCAAAGGCTTGAGTAATGAACCTGTTTTTGACACAATTGGCTGGAAAACCTCAACGCTTCAGAAAGTTTCATTTCCCCATCACTAGATATTACTGCAACACGGCTGACTGTATCCAAGTTTTTTGACATATGCGTTTCAGAGAACTGTCAGTCAAGGGGTGGCAGGTAACCTAGTTGTTAGAGCATTGGGCCACTAACTGAAAGGTTGCTAGATCGAATCCCTGAGCCGACACGGTAAAAATCTGTCGTTCTGCCCCTGAGCAAGGCAGTTAACCCGCTGTTCCTAGGCTGTCATTGTAAATAAGAATTTGTTCTTAATTGACTTGCCTGGTTACATTTTTAAAAAGTGAGCTCAGGAATATATGCTCCCTGCCCACTCAGCCTGTGTTTTCAATCTTCCTGATAGTTAGAGAGAAAAATAGTTATTTAAAAAAAAAATGATATATTGAGATATTTTAGTCACACAAAATGGGAAAATATGCACATGAGGCGATATCTAATTAAATATGCACATATTTCCAGATTGCGCAAATCCATTTTCTGGACACTGGATAAAGTCAACAATTCCCTCTGGGCAAGTCTGGAGAATATATCTATGGATAACCACACCAAATTTGGTGAATGCAGATGCTTCTGAAGTGGAGAAAAATGTGTTGGCTTGTTTGAAGAGTCTGACTTTCAGGAAATGGCCGTTAAAGACAAGTACACTGAATTTAGACTACCAAGCGGCAAATGTCTATTTAGACCCAATCACCATCTCGTCAAAGTAGGTTATAAAATGTAGTCCAGTTTGTAACATTCTCTTTGAAATGGGTTTTTCAATTATGTGTAATTTAATGTAGTGAGCTTTGAAATGATTGATGTATGTCCATTTTAAAGTGGTTCAAAACCATTAAAATGTTGATGTTGACGGTAGTACGATAAACTAAAGAAAATAAACATTTTGTCAGTGTTGATTTAACACTGGAGAATTTGTTGTGTAGTAAGTACTACACATGATCAAGGGATACTACATTGTGTAGTACAGTACTCTACAGTATACTACAGCGTATCACAGAATTACTGTAGTATTTCTTCATGTTGGTAGGAATAGGGTTAGCGATATGGCTAGGCTCAGGGTGTAACCTGGGTGTGGACATGAAGCTAGGGTTAAGGTTAGGGTTATGGCTAGTTTTAGGGTTGAGGCGAGGAGTGGACCTAAAGCAAGGTTAGGTTTTTTGTAGCTCTACACATGCATTCATTACTGACGGAAAAACACACACACACTCTTAAAACCAACCTAAAAGCCACTTTCTACCAGAGTGAAGACTGATTGGACACAGAGCCATCTGCCTGAACAAAAGAGCCACAAAAACCACATCTTAGGTTTTCTGAATGGCACAAAAGACACAATCCCCCATTGTAAACAAACACACTACCAGAACAAGGGGTCAGAAATAGACTAGGGTTTAAGACAGGGGGAATGAGAAGTCCCAACCCCCTTTCATGGCACAAAAGTGGAGCCTCCTGCTGGGGAACAGTTTCATGTGACTGGGTGTGTACAACCAGCAGCAGAAACCTGGGCCCGACCAGTTATTTATTACTGATGTTATCTGGAGTCTATTCCAACACAGTCTTTTACAATCTGGCTAATTGGTTTGAGGCAATTTGGATTGGAAAGGCAGCATAGCTTCACATAGGGGGCATTGCTGGTACAGCCAGAGAGTCTGACATACAGGCCCAGAGTGCTTCATCAGTGCACCACATTTGCTTCTCCACTGGTCAGTTCCTCCATAGGACCCGCTCCTCCATAGGACCCGTTCCTCCATAGGTACTGGTCCTCCATAGGTACTGGTCCTCCATAGGACCCGCTCCTCCATAGGACCCGCTCCTCCATAGGTACTGGTCCTCCATAGGACCCGCTCCTCCATAGGTACTGGTCCTCCATAGGTACTGGTCCTCCATAGGACCCGCTCCTCCATAGGTACTGGTCCTCCATAGGTACTGGTCCTCCATAGGATCCGCTCCTCCATAGGTACTGGTCCTCCATAGGTACTGGTCCTCCATAGGATCCGCTCCTCCATAGGTACTGGTCCTCCATAGGTACTGGTCCTCCATAGGACCCGCTCCTCCATAGGTACTGGTCCTCCATAGGTACTGGTCCTCCATAGGACCCGCTCCTCCATAGGTACTGGTCCTCCATAGGTACTGGTCCTCCATAGGACCCGCTCCTCCATAGGTACTGGTCCTCCATAGGTACTGGTCCTCCATAGGATCCGCTCCTCCATAGGTACTGGTCCTCCATAGGTACTGGTCCTCCATAGGTAATGGTCCTCCATAGGACCCGCTCCTCCATAGGTACTGGTCCTCCATAGGTACTGGTCCTCCATAGGATCCGCTCCTCCATAGGTACTGGTCCTCCATTGCCGAACATGTAGCACCCACCTGGATGATTCCATGGCTGCTGAAACGCCACCACATCTTGGCAGTGACTAAGAACAGTCCCTGAGCCTCTTCTGCCATCTCTGGACACAGCATGCAGCACTTGTTGTAATTCTTCCCAACAGATGAAACAATAAAGCCGGAGCTGAATAATTTGAATAAAAACAGCCAGCTAGCTATAAGCCAAAACATATATACTTTTTATCCCAGTTCTGAGACTCATGACCACAACATGTAAGTGATCGACCCCCAGAGCTGCCAAACCCCAAAAATAACAAAATTAGGTACAATAATTACAGTGCTCTCCGCCTAGGCGACCTCCTGGGACTATGGCAACCACAGAACCAAGTAGACCCAGCCTAATTGAAATAAGTGTGGGCACTCAGGTAGGTATATATCAATGATGTAAATAAAGTTTGGATTGCTGATTCTACGTATTGGCCATTGAGAGTCTTTGAAGCCATCGGTTTGCCATATTGGACTAGACAACTACAAGTAGTGAGTGGAGTTACAAACAGACTATACAAGTTAAATGTTTTACCTGTGATTAAATGTTTTCCACACACATACAGTGCCTTGCGAAAGTATTCGGCCCCCTTGAACTTTGCGACCTTTTGCCACATTTCAGGCTTCAAACATAAAGATATAAAACTGTATTTTTTTGTGAAGAATCAACAACAAGTGGGACACATTCATGAAGTGGAACGACATTTATTGGATATTTCAAACTTTTTTAACAAATCATAAACTGAAAAATTGGGCGTGCAAAATTATTCAGCCCCTTTACTTTCAGTGCAGCAAACTCTCTCCAGAAGTTCAGTGAGGATCTCTGAATGATCCAATGTTGACCTAAATGACTAATGATGATAAATACAATCCACCTGTGTGTAATCAAGTCTCCGTATAAATGCACCTGCACTGTGATAGTCTCAGAGGTCCGTTAAAAGCGCAGAGAGCATCATGAAGAACAAGGAACACACCAGGCAGGTCCGAGATACTGTTGTGAAGAAGTTTAAAGCCGGATTTGGATACAAAAAGATTTCCCAAGCTTTAAACATCCCAAGGAGCACTGTGCAAGCGATAATATTGAAATGGAAGGAGTATCAGACCACTGCAAATCTACCAAGACCTGGCCGTCCCTCTAAACTTTCAGCTCATACAAGGAGAAGACTGATCAGAGATGCAGCCAAGAGGCCCATGATCACTCTGGATGAACTGCAGAGATCTACAGCTGAGGTGGGAGACTCTGTCCATAGGACAACAATCAGTCGTATATTGCACAAATCTGGCCTTTATGGAAGAGTGGCAAGAAGAAAGCCATTTCTTAAAGATATCCATAAAAAGTGTTGTTTAAAGTTTGCCACAAGCCACCTGGGAGACACACCAAACATGTGGAAGAAGGTGCTCTGGTCAGATGAAATCAAATATTGAACTTTTTGGCAACAATGCAAAACGTTATGTTTGGCGTAAAAGCAACACAGCTGAACACACCATCCCCACTGTCAAACATGGTGGTGGCAGCATCATGGTTTGGGCCTGCTTTTCTTCAGCAGGGACAGGGAAGATGGTTAAAATTGATGGGAAGATGGATGGAGCCAAATACAGGACCATTCTGGAAGAAAACCTGATGGAGTCTGCAAAAGACCTGAGACTGGGACGGAGATTTGTCTTCCAACAAGACAATGATCCAAAACATAAAGCAAAATCTACAATGGAATGGTTCAAAAATAAACATATCCAGGTGTTAGAATGGCCAAGTCAAAGTCCAGACCTGAATCCAATCGAGAATCTGTGGAAAGAACTGAAAACTGCTGTTCACAAATGCTCTCCATCCAACCTCACTGAGCTCGAGCTGTTTTGCAAGGAGGAATGGGAAAAAATGTCAGTCTCTCGATGTGCAAAACTGATAGACATACCCCAAGCGACTTACAGCTGTAATCGCAGCAAAAGGTGGCGCTACAAAGTATTAACTTAAGGGGGCTGAATAATTTTGCACGCCCAATTTTTCAGTTTTTGATTTGTTAAAAAGGTTTGAAATATCCAATAAATGTCGTTCCACTTCATGATTGTGTCCCACTTGTTGTTGATTCTTCACAAAAAAATACATTTTTATATCTTTATGTTTGAAGCCTGAAATGTGGCAAAAGGTCGCAAAGTTCAAGGGGGCCGAATACTTTCGCAAGGCACTGTAGCTACATGTAGCCTACTTGGACACCGGGTCCCCACATTTCCCACTCGGAATAGCCTGAAGCCACAGGGCTCGTCTTGTATTTCTCTACATAGGAGCATTGCGAACCGTCGGTCAGGATTTTTGGGAAAATACACAAATACATAGACAATTAGAAAAATAAAACACTCGCTCAAGTCAGGGATATTTGGAAAAGAACAAAAATATACTTTCTCTTTATTCATGTTTGTATCGGTTGCTGCACACTAACGGAAAACAATTATTTGATTGTAGCTGGAGACTTTGGAAGGAATCCAACAGGTAAGGAAGGTGAAATTGCAGGTCGCGTTCCCCTGGTCAGATGTTGCATGCATCAACCAATGGTGTGAGAGAGAGTGAGTGAGTGAGTGAGAGAGAGATCTCTGGCAGACTGCATGGCCTCATGAGGACTAGGAGCCACTCTAAAGAGCCTCATCCATATAAGCTGATTACATTGCCCCCAGAGAACCCCATGTTCTGTGTCACTTTATTTTAGGTAGCCGCGTATTATGCAGTAATTATGTGCACAATGGCAGCTAATTAGCCAAGCATTTATAATTGATATCCTCAATGTATTAGGAACTGGTTCAGCTCTCTCTACAGCAAGACTTTCAGAGGTTGTCTGGTTGAGTCAGAGTTTCTCAGCATTTCACAACATCACACACTCATGACATCACTGACACATGGCAGACTGTCCTGAATATGCCCGTCATTCTTCCCTACACCCATTCCATGTGATGTGTGTCACCGTTAGCGGAGTTGGATTTCAGGGATACAGCAGCTAATTAAACGGACCTCCGCTCAGGGATTTTTTTTATGCCTACTATGTTAGGTTACACCCATAGAAATACAATGGAATATAATTTGAGGTTTGTGGTTCGTGGCAGGTAGCCTTGTGGTTAGAGCTTGTAATTGAAACGTTGCGAGATCGAATCCCCGAGCTGACAAGGTAAAAATCTGTTGTTCTGCCCCTGAACAGGCAGGTAACCCACTGTTCCTAGGCTGTCATTGTAAATAAGAATGTGTTCTCAACGGACTAGCCTAGTTAAATAAAGGTCAAATAAACACCTACAGCTGTTAGGAAAACATGTGGTGATGGTGACAGGGAGGTAGCGATGTCACCATGCAGTTTAGTAAAGAGTTGTTTAGGAGCGTTCACTCCAGATTGCTGCTGGGGGAGAATTAATCAATTAATCACTGCATGTATTAGATTAATCAATCAATGCAGATAAAAACAATCCTAAAAAGTCTACCTGCCGTAGAGCATGCTGAGAAATATGATTATGATGGGTATGGTTTTGATGGGACTGTTTTACTCTCCACAATGTAAATCAATAACTCTAGTTATTACAGTTTTTCTCAATTGCTAAAACACAATTTCTGAAACCTTGCTCCATTTCCTGAAAACATTAAACACAAAAACCTTATCTTCAAGCACTATTTACATAACCTCTGACTCCTCTTGCAAAATGGAACATTCGCCTCAAAACAGTTTTACCTGTGTTCAAAATCAAACACTGCTCTCAAATCATAAACAAAGTGATCAAAATGATATACACTCTCAAACAGTCAGTAAACAATACAACAAAAAATAGTAAACACATTGTTCAAAACATACAATTCTCAGGGAGAAGTGCATTTTTAATCAAAAAAATATTCACATTTTTCCCTCATTGTCCTTTGATGAACAAAAACATGTTCTATCATAGTAGCTCAAAATTGATCAGAAATCACTACTCTGCTTTGCTCTTTGCAATTTTGTTTTTTGTTCTTCCTCCTCCTTGTACCCCTATTTTTACAGTACTGTACCCTGCATATCACAAACTTGTCCTTTGTCTCTGTGATACTGTAATTCTTGTTCTTTGTTGATATGAACCTGCAACCAGTCAAAAATCTATTGAGCAGTCAGTACTGTTAATAAATGGAAAGCACAATGTTCAGGGCCATACAATTCATCCAGTGTACAGTATACAGCCTACAATGCACTGTACTACAGTATCCATTCTCAGACTTTCTCCTTCCCACCTTCAACAACCTGTTTGCTCTCTGAACTGGCTTATATTGGTTGTGTTGCATCATTTGAAACAGGTTAAATACATTTTGAGTGGTTATGTTCAATCAATGACATATGTTCTCTATTTGTATTTGATTGTTGCCACTTGTGTTTACCAGTATGGATGACATGTGCATTAGAGTGCAGAATGTGTTTTGAGAATGAGAATGTGTTTAGAGTTTTGCTGAAAAGTCTAAGTGAGATCTGCAAATTGTGTTTTATCTTGTGAAATGGTTTAAGGTATTGACAACAGACTGCATAATTAGCTAAATGAGTCCAGGCAACTGCGAACTTTGTTCAGCCAATGGGTTTTAGTGTTTTAGCAATTGAGAAAAACTGTAACACCAACAATGGGAGTTATTTTACACCACTGAGTGTTTATTTCACTCTTATAGAGTGAATTTTACTCCTGAATCAAAACTAGAAATGTTACTAGAAAAATCTAGAAAAAAAACTAGAAAAATCAACACTGGCAAATTTGCTGTGTGTTAGAGAGCCACAGTGATCACAGCCCACCGATGCTGAGATATGATCCATGGTGCAGCGGTCACCAGTCCCACTCTGGACTCATTACTGGGAATGGTAAGTGTTGGATAATGGGGGGAAACCAGTGGCGTGGAGGCACTAAACGAGGCCCCAGCAGCCGGAACAGGAGACGCTGCATTAGGCCAGTAATGGAGCACTGGGAGGCCTGCTTTAGCAGATGAGCATCTCCATCTCCGGGTGATGTTTTCTGGGTGATGGCAGAGGTAAGGGTACTCCATCCATGACCAGGTAACAGCTTCTACTGGTTCACAATAGACTGGTCGGGTTGAGAAGAACATAGATCATCTTTCAAATGAAGATGAATGCGGTCAAAATATCTGCAATGGTTGATGGTCTAGAATTCTGTCTATTATCTGCATAGATGACTCTTGTCCAATGTTTCTGTTCTGTCCAGGTTATGTGTATACTGTAGGTATCATGCTTAGGGCATGCTTTTCTCCACAGTATGGGTCTGTAATATGACTTTGAGGCATTTAAAACATAAGAACACAGCGAGAGTGTGAGGGGATACAGACAACATACATCACGGCTTCACGGCATCACGACCTTTGTAACCACTGACCACCCCTTAATTGACACATCAATACCTCCCTCATCTGATTGACAGGCCCCATTAGAACAGGGACTAGCTTTAATCAGTAATGAAATGGAACTCGTTAGCGACGTTACATCTATTTTGTATGTGATTCATCAACTCACCATAAACACTGTGCTCTGATGTCATCACCAGCCTGTGTTGGAAGAGACAGATAATCTACTTGCCAACATGTCCATTGACAAATGAAACCAGATTTAGGGCTCTATTCAGTCTGTAAAGATGAAACGTTGCAGATTCTGAAATATACATTTAAAGGAAATTTCAGACTGAACCAACATATGCAGAGTTTACCGTAAATGTAGTCTCCGATAAAGCATGAACATTGCCTTCACTATTCTATCACGCTGTAAAGCTGAATTTCTGCGATGCGGATTGAATAGAGCTCTTATTATTTAGGTGGTTGAACTCTAATTGCAGTAATCAGGTGATCAAAATACAGAGCTCCTAAAAAATACTCATTCCATTTGACCTGGATAAGTTAGAGTCGTTATGGTCCCTGTGAATGTGGGATGATGTACCTGTCCGTCACCCCGTCACTCGATGGTGAGGGATGGGTTCCACTCAGTGCCTCCCAACCACCAAGAAAGGACCCGAGAGAGACAACCTTCATCTATATTCATCATCCTCATCTATATTCATATAGTCTCATTAATATTCATCAGTGGTTACACAGCTTTGATTAGTAAGCTCTGTGTGTATACCCAAAGATAATAATTTAACAGTTAACGCTCAAATTGGGGAACTTTGGAAGTTCGCCTTCAACCGCTACCTTTTCAGGTAGACTACCCTCTATTATACTCTATCCTCTATTCAACTCATAGTCTGTGTGAAGACAACGAAACCTAGATTGTTAAGTCTTTACTTTAAGTTAAATAAAGATTAAATTAAATAAATAAATACATTTACTGAACCTGGTGATGGCCTACATCTTTAGAGCTGGGTTGGTGTGCCAAGAAATTGCAATGGACAAGGAAGTTAGTGTGAGCATTATTTTGCCTCTAAACTTCTCTCATCCAATGAAAACATGTCGAGAATTGGCTCTGAACTAGGATCACCCTTGAGATGTTCAATGTGTAAAACTAAGGCTGGTCAAGGCAGCTCCGGAAGAGATAAATAATTTGACAATAACCCTGCCTCATCTCTGACCCAACCAAGTTTAATCAAAGCATTTACATAGGGGATGTTTTATGTGTGTCTAATTCATTCACACTGTGTGGTCATAAATTTACACAGCGGGATTTATCAGGTTTTCCTTCCTGCTATCTCCTCTGAGACTCTGAACACTATTGGCCCACTGGGGCTGTAACTGAACACATATTAAAGTTGGCCTGTTTTAACTTGAGTGTTTTAATAAGGACTTTTTACTGGGGTTTTAGACCAAGGGCACATTAATATGTATGAGAATAGGCCCAGCTATTGATAGTGGATTGGTTAGAGAATATGCTATATTCTTTTGGGCTTCCTGCTCACTGTGTTTTGGTTTACACACACTTTTTTTTAATCACATCCATGTGTCTAGTTAGAGACAACACATTTTGTGTTACTTTTAACGCAATCCCTAGGTAAGGGTTGGCACAACATGATTTCTGTAAATGTTTCAAAACATTTTGTGTCAATTCCTGCAATTATTGTGTTAAAAGCTTAAAACCATACAACACACCCTAGAAGTGTTAGATTATTGACCAATCCAAATGTATTGTGCATCTACTGTACACTCTTAGAACAGATGTGTTAAAAACAACATGTTATTTTGTCAAGACATCTGTGTGTATTGGGACGACACATTACTTTTAAGACAATCACCGTGTTGGCACATTTAACCAACTCAGACAATTCTGGACCTGATATAGAGGAAAACAGACAATTGTTGGATATGACTTATATTTATTCCTTTGGATAGGCAAACTGGTACAATGCTCCTACTCACGGGTTGCCAAAAATAACTACCTGAAAGCCACGCCCCTGCTAAGCCTTCAATATAATTACCCAGTGTGCGTTTGGCTTTTTGAGTAAATTGTAGAGTTACCAACCATTACTGTATTTGTTAGTGACAGAGACATGATTGTTACATTTGTTTGCATTCCTTTCTGTATTTATCACCAAGTGAGTTCCTGGGTAAATATTATTGTTAACATTTTATTTTGTATGACAATACATATATCATAAGGCCTAGTTTCAGCTTTATACTAGTGGCCTAAAACCCATGGTTTACAGGCCACATCAGTTCTGCAAGTAGAGTTGAAAAATTCCAGTAACTTTCCCAAATATCCTGGTTGAAGGATTTGCTGCTTATTCCCTCCCATTTCCAGGGAGTCTGGAAATCTGAGGACTACCGATTCAGTCTTTGAGCAGTCCCAGACATCCCGATATTTTCAAACATGCTTTTGTAGTGTGAGATGTGCAATGACAAGTTTTGAGAACTGTGATCAGCAATAGCAAGAGCTCACTAGAGAAGAAGCCAGTGAGATGATGACACACTGTATATAACAAAGTATTGAGATAAACTTTTGTTATTGACCAAATACTTATTTTCCACCAGAATTTGCAAATAAATTCATTACAAATCCTACAATGTGATTTTCTGGATTTTTTTTTCATTTTGTCTGTCATAGTTGAAGTGTACCTATGATGAAAATTACAGGCCTCTCTCATCTTTTTAAGTGGGAGAACTTGCACAATTGGTGGCTGACTAAATACTTTTTTGCCCCACTGTATATATATATTTTTTTTTATCTACCTGCAGTAGAGCATGCTAGGAGATATCATAATGATATTGATTATGGTCAAAATTTGCTTAACTAACCTAACTTCTTGAAAACTGAGACGTTTTATATTTTTATAAATCAGGTCTAAAAAGTTGCAGTTTCAGCTATGCATTAGCATAAAATGGTCACTTCATAAAGAGTACATTTACCTTGTTTGTTGTTTTCTATACCTCTTGCTGGCTGGCTGAGGCTCACTCCAGGCTGTCAGTGGTCACTTCACTTTACAGAGTGTAAGGGCCAGGGTCTGGGGCCCCGGCATAGATCCATGATGAGGGTGTAAAAATTTACACAAATCATGTTATGTCAACACGGTGATTGTGTTTAAAGTAACACAACGTGTTGTCCCTAATTAGACACACAGATGTGCTAAAAATAACCCATATTTTCTAAGAGTGCAGTCCTGGAACTTCAACATTTACTGTGTTATGACTGACTATAGGGTTAGGAAAGTTTAGGATATTTAGGCTATTTCACACAGCAACAAGTCACAATTAATCAATCGATCACATTTATTTTATAAATCCCTCTTTACATCAGCAGTTGCCACTAACAGTAATCCGGCCTACACCCCAAAGTGCAAGAAAAGCAGTAGCGAGAGCGCAATGTCCATGAAACACTCCCTAGAAGGAAAAAACCTATAGAGGAACCCGACAGTCACCAGTCTCTGAGAAGCAGGGCTAAAACAGTTCCTAGTTCACTAGTAGGCAACACTGCCCAAAGTACAAGGAAAAGGACACCATGTTTGTTACTGGTTATATGCCTGTGGTGATAACATTGCGGCAGAGTGCACTAGGTAAGGGTTGGCCCATTATTGTGTACAGTCTCTCTTTCATTTCCACCCTATTTTCTGTAGTCTGCTCCATGTCACAGCTACAAGCTGTCATTCATTCAGAACATTTGAGAGCCCATAAAATAATGAATCACAATCTGAGAGTCAAAAGTTAATGAGATTCTTAATTTTGTAAAATTCAAATGAAAAGCTCAAAGCCTCAGATATTCCAGGCAAAGCTTGAACAGCTTAAAAGACAGAAATCAAAGGGGGAAAATAAAGCCTGCATGAAAGGTTTGTGGCCTAGTTGTAGTCTGTGAAGTTTGACTGCAGCTCAGAAGTTCTGTCAGCCCAAGGTTGTTTAGACCTCATTAAAGTCTAATCACTGAGGTACACAAATTATGATTCATAAAAATTAGTGTGCGTGTGCTTGAACGTGTGTATACGTGTGCGCTTGTGTGTTGTGTGTGACAGAGAGAGGGAGTGTAAGTCATAAGAATGTGTGGAAAGGTCATACTGTTATGATGCAAATGTAAAACACAAGAGGAGTGCCTCCTCTCTTGTGCACACAATCTCCCTCCCCTCCCTAGTACTGCACCAATAAAGTTATTATAATTGCCATGACAATGAGATGGCAATAAACCTATCAATTTAAGCAAATATAATATGTTAGTATTGATAGAGATATTCATATCTCAGCTCTTCACGGCTACACAGTGGGCACTGGGCAGCGTCTCTCTCTCACTCTTCTCTCTCTCCATCTCTTTCTGTATCTCTCTCTCTCTCTCTCTTTCTCCCTCTCTTTCTGACAGTGGGTCTCTCTTCACACCTTGATGCAGAACATGTCATTTTCTCTTCTTGAGGTATTCACATTGCCTGTGTTAGACTTGCTAATTCGGTCCATTTCTCTGTTCAATGTTGAATGGACCCATACATATTAATAATTCTCCATTCCCCTGTGACCAAGTGACCAGTCATGTGCTCAGGGTAAAGGTGACTGATGTTATAAAGCTGCAGTCAAATGGCCGAGTGGCCTCATGGCCCGAATGTTATTAAGATTTTTCATAATATTATAATACATTTGTACAAATTTAACTGCCGAAAAGAAAAACAAAGTGTTTCTAAGTCAAACAGTGTTGTTCTATTTCTTTCTTCTTCTTTCTTTCTATTTATATACATCTTCTGTGATGTATATAAAGTGTAATATTGGATGCAAACTTAAAATTGAAAACATTTCAACTCTATATCTGACATGGTACAGGTGTCTTCTTTTGTTTCAAAGTAGATTTGTTTAAAAGTACCAAGAAACACTCTGTGTGACTCTGATTTAGTCCACTGCAGTAATTCATTAATTGGAAGAATAATGCCACCACTCACCTCTCGGAAGGGCAGACAAGTTGAGGTGATGACATCGCTGTCACTCCCAATTACTCGTATATAGCAGCTAACATAGCAGCTCATTTGACTGCACGGATCAGCATTGGAACATTGTGTCCACTGTTCTGAAATGACATGTTCAGTATAATTGTTTTTTATGTAATCGACATTTACATGTTGAGGGATTTGCTTTAATTTTTGAATAACAGAAAAATTACAGGTTGAGGGTTTGCGGTGCAGGACTGACTCTGACCTCTTGTCCTTTCAGTACATAGACCTTAAATGAGACCCAAATCAGCCACAATCCTGTCCTGGCAGACACGCAAAGCAATGGCTCCTGGGAGCAATCACATTGTGTGTTTTAAGGTTAACAAATCACATGCCATTTGCTGTGACAAGTGAAAATAAAATGTGGAGAAGGAAAGAACAGTATACAGAGTCAAAAACACGCGTGCACTAAAACAAGGGCATGATCAATTATTTATCGCTTTTTCCATTGCAGTCCGTCTGAACAGTGCAGCAGGGCACGTCATTTTTATTTCTAATCCCAGCCCCGGTCTCCACAGGAGGCCTTTTGCCTTTTATTTGTATTTTTATTTCACCTTTATTTAACCAGGTAGGCTAGTTGAGAACACCTTTATTTAACCAGGTAGGCTAGTTGAGAACACCTTTATTTAACCAGGTAGGCTAGTTGAGAACACCTTTATTTAACCAGGTAGGCTAGTTGAGAACACCTTTATTTAACCAGGTAGGCTAGTTGAGAACACCTTTATTTAACCAGGTAGGCTAGTTGAGAACAAGTTCTCATTTTCAACTGCGACCTGGCCAAGATAAAGCTCTTGCCTCTTGGTAGGCCATCATTTTAAATAAGAATGACTTGACTAGTTAAATAAAGGTTATATAAACTCAGCAAAACAATAATCGTCCCTTTTTCAGGACCCTGTCTTTCAAAGATAATTTGTAAAATCCAAATAACTTCACAGATCTTCATTGTAAAGGGTTTAAACACTGTCTCCCATGCTTGTTCAATTAACCATAAACAATTAATGAACATGCACCTGTGGAACGGTCGTTAAGACACTAACAGCTTACAGACGGATGGCAATTAAGACACTAAAGAAGCCTTTCTACTGACTCTGAAAAACAACCAAAAGGTAGATGCCCAGGGTCCCTGCTCATCTGCGTGAACGTGCCTTAGGCATGCTGCAAGGAGGCATGAGGACTGCAGATGGGGCCAGGGCAATGAATTGCTATGTCCGTACTGTGAGACGCCTAAGACAGTGATATAGGGAGACAGGACGGACAGATGATCGTCCTCGCAGTGGCAGACCACGTATAACAACAGGTACAGGATGGCAACAACAACTGCCCAAGTTACACCAGGAACGCACAATCCCTCCATCAGTCCTTAAACTGTCCACAATAGGCTGAGAGAGGCTGGACTGAGGGCTTGTAGGCCTGTTGTAAAGGCAGGTCCTCACCAGGCATCACCGGCAACAACGTCGTCTATGGGCACAAACCCACCGTCGCTGGACCAGACAGGACTGGCAAAAAGTGCTTTTCGTCTCGGTTTTGTCTCACCAGGGGTAATGATCAGATTGGCGTTACACCAAGGCCTGTACTCTGGATCGGGATCGATTTGGAGGTGGAGGGTCCGTCATGGTCTGGGGCGGTGTGTCACAGCATCATCAGACTGAGCTTGTTGTCATTGCAGGCAATCTTAATGCTGTGCGTTACAAGGAAGATATCCTCCTCCCTCATGTGGTACCCTTCCTGCAGGCTCATCCTGACATAACCCTCCAGCATGACAATTCCACCAGCCATAGTACTTGTTCTGTGCGTGATTTCCTGCAAGACAGGAATGTCAGTGTTCTGCCATGGGCAGCAAAGAGCCCGGATCTCAATTCCATAGAGCACGTCTGGGACCTGTTGGATCGGAGGGTGAGGGCTAGGGCCAGGGCCATTCCCCCCAGAAATGTCTGGGAACTTGCAGGTGCTTTCTGGTGCAGTCCATGAGGAGGAGATGCACTGCAGTACTTAATGCAGCTGATGGCTACACCAGATACTGACTGTTACTTTGATTTTGACCCCCCTTTGTTCAGGGACACATTATTCCATTTTGTCACGTCTGCGGAACTTGTTCAGTTTATGTCTCAGTTGTTGAATCTTGTCATGTTCATACAAATACACTGCTCAAAAAAAGGGAACACTAAAATAGCACATCCTAGAAATATGAAATATTCTTATTAAATACTTTTTTCTTTACATAGTTGAATGTGCTGACAACAAAATCACACAAAAATTATCAATGGAAATCAAATTTATCAACCCATGGAGGTCTGGATTTGGAGTCACACTCAAAATTAAAGTGGAAAACCACACTACAGGCTGATCCAACTTTGATGTAATGTCCTTAAAACAAGTACAAATGAGGCTCAGTAGTGTGTGTGGCCTCCACGTGCCTGTATGACCTCCCTACAATGCCTGGGCATGCTCCTGATGAGGTGGCGGATGGTCTCCTGAGGGATCTCCTCCCAGACCTGGACTAAAGCATCCGCCAACTCCTGGAGCGTCTGTGATGCAACGCCACGTTGGTGGATGGAGCGAGAAATGATGTCCCAGATGTGCTCAATTGGATTCAGGTCTGGGGAACGGGCGGGCCAGTCCATAGCATCAATGCCTTCCTCTTGCAGGAACTGCTGACACACTCCAGCCACATGAGGTCTAGCATTGTCTTGCATTAGGAGGAACCCAGGGCCAACCGCACCAGCATATGGTCTCACAAGGGGTCTGAGGATCTCACCTCGGTACCTAATGGCAGTCAGGCTACCTCTGGCGAGCACATGGAGGGCTGTGCGGCCCCCCAAAGAAATGCCACCTCACACCATGACTGACCCACCGCCAAACTGGTCATGCTGGAGGATGTTGCAGGCAGCAGAACATTCTCCACGGCGTCTCCAGACTGTCATGTCTGTCACATGTGCTCAGTGTGAATCTGCTTTCGTCTGTGAAGAGCACAGGGCGCCAGTGGCGAATTTGCCAATCTTGGTGTTCTCTGGCAAATGCCAAACGTCCTGCACGGTGTTGGGCTGTAAGCACAACCCCCACCTGTGGATGTCGGGCCCTCATACCACCCTCATGGAGTCTGTTTCTGATCGTTTGAGCAGACACATGCACATTTGTGGCCTGCTGGAGATCATTTTGCAGGGCTCTGGCAGTGCTCCTCCTGCTCCTCCTTGCACAAAGGCGGAGGTAGCGGTCCTGCTGCTGGGTTGTTGCCCTCCTACGGCCTCCTCCACGTCCACTGATGTACTGGCCTGTCTCCTGGTAGTGCCTCCATGCTCTGGACACTACGCTGACAGACACAGCAAACCTTCTTGCCACAGCTCGCATTGATGTACCATCCTGGATGCGCTGCACTACCTGAGCCACTTGTGTGGGTTGTAGACTCCGTCTCATGCTACCACTAGAGTGAAAGCATCGCCAGCATTCAAAAGTGACCAAAACATCAGCCAGGAAGCATAGGAACTGAGAAGTGGTCTGTGGTTATCACCTGCAGAACCACTCCTTTATTGGGGGTGTCTTGCTAATTGCCTGTAATTTCCACCTGTTGTCTATACCATTTGCACAACAGCATGTGAAATTTATTGTCAATCAGTGTTGCTTCCTAAGTGGACAGTTTGATTTCACAGAAGTGTGATTGACTTGGAGTTACAATGTGTTGTTTAAGTGCTCCCTTTATTTTTTTGAGCAGTGTATATATGTTATTTCTGAAAATAAACGCATTTGACAGTGAGAGGACTTTTTTCTTGTGTTGTTTCTTTTTGTGTTGAGTTTAAATATAAAATTAAACCAGCTGAGGTGTTGCCTTAACAGATTCACCACATAAGGTGGTTTGCAAATGACATATGTGACCGACCGGCTCAAATCGGGCTTATGTAGCAAAATTTAAAATTGTGTTTTTTTTTACATTGCATAAAAGTAGAGACTATGAGCTAGAAAATGTTATTTCATACACTACAGTTGAGGAACAATGGGAAAGTAATTCTGCTTTGAAAGTTGATAAACTTGTAAACTCACTTTTGAGTAAATGGGCTTTGAATGTTTTGGTACTACTATTGGAGAGCTCTTCTTTGTCTACACCCATTCAACATCGTTCACACCCTCTTAAGCTTTAGCCCCACCCATCTCTTTAACATTACTCACCCTAGCAGAGCTGGTTAGGCAGTTTTCATGTTTTCCAGAGCAGTAGTGGCTGTAACTGTGCTCCTGGTAACAATTTAATTACGTTTTTGCAGATGTTTACAGACATTCAAAGAGTATTGAGAGTTCGTAAATTAATCAGTTATGCTGCACTCTGGCACACTCAGACGAGAGTAGATGGCCAGACTGAATTTACGAACACACCCAAAATGGTATTTTGTTAAGACATGTAGCTAGCTATCTAGCAAAACAATGAACCATAATCCCAACTCATGGTGTTACTACCCTGCATGAATCTGCAGGTAGCTAACCAACCAGGTTCAATGTTAGCCTATAACTAGCCAAGCAAATGGCTCTTAGATAGAAATAATAAGATCATACACGTAACTTTAGCTAGTGAGCCAGCCAGCTAATGTTAGCTAACTCCCTTTAACTTGAAATGAAATCACTTTCTGACAAATTTAGAAACGTGTAACATCTGAAAATGTAGCTAGCTAGACTATCTTATCCATAAACATAATCAATGGACGTGTCTCCTATCACGGATGCCATGGTTGCCCTTAGTTTGAAGTTGTAATCCGGAGTCAGGTGTTTAAGTAAAAGATACCTTTCAAAAAAGCTGCATGAAACAGGATTACCTACACATATTGACCAGCACAAATAGACAGAAGCATGCTATATGGCAGACCAATCCAAACTCATCTCTTGGCATGTCCAGCCCACTCATTATCGCAGTCTCTGGCTGTCTTTTTCTTACAGATGGCATACAAGTTTGTTATTAAGGCACATGAAAGTTCACATGATGGAGAAGGCATTTCTGCATTTCTGCTCTCCCAAGAAACGCATAACATTTTTTTTCCAAGTTTACGTTCAAACCGCTCGCCTTTGAAGTAGTGACCCGCGACATACGACTAGTTTCCCAAAACGGTTCACATGTACAGCATGTGTCATCAACACCATGTCACGGAAACAGCTGACATACTCAGACATGTGGGTCGACCCTCCTAATATCGGTATGCGTATGTCAGGCTATGAACTTCAACTTGTTTCTTTAAGCAATACTTTGAATTTGATAGATCACATTAACATAAGTTTCTACACTGAACATAAACATATAAACACAACAGGTAAAGTGTTGGTTTCATGAGCTGAAATAAAAGATCCCAGAAATGCTCCATACACACAAAAAGCTTATGTCTCTCAAATTTACATCCCTGTTAGTGAGCATTTCTCAATTGCCAAGATAATCCATCCACCTGACAGGTGTGGCATATCAAGAAGCTGATTAAACAGCATTATCATTACACAGGTGCTCCTTGTGCTGGGGACAATAAAAAGCCCCTCTAAAATGTGCAGTTTTGTCACACAACACAATGCCACAAATGTCTCAGGTTTTGAGGGAGCGTGCAGTTGACTGCAGGAATGTCCACCAGAGTTGTTGCCAGATAATTGAATGTTCATTTCTCTACCATAAGTCACCTCCAATGTCATTATAAAGAATATGGCAGTACGTCCAACCAGCCTCACAACCGCAGACCACATGTATGGTGTTGTGTGGACGAGCGTTTTGTTGATGTCAACCTTGTGAACAGAGTGCCCCATGGTGGTGGTGGGGTTATAGTATGGGCAGGCATAAGCTATGGACAACAAACGCAATTACATTTTATCGATGGCAATTTGAATGCACAGAAATACTGTGATGAGATCCAGAGGCCCATTGTGAGGCCTATTTTTTTTAAGTATCTGTGACCAACATGTGAAATCCATAGATTACGGCCTAATTCATTTATTTAAATTGACTGATTTCCTCATAGGAACTGTAACTCAGTAAAATCTTTGAAATTGTTGCATGTTGTGTTCATATTTTTGTCTATTATATTTGAACGGTTCTCACAACACCACATGAATATACACTGGTGTAGTAGCAACAGACAGTGACAGCTCATCTTCTCCACCAAAATAATGCAGCACAATAGCTAGACTTTCATTTACTCATTGCTACCTGCCTTCCCCTTGTCCTGTTTCTCTTATGTTGGGGCCTCTACCTCCAATGGGACCTGTAAGTAGGCTGGTTACAGTGTCATTCCTGGTTTCCAGGGCTGCTGTTGCTATGTGAACTCCCTAGCGACCAGCTAAACAAATAAACATTGAACACAAAGGATGAAAAGGAACAGATACCTTTGATGCTGAAGAACATAGAATATTTTTTTTTGGGGGGGGGTTGTGTTTTTTCCTTCTTGTGACTGCTCTTGTCCTTTTGGAGAGTGGAGAGAACATGATCTGAGAAGTAGATTTGATTCCATTTGATTTGATTTGTCACAGAATAAAACCTCTTGCCCACAGTGCCTTTGAGAACGTATTCTCAAGGTGGACATTTCAAAGTGAGTAAAAGCAGAGATAATCTGCACACAGCAAATTCTCCAATGTTACATCAACACTGACAGAGTTATATTTAATACTGGGTCAGTGACTATATTGGTCTACACTTTTGAGTGTTAAATTAACACTTTGTGTAGTGCTGACGCTTTTATACTTCATCAGTGATAGGGAATTAACACTTTCAATGTTACGCAATAACACCTCACATAGTACTTTTAACACTAGGAAGTGATTATAGTTTACACCAGTGGTGTCACGCAATAACTCATACAGTATTTTTTAAACATTACACCAAGAGGTCCATATCTCTTGACAAGGGCTCTAAGTGTCGGTGTTCTATGTTTATGTTAATTGAAGTTTGAGCAAGTCTTTGTAAATGCTTACATAAGAGCATGAGGCAATAAAGACTTGTAAACACTAGTTTAATGTATTTATCCCAACACTGAGAACCCTTGTCAAGAGACCACTGTGTTAGGGTTAAACTTGGCCATCAAACTAAAACTTAAAACTTCTTCAGGATCGGTGGGTCGGCTGTGGGGCGGTTGAGCTAACGTAGGCTAATGCGGTTAGCATGAGGTTGTAAATAATGTTGTGTCTTTGGCATCATTAAAACTGAAGACTTATTTTCATCAAATAACTCTCTGTAATTATTATTACGTGATTAAATTATTTAATCATGTAATTGTAATTAACAAGGAAGTTGGGGCACCAAGGAAAATATTTACACTACAAAGTTATACATTTCCTAATTTAAAACTTTCAGATAGTTTAATATCTGATCAATTAGTCTTCTTATTAATGAATTATTCTTTACCTCACGTTAGTCTCATTCCGAACGTCGTACATTTTTGGTTATCTGCATGAACCCAGACTTCACTATGAGTCATCCATACATCAATTGTCTTAAATAATTTATTTACTAACTAAATACATCACAGAAATGCATAAACAAACAGTAGATAGTTACAAGGAAATGATAGCTGAGTTTCCCTAGTGGGATAAACCGGTATCGAGGCTTGGTGGACAAAAGGGAAGTGGGGGTCAACTGAGATAAGACACTACAAAGTTGATCATTGTAACAATTGAAATAATAATCCTTTGCATAATGAAAGCTCACTCATTCGGGAATAACTGCAATCAATATATAAGCTCAGTGTGTCTTCGGGATCTCTGTTGAAAAGTGTGTCCACCCTCTCTCTCTCTCTCTCGGTCTTCACGTTCAATGATACCGAATTCCTAGCTGCAGACTAGTAATTAGTATCAAAGATTTGTTCTTATTCTGTCGGTATCGATAGTCAAAGAGTTTAACCACGTGGTATGGTTAAAAGATTCAGCAATCTACTCAAACCTTAACTCCCTCTGTGATGAGGTACTGGTCTACAACCTTAGCCCTCTCGTGGTTATGAGGTAAGCTGGTCTGGTCTCAACTCTTAGCCCTCTCATAATTGAGGTGAGCTCGGTCTCAAGATAAATTCCCACGGTGGGGTTTTATTCGGAGGTGCAGAAAGAGCCGGTCCCATGACGCCAGCTCAATGTCTGCGCTCATGGGCGGGCCTCTGATTTAGGTAAACTCCAAAGGGAATTGGAGTTTCCTTCATTAAACAGTCTAAAATTACATTACGTAATTTCACAAATAGTTTTATCTTTACTCATTCATATTATACAACAATTAGATGTAAGCCTCATAACTGAGACTCTTGTATAAACAGGTTATGGTAATGTATTGTCTCTCATGAGTTTCACAAAATTGTGCCAAACGGACCAGTTCGTAGCTGGATTCTTCACCGATATTTTATACATTCTCCAGAACATGAATATTGTTTGGTTGTCAAGTTGTGTGAGGTGGAAGAAATTCATTTGTTCTCTCTATGAAAACTCACTCTTTCTCTATACTCTGGCCATGAGGAGAAATCTCCTCCAGGAATTTATGACCTCTCTGACCACAGCAGCCTGAGTGTAGGAGAGAGAGAAGGGGATGGTGCTGAGGTAGGGGGATGGTGCTCGGTGTGTCCAAAGAGGGCAAGGTCATGACAGTAACAATAATATTTCCCAGGACATAGACATATCTGATATTGGCAGAAAGCTTACATTCTTGTTAATCTAACGGCAATGTCCAATTTACAGTAGCTATTACAGTGAAATAATACCATGTTATTGTTTGAGGAGAGTGCACAGTTTTGAACATGACAAGTTATTAATAAACAAATGAGGCACATTTGGGCAGTCTTAATACAACATTTTTAACAGAAATACAATGGTTCATTGGATCAGTCTAAACCTTTGCACATACACTGCTGCAATCTGGTAGCCAAAATCTAAATTGCACCTGGGCTGGAATAATACATTATGGCCTTTCTCTTGATTTGCAAAGATTATGTTTTTTTTTTGTATTATCTTTTACCAGCTTGAATGTGTTATATTCTACTACATTCCTTTCACATTTACACAAACTGCAAAGTGTTTCCTTTCATATGGTACCAAGAATATGCATATCCTTGCTGAGCTACAGGCAGTTAGATTTGCATATGCCATTTTAGGCAAAAACTTTAAAAAGGGGCCGATCCTCAAGATACTTTATTATTGTTATGGTTTTCTTATGGTGAAGGAGGGAATAGTTCATATTCATGGTACTTTAATAAAGACTCTACACATGAACAAACTAACAAAACAATAAACGTAAGGCGAAAACCTAACAGCCTATACTGGTGCACAAACAAACACAGCGACAGGAACAATCACCCACGAAACACTCAAAGAATATGGCTGCCTAAATATGGTTCCCAATCAGAGACAACGATAAACACCTGCCTCTGATTGAGAACCACTCCAGACAGCCATAGACTATGCTAGAAAACCTCACTAAGCCACAATCCCAATACGTACAAAGAACCCCAAGACAAAACACACCACATAAAAAACCCATGTCACACCCTGGCCTGACCAAATAAATAAAGAAAACACAAAATACTAAGACCAGGGCATGACAATTATCCGAAACAGTTGCATTTCTATGATTATTACAAGAGCATGTGACCAAAGACTTGTAACTGAAAATATTAATTAAGGAGACTATCTAAACCACTTAAACTGTAACAACCAGTTCAGTAATGGGTGCAATCAATCTAACTAGCTGATTGGATTAGTTCAGATGTTATTTATCTTTGTGTAGCATAAGATTAGTCAATCAATCAATATACATGCAAAAACACAGATATTAAAAACAATCCCCAAAAATATATCTGCAGTAGAGCAAAATGGGAAATATGATAATGATGGGCGTGGTTTCGATTGGAACGTTTTAGTCTCCACAGAGTAAAACTGACACAATCAAACCCTCACACTCAACACTGGTTGTTAACAACACTGGGGTTATTGGTCCTGCTTTAAATTAAGTGCAGCTTATAAAGGCTTCATAAAGCATTCATAAATACTACATGAATGTGTTACAAATCATCTATAACTGTATGCTATGCTTTATAAAGGGTTCATAAATGTGGCATAACCGTGTGACATAACCACCAATGTCATATGCGACATAACCCACTATTTCAAATATGACATAAACCAGTGCTTTATAAAGGGTGTCATAAGCACCGCATGATAAAGGCCTTATATATTATATGAAATTGAGGTTTCACAAAGCATTTATAACCCTGTATGCACCTTGGTAGAGCATTGCAATGTCAAGATTGTCAGGATTGTCAGGATTCCCGTTGACCACTCATCCGTAAAGAAAAGTAGTCAATCATGACAGTAAGTCACTTTGGAATAAGAGTCTGCTAAATTATATATATATATTATATTTCCATAAAACATTTCTAGGATGGCCCAACCTTTTTCCTTCTTAGGTGCATAGTCAATATTGGAGCTGACCTCAACCTTCCCCAAAATGTTGTTCTGCAGAATGACACACACTACAAAGTGCAGTCATGCACAGCAAACAATTGTGGTATGGCCTTTTAAAATCTGTTTTTATTTTTTGCCTACTTCTGTTTTTTCTTCCCAAATTCCATTTTCTCTGTTTTATTTTTTCCAGGTGTTCAATTTCACCATTTCCCTATTTATTTCTGGTTTCCCCCGTTTTTTCTCACTTCTTTAATAGTAAAACAACAACATTTGACTTTCTGTGTTTACAACCATGCTTAAACCACATCAGGGGATGACTTTTGAGGTCTGGGAAAAATCTAAGAAACTTCAATTTTTGAGTGTAGTTGCTCTTTAATTCAGTGAGTGTGCCCTGCAATGTTGTTTGGTTAGCAGGTTTTCTGTAGCCAGTAAGTGCACATGTGATTCGCATTATGGCTCCCAATGGAATGGGTGGATTGTAATGCCTGCAACACTTCATATTATTCAGAGCCCCATGAAATCACACCATATATACAGTGCCTTGCGAAAGTATTCGGCCCCCTTGAACTTTGCAACCTTTTGCCACATTTCAGGCTTCAAACATAAAGATATAAAACTGTATTTTTTTGTGAAGAATCAACAACAAGTGCGACACAATCATGAAGTGGAACGACATTTATTGGATATTTCAAACTTTTTTAATAAATCAAAAACTGAAAAATTGGGCGTGCAAAATTATTCAGCCCCTTTACTTTCAGTGCAGCAAACTCTCTCCAGAAGTTCAGTGAGGATCTCTGAATGATCCAATGTTGACCTAAATGACTAATGATGATAAATACAATCCACCTGTGTGTAATCAAGTCTCCGTATAAATGCACCTGCACTGTGATAGTCTCAGAGGTCCGTTAAAAGCGCAGAGAGCATCATGAAGAACAAGGAACACACCAGGCAGGTCCGAGATACTGTTGTGAAGAAGTTTAAAGCCGGATTTGGATACAAAAAGATTTCCCAAGCTTTAAACATCCCAAGTATTCGATGCGAAAGTATTCGGCCCCCTTGAACTTTGCGACCTTTTGCCACATTTCAGGCTTCAAACATAAAGATATAAAACTGTATTTTTTTGTGAAGAATCAACAACAAGTGGGACACAATCATGAAGTGGAACGACATTTATTGAATATTTCAAACTTTTCTAACAAATCAAAAACTGAAAAATTGGGCGTGCAAAATTATTCAGCCCCCTTAAGTTAATACTTTGTAGCGCCACCTTTTGCTGCGATTACAGCTGTAAGTCGCTTGGTGTATGTCTCTATCAGTTTTGCACATCGAGTGACTGAATTTTTTTCCCATTCCTCCTTGCAAAACAGCTCGAGCTCAGTGAGGTTGGATGGAGAGCATTTGTGAACAGCAGTTTTCAGTTCTTTCCACAGATTCTCGATTGGATTCAGGTCTGGACTTTGACTTGGCCATTCTAACACCTGGATATGTTTATTTTTGAACCATTCCATTGTAGATTTTGCTTTATGTTTTGGATCATTGTCTCGTTGGAAGACAAATCTCCGTCCCAGTCTCAGGTCTTTTGCAGACTCCATCAGGTTTTCTTCCAGAATGGTCCTGTATTTGGCTCCATCCATCTTCCCATCAATTTTAACCATCTTCCCTGTCCCTGCTGAAGAAAAGCAGGCCCAAACCATGATGCTGCCACCACCATGTTTGACAGTGGGGATGGTGTGTTCAGCTGTGTTGCTTTTACGCCAAACATAACGTTTTGCATTGTTGCCAAAAAGTTCAATTTTGGTTTCATCTGACCAGAGCACCTCCTTCCACATGTTTGGTGTGTCTCCCAGGTGGCTTGTGGCAAACTTTAAACAACACTTTTTATGGATATCTTTAAGAAATGGCTTTCTTCTTGCCACTCTTCCATAAAGGCCAGATGTGTGCAATATACGACTGATTGTTGTCCTATGGACAGAGTCTCCCACCTCAGCTGTAGATCTCTGCAGTTCATCCAGAGTGATCATGGGCCTCTTGGCTGCATCTCTGATCAGTCTTCTCCTTGTATGAGCTGAAAGTTTAGAGGGACGGCCAGGTCTTGGTAGATTTGCAGTGGTCTGATACTCCTTCCATTTCAATATTATCTCTTGCACAGTGCTCCTTGGGATGTTTAAAGCTTGGGAAATCTTTTTGTATCCAAATCCGGCTTTAAACTTCTTCACAACAGTATCTCGGACCTGCCTGGTGTGTTCCTTGTTCTTCATGATGCTCTCTGCGCTTTTAACGGACCTCTGAGACTATCACAGTGCAGGTGCATTTATACGGAGACTTGATTACACACAGGTGGATTGTATTTATCATCATTAGTCATTTAGGTCAACATTGGATTATTCAGAGATCCTCACTGAACTTCTGGAGAGAGTTTGCTGCACTGAAAGTAAAAGGGCCGAATAATTTTGCACGCCCAATTTTTCAGTTTTTGATTTGTTAAAAAAGTTTGAAATATCCAATAAATGTCGTTCCACTTCATGATTGTGTCCCACTTGTTGTTGATTCTTCACAAAAAAATACAGTTTTATATCTTTATGTTTGAAGCCTGAAATGTGGCAAAAGGTCGCAAAGTTCAAGGGGGCCGAATACTTTCGCAAGGCACTGTAGGCTTTTAACAGTTTGAGAAAGCTGCGAAAAAAGCTTAACTCTGTTCCTTTTCACCTATCTCTTTTCACCTATCTCAATTTAATTTTGTCTTTACTAATATGACAAATTTGTTTCGATTTAGAAAGGAGATGGAAGTGCACGGTGCTGAGATAATCTGTACCTAAAAGGTAATGTCTCAGCCTATTAATTATAAAAATATTTAAAAAATCCCTATTATTAGGCTATTCAAAATCAAATACAAATGCATTATAATGGTAGGCTAACTCTAAATTTGTTTAATTTAGGCGTGACCAATTATTTACCAAAAATATCTTAAAATCAGTTTTCTTTAAATGTTTTACACATGTCAGTGTAATATGCGGTAAGCTATGTATTGTATAATGGCACAATCATTTTTTTAATTCCGTTTTTTGGGGGTGGGAGGGGGGCTTGGGCTTAAATACTATATAGGCATATGCCTATGCATAAGCTCTAATATGCATATGCGTGTTTTGAATTAATCATCACCTTAGAAAGCACTGTCAATTTAGTCCTGCTAGGCTTTGAAACAACATCCACTCATTTTCAACCTGTTGTTGAACTTTTTTCTTAAATTGACCAGTGGCAGTGAGGTGAGTTTTAAAAGCACATACTGTTTTTGTGTTTGATTTGATTTTCGATTGCATTTGCATTGATGCAATAGCGGTTAGAGGGACAATAGGGCCCTGAGGCCAAGCTTCCTGACATCCAGGACCTATATACTAGGCGGTGTCGGATGAAGGCCCTAAAACTGTTCATAGACTGTTCTCTCTGCTACCACACGGCAAGCGTTACCTGGAGCGTTACCGGAGCGCCAAGTCTAGGACCAAAAGACTCCTAAACAGCTTCTATACTGCTGAACAACTAATCAAATGGCCACCAGGACTATTTCCCTGGACTATTTACATAGCTAGCTAATGTTAGCCAGCTAGCTAAGCGTTAAGCAGTTGATGGCGCATATTGAAACTGGTACCAACAAAATGTGGCCTGCTACAGAAGCCGGGTGTATGACTCACATCAATACTTCACAGGAAAGGCATTTGAATGTAAAGAAAAGGTTTTCATTAAAGTCTTTTTTTGTTGTTGCAGAAATGCCTTCTTGAACATGTGAACTTTCATATGCCCTAATAACAAACTTGTATGTAATCTGTAAATACAAATAAATGTGAAATCACAAAGCTTTTTAGACATGGAGAAAATACAGAATCTTGCCTAGCCATGATTCCAACAGTCTTGAGTTTTTACACTGCTGCTACTCACTGTTTATTATCTATGCATAGGCACTTTACAAACGACCTCGATTAACATGTACCCCCACACATTGACTCAGTACCGGTACCCCCTGTATATAGCCTCGTTTTTATTATGTACATTTCCTGTGTTACTTTTTTCTTTATTAGATTTTTTTAAACTTTAGTTTATTTAGGAAATATTTTATTAACTCTATTTATTGAACTGAATTGTTGGCTAAGGGCTTGTAAGTAAGCATGTCAGGGTAAAGAAAAGACTAAACCAGTTCACCTTGGTGGTGTGCAGACTGGTTTTATACTATTCTGAACCATTTCGCACAAACCAGAAAAAAATGCAATAATAAGTCTGTGAAACTATATATTCACAGTATCATGAATGAATTGTGGTTTATTTGGTAGCATTTCGTAGTGTGACTGATTTGACTAATTGCATTAGTACTGTACAAAGTTAGAGGTGCGCTCTTTGATAGATTCCCCCGCTCCCCCTACCTCGTGCTTCCAGTGGGGAGACCTGAGGTCAACCTACCCCCGCCTCTCTCCCCATCTCACACTTCTGAGTGGGAGACCTTCCCAGGCAGTAGCCTGTCTAGCTCACAAACTAGAATCAGGGCGCCCACTCCGACAAGGTTAATTGACCCACAGTCCCACACGGTGACATGATATCATTGATGTGACGTGCAAATGAGCGATAGAAAACCGATCTCGCAAATGTCACCATTCCACATTTTTTGTGTGTGCCACCCCCGGCAAGATGCAGTCCTGGGCGGCTGCCCATGTCGCCTACACCTAAATCCGCCACTGCTCAACGGTCATGTAGAATTTTACTGCGGTCATGACTCATGACTGCCAGAGTGGCGGTAACATGGTCATCACAACAGCCCTAATTATGCCTAATATGTCAATTCATATTATTTTTCCAAAATTCATTATTGTTAACTGACATATCAAATCCATTCATGCAAGAAGCCTTGACCTGGTGCGCACATATTGCTCTGTCCTCCGTTTGATTTGAAGGCCTCAATCTGTCTTTTTTCCTTGGAGCTGATTGCTTCTAGAAGGAGAGAAGGAACAACACATGATCAAGAGGAACTAGCTGCTAGTTTAAAGCAATGAAAGATCACATTTTTACAAATAATGAATGTATAGGCTACATTTGTAAGAATAATACAAGCTTGTAGACGATACAATACATAAATGATACATAAATGTATTACTCAAAAAAAGTGTTATGAGTGAGTGCACCACAAACATCTTTCCAGATTGTGGATGCATCCTCCTCCCAAAACAGCCTCTTCCAACAAAATGGTTAGGGGAAGGGTATCCATCTGCAAAAGTGTAGTTTTGCTTTGATGTCAAGTCAGCTCATATTGTTGCTCTTGTGCTAGCTAACATGCTACTGAACAGTGACACTAGCATATTGGTATTAAAACATAGAAACGTATTCACCTAAAAAGTTAAGTGTTTAGGCAAAGCATTAGTCAGCTTGCTAGCTATCACATTAATTGTGAAAAAATATGATAGCTAACGTTAGCCAGACAGCTAATCGTTAGCCAGTCAGTGGCGCAGATAGATTGAAAATTGTATCAACAAAATGTAACCCATTACAGAAAGCCGGGTGTATGATGCACAACAATACTTCCCAGGAGACGCATTTAAACATAAAAAAAGTTTTCATCAGTCATTTGTTTTGCAGAAAGGCCTTCTTGAACATGTGAACTTTCATGTGCCTTGATAACAAACTTGTATGTAATCTGTAAATATAAATAAATATGAAATCACAAAGCTGTTGAGACATGGAGAAAATACAGAATCTTGCCTAGCCATGATTGGTTGAGATAATGAGAGGGCTGTGAATATTGTGGATATTTGAAAGATCTATTGGATGTACTATACTAATATTTTCATTATGGACTACATTGAAAGTGTAGCTACAGCTTTCAATACCAGTGTTATCCTATATACAGCTGCTGGTATAAACACAGCTCTGCCTTCTGTGGCTAAAGCAGTCTGGACTGGTTGAAGCAGAGTGGGAAGGATTATTTTGAAAGTGTTCCAGTTTTCCATTAATTATTATAATCCATACACCGGTAAGAGTCTACAGTTAAAATGCCCTTATAGCTACGTGTACATCAGTGGAGGCTGGTGGAAGGAGGAAGGAGCTATAGGAGGACAGGCTCATTTTAATGGCTGGAATGATGTGTTTGATACCATACCATTAATTCAATTCCAGCCATTACAATGAGCTTATCCTACTATAGCTCCTCCCACCAGCCCCCTCTGATGTACATACACTATTGTCTCAACTGTATCAAAAGGTTATTTTCATTGCTTGTTATTGTTAGCTATATAGCTCGTTAGCTAGACAGTTGTATACAGGTAGCGTTATAGCTTGCTTCGTCCCGCAATGGGCCATTGTTTACAGATGGCTCATTGCGGGACGAACATTAAGCCAGCTAGCTAAGGTGGCCAGTTGCATTTCTGCTGTTAATGTTGATTGCTGAAGTGCTAAGGCATGCATGACATGGTGATTATCTTTTTCATGTTTGCCAGTTTGCCATGTTTAACTAGCTAGCTACCGAAAATAGCCACTGTAGTGTGAACGCTGATCATTTAGCAAGCTAATCAAACCTCATGTTACATTATAGGGACACATGCTAAGTTGGCTAGCTAGCTAGCCACGATGGAATTATAGCTAAATAGCTAGTTATTGGATTAAATACTTTTTTGCATGTTCAACTAGCTGTCTAGCTAGTTGAATACCATTTACATCTAGCCAGCTGGTAATTATGAAGCTAAATATTTGCTAAATCTAACTACTTATTTTGTGTCTGCATTTATTTTGATTTTTTTCTACATTGTAGAATAATAGTGAAGACATCAAAACTATGAAATAACACATATGGAATTACGTAGTAACCAAAAAAGTGTTAAACAAATCAAAATATATTTTCTATTTTAGATTCTTCAAAGTAGCCACCATTTGCCTTGATGACAGCTTTGCACACTCTTGGCATTCTCTCAGCCAGCTTCATGAGGTAGTCACCCTTTGCCTTGATGACAGCTTTGCACACTCTTGGCATTCTCTCAACCAGCTTCATGAAGTAGTCACCCTTTGCCTTGATGACAGCTTTGCACACTCTTGGCATTCTCTCAACCAGCTTCATGAGTTAACAAAAACCATCACTTTTCCCTGATTGGTCTTCAATGGTTAATGGTCATGGAACTCATGTGTTCACCAGAAACGTCTTCTAGTAAACTATTTGCCACTAGCGGAAATAAATATTGTGGCCATAGATTTGCCACAGATTCAAATATAATCTTGAGAGAATTGTTTGCCAGAAAAAAACATTTGCAAACTTCTGGCAGCATTTTGTGGCACACTATTAAGTTTGCAGAAAATCTACCACAAACTTGTGGGAAGTTTGCTGCAACAAATGTATTTTTGTAAGGGCTATTAAAATCCTCTCTGAGATAAGGCATGTTAAACTCTCATTAAATTCAACTCTGATATAACGCATGTTAAACTCCCATTATGTTTTGATTAGAAGGCACAGGGCCCAGCGCCATGGTGATTGTGTTTTTAATCAGATTTTTCCTCACTGTGGAGCAAAGATGAAATGAGTAGAGGGGAGAAGTAACAAAGCTAAACAAGCTGAGGAAGCAGCAACATACCATTTAACTCCAACAACGGAATAGACTTTCTGTGTCGCATTTTTTGACATAACGAAAGTATATGAGGATGGATCCAAAATGGGATTGCTATTCAAAGTGTTATATTGCTATGTGGGTAGTGGACCTTGATGAATTGTTTTATGGATAGGAAATGAATGGAAAGAGTGAATTCTATCAATATTATTCATTTTTGCCTAGCAGTGTCCAACTCACAAAGTGACACTGAATATTGTTTTATTCATATACCAGTGATCTATTTAAAAACATACTGCAGTAGGAAGCTCCACAACATTACAGAAAAAACATTGTAATACTATGGACTCACTCTAAAATACTTTATATAGTGTTCACAAAAGCATATTTTACAATGTTAACAGAAAGAATGTTGTGACGTGTGGGGAAGTATTTCTCATCAGTGTGGACTAAAAGCATATCACGGGCGTGTCGCAGAGATAGATAGCTGACCTGTACATAGTTCCGTTTTCCATTAGCCAATGACAAGTTTTATAAACACCCTGCTATGGAAACAGCTGAAGGACATTTAACACATCATAATCAGAGTGACACTAGATGGGGGTTTGTAGTGCAAAAAGAAAGGGCATCATGAACACCTTCCTAAAATTGAGTTGCACACCCCCTCAGAACAGCCTCAACTCATTGAGGCATGGACTCTACAAGATGTCGAAAGCGTTACACAGGGATGCTGGCCCATGTTGACTCCAATGCTTCCCACAGTCGTGTCAAGTTTCCTGGATGTCCTTTGGGTGGTGGACCATTCTTGATACACACGGCTACTTGCTATCTAGCCAATGTTAGTAATGATAAAGGTTGGTGTGTCTCTGTGAAAAAGATAGCTAGCTAACATTGCCTATCAATACTGAACTAAGATTGAATTGTACTACACTGGCTCAGACGCTCGTCAAATGTGTCAGGGCTTGCAAACTATTACGGAAAACAAAAGGAAGCACAGTCACGAGCTGCCCAGTGACCCGAGCCTACCAGACGAGCTAAATAAATGCTATGCTCGCTTCAAGACAAGCAAAACTGAAGCATGCATGAGAGCATCAGCTGTGCCGGACGACTGTGTGAGCACGCTCGTTGTAGCCGATGTGAGTAGACCTTTAAACAGGTCAACATTCACAAGGCCGCAGGGCCAGACAGATTACCAGGACGTGTACTCCGAGCATACGCTGACCAACTGGCAAGTGTCTTCACTGACATTTTCAAACTGTCTCTGACCGTGTCTATAATACCAACATATTTCAAGCAGACCACCATAGTCCCTGTGCCCAAGACCACCAAGGTAACCTGCTTAAATGACTACCAACCCGAAGCACTCACGTCTGTAGCCATGAAGTGCTTTGAAAGGCTGGTCATGGCTCACACCAACACCATTATCCCAGAAACCATAGATACACTCCATTTTGCATACTACCCCAACAGATCCACAGATGATGCAATCTCTATTGCACTACACACTGACATTTCCCACCTGGACAAAAGGAACACATGACTACAGCTCAACATTCAACACCCTAGTGCACTCAAAGCTCATCACTAAGCTAAGGACCCTGGGACTAAACACTTCACTCTGCAACTGGATCCTGGACTTCCTGATGGGCCGCCCCCAGGTGGTAAGAGTAGGTAACAACACATCCTCCACACAGATCATCAACACAGTGCCCCCTCAGGGGTGCGTGCTCAGTCCCCTCCTGTACTCCCTGTTCACCCATGACTGCATGGCCATGCATGACTGCAACACCATCGTTACGTTTGCAGACAACACAACAGTGGTAGACCTGATCACTGACAACAAAGAAACAGCCTATAGGGAGGAGGTCAGAGACCTGGCAGTGTGGTGCCAGGATAACAACCTCTCCCTCAACGTGATCAAGACAAAGGAGATGATTCTGTACTACAGAAAAAGGAGGGCCGAGCACGCCCCATTCTCATCGACGGGGTTGTAGTGGAGCAGGTTGAGAGCTTGAAGTTACTTGGTGTCACCAACAAACTATCATGGTCCAAACACACAAGATAGTCGTGAAGAGGGCACGACAATGCCTATTCCCCCTCAGGAGACAGAAAAGATTTGGCATGGGTCTTCAGATCCTCAAAACATTCTACAGTTGTACCATGGAGAGCATCAACACTTGGTGAAGCAACTGCTCAGCCTCCGACCGCAAGGCATTACAGAGGGTAGTGCGTACAGCCCAGTATATCCTTATGGTCAAACTTCCTACCATCCAAGAGCCCATGCTCTTTCAGTGGAAAGCTACCGGTCTTATGCAATTCCAGCTCCTAGATTGCAATTCCTATGGCTTCCACTGGATGTCAACAGTCTTTGCTCAAGTTTTCAGGCTTGTTTCTTCCCAAACAAGGAAGAATTTTGAGTTTTGGTACAGGGAGTCAGAGTTGGACGACACGCATTTGCTAATTTAGCTTTTCTATTGAACATACTTCTTTCCATATGAAATATTATAGTTTAATTACATTTTAGGTACCTGAGGATTAAATAGAAATGTATTTTGACTTGTTTTAACAAAGTTTAGCGGTAGCTTTTTGGATTCCTTTCTCTACATGTTGAACAAGTGGATTACTCAAATCGAGGGAGCCAACTAAACAGCATTTTTTGGATTTTATCCAACAAAACGACCATGCATGTTGTAGCTGGGGACCCTTGGGATTGCAAATCAGAGGAAGATTTTCAAAAAGTAAGTGAATATTTGATTGCTATTTGTGATTTTACGACGCCTGTGCTGGTTGAAAAATATCTTGATGTGGGGCGCCGTCCTCAAACAATCACATGGTATGCTTTTTGCTATAAAGCCTATTGTAAATCCGACAATGCAGGTAGATTAACAAGAATTTAAGCTTTTAACCGATATTAGACACTTAGATGTTTAATACCTAGATGTTTAATATCCATAATTGTACCTAGATGTTTAATATCCATAATTGTGATTATTTATTTGAATTGCGCCCTCCAATTTCATCGGAAGTTGTAGGCAGGTGTCCCGGACAAGGACGCCTAGCCCTTGAACAGTTAATCAAATTGCTAACAGGACTATTCGCATTGTCCCCACCCTCCATTTTTACGCTGCTGCTACTCTCTGTTTATTATCCATGCATAGTCACTTCACTTCTACCTACATGTATATATTACCTCAATTACCTCAACTAACTGGTGCCCCCGCACATTGACTCTGTCCCGGAACCCCCTATATATAGCCTCGCTATTGTTATTTTGTTGTTGCTCCTTAATTATATTTATATTTTGTTCTTCTTCTTAAAACTACATTGTTGGTTAAGTGCTTGTAAGTAAGCATTTCACTGTAAGGTTGGATTCGGCGAAGGTGACAAATGCAATTTGATTTGATTTTGTGTGTCTCTGTGAAAAAGAGTTAGCTAACCATTTATACACAGCCTATTTATTTATAGGCTACTGTGATGATGTGTTTGCTTGATAGCTACTTGAATTGAGAGTGTGTGCTCTGTGTAGGGCCCGCAGAGGTGCAGCACTGCAGTGAGGGGATCGGAGAGCTGGGATAGTTCAAGGTGACTATGGAGAAGGCCAGTCACGAGGAGCATACTGCTGCACGCACAAAGCCATGGAGTTACTGACAACACTCCCTGTGGTACAGCCATCACTGGTAAGACGGGAGAAAAAGGGGAGGGGGGAGGTGAAGAGGGAGAGAGGCGAGGGAAACAGGTGGAGTAGGAAGTTTGAGATGGGGAGAGTCTGAGATTTGGACTTTCTAAGTGTGTGTTTACTGTTTCTGTTTCACTTTCCAAACAGCCTACCAGTCTATGAATCTGAATCTGGTGGTGTTTGGGGTGGAGAGGATGGTGGACTCAGTGGAGGACATCCCAGCCACTTGGCAGTGAGGGAGTCTGATTAATCTCACCTTGTCGTCCTTGTAGGTGTGTTTTGCACCGGCTGAAAGTTGATTGCATTCCATTTGAAACCAGGCTGCCCCCAGGACATGAGCCAGGTCCCCCGCTCTGGCCGACGTTGAAGTCCGCTCAAAACAAAAGGGACATAGGTTAAGCACATGGAGTAATTGGTAGGTTTCTGTGTTTTCACATGCAACAGTGATTGCTTTTGATAAGAACCCTTTATCTGCCATTCCAATGAAAACTAGTTAGAACATTTGAACATATATTGATGGTAAAGATATGTCGTATATGTTTCTGAACAATGCTGCCTTGTTGATAACATGACCAAGCGGAGCAGATTACTGTTCGATTTCAGAAAGGCGTTCCTCCCTCACCGCTTTTGCCAGTTTACGTCACGGCGGCTCAGATTACAGTTTTTCTCAGTCGCTTTGGTGCAATTCTTAGATCAAAAGTGCAATTCTTGATACTACTTGTACACATTCCAAATCATCTAGTCACTTGTGCACATCGTTAAAGCAATTTCTTATTCCTTTGAACAAATTGCAATTGATAATGTACAAGTGTCAGCTTTTTTCCACATTATCAATTGCTCATGTCATGTTGATCAAAATATAGTAGATGGTTCCCTGTTGAATAGTCTTACCCCTCAAAACATCTAGGCATTAGTTCCTTGCATAAGCCATTACATGCAAAATTGTTGAACTATTTGTCATAAACTGTCAAGCATAGTTTTACACATTTCTATTAGACCTTTTGTACAAAAACGTGAATTGATGAATCGTGCAGGTGAAATTGACCCTCACTCATGAAGGAATGTAAAGTGTTAGTTCAACCAACAATAAAACAGTTGTCTAAATTGCTCAAAGGTGCATCTCATGAAGAATTGATTGGCAAGCATATATAGACAGACCACAACCCAGAGTTGCAATTTTCCAATAATGGATGGACCAGGAAACGAACAGGGTCAACAGCCAAGAGGAGGAAGAAGAGGAGCAAGGATGTGTGGTGGAAGGCAAAACAGAGGAAGAGGCAGAAGAGGACATAGGTGCATATCTGATGACATAAGGGCCACTATTGTAGACCATGTTGTCAATCATGGCCTTACAATGGCTGAGGCGGGTCGAAGGGTCCAGCCGAATATTGGGAGATCAACCGTGTCCTCAATAGTTCAAACGTTTCGAAGAGAGAACAGGTCTGTCCACCAATGTACAGTGCACTGTTACTGTATATAAGCAGTATACTGTATACTTCCTACAATGCTTCATAATACAGTAGTCCACTTGTATTTCACAGCATACAGAAATATACTCTATACAGATACATACTGCACCTTACATGCACCCACCTGTATGTTTTACAGTAAAATGTGTGTTCGCATAGTTTTTGTCTATGTGAAAGTGTGCGATGCATCACTGCATTTTTCCCCACATAGGACTGTAAGATTACCTCAAACCGGTGGCAGAGGACGCCTTTTCACACCTCAACAGGAGGAGGCTATTGGTCCATGGTCCTACTAAACAATGCCATGAGACTCAGGGAAATACAAAGGACCATTATAGAAGACAACGATGTCTTTGAAAACATCCATACGGTTAGCATCTCAACCATCGACAGGGTGCTGCATAGAAACCAGATGAGTATGAAACAGCTGTACCGTGTACCATTCCAAAGGAATGAGGACAGAGTTAAGGAGCTACGGTACCAGTATGTACAGGTAAAACATATATCTATGTAACTACTTTACAGCAACATTTTATAGTGATACATAGTACAGTAAGCATAAACTGCACACATTTCCATTGCTGTGGAAGGAACATGCAATATATGTACATTTTATGTCACTCTTCCTTACCAAAACAAATTCAACTGTGTGTTCTGGGATATAGCGTATAATGGAGTTGGAATCAAGTGAAACCTCTCACAACTTTGTATACGTGGATGAGGCTGGCTTCAACCTGACCAAATGCAGAAGGCGGGGTCGGAATATCATCGGTCACAGAGCTACTGTGGATTTGCCAGGTCAACGGGGAGGAAATATCACCATGTGTGCTTCTATTTCGGAGCATGGTGTCCTAACCCATATCCCCCTTATAGGGCCATACAACACACAGCATCTACTCAACTTTTTAGAGACTCTCTACAGGGCTCTCATCCCTGATGATGAGAGGGGTCTGTTTAGAGAAGATTTGCCAAAGTATGTGGTCATTTGTGATAATGTGAGTTTCCATCGATCAAACATCATAAGGCAATGGTTTGTGACCCACCCGAGGATGCTCATAGAATTCCTCCCACCTTATTCACCATTCCTTAACCCAATTGAGGAGTTATTTTCAGCATGGAGGTGGAAGGTGTACGATCGTCAGCCACACACACAGATGACCCTGCTGGCTGCAATGGATGCAGCATGTGAGGACATCACAGTAGACGCCTGCAGAGGATGGATAAGGCATTCCAAAAGATTCTTTCCACGTTGCATTGGAAGGGAAAATATCCGGTGTGATGTGGATGAGAATATGTGGGCCGACAGACAGGAACGTCTGGATGTGTAGAGACAGCACAACAGTGCTGTGGGCAAAGTTGTGCCTTAGGGGTGGTTTCCTGTTGGGGTGGTTTCCTGGTTTCCAAATTGTTCTGAGAAATGCACTTATTATTTTGCACATGTTAGGGATGATGTGAAAAATGCACCAAAACGACTGAGAAAAACTGTAATAGACCTCCCTCAGTTTTGGCACTGCTACATCCTACCTGGTGTGTGTGTGTGTGTGTGTGTGTGTGTGTGTGTGTGTGTGTGTGTGTGTGTGTGTGTGTGTGTGTGTGTGTGTGTGTGTGTGTGTGTGTGTGTGTGTGTGTGTGACATATAAAGTATTTCCCTACACCATGAGGTAACGTTATAATCATTACCATATATATGTAGCCTTGCGAAAGTAAATTGGGGTTGTTTTTTCTGTCACACGCGTAAATCATAAAATAGGATAATGTAAGAGGGAAATCACCGCAAGGTGAAGTCACCGTAATGTTCCGTCTAAATCACCATCAAGGGAAATACATCTGTTAGTAAAGTGCATAAAAACAATCTGAGTACAATATGTACCAACGGTAATGGCTCTGCTTTCTATAAAAAAACACAAAGACCACAATGTTCACAGTTAGAATAGACTTCCTAACATTTCAAATTTCTAAGTACATGATGTCCATAAACTAAATTACATCTTGCATGAAAAACTAAAATAAATATTGTCATAAAACAGATGAATACTTGTCCTAACCTCACATGGAACAGTAGATCCTCATCTCACCCATACAGCACTGGGGGAAATGACAAACCACCATATATAGTAAGTTACAATTCAAAAATGAAACAAAATACAACACCCTGAAGATTTACATGAAATAGAATGTCATTCTAATAATTACTGACGCTTCAAATAATGTTATCAACTCCACAATGTGGTTCTGAGAGCACTGGTATTCAGCTAGCAGGAGGCTAACATCCTCATGTCAATCTGAAAGTATCAACAGGCTAACATGGCCATCTGGCATACATATTACAAACAAACTCTTATACACAGCAGATGATGCAAAATATAATATATTTCAGTACAAGAGTAAGATCAAAAGTATTATTTACCAATCTAATGTAACATTGAACCCGAAATGGATTACAACAGCTCTCCAGTGCAATTGCTTGCTCTCACAAATTGCACAGGTGCAATCCCATAACCGCTTTCACACATTATTAACGGATCACTTAAAGGAGTAGTGACATCTAGTGGATATACATGAATACAGCTATATGCTTTTACCACCTGACTACGTACAGTATGAATAAATACTGGCTATGTCACGCCTGCTCCTGCTCTTCCTCCCCCTGGCGCTCGAGGGCGCCAGGATCCCCAGCATTACGCACTCAAGCCACCATCAGTACGCACACCTGCCTTCCTCCTGTCATGCACGTCACCGATCATTGGAGTCACTTGGACTCAATTACTTGTGTCATTACTTTCCCTATAGTTGTCTGTTCCCAAACTCTGTTCCCTGCTTCGGAATTGATGTTTGTCATGTGTCCTTGTTTTCTCGTGTGCTGACGGTGTTCCTGTTGTGTTCTATGTCTGTTCCTGAATAAATGTTTGACTCCCTGTACCTGCTTCTCCTGTCTGGCGTCGGTCCTTACAGGCTATGCTGATGAAGTAACGTTATAGACACTACCATACCTGCTATGCTGATGAGTGAGATAGAAAGTGATATGAATTACAATGCCTTCAGCATTTTTATGGTAACGATTATAATGTTACCTCATAACTATCCATGGTAGTGTCTATAATGTAACCTCATCAGCATAGCAGGTATTTACAGTGCCATCAGAAAGTATTCACACCCCTTGACTTTTTCCTAATTTTGTTATGTTACAGTCGGAATTTAAGATTTTGTGTCACTGGCCTACGCGCACTACCCCATAATGTCAAAATTGAATTCTCTTTTTAGAAATGTGTACAAGTTGAAATGTCTTGACTCAATAAGTATGTCCAGGTGTGCGTAATACTGGGCAGCAGGTGTGTGTAATGATGGTTGCCAGGGCTGGTGGTTAGTAAACAGGCAACGTTGAGCTACTGTCACGAGCTCCGAGGGTAAGGAGCGGGCCTGGCCGGACAGCGGAAATGGATATCCTGGACGATGTTGGGGTTCAGGATGTCGGCAACTGGGACCCAACTGTACTCCTCAAGACCATTCCCCTCCCCAGTCCACCAGGTACTGGAGCCAAGCCCCACGGCGTTGGGAGTCCATAGGCGGGGGTCCCCTAGTTGTTCAGGGGAGACGGAGGAGAGAGAAACATGAAAAGAGTTTGAAATCCGATGGTTGGTGGGGAGTTGTAGACAAAAAGTTAACTCTGTGACCCTCTGGATGACCTTGAAGGGCTCACCAAACCGGGGGCTCAGCTTCCGGCAGGGCAGGCGGAGCGGGAGTTTACATAGCGGGCAACCTCCCGCGCCAATGTGGACCACCAGTACTTAGCAGAGATAGATTGAATGGTGCGGGTGATACCTGGGTGTCCAGCGGCGAGTGTGTGTGCCCAGGTCAATAGCCGATCCGTTACCCCCATATGGACGTAGGTGCGCTGGGAGGTGGGAGACGTGGATTCCCTCTCCAGAGCCTGGCAGATGTCCACGTCCACAAAGCACGGGAGCAATGATTCGAGAGGATGGAATGATGGGCGCACTCTGAATCAGAACCTCTCCTGAATCTTGGAGACGGGACAGGGCATTGGCTTTGATGTTCTTAGAACCTAAGCGATATGACAGGGTGATGCCCACTTCGGAGGCATCCACCGCCACAACAAAGGGCAGCGTAGGATCTGGGTTTTTCAGCAATGGGGCGGAGGTAAAAATACCCTCCAGTAGGTGGAAGGCCTCAACGGCTGCAGGACTCCACACCAACTTACGAGGAGAGAGGTGAGAGGAGAGGTGATGGAGCTGAAGTTCTTAAAAGCAGGGGTAGAAGTTGGCAAACCACAGAAACATTTGAAGCCCCTTTATGGTGGTTGGGACTGGCCATGACCTGACTGCTTCAACCTTCCTTTTATCCAGACATGGACCTGATGGAACTGGCACTTTAACATAAAGGCAGTTATCCAGGAGCCATCTCAGGCCTACTCAGACGTGAGCGATGTGAACCTCCAAGGTGGCTGAGTAGACCAGGTTATCGTTGATATACATGACCACCTGGAGCCCGATCATGTCCCGGATCAACTCATTCAGGAATGTCTGAAACACTGGCTAGTCAATAAGGCATCACCAAGTATTCGTAGTGCCCAGACATCGTGCTGATGGTCCTTTTCCACTCATCCCCTTCTCAGATGTGGATAAGATTGTAGGCTCTCCGCAGGTCCCGTTTCGTAAAAAAACGGGCCCTGCAGAACTGTTCGATGGCGACCAGTACCAACGGGAGACGGTATCGGTACTTAGTGGTGATAAAATTGAGACCTTTGTAATCGATGCAGGGACGCAGACCCCCATCCTTCTTTGTAATGACGAAGAAACCTGACAACGCAGGAGAGGTGTATGAGCAGACAAAACCCTGTTGGAGAGCCTTCTGGATGTACTCAGCCACCGACAGACGGTAGACACGGCGGCACAGAGCCGTCTAGCAGGTCAATGACACAGTCCCAGTGGCAATGAGGAGGAAGACAGATGGCTTGGGTCTTGGAGAACACCTCCAGAGGAACCTGGTAAACTGCTGGGATGTCGGGCTGGAGGGCAACCATAAAACTCTCAACAGATGTGTAACCGCAGGGCAAGAGAAAGCAATTCTTTCGGCATCCAGGTGCCCAGTCGGTGATTTCCATCCTTGACCAGGAGATGGTGTGGTCAAGACATTGGAACCACAAATGGCCGAGAATTGCTTTATGCACTGGTGCTGTGATGATGAGGAAATGCTCTCCTGGTGCATGGATCCCACGGTGAAGGTGGGTGGTGCTGTGACTTGTGTGATAATGCCGGATCCCACTGGTCGATTATCCAGGGTGTGAACCAGAAGAGGAGAAGAGAACGGGTACGATGGGATATTAATGGAGGAGACGAGGGCCTGGTCAATTAAATTCCCCCGTGGCACTGAAATCCACTAGAGCGGTAGAATCAACAAGAGGGACAGCCAACCAGTGAAATTGAAACCAGGAACGGTTTGGCGGAAGATCATGAAGTACTCATGCCTTTCCTATGAGATGGATGATCACAGGGCCGCCGCTCTGCTCTCATGGATCCCAGGTTGGGATGCACCGGATATTGTTGAAGCTGGTGCCCCTCCTGGCCACAACAGATGCAGAACCTCAGCTGTCTCCGGCGACACCACTCTGCTGCGGGGAGGTGTGTGGACCCTATCTCCATGGGTTCAGGCTCTGCCAAAGGAGGGAGGCATATGGCATGATAGGCACCGGAGCTCCCGAAGAAGGTTATCCAGACAGATGGCCATTGTGATAAGTGCGTCCAAGGAAAGCGTATCATCCCGACACGCCAACTCCTTCTGGACCTCTTAGCGCAGTCCTCTCCGGAATAGGGTGCGGAGCGCCCACTCATTACATCCACTGTAGGCTGCCACAGTCCGAAAGGTGAGGGCGTATTCCGCAGCGGTCTGGGCAGCCTGATGGAGTTGGATAAGTCGTTCACCTCCCTTTCTACCCTCAGGAGGATGGCCGAAGACCACCCTAAACAGAGCCATGAACCTCTCTTAGGAACCCAGCTCCTCCTCTCCCAGACTGTCGTAGTTCACACTAACGCCTGCCCGGTCAGCAGGGAAATGACCGTGGCAACCTTGGATTTCTCAGTGGTGGGGGCTCCCGTCTGATGGGCGAAATAGAGAGAGCACTGGAGTAGGAATCCACTGCATTTCGATGGCGTACCGTCATACTTCTCCAGAAGGGACAGTCGGGCATCGCTGACCCTGGCGGACTGCTGGGTAGGCTGGGGGAATGGCTCACTGTGACGACCCAAGGTAGCAAGCCCTCTGACAGTGGTATGAAGATCTTCTCTTGTGTTGTCGAAGCGGTGGAGAACACAGAGGACCTCCTCCATAGCCATAGTTGTGTGCAGCTGGTCGTGGTGTTGGTGGAGTAGATTACCCTGTTTGTTGACCGTCTGAAAGATGATTTCTCTTCTGTTGCTTCCATATGTCGAGGTAGTATTCTGTTACGTACACGCCGGGAATCAGGAAGCAGGTGCAGAAGGAGAGTTTAATAATGATACATGCAGATAGGCAAAACATAAGAAGCATATAGAACATGAATAAAACAATACTACCTAGTGACTGATGGCTATATAAAATAAAGTAACCAAGGAAATAATGATGTCCGGGTGTGCGTAATAATGGGCAGCAGGTGTGCGTAATAATGGGCAGCAGGTGTGTGTAATGATGGGCAGCAGGTGTGTGTAATGATGGTTTTCCAGGACCGGTGGTTAGTAGACTGGCGACGTTGAGCGCCGGAGCGGGAGTAGGCATGACAGCTTCCAACCACACCTGCACAGAGATTTTATTTCTTTATTTGTTTTTATCTGTATTGCTGTTTATCTGTATTATAGTTTATAACTTTTCTTTGGTGGAAATAAATGTAACTAAACTAAACTAAATTGACTCAGGAGTGTAAATACGTATGTAAATTAGATATTGCTGTACTTCATTTTCAATAAATTTGCAAACATTTTTCAAAAACATATTTTCACTTTTTCACTGTGTGTAGATGGGTGAGAACAAAATATTTTGAATCAAGTTTTAATTTAGGCTGTAACACAACATAATGTGGAATAAATCAAGGGGTCTGAATACCTGTATATGAGTTTACTAGATGATTGAAGTGACAATCCATTCAGACCAGCCTTACTGATTAAACATTCGTAAACTACATGGAATAGGGAATAGGGTGCCAATTAGGATGTAGCCTGAGATACATGTATGTTGTTATATCTCTCAGTTGTTGGTACAGAGCACCAGCGACAAACATATCTTAAAAAATATCATGAGTCAAATACATTGAATTGGAACTTGATAAGCAAACCACATTAATATTTTTGGAGATTTCAGCTATGTGGGTCTCGTCACAAAAGGCTTGGGCATACCTAAGAATAGTAGTATTGTGTATCTGTTTACTATTGCTAGCGTGGACATGGTGGGCAGGTCTGTTTGTGTGTGAACAATACGCGTGTGTGTGTGTGTGTGTGTGTGTGTGTGTGTGTGTGTGTGTGTGTGTGTGTGTGCGTGTGTGTAGGACATTGTGTTTCTCGACAGATGGTTGGAGCTGTTTTAAGCTTGGCTAAGACGAGCTCCGAGGAGCCAGCAGCTGTCCAGGAGCCTCCTGCTGTTTCCTCCCTATGATTTATCACTGCCACAGTCAACCCAGCCACATGACTTATTGCTGGAGGAAAACAACCTGCAAGGTGTTTGCTCCTGTTCATCTAAAGTGCCTCAATGGAGAGCCTGCTTGGTTCAGTCTCCACACTGTTTTTTGCATCACAAATAGCACCATATTACCTATATGGTGTACTACTTTAGACGTTTGATGCAAAATACAGTGTACAGAGTGAACAAAGCAGTGCCTCAGTGGAACGCCTGGTTGGTTCACTCTTTCTATGAGTAGCTGGGCCTGCAGTGTTTAGGCCTATGGGGCGCCTTGAGAGAAGACCTGCTTCTCCTCAGCTGCCAGAGAGAGTGGTGATGTTTTCCTCAGAGAGATTGGCCGCTCCTGTAATTGGTGGTGATTATTAAAGGCCTTTTCCTGCTGATCACAGCACTTACAGTAGGTCAACAACACAACAATACATAATAAAACAAGGGAGAGTACAACACCCCCACCGAGTAACACAGCCAATAACATGCACACATACTTTCTCTGTTCTCTGAGTACTCACTGATCAGTGATTGATGCTATTATGCAACACTGTGTACTCCAGGAGGGATTTCAGTCATTTACTACTGGCCCCCTGTGACTCTGACCGGACCTACACCAGACAGGCAGCATCATGCACTACTACTTCTCTGTCATCCTTCTCTGTCTGTCTAACACTCAAATTCTCTCTCTCTGCACTTATATCAGCTCTCTCTCTCTCTCTCTCACACACACACACACACACACACACACACACACACGCACACACGCACACACGCACACACACACAGGGCTTGAAACAGAGCTCCACAAGCCTGCCACTCTGCGGACGACTCTGTCCAACTGCCTGCCTCACCCCAGGAACCCTCCAGACCCCCAGATGGTGGCTCAACTCCCAGGGAGATAGAGGGAGACAGAGGAAGGTGGACTGAGAGAAAGAGGGAGACAGAGGAAGGTGGACTGAGAGAAACAGGAAGGAGAGGAAGAAAATAAAGAAACTAAAGGAAAGAGAGAAAGGGGGGAAATGGAAAGAGAGAGATAATCAGTCAATGATTCCTTGATGAGCGTCTCAAATACATCAGGGGAGAGAAAATGCTAAGCATAGCTGAGACAGTAACTAACAGTCTACCAGAGTCATTTAAAATGATGAGAGGCAGAAAGGAACGTTTCGAACCAGGCTTGAAACACCAGCAGTGCCTCTGTAGCTGCTCTAGGGTTGGTGACACATGTTCTGGACTGTGAGGATAACACACGGTTCTATTTCACAGAGAGAGAGAAGGTCTGAACTTCCTCCTTCTCACAGCAGGAGACCGGCCAATTAGAGACTGATTGGGGGGAAATGAGGCGCTGCAGTGGGAAGCGAAGGAGAGAGGAGTGGCATATAACTAAACTTACACTAAAGAACATTGGAGGAAGGGAAGAATAAAAAAAATAAAAAAACATACTACCTTTCATGAAAAGTGAAATGAATTGGGTGATCTTCACAGTCCAGGTCTTTCTCTCCACATGGCGTTGGCGGTTTTAATGAAACGCAGACAGTTGAGTGAATTAGCGTGTGGTGTTGATAATGAATGATGAGGGAAAGTCCTGCTGCCATGTCTGAATGATTTCTGCAGAGTACTGAGACTCTATGGAAGAGAGGGAGTGGGATCTGGTAGAAATGACTATTACAATGCAGCTATAATTATGTGTGTGAGTTATGATTGTTGTAGCCATGGTTAATACAACAAATGACAGAACTATACTGAGCTGTTGCTCTGGCATCACACTATTTCATACCATTACATCAATATTGCTAAACACATCCTGCTATCAAAAAACAGTGTTGTACATTACACACAAGAAGACAACAATGTTGAAATGGGAGTCTTGGGATCGGCGGATTGAGACCAGGGAGTTATTCCTAAATTAAGGTATAATGAAGTAATTTCACTGCGGTAGGAAGTTGATTTCACCCTGGCCAGAGAAAAACGCAGACATAAGCGCTTTGGGGTCCCATTCACGATCATTACTAAACTATTTAATCAGATCTAATCTAATTTTGAGGGTGCTCCATTTGTATTCTTTGCAGGTTACTCAATAGCCAATATGCAGCAGGGCTCTTAAAGTGGTGCTGCTACAGTGTCGGTCTGCTCATCTGGGGTAGTCTTCCCCCATATCATCTATCTCTCATTAAAATCATTATTCAGCAATGTTCTACAGCTTCAAATGCATTCAGAGGTGCACAAATGTTACATTAATTGCAGGAATAATAAAGTGCATAGATAAAACAACAAATAAATAACTACCTACAGTGAGCTACAAAAGTATTGGGACAGTGACCATTTTTGTTGTTGATTTGGCTTTATACTTCAGCACTTTGGATTTGAAATTATACAATGACAGTGAAGTACATACTGTCAGCTTTAATTTGAGGGTATTTTCAGCCATATCGGGTGAACCATTTAAGAATTAAAGCACTTTATCTACATAGTCCTCCCCACTGTGTTACGTCTAATCTATGAGACCAGGCTGTAAAAACAGACCCAGACAAAACTGTTGTGTCCAAAAGCAGTGCATGGTTGATGTACTATAAATAAAACATATGCTACCAAATTAGTTGGTAAAAGCATTGGTTTATTACATCCTCAGAATTGTCTGAGCATAATTTCAATATTGGTACGATTTACTCATGTAATTTAAGCAGTGCTCTCTTTGCATTAAATTCTGCTCACAGGATCAGGCACAGAGAGAGAATGTTTCCCAGACTGATTGAATTGATTCCAGTTGTCGAGCACAATGATGATGTGGCTTCTGTATAGATTAGTGAGTGAAACATATGCCAGTGGCTAACAGGGGATTTTATGTAATTTCCTGGCTAGTTAATCACATGCAGTAAACAGGAACTACACCACCAGTAAACACGAAGAGAGAGAGTAAGAAAACATGCCAACAGAAAACATCCTTAGTCAGATCAGTCAGCCAACTTCAGATAAATCCAGTAGCTTGGTGCTGTCATGAATAAATGTACCAAACCAGCATGTCGCTACACCTGGAGTGAGTAACATTTGAAATGGGACCGATGCAGTGCAGTTAAAAAGAGTTTGGACTTCTCCAATGTGCACTTATCAGGAGTCGACCGTACTCTATGTCACAGTGTACATGTTGAGAGCACCAGCGGGGTTCACAGGTAGGTTATCTTGACTCCAGAGCGATTTGATAACAGCAGTATGTAGAGATCATCTCTGATATGTCCAACCACCCCAGCTAGCAAAGTGGATCTGAGAGTCAGATATTTTTTTCCCATATTTTCCTCATTGTTTCTGAGATCAGAAAATACAATTAACATTTAAATGAAATTATTTAAGGGTCCTGTGTAGTAGTTTAGTATTTTGATACTTTGTGGAAGGCAATTGATAACCATTAAATACTTTGAGGCTGGAACTTCCCGAGTGGCACAGTGGTCTAAGACACTGCATCGCAGTGCAAACTGTGTTTCTACAGATGCTGGTTCGAGACCCGTGCCAGCCGCAACCGGGAGACCCATGGAGCGATGCACAATTGGCCCAGAGTCGTCAGAGTTAGGGGAGGGTTTGGCCGGCCAGGATGTCCTTGTCCCATCACGCTGTAGCGAATCCTGTGGTGGGCTAGGCGCATGCACGCTGACATGGTCACCAGGTGTATGGTGTTTCCTCTGACACCAATTTTTTTTTTGTGGATGGGTATAATTTGTATGTATAAAATGTATAACAGTCTTATTTAATATGACTAAATCACTTAATTTTGTATACATTTATTTAAATTAGCATCGGGTCGCTTCTGGGGGGATTCTGGTAAGATGCTGGCAAAGTCGGCTGAATTCCGGTGGACGGAAACGGCCCGATGTACTTGGGCCGATTCTGGACAGTTATTCATTTTGGCCGAGTCCGACACTCGATTCCGGGTCGATTCAATCAGTTCCGGCTCCCCGGAAGAGGGCCACTTCTGGGCCAATTCCTCATTGCTAGCTGGGACTCACTGTCAGATGATCACATCCTCCTCTCCTGCTCTCTTCCTTCTCTCGTTACGGCACTTATTTATCTCTCCACAATTATTGTGATAGAACAGAACAGGGGGGGTAACAGTTTATGTAAGGATCAATCAATCCCAGAATTGACCAACAACCACTTGTGGAGGATTTGTGAGGTTTAAGCAATAGATGCGGTAAAGAGATCATTCAAACTCGACCAAAACAATGGAAATGCCATGGCAACGCCACTCACTCACATGAGGGACAGATTCAGAATCTCCTCATTGCCCCTATCTAAATTAGCCTACATTTAGGATATTGTTTATATGTGTATTTAACACTATTTTGGTAAAAAATGTTGAGTATAGTGTTTGTATGGATGTTTTACCCCAATACATGCTCATGTCATCGTCACCAATCAACTGCATTACACTTAAAACTGGCTTCAACTTCCACTACCAATTTCTATATGCTAGCTATGTTACCAACTTATTCAAACGGAAGTTAGCATTTAGCAGACATTTTTTCTAACCCTGAAAATGATTATTTCTAAATATTGTTTTTAATGAAAACAGACAAATATATCCAAGAAGGATTTTAGTAACCACATTATGGGTCTGTTAGAACACAAAAATCATGACTGATTTGATGAATATCACACTTTGTAAGATGTGCCAATTGACGGCATCTTTGTTCTTTTCCCCACAGTCTGCGTTCAATTGATCTCTTTACCGCATGTATACTGTGATAATTCCACCTAGATTATCAGCGATATTACCACATTACTTGATCTTCAAGTGTCACAGAGTAAGGGGTTTGGGGTTGACTTTGAATTAGGCAATAGAGTACTCACATTCAGTAAAACAAGGATCATCTGAGGGCCCAGCTACAGTTAGTTTAAGAAGCACCAGAGTAGTGAGCAGTCACTGAATCAGCATTTAAACCGAAACAGAGAGAAGAGCAGAGAGAACAGTCTCAGAGTCAACACAGAGAGAAAGACTGAGTGTCCTTGGTGCCATGTCCTTGGGAGGAGTCTAACACACTGATTAATGACCCTGGAGCGGGACACACACACAAACGCACACACACGCAGCCAGGGAGTTGGGCAATCAATTCATCACACTTTATTTTATTTGACCCCTACTACTGATGTGGTGGTGGCTATAGATCTGCACAGAACACTCCTCTCTGTATGCACCATTGCGGTAGCACAGGAAGGCAGGCCCGGCAATGTGTCGTCAGTGCGGCTGCAAATACACGCTGCATATACTCGCTGCATATACTCGCTGCATATACTCGCTGCATATACTCGCTGCATATACTCGCTGCATATACTCGCTGCATATACTCGCTGCAAATACACGCTGCATATACTCGCTGCATATACTCGCTGCATATACTCGCTGCATATACACGCTGCATATACTCGCTGCATATACTCGCTGCATATACTCGCTGCATATACTCGCTGCATATACACGCTGCAAATACACACTGCATATACACGCTGCATATACACGCTGCATATACACACTGCATATACACACTGCATATACACGCTGCATATACTCGCTGCATATACTCGCACGCACACACGCACACACACTTCTGTCAGAGACAGAGGGAATCAAACTCCCTCTGCTAAGGAGACACCACCATCTCCATAGGGGCTTCATTATTGTGTTGGGGTATGAGGGTGAGTGGGGTTTTGGACAGAGGACGACAGTGTGTGACTGTGGGTGTGGGTGTGTTTGTTTATTTGTGAGAGAGAGAGAGCGAGAGAGAGAGAGAGAGCAAGATAGGCAAAACTACTGTGTCCTTGCTATAAGGATTCTGCTGATTTCATTACATTTATATATTTGATGGAAGCAGTGCATGTCACACACAAGGACAGTAAATGGACATGTTTAGAGTGATGTGCTCAGACAGATATAGACAGACTTATCAGGACGATCAGAGAGGGTTGTGGTGGTCATGAGAGGGCGTGTGTCTGGCCTGTGGTGGTCACTCTCCCAGTTTTTTGAATTCCTGCAGGTGCTGGCTGATCACCTGCGAGATGGTCTGAGACCAGCCACCCGGACAGCTGATGAAACTGAATAATATTTCTGTCTGTAATAAAGCTGTTTGGTGGGGAAAAACAAATTCTGATTGGCTGGGCCTGGCTCCCCGGGGCCTAGTTAATTTATTTAATTTGACTGGATTCCAGATATGAACTGTAACTCAGTAAAAGCATTGAAATTGTTGCATGTTACCTTTATATTTTTGTTCAGTTATACAGTACCAGTCAAAAGTTTGGACACACAGACTCATTCAAGGATTTTTCTTTATTTTGACTATTTTATACATTGTAGAATAATAGTAAACACATCAAAACCATGAAATAAAACATATGGAATCATGTAGTAACAAAAAAAAGTGTTAAACAAATCAAAATATATTTGATATTTTTGTTTCTTCAAAGTAGCCACCCTTTGCCTTGATGAAAACTTTGCACAAACTTGGCATTCTCTCAACCAGCTTCATGAGTTAGTCACCTGGAATGCATTTCAATTAACAAGTGTGCCTTGTTAAAAGTTAATTTGTGGAATTTCTTTCCTTGTTAATGCATTTCAGCCAATCATTTGTGTTGTGACAAGGTAGGGATGGCATACAGAAAGCCCTATTTGGTAAAATGCCAAGTTCATATTATGGCAATAACAGCTCAAATAAGCAAAGAGAAACGACAGTCCAACATTACTTTAAGACATGAAGTTCAGTCAATCCAGGAAAACATTTCAAGAACTTTGAAAGTTTCTTTAAGTGCAGTCGCAACAACCATCAAGCGCTATGATAAAACTGGCTCTCATGAGGACTGCCACAGGAAAGGAAGACCCAGAGTTAACTCTGCTGCAAAGGATAAGTTCATTAGAGTTAACTGCACATCAGATTGCAGCCCAAATAAATGCTTCACAGAATTCAAGTAACAGACACCTCTCAACATCAACTGTTCAGAGGAGACTGTGTGAATCAGGCCTTCATGGTCGAATTGCTGCAAAGAAACCACTACTATAGGACACCAATAAGAAGAAGAGACTTGCTTGGGCCAAGAAACACGAGCAATGGACATTAGATTGGTGGAAATCTGTCCTTTGGTCTGATGAGTCCAAATTTGAGATTCTTGGTTCCAACCACCGTGTCTTTGTGAGGCGCAGAGTAGGTGAACGGATGATCTTCGCATGTGTGGTTCCCACCGTGAAGCATGGAGAAGGAGGAGGTGTGATGGTGTGCGGGTTCTTTGCTGGTGACACTGTCAGTTATTTATTTAGAATTCAAGGCACACTTAACAAGCATGGCTACCACAGCATTCTGCAGTGATACGCCATCCCATCTGGTTTGAGCTTAGTGGGACCCTCATTTGTTTTTTAACAGGAAGAAGGAGAGTGATGGAGTGCTGCATCAGATAGCCTGGCCTCCAAAATCACCCAACCTAAACCCAATTGAGATGGTTTGGGATGAGATGAACCGCAGAGTGAAGGAAAAGCAGCCAACAAGTGCTTAGCATATGTGGTAACTCCTTCAAGACTGTTGGAAAAGTATTCCTCATGAAGCTGGTTGAGAGAATGCCAAGAGTGAGCAAAGCTGTCATCAATATCTTTTCTTTTTGTAACACTTATTTGGTTACTACAGGATTCCATATGTGTTATTTCATAGTCTTGATGTCTTCAGTATTATTCTACAATGTAGAAAATAGAACATTTAAGAAAAACCCTTGAATGAGTAGGTGTGTCCAAACTTTTGACTGGTACTGTATATAGAATATACAGTTGATTCCAAAGGAATGTGTCAACTCTGTTTAATTGTGTTGTCGTTCACCAGCACTGATTCAATGATCTACACTGAACACAAAAATAAACACAACATGCAACAATTTCAAAGATTTTACTGAGTTTACAGTTCATATAAGGAAATCAGTGAATTGAAATACATTCATTATGCCCTAATCTATGGATTGCAAATGACTGGGAATACAGACATGCATCTGTTGGTCACAGATGCCTTAAAAAAAAGTAGGGGCGTGGATCAGAAAACCAGTCAGTATCTGGTGTGACTACCATTTGCCTCATGCAGCGTGACACATCTCCTTTGCATCTCCTTGAGTTGATCAGGCTGTTGATTGTGGCCTGTGGAATGTTGTCCTACGCCTCTTCAATGGCTGTGCGACATTGCTGGATATTGGCGGGAACTGGAACACACTGTCGTACAGGTTGATCTAGAGCATCCCAAACATGCTCAATATGTGACATGTGACGAATGGCACGACAATGGGCCTCCAGGGATCTCGTCACGGTATCTCTGTGCTTTCAAATTGCCATAGATAAAATGCAATTGTGTTCGTTGTCTATAGCTTATGCCTTCCCATACCATAACCCCACGTAGTTACACTTGGTCTGACATTCCTGCAGTCAGCATGTCAATTGCACGCTCCCTCAAAACGTGAGACATCTGTGGCAGTGTATTATGTGACAAAACTGCATATATTAGTGGCCTTTTGTTGTCGCCAGCACAAGGTGCACCTGTGGAATGATCATGCTGTTCAATCAGCTTCTTGATATGCCACATCTGTCAGGTGGATGGATTATCTTGAAAAGGAGAAATGGTCACTAACAGGGATGTAAACAAATTTGTGCCCTAAATATAGGGAAATGTGCTTAAGGAAAATGACTGGGATCTTTTATTTCAGCTGATGAAACATGGGACCAACACTTTACATGTTGTGTTTATATTTTTGTTCAGTATAGTTGTTAAAGGAATTTGATTCCTATATGTTTATCAACCAATTCAATTAAAACACTCTGCCCATTTCTAAGGATTTGTAAGATACTTATTTGCATAAAATAGACAGAGACCAGTCTCAAAATCAATCAATAGCGTTTATTCTCGAGAGTACTGATCATGGTACAATTTACAACAGGTGATAAACTAAAAATTACGTCATAGGTTTTAAACTGTCCCTCCTCCACTCCGATACAATGGCAGTATAGTTCACAAGCCTTCCCACATCGTCCACCACCTGTTAAATAATTTACTACTAGCCCAAGGTCTCTCCTCTCCCTGTGTAGAGATAAGATGTCCCGTAAGAAACACAGCATTCTAGCCAGTCTGATGATAACTCCATTAGTTTCTAACAAGGAACAGACAGTCCTTCTAGACAAACTACACACATTTCATTCAGTATTATGATTATAATAAGATTCATACATCCATACAGTAACATAGTAGTATTCTGTTTAGTCATAGTTCTGATTAAAATGTATACATAATTTAGTCATTATTCATAAAAATCCCTTAACAATAGTTTACTTGCTCATGTTTCATGAGCTGACAGGACTGTTTTGCTAGCATAGACTGGAATATGTTTCGGGACTCATCCGATGGCATTGAGGAGTACACCACATCAGTCACCGGCTTCATCAATAAGTACATCGATGACGTTGTCTCCATAGTTACCATATGTAAATACCCCAACCAGAAGCCATGGATTGCAGGCAGCATCCGCACTGAGCTAAAGGGTAAAGCTGCTGCTTTCATGGAGTGGGACTCTAACCTGGACTCTTATAAGAAATCCTGTATTACCTTCAGAAGAACCATCAAACAGGCAAAGCGAAAATACAGGACTAAGATTGAATCCTACTACACTGTCTCCAACGCTTGTGGGATGTGGCAGGGCTTGCAAACTATTACGGACTACAATAGCAAGCCCAGCAGCAAGCTGCCCAGTGACACAAGCCTACCAGATGAGGTAAATGACTTCCATGCACGCTTCGAGGCAAGCAACACTGACACATGCATGAGAGCAACAGCTGTTCCGTACGACTGTGTGATCACGCTCTCCGTAGCCAATGTGAGTAAGACCTTTAAAGAGGTCAACATTCACAAAGTTGCAGGGCCAGAAGGATTACCAGGACGTGTACTCCAAGCATGCGCTGACCAACTGAAAAGTGTCTTCACTGCATTTTCAACCTGTCCTTGGCCGAGTCTGTAATACCTACATGTTTCAAGCAGACCACCATAGTCCCTGTGCCCAAGAACAGCAAGGTAACCAATCTCTATTGCACTCAACACTGCCATTTCCCACCTGGACAAAAGTAACACCTACATGAGAATGCTGTTCATTGACTACAGCTCAGCCGTCAACACCATAGTGCCCTCAAAGCTCATCACTAAGCTAAGGACCCTGGGACTACACACCTCCTTCTGCAACTGGATCCTGGACTTCCTGATGGGCCGCCCCCAGATGGCAAGGGTAGGAAACAACACATCTGCCATGCTGATCCTCAGCACAGGGGCCCCTCAGTGGTGAGTGTTTAGTCCCCTCCTGTACTCACTGTTCACCCATGACTGAGTGGCCAAGCACAACTCCAACGCCATCATAAGTTTGCCGACGACACAACGATGAGACAGCCTATAGGGAGGAGGTCAGAGACCTGGCAGTGTGGTGCCAGAACAACAACTTCTCCCTCAAAGTGATCAAGACAAAGGAGATAATAGTGGACTACAGGAAAAGGAGGGCCAAGCACGCCCCCATCCGACTGGGCTGTAGTGGAACAGGTTGAGAGCTTCAAGTTCCTTGGTGTCCACATCACCAACAAACTAGTAATAAACAAATAAATAAATAAATAAAAATAGTATGGTCCAAACACACCAAGACAGTCGTGAAGAGGGTCTGACAAGGCCTATTCCCCCCCAGGAGACTGAAAAGATTTGTCATGGGTCCTCAGATCCTTAAAAGGTTCTACAGTTGCACCATCGAGAGCATCCTGATGGGTTGCATCACTGCCTGATTTTGCAGCTGCTCGGCATCCAACCGCAAGGCATTACAGAGGGGAGTGCATACCAGGCGGTGTCAGAGGAAAGCCCTAAACATTGTCAAAGACGCCAACCATCCTAGTCATAGACTGTTCTCTCGGTTACCGCACGGCAAGTGGTACCGGAGCACCAAGTCTAGGTCCAAAATGCTTCTTAACAGCTTCTACTCCCAAGCCATAAGACTGCTGAACAACTAATCAAATGGCTACCCGGACTATTTACCCGGACTATTCGCTGCTGCTACTCGCTGTTTATTATCTCTGCATAGTCACTTTACCTCTACCAAAATGTACCTCAATTACCTCGACGAACCTGCCACATTATTAGTTATTTTATTGTTGCTCTTTTAATTTTTACTTTAGTTTACTTAGTAACTATTTTTCTTAACTCTTATTTTTCTTAAAAACTGCATTGTTGGTTAAGGGCTTGGAAGTAAGCATTTCATGGTAAGGTCTACTACACCTGTTGTATTCAGGAGCATGTGACAAATACTATTTTATTTGATTTGAAGTTTCAAACCTTGAGTTGACTGTAGATGAGAGTGCACTACTGACACCTGCTGGACACAGTAGGAACAAGTGATGCCTGATGTGTACCTGCTGTGAACAAGAATGTTCACAGCAGCTTTCTTCACAGGCTTTACTCTTTCGGCGTTCTTGCTGGCTGTCTCCAGCGCCACCAGTTTACCAATTCTTCTCTACTGCATCTCTTTCAACACACATACATACACATAATACAGTCGTGGCCAAAAGTTTTGAGAATGACACAAATATTAATTTTCTCAAAGTCTGCTGCCTCAGTTTGTATGATGGCAATTTGCATATACTCCAGAATGTTATGAAGAGTGATCAGATGAATTGCAATTAATTTCAAAGTCCCTCTTTGCCATGCAAAGGAACTGAATCCCCAAAACCCATTTCCACTGCATTTCAGCCCTGCCACAAAAGGACCAGCTGACATCATGTCAGTGATTCTCTCGTTAACACAGGTGTGAGTGTTGACACTCAAGGCTGGAGATCACTCTATCATGCTGATTGAGTTTGAATAACAGACTGGAAGCTTCAAAAGGAGGGTGGTGCTTGGAATCAATTGTTCTTCCTCTGTCATCCATGGTTACCTGCAAGGAAACATGTGCCATCATCATTGCTTTGCACAAAAAGGGCTTCACATGCAAGGATATTGCTGCCAGTAAGATTGCGCTTAAATCAACCATTTATCGGATCATCAAGAACTTCAAGGAGAGCGGTTCAATTGTTGTGAAGAAGGCTTCAGGGCGCCCAAGAAAGTCCAGCAAGTGCCAGGACCGTCTAATAAAGTTGATTCAGCTGCGGGATCGGGGCACCACCAGTACAGAGCTTGCTCAGGAATGGCAGCAGGCAGGTGTGAATGCATCTGCACCCACAGTGAGGCGAAGACTTTTGGAGGATGGCCTGGTGTCAAGAAGGGCAGCAAAGAAGCCACTACGTCTTGAAATAGAAGGGTCAACACTGCAAATATTGACACTTTGCATCAACTTCATGTAATTGTCAATAAAAGCCTTTGACACTTATGAAATGCTTAGAATTATACTTTAGTATTCCATAGTAACATCTGAAAAAAATATCTAAAGACACTGAGGCAGCAGACTGTGAAAATGTATATTTGTCATTCATTTTGGCCACGACTGTACACACACACAGACTGGGCTCACAGATTATACTTATCAATAGTGATAAATATGACACTTAATAAACTACTTCAATATCAATAAAATATGTTAAGTGTTTCCTGTGCTGTTTGTGATCTCTATGACTTATCAACAGCTGAGGGGGGTTGAGGATTTTCCTCATGACCTAATGGAAATTACAGTATGTCGTTACGCAAAGAGTGAGCACATTCAGTTACAACACTAATGCCGTGTTGTTGTTTACCAATAACAAAGCTGCTACAACAAAGGCCAGGAGTTTTTCCTGGCCAGATTATGTAGACAGGAAAAACTCCTAGCCTTGTTAATTACAGATGATGTTTGACCTTATCAGCCTCCTGGTACCGAGACTCCAGAACCAGCCCCAGGCCCATAGTGCTCAAGTTGTTCTCAGCAACACTCTCAAAGTATTTCTGCCCAAGCAAAAATGCACAATCAGTGATGCATAAGCATGAATCATGGGAAATATGTTCCCAGTCTTTTTAACTTTCAGCGTTTGGTCAAATGGATATTACTTTATAAGGCGATGATGACATTTTACCTTGATTGAATCTATGACTTCAGAAACTTGACACGTAACCTGCAAGAAGAAACAGGGTTGATGAGTCCATTTTAGACAAACCACCGCTTCATATACAGTGCCTTGCGAAAGTATTCGGCCCCCTTGAACTTTGCGACCTTTTGCCACATTTCAGGCTTCAAACATAAAGATATAAAACTGTATTTTTTTGTGAAGAATCAACAACAAGTGGGACACAATCATGAAGTGGAACGACAATTATTGGATATTTCAAACTTTTTTAACAAATCAAAAACTGAAAAATTGGGCGTGCAAAATTATTCAGCCCCCTTAAGTTAATACTTTGTAGCGCCACCTTTTGCTGCGATTACAGCTGTAAGTCGCTTGGGGTATGTCTCTATCAGTTTTGCACATCGAGAGACTGACATTTTTTCCCATTCCTCCTTGCAAAACAGCTCGAGCTCAGTGAGGTTGCATGGAGAGCATTTGTGAACAGCAGTTTTCAGTTCTTTCCACAGATTCTCGATTGGATTCAGGTCTGGACTTGGCCATTCTAACACCTGGATATGTTTATTTTTGAACCATTGTAGATTTTGCTTTATGTTTTGGATCATTGTCTTGTTGGAAGACAAATCTCCGTCCCAGTCTCAGGTCTTCTTCCAGAATGGTCCTGTATTTGGCTCCATCCATCTTCCCATCAATTTTAACCATCTTCCCTGTCCCTGCTGAAGAAAAGCAGGCCCGAACCATGATGCTGCCACCACCATGTTTGACAGTGGGGATGGTGTGTTCAGCTGTGTTGCTTTTACGCCAAACATAACATTTTGCATTGTTGCCAAAAAGTTAAATTTTGGTTTCATCTGACCAGAGCACCTTCTTCCACATGTTTGGTGTGTCTCCCAGGTGGCTTGTGGCAAACTTTAAACAACACTTTTTATGGATATCTTTAAGAAATGGCTTTCTTCTTGCCACTCTTCCATAAAGGTCAGATTTGTGCAATATACGACTGATTGTTGTCCTATGGACAGAGTCTCCCACCTCAGCTGTAGATCTCTGCAGTTCATCCAGAGTGATCATGGGCCTCTTGGCTGCATCTCTGATCAGTCTTCTCCTTGTATGAGCTGAAAGTTTAGAGGGACGGCCAGGTCTTGGTAGATTTGCAGTGGTCTGATACTCCTTCCGTTCCAATATTATCACTTGCACAGTGCTCCTTGGGATGTTTAAAGCTTGGGAAATCTTTTTGTATCCAAATCCGGCTTTAAACTTCTTCACAACAGTATCTCGGACCTGCCTGGTGTGTTCCTTGTTCATCATGATGCTCTCTGCGCTTTTAACGGACCTCTGAGACTATCACAGTGCAGGTGCATTTATACGGAGACTTGATTACACACAGGTGGATTGTATTTATCATCATTAGTCATTTAGGTCAACATTGGATCATTCAGAGATCCTCACTGAACTTCTGGAGAGAGTTTGCTGCACTGAAAGTAAAGGGGCTGAATAATTTTGCACCCCCAATTTTTCAGTTTTTGATTTGTTAAAAAAGTTTGAAATATCCAATAAATGTCGTTCCACTTCATGATTGTGTCCCACTTGTTGTTGATTCTTCACAAAAAAATACAGTTTTATATCTTTATGTTTGAAGCCTGAAATGTGGCAAAAGGTCGCAAAGTTCAAGGGGGCCGAATACTTTCGCAAGGCACTGTACATACACAATGAAGACAGACATTGAACTGTATCTAAATGTAGATATGGTATCTGTGGTGCAATTCTTTCACTTTGAGAAGAGTCCTCCTCCTGCTCCACACAGGGGTGCAGAGATGTTGAGAAGTATCCACATGCCACTGCTAGTTCTGTGGAAACAAACACACACTGGGGACAGAAAGTCATTTTCTGGTTCACTTCTGACAATCTAACAACACACTTCTACCGAAGTCTGCTCCTCTCCTTGTTCGGTGTCACCGGCTTTCTAGCCATCGCCTTTTCATATTTCCATTTGTCTTGTCTGGTTTTCATACACACCTGGTTTTCATTTCCCCAATCAATCTATTTGTATTTAACCCTCTGTTTCCCATCATGTTTTGTGTCTATTTGTTTTCATGTCATACAATGTTATTTTGCGCTTTACTTTATTGTGCCGTGTTTCTGAGCACGTTTTGTTGTGCTCCCGTTTTGGAACTTTAATAAAGTGCGCTTTATTTATCATACTCTGCTCTCCTGCACCTGACTCCGCCTTTATACACACCTTGACATCATGTGAAATCGTAGAACTATTGTGGATATTACTTTGAGCACACATTGTCTCTCGAAGGGTGTCTCAGGGAGAGTTGGGATATGCAAAAAGCACATTTCCAATGCACTGCATATAATAGCCACTTGTGTGAAATAAGATGAATATAAGCACCCACTAAATTATTATTATTATAGGTAGATTTGATAGGGCATGTAGGGAGGGGGTTAGTTCTTGTTTGTCTTGTATAATGACATGTGGAAGGGTTAGGTCTTGGTTGTCCAGTGTATTATACTGAGGTACCTTGTGGCCCTCCTTCCTCATCCCCTCCATGGCCTGGCTCAGATGGTTAAAGATGTCCTTCCTCACCCTCTGATGACCTAGAGCCACGCGCACACACACGCACACACACACACACACACAAACACACACACGAAAGGGACTGATTAAGGGTACGAGTAACTCTCATTACATTACACTACTCATAAATACATATTGTTTTACTGTCACATAGGTGCAGTGAAAGGTGTTGTTATACAGGGTCAGCAATGGTAATACGGTACCCCTGGAGCAAATTAGGGTTAAGTGCCTTGCTCAAGGGCACATTGGCAGATTTTCACAAACAGTCTCTATCTTGGTTAGCATCATATCTCTCAACACCAGGAGACAGTGATTATGTGGATCTCTGTGTGTCTCTGTGTGCTCTTTCCTTCATATCACTGCAGGTGAGTCCTACAGTAGCTACAGAATATTGTGATATTACATGCATTTTCAACTGTTACTCAGCACAAGTAAAAATATCAGAGGAATGTATCCCAAAATATCTTGTATGTGTTGAGACATACAAAGTTAGCAGAATATCTTGCAGATTAGTACATCTGAAATGATAAGAGTGATGCTGGTTGCTTTTATAAGTCTGTATTTATCAATACATTTATCAACAGTCAGTCAATACAGATGGATGTCTTGTAATCCTGCATTGATGTAAAGAACATTAGAAAAGGATAATATTGCTCTGTGTTTCAGCAGGCTGGACTCTATCAGACACAATTAGGGCTGTGATGGTCATGAAAGTTTGTTAGCCAGTGATTGTCAAGCAAATACTGTCGTCTCACGGTAATTGACCGTTAATTAACATAAACACAGCCTCTACTGGCTTCCACACATGACGCAGACCTTAGGAAAATCTACATTTTAAAAAGTTGTCACATTCTGACCTTAGTTCCTTTGTTTTGTCTTTTGTTTTAGTATGGTCAGGGCGTGAGTTGGGTGGGTTGTCTATGTTAGTTTGTCTATGATTTTCTATTTCTGTGTTTGGCCTGGTATGGTTCTCAATCAGAGGCAGCTGTCAATCGTTGTCCCTAATTGAGAACCATATTTAGGTAGCCTGTTTTCCATTGTGTTTTGTGGGTGGTTGTTTCGTGTTTAGTGTTTTTGTTTCACCTTTCAGGACTGTTTGTTTGTCGTGTTTGTTGTTTTGTCTAGTAATAATTGTTGTTTTGTCTAATAAATAATATGAACACTTACCACGCTGCACCTTGGTCCTCCTCTCCTTCCCCAGACGACAAGCGTTACAAAAGTCTAATAAATCCATGTAATATAGCCTACACGTTCACAATAAATCCATATTTTACTTTAGACAGGTCTAAAGAAACATGATATAAAGAAAATGTAGTTTATTTCAGAAGAACAGAATAGCATACTCTGAGTTGTCCTTATGTTAGGTCCTGATCTGGCAATGCCATATGGCTGTGTGCTACACTAGTTAATTTGGCAGACAAGATTTGCTTAGAATTCCATGGCATTATTTCATATTATTTTATAGTATGAAGAATACAATTGAACAAAGTTGAATAAAATGGAAATTATATTTTCTATAAACAATATGAAGGAGTGTGCACATTCGGCTATTCTATGTTGAGCGGTTAATAATGACCAATTACACACAAAGACATGATGGGAAACAGAGGACTAAATACATGTAGCTTGATTGGTTGAATGAAAACCAGGTGTGTATGGAACAAGACAAAGCAAATGGACATATGAAAAATAGAGCGGCGATGGCTAGAAAGCCGGTGAAGTCGATTGCCGAACGCCGCCCAAACAAGGAGAGGAGCTTACTTCGGCGGAAGTCGTGACAGTTATACTCCAGTTGTAAAGAGAAGCAATGTGCTTAATATTAGGAGAGTTGAGAAATAAATATAGTAAGCCTAGCCAATAGAATAGAGGCCATCACTAAGTTTTCTTGCGCAAATTTCATAGCCTATAGAAATGTTGTGCAACATGAGCTCATGGGCCCTCATGAAGTGTTTGATTCGATTTTCGATTACACTTTCATTTACGTCAGAGTGATTAGAGGGACAATAGAGTGCTGAGTACCATGCAGTTAGCAATTTTGGTAGGCTACTAATGACCATCAGCAGCATCAGAGCTTGCCTTCATGATTTGTGACCGCCACTACAATCCACTGACATTGCTATGGCAGATTCAATTAATTGAATTCCAACTTGGTCATATTTTGCTCTGTGTCTCTGTAGGTTGTACTCTCGTAGAATGTCATCTGAAGGAGATCCACGTCTTCTCAGGCCAGTCTGTTCTCCTGCCCTGCTCCTGTACTGACCTCCTAGTTAAACCTCAAAGCCTCACATGGAACTTCCAAAAACAAAACAGTGAGTGTTGGATACCATTAACCCAGAGTGATCTCTACAGGTACAGCGTGGATATGTTAAATATTGTGGGAACCTCTCTCTCCACCTCTCACACATCATTAAGGAGGATCATGGGGTGTAAAGGCGTACAATCAAGGATAGAGAAGACAGGAACACATACTGTACATCAGACTCTTTGTAAAAGGTAAGAGATGCATCTCAGGCTTAGACAGCTGTGTATAGAAAATATGACAGGAAGCAACAGTATAAGGCAAACATCTGTACAAACAATTCATGGTTTGTTCCATTAAATATATAAACTATTTCAGATTACTACAGTATATGGCATTGGTAATACTGAAGGCTAGCAGTAAAACTGTTAGTAATGGGTAGTCTTAAGTGTTCATGGTAGCAGTTGTGGAGAACCATCATCTAAAATTGATAAAGTAAATAAAACACATGCCCTGTTCCTATTCTGAACTTCAGGCTAAACCTCCCAGAATCACATGGACTAAATTCAGAGATGGACAGAGACCTGAAATTATATCAACCCAGAGTGATCTCTACAAAGGCAGAGTAAATATGTTTACTGAGAACTCTCCTGGGAACCACTCTCTCCTCCTTTCACATCTAACGAGTGAGGATGAGGGGTGGTACAGGTGCCAAATCAGTACTGTAGAAATCAAAGAAATCCAACTCTATGATAAAGGTAAGAGCTCCCACTCCCGAAAAATGAGCCCCAAGATTTAATCTTCAGCTACATAGTATTGACACGGACCTAATGATCCACTTTTCTGTTAGTCAGAGCAAACCAAAACACCCACCACCACTCATAACTCAACCCATAACTAGAACATCCCAACCAACAACTTCCTCTAAAAGTCAGTGTAAATCATTAAAGTGTCTTATATTGCTAACGACTGTTGCTGGTTAAAACCATACTTGTGTGACGATGTGTGAACAAAAAGCTAGATCGATATGCAAGTGATCACAGACTCTCTTTTTAGCGTGGACTGGAAGAGTCACCAAGTCCTGTAGGGACAGACACTTGGGGGACTTCAGAGAAAGCTCTACAATCATTTACATTGTACTGGCTGATTTACCAGTCATTCCCATCATGGCTGGAGTTGCTCTGTACAGATACAGGATAAATAATGGTTACTTGTCCACAATTGCAACCACATAGATAAGCAATGAGTTTAGTTGGGGGAAAGTGACAGGACTTATTGTGTGCATTAAACTCACTGTTATTTTATCCCTAGGAAAGAAAAACAGAGGAGAAAAGTAGCTGGAGCAAAACAGGGGGAAAGAATAACGATAAGGTAAATAAATGATTTAGAAGCTCTATCTTCTAGGGGTGTCAAACGCATTCCATGGAGGGCCTAGTGTCTTCTGGATTTTGGTTTCTCCTTTCAACTACTTACCAATCAGTCACCTTAATTCCTCAATCAAGTACAAGGGAGGAACCAAAACCCACAGATTCTCGGCCCTCCGCGGAATGTTTGACACGTGCTCTATCACATTGAGAGTGTGGGGATATTAAGATCTGATGAAAGAATACATCCCATTTATCATTGTGTTATTTATATGAGGATGGTCAATTAGACAAAGTTACTGTTTGTTTCTCATTGTATCTCTCCTCTATAGGATGATCCCTCTGCAATGTATTCCACGGTTGCAGACAGAAACACTGGTTTAGGTGACAAGACAACCACACCACTCATTACACCAGTAAGATAATGTTTGTGTGCATGTGTTTGTCTTTAAGACTGTTATTGATTAAATCATGTCAAATTCAGTGGGAAAATGAATGTCTCAAGAAAGATTGCATCTCAATCATTGTGCTACTTGTGTGCTAATGGATGTTGCATCTGTATCATGTGTGTATTACGTGTCTCATTGTATTTCTACTCTTCTTCCCTCTTTAGGATAATGATCCCTATGCAATGTTTCTGTGTGAACCGCAGCATACATCAACCAAGAGGAGACAACAACACTCTACAGTGCACCAGTAAGAGTAAGTGCAGTGTGTGTGTGTGTGTGTGTGTGTGTGTGTGTGTTAGTATAAATACACTGAGTGTACAAAATTAAGAACAGCCTCAATTTGTCGGGGCATGGACTTTACAAGGTGTCGAAAGCATTCCACAGAAAAGATGGCCTGTGTTGACTCCAATGCTTCCCACAGTTGTGTCAAATTGGATGTCCTTTGGGTGGTGGACCATTCTTGATACACACAGGAAACTGTTGAGCGTGAAAAACCCAGCAGCGTTGCAGTTCTTGACGCACTCAAACCGATACGCCTGGCACCTACTACCATACCTTGTTCAAAATCACTTAAATCTTTTGTCTGGCCCATTCACCCTCTGAATGGCACACATTGACAATCCATGTCTCAAGGCTTAAAAATCCTTCTTTAACCTGCCTCCTCCTCTTCATCTACATTAATTGATGTGGATTTAACAAGCAACATCAATAAGGGTAGCTTTCACCTGGTCAGTCTATGCCATGGAAAGAGCACTCAGTGTATTTATAGTGTAAATCAGCACAAATCTACATCCCTAGATGCTGCAGTGCCTGTGTCTCTGAATGTATCTTGTGTTTCTTATTGTCACTTTATATAGGATGATCAATCAGTGATATACTCCACCATTGTCCACATGAAAGGAAAAGGGAAGGCAGCAGTGAGTCTGGAGAACAGTGGAGAATTTGTGTTTATTTAACCTTTATTTAACTAGGCAAGTCAATTAAGAACAAATTCTTATTTACAATGACGGCCAGGGTAGGTCAGCATTAAGATGGGCAGATCCTCCTAGAACCATTATACAGTATGTGTGGTTATTGTTACCATGTATTGCTTAACTGTAAATATGTTTCACTCTTCACATTCAAATCTTGATCTTACAACGCATTTAAAATACCATATGATAGAATTCAAATTTGGTACAAATTACATTATGTATTTTGTCTTTCACTTTTCTTCTATAATACCATAAATTAAATGCATTCTGTAAATATGTTTGATATATTACTTTTCTAAATGAAATTAATATCATTACTTTTATTAACAGTGTAAAGAATAGGAAAATCTATGGCAATAAGGCAATAAAATTTGAACAAAAAGTACGCTCTTCTCTTCATTTTGATAAGTTGTGGTGTTTTATGTACATACATTGGCAATGTTTAGAATCATAGTTCTGCTAAATTCATGCTTAGTCTCTAATGGTGGTATGTGGAGTTATATTGCAATGTGTAACGTCTGCTTCCAACTCACACTCTCAAACACATAGATCCCCTGAACGCAGCTCACGCTCCAGATCCCAATCACCTGAATTCTGATCACCTGTTCACACACCTGTATGTCATTATCACACACTATTTAGTTCAGTTCTTTGCACCCCATCACTGTGAGGTTTTGTTTTGTTACACGGTCTAGTCAGAGCGCTGTTTAGTTCTGTATTAGGCCTCCCGTTTATTGTAGTTTTTGGCCATCCTCACTAACGACACCTTTTTGCCTATTCCCTGCCTGTACTTTTGCCTATCAGATTTCCTGTCGTCAACCCCTTGCCTGATCTCCCGGACTATGTTATTAGCCTTTTCCCTGCCTGTACTGTTACCTTTTTGGAGTCCCTGTGTATGCCTCCTCCCATGGTAATTTGCTAATAAACAACTGCTGCGCCCTGCATCGTATTGATTACACAATGATGATAGAAATTCTCTTCAACCAGTATGCCTTTGTTGATTTTGGGGAATTATGCAATACCTGCCTAATTTTTGTTAATATACTCTATGTAGGGTCTATACTTGTTATCTAAAGTGGCTGAGCAGTTTTCCATTTATGAAATTACAGATTGGCGGATTGATGGTAATTTTGTCATGGATAAGATTATCATAGTCAAATGAACTATGATTCCATTCAAAAACGGACATTTTGAGAAGAGCTGACCATAAGGAGAGGAGAATGACTAGTTAGAGAAAAAGGAGAAGCAGAGAGGTATGTAACCGGATGTGGACTGAGAGTCAGGACATACCATTCTCACTCTACTTTTACTTCCCATGTCACACAGTTACACATATTGTCAGTCTACACTCACAGGGAAGAGGAGCGCCAAACTCAGTCCTTCTCTCAACACACACACAGAACATACCGTTTCTGTCTTTCAACATCAGGAGACCGTCATCATGTGGATCTCTGTGTTTCTGATCAGCTCAAGCCTTCACATTACTGCAGGAAATGAAGGTGAGTCCTACTGTCTTAACCTGTATGTGGTCATGGAGACCTCACTGTTACTGAAAAAAAATGTGGAAAAAAATACTAATGCGTTTAGTATACAAAGTGTACACAATCACATGTTGCTTGTTGCTCTTACTCTGGGGAGATTGTTTATCAACAGTCATCCTTCTGCAGTTCTTTTTCTGGTTCATAAACAATATTTATGGCATATATTTTTTTACTTGTGGTCAAATAAACCTCTGATTTACTTTGGATAAAAGTGTCTGCTAAATGGCATGTGTGGATTCTGTTGCAGATCTCTCAAATAGTTGCTCATAGTTTCAGACTTCATTTTAGAAAGCACTGCCCATAATGGATTGTACTGTGTACATGCAGAATTGTAATAATACTCATAGTAATAAGAATGATGTTGCTCTGTGTTTCAACAGGCTGTACTCTGTCAGGCACTAACCATCCACTGCAGGAGATCACTGCATTCACAGGCCAGTCTGTTCTCCTGCCCTGCTCCTGTACTGTACGTCAGTTTGATACTCCCAGACTCACATGGACTAAATTCACCCTAGGTCAGGAGCCTGTGATATTAACCCAGAGTGATCTCTACATAGACAGAGTGGAGCTGTTGAATATAAAACATCCTGGGAACCTCTCTGTCCTCCTCTCACACCTCACTCAGGATGATCAGGGAGATTACAGATGTAGACTCGAGGATAGTGACAACTGGGACATAGAGAGGGACATCAGACTCTATGTTAAAGGTAAAATATTCATCTCAGGCTTAGACAGCTGTATATAAAAGGTATAACAGTAGAAGGCAAACATCTGTACAAAACCATTCATGGTTTGGTCCATCAAATATATAAGCTATTTCAGATTACTACAGTATATGGCATTGATAATACTGAAGGCTATCAGTAATACTGTTAGTAATGGGTAGTCTTACGTGTTCATGTTAGCAGTTGTAGAGAGCTCCATCATCTAAAATTGATCAAGTAGGTTTCCCTCAACAAATTGCTCTGTTTTGTTGTGGAAAATTACATAATTAGTCATGCTATCCTGTGTTTTACTGCTTAAAGAATAGTCTCTTGTTATATGTTAGTGTTTTTTCTAACCTGATACAAACTTGTCTTGGTGTGACTAAGTCATAAGACTGGTCTTACAGCTAAGAGACATTTGGGTGCCACCGCAGCATGTGAAATCCTGTGGGTTTACTATCTACAGAAAGTCACATGTATGGAACCTTGCAGAAAGGAGTAAAATATAGTGTTTGTTGTTGTGAATGCAGTTAGATGTATGAGCACAAGGTTGATAGCCAGAGGGCTATCTTAAGTTTACACAGACAACAAATTACCTTTTACACACAATCTGCTGACTGCCACATATACAGAAAGGGGTTGTATGCGTTTCAACAGGCTGCAGTTTGTCAGACTCTAACCAACTGGAGATAGTTCGATCCCCGGGCCAGTCTGTGCTCCTGCCCTGCTCCTGCAATGAACTCCAGGCTAAACCTCACAAACTGACATGGACTAAACTCCCCGCTACACCATTAACCAAGCGTGATCTCTCCAGAGACAGAGTGGCAATGTTTAATACTGAGAGCTCTCCAGGGAACCTCTCTGTCCTTCTCTCATTCATCACTAAGGAGGATCAGGGGTGGTACAGGTGTACAATCAACAACCAAGACACTAGAGACATGCATATCACTGTTGAAGGTAAGAGATCTGATAATTATCCATTTTATGAGTGTTGTCTGCACACTGAAAAACAAGCACTGCATTCACCATTTAAGTTGACTTTTTCATGCTCATATAAGATGTGCATAACAAAATAAGTCTGTAAGGGGATAAAGACCTTGCCAGAGACTACAAAAGCACTACCAACAACTGCTTCTAATGGTCAGTTTATGTCCAATGAATATCATGAAATTATACTCCACAGGCAGAATATTTCAAGGAAATTATTCAAATGTCTCAAAATTACACACATCTGCGACAGGTTTCTATCAAATTGTCATTACATTTTCTGTCTGACAGGTTCGAATGGATGACATTTGAACAAAAAACTACATCAGCATACAAGCTGACCACAGTATTCTGTTTTGCACCGAGCAAAGCTCCCTGTTATACTGTAGACTGACTAAACATGTCCATATCCTGTAGGAACAGACACAGTGAGGACGTCAGGAGAAGCTCCATCTGCATCCTCTCTGCAAAACAATACAATCCAATACGTCTTAATGGCTGTCCTACCAGTCATACTGATCATCGCTGGAATGGCTTTGTACATATACAAGAGAAACAAAAGTATTTATCTACAATTGCAACCACTAAAAAAAGCAATGTGGAATGTGGGAATGGTTCATTTTGTGTATTAAACTCTGTTTTTTTATCCCAGGAAAGAAAACCACAGGGAATAATAGTAGAGGGAGCAAAACAGGAGGAGAGAATAATGATGAGGTTGACATCAGACTCTATGTTAAAGGTAAAATATTCATCTCAGGCTTAGACAGCTGTATATAGAAAGTATAACAGTAGAAGGCAAACATCTGTACAAAACCATTCATGGTTTGGTCCATCAAATATATAAGCTATTTCAGATTACTACAGTATATGGCATTGATAATACTGAAGGCTATCAGTAATACTGTTAGTAATGGGTAGTCTTACGTGTTCATGTTAGCAGTTGTAGAGAGCTCCATCATCTAAAATTGATCAAGTAGGTTTCCCTCAACAAATTGCTCTGTTTTGTTGTGGAAAATTACATAATTAGTCATGCTATCCTGTGTTTTACTGCTTAAAGAATAGTCTCTTGTTATATGTTAGTGTTTTTTCTAACCTGATACAAACTTGTCTTGGTGTGACTAAGTCATAAGACTGGTCTTACAGCTAAGAGACATTTGGGTGCCACCGCAGCATGTGAAATCCTGTGGGTTTACTATCTACAGAAAGTCACATGTATGGAACCTTGCAGAAAGGAGTAAAATATAGTGTTTGTTGTTGTGAATGCAGTTAGATGTATGAGCACAAGGTTGATAGCCAGAGGGCTATCTTAAGTTTACACAGACAACAAATTACCTTTTACACACAATCTGCTGACTGCCACATATACAGAAAGGGGTTGTATGTGTTTCAACAGGCTGCAGTTTGTCAGACTCTAACCAACTGGAGATAGTTCGATCCCCGGGCCAGTCTGTGCTCCTGCCCTGCTCCTGCAATGAACTCCAGGCTAAACCTCACAAACTGACATGGACTAAACTCCCCGCTACACCATTAACCAAGCGTGATCTCTCCAGAGACAGAGTGGCAATGTTTAATACTGAGAGCTCTCCAGGGAACCTCTCTGTCCTTCTCTCATTCATCACTAAGGAGGATCAGGGGTGGTACAGGTGTACAATCAACAACCAAGACACTAGAGACATGCATATCACTGTTGAAGGTAAGAGATCTGATAATTATCCATTTTATGAGTGTTGTCTGCACACTGAAAAACAAGCACTGCATTCACCATTTAAGTTGACTTTTTCATGCTCATATAAGATGTGCATAACAAAATAAGTCTGTAAGGGGATAAAGACCTTGCCAGAGACTACAAAAGCACTACCAACAACTGCTTCTAATGGTCAGTTTATGTCCAATGAATATCATGAAATTATACTCCACAGGCAGAATATTTCAAGGAAATTATTCAAATGTCTCAAAATTACACACATCTGCGACAGGTTTCTATCAAATTGTCATTACATTTTCTGTCTGACAGGTTCGAATGGATGACATTTGAACAAAAAACTACATCAGCATACAAGCTGCCACAGTATTCTGTTTTGCACCGAGCAAAGCTCCCTGTTATACTGTAGACTGACTAAACATGTCCATATCCTGTAGGAACAGACACAGTGAGGACGTCAGGAGAAGCTCCATCTGCATCCTCTCTGCAAAACAATACAATCCAATACGTCTTAATGGCTGTCCTACCAGTCATACTGATCATCGCTGGAATGGCTTTGTACATATACAAGAGAAACAAAAGTATTTATCTACAATTGCAACCACTAAAAAAAGCAATGTGGAATGTGGGAATGGTTCATTTTGTGTATTAAACTCTGTTTTTTTATCCCAGGAAAGAAAACCACAGGGAATAATAGTAGAGGGAGCAAAACAGGAGGAGAGAATAATGATGAGGTTGACATCAGACTCTATGTTAAAGGTAAAATATTCATCTCAGGCTTAGACAGCTGTATATAGAAAGTATAACAGTAGAAGGCAAACATCTGTACAAAACCATTCATGGTTTGGTCCATCAAATATATAAGCTATTTCAGATTACTACAGTATATGGCATTGATAATACTGAAGGCTATCAGTAATACTGTTAGTAATGGGTAGTCTTACGTGTTCATGTTAGCAGTTGTAGAGAGCTCCATCATCTAAAATTGATCAAGTAGGTTTCCCTCAACAAATTGCTCTGTTTTGTTGTGGAAAATTACATAATTAGTCATGCTATCCTGTGTTTTACTGCTTAAAGAATAGTCTCTTGTTATATGTTAGTGTTTTTTCTAACCTGATACAAACTTGTCTTGGTGTGACTAAGTCATAAGACTGGTCTTACAGCTAAGAGACATTTGGGTGCCACCGCAGCATGTGAAATCCTGTGGGTTTACTATCTACAGAAAGTCACATGTATGGAACCTTGCAGAAAGGAGTAAAATATAGTGTTTGTTGTTGTGAATGCAGTTAGATGTATGAGCACAAGGTTGATAGCCAGAGGGCTATCTTAAGTTTACACAGACAACAAATTACCTTTTACACACAATCTGCTGACTGCCACATATACAGAAAGGGGTTGTATGTGTTTCAACAGGCTGCAGTTTGTCAGACTCTAACCAACTGGAGATAGTTCGATCCCCGGGCCAGTCTGTGCTCCTGCCCTGCTCCTGCAATGAACTCCAGGCTAAACCTCACAAACTGACATGGACTAAACTCCCCGCTACACCATTAACCAAGCGTGATCTCTCCAGAGACAGAGTGGCAATGTTTAATACTGAGAGCTCTCCAGGGAACCTCTCTGTCCTTCTCTCATTCATCACTAAGGAGGATCAGAGGTGGTACAGGTGTACAATCAACAACCAAGACACTAGAGACATGCATATCACTGTTGAAGGTAAGAGATCTGATAATTATCCATTTTATGAGTGTTGTCTGCACACTGAAAAACAAGCACTGCATTCACCATTTAAGTTGACTTTTTCATGCTCATATAAGATGTGCATAACAAAATAAGTCTGTAAGGGGATAAAGACCTTGCCAGAGACTACAAAAGCACTACCAACAACTGCTTCTAATGGTCAGTTTATGTCCAATGAATATCATGAAATTATACTCCACAGGCAGAATATTTCAAGGAAATTATTCAAATGTCTCAAAATTACACACATCTGCGACAGGTTTCTATCAAATTGTCATTACATTTTCTGTCTGACAGGTTCGAATGGATGACATTTGAACAAAAAACTACATCAGCATACAAGCTGCCACAGTATTCTGTTTTGCACCGAGCAAAGCTCCCTGTTATACTGTAGACTGACTAAACATGTCCATATCCTGTAGGAACAGACACAGTGAGGACGTCAGGAGAAGCTCCATCTGCATCCTCTCTGCAAAACAATACAATCCAATACGTCTTAATGGCTGTCCTACCAGTCATACTGATCATCGCTGGAATGGCTTTGTACATATACAAGAGAAACAAAAGTATTTATCTACAATTGCAACCACTAAAAAAAGCAATGTGGAATGTGGGAATGGTTCATTTTGTGTATTAAACTCTGTTTTTTTATCCCAGGAAAGAAAACCACAGGGAATAATAGTAGAGGGAGCAAAACAGGAGGAGAGAATAATGATGAGGTTGACATCAGACTCTATGTTAAAGGTAAAATATTCATCTCAGGCTTAGACAGCTGTATATAGAAAGTATAACAGTAGAAGGCAAACATCTGTACAAAACCATTCATGGTTTGGTCCATCAAATATATAAGCTATTTCAGATTACTACAGTATATGGCATTGATAATACTGAAGGCTATCAGTAATACTGTTAGTAATGGGTAGTCTTACGTGTTCATGTTAGCAGTTGTAGAGAGCTCCATCATCTAAAATTGATCAAGTAGGTTTCCCTCAACAAATTGCTCTGTTTTGTTGTGGAAAATTACATAATTAGTCATGCTATCCTGTGTTTTACTGCTTAAAGAATAGTCTCTTGTTATATGTTAGTGTTTTTTCTAACCTGATACAAACTTGTCTTGGTGTGACTAAGTCATAAGACTGGTCTTACAGCTAAGAGACATTTGGGTGCCACCGCAGCATGTGAAATCCTGTGGGTTTACTATCTACAGAAAGTCACATGTATGGAACCTTGCAGAAAGGAGTAAAATATAGTGTTTGTTGTTGTGAATGCAGTTAGATGTATGAGCACAAGGTTGATAGCCAGAGGGCTATCTTAAGTTTACACAGACAACAAATTACCTTTTACACACAATCTGCTGACTGCCACATATACAGAAAGGGGTTGTATGTGTTTCAACAGGCTGCAGTTTGTCAGACTCTAACCAACTGGAGATAGTTCGATCCCCGGGCCAGTCTGTGCTCCTGCCCTGCTCCTGCAATGAACTCCAGGCTAAACCTCACAAACTGACATGGACTAAACTCCCCGCTACACCATTAACCAAGCGTGATCTCTCCAGAGACAGAGTGGCAATGTTTAATACTGAGAGCTCTCCAGGGAACCTCTCTGTCCTTCTCTCATTCATCACTAAGGAGGATCAGGGGTGGTACAGGTGTACAATCAACAACCAAGACACTAGAGACATGCATATCACTGTTGAAGGTAAGAGATCTGATAATTATCCATTTTATGAGTGTTGTCTGCACACTGAAAAACAAGCACTGCATTCACCATTTAAGTTGACTTTTTCATGCTCATATAAGATGTGCATAACAAAATAAGTCTGTAAGGGGATAAAGACCTTGCCAGAGACTACAAAAGCACTACCAACAACTGCTTCTAATGGTCAGTTTATGTCCAATGAATATCATGAAATTATACTCCACAGGCAGAATATTTCAAGGAAATTATTCAAATGTCTCAAAATTACACACATCTGCGACAGGTTTCTATCAAATTGTCATTACATTTTCTGTCTGACAGGTTCGAATGGATGACATTTGAACAAAAAACTACATCAGCATACAAGCTGACCACAGTATTCTGTTTTGCACCGAGCAAAGCTCCCTGTTATACTGTAGACTGACTAAACATGTCCATATCCTGTAGGAACAGACACAGTGAGGACGTCAGGAGAAGCTCCATCTGCATCCTCTCTGCAAAACAATACAATCCAATACGTCTTAATGGCTGTCCTACCAGTCATACTGATCATCGCTGGAATGGCTTTGTACATATACAAGAGAAACAAAAGTATTTATCTACAATTGCAACCACTAAAAAAAGCAATGTGGAATGTGGGAATGGTTCATTTTGTGTATTAAACTCTGTTTTTTTATCCCAGGAAAGAAAACCACAGGGAATAATAGTAGAGGGAGCAAAACAGGAGGAGAGAATAATGATGAGGTTAATTAATCATTTAGAAGCTCTATCACAGAGAGAGTGATGGGGAATGAAGATAGAAAGAATACATCCCACTTATCATTGTGTTGTTATATGGTTAAGGGTTCAAAGTTACTGTATGTGTGCCTTATTTTCTGTCTCCTAGGATGATCCTACTGCAATGTATTCCATGGTTGCGGACAGAAACACTGGTTTAAGCATCAACACAACACCACTTAGTGCACTAGTAAGAGAATGTTTGTGTTTGTTTGTTTGTTTTTAAGACTGTTCCTCGATTAAATCATGAAGGTCTCAAAAAGGATTACATCTCAATCCCTGTGCTATTTGTGTGCTAATGAATGTTGCAACTTCATTATACAGTATGTGTCTCATTGTATCTTCCCTCTCTAGGATGATCCCAATGCAATGCATGCTACGGTTCAACACAGAAACGCCAACCAAGAGGATACAACTACACCACTCAGTGCTCCAGTAAGAGAAAGTTTAGTGTGTGTGTGTGTGTGTGTGGTAGTATAAGCGTTATATATAATGTAAAATAGTGTGAATTTGTGCATCCCCAGATGTTAGCAGCATTGCCTGTGTCTCTGAATGTATCTTGTGTTTCTTATCGTCCCTTTATATAGGATGATCCCTCAGTGATATACTGCACCATCGTCCACATGACAGGAAAAGGGAAGGCAGCAGTGAGTCTGGAGAGCAGTGGAGAAATAGAGTACGCCAGTATCAAGACAGGCAGATCCTCCTAGAGCCACTATACAAGGCTCACAGCCTTATAATACAGAGAGATCTCTAACAGTATTGTGCCCAGTATCATGAGGCTTTATCTGGCGCACTTAACTATAAATATATTTCACTCTCCAATTACACATGTTTAGTGGTTAACTGGGCACAGGAAATCAAGGGCGGGTTTACCTACGCTAACATATGGAATTGTTTTAAGATGGTGATACTATCGTTTAGCTACTTTTTTTTTTTTTTTGTGAAGCAGAGACATGCAAAGTGCCTTGAATGGCTTGTGATTTACCTAGTTCCCTTTTTATATTGCTGTTTTATATTGCTGTTTTGTAATAGAGACGGATGACTTCAGCCATTTAAAAAAAAGGGAGATGTGGTTTGATGTGTATAGAAACATCTTTCGCAATCACTATTGCAAGAGGTTTCATTGGTGGCTATTCAAACTGATATATCACCCATTTTAACATATGAATCTTATCTTTCTGCCAAATAGCTGGTACACCTTGAAGAATTCATAATCCTTGAAGTTGACAACAAAAATGTAAAATGTTTGTATTTTTAAGCCTAAATTTGTTACAGCCAACTGTCTTTGTAAAAACAACCTATTGTCGAAACCAGTCAGTTAGCTACTTCCTCTTTGGTCTAATGGACAAATCACAAATTGTTGTATTCCTGAACAAGAAACGCACTCTAGCAATGTCATCAACTGAAGCATATGCTTTTAAAGTGCACATCTAACAGGGAATGTCATGTTAAAGTGTGTATGTTTCTGTACAGACAGTATCTCCATTTGACAAAGTCAGATTTTCCAATTACTTACTTCAGCACACTCCCACAGACCACAAACAGATGGCCATCTACAGCATCTTTTGCAATATACAAATATACAGATATTTCAGTTTTTTTTTAAAGCTAAAAACCTGTTTTTGCTTCATTATGGGGTATTGTGTGTAGACTGATGAGGGGAAGAATTATTTAATCAATGTTAGAATAAGGCTGTAACGCAACAAAATGTGGAAAAAGTCAAGGGGTCTGAATACTTTCCAAATGCACTTATCAGATCTGTTTTTGATATGTCCTCATTCTCAGCACTAACATGTCTGTGACTTTTCCTTTTAAACATGATAATATTAACATGCTGATGTAGTAGACGCTTTTATCCAAAGCGACTAACACGAAGTAAACATATTTAGTAGCCTATATGTAGCCCATGGGCAAGTGGCTAACCTTGTGGATGTTGCTAACCCTATGCTGATAAACTTCACAAAACAAGTGTGAATGAACTGTTTTTGCCTGTCTCTTAAACATTGTGTGGAATCTTTATTATTGGGTTATTATCCCTAGCTACTAAGTTTACCATGTTACGAAGTACAAGAAATACAACAGGAAATGGCAAGTTGTAACTCTAAATCCAACAGGGGATTATTGGTGAAGACCCACCAGAACAGACACAAGTCAAACACATTGAGGTGATTTGACCAATAAAATGACAAGGAAAGGGTAGAACATTGAGAAGAGATTAGGATTAAACAGATGGAGAAGAAGGGCGTTTGGTGGTAATAATGTTTTCCAGGCATTTGTTCTTGCTGAGCGTGGTGTGTGCTCCCCACTACTGGAGATACGTAGGTCTCCAATGCCATGCAGTAGGTACGCCAGTCCTTGCCCATGGCCAAGAAACCTACAGAGCAAAGCAATTATAGTAAAGTATTGCACTTCTAACCAATAAAGAACATCGTTGCAAAGTTTGAGACAATTCTGTTTCAAGAAATTTTTAAGATCTGTAGTGTCATATCAAATCAAATTAAATCAAATTGTATTTGTCACCTGCGCCGAATCCACAGGTGTAGACCTTACAGTGAAATGCTTACTTTACAAGCCCTTTACCAACAATGCAGTTTTAAGAAGAAAAAAAAGTAAGAGATAGCATAACAAATAATTAGACAACATAGTAAAAAGCAATTGCTGGGCTATATAAAGGGGATGCCAGTACATAGTCAATGTGTCAATGTGCACGGGCACCGGTGTGGAGGTAATTGAGGTAATTATGTACAAGTAGGTAGAGGTATTAAAGTGGCTATGCATAGATAATAACAGAGAGTAGCAGCAGTGTAGGGGGGGGGGGCAGTCTATGACTAGGGTGGCTGGAGTCTTTGACAATATTTAGGTCCTTCCTCTAACACTGCCTGGTATGGAGGTCCTGGATGGCAGGAAGATTGGCCCCGGTAATGTACTGGGCCGTACGCACTACCCTCTGTAGTGCCTTGCGGTCGGAGGCCGAGCAGTTGCCATACCAGGCAGTGATGCAACCCGTCAGGATGCTCTCGATGGTGCAGCTGTAAAACCTTTTGAGGATCTGAGGACCCATGCCAAATCAATTCAATCTCCTGAGGGGGAATATATTTTGTCGTGCCCTCTTCACGACTGTCTTGGTGTGCTTGGACCATGTTAGTTTGTTGGTGATGTGGACGCCAAGGAACTTGAAGCTCTCAACCTGATCCACTACAGCCCCGTCGATGAGAATGGGGGCGTGCTCAGTCCCAGTTTTCCTGTAGTCCACAATCATCTGATTTGTCTTGATCACGTTGAGGGAGAGGTTGTTGTCCTTGCACCACACGGTCAGGACTCTGACCTCCTCCCTATAGGCTGTCTCATCATTGTCGGTGATCAGGCCTACCACTGTTGTGTCATCAGCAAACCTAATGATGGTGTTGGATTCGTGCCTGACAGTGCAGTCATGAGTGAACAGGGAGTAGAGGAGGGGACTGAGCATGCACCCCTGATCAGATAGTAATGGGGGAAAAAGTAAAGTGCCGAGTGTTAATTCACGAAAGGCTCACCCAGCTGGATCAGTAAAAATGGTCTGATTAGGAGATATTATGTTTAATAGCATGCCTGGTCTAGTAAATAAGCAGCAGCCACAAGATGTTTAAAGTCATCTTCCCTTTGAATTTTAAGATTATATGTGACAAGTTATATAATAACCCAAGCTCTGCTGATACCTAAAAGGTTATTTCAGCTTTCAGTTTAAGCTTTTTAAGCTATGAAGCACAGGGAAAGACTCTATTCACGCCACTTCGATACCAAAGTGACTTTTTCGTACCAGGTTAAGAGAATTGACGCAGAAGGTTAAGCAAATTAATGCAGCAGGTTAGGAGAATTAACATAGCAGGTTAGCAAAAATTCTCTCCTAACCTGCTATGAAAGTCCCATGAAGTACCACCGCCAGCAATGCATCTTGGTCTTGTTTTCCAGCTGCACGCACCCCCTACCCCCACTTTCTTCAGGCAGGTACAGGGTCACCTGTCCTCCTGCAGGCCCCGTTGTGTCGGAATCTTCTTCTTCTTCTATGGTATATTGGCAATGGTATATCGCCACTTACTGTGAGGGATGGAAACAGGATTCCCAAAAATGAAACAAAATACCAATAAATAATAAAAATATACATGTATATAAAAATAAATTAACTAAAATAAAACTACCAAAAAATAAACAAAATCAAAATTTTCTGTTAAAAATGTAACAGATCTGATCCCTACACAGGCTCAAGGGGAACCTGGGAGAGCGGGTCTTCCAACGCCAGTACACATTAAGCCCCAAAAACGTTTCTACCGCAGCCACAATAATGTCCAGTTTCTTAGACTTCTTTGAGACTTGAGCCGTACAGTTTATAACTGTGGCATTGAATGCCACAAAATCCATATTTTGACTGGCAGCAAACATTTACTACAGGCTGTGGCATTTCCACTACCATATCTTCACTAGCATCACTTGTATTCTCAATTATTTGAATCGCCTCCACATAGGAGATTCGATAGACCGCTCTAACTTTTGCCATGTCAATCTCCTTCACCCTTACAGGGCACTCCAGGAACGCTGGATCATGATCCTCACCACAATTGCAACGCTGTCCTCCTTCAACACACCGTTCTTCAATATACTCTTTCTGTCTGCACATACTTGAAACATGGCCAAATCCTTTACAAAGCTTACACTGCAATGGTTTGGGGATGAAATATCTTACAGCGTATCTTACATAACCAAGCTTCACATGCGTATGTATTTGCTCTTTATCAAAAAACTACAGGACCAGCAGACTTTCTTATTTTTCTCCATTCACCCACCGGGAACCTGAACATCGATTTTCACCCCTGAGATGACTCCTTTGAAGGGTGCTCTACTCAAGTTCAAAACCTCTGTTGTTCGGATTCTTTTGAGGCTCACTGCAATCTTACTCTGTTCTTCAGAAATACAATTAATCAAAATAAGGTCACTCCTGGTCACTCTGACAGACTCCACTCCACTTTTCCCAGCGCATACTTAACCATTTGACACCTCAAACGTGTTTTTCCCACATATGCATCCTTACTCAACAAACGCATTACAACAAGAAGTGATTCATTATCATTCATACACATATCCTCCACTCCAATTTTTGCCAATTTTATTTTTGTTCAGGTTTTCACTACTATTGTTGTCCATTCAAAACATTTGTCTTCACCAACTTTGCTCGACGCGTTGCTTGATTCGAACACAGCATCCACTTCTGCCATATTTTCCCTCGTGTCGGAATCACCCCACAAGAGGCGCTCTGATGTCGTAATTAGCACAGGCGGTCGGTAGTGGAAAGACAGGAAGAAGAGAGATCATGATACAGAAAGCAGTGGGACGGCTAGTAAAGAAAGCATAAAGAGGGCCAGGGTAGGAAGCAGGAGTAGTGATGTGTTGGAGTGGAAAGTGGTGCTAGTGTTGAGAGGGCTTCACTTACACGCTATCCGACTAACTAATGCTGTAGAGAAAGAGGTAGGTGAAGTGAAATTAGCCCGGTTCATTGGAAATGGTAGATTGTTAATATTGTGTGATAGCCAGTCTCACTAAGAGAACATTTTGAAAATGGAAAAGCTTAATGGGAAGAAGATTAAAAGTCATGTCCCTGGTGCTTATCCTAGGTTGAGGGCAGTCATCACTGGGGTCCCAATATTTTTGTTCATAGATTATATTAAAAAGATATAGGCTCAGTCATGATGTACGGTTATCAATACGACCCGGGTTGTGGAAAGCAGAAATGCCAGGTTGAGGGTATTGTGGAGATGACAAAATAGATATTGGTGTTAATAGATGTTACTGTTGGTTGTTGACATGCTGAGCAATCCTAAGGGTGGAGTGTTTCAGCATGATATAGATCAACTTCAATGAGGTTGGGGAAGTGTTTTGGGGGGAGGGTGAGGTAGAAGTTAGGGATTTATTTGGTTTTGAATTTTATTTTCATGGTAGTACAGAATTGGGCAGATCATGATTGATCGTACATTCCAGCACAGTTGGTGGCGGCATTCACTTTAACGATTATTTTCGGGCCGCCATAATATCATAGAATAATTCGAATTACCTCAAGCGCAGCAAGTCTGGTGATTGTTTTCATCCCCTACGTGCAGTAGATGGCAGCAAATCTGCAGAACGATGTGGAAATATTTTGTAACAGTAGAGGTAGAAATCTTCTTCTCTGGTGGTTTTGTTTTGAGTCTTTGGGGGACCAAAACAACACGACGTAAATAATGTGTTAAAAGCCATTAGGAATGATAGTTAAGCATTTGTCTCACATTCGTAAAATAGAAATACCATCAGCTGACATCGAAAGTACACCGTTCCTTCTGCGTTAAATGCTCCTGAAGTCATCATTTTGGTAAGTTCTTTGACGGCTAGTCATAGGTAATTTAGATAGCTAACGTTAGCTGTGTAACCAGACAACGTCAACATACTGTGTATCAGCTGAATGGCTGTATCTAGTTTGCTTGCACCATGTGACTTTGCAGCGTGTACGGTTGTGTTCGCTAGCTAGCCACATACATTTGCACCGGTTAGCTAGCTATATTAATAGCTATAACGTTAGATCGCTCTCCTTCAGCTACCCTCCCGGCTAAGCAACCTGGGCTGGGCCGTGATTTAAAAAAAATACTTATATTTAACCTTTTATTTCTAGCACTGACATGCCTTAAACCGCTGCGCCACTCCGGAGCCCAGGGGCTAACGTTATGTCGCTAGTTAACAAGTTGTTTAGCTAACCAGCTCGTTAGGGCCAAGGTTGCTATTTACCTCTTAAACAGCAATAGACTGTTGCCTATAGTCAAGACTAGCTAGCTATGTTAGTCTTAACAGAGATTGTCTTTGATTTTTTATTTTCTTATTTAACCAGTGTTTAACTAGGCAAGTCAGTTAAGAACACATTCTTATTTACAATGACAGCCTACTTGTAAAGCCCCCCCCCCCTAGCCCGGATGAAGCTGTGCCAATTGTGTACTGGCCTAAGCGACTCCCAATCACGGCCGGTTGTGATACAGACGGGATCGAACCTGTTTCAGTAGTGACACCTACTTAGTGCCTTACCCCCTCTGGAGCCTTGTTGTTTAATATTCCTGTCCCGGGCATTTGGTCTGTATAATTATACTTTCCACTAACTTCTGTGTTTGTCCAATCAATGATTTTAATTGCAAGCGTTTGTTTTCGCAGATGCCATTGCCTATGTGTAGATTTATTTAACGATCTAGCTAGATAACGGTCACACAGAATATATTTCAACTTGTTAACAACCAACTTGACGTGTATCTTTCAGATGCCATGGTAAATGACTGCATTGGTCCGAAGAGCATCTGAGCTACAGTCATTATCATGGAACAGAAAAGGCTTTCAGAATAAGTCACTTGCCCACACACATGAGTGCTGTGTTCCCCTTGCGCTGGGCCAAGCGCCATGCCTGACCGGGACAGCACCTACCTGTCAGGTGGTGGTGGGAGCAGCGGCGGCGGGGTGGGTACTAGTGTAAGCGAGGAAGTGGGGTCTGGTTTAGGACAGGGCACGGGAGAAGGCCGGGGGGGATCCGCAGGAGGTGAAAACTGTGGCTCTGGTTCTGGGGGCATGGGTGGAGGAGGGGCCCTGGGGAATGGGAACAACTGCGGGGGAGGTGGAGCCGGGGGCCCGGGGTCAGGACCGGCCCCGGACGGGGTCTGCAGAGACTTCTTGAGGAACGTGTGTAAGAGGGGAAAACGCTGCCGCTTCAAACACCCCGACTTCAACGAGGTGCCAGACCTCGGGGTGCAGAAGAACGAGTTTGTATTCTGCCACGACTACCAGAACAAGGAGTGTGTCCGCTCCAACTGCCGCTTCGTCCACGGCTCCAAGGAGGATGAGGACTACTATAAGAAGTCAGGGGAGCTACCCCTCAGGTTGAGGGGGAAAGTAGCTGCAGGACTGGGCCTGTCCCCCATGGACCTCCCACACAGCCGAGGGGAGGTCCCCATCTGCAGGGACTTTCTGAAGGGTGAGTGCCAGCGGGGCAGCAAGTGTAAGTTCCGCCACGTCAAGAAGGACAACGAGTATGAGCCGGCAAGAGTGGGTGTGGGGAGTGTGTTGGGCCCAGGGGCCAGTGGGATGGTGAACACAGGTGGAGGGGTTGGGGTGGGTGCCTGTGGAGGCATGGCTGGACTGGTGGGGGGTGGAGGTGGGGGCAACATGATGGGGATGGGCTGCCCCAGCCTTGGGGGTTGCAGAGACCCGGGTATCTTAGGGGTGGGAGGAGTAGGGGTAAGTGGGATTGGGGGTTGCATCTCCATGGGGGCCTCAGGACCTCGTCGTTTTGACAGGGGCCCCTGCTCGGCGTACGACCCCCTGTTTGAGAGCGGTCTGTATGAGACATCGCCCCTGGAAGCCCCTGTGGACCACACAATGCTGCAGCTGAAGAGACGCAGGCTGGAGGGTCTCCGGCTAGACGGGAACGGAGGGGGGCACTATGAGATGGGGGTGCAGGCGGCCCTCTCACCCCAGCCCCTGGAGTACAGGTTTCTGGAGGAGGAAAACACCCTGCTGAGGAGGAGAGTGGATGAATTGAAGAAACAGGTCAGTCTAGCAGACGGGTGATGATGAACATACCTCCACACATAATCAACAACCACACATAACAATACAATGTATCTATTAACTTTTTAAGATCACTCCTCAAACACCTTGTTAATCTTTTCTTCAGGTCTCAAACCTCATGGCCACCAACGAGGTGCTGCTGGAGCAGAATGCCCAGTTCCGGAGCCAGACCAAGGTGTCGGTGATGACCCTGTCCTCCACCCCAGCCCCCTCTGAGCAGACCATGGCGTCCCCCGTGGGCTCGGTCAGTTCCTACAACCACAGCATCGCCCAGACCCATACCACCCTGAGCAGCGCCGGGCTGCAGCCTCGTACCGTCACCCTCACACAGCAGGACCTAGTGGCCCCCACCGGTGCCCCTACAGTGCCCCCATCTAACGCTGCCCCACCCAGTGCTCCCCTGCCCCACCTCAACCCCGAGATCACCCCGCTCTCAGCCGCCCTGGTTCAGACCATTGCCCAGGGCATGGTGCCTCCCGTCTCCATGGCACCCGTCACTGTTTCAGTGGCACCGGTGGCTGTATCCATGGCACAGCCTCTGCCTGGCATCACTATAAGCCATGCCACCACCCCCATGGTGTCATACCCTATCGCCAGCCAGAGTATGAGGATCACCACCATACCTCACTGATGCAGCACACTCTCTAGGACCCTCCTATGGAACAAAAGATGGAATTCTACATACCATCCCTCAAGTTTTAATTACCCACTGCTGAATGACTTGAGGGGAGACGTTGAGGTGGGTGAGCCCTAATGCCCACATGCCATGGGCAGAGAAAAGGTTAATGATGATAGGATGCCTTCACCACACAAACCCTGCTCTGTGGCAGCGTTGCAGGTAGTCCCTGAGGTGACCTCTGAACTTCTTAAAGGTTTGTGTGCCAAAGGGACTTCTTCAAAGCAACACCAAAAATAACAACAAACTGTAAAAATGTCAGGGTGATGTTCTTTGACAAATGACTGTCATGACATTGCAAGGGGTTTATGACATTTCAGTAGCTTCCATTATTTATGTTTATGGGTTTTGCTTGTGTAACTTTGCTTGTGTAACTCACAAGAAAATGAATTTGTCCTGTTATTACTAATTAATCAAGTTATCTAGAGTAATGTTATGGGAGGATAAGGTTACTGATTGACACACCATCAGATCTGGAAATAAAAGGATACCGGTCTGTAGTGTGATGTCAGAGGGGTCGTGTGTTGGTTTTTTGAGGAGGGGAGTGACTCAGGCCATTTTGAAGTCAGAGTGGACGAAGCCTGTGGTCAGGGATAAGTTGAGGGAAGTAAGGAATGGGAGAAAGTCTCCAGAGATGGTCTGGAGGGGATGGGGTCGAGTGGGCAGGTTTTAGGGCGGCCGTACCTCAAGTCACAGGATTTCATCTGGAGAGAGAGGAGAAAGATGTCTAGGAGTAGTTCTGTGTGAATGGGACAGAGAGGGAGGGGGTGAAGGATTGAGGAGGAAAATAATTTCCTAGAGTTAGAGGCAGAAGTTGGACATTTAGAGTGATAGTGGCTTTAGCAGCAGATAGAGGGGGGAGTGAAAGGGAGATTTAGTTACCTCCATTTTCACTCAGCAGCCTGCAGCCCTGTTCTGTAAGTTCACAATGAGTCACTCAGCGCAGGGGAGGGCCGAGACGGACGGATGCAAAAAAGATGGAGCGTAATGTTGAAGAGGAAAAATCAGGAGGGAGAGAATTGCGACAGCACATGACCGTCTGGGTAGGGGTTGAGTGGATAGGGTTGGAGGAGATGGAGACTGACACTGAAACAAAGTAGGGATCAGCGACCTGGAAGGGGTTTCAGTGAAATTAGTAGGCGAACAGCCTCTAGTAAAAATGAGGTCAAGCGTATTACCAGCCTTGTGAGTGGAAGGGGACTAGGAAAGGGTGAGGGCAAGGAGGGAAAATGAATCGATGGCAGGCGTCGCGAGGTTGAAGTCGCCCATTACAAAGAGAGGTGAGCCATTGTCAGGAAATTAGCTTATCAAGGTGTCAAGCTCATTGAGGAACTCTTAAGAAATCGGCTAGAGTGGCAACAAATCTGCCCAATTAGCTGATTAGCTTTTCATACTCTGCAGATACCCATACTTGAATAAACCTGGGTCAATGGAAACCTACCGACTGAAGCGGATTAAACAGCATGATATTACACAGGTGCACCTTGTGCTGGGAACAAAAGGCCACTAAAATGTGCAGTTTTGTCACCGTGATTGACCACGCACTACCGCACAGTAGGTGGCGGCATGCACAAACAAAATGTACGAACGCCATGATAATGAAGAAGAAGAAAGTGCCTGCTGATTTGAGATGATTCCACAAAGCCAATTTATGCTTGATCCAAAAATGTGGTAGGTGGGGGCGGTATGTTCTGTATAAACAAACTTACTTTCTTGACAACTTCCTTCACAATAGCTCTGCTCCGCAAAAAGTAATAAAGCCCTGACATCTACGGAGGCTGCATCACAGTAAATGCTGTATGGCCACTTCAGATTCGGATTAACCATTCAGATCCTTTTATGCTTGATGCGACAATGGGATCCGGAGGCTCGCTATGGAGGTTTGCGGAGGCCAAATCGAGTTCCACCCCGCATCTCTGTGGGCCTCCCAATTGTATCAATGCAGAGGGCTTCGTATAGCTCCGCATTGACATAATTGGTTACGATAGGTGGCGGCGGTACATCCTGTATATACAGTGGAGGCTGCTGAGGAGAGGATGGCTCATAATAATGGCTGGAACGGAGCGAATGGAATAGCATCAAACTCATGGAAACCATATGTTTGATGTATTTGACACTATTCCACTTTTTCCCGAACAGAAAGCGCCCCAGGTTAGCGAGTCCGTCTTCCCGCACTACACACTCAGTGCCCCCCTGCCAAAAAAAAAAAGCACCATTCTGCACTAACTGTAATTTTTATTCAGACATTTGGAACAACACAAATAAACAATCATAACATTTAAAACGATATAAATATAAACATATATACACAAATAAGACTAACAAAGACAAATAGAAACACATTTGTGTTGATTTGGCACTCGAGCATCAATACATTACCCATCCCCCAACACTATCAACCAAGAGTCAAGACTAAACCAATTCACCTTGGGTGTGCAGACTGGTTTTATATTATTCTCAACGATTTCGCACAAACCAGAAAAAAATGCAACAATAAGTCTGTGAAACTATATATTCACAGTATTATGAATTGAGGTTTATTTGGTAGCATTTCATAGTGTGACTGATTTTACTAATTGCGTTAGTACTGTCCAAAGTTAGAGGTGCGCTATTTGATAGGGGGAGCGGGAGTCTCGGACTTTCAGTGGGGAGACCTGAGGTCAACCTACCCTCGCCTGCCTAGCTCACAAACTAGAATCAGGACGCCCACTCCGACAAGGTTAATTGACCCACAGTCCCACACGGTGACATGATATCATTGACGTGACGTGAAAATGAGCGATAGAAAACCAATCGCGCAAATGTCACCATTCCCCCAAAAATTGTGCGGGTGTCCCGTGCCATCCCCGGTAAGATGCCCCCTTGGGCGGTTGCCCATGTCGTCTATACCTAAATCCGCCACTGAACACACTAGACTACTGCAACACAGTTTCCCCTGCCATAAACCCTCACATTGGTGCCACAAAAGAGAGAAGATGATTATGTGGAGGTTCGCACACAGAAATTCCTAAATGTGTGTCTTTTAGATTAAATTATTTGTCTGCAATATGTGATCTTTATGGATTGTGAGGTTTGAATAGTCGGAAGACAATATATTTGGTGAGAATCACAACATAGGGTACAAAATCTATTCTAGCTCTAAAAGGAACAGTAGCCTTCCTTGGGTGTACAATTTTCAATTACAATATTATATATTCTGCAGTTATTCCATTGCTATTTATTCTGTTACCAAACAAATGTACGTGTTAAAGGGCCTCCCGGGTGGCGCAGTGGTCTAAGGCTGTGCCACCAGAGACTCTGTGTTTGAGCCCAGGCTCTGTCGCAGCCGGCCAAGACCGGGAGGTCCATGGGGCGACGCACAATTGGCCTAGCGTCGTCTGGGTTAGGGAGGGTTTGCCGGTAGGGATACCCTTGTCTCAACTACTGTGGCAGGCTAGGCACAATGCGCGCTGAACAGGTCGCTAGGTGCATGGTGTTTCCTCTGACACATTGGTGCGACTGGCTTCCGGGTTGGATGCGCGCTGTGTTAAGAAGCAGTGAACAGGCAGTTAACCCACTGTTCCTAGGCCGTCATTGAAAATAATAATTTGTTCTTGGCCCCTGCAATTGTGTCACACCCTCAGTATGGTTAGTAAGTGATAAGCAGTAAGGGGCAGTCACTACCATCAGGGGTCTTTTTTTAATTTTTTTATTCTGTGTTACAGCATTCAACCCACATAATTTATAATGAATGTAATATTTTAAAAATATATAGAACTCGAAAAAACATGATTATTTTTTTAAATTACCGAAACGAAACATACTAAAAAAGCACTAATCCCTCAGCACTAAAACAAAGCTAAGGGTGGCAGAGTTTTGTCTAGAATGGAAACAGATTTAGTCAAATTGGACTTTTCGTAGCACTAGCAGGTTATGATGATTAACGTAGTAGGTTAGGATAATTAGGTTATGGTTAGGTGTTATGTACCTCAGCAAGCAAACCAAAAATGTTGCTCAAACAGAGGGGGGAACTAACAGGTGGGATTTTAGGAGGTGTTCTGAAAGTTGACTGGCAACAACAACTGGGACCTAAGACACCCACCATGAGCACCCACTAAATTTGCCCAAGAAGAGCCCAACAAAATAAAAACTCACACCAAACTTAAAGACAGGAAGCAAAACATAAAAATGAGGGAAATCAGAAAGGATTGTTTTTTAGAAATCAAATAGGGAAAGCCAACCAAAGGTGTTAACCCTCCACATCTCTCAAGCCAACTGGGGCACTGACTAAAGAGGTGACACCCATCGGTGCGCCCAATGTGCTAACGTCCAACCTCAAAATATAAACGGAAAAACCAAAGCCTGTAAAAGTTAGGAAAGGGGTTAGGGTTAGCTAAAATGCAATAAATAAATAGTTTGACATCAATTTGACAAAAGCTGTACCATCTAGCCAAGACCCTGGTACAGGCTTTAGGGGGGATTGCGTTGGCGACCTGTCATTCAGGGCAGGTGGAGCAGTTTGCAAGCAATGTAAAAAATATATATGAAAAAATAAAGCTGCATACAAACATAATCTCTTTTTTGCTTTCTTGAGAATGGCAGCTCCAAAATGCAGATGTTTGCCCCACCAAGATGTACTAAAATCGCCACTGGGGGATTGGGAAAGGATAGGAGCTCTGCAAGTGTAAAATAAACAGAAATGCATGGGTTATAGTCTGTGAATTTCTTTTCTGTATTGACTATATGGGTAATTTTGGGTACAACTCTGAAAAACATAATGAATAGGCCTACTATATGTTTTTTGGGGGGATCCAATGTGTTCATTTCCCCCGCAGCTGTGCCTTCTCGTCTCTCAAACCGAAATTAGATGCCTGGGGTGGGAGAATTTCTCATAGACATTTTTACAGATTCGAACAATTGAATAATGCTTTCGCGGCACTTCAGCACGCAGTGACAGTTCGCTTCAGTTTTTCCGCAACCCTAACCTTTAGTTGCCAACTATCGACAAGTCAAGCATGCGAAATCAGGAATGAGTCAAATAATTCGACTGCTGCTTTTCTCTTCAGTCCTTGCTATCTGGGATCCTTAAGACGTCGAACTCTGACGTCACCCCATTGAAATAGACATTTTAACGGGTAATAGTTGGTTAAGGGTTAAGGGAAGGGACGTCCCAAGAATCCCTGATAGCAGTAATCATTTTCATTTTATGGGCTGGGCGTATTTCGGTTCTGCTAACGGCACTGGCTATATTCTAGAACACAGCCCTGGCCTAGTCTAGTGTGTTCATATGTTTTTCCTCCTTGAAAGACAACACATGGAAGAGTAGCTAGCTACGTATTGAAATGTGTTATTGTAACTTTTTAGTAAATGGCTTATGAAGTTGTGTACTCAACGTTTAATGCCACGCATTGTCTAAATTTGGCAGTACCCGCTAAGAAGACTGGCTGGATTATGAACAAATAGAGATGCAGTTTTAAAATCAACTAGATACCTAGCCTATTCGTCAGTACTGAGTTGTAGCCGACATTAGATAGCAGTCTGTTGAAAAGTAGGCATTGAAGAACTTGCGCTAGCTTACATTTTCTGTCAGAAAACGCCACGATGCAAAATCTGGACTCGGGGCAGGGAGAATCCACCAAGGACGCATCTGGGTCGGCCCATTCCGAAAAGAATACACCGAATAGTTTAGAAATTGAAACCCCCAAACCACAAGGTGTTGACGCTGTATCTGTTCTTTGGACGTTCGGCAAGTGCCTAGGTGCCTTGCTGCCCGTTTATCTGGCAGGGTACTACCGGGTTAGCACCAGTCTGTTGGTGTTCGGGCTCATGGTCTACACGGGATGGAAGCACTCACGCGAGGCAAAAGAAGCTCGTCTGCGGTCCGCCATTCACCACAATGACAACGAACAACAATATTCAGACATGAAAATGTTCAAAAGTAAAAAGGATCTCCCTGCTTGGGTAAGATAACTTTGATAACCATTGGTCACTGATAAGGTGCTCCATTATCTATGTTTAACGTGGTCCCCTTCCCCCCAATCAGATGCCACAAGTCGACCTCCTCCACCTAGCTAGTTCTATGGTCCTAGCGAGCCAGTTTGTTCCACACACAGAAAATATCAAAGGACCAAATATATCCTCGCAAATGTTTCCTAACCATAGCTAGTTTAATCGAAATGATTACTGTGCACTAGGAAACATTCACATCATTTGAACATAGGGACAACAATGTTATTATACAGTTATTACATCTACATGCTAAAATCCCTGGCTCTAACTGCCTCCAATATTTGTATAGCTGGTATACTGTATGCAGGCCCTATGTCATCATCCCCATGCAGCTGAGCTGAGACAGAATCGATTTTTCTTCTCATATACAAAGATGCCTTCCTGTAAGATACTAATCTGAAGCACTCAGACCATTGATGCCTAGGTATAGATATTGAAGGCCATTTGAGATGTACTGATTGGGGCGTGGTCTTTTGATGCTGTCTCTTTTTCCTCTACAGTGTTTCTCTCTATTCTCTCTACAGTTTAATTCTCTATCTCTCTCCCTCCCTATGTATGATTCCTCAGCCTCACCAGCTTCTTCTATATTAGGCAATTCTCAATATGTCTTCCCTCGGGACTAAGAGGGGAAAAACGGAGGGAGTGAGTCAGAGAATGAGTCTATTTCAGAATAACAGATAAGGGGAATTAACAAGCTACTGGTCACAACATAACCTTTAGCACATAGTCTGTTTGGGGTGTCAAATCTGTTTGGGGTGAAGAATGGTGTTTGTTTACACTATAATCAGTACTTGACTGAAATAGGTTCCGGTACTCATTATTTGGGTGCCAGTGCTGTTTATATTTAGGTGCAGGAGCTCCACAATACTTTTGAGTTAATATTCTATAAGAGGAACAGGAGCTCAAGTGGTAGAACATTTGAGGTGCCTGTACTCAGCTCCGGTGAGCTCCTGCCCAAGTCAAGCACAGACTTAAGGGAGTTCTGTTTAGTGCCAAAAGAAGGCATTGAGATGATGGTGCACTTATGTCTTTCTCACCCACTTCCTGTCCCTCAGATGTAGAAAGTTTCTGTTGTGGCATTCACTAACAACACAGACAAAAGCACTGGGAAAAGCTAGTCTGATAACCCTAGCTATACAACTCATTATGTACATGATAAGACAACTCCTGTATTCCTCCTAAATCTGTGACTGATATATTTATTTATAATTCCTCACAGGTCAACTTCCCAGATGTGGAAAAGGTGGAATGGCTCAATAAGGTACTGCGACATTACCTCCCTACATCAGTTTTCATCTGGTAACCTCTCCGCTTACAAATGCCTGCCCTTTAGAGAGTGCAAAGAGAAACCCTATCCATCATTCTCCCATTAAACACACAGCAAACACACATGCCTATCGCTGTCTCTGTGAGCCAGCTGCTATGTTGATAGACAGGTGGTGGGGCATGGTAGCTGAGCGATTAGTGCTGCTGCTGCTGCTACGCTGTCATGTTACAGCAGGGACACCCACCCCAGTAGCCTCGCCACTGTGTCTGGGCTGTAGGCAGCTCTCTCCACTCCTACAGTAGAGAGCAGAGCAGGCCCATTGCCAGGCCACTCTGTCAACCTTTCCATATTAGTTCTGCCTGACTCACAGGAAGAGGGAGGGGCCAGCGAAACCCCTAAAATCCAATCAAATGGCAACAATTGTCCCTTCTCCCCAAACCTCTCTTTCACTCTGTCTCTTCCAGCCCTGCAAATTATTTGTATTATTTTTAAATTGAACCTTTTTTTAACTAGGCAAGTCAGTTAAGAACAAATTCTTATTTACAATGACTGCCTACCCATTGTAGCGGCTCAGCCTGCAAAACCAGGCTGGTCCTGTTTTCTAAGAATAGGCCTCAGCCAAGACTGAAATTATGATGTTCGCTACAATGGGAACACGAGGTCTGAGCACAGCTATCTCTTAGACAAAGCAGATATTTGAGTTGGATATCCCAACAGGAGCATCAGCAGACTTTAGCTGCCATTGCCCAGAAACCCTTGCTGTTCATGTTGCTGATGACTCACTCTAGATTTACCAGACTGGACCCAGCTGTAATTTCTTTCTACAGCACGCATCAACAGTATGCAGTGCATTCGGAAAGTATTCAGACCCCTCCACTTTTTCCTCATTTTGTTACATTACAGCCTTATTCTAAAATGTATTACATTTGGATTTTTCCTCCATCTACACACAATACCCCTTAATGACAAAGCAAAAACAGGTTTTTATACATTTTTGCAAATGTATTACAAATAAAAAACAGTTACCTTATTTACATATTCAGACCCTTTGCTATGAGACTTGAAATTGAGTTTAGGTGCATCCTGTTTCCATTGATCATTCTTGAGATGTTTCTATAACTTGATTGCAGTCCACCTGATTGGACATTATTTAATTGATTGGACATTATTTGGAAAGGCACACCCATCTATTTAAGGTCCCACAGTTGACAGTGTATGTCAGAGCAAAAACCAAGCCATGAGGTTGAAGGAATTGTCTGTAGAGCTCCGAGACAGAATTGTATTGAAGGTCCCCAATAACACAGTGGCCTCCATCATTCTTAAATGGAATTTTGAAACAACCAAGACTCTTCCTAGAGATGGCCGCCTGGCCAAACAGAGCAATCGGAGTTGAAGGACCTTGGTCAGGGAGGTGACCAAGAACCCGATGGTCACTCTGACGTAGTTCCAGAGTTCCTCTATGGAGATGGGAGAACCTTCCAGAAGGACAACCATCTTTGCAACACTCAGGCCTTTATGGTAAAGTGGCCAGACAGAAGCCACTCCTCAGTAAAATGCACATGAAAGCCCGCTTGGAGTTTTCCAAAAGGCACCTAAAGGACTCAGACCACAATAAATAAGATTCTGTGGTTTGATGAAACCAAGATTGTACTCTTTGGCCTTAATGCCAAGCGTCATGTCTGAAGGAAACCTTGCACCATCCCTATGGTGAAGCATGATTTTGGCAGCATCATACTGAGGGTATATTTTTCAGTGGCAGGGACTGGGAGACTAGTCAGGATAGAGGGAAAGATGAACGGAGCAAAGTACAGAGAGATCCTTGATGAAAACCTGCTCAGGACCTCAGACTGGGGTGATGGTTCACCTTCCAACAGGACAATGACCCTAAACACACAGCCAAGACAATGCAGGAGTAGCTTCGGGACAAGTTTCTGAATGTCCTTGAGTGGCCAAGCCAGAGCCCAGACTCGAACCCGATCTAACATCTCTGGAGAGTCCTGAAAATAGCTGTGCAGCGACGCTCCCCATCCAACCTCCCCATCCATCTTGAGAGGATCAGCAGAGAAGAATGGGAGAAACTCCCCAAATACAAGTGTGCCAAGCTTATAGCATTATTATGCTATAAGCTTGGCACACCTGTGGTTAGAGGATTGGGCCAGTAACTAAAAGGTCGCTAGATCGAATCCCCGAGCTGACAAGGTAAAAGTCTGTCGTTCTGGCCCTGAAACAGGCAGTTAACCCACTGTTCCTAGGCCATCATTGTAAATAAGAATTTGTTCTTAACTGACTTGCCTAATTAAATAAAATAAAAATATATATACCCCAAAAGACTTGAGGCTGTAATAGCTGCCAAAAGTGCTTCAACAAAGTACTGAGTAAAGGGTCTGGACATTTATGTAAATGTGATATTTCTGTAATTTTATTTTTAATGCATTTGAAAAAATGTCTAAAAAACAGTATTTACTTTGACATTATGGGGTCTTGTGTGTATATTGATGAGGGGAAAAAACAGTTGAATCAATTTTTAGATTTATAATTTTTATGGAATTTTACCCCTTTTTCTCCCCAATTTCGTGGTATCCAATTGTTTTAGTAGCTACTTGACTCATCGCTACAACTCCCGTACGGGAGGTTGAAAGTCATGCGTCCTCCGATACACAACCCAACCAAGCCGCACTGCTTCTTAACACAGCGCCATCCAACCCGGAAGCCAGCCACACCAATGTGCCAGTGGAAACACTGTGCACCTGGCAGCCTTGGTTAGCGCGCACTGCGCCCGGCCCGCCACAGGAGTCGCTGGAGCGCGATGAGACAAGGATATCCCTACCGGCCAAGCCCTCCCTAACCCGGACGACGCTAGGCCAATTGTGCGTCGCCCCACGGACCTCCCGGTCGCGGCCGGTTACGACAGAGCCTGGGCGCGAACCCAGGGCCTCCAGTTGAATCAATTTTACAATAAGGCTGTAACGTAGCAAAATGTAGTCAAGGTGTCTGAATCGGAATGCATTGTATATTCTCTGCCAGGGAGGGAGTCTTGTCCTGCTTTTAGACAAACGTGAAACCCCTCTAGAACTCGACAGAGATCAAATGTGAGGCGGCGTACGAGAACCGGTCTGATCTCGTGCCAATACATTGTTGGGAAAAAGACAAATTGCAAAAAAAATATTTGTTGTTGTGGAAATTGAGATTTTGGTTGTTTTGGATACTTTAAACCCTTTTCTTTATTGGAATGTAAAAAATATTGTATGATTACTTAAGGAAAATAGTTCATTTATAAGTTGTTGTTTTTACGTTAGATAGCATGCCCAATGTGAAAAGGTTAGCTCTACCTTCCCAGACCTGAGAGTGTCACAGCTGACTTGACCCATTCAAAATAACATGCTACAGAGAAATTCAATCAGGCTGGTTTAGATACAGAATAATTAGCTAGCGTAATAACGTTGTAATTTACAATCAACAATGTAGTTATGAATGTTCATTTTGTCTATAATTAGCTGTACACCGGTGCTAACGTTCATAAGAGGTTTCTTTCTTCAGTGGGTAGGCCTATTAGCTGACCAAAATGACATGAAAAGTGCTCAAAATATATTTACAGTATTGCTGCACTTTTAGCCATTCAGAATTATTTAGATTTTAGGTAGCAACGCAATCTCATCGATATCCTATCCTAAACTTGGAAGCGAGAGGCATCTCGAAAGACAATTCGTTAGCTGTGTCATTTTGAGCTGCATCCCATTTCTTGCTAGCCCTGGCCACTCCCCTCAAAGATATAAAGGTATTGGATAGGTGTAGATTAGTTATCTACCAGTACAGTTACACCAATCCACTGCTTTTAATCTTTGAAGGGGTGTGAATGAGTGCACAGGTGAGACAGAGTGCAAATTGGGATTATGCTCCTGTCATTCTTGTAATAGCACACACCCGCAGTCTTTCTGTTTTCTACCTCCCAAAAAATATATAAACGCACCATGTAAAGTGCTGCTCCCATGTTTCATGAGCTGAAATAAAAGATCCCAGGATTTTTCCATACACACAAATGCTTATTTCTCAAATTTTGTTTACAAATTTGTTTACATTCCTGTTAGTGAGCATTTGATGCCTTGTCAAGATAATCCATCCACCAGACAGATGTGGCATATCAAGAAGCTGATTAAACAGCACGATCATTACACAGGAGCACCTTGCGCTGGGACATTAAAAGGCCACAATGTCTCAAGTTTTCAGGGAGTGTGCAATTGGGATGCTGACTGCAGGATTGTCACGAAGAGCTGTTTTCAGAGAAATTAATGTTAATTTCTCTACCATTTGCCGCCTCCAACGTCGTTGTAGAGAATTTGGCCGTACATCCAACCGGCCTCGCAACCGCAGACCACGTGTAACCATGCCAGGCCAGGACCTCCACATCAGGCTTCTTCACCTGCAGGATCTTCTGAGACCAGCCACTCGGGCAGCTGATGAAACTAAGGAGTTTTTCTCTGTAATAAAGCCCCATTGTGGGGAAAAACTCATTCTGACTGGCTGGGCCTGGCTCCCTAGTGGTTGGGCCTGTCTCCCAAGTGGCTGCACCCCTGCCTAATCATGTGAAATCCATAGATTAGGGCGTAATACATTTATTTCAATTGACTGATTTCCTTATATAAACTGTAACTCAGCAAAATCGTTGCATGTTACGGTTATTTTTGTTCAGTATCATTAGTCAATCATCATTGAAGCTGACTGAAGCTAATTAGTTATAATTACTTTGAGCGAAACTGCCAGTATCCTCTGAATTACCGGATATCAATGATTATTTTACGAGTGGTCCCAACGATCTTCTGTCACCTCATGAATGGAGAGATGAGAGCATTTTCAATGAGGAGCAAGCAAGGTATGTGAAGCTTTCCATACTTCATAACTATCATGCCTCCACTACCTGCATCTACTTTGTATTTGTTTAAGGTAGGCTATAGCCAATGTTGGTAGAGAGTGACAGTACTATTGAAGACAAGCTGATATAGCTACATTTTCACCTAAATGTTTCACTAACTATTTCACTAACCATGGTATTTTTCATCCCTGTAGCCCACAAAACATGTTAGCTAGCTAACAAGTACATGTTAATTAATTGAGATATAGGAATAGAGATAAGAGACACACAAAGGTGTGAAGAGATAGAGAGCCCCTTTGTGTGTGTGTGTGTGTGTGTGTGTTTGTGTTAACTTTTGGGTCCATGACAATTTACTTTATTGTGGACCCAAATAAATAAGACTGATAAAGCACTGAAACATGCTTTTCTCCCCCTCGGGGTAAAATGGTGAAGGGAAGGGGCAGGCTCATGGATCTGGGGGCCAGCGCTGGGTCCAAGGTGGTTGTCACCATGGAGCACTTAACTAAGATAAGAATGATGACCTAGTTGTTTGTTCGAGATATCTTTGTTTGTTTGTCAGAGTCAAATTCATTCATATCAATATGATTTAAATCCTTCTTGCCCACTGCCATCCGGGTCTTCAACAACACCAGGTTGCAGTCAACACCCGACACCACCCAGTCACTGTATTTGCTTTTGCACACTAGTACTGTACTATTTCACTCTCTCTACAGCTATATTTACGTTTTGTGTGATTGACTTGTTGTGTTGTGACTACTTGTATTGTTTTTACATTGCCTGTATGACAAACTCATTTCATCTCATCTCTCAGCAGATAAGATTGTTCTTCCCGGCCATGGAGACGTCAGCAACTTGTTCCAGTACCCATTCCTGCAAGATTAATTTAAATTACAATTATTATTTTGGACATCTATAATGCCATCCAGTGTTGTATATAGTCAAATCAAACAGCTCTGTCTTTAGTGTGTTTCTTTTTTCAGCGTGTTGTTGTTGATAGTTCATAATCGCACAAATGTACACTTATTTTGTCTCCACGTATCTATTATTGTACAGTATAATAATTTGTTCTAGTAAATGTAACTGAATCTTTGAATGCTGTTTTTTCAGTTTTTACTTTTTGGCTGAAGTCAACTTTAAAAGCTCATAACTCTGGTTCTGATAAATATATCTCAGTGATTTAAAAAAAGATCTAGGACAGTTTTAAAAATGTGTAACCATTTCCTGATGTGAAGGGTTTCCCAAGGCCATTACGAAACCGATCAACTAGCCTGCTAATATTGTTGCACTCGCCAGTTCTAGGGGTCTTAGGCCTAGTTAACTGGTATGTAATCTGAATGTGTGAGTGGGAATCAGTGTTTGAGGACTGTGTTGGATGCACATGTGCCCAGGGAGACAGCAACCTTACCTTAGGTCCATGGCCAGCTCTGTCTTGACTCATTTGGGTCAACAAGCCCAAGTGGATTATTAGGTTCAGATGGTGACAGGAACAAAGATATACAAAAATGAAAACTACAAACTAAAGATTCAAAATCAAACAAAAGGCCTCATGGCCACCAAACCAACCAGCAGCCTCACAGCTTACAAAACTGGGACACTGACTGACGACCGCCTTAATTGGTAGCACCTGGTGTGCTTATCAACCAGGCTCAGCACCTGGACAAGGTTGCTGCTGCCCCCTGGGGGAATGGAGTGTGGAAGTGTTTCGTGGATAGTGTTTGTCTACGTCCTAACACGAACCTTGCCCAATAGGAACCATATTATCTAAATAGTGAAGGCTGGACATAAACAGATCTACAGGTAACGGATGGGCCCAGAATCCTGAATATGTGATACTATTGTCTATCATGGAAAAGACAGACGTGTGCAAAGCTGAAGTCTAATCTGTCACCTGCATGTTGCCCTGGTTCTTATTGACACATTGAGTACGACCACCATAAGATAATCATGCCTGGGTATTTGAAGCTGAGACATTTTAAAGTAGTAGGCCTATTGCAATTAGAGTGTGGTGTGCTTGTGCTTCCACTTTACCTCCTGAAGAAGCAAGGGGTAGAACAAGTCTTATCTGTGTTTCCCTCAGAGAAAATGTTGCAATAACCTGATTTAGTATTGCTGCTCCTCTCCCTTTCCCCCCACCTCAGATCCTGCAGCAGGTGTGGCCGTTTGTGGGTCAATATCTGGAAAAGCTGCTAGTGGAGACCATCGCTCCATCCATCCGTGCCTCCAGCACTCACCTCCAGACCCTCACCTTCACTAAGGTGGACTTTGGGGACAAGGTAACTTCTAAGATAACACCCCCCATACACACAAACACTGCTACAGGTCTCATCATACTATACATGACACAAGATTTTCTTTCACTCTCACTGAGATGGACAGTATTGGTTTATGGGCTTTCATAGTCTTACATAATTGTGTTCTCTTGGTTTGTGTATGTTCTTTGTTGACTATGCTGTATGTGTGTTGTAGGCCATGAAGGTGGTGGGTGTAAAAGCACACACAGAGAATGAGAGGGGACAAGTCCTGCTGGATGTGTACATCAGGTGACCTTCAACCCTTCAATGTTTAACTTTCCTCCAGGCCTCAGAGGCATCATTCACTCTCTCTTCCAAAATCGGAAGTTCAAAACCATTATACAAGGACCAATTATTGCAATGTGCTACAGTATCCTTCTCTTTTACCTTGCAGCTATGTTGGAAATGTTGAGATCAATGTGGAGGTTAAGAGGTATTTCTGCAAAGCAGGAGTCAAGGGAATACAGGTATGTTTTATTTTCTCTCTCTAGTCTGTAATAAGGCTGTGGGATATTATGGAAAATAGGGAGAAAAGAAGGTATTGACCTGACAAAGAGAAAGGGAGAGGCAGGAAGAGATATTGGTAACACAATAATGTTAAAACATAACTAAGAAATGACGTCTTTATTTTTAATGTACAGTACCAGTCAAACGTTTGGACACACCTACTCATTCAAGGGTTTTTCTTTATTTGTACTATTTTCTACATTGTAGAATAATAGTGAAGACATCAAAGCTACGAAATAACACATAAGGAATCAAGTAGTAAGCAAATCAAAATATATTTTATATTTGAGATTCTTCAAAGTAGCCACCCTTTGCCTTGATGACAACTTTGCACACTCTTGGCATTCTCCCAGCTTCACCTGGAATGTTTTTCCAACTGTTTTGAAGGAGTTCCCACATATGCTGAGCACTTGTTGGCTGCTTTTCTTTCACTCTGCGGTCCAGCTCATCCAAAACCATCGGGAGGTCGGTTGATTGTGGAGGCCAGGTCATCTGATGCAGCACTCCATCGCTCCCCTTCTTGGTCAAATAGCCCTTACACAGCCTGGAGGTGTGTTGAAAAATAAATGATAGTCCCACTAAGCGCAAACCAGATGGGATGGCGTATCGCTGCAGAGTGCTGTGGTAGCCACGCTGGTTAAGTGTGCCTTGAATTCTAAATAAATCATTGACAGTGTTACCAGCAAAGCACACCACCACACCTCCCCCTCTATGCTTCACGGTGGAAACCACACATGCGGAGATCATCTGTTCACGTACTCGGAGTCTCACAAAGACACAGCGATTTGAACCAAAAATCTCAAATTTGGACTCATCAGACCAGAAGGACAGATTTCCACCGGTCTAATGTCCATTGCTTGTGTTTCTTGGCCTACGCAGGTCTCTTCTTATTGGTGTCCTTTAGTAGTGTTTTTTTTGCAGCAATTCAACCATGAAAGCTTTATTCACGCAGTTCTCCTCTGAACAGTTGATGTTGAGATGTGTCTGTTACTAACATTTATTTGGGCTGCAATTTCTGAGGCTGGAAACTAATGAACATATCCTCTGCATTAGAGGTAACTCTGTGTCTTCCATTGATGTGGCGGTCCTCTTGAGAGCCAGTTTCATCATAGCACTTGATGGTTTTTGCAACTGCACTTGAAGAAACCTTCAAAGTTCTTGAAATGTTCTGCATTGACTGAACTTCATCTCTTAAAGTAATGATGGACTGTCATTTCTCTATGCTTATTTGAGCTGTTCTTACCACCTCTACCATGTCACAATACAACTGATTGGGTAAACGCATAATGAAGGAAAGAAATTCCACAAATGAACTTTTAACAAGGCACACCTGTGACTTCCTCATGAAGCTGGTTGAGAGAATGTGAAGAGTGTGCAAAGCTGTCATCAAGGCAAAGGGTGGTTACTTTGAAGAATCTTTGCAGAAAATTTGAAGAAAATATTAAATATATTTTGATTTGTTCAACACTTTTTTGGTTACTCCATGATTCCATATGTGTTATTTCATAGTTTTGATGTCTTCACTATTATTCTGCAATGTAGAAAATAGTAAAAATAAAGAAAAACCCTTGAACGAGTAGGTGTGTCCAAACTTTTGACTGGTACTGTATGTATGTATAAACAAATAATTCACAGTCTATACTTATAAATCCCTATAAGTGTTTTTATCAATTTTATTTCAGTTTTGCGATTTTATATTAATGTATTCCCTCCTCTCTCTTCTCAGCTGCATGGGATGATGCGGGTGATTCTGGAGCCTCTGATTGGAGATGTCCCCATCGTGGGCGCAGTCACCATGTTCTTTATCCGCAGGCCGGTGGGTAGCTGGAACCATCCCCCTCTTTCCTGAACACCATCAGTCTGTCCATCTTTCCCTTCATATCCTCTTCACTCCCAACACTCCACCATCTCACACTCCCTGTTACTTCACACGAAAAAATAATGGTTCCAAATAGTACCAGGTAGGTTCTTTGGCTTGTAACCATAGCGGAACCCTTTTTGGTGCTATATAGAACCTTAGAACACTTTTTTGAAGGTTCTATAAAGAACCATGCTCATTATGTTTGAATTGGAGCCTAAGGTTCTATAAAGAACCATTAAATAAGGTTCTACATAACACTAAAAAAGGGTTCCACTGTGGTTACAACCCTTTTTGGGGCTATATAAGAACCCTTTTTTGTGGAGTGCGATGAGCCAAGTAAGGTCCCCCGGCCAAACCCTCCCCTAACCCGGACGAGGCTGGGCCAATTGTGCCGATCACATCCGGTTGTGATACAGCCCGGGATTGAACCCAATCTGTAAAGAACCATTGAAGAGCTCAAATTGTTCTTTGAGTAATTATGATTCCACATAGAACCATAACCTTTCCCAAAGAACCTTTGAGGAACCCTCATTTTTTTGTGTGTTGTTCCACTGTACATGTCTTATGTATCTCTCTTTCTCTTTGTATTGGATGTCTGAAACCCCAACATTCCTCATATTTTCCTTCATCTCCTCACCCCTGTCCTATAGAAACTGGACATCAACTGGACTGGACTGACCAACTTACTGGACATCCCTGGTCTGAAGTGAGGCTGACTTTGTCTGTTGTTATCGTTCTGTAATTGGAGTCACTATGTCATGTGATGATAATTCACTTCATGTAACACTTAACTATACTTTACTGTAAGCCCCAACTGATACAATCAGTGCTATGCTATGATATTGCTGTGTTTTGATATACTATGTTTGTGCACTTCCATGTGTCTACTGTATATATAAAGTTGAGTGCTCCCTCTCCTGTGTTTCTCAGCATTATGTCTGACACCATGATAATGGATGCCATAGCTTCCCACCTGGTTCTGCCCAACCGTCTGACTGTTCCCCTGGTAGCAGACCTGCACGTTGCCCAGCTTCGCTCTCCTCTGCCTAGGGTGAGTCCACACTCTCCACAAACACTCTCCATAAACACACATTTATTTACTCAGACCACAGACTCTGTGTCTTGTCTGAGCTTATAACTGCCAAACTGATATACAGACGTTACACACAGTAGAGCTTATACCAGTATCAATCCTCTCACTGTCTTCCTCTCCCTCCCTCCCTCCCTCCCCATTAAATAGTTCATTGTTCCCTCCTACTCTGTATCTGTGCCCTCTCATCCCTCTATTTCTCTCTCTCCCTCTCTCCCTCTACCCTGCTGTCTCTATCTCCTGCCCCTTTCAGGGTGTGGTGCGTATCCATCTCTTGGAAGCTGATGACCTGCCAGCTAAGGACAACTACATTAAGGGGGTGATAGCAGGGCTGTCTGACCCTTACGCCCTGTGTAGGGTGGGTCCTCAGACCTTCACCTCCCACGTTGTGGACAACACTGTCTGTCCCAAGTGGGGAGAGATGTACGAGGTGAGGAGGCCAGGAGCCAGAGGATTGCGTAAAATCACTCATTCCTATTTCATTGAATGTCATTGCCACATGTTAGTGTTGCATTTACTGTTGCAAAACAGCATGTCTTCATTTCCAATTATTTGTTTAGGGAGAGAATACATTACTTGGTAGAGAATGCATTGGTCCAGTAGCAATGTGGGGATTCCCCTATGTATGTCTGTCTATTAAGGTTATTTCGTTTTTTTACAAGACAATCACTCTGCCAATGACACACAGTCAAACTGAGTAATCATAGAGTAAAGAGCCACATTGTCTGCACATTGATGTCTCTGTGTTGTTGGTCCTCATGGTGTTGTGTACAGTGCATTTGGAAGTATTCAGACCACTTGACTTTTTCCACATTTTGTTACGTTACAGCCTTATTGAATTACTTTTTTTTCCCACATTAACCTACACAGAAACCCCCTTAATGACAAAGCGAAAACAGGTCTTTCGAAATGTTTGAAAAATATCAAAACTGAAATAGCTTATTTACATAAGTATTCAGACCCTTTGCTATGAGACTCGAAATTGAGCTCAGTTGCATCCTGTTTCCATGGATCATCCTTGAGATGTTTCTACAACTTCACCTGTGGTAAATTCAATTCATTGACATTATTTGGAAAGGCACACACCTGTCTATATAAGGTCCCACAGTTGACAGTGCATGTCAGAGCAAAAACCAAGCCATGAGGTCGAAGGAATTGTCCGTAGAGCTCCGAGACAGGATTGTGTCGAGGCACATAACTGGGGAAGGGTGGCAAAAAAATGTTTTGAAGGTCCCCATGCATTGAAGGTCCCCAAGAACACAGTGGCCTCCATCATTCTTAAATGGAAGAAGTTTGGAACCACCAAGACTCTTCCTAGAGCTTTACTCCCAGGACAAACTGAGCAATCGAGGGAGAAGGACCTTGGTCAGGGAGGTGACCAAGAACTCGATGGTCACTCTGACAGAGCTCCAGAGTTCCTCTGTGGAGATGGGAGAACCTTTTTAGAAGGACAACAATCTCTGCAGCACTCCACCAATCAGGACTTTATGGTAAAGTGGCCAGACAGAAGCCACTCAGTAAAAGGCACATGACAGCCCACTTGGAGTTTGCCGAAAGGCACCTAAAGGACTCTCAGACCATGAGAAACAAGATTCTCTGGTCTGATGAAACCAAGATTGAACTTTTTGGCCTGAATGCCAAGCATCATGTCTGGAGGAAACGTGCGCCATCCCTACGGTGAAGCGTGGTAGGAGAGTGGCTTCGGGACAAGTCTCTGAATGTCATTGAGGGGCCCAGCCAGAGCCCGGACTTGAACCTGATCGAACCTGTCTGGAGAGACCTGAAAATAGCTGTGCAGCTCCCCATCCAACGTGACAGAGGATCTGCAGAGACAAATGGGAGAAACTCCCCAAATACAGGTGTGCCAAGCTTGTAGCGTCATACCCAAGAAGACTCGAGGCTGTAATCGCTGGAAAAGGTGCTTCAACAAAATCCTGATAAAAGGGTCTGAATACTTATGTACATGTGATACGCAAAAATGTCTAAAAAACTGTTTTTGCTTTCTCGTTATGGGGTACTGTGTGTATATTGATGAGGGGGAAAAACGATTTAATCCATTTTAAAATAAGACTGTAACGTAACAAAATTTGTAAAAAGTCAAGAGGTCTGAATACTTTCCGAATGCAACTGTATGTCCATGTGTGTATGTCAGGTCATAGTCCATGAAGTACCAGGTCAGGAGCTGGAGGTGGAGGTGTATGACAAAGACCCAGACCAGGATGACTTCCTGGGGAGGTAGCTACATCTCTCTGCCTGTCCATGGGTTTCTGTGTGCCACACTGACACTTCTGACTGTTTCCCTTCCCTTTCACCTCATAGCCCTGTAACTGAGTAGAAAGAGTAGAACGTCTCCTAGTGTTTTACATGGTCTCTTCTCTTCCTTAAATACTGCTGGACCTCTTTTCTTTATTTTTCTCCATTGTCTTGTTTTCTCTGTTTTTGTTTATTTCTCTCTCCCACTCTGCCGTTTCCTACAGAACCAAGATAGATTTGGGTATCGTGAAGAAGTCCACAGTTGTTGATGAAGTGAGTTATTTTGAGTATTGAATGTCTGACACGGTTAGACACTACTTTGTCATCCCAATCTGTATTTTTGTTTCTCAGTGGTTCACCCTGAAAGAAACCAAGTCAGGACGGGTCCATTTCAGACTGGAGTGGTTGGTCTTGCTGCCCAATACAGAGCAACTGGAGCAGGTCTGCATCTGTATCCTCCCTATCATAATATTCCTCCCAAAGTTCATGTTACAGCAGTATGAGGCCCATTCCTTCTTGTTTGATTATACACTGTGCTGACTGTGTACGCTGGCAGTGAGCTGTAGTGAAGGAATGTGCAGAATAAAAAGTGCTTAGAGCTAAGTGCCTCTCCCCTCTTCTCAACTCCTCCCCCTCTCCCTTCCTCTCCCAGGTTCTTCAGAGGAACAAGAACTTGACAGTGTCCAGTAAGACTTCTGATCCCCCCTCGGCAGCCATCTTGGCAGTTTATCTGGACAAGGCTGAAGCCCTTCCTGTGAGTCACACCTCGTCAACCTCCCCCCTCCTCCTCCTCCTCCTCTCTCAGCCCTTAAGCTGCATCCTGTCTGTGGCTGCGAGGGTAGCGCTGCAACTGTCACTAGGGTTCTTGTTACACAGAGTTGTTCCCTACCCTCGGCCCTTGTTCACTTCCCATCACTGATCTGAGATAATTGCAACATCGGCTTTAAAGGCTAGCTGTCACGGCATGTTGTTTTCACCTATCCAGTCCTGTCTGATCTGCAAAAGGAAGTGAATGGGAGCCAAGGAGAGGGAACAACCTTCTGGAATGAAACACACCCATAGTGGTTCTGTGTTTAGACTTCCTGAAACTCTTGGCACTCAACTCTGTTTCCTCTTTCTACTGTTTTTCGGCGGTTGCTATGCAACATCTATGCCAGTGGTTACCAACCCTAGTCCTGAGGAGCTACAGAGTGTGCAGGCTTTTGTTACAAACCCAGCACACACACATCTGTTTCAACTAATCAAATCTAATTATCAATAACTTGATTAGTTGAATCAAATGTTGATAGTGCTGGGCCGAAACCAAAGCCCCCGTAGTGCTACATTAATAAAGTGTTCAAGTTGTTTGTAAGTTTTATATGTTGATGTGTGTTTGTATGTGTGTGTTTTAGACGAAGAAGGGCAACAAAGAACCCAGTCCCATGGTGCAGTTGTCTGTGCAGGACATCACTCGAGAGAGCAGGGTAAGACTACCAGAGTAGTGACTTACTAGACTTATTCCATCCGGCTCCTATAGTGGAATTGAAGACCAAAGGTGGCTACCATAGTAATAGACTATCATAACCCTTTGCTTTGAAGTCAAACCCACTCCTATTTAGCATTCTCTCTATTCCTTAACACTGTTTTTAGACCTGTTGGACGACAATCAACCCAGAGTGGGAGGATGCCTTCACCTTCTTCATCCCAGATCCACGCAAGCAGTCAATAGACATTCAGGTACCTTGATATACTGCATTGTCGGAACTAGAAGCACAAGAATTTCGCTACACTCGCATTAACATCTGCTAACCATGTGTATGTGACAAATAAGATTTGATTTGATTTGATATTCTAACTCCATTACATGTTTTACACCAATTTGTCATTATTTGAATGCATTATTTCTGTCTGTTTCCTCATAGCAATCTGTTGAATGACCACACTCGTTCCTATGTGTGTATTCTTCATTGAACATTCTCACTATCCTCCCATCTCTTCCAGGTGAAAGACAACGACCGGATACAGACTCTAGGTACCCTGTCCATCCCTCTGTCCCGTCTGCTGTCCAGCCCCAACCTGTCTCTGGACCAGTGGTTCCAGCTTGACAAATCTGGCCCTGCCAGCCGCATCTACATCAACACTGTACTCAGGGTAAGGACAGGTTCCTCCTCTCAATCCCAACCTACTGTAAGGTGGATGCACATCTCTAAAGCTCAGTCTGGCCAATGTGTAATGCATTCTTCTCTCTCTCTTTCTCTCTTTCTTTCTTTCTTTCTTTCTCTCTTTCTTTCTTTCTTTCTTTCTGTCTCTCTTTATCTGTCTCTCTCTTTGTTTCTCTATCTGTCTCTCTCTCGCTTTGTGTCTCTCTCTTTCTTTCTCTCTCTTTGTTTCTTATGTTTCTCTCTCTCTCTTTGTGTCTCTCTCTTTGTTTCTCTCTTTGTTTCTCTTTCTTTGTTTCTTATGTTTCTCTCTCTCTCTCTCTCTCTCTCTCTCTCTCTCTCTCTCTCTCTCTCTCTTTGTTTCTCTCTCATTGTTTCTCGCTCTCCCTTTTTCTCTCAGGTGCTATGGTTGGATGAGGAGAACATTCCCACTTCCTCTACAGAGGCAGCTGGCCTAGCAGCTGGTTTCTCAAAGATACGCCCCCAACAGACCTCCCCTGACCCCAGCTTTGCCACAGAGGTAAAGCATATAATATACATGGACATACATGTTATTGTTAGTAACTAAGGTAGTTACAATTAAACCAAGTTAAAGTAGGATTGCAATGTTGAAGAGTCTGAGTCTATACTGAATTTCAGTGTTTTGTTGTTTTAGGGGGTGCTTAGAATCCACCTTCTGGAGGGCCAAAATCTGGTCCCAAAGGACAACATGATGGGGGGCATGGTAAAAGGCAAGAGTGACCCCTATGTTAAGATCAACATCGGGGGTGAGACCTTTGAAAGTCGGGTCATCAATAGGAACCTCAACCCCACCTGGAACGAGATTTATGAGGTACGATATCAACCTAATATTATCTCAATTTTCAAGTCGGAACATTTTAACAAAACAAATAAAGTAATTGGTTAAAACGGACAGTCATACCACTGTAGGGTTATAATGAGTTCAAGGAGCCTTCTGGTCATCAGAAAACAGAACCTTAAAAAGAGTGCTTATCAACCAGTGATCATTTTGGAAGCTATTTTAGATTTAGTTTTAGTGTTCGTCTTTATGACTAAAATACCTTTTAGACTTAGTCACATTTGAGTATTTTCATCCTTAGTTTTTGTTGTCAGTCGGCTAAAACTCTGGACCATTTTAGTCTAGTTTTAATCACAGTCATTTTATTGCATTTTCCCCTCATGAAATAATCTATATCATCATGTGCACATTAAGATAGCCTTGTCCAACTAGACCCTCATATAGCTGGCACATTGCTATTGTGGCAGATTGTAACCATTGCCAGCCATGATTTACCATAGGCTACAAAGCCTTGGCTACAGGTAAACAATGAAGGCATACATCTCTTTTCTCCCCATCATAACCTTTGGATTGGAGTAAATAATATTGACTCCCCTAACAGGGGGAGAATCTGAGCTTTCCAACAATGCCAGAAATGTTAGGCTACTGTACTCTAATATTCAGCAAATAGCATTCCTATTTCCAATTGGGGGAAAAAACTACTGCAGTCGCATTTGCAAAGCGCGAGAGCGACAACACAGATTAATAACATAGAGCTTCTGATGTGATCTAAGCAGAAATAGCCTACATGAAAGTAAGAGAGAGTAAACATTATTGTTTCTAGTTTAGGTTAGTTACAACTGAAGTGTCCTGAATGCACATGTAACGGCTCTCGGTTGTAGAATGAAGAGTGGACCAAGGCGCAGCGTGGTAGGCGTACATCGTCTTTTTATTGATGACACCAAAACAAAATAACAAAGACAAAAAACGAAAGCGCACAGTTCTGTCAGGCTCAGATACTAAACAGAAAACAAGATCCCACAAACTCAGGTGGAAAACAGGCTGCCTAAGTATGATTCCCAACTAGAGATTACGATAGACAGCTGCCTCCGATTGGGAACCACACTCGGCCAAAAACAAAGAAATAGAAAACATAGAATTTCCCACCCGAGTCACACCCTGACCTAACCAAACATAGAGAATAATAAGGATCTCTAAGGTCAGGGCGTGACAGCGCACCAGTTCAAAAGATTGACGAGTGACTGAAGTGACCTCACGGGAGCTGTGTGGAAGAGCCGGACCGCGCAATTGAAAGACGTTAATTCTGCCAATGAGAGGATTGCATGACATATTCTGCAAAGGCATTCATGCTTATGATTGGACAAAACAGATGAAAAGGAGCTTCATGTCAAATTGAATGTCCATTAGTCTCACGTGAAATCCTCATCTCGTCACATTTTCGTCAACTAAAATGAAAACTCATTTCTTACATTTATTGTTTTTTTCATGGCATCTCATATCGTTATCGTCATTAGCTTTCAATAGGAACAATCGGTCATGGGGCGAATATTTTTCGTCATAGTTATTGTTGACGAAATGAACACTGTTAACAACCAGGACAGCAGTCTACCAATGAGTATTTACACATTATTTGGAGGAAAATATTAGGTGACCTCAAAACCTCAGTGCTTCCCTGTGTGTTTCCAGTTTTAGTATGTAGGATATTGCTTTTACTGAAGCTGTTGTTGTGTGTTGTGTTGTCTCCCAGGTGGTACTGACCACGCTGCCTGGCCAGGAGCTCCATGTAGAGATATTTGATAAGGACATGGACATGAAAGATGACTTCATGGGCAGGTATGCAGGTTGTGACCCAAATGGCAATATATTCTCTATATAGCGCACTACTTTAGGTGTCATTTGGGATGCAAATGGAGTCTCTGGGAACTAGATAGATTTCTATGTGTGGTGACTTTGGCACCCCCTAGGGCATGGACATGTAACTCCCACGGATTAGATTTTGCTCCATTTTCCGTTTGTTTGTACAGTTGTTTGTGCTCTAACCTGATATTCCTATGTACCTATACAGGTTGAAGATTAGTTTGAAGGATATCATCACCTCTCAATACACTGACCAGGTGAGATCTGCCTGCCTGCATCAGAGTTAACATGACTTCATACTTTCCTTCACACAAACAGACCACTGCATATGTTGCCATCCTATGTAAAAGCTCACTAGTTTCCCTGTTTCAGTGGTAGACTGCACTGAGTTGTTGTCTCTCTGTTCCAGTGGTACACTCTGAATGATGTGAAGTCAGGTCGTGTTCACCTGGTACTGGAGTGGGTACCTACAGTATCAGAACCAGACATACTGGACCAGGTCAGCCCTTCTTCCTCTTTTATTAGAGATATCGTATTGTGATAAGAGAATCTCTTTTGCAAAACATAAGCTTTATAATAAGCAGTATTACACAGTAGTGTAACGTGTCATGGGGTTCCCGAGTGGCGCAGCGGTCTAAGGCACTGCATCTCGGTGCTAGAGGCGTCACTACAGACCCTGGTTCAAATCCAGGCTGTGAATTTTGAGTCCAGTAGGGTGGCGCACAGTTGGACCAGGTTTGGCCGGGGTAGGCCATTATTGTAAATAAGAATTTGTTCTTAACTGACTTGCCTAGTTAAATAAAATAAAAAATTAATAAAATCATTATACACACTGCCATCAGAGTAATGCATCCTTGTACACAGTGCCATACAGACCCAGTGACCTGTGTAAATGTCCCCAAGGTGTTCCAGTTCCAGTCCAGGCAGTCCTACCACAACAAGGAGGTTCCCTCTATGGCTCTACTCTTTGTGTTTGTGGAGAGGGCAGACGGCCTGCCAGTGAGTCTTTGCACCTCTTTCTCAGTTTGGAGGGGGTCTTATGATTTTGTGTGCAGGGCTAATGTTAATGATGTTTATGTTTAGAGGACTAATTATATTTTGCATATGAACCTGGGTGCCTCTTTTGTGCACGTGTAGTGTGTTTGTTTTGAATGTTTATTTATTGTGGCGTGTTTCCAGCTTAAGAAGAGTGGGAAGGAGCCAAAAGTGGGAGCTGAACTTGTTGTGGGGGGGACTTCCCATAAAACTACGGTGAGACAGACAACCCATTCAATGTGTCCTGTTAAAAATGGACATATGACACTGTAAAACCATTCAATGTGTCTTAAAAATAATATGGTCATATTAATATGGTATTCTACCCCAAGCCATAAGACTGCTGAACAATTAATCAAATGGCCACCCAGACTATTTACATTGACCCCTTTTGTTTTTACACTGCTGCTACTCGCTGTTTATTATCACTTTACCTCTACTTAGATGTACAAATCACCTCGACTAACCTGTACCCCCGCAGACTGTACCCCCACACATTGACTCTGTACCGGTACCCCCTGTATATAGCCTCGTTATTGTTATTTTATTATTACTTTTTGTTTTATTTTTTATTTCATTTTATTTAGTAAATATTTTCTTAACTCTATTCCTTGAACTGCATTGCTGGTTAAGGGCTTGTAAGTAAGCATTTCACGTATATGGCACATGTGACATACAATTTGATTTGATATTTTCATCTGTGACAGTGAATTACTGCTCATGCCTCCTTTCTATCTCTATTAAGGTGTGTGATCGCACCATCTCACCCCAGTGGGACGAGGCTTTTTACTTCCTGGTTCATGACCCCAGAGAAGAGCTCCTCATAGTGAAGGTAAGTGTGTATGTTAAAATATATTTTTTAGATCAGAGCTTAAAGATGTGGGTTTTTATAAAAGGGTACTATACTCTTCACAGAATTACGAGGTTATTCATCCATCTTCCATTTTCTCTTCTCCTCTAGTTGTCTCACAGTTGGACCTTGCCTATTGGTTCTCTGGTGGTACCAATCAGAGAGCTGCTGTCAGAACCAGATCTGGTCCTGGATCAGTGGCTGAGTCTGGATGGAGCATCACCTGACAGTCAGATTCTACTGAGGGCTGAACTCAAGGTGAGACATACTTGCACTTAACAAACACTCGATTACTCTGTAGGAGTCACTTTAGACGTGTGTTAATTCAATGCATGATATTTTGTAATAAGGTTATATGGTGGTGTTATTAAATGTGTTGTTCTACTACAGCTGCTGTGTCCCAAGAAGTGTGAGATTGATGTGGAGAGGGCAGATCAATCCAGAGCTCAAGCCGCCTCTACTGCTGAACAGAGACTGGAGAGAAACACAGTGCAGAAGAGGTAGAACAAATGAGGGTGTACTAATACACACATACACACAAACACACACGATTAACCAATTTCTATTTTATTTCACCAAGTCTGCTCATGTCTAGTTCAGTGGACACTCCCAGTGCTCCAGTCCCCAGCCTTCCCTCTATCCCAGCACCAGAGCCAGAGAAGGCTAAGAGAGTAACAGCTACTGAGATGGTCTCTGGGAAAGTACCTGAGGAGCTCACTGAGGAACCCAGTCCCCCTGAAACACTGCCCACACACACCAACCCTAGTCCCAGCTTTGGCTCTGAGGTGAGATACAGTATACCAGTGAAGGCCATTATTACAGTTTTTTTTTTTAGGTATACAGTATAGTACCACATACAGTACTGTGTGAATTAGGTATGTCATGCTATACTGCTGTATTTGTGCAGTCTTGTTACAAGTGTTTGTTTTTAGGGGCTGCTGAGAATCCACCTACTGGAGGCCCAGAATCTTATCGCCAAGGACAACCTGATGGGGGGCCTGAAGAAGGGCAAGAGTGACCCCTATGTCAAGATCAACATCGGAGGGGTCATGTTTAAGAGTCATGTGATCAAGGAGAACCTCCACCCTATCTGGAATGAGATGTATGAGGTATGTATGGAGGGAGTTGTAGTTTTTAGGAAAAATGTGTTGTGTCTATATACATTTTAAACCGTAAACCCACATTAACTTGTTTTTTGTCAGTACAGCTCCATGTACATAATATATTATACAGTATTACATAATACTTAGAGTAGTGATACATCGGTCTAATCACAAACACATAGTAGGGTGTTCACCCATAAAAGGATGAATTAATTAAAGGTTTACACAAATATGCCCATTTAATTCAGTAAGAAAAACAACAGTCCAAAACCCATGTCTCTACCATACAGTGCGTTTGGAAAGTATTCAGACCTCTTGACTTTTTCCACATTTTGTTACGTTACAGACTTATTTTACAATGTATCTGAAATCACATGTACATAAGTATTCAGACCCTTTAATCAGTATTTTGTTGAAGCACCTTTGGCAGCGATTACAGCCTTGAGTCTTCTTGGGAATGATGCTACAAGCTGGGCGCACCTGTATTTGGTGAGTTTCTCCCATTCTTCTCTGCAGATCCTCTCAAGCTCTGTCAGGTTGGATGGGGAGCGTCGATGCACAGCTATTTGCAGTTTTCCAGAGATGTTAGATCGGGTTCAAGTCCGGACTCTTGCTGGGCCACTCAAGGATATTCAGAGACTTGTCCCGCAGCCACTCCTGCATTGTCTTGGCTGTGTGCTTAGGGTCGTTGTCCTGTTGGAAGGTGAACCTTCACCCCAGTCTGTGGTCCTGAGCGCTCTGGAGCAGGTTTTCATCAAGGATCTCTCTGTACTTTGCTCCGTTTTTTTTCCCTCGATCTTGACTAGTCTCCCAGTCTCTGCCGCTGAAAAACATCCCCACAGCATGATGCTGTCACCACCATGCTTCACCTTAAGGATGGAGCCAGCATTCAGGCAAAATAGTTAAATCTTGGTTTCATCAGACCAGAGAATCATGTTTCTCATGATTTGAGAGTCCTTTATGTGCCTTTTGGCAGGGCAGCCAGCTCTAGGAAGAGTGTTGGTGGGGATGGCATCCCAGGTGTACTCCAATCAAGTTGTAGAATCATCTCAAGGATGATCAATGGAAACAGGATGCACATTAGCTCAATTTCAAGTCCCATAGCAAAGGGTCTGAATACTTATGTAAATAAGGTATTTCTGTTTTAAAAAATTTATACATTTGCAAAAATTAAAAAAAAAAAAAAAAGGTTTTCGCTTTGTCATTATGGGGTATAGTGTGTAGATTGATAATTACATTTTTTTAAAATCCAGAATAAAGCTGTATGACATTACTTTTGTGATTCAAGCATGACGCATCACCCATCAACTCACGTGGTTGTTATGACTTAAGCTCCACCCACTAAACCTGACCTGTATGGATCTCAGCCACTCCAACGAGTCCTCTGATTGGTCAAAACGTTCTGATAGTTTGAGACTAACCAGGATCTATCTATTCAAATAGGGACCACAGAGCCTGCCTCATCCAAATATCTACTATTCTTTTTGGCGGGGGTCTTTCAACCAATCACCCGCGAGTGAATGCACTTTTCAGGTCAGAGCACAGAGTCGTGCGTGTGCACATTTGTTGATATTCTTTGCTCGTTGATGAGTTATTAGCCCATTTGAGTTATTAGCCCAGTTATAGAGAAGTATAGGTCAGCCATGGGAGTCAATTCATGCAAAAATATACACAATAAGTATTTCAGCAGTTTTCGTGATATGTACAAAAAGTATTTCAGCAGATTTCGTGTGTTTTTGTGTGGCTTAATTCGTGTGAAAAGACAAAAAAAATTGTGATTTTATTTGTAGGAAAAGACACATTTTTGTGCGACTTCATTGATAGTAAAAAAACTTTTGGGGGGGCCAACGAGTCAGGACTATGATAGATTTTGGGCAGTCGTGTTCTACACTGCTTTTTTTTGTGTCCCACATTTATTTATATAAAAAACAAACGTGTTAACAACCCAATATTGTTAATCAACCAGGTTGTCACCGAAATACATATAATATTATAGTTACCTTACGTTTTTAATTTTTTATTATTTAATGGCAATGCTGTTTTTTATGCTTGTTTTCACTTAATACTTTGGGATACTGGTACTATGTCGGATTTTATGAGGGTCGCCAGATTGGAGTAAAAATCTGTATTTGTCTGTGGTTTTTGTGGTATCGATGAAAGTATTTGATTTGGGAATGGGGATACATTTTCTTGATGGGAAATTAATTCAATAAATGTGGGGAAACAAAAGACCTGCAAAAAAAAATCTGTTTGTTTTAAATTCCCCTTGTGTACCGTCATAGTATTTTCAACTAAAACGAGTCTGGACTAAGCTCAATTAAGCCATATCAATGCAGTTAAACAGGTTAATGTAAAAAATAATGAATTTTGTTGGTTTATACTTATGGAACTTCCAAGGCCGTTTCATGATGATTATTATGGTCGTGTCAATCTCACATCTAGTTATGTGATCTAGTGGTGGGAAGCATTCTGTTTTACAACATTGTGTTGGGTGTAATTACATTGATATAAGCTACAATGGGCGTGACGGATAGAAGTAGCACCCCACGTGGGATAGAGCCTTACATCAACGTTGCCTGAAGCTGAATGGAAAGTGCTATGCCCTGACCAGTTATTCAGAAGAAAATCCTCTGTGACTTTTATCATTATTACAATGTCTGCTAACATTGAACATAGCTTAAGTTTAGGGTATTTCATTAATTTAAACTATTCCCAAGTGATATGGGCAATAAACGGTTCCTTTTCCCTTAACGTGACCTGACCTAGACCCCCTTATCCCCCAGCTCTCTTCCCCCCTTATCAGAACTGCCACATGTGACCGTTTTCCCTGCACTCAGCCCCTCCCAAGCTTAATTGCACCCCTCATGTCTCCTATTATAGCTAATGATTAACAATAGTTAAAGCTCAGAAATCCAAATCCACCACCTAAGTAATGTGTGGTCATTTGTAGAAGTTATGCTCAGAGTATGGTCATACAAATAAGATGTCAATGTCTGTTTTCTCACTGAAAAATGTATGTTTAGCCTAAATACTAAAATAAAATGCAGGTACTTACCAACACCCGCCTTCACACAACTAACTCCAAATCTGAGTAACTGTCTATTAAATGGAATGTTGATGTCATCCGCATTGTGATGTCATCATTTATGACCACTCTTAAGGGTCCTGAGCCCTGTGCGCAGTTGCATAAAACGCATTGAGTGAAAATGTTGTGCAAAATCCCCCATAATTGAATCTCAAAATCATTGAAATGGTTGAAAATAAACCATTTGTCACGTTTAAATATTTCCTGTGAATTATTTATTTTTGTACATGTTTTTTCCAATTACCTTGACTGTTCTCTGAACAGAAAATATATTTGTTTCAAGTAACTCCTAAGCAACCTGTATAGCTGTCACGACCGTCGTATGAATAATTAGACCAAGGCGCAGCGTGTTCCACATTTTAATGATAGTGAAACTTCCAAAACAACAAAGATATAACGATCGTGAAATACGTAGCGCACATAGGCACTCATAATTGGGAACCACACACACACCAACATAGAAATATAATACCTAGAAACCCCCCTAGTCACGACCTGACCTAAAACACCATGGAGAACCCCGAGGGCTCTCTATGGTCAGGGCGTGACAGTACCCCCCCCCCCCCAAAGGGGTGCGGACTCCGACCGCAAAACCTGAAACTAGATGGGGAGGGTTAGGGTGGGCAACTAGCGTCGGTGGCGGCTCCGGTGCGGGACGTAGCACCCGCTCAGACAGTGGCTCGTCGCTGGAGGCTCTGGGCCGTGGACCGTCGATGGTGGCTCCGGGGTGTGAACCGTCGCTAGAAGCTCCGGACCGTGAACCGTCGCTGGAAGCTCCGGACCGTGAACCGTCGCTAGAGGTTCCGGGCTGTAGACCGTCGCTAGAGACTCCGGACTGTAAACACGCACTGGTGGACGAGTGCGGGGAGCTGGCAGAGGACGTACCGGGCTGGGGAGACGCAGTGGAGGCCTGGTGCGTGGAGAAAAACTGATAGAGACATACCCCAAGCGACTTACAGCTGTAATCGCAGCAAAAGGTGGCGCTACAAAGTATTAACTTAAGGGGGCTGAATAATTTTGCACGCCCAATTTTTCAGTTTTTGATTTGTTAAAAAAGTTTGAAATATCTAATAATTGTCGTTCCACTTCATGATTGTGTCCCACTTGTTGTTGATTCTTCACAAAAAAATACAGTTTTATATCTTTATGTTTGAAGCCTGAAATGTGGCAAAAGGTCGCAAAGTTCAAGGGGGCCGAATACTTTCGCAAGGCACTGTATCTCTTCCCATGACCAACTCTCCTTTACCTCCTGGGCACGCTGCTTGGTCCTGTAGTGGTGGGATATTCTGTCATGAATAATTAGACCAAGGCGCAGCGTGAGTAGAGTTCCACATTTTAATGATAGTGAAACTTCCAAAACAACAAAGATATAACGATCGTGAAATACATAGCGCACATAGGCACTCATACAAAACAATATCCCACATCGCAGGTGGGAAAAAGGACACACTAAGCATGATCCCCAATTAGAGGTAACGATCATCAGTTGCCTCCAATTGGGAACCATACACACACACACCAACATAGAAATATAATACCTAGAAACCCCCCTAGTCACGACCTGACCTAAAACACCACGGAGAACCCCGAGGGCTCTCTAAGTTCAGGGCGTGACAATAGCGACTATAGAATTGACCCCAGCTCTGGCCAAGTGTAACCAACATTGTATTCTGACTGTAGTCAACCTTGTTTTCGTCTTTAGCTCTCTGCAGCACGGTCTCTTCTTTCTCTATCTAATTGTGGTCTCTGTCTGTGTAAACTGTTCTCTATAACTCCATTTCATGAAATATATTCCTCTCTGATGAGTGAAAATAGTGGAAATGCGTACTTTGTACACTTTACTGTAAAAATATTAGTATAAAGTATTTTACATTTGGTCTATCACTGTCCGTTGTGCTCTATATGTGTGATTCCTCCCTATGGTTTTAACATCATTGTGATGTTTGTCCCCAGACTGTGATGACACCACAGGCAGGTCAGGAGGTCAAGGTAGAGCTGTATGATAAAGACATGGACAAGGATGACTTCCTGGGCAGGTGAGAAACTGCTTTTGTGTCCAAAATGACACTCTATTCCCTATAGAGTACATTACTTTTGACCAGAGGCCATAGGGCGCTGGTCTGGTACTCAGCCGATGTCCTGTAATGTTTTGTTACCCTGTTGTTGTCTTGGTTTGAAGCATGCTTTGTAGTTCCCTGTAAGTGTTTAGTTTTACTTTGGTCTACAATGATGCGCCATTTTTTTGTACAGGTGTAACATCAGTATGAGAGACATCATACACTCCCAGTATACAGACCAGGTAAGGTTTACATGTCTCCCTCTTCTCTTGTACTAAATAATGTCTGTACTCTCTTTCATTGGAACACTCATCTTCATATTGCATTACTTTTAGTTTCAGAACACTATCTGATGTGTGATTTGTGTCTGTTATAGTGGTACACTCTGAATGATGTGAAGTCAGGTCGTGTTCACCTGGTACTGGAGTGGGTACCTACAGTATCAGAACCAGACAGACTGGATCAGGTCAGTTCTATTTCTCTCCTCTCTGTCTCTACAAATGTTGTTTTTTTCCCCCTTCTTCTTTTGCCCTATCTCTCATTCTATTACTCGTTTTTAACCTTTTAACCACCTGTTTTGATGTGATTTAACTCTAACCTCCTCATGTTCCAGGTGCTGCAGCTGCAGTCTCTCCAGTCCTACCAGAACAAGGCTGTTCCCTCTACTGCTTTGCTCTTCGTCTACATGGATAGAGCCCACTCACTGCCTGTGAGTCACCTCAGACACTGAGCCACTTTGAGCTTATGAACCCTGGCATTGGTTTGCTGTCATTGGGTCTGTTGTCTTTTACAGCTGTAATATGGGTTAAGCACAGATGTTGCTTTTTTATTTTGTCTCGTGTCTCACAATCATTTTTTGTTAGGACTGTTGTATTGTTTGATCTCTACGTTTTTTGTAGTTTAAGAAGAGTGGGAAGGAGCCAAAGGCTGGAGCTGAGCTAGTTCTGGGGAAGACAACCTACAGAACCAAGGTGAGATACAGTACATGTAGAGCTGAGATGTTTGACTTGTAACAGGATCTGCCTTGAATGTGAACTTATTTGTCTCTCTGAAGGTGTGTGATCGCACCAATTCCCCCCAGTGGGATGAGGCTTTCTACTTCCTGGTTCGTGACCCCAGAGAGGAGATACTCATAGTGAAGGTGAGAGTTCAGTCTGCTTCAGGATGGAGTTGCTAAACATGGATAATGTTTAATCTAAACATAATGTCACTCACTAGGGGTGTAACGGTACACATATTCGTACCGAACCGTTCGGTAAAGGGACCTTAGTTCGGTCTGCATTGTGAACCCGAAGGAATAAATAAATAAAAATACAGTGCCTTGCGAAAGTATTCGGCCCCCTTGAACTTTGCGACCTTTTGCCACATTTCAGGCTTCAAACATAAAGATATAAAACTGTATTTTTTTGTGAAGAATCAACTACAAGTGGGACACAATCATGAAGTGGAACGACATTTATTGGATATTTCAAACTTTTTTAACAAATCAAAAACTGAAAAATTGGGCGTGCAAAATTATTCAGCCCCTTTACTTTCAGTGCAGCAAACTCTCTCCAGAAGTTCAGTGAGGATCTCTGAATGATCCAATGTTGACCTAAATGACTAATGATAATAAATACAATCCACCTGTGTGTAATCAAGTCTCCGTATAAATGCACCTGCACTGTGATAGTCTCAGAGGTCCGTTAAAAGCGCAGAGAGCATCATGAAGAACAAGGAACACACCAGGCAGGTCCGAGATACTGTTGTGAAGAAGTTTAAAGCCGGATTTGGATACAAAAAGATTTCCCAAGCTTTAAACATCCCAAGGAGCACTGTGCAAGCGATAATATTGAAATGGAAGGAGTATCAGACCACTGCAAATCTACCAAGACCTGGCCGTCCCTCTAAACTTTCAGCTCATACAAGGAGAAGACTGATCAGAGATGCAGCCAAGAGGCCCATGATCACTCTGGATGAACTGCAGAGATCTACAGCTGAGGTGGGAGATTCTGTCCATAGGACAACAATCAGTCGTATATTGCACAAATCTGGCCTTTATGGAAGAGTGGCAAGAAGAAAGCCATTTCTTAAAGATATCCATAAAAAGTGTTGTTTAAATTTTGCCACAAGCCACCTGGGAGACACACCAAACATGTGGAAGAAGGTGCTCTGGTCAGATGAAACCAAAATTGAACTTTTTGGCAACAATGCAAAACATTATGTTTGGCGTAAAAGCAACACAGCTGAACACATCATCCCCACTGTCAAACATGGTGGTGGCAGCATCATGGTTTGGGCCTGCTTTTCTTCAGCAGGGACAGGGAAGATGGTTAAAATTGATGGGAAGATGGATGGAGCCAAATACAGGACCATTCTGGAAGAAAACCTGATGGAGTCTGCAAAAGACCTGAGACTGGGACGGAGATTTGTCTTCCAACAAGACAATGATCCAAAACATAAAGCAAAATCTACAATGGAATGGTTCAAAAATAAACATATCCAGGTGTTAGAATGGCCAAGTCAAAGTCCAGACCTGAATCCAATCGAGAATCTGTGGAAAGAACTGAAAACTGCTGTTCACAAATGCTCTCCATGCAACCTCACTGAGCTCGAGCTGTTTTGCAAGGAGGAATGGGAAAAAATGTCAGTCTCTCGATGTGCAAAACTGATAGAGACATACCCCAAGCGACTTACAGCTGTAATCGCAGCAAAAGGTGGCGCTACAAAGTATTAACTTAAGGGGGCTGAATAATTTTGCACGCCCAATTTTTCAGTTTTTGATTTGTTAAAAAAGTTTGAAATATCCAATAAATGTCGTTCCACTTCATGATTGTGTCCCACTTGTTGTTGATTCTTCACAAAAAAATACAGTTTTATATCTTTATGTTTGAAGCCTGAAATGTGGCAAAAGGTCGCAAAGTTCAAGGGGGCCGAATACTTTCGCAAGGCACTGTATATTGGCAAAATAAAAACACTAAGCCTATATACTTTGCGTTGTAGGCCTATGCCTCTTGAGTAAATCTGAGCTGACATTTCAGGCTATTCCGTTAAAATAACTAGAGCCTATGAGCCTATGTAAACGTTGTAATCAAAATTAAAATCTTAATGGCCGCATTTCAAATTGTCCTTTTGTGAAGCGCAGCCAGGAACTAGTTCTGTATGATGGCGAGTGGTGGGATCGATTCACCAGAATTGGAGGATCCTCCATCATTTAAATCTCCATGTTGGGAACATTTTGGATTCTCAGTAGATTACAACGACGATGGACAGAGAGTTGTGGGTAAAAGATTAACAGTATGTCGCCACGCTCAACGAGAATAGCTTATGCAGCTGCCAACAACTCAAATATGTTGGCACATTTACGCTGACATCACCCGAGTATACCGGAGCAAGATGGAAAGGCAATTGTCTCCCCTCTGCATTCATGCAGCCCATGGCAGCTGATTCTGACCTGGCCAAAGAAATTACAAGAGCGATAGGTAGGCTATGTTTATATATTTTTTACAGTATTTGGTTTATAGCACCCTGTAGTGTGGTGCGTACTGGCGGAAGAGAAGTCAGGCGCAGGAGAGCGGAAACTGATTTACAACGGTTTCGTTTAATATCCATAAACCACCGCCAACAGAACAATACAATAAATGGGTCAAACAAAACCCGGTAAATACAAGCACTACAAGAAACAATTACCGACAAGGACATGCGGGGGAACAGAGGGTTAAAAACACAACATGTAATTGATGGAATTGGAACCAGGTGTGATGGAAGACAAGACAAAACCAATGGAAAATGAAAGTGCTCGAGCCACGTTACGAACTTCCCTCTTGCACCCATTTCAGCAAACAGGTAGTACCCGCTCTATATAAGCAAGCCAAAGCCGAAGTTTTCAATGAATTGGCCAATGCACCCTGTGTTGCGCTTACTTCACAGTGACAGCCTATCATATTACGCCAGAGTGGGAGATGTAAAGGGGGCGTGTCTGTAGCACAGTACGAGAGTCACAAGTGCGCAACTGGCACTAAATGAGGCAGTGTCTTGGTGCGTTCGTAACCAAGTAGGAAGTGGAATTTTACCACATTACGACTGGGAAAAATCCTTGTGAATGGCCCTCCAACTTCTAATTTAGTGGGAAACTCATCTATAGTTCTGAGCACCCACTTGTCCCACATGGTGACCTCTGATGGTACCTACTAAGGAAATTTCTCTATATATCAGCATTTTCGGGAGTTAAATGCAACAACAAAATATTATTCATAAAAAGCCATCTATTATTGTGTATTTTTTACTTTATAATTTGTTTTCAAGCCTAATAGCTGTACTCTTAGTTTATAGTTGACGTAGCTTGTTGGCAGTTAGACAATTGTTCAAATCACATGAATGCGTCCAACTGGTATTTACGTCTGATAAATTTCCACCTCCCATAATGCCCAACATAACAATCCTGTCACAACAGTCAATCTTGGGAACATTGTGAATGGCATTTAATTGCCCCGCTGTACCGAAACCAAACCGAACCATAACCCCACTGTAAACAGCTTGCACAGTCACTGTTAAATGCAATTCATCCATACAAATCTCCCATTCTACCCTTTTCTCTTTTCCTTTCTAATTCACTCTGTATTTAAATTTCTCTAGCTCTCCAGTGCTTGGGATCAGGCGATAGGTTCTCTGGTGGTACCAATCAGAGAACTGCTGTCAAAACCAGATCTGGTCCTGGATCAGTGGCTGAGTCTGGATGGAGCCTCACCTGACAGTCAGATTCTACTGAGGGCTGAACTCAAGGTGAGACACACACACTCATACTCGCACTCACAAACATCAACTATCAATGTGAGGAACAAAATGTGCCATATAGTACACAAAGTGCATTTATGTAATTTAGCAGACGCTCTTATCCAGAGCGACTTACACTAGTGAGTGCATATATTTTTGGTCCCCGTGGAAATTAAACCCATAACCCTGGCGTTGCAAGTGCCATGCTCTACCAACAGAGCCACATGGGACATGTTATGTACTTTTCCTGCACCTAGCAGTCTAATCTTAAAGCTATTGGTAAGTAATTAGCTGCATGTTTTCGTTCACAGATCCTGAACTCAAAGATGACTGAGGGTGTTGGGCTACCACAAGGTCCAGAAACTATTACTCTTGGGAGATACAGTGAGGAGCAAGTTACTGCGACCAATGAGGAGGAACAACACAATGAGGTGCCATCTGAGGAGTGAGTTTTGTCTTGGCCCCTCCCAGTATTCAAATTGTTGAATTGTAATTATAAGTTGATTGCAAATGCAAGTGAATGCAGTGTAGGGTTTTCACGTGGCAAGGGACAAAACATGAAGCGGACAACATTTCCTGAAGAAAACAGTCCTAATGTTGGAAACAAGCAGCCTCGTGTTTGTAACGTACTGGGTGTAGTGGGTGAGAAGTCAGGTGCAGGAAGCAGAGAGTTCAGGGTAGTGCTATATTTAATGCACAAAACGGCGAACATAAGCCAACCCCACGAAACACAGGGCGCACAACAAAACAAATGCCCCAAACACGGGGACTTAAACAGTCCAGCAAAACCCACGAAATGGGAAACACGTAACACACAGACGTGCACACAAGTTACACAAAACAATCCCGCACAAAGAGCAGGCGGGCCTACTGGTAAATAAATGCCGACTAATCAGCCTAAAACACAAACTGGTGAAACCAATAAACAGAAAGGGGAAAAGGGATCAGTTGCAGCTAGTAGGCCGGTGACGACGACCGCCGAGCGCCACCCAAACAGGAAGGAGAGCCACCTTTGGTAGGAGTCGTGACAATGTTGTCCCCCAGAATGACATGTTTTTTTATTGCACACAATATATTACATACAGCAGGTTTTTTAAAGGACCAAAGAGTTGAATCTGCTTTGTGTTTTCCTTTTTGCCACGGAAAATCAGGTATCGTATGTTTGTGATACTGGTACCGTGAAAACCCTAATAAAGTGTATGTAAATGATAAAACTCTTCAACATGTGTGTCTCTTTGTGTTTATTCTCAGGTCTGTTGCAGTCTCCAGCCAACCCGCTGTCTCAGAACCTGAAGAAGAAGAGGTCTTTGAGGCTGCCAAAGAAGACCCCAGCCCTCCTGAGACACTCCCCACACACACCAGCCCTGATCCCAGCTTTGATACTGGGGTGAGATCCTGGATGTGGATGTCTGTATATGGGTTTCAAGATGCATATGAATTGCATGACCGACTACAACTTTATAGCTGCAGGTGAAAGTATTGACGTGTGTTTTTGACCGACAGATAGAGGAGCCAGAAGACAGTGAGGTGGAGGAACCTATCACCATCACCCAACAGTCAGTCACAGCAGACACTGAGGAGCAAGAACCCTGGCAGAAGCCAACAGCAGGGTGAGCTCCATTCAACAACGCATGCAGAGAGCTTTTCATGTACTCTGACTCTGCATAGACAATCTTCAGTGTGGTGAAGCAACTATAAACATGCTGTGTGTGTGTTTGTGTTCCTATGTGTGTATACTCAGGTCTGGTATAGAAGACATTGCCAGAGCTACAGTGTTTAGCCTTCCCTCTGTGTCTGTACCTGAGAAAGCTGAGGCCATGCCTGATGTCGTCCTTGAAACCCGCCCTCCTCACACAACACCTAACCCCAGCTTTGGCACAGAGGTGGGTGCTTCACTGAAGAGACAACACAAATATATTGCTTAGACCAATAGTTTGAACCAAAATGTAAAGGATTAAACCAAAAATGTATCAAAAAGACTATAATATTTCATATTTTGATAATACTAGGATGCCTTCAAAACGTGCTTGAGTGTCACTGGGGTTATGTTGTTTGTCCTGTAGGGGGTGATGAGAATCCACCTATTGGAGGGCAAGGATCTGGTTGCCATGGATAAACTGATGGGGGGCCTGAAGAAGGGCAAGAGTGACCCCTACGTCAAGATCAACATCGGAGGGGTCAAGTTTAAGAGTCATGTGATCAAGGAGAACCTCAACCCTATCTGGAACGAGATGTATGAGGTATGGAGGGAGTTGGAGTTTTTAGGAAAGCTCATCTCTCTAGGACAGGGTGTTGGACATTGTGCACATTTAAATGAGCAGTAAAATGTATTGTGCGGTGCCTTAAAAAGTAAAAGCTATACATTTTAGAGTTTAGAGTAGAGATTGTTTGTATGAGCTGCAGTGTCTCCACTCGTGGATCATTATGAAGGGTTTTGTCATAAAAATGTATCTGAGACCACTAGAAGTTTGTGACCTTTGTACATTTTCTTCCTTATTATCATGTAATAGTATTATTTGTGTTTAGTTTTGTTGTTATTGATTTTCCCTGATGTGTGTTTCCCAGACTGTGCTGACCCCCCAGGCTAGAGAGGAGATCCAGGTAGAGCTGTATGATAAAGACATGGACTCTGATGACTTCCTGGGCAGGTGTGTTCTAACTGGACAACTATACACTGTTTAATCAGTAACCTGTTATTGATACTCAAGTGATAGTCCCAAATGGCACCCTATTCCCTTTATAGTCCACTACTTTTGACCAGAGCCCTATTTGGCACACAAGATAAGATGTACTGTCTTTATACACTTTGGCCTTATGGTAGACGGCTTTGCAAAGTTTTCTACTTTTCTACTATTACGTATCAAACAGATCTATATAAAAAGTCACAAGAATCTAATGCCAAAAAGTTGCCAAAACTTTTTTGTTTTTTTTGTGTGCAGGTTCATGATCAGGCTGAGTGATGTCATCAGGTCCCAGTACACAGACCAGGTGAGTCAAGAGTCTTTATACAGGAAGTCAGGGCAGAGTTTGGAATTGATTTAATTCCTCTGTCCTGTGGCCCTTTTATCACTTGTAATAAAAGTTTTGATTGTGAGGTTATTACTGTTGTCACAGTCTAGCTTTACATTCTACCTCTACTGAATTTGCCAGATTTGTACACAGTCTAAAGCGTATATTTCTGTGTTCCAGTGGTACACTCTGAATGAAGTGAAGTCAGGTCGTGTACATCTGGTACTGGAGTGGGTACCTACAGTATCACAACCAGACAGACTGGATCAGGTCAGTCCAACTCCTTTCTCAGTTTCTTCTGTCTCTCTCATCTCCTATCTTTTTCCTCCCCATCCTATCAGTCACTCCAAGAAAGTCTTTCTATTTGCAGAAAGCAGTTGATTCACATTCCATAACTCCTGCTATGTGGCATAACAGAGCACAGCATTAGTATCACGAGACGTCTCAATGTAACTCTTTCCTCCCCAACCTCCAGGTGCTGCAGCTGCAGTCTCTCCAGTCCTACCAGAACAAGGCTGTTCCATCTACTGCTCTCCTCTTTGTCTATATGGACAGAGCCCACTCACTGCCTGTGAGTCACCTTTGACCTTTTACCTCTGATGGGATTCTGTTGTCATGTTACCATGATCTTGATGGCCTACTGTCATCTGATGTTTGTGATAAACTGTGATGCTTCACATGGTTATTTTCTCTTGTGTTGTTTCACTGCTGATACATTATCTCACCATAATAGTCTTACATTATCCATTTTCTTCCCTTATCAGTTATGTCACTAATTGACCTAGAGTGACCTTTATCTGTGTTTCTAGTTAAAGAAGAGTGGGAAGGAGCCAAAGGCTGGAGCTGAGCTAGCTCTGGGGAAGACAACCTACAGAACCAAGGTGAGACTCAGCTTACAATATCACGCTTGTAATTTGTCTTAGATTGACCAACTAACGTCTCTTTTCCCTATCTCTCTTAAGGTGTGTGATCGCACCCACTCCCCCCAGTGGGACGAGGCTTTCTACTTCCTGGTTCGTGACCCCAAAGAAGAGATGCTCATAGTGAAGGTGAGTGGTTGTTTGAGTGTCATTGCAAGCACTTTGCTTTTTCTTGCGTTACTCATTTACAACAATATACAATTTCTTTATTGTCCATTAATGTGGACATTTTGTTCAGGTCAGCAGCAGGTCAGTCACTTAAGGGTGTCTCTGTCTCTCTCTATCTCTACATGTAGCTCTCCAGTGCTTGGGATCAGGCGATGGGTTCTCTGGTGGTACCAATCAGAGAGCTGCTGTCAGAACCAGATCTGGTCCTGGATCAGTGGCTGCACCTGGATGGGGCCTCACCTGACAGTCAGATTCTACTGAGGGCTGAGCTTAAGGTGAAACACACACACACACTTCTGTATCCTCTATTGTTACTGTTTAAATTATTACTTACAAAGTGTATCTTTCAACAGATTCTGGACTCTAAAATGGTGGAGCTGATAGGTCAAGGGACACTGCCGTGCACTGCAGGAAACTGTGGGCAGGTGAAGCTGTCTCTTTCCTATGCCTCAAAGGAGAAGAAACTCACCATTGCAGTCCATGCCTGCAGGTCTGCATCTGAGTGTCTGCATCAACTCAACTCTTTTCATGTTGCAAGAGCACAGAGTTTGTCATTGTCAGGTCACATGATGGTCTACAAACACTACTGCCCCCTACATATAGCCTAGTTTTGAACTCACTGCTAAAGAAAGGGTCCATTCATGTAATGATATCCCTATTATATATTTTCAACAAATTCCTCATACTGTACCTCTTTCTCTTACTTTACCATTTGACCACACTGGTTTTTAAGGCCATGGATCATGTTATATGTTGTGTGTTTCTGTATAGGGATCTGGAGTCCTCCAGTAAGGATGGCCTGGACACCTACATCTCCCTCATGCTGCTGCCAGACAAAACCAAGGCCACCAAGAGGAAGACAAGCGTCAAGAAGAGAGACCTGAACCCAGAATATAACGAGAGGTGTGAGATGTTATATGTGTGTGTCTCACTGCCAACTGAGTCATTTGAACTTATCTGTGTTAAATGGCAGCAGAGTGTAAAGGTATTGTCCCTGCCCCTCTGTGTAGGTTTGAATTTGATCTGTCTGTGGAGGAGGCCAGGCGCAGGCGTCTGAGTGTGTCGGTGAAGAACAGCTCAGCGTCCTTCAGGAGCAGCGATATCATTGGACAGGTCAGCCTGGGCTTGGATTACAGCATCTTCTTTTATGGCTATATTTTACTCGTCATACTAAACTGTATCAGCTGGGTAGCTTTGGAGTAAACATGGGTGTCTGAACATTGTTTTTTTTTCTTTCTCACCTGGTGCAAATGATGACTCATGCTTCTGTTCCACCCATGCAATATCATGTTAGTATTATGCAAATGGAACTTGTTTTGAATGCTGTGTATAGTAATATTTGTTCTTAACAAACTTCTTCTTTCAGGTGCACATAGAGCTGGCTCAGATTGACCTGGCCTCTGGTGTCACAGAATGGTGAGTAGTAGCCATAAAACAGGTAGCAATTAACAAATGGATTGATTGCGCTAACGAAGGTCGGTTGACTGACAATTTAGCCATAATACACTGACCTTGACGCTGTTATTATGTGTGCGTCTTCTCGTTGGAGTGGTAGCCATACAAAATGATTGGTTAATTAATTAAACCACTTGTACTTTACTTTAACCCTCCCACAGGTTTGACTTGAAAGAGGAGGCTGAATAGTGGATCTGTCTGCAGCTGTCATACCTGTTATACCACAGGTTTAAAGTTAACCTGTACAGCCTAACTCACGCTGATGCCTTCCCCCACCTACCTTTACCGCTGCTGCAGCCTGCTCTGTCCTTTCACCTCTCGTCACTTGTCTGCCTGTTAATGTCTATCTCTATATATTCACATATCAATATTATCACTAAAGACAGGGCAACTCAATACGTCAGACAATCTGGATTGGACCAGAAAGTCAGTATTAGACAGTTTAATCTGAAGTTTATACCTAGTATTAATAGTTATGATGTAATAGTTATGAAGGTCAAAATGTGTATATACTTACGGATGTTACACACTTTAAGAAGGTTAAGGGTTATACCTGCACACTTTAAGAACTGATGAGGGTTATACCTGCTTATGAAAGTTACTTTTTAAATGTATATTACCAACTTGTTAGGGTTATTTGAAGATCATTTGAAGGTTATGTACGTTGAAGGTTAATGTACTAATGAATTATAGTTATATGCATTTATCTCGCCAGTGAGGAAGGAGTTCATGTTATCAAGGTAATGAAACTCTTTCCTTAAACAGGAAGTGAATAGGGACCAGAAAAATGCGTTGTCAGGATACAGTATCAGTTCGGTATTTGATAATACCAAAGTAACAAACATGATTTGGAAGATATATCAGGGAATTCCATAATATATTATGGAATGTTATTTGTTGTGGGTTGTTAAGCATGTTAATATTAATAGAAGGATAATGAGGAATATGTAAGATTGAAAGTACAGTATTATGGGCTTAGATACAGTATGGGCCCTTGCATATTCAGTCTCATGTAGTCAGATACACAATACACCTTAACCCACACGCCTTTACTCAGTGTCTAGTCAGGAACCTCCCTTACTAAAAGAGCATTGCTTTTATGTTACCTTACTTTGCCTTATGTTATTAAACAGAGACTACCACTATAGTATATAACAATGATATATACAGTACTGTCATCCATATATAATCCATGTGAAATGCACCCAATAGCCAAAGTCACTGATAATACAGATTACAGATAGGGGTAAGTGGGGTTAAAATGTGTTAAATGGAGTGTTAACAGTTATTCCTTTCAAACTATTTATCTGCCATTTCATTGTCATAGTGTTTGTTATGCTCCATTCCATTTTGTTACATATCTTTTTGTTTAAACTTTTAAAATATTTTACTTGCCCTTGTGTTACTATACTGCTTTGATGTGTTTTACATTTGTGTATTTTTGTTTTATTGCAGCAGATTTTTTAACGCATTACAGTTGTGCATATATTGTCCCTTAACTTTGCCAAAATGAAAATTCCTTTGAAAAAATAAAGATGGTAATACAATCAGTGTGCATCGTGGCAGTCAAACACTTTTTGCACCTTAAGAGAGCAATCTCCTGTGGTACAGAAACTAGTCCTCAAGTCCTACAAACCTATTAGTCGGGTTCAAAATTTAACCAAAATTATTCTGCAAACTGATTAAAATGCCATATTACTCCGTGTGGTATACATTAAACTATTATAAATGCAGCAAGCACACTCGTTTTCAAACAACAGAAGTGGACATATCCATCAACGTTATTTGAGTCGCTCCTTGTAATTTTGGATAATTCCTATTTCCTTTCATTTCGGCAAGACCAAACGAGGAAATACATCGTTTTTTAAATACTTTTTCGGTTTGAAATCTAAAACTGGATATCAACTCGTTTTCTTGTTTATAGTTTCCAAATTGTGCATCGAGTAACAGAAACAAAACAAACGAAAAAACGTAGCCCATTTTTTTTTGTTCATACCTGGAAGTACACGCCCCCTAATATAATATTCACGGTGCATTAATGGCTGTGTTTAGTAGCTAGCTAGTGGAAGTAAGTTAACCTTAGTCTCTCAACCTGCTACAAAACGAAGTCCCCAGCCCAGAGGTACCTGCTGCAGAAAGGTGAGATTTCTACGTCTGAACCCACACACACAAACAATATCAATAGGCACCAGCCAGACAGACGATCTAGCTACAGAAAGTAACGTGGAAAGTTTGTAGCAGGTTGAGGGACTACCGTGATTTACTTTCACTAACTAACGTTAGTTACCATGAGGGACTAATTACTTCCACTGGCTATCATGATTATAGCCAGTAGCCTGCTAGCTCTAGTCAGTTAGCCAACTTGCTAGCTACAGTAGTCAGCAGAAACGTTAGCTGGCAGACTTTCATTTTCGTTTTCTTGTACAGCCCCAGTTGTCAAAATATGTTGCAAGAAATTTGAGTGAGAACGTCACGCAGTGCGCACTTGTAAGTAAACTTTAATCGCACCTAAATTGTATATATTTTCTTTTCTTTTAGGGTTGTATGTGGTTCTAGAACTTTTACCAGCCTATCACGAAAGCAACTGTTTACTAGAATTGTGTGGATTCATTTGAATCGATATGCAAAGATGATAAATTCTGTGTAAAACGAAAGTGATACTATATTCTGTATTTGGGCAGTAAAGCTGAGTTGATCCCATATTTGTTTTAATACAAGAGACAATACACAATCTTATTTGTATCGACATTGCATTCGAGGTGTGTGTAAAGCAGAGTATCCCTATTTGACTGGAGTGTATGGGGGGTGATGAAGGTCATAAATAATACTCGTGAAGCTACTGATACCTCTCATGAAGTCACCTAACGTCTTCCAAGCGCCATAAAATACCACTATGTATTAACATGGACTGTCAATGGAGACATGTTTTTTTTCCCTAAGTCGTCAAACTGCCGGCTCGTTCACGTCATGTAGATGTAGTGTTCGCGTGTTAGTTTGCATGAACGTTCTATTGTAGCGACCCGCACAGACAGCTAGCTGTGTGTTATGTGTTACATGGAACCCAAACCGGCTGCGCGTGTGCGCCATCGTGAATACATTATTTTGTCCCACCACACCAAACGCGATCACGACACACAGGTTTAAATATCAAAACAAACAAGCAATTACGTTAATTTGGGGACAGTTCGAAAACCATTAAACCTTAAATTTAGCTAGCTAATTTGTCCTATTTAGCTAGCTTGCTGTTGCTAGCTAATTTGTCCTGGGATATAAACATTGAGTTGTTATTTTACCTGAAATGCACAAGGTCCTTTACTCCGACAATTAATCCACACATAAAATGGTCAACTGAATTGTTACTTACCTTACAGATCACAAAGACATCCACATTCCACTCCATTCATATGCAAATACATTTGATTGTACACTGGCTTGTCTGGCTGGCATGTTTTTCATTTTAAACAGGCCTTCCCTTAGCTACACTGAAATAATATTAGTCCTCTTATGATTTAAAAAAACTCAGCTCATTAGTACACCCTTGTGGTTGAATATATCTATTGTATGTCCTATGATACAACAATGTTGAACTAACAAATACCATCAAGGGATAAGTTACAATTTACAATAATTAACACCATATGAAACAGCTGTGATAACCGATCTGGCAATATTTTAGATTTAAATACATAAACTTAATTTTTTTGGTGCGTGTGTGTCAATTTACTTTCATATTTTTTTGTACACTCACATGGCAATCAGACTGAAATACTGCATTCCGATGTGTGGAATAGAGAGGTGGTGGGTATTGTGTGGATGGGAGGTTCTGCTTGTCACTTGTTTTCATCACGTAGTCAGTCTTGGAAGGTGGACTCGAAGAGGGAAACTGCAGTCCAGGTGCTGCTGCCGTCTTTGTTCTGAGTGTTTGCAGTGCTACTGTTTTTAGCTAATCTGTGCATCTCACATTATGTGCCCTGTATGATAGTTTTCTTGCTCTTTCTTAGCAGATAATGACAACTTGACAATAACAGTAGCTGATGTAATGAAAAGTTGGGGGGTGGTTGGTAATGAAGGACATCAGCTGGATCCATGTCTGGGTGTTAGGCAGAACCCCTAGGTCCTGGAGAACAGGAGCAGAGTAAAGGGTAGGAGACAGACGTAAACAAGCAAACACACAGGTTAAAGGATTATCAGGTATGTAAAAATACAGTTATTGAATCATTTAAATGTTTGATTAGACATGCAGTAATGTTAATGGCAGACAGAAAAGAAAGGATAAGGTAAGGGATGATCCCTCGAAAAGATAAAGAGATGAGCTGTGAGAGAAACTCCAGGGTGGTGTCATGACCACTGGAGTCATATACCTTAACAGTACCTACCTGGAGGTAGTTGAGGACTTGGTGGACTGTATATTATTTAGGGTTAGGTTTTACTTAGCACTGTGTTCTCTCCCAGGTGCTTGTAAGAGCACAGATGACAGACCGGTATGATTCCAGTTGAGGTTGTTTAATGACGCTGATTCACAGAGCAGTAACAGCACAGCACAGTGTATGGCTTAACAAATGTGTTAACTAAGAGTTTGTGTTGTTCTGAAAGGGGGGAAATTAAATGCAATAGTAAATGGCAGGTATAGGCTTAATACAACCTCCAATTACATAACCAATTGTAGCCATATTATTTATATCTTATCTGCTGCACAGGGCAATACAACCTAACAACATGGCTGTGACTTCACTAAGGAATGATCAGAGGAGTACAACTACACAGCACCATCATCCTCACACTACTGAATGAACTTGAATGTATAATGCATCCACAAGGCTCATTGCTAACAAAATACCCACAATCAGTATATATCCATATAACCACAGGGCATAATACTACGCTAATAACGCTAATTAGCATAACAACGGAGTGCGTCCATAACACATGTATTGTAAGAAATATGAACTCACATTTCTGAAGGACGCACACTGGCCTTGGCTAAAACAAAGAATGCTAACTAGAGGTAATCACAGGAGATGGCTGGAACTCATCACGGCTTGTGTACTTTCTCTAGTTATTTCCTTCTACTCAGAGATTGCCCAGCATGCTCTGCTCCACATCACCGGTGGGCAGAGTTACAGCTCTCCCAGGATGAACTAATATTTATTCTCAATAGTGTTTCGTACACTGGAAGTAGCGGTTACTTAACGTGACCCAGTGGTTAGTCTTGAGATGGACTATTTTGAGGAACCCTTGGGCCAGTGTTGGGTACTAATGACAGCATGGCGATGCTGCCCACCACGAGGCGGCAAATGCAAATAGTTATGAGATTTTTATATTCACCTTAACTGATGGTGACCCCAGCTAGGAGCACAAAGCTTTCCCGGGGCTCACCTTCCTTTCGCCCTTTTTCCAAACCAAGTCGTTCGCCCGGATGTCGAAGCACTTGGTCCCCTTGATTCTTCTCCGGTGGCTCTCCTTTTTCTCATGCGCCTTGAAGAATATAACTTCTAAATAAATGCTTCATGAGCTTGTATCAACTGTGGTACCCCATCAGAAGCCCAAATATATAAGCTTGTTTTACTCCAATGTCTGTAAACAATGTAAATGTAAACAAACCTTAAAACATGGTTTCAACTATAATTTTGATATCATGGATGGTCAGTCCTTGAATAAACAGAGCTATGGATGAATGGTTATATTTCTACAGCCCCATCCCTCAGATTTTTACCAGAACAGGGGTGGGGAAATTGCTTTAACTGCTGCTTGCCGCTTTTAAAGGAGTCCAAAGCCTAGTTTATACCTGCAGCTAACATGTGTCCTTTGCCCTGATATCCACATTCTGATCGTGCCCACATCTTCAGAAATAGTGTCTACATGTTATTCAAATTTATTTTATTTGTGTCCTCGTCGTGACCACATTTCCTGGTCCTTTCCTGTATGCAAATTATTTGACCGCTATTCTTTCAAAATGTTGATTTATTTTAAGACACATTGATGTCATAAGTCAATGGGGTCACCTGTCAATGATTTTAGAAGGTGGGATACTGATGATTTAAAGAATCAAGAATACTTGTAATATATCCAGAGACAATCCGTTCCTGACTACATCCGAAGGTGGTCAGGAAGATCTGATCACAATCAGACCACAATGTGTCTCTTAATCATCTACACCTGTCTGGAAATGTGGGCACAATCAGAATGTGGACAAGATCAGGACAAAGGATGCCTGTCAGAACCGGGTATAAACGGGGCTTAAGACATGCTGAGAAACACAAGAACAAGAGTAATAGAAAAGTGAGAACCAACCCAGTGTCCCCTAATAGCCAGAGAAAGCAATTGCCTTTTCTATACTTTATGATAATACAATGAACATTTTAGTTCTAATTTCACACACATAGTAGTTTTTCACATACCAGCCTGATGTGCATTGTGTTCAAATGGGCAATTAAAATGCTAAACCTATGGTGTTTAGGACTGGCTGAAGTGAAAGTGACATCTTGAGTGGTGTAAGCACAGAGACTGAACATGTCAGACATAGAGTACATGGATGTGAGTATATGCACTTGTATTGTGGCTAGATCATGGAACATTTTTATCCTAAAAAAACTTAAGATGAGAACTTAACAATCATTATTTCTTTCAAGACATCAACTGCAGAGATGAACAGAAACCATGAAGTCTCTGGACCAGAACAGCAACGGCCCCATGACCTTTCACAAATACAGATTCATGTGGTAGGTATCAAAGGATGGGACCAGGGGTAGCATATGTTACGCAGGTGTGACATTATTCAAACCGGTGACTTTAAGTTGGGTATTTAAGGTTAACATCAACTAACAGTATTTCATAAAGGCCTACAATGTACTTGTGCTCTAATTATTATGACTAAACACTTTTGTCTCGGCGTAGGCTACTTCTATTTAGAGTGTGGAAATGTAGGCTATTGCGTTAACCACATGTTGAGGAGGCACAACCGTTCATCGATTTGACAGCTTCTCCAATGCAGTTACACGTCCGACATCACCGAAACAAAAGCAATGAAACGGCTATGCAGTTGTCAGTTATTGCGGGTTAGCGCTGGAACTGATTGAATATAGGCCTTAGGCTTGGATTCTATCCATTCGCGGTGTGTCGACCATGCACTATTTATGCACTATTTATGCACTATTTATGCACTATTTAAAGGCAGTTTGCTATTGAGCCGACATGTAGAGCGTTTACCGTTAATGTGATATCTTGAATGCAGGTATTGTTGCCTTTAACCTTGTACTGCAGTGAGCTAAATCAGGGTCACCCAGTGTTTCTTGCTAGTCTTAAACAAATCTACTTTGAAACAAAAGTATACACCTCATACATATGGTTATGGGCTTTAAAAAAAATAAGACACCTGTACCATGTCAGATATAGAGTTGAAATTTATTCAATTTTGAGTTTGCATCCCAATATTTCACTTTATATACATTGCAGAAGACTGAAATATAACAACCATTCGACATGAACAACTGATTGCTGGTTTTGCATTGCCGACAATGAGGGATCAAATCAAATCAAATCCCGGCCTTCGCCTACTACTGGACTAAAAAGCATCCTCAATGGAGGAATAGAGTGCGTCCCGAGCCTTGTCCTAAGACTTCAGTTCAGAGCCACTAAGAGAGAGAATTCACCAATATAACAAGAACTATAACTTTGTGAAGGCACAGGTTTGTGATGGTTAAATAAAAGTGCTCTCCACTGTCTCTCCCAGCCCACAGGAACATCCAGTGGCCCTGTAACAGTGATACAGTCACAGCCTCAACGGTCTAGTGTTTCTCAAAGTGCTTTTACTTACAAGGTAAGGAGTTTTATAGGACTCTATTGTGGTATACTAGCACCGCTTACTGTTGCTCAGTATCTTTTGAGAGCCTTAAACAGTGTCATTTAACCCGTAAATCTAAGCCCTGTCTAAGCCGGGGGAGGGTGGGGGGGGGGGTTACTAAGCTATAGGATCTTTTAAAAAAAAAGGTCATACAAAGGCTAATTTTGCTATTTGATTTAGAATTTTCAGACCCCTTGAAGTATGGAAATATATTAGCCCACACAAAGAGATTGAATAAGAGATTCACTGCATGGACCAGATAGTCCCATAAAGAAAATCTAAAGGAAGTTTGTTCTGATGTGTCTGTCCTGTATCTGAGCGATATAAGAAAGACTAGGAAACATTTTTAAATATATATGTATTTAACCCCTTTATTTTTTGGCACTTAACAGTCTAAGCCCCTGTCTAACCTGGGGGGGAACATTTTGTTATTTTTCTTGACATGTATTTAACCCCTTATTTGTGTCTCCATATATACACTACCGGTCAAAAGATTTTGAACACCTTCAACACATTCAAGAGTTTTTATTTCTTTATATTATTTTCTACATTGTAGAATAATAGTGAAGACATCAAAATAATGAGAACACATATGGAATCATGTAGTAACCAAAGAAGTGTTTAACAAATCAAAATATATTTGAGATTCATCAAATACTCGCCCTTTACCTTGATGACAGCTTTGCACACTTCTGGCATTCTCTCAACCAGCATCACCTGGAATGCTTTTCCAACAGTCTTGAAGGAGTTCCCACATATGTTGGCTGCTTTTCCTTCACTCTGTGTTCCGACTCATCCCAAACCATCTCAATTTGGTTGGGGATTGTGATGGCCAGGTCAACTGATGCAGCACTCCATCACTCTCCTTCTTGGTGGAGATGTGTTGGGTCAATTTCCTGTTGAAAACCAAATGATAGTCACTACGCCCAAACCAGAAGGGATGGCGTATCGCTGCAGAATGCTGTGGTAGCCATGCTGTTTAAGTGTGCCTTGAGTTTTAAATAAAACACAGTTTCACCAGCAAAGCACCCTCACACCATAACACCACCTCCTCCATGCTTTACGGTGGGAAATACACATGTGGAGATCATTCGTTCACCCACACCGCGTCTCACAAAGACACTGCGGATGGAACAAAAAAATCTCCAATTTGTACTGTAGAACAAAGGACAAATTTCCACTGGTCTAATGTCCATTGCTTTTGTTTCTTGGCCCAAGAAAGTCTCTCCTTTTTATTGGTGTCCTTTAGTAGTGTTTTCTTTGCAGCAATTTGACCATGAAGGCCTGATTCACGCAGTCTCCTTTGAACAGTTGATGTTGAGATGTGTCTGTTACTTGAACTCTGTGAAGCATTTATTTGGGCTGCAATTTCTGAGGCTGGTAACTCTAATGAACTTATCCTCTACAGCAGAGGTAACTCTGGGTCTTCCATTCCTGTGGCGGTCCTCATGAGAGCCCGTTTCATGGTTTTTGCGACTGCACTTGAAGAAACTCTCAACGTTTTAGAAATGTTCCCGATTGACTGACCATGTCTTAAAGTAATGATGGACTGATGTTTCTCTTTGCTTATTTGAGCTGTTCTTGCCATAATATGGACTTGGTCTTTTACCAAATAGGACTTCTGTATACCCCCCCCCCCCATTTCAGGTGACTATCTCATGAAGCTAGCCCATCCAACTACCTCATCCCCATATTGTTTATTTTTGCTCTTTTGCACACCAGTATCTCTACTTGCACATCTATCACTCGTGTTAATGCCAAATTGTAATTATTTTGCCACTATGTCCTATTTATTGCCTTACCTCCCTAATCTTACTACATTTGCACACACTGTATATAGATGTTTCTACTGTGTTATTGTCTGTACGTTTGTTTATCCCACGTGTAACTCTGTTGTTTTTGTTGCACTGCTTTGCCAGGTCGCAGTTGTAAATGAGAACTTGGCCTCAAATGTAAAATATATTTTGATTTGTTTAACACTTTGGTTACTACATGATTCCATATGTGTTCTCATTGTAGAATAACAGTGAAGACATCAAAACAATGTAGAAAATAGTATAAATAAAGAAAAACCTTTTGAATGTGTTAGGTGTTAACTTTTGACCGATAGTGTACTTCCATTCATTTTTTTTCAACTGGTACTGGGGGACCTTCAGATGAGTATTGTGAGGCTTGTGGACATCCTAAAGCAAAACAACATGTAGGTGTTCGTGAGAGTCTCACCTTTCCAACAGAGGGGTCATATTAGTATGTAGCCCAAACTGTTCAGACGCTACAGACAGAAGTTACGAGATCTCAATACAACCTTTAACCTGTACCCCCTAACACTGACTCGGTACCTCCTGTATATAGCCTCGTTATTGTTACTTTTGATAATTTTTTACTTTAGTTTATTTGGTCAATATTTTCTTAACTCTTCTTGAACTGCACTGTTGGTTAAGGGCTTGTAAGTAAGCATTTCACGGTAAGGTCTACACTTGTTGTATTTGGCCATGTGACAAAGTTTGATTTGACGTGTTGGTGGAGCATTCCAGAGCTGAGGGGCCTCATGTCAGAAGGCCCTGTCACCCATGCTCCACAGGTTTGTGGCTGGTGTGACCAGGCTGAGTCTGATGATCGTAGTGTGCGTGCTGGGGAATAATTCTCTAGAAGTTGGCATGTTTATTTAGGTGCATCCCCTTGAGGGCCTTGAAGGTGAGCAGCATGATCTTACATTGTATCCTGTATTGAACAGGAAACTCAGACTATTTGCATTGTCCCCCCTCTTTTATACTGCTACTACTCTCTGTTTATTGTCTATGCATAGTCACTTTAACTCTACCTACATGTACATATTACCTCAACTAACCGGTGCCCCCGCACATTGAATCTGTTCTGGTACCCCTGTATATAGCCTCGCTACTGTTATTTTACTGCTGCTCTTTAATGATGTTATTTTTTGACTTATTAATTTTTTACTTAACCAACAATGCAGTTGTAAGAAAAATAAGTGTTAAGGGCTTGTTGGTAAACATACACCTGTTGTATTCGGCACGTGACAAATACAATTTGATAACGTTTGAAAATTTGATTTGATTTTCACCGCAAATGTGGAAGTGGGACATAGGCGGATACGGTGGATTGAGGCACATCCAATGCAAAGAAATACCTAAACTCAGCAAAAAAATAAATGTCCCTTTTTCAGGACCCTGTCTTTCAAAGATAATTAGTTAAAATCCAAATAACTTCATAGATCTTCATTGTAAAGGGTTTAAACAATGTTTCCCATGCTTGTTCAATTAATCATAAACAATGAATGAACATGCACCTGTGGAACATTCCGAAATTCAGGTCACAGTTTGGAAAACTTAGGGCATTAAAGAGGCCTTTCTACTGATTCTGAAAAACACCAAAATTAAGATGCCCAGGGTCCCTGCTCATCTGCGTGAACGTGCATTAGGCATGCTGCAAGGAGGCATGAGGACTGCAGATGTGGCCAGGGCAATAAATTGCAATGTCCGTACTGTGAGACGCCTAAGACAGCGTTACAGGGAAACAGGACGGACAGCTAATCATCCTCGCAGTGGCAGACCACGTGTAACAACACCTGCACAGGATCGGTACATCCGAACATCACACCTGCAGGACCGGTATAGGATGGCAACAATAACTGTCCGAGTTACACCAGGAACGCACAATCCCTCGGATTGGCGTTTATCGTCGAAGGAATGAGCGTTACACCGAGGCCTGTACCCTGGAGCGGGATCGAGGTGGAGGGTCCGTCATGGTCTGGGGCGGTGTGTCACAGCATCATCGGACTGAGCTTGTTGTCATTGCAGGCAATCTCAACGCTGTGCGTTACAGGGAAGACATCCTCCTCCCTCATGTGGTACCCTTCCTGCAGGCTCATCCTGGCATGACAATGCCACCAGCCATACTGCTCGTTCTGTGCGTGATTTTTTGCAAGACAGGAATGTCAGTGTTCTGCCATGGCCAGCGAAGAGCCCTGATCTCAATCCCATTGAGCACGCCTGGGACCTGTTGGATCGGAGGGTGAGGGCTAGGGCCATTCCCGCCAGAAAATCCGGGAACTTGCAGGTGCCTTGGTGGAAGAGTGGGGTAACATCTCACAGCAAGAACTGGCAAATCTGAAGCAGTCCATGAGGAGGAGATGCACTGCAATACTTAATGCAGCTGGTGGCCACACCAGATACTGACTGTTACTTTTGATTTTGACCCCCCCTGTTCAGGACACATTATTCCATTTCTGTTAGTCACATGTCTGTGGAACTTGTTCAGTTTATGTTGAATCTTGTGTAAATATTTGATGATATTTGTATGAACATATGTTAAGTATGTTAAGTTTGCTGAAAATAAACACAGTTGACAGTGAGAACTTTTCTTTATTTGCTGAGTTTAGTTTAAAATGTCAGATTTATATGGGGGTATTTGTATTATGCTAATGAGATTTCCACGGGGTGCGGACATCAACCGTAGTTACGCCTCAGGGACCTGAAGTGTATGTATTACATGACCTCATACTGTGACTCAACTCATCTCTGAAAAAACAGGATTATTATCAAACCAATAATCAAGTTTTTCTATTGGACTGTCCAAAGTGGCTTCCTTTTTTGGACTAGAATTGCCGCTCATACTGATGTTCAGTTATTCCTTCAGGCAGAAATATCCGAGGACGTGTCTGAAGAAAACGCATCAGCCCGAGAGACTGCCGATCGGTTCTCTGAGACTTTTGGAGGAGGGACACCTTCAGCAACCTGTGTTAATATCCCAAGCTCTGATGATGTTAGTCATTTTATTTTTAGACAGCTGTGAATATTTGTAAAATACATATATTAATGTGCAACAAGGGCACACATTCACTGGACAAATCAATATTTCCACATGTTATAATCCAGGACCCAGACCTGTATCAAGCAGATAATGACTTTAAGGTGAAGCATCCCTCAGCACCCCTGTATGACTCCAGGCACTATGGCAATGTTAGTAATTTTGGCTTTTGATAGCTGTGAAACTCTGATGAATGTACGTTACATGTTAAATAAGGACATTACTTGTTTTCTTTTTATTGGTGTTTTTAGAATATATATCTCCATAAGGCTAAAAGTATATCTCTTGAAGCATTAATGATGGTAGATATTTTACAACATGTACAATATTTGACATCACTCTCTCTAGCCTCATTCATCCTCTTCCAAAGAGATGAGTGTGGATTATCCTGCTGAAGGAGATAATGGCTCTGCTAGAAACAAACACTCACAGCGAGATCAACATTCTCCCATCAACCCCCAAAGCACTCAGGATGTGGTAATGATTCTATCTAGCAGATCAAAGGATGTGTAATTTTTCTAACTAGCTTTAGACACTACTGTAGTACACTCTGGTCAAAGCTCAGGAGACAACAGTTTCTGCTATTGCCCCTGTCAATCAGGTTCTGATATCTGCCTTGAAAGCATGACGTCATCCGCTTATCTTATCAGTTACTAAGCCACCTGAACAACGCAAAAATAATACATGTTGTAATTTTTTCAGGACCTGAATCAGACAAAGGACGAGAAAGGGGAAAAGCAGACCACTGGACCTCTAGATGAGGCTACAGTCTGTCAGTGTAGTGTGGCCTGGGACAAAACCCATCTCTAGCTTAAACTGATATATTTCTATGGGGATTCTTTATTATGCTAATAATAAGGCTGTGAATATTTGTATAATACATTGATTATTGTGCAACAAGGGCACACATTCACCAGACAAATCACTATTTTCACATGTTAAAATCCATAAAGTTGTCTCTCTAATGATTAACATCATATTAATATTCTGTTGTTTCCAGGACCCAGACCTGTATCAAGCACCCCTGTATGACCCCAGACACTTTGGCAATGTTAGTAATTTTGTCTTTTGTTAGCTGTGAAAATCTGATGAATGTACTTTACTGGTTTTCTTTATTTTTGTTGTGTTTTTCAAATGTATATCTCTTTTAAGGCAACAATTATACAGTGCCTTGCGAAAGTATTCGGCCCCCTTGAACTTTGCGACCTTTTGCCACATTTCAGGCTTCAAACATAAAGATATAAAACTGTATTTTTTTTGTGAAGAATCAACAACAAGTGGGACACAATCATGAAGTGGAATGACATTTATTGGATATTTCAAACTTTTTTAACAAATCAAAAACTGAAAAATTGGGCGTGCAAAATTATTCAGCCCCCTTAAGTTAATACTTTGTAGCGCCACCTTTTTCTGCGATTTACTGCTGTAAGTCGCTTGGGGTATGTCTCTATCAGTTTTGCACATCGAGAGACTGAAATGTTTTCCCATTCCTCCTTGCAAAACAGCTCGAGCTCAGTGAGGTTGGATGGAGAGCATTTGTGAACAGCAGTTTTCAGTTCTTTCCACAGATTCTCGATTGGATTCAGGTCTGGACTTTGACTTGGCCATTCTAACACCTGGATATGTTTATTTTTGAACCATTCCATTGTAGATTTTGCTTTATGTTTTGGATCATTGTCTTGTTGGAAGACAAATCTCCATCCCAGTCTCAGGTCTTTTGCAGACTCCATCAGGTTTTCTTCCAGAATGGTCCTGTATTTGGCTCCATCCATCATCCCATCAGGGTCTGTTGTCCGGACCTCTGGCAGTCTCTATGGGGGTGCCACAGGGTTCAATTCTTGGACCGACTCTCTTCTCTGTATACATCAATGAGGTCGCTCTTGCTGCTGGTGAGTCTCTGATCCACCTCTACGCAGACGACACCATTCTGTATACTTCCGGCCCTTCTTTGGACACTGTGTTAACAACCCTCCAGGCAAGCTTCAATGCCATACAACTCTCCTTCCGTGGCCTCCAATTGCTCTTAAATACAAGTAAAACTAAATGCATGCTCTTCAACCGATCGCTATCTGCACCTACCCACCCGCCTGTCCAACATCACTACTCTGGACGGCTCTGACTTAGAATACGTGGACAACTACAAATACTTAGGTGTCTGGTTAGACTGTAAACTCTCCTTCCAGACCCATATCAAACATCTCCAATCCAAAGTTAAATCTAGAATTGGCTTCCTATTTCGCAACAAAGCATCCTTCACTCATACTGCCAAACATACCCTTGTAAAACTGACCATCCTACCAATCCTCGACTTTGGCGATGTCATTTACAAAATAGCCTCCAATACCCTACTCAACAAATTGGATGCAGTCTATCACAGTGCAATCCGTTTTGTCACCAAAGCCCCATATACTACCCACCATTGCAACCTGTACGCTCTCGTTGGCTGGCCCTCGCTTCATACTCGTCGCCAAACCCACTGGATCCATGTCATCTACAAGACCCTGCTAGGTAAAGTCCCCCCTTATCTCAGCTCGCTGGTCACCATAGCATCTCCCACCTGTAGCACACGCTCCAGCAGGTATATCTCTCTAGTCACCCCCAAAACCAATTATTTCTTTGGCCGCCTCTCTTTCCAGTTCTCTGCTGCCAATGACTGGAACGAACTACAAAAATCTCTGAAACTGGAAACACTTATCTCCCTCACTAGCTTTAAGCACCAACTGTCAGAGCAGCTCACAGATTACTGCACCTGTACATAGCCCACCTATAATTTAGCCCAAACAACTACCTCTTTCCCAACTGTATTTCATTTATTTATTTATTTTGCTCCTTTGCACCCCATTATTTTTATTTCTACTTTGCACATTCTTCCATTGCAAATCTACCATTCCAGTGTTTTACTTGCTATATTGTATTTACCTTGCCACCATGGTCTTTTTTGCCTTTACCTCCCTTCTCACCTCATTTGCTCACATTGTATATAGACTTGTTTATACTGTATTATTGACTGTATGTTTGTTTTACTCCATGTGTAACTCTGTGCCGTTGTATCTGTCGAACTGCTTTGCTTTATCTTGGCCAGGTCACAATTGTAAATGAGAACTTGTTCTCAACTTGCCTACCTGGTTAAATAAAGGTAAAATAAAAATTATTATTTTTTTTTTTAACCATCTTCCCTGTCCCTGCTGAAGAAAAGCAGGCCCAAACCATGATGCTGCCACCACCATGTTTGACAGTGGGTATGGTGTGTTCAGGGTGATGAGCTGTGTTGCTTTTACGCCAAAAAGTTCAATTTTGGTTTCATCTGACCAGAGCACCTTCTTCCACATGTTTGGTGTGTCTCCCAGGTGGCGTGTGGTAAACTTTAAACAACACTTTTTATGGATATCTTTAAGAAATGGCTTTCTTCTTGCCACTCTTCCATAAAGGCCAGATTTGTGCAATATACGACTGATTGTTGTCCTATGGACAGAGTCTCCCACCTCAGCTGTAGATCTCTGCAGTTCATCCAGAGTGATCATGGGCCTCTTGGCTGCATCTCTGATCAGTCTTCTCCTTGTATGAGCTGAAAGTTTAGAGGGACGGCCAGGTCTTGGTAGATTTGCAGTGGTCTGATACTCCTTCCATTTCAATATTATCGCTTGCACAGTGCTCCTTGGGATGTTTAAAGCTTGGGAAATCTTTTTGTATCCAAATCCGGCTTTAAACTTCTTCACAACAGTATCTCGGACCTGCCTGGTGTGTTCCTTGTTCTTCATGATGCTCTCTGCGCTTTTAATGGACCTCTGAGACTATCACAGTGCAGGTGCATTTATACGGAGACTTGATTACACACAGGTGGATTGTATTTATCATCATTAGTCATTTAGGTCAACATTGGATTATTCAGAGATCCTCACTGAACTTCTGGAGAGAGTTTGATACACTGAAAGTAAAGGGGCTGAATAATTTTGCACGCCCAATTTTTCAGTTTTTGATTTGTTAAAAAAGTTTTAAATATCCAATAAATGTCGTTCCACTTCATGATTGTGTCCCACTTGTTGTTGATTCTTCACAAAAAAATACAGTTTTGTATCTTTATGTTTGAAGCCTGAAATGTGGAAAAGGGTCGCAAAGTTCAAGGGGGCCGAATACTTTCGCAAGGCACTGTATATCTAAAGCATGAATGGTGGTAGATATTTTATGGCATTTACAATATTTGACATCACTCTCTCTAGCCTCGGCCATCCTCTTCCAAAGAGATGAGTGTGGATTATCCTGTTGAAGGAGATAATGGCTCTGCTAGAAACAAACAATCACAGCGAGATCAACATTCTCCCATCAACCCCCAAAGCACTCAGGATGTGGTAATGATTCTATCTAGCAGATCAAAGGATGTGTAATTTTTCTAACTAGCTTTAGACACTACTGTAGTACTCTCTGGTCAAAGCTCAGGAGACAACAGTTTCTGCTATTGCCCCTGTCAATCAGGTTCTGATATCTGCCTTGAAAGCATGACGTCTTATCTTATCAGTTACTAAGCCACCTGAACAACGCAAATGTAACTTTTTCAGGACCTGAATCAGGCAAAGGACGAGAGAGAGGAAAAGCAGACCACTTTAGATGAGGCTACAGTCTATGTCAGTGTGGAGTGGCCTGGGAAAGCAATATTGTCATGGAAGTCTATACTTCAAAAAAGTCTCCAGTCGTGGTTGAATAATAACTTTAAAGAAACAGATTGCACCGTGGAAAGGCTGAACGGAAAATTGGTCGAAGTCAAGATACATCCCCCATCAGGTTAGAAGGATACATTAATACCTGTATCATTTCAATGTTGAGGAGACGCTCAAGACATAGAGGTGCTGCTATAAGAAAATAATCTTCACTAACATTGATGCAAATGATGTGTCCCTGTTTTAAATTCCCAAACCTATAGCAAAGGTTTTTTTGCCATGTTAGCCAGTTGGATTTGGGAATACATTTCTGTATTTTATTCTTAAGTTTTAATTATTATTATTGTGTGATTGTCTGCTATTATTCATCTGCCCTGTTAAGTCGTTGAGGACCTTCTGAAGCTGAAGGAAACATGGGTGACCTTCAAAGACAAGGCCAAGACATCAGCCACTGTGCGGTTTCACAGGGCTATACCACCGTCATTTAAACCCTGGAATCAATCAAACAGTAAACCCAGCTCAATGGAAGACTTGCCTCCAACATCCAACATGCCACAGGATGTATGTAAATCAAATGCGTGATTATTTGACAGCATTTTCAAATCAACTATAATATAAAAAGTATAATATACATATTTTCAATATTATTTCCCCCGCCTCTAGGTCAAACTCCCAATAACTGTAAGTGCTAGCATTGACATCGGTGGCTACAAACCTGAAGTACGGGCTGCCCTTCACCGTCATTACCACACCACCGATCACAAGTTGGCTGTAAAAGGGAGCTTTGATGAAGTGAACCAGTTCCACAGAGAGTTTACCAAGATCGTAAGGGAAACCGAGCCAGAAGCGGATTGGAACGATAATGCAGAAGCGGCACGAAGCATGACTCACAATGGAATGAAGACCCATGAAGACCCTGGGCAGAAGGAAATTAGCTTTCCAGTCCCACTGATCCACTTTGTGTACTTGAATCAGGCCTACCGGAAGGAGATGGAGGACATAGAGAAAAGAAATGGAGTCGAAATCAATGCAGAAGTGAAGGTGTCCATCAAAGAGGTCACACAGAAAACAGGCAGAGATGTTATGCTGACCAAAGCCCACCAGGAGTTCAGTGACCTCTTCCAGAAGTATGTAGTTGATTTGGACAGCATTTCCACCCATCTGACACCTGGGGATCCAGGAGACCTCATGAATACGCTGAAAAACATCCAGAATGAGGAGACCAGGCTGGTACTAAATGTGTCTGCCAATGGCTGCGTTGTGTTTGGGCCGGCTCAGAGCATCATGGCAGTCGAGAAGGCTCTTGGGGTGAAGACTACAGTAATGACATTTGGAATGGATCACAGCTCCACAGAGAAAGCATCTGGATTTGCTGGAGGACCTGTTTTGAGATCTCCAAAAACACCACGGATGATTGGGATGGACATCAAAGATCCACTTTTGTCACATGGGCTGGCCATGGACCAGACTCACTGGGATCTAATGAAATCTGCCTTTCATGAGAAAATAACAGCAATCAAAAATAAATTTAGAGTGGATTTCATGGAGGAAAAGTCTCCAGGCAAGGTAAAAATTAAAACCAGACCTACAACATCACACACTCCACCGGCAGTCTCTCTGGAAAGCCACGCCATCAGAGCTCTCATGCACCTCTACCAGAAGGTTGCGACATCAGCGATGAGCTGCCACCTGCTGGACCCTACCCATGCAAAGACTGTGGGGGACAAGCTGGAGGAGATCCACCTTCGACACCACTGTGTCTGGGCAGGAGAACTATGGTCCCTGGAGGCTGATCGGCCTACCGCAACATTTGGGCCCTGCTGTCAAAGAGCTAGAGATGATGCTGAAAAGGCCTATGTTTAAAGAAGACGACAAGCACAAGATTGAGTATCCTGGCGACAGATCCAGCACTGGAGCAGCCATGGGGGGAGCAGTCGGAGATGGAGGATCAACAGGAGGGCCTGAAGATGATAATTGCTCCATATGCATGGACAGATTTATCAACAAGAGAAAGTTGTCCTGCAGCCATGAGTTTTGTACAGAATGTCTGAGGAAGGCAGTGGAATTCTCAGGCCCCAGATGTCCTTTGTGTAAGGATGTGTTTGGAAAGGTGGAGGGAGACCAGCCTGAGGGAACAATGAAAGTGAAACATGAAAGTTACCGCTACATACCTGGATACCGTGGCTATGGCACGATAGTTATCAGCTATGATATACCAAGTGGAAAACAGACGGTAAAAGACTTTCATTTATAAATGTAACACATTTACAGCACTGAATTATCTCATAATGCATTGTTTGTACTAATCACCACAGTGAGGGTTAACAGCAAAATGTTTAACTACACTGACAAATGTTTTCTTGACATTTTCCTGACTTCAGAAGAAACATTCCAACCCTGGAAAAGGGTTCATTGGGGCCCATAGAATAGCTTATCTCCCTGACAACCAGGAGGGCAACGAAGTGCTGAAGTTACTGGAGAGAGCTTTCAACCAGAAGCTGATTTTCACAGTTGGGACCTCCAGAACCACTGGGACAGACGACTGTGTGACATGGAACGACATTCACCACAAGACCAACATCGATGGAGGGGCACAAGGGTAAAATACCTAAAACGATGGATATGATTATATTAACCTTCTGTAACAGTTGACAATTATTTTACATTTGATTAATTTACAAGATTGTGTTGTGTGCTTTGTTTTTCCACAGTTTTGGTTATCCTGACCCTGACTACATGAGCAGAGTGAAGAGTGAGCTGAAAGCCAAAGGCATTGAATGAAGACAGTCTTGAAAATAGAACAGACTAGTTCAGTTGAGATTTTAAACTGTTTAGAATAGATGCCTTTTAAAGAGTTGATCCATAATAACAGTACACTTTCTAATCAAACAGGGAGGGGACATGTATTCTATGAAATCAAGATGTTTGTTGATTAATATGCCATATTTACAATATCATTGTAACCTCAGTGTGAGTTGTTTTGACTAATGTACTACAATCTTTAAGAATATCTGTGTGTCTGGAACCATTTTGATCAAGATTTATTTTTTAAAACAAATGGAAACTTTTGATTGGTGTACAAGTAGTTCATAATAGATGCTTGAATGCAGGGTGACAGGTAGAGCTATGACAAATACATATTGAATTTATAGAACTACGGAACATAAAAAAGCACTGACAGAATTATCAAACAATTATACAGAATAGTTTGCCTAATGACAAACTGAGCTGTTTTCTACATACTTCAGGCTTAGAAAGGACTGCCATTGTTTTTTTGCGGTGAAGTCTAAATGCGGGATATTGTACAAAACAAAGTGATCAGCTTTAGCTCCGCCCGCACGCTGGTGAGTTTAACTTTTTTGCGGAAACTCACATCCGTGGCACAGCGTTCGGCCGGAGCCAGGCAATAGAATAGTAACATTGAGTGGAAACAACTTCAATATATTAATTACCAGTTGGTGAGCTCTCATTAGATAAAGATACTTGCTGGAACTGAAAAGCTTGGTTCAGTGCTCACTTATGAAGGACACGTGTGATAAACCCGAATGCTCACCCTTGTTTAAGTTTGCTTTGAATTTTGTTTGATGATTGGCAATGGGAATAAAACACAGTGATCTCACTTTTGTGTGTTTGATGATTGGCAATGAGAATAAAACAGTGATCTCACTTTTGTGGATAACTTGGTATTAATTGTTGTATCGTCCACAATATGCCAACTCGAGGCCTGTCTAGTTAGATGTAAAAACAACCAGAGAAGTGACTGATGTTCAAAGGTGACCAAACTGCGATACTAATGGAGTGTTGCGCTGCACGATGAGTACATTTTTGACAACTGTAGCATTTTAGCTAAGCCTAACCCTATTCCAAACCTTAACCTCGTTCTCATAACCTGCCATGTTAATTATCCTAAACTGCTATGCATTTTAGCGTCGAACCAATAATGGAGCGCAGATGTTACCCATCGCTGTTGATCCACCCACTTCTTTTGCAACACCACTTTCAGACACACTCCAATTATGCAGTTAACCATACTTGCACCAATACCGTGTTCACGTGCTAATGGGAACTAGGAGAGTCCGAAATGTTTGACGTGCTTACTGGTTGGAGATATACAGTTGAAGTCGTAAGTTTACATACACCTTAGCCAAATACATTTAAACTCAGTTTCACAATTCCTGAAGTTTAATTCTAGAAAAAAAATCCATGTTTTAGGTCATTTTAAGAATGTGAGATGTCAGAATAATAGAGATTTGTGTCAGATGTTATTTCTTTCATCACATTCCAAGTGGGTTAGAAGTTTACAGATACAAATTGAGTGTTTGGTAGCATTGCCTTTAAATTGTTTAACTTGGGTCAATCGTTTCAGGGAGCCTTCCACAAGCTTCCCACAATAAGTGGGTCAGGTTTGTAGCTCCTTGCTCGCATACACTTTCAGTTCTGCCCACATTTTCTATAGGATTCAGGTCAGGTCTTTGTAATGGCCACTCCAATACCTTGACATTGTTGTCCTGAAGCCATTTTGCAACAACTTTGGAAGTATGTTTGGGGTCATTGTTCATTTGGAAGACCCTCAGCAAGGAAGAAGCCACTGCTCCAAAACCGCCATAAAAAAGCCAGACTATGGTTTGCAACTGCACATGGGGACAAAGATCGTACTTTTTGGAGAAATGTCCTCTGGTCTGATGAAACAAAAATAGAACTGTTTGGCCAGAATGACTGTCGTTATGTTTGGAGGAAAAAGAGGGAGGCTTGCAAGCCGAAGAACACCATCCCAACCTTGAAGCACGGGGGTGGCAGCATCATGTTGTGGGGGTGCTTGCTGCAGGAGGAACTGTTGCACTTCACAAAATAGATGGCATCATGAGGAGGGAAATATCTCAATACATCAGTCAGGTTAAAGCTTGGTCGCAAATGAGTCTTCCAAATGGACAATGACCCCAAGCATACTTCCAAAGTTGTGGCAAAATGGCTTAAGGACAACAATGTCAAGGTATTGGAGTGGCCATTACAAAGCCCTGACCTGAATCAGAACATTTGTGGGCAGAACTGACAAAGTGTGTGCGTGCAAGGAGACCTACAAACCTAACTCCGTTACACCAGCTGTCAGGAGGAATGGGCCAGAATTCACCCAACATTTGTGGGAAGCTTGTGGAAGGCTACCTGAAATGTTTGACCCAAGTTAAACAATTTAAAGGCAATGCTGCCAAATACTAATTGAGTGTATGTAAACTTCTGACTCACTGAAATTGTGATACAGTAAATTATAAGTGAAATAATCTGTCGGTAAACAATTGTTGGAAAAATGACTTGTGTCATGCACAAAGTAGATGTCCTAACCAACTTGCCAAAACTATAGTTTGTTAACAAGACATTTGTGGAGTGGTTTAAAAACAAGTTTTATTGACTCCAACCTAAGTGTATAAACTTCCGACTTCAACTGTACACGTGCTGCAATCGAACAGTTAGTAATTAGGTACTGAAAGAAGACAAAATCCAACTGATTGTTTTCTGTACAGTTCTTAATTTTATTTATAACAATCTTATTTATTCTGTAAAGTACTCCAGCAAAAATGTTAACATTATTTTTTATTTTCTTTCCAGAAGAAAGTTTGAACCTCCATGCATTTTGTACTATAAAAGTGTAATTTTTCATTATAAAACAAGGACTAATCAAAAACAACTTAAATCCCAAAATGCATTTATGATTTTGCAAAAATGTTCTTTAAGTAAAATGATTGTACTTCTCTCCTTTTAAAATAAAAATAAAAAATGCCACAGCATAAATCAAAACTTACACTTGCTGACAGTTAAGCAAAATAAGGATTTGTTATTCTAGTTACTTGAATGTGTTTTTTCACATGCATTAAAATATTGCTGATCACCTGACAGAAACAGCATTTTGGGACAGCGGCCGAGCTTAAAGACACATCGGAGCAACCAAAATGGCAGCGCCAGCAACAGGGTACAGGAGACCAAGAGATGATCAGGAATGGCTAAAGGAAAAACAGGGAAATGCTATGCAAGCTATGCAAGAGAAAGGAATGAATGCACTTCAGAGGGATCTGTTCCAAAACCATAAAAGCACAGATCTCAAGGTTAGAAGGATTCATCTGTACAGTCTGACAGACAGCCAGTCTCTAGGCCAGAAACCAAAGAAAGAAACGCTGCAGGGGGAAAAAAACACAGACCAAATGTTATCCCATCTCTTTTCTCTGTCCTCTGGCACCACAGTCCACTGAAGGGGTGCAGACCAACGGGTGACGTTCTTCTCAGTAAAGGTGTCACACTGTCACAGGTTCTCTTGTCCATCCCTTCGTTAGAATGCTCTGACCTGCTGTGATATGGCCACTGGGCACACTTCCCACCACATGGAAGCATTCACAAGCCTAGAATGTTGAACACATCTTCAACATCGTCACCAGAGACTAGTCAGTCACTCCTCAGTCGCTTCAACACTTTGATTAGGCTACTTTATCATCACAAGCCCTACACACCGTTAGAATATGCTAGAAACAAACATATATTTGACCTGTGTTACATCTTACGGTATATACACCGTAAAACATTACATTTGTGCAAGGAAGAAAACAATTTCATGAAGATCGTTCTCTGAGAAAATAATATGGAAATACTGAAGTTGCCATCCGATTTTGACATTTTACACGTGCTGTACACAAATCGTGCTATATTATTCCTGTCTTTCGCACTCCCGCAGACAAAACTGTCATCAAGACAACATTGGTATCAACTTACAAAACTTTGAGTTAGCCTCCCCCCGCTCGAAGTCAACATGAACAGAGTTGGCACTGGTGACATGGAACAATGTTTTTTTCTCTATACAATTCATACAAAAATAAAAATTGTCCAATGATTATGTTTTAACTTCTAATTTTCTTTTTCCATTTCATTTTGCACAGAGGTAGTGGCTATTTAGGTAAAGGGGAAGGGACAAAAAGTAAATAAAAAATATCTTATAGAAAACGCTTTTGTTAATTTTTGACCAGAGGAATCGTAAAAGAACAAAATATAATACTGCAATCACATACAAAAGTAGTCCTTCATTTTTGTACATTTTATACAGTGTTCAGGCTTTTTATAGCTTTTTTTTCTTCATTTTTTTCTTTAAAAGGCAAAAAGAGGGGTGTGTTTGGAATGGTACGCCCCAGGCTAATGGACATTCTATGCCAGAGGGTCCACCAGGGGCTCCTCATCCCCCCGTGACAGAAGCTCCTTCTTCTCATCCGTGCTGGCCAGGGAGTTGCGGCTATTGTGGGCTCCCATGTACAGGGTGGCATACACTGGGTTGGTGAAATTGGTTGGCTGGGAAGAGACCAGGGAGGACCATTAGATAAACTACATTCATCATAGTAAGTGTTTTTGTATGTTGCCTCATTTGTGTCCAGGGTGTGTGTGTGTGTGTGTGTGTGTGTGTGTGTGTGTGTGTGTGTACAGGTCTGTGTGACATGGTGTAAGTGCGTTTTTGGGCTTGCTTTTATTACCGTGTGTGTTACCTTGTCTGGGTCCAGTGTGAAGTCTGAGTCTAGAAGCTCCCCGGCATCGTCGTCTGGCTCGCCCTCGTAGATCTTGTATGCTGGGTTTCCTATCTCCACGTTCATGGCTCCGTTGGTCATCCTCTGGTGCTGGAAGCCCTTGGTCCTGCAGACACAGAGGTGAAAGGTCATGACCCGAGGTACAGACGGGTCCTGAGCGAGTCCACACAGCGCGGGCAGCGACACGGCCACATCACAGAGTCAGGGAGGGGGGTAGTGGCTGTCACATCACTGTGCATGGATCCAAAGCCACAGCACAGGCAACAACGCAAACCCAGCATTCACCTAGCTAGAATAACTTGACACACTAGTCCTGGAGAGGGGTTTGTAACGGTACCCTAAAATGGTACTACGGAATGCCTGTTTAACAGTTTGCTTGAAAAACATAAGCAAGGTCAAATCTATTGACGTCTTGAAAATCTATAGGCATTTTGGATCAAAATGTATGTTGTCAGTTTGGAGCGTTAGCATTTCGGGTCAAACCATGGACTTGAAGGATAGTAAATGCTGGATTTTTCATGTTGCATTTTCCAAATCCTGGTTTGGAACAATGCAGTCAGAGCGCCCCCTCTCTCAGTACGGAACATACAGTAGCACTCTACACAACAACATGATACAGTACAATACAGCATGGGGTACTATAGGCACTCTGGGGCCATAGACTGATCTATTTCACAGCCTCTCCAATAGATCACCACCTGTTTAATAGCCCCCTAGAAGTACAGTATAGTGGGGAGGTTTGGAGAGAGGGACCAATCCTGAACAATGATTCAGAACGGGAGAGGGAGGGGCAAGCTGAACTAGAGCACTGCTCATTCACAACGGAGAGAAAGAGAGTCGAGACACTGACCACAGGACTATACACTGCACAGCAAAAGAGACTGATGAAGGGAGAGATGAAAAGAGAGAGAAATGGACGGGATGCCATTTTGAATTGGGGGAGAGAGAGGATGGAAAGCGTAACCCTGGCAACCGTTACCGCGCGAGTCTGGAGCAGGATTTGCCCGGCCTGCCAGACCTGAGGGACAGAAGAGATGCAGTTACTCACAGCAAAGAGAGAACCAGAGATAGAAAGAGAGAAAAGGAGTGAACAGTAAAGACCAAGAGATAAAGTAAAGGGAGGCTGAGAGTACAGAGACCATGAAGAAGACAGAGCTTGAGAGGCAGTTAAGTTAATGTCCCAGTGTTACTCTTCTAGTGTATTGGAGTTGTGTAGTGTTGTGTAATGTAGTGTGGTGTTGTTTAGTGTGGTGTTACTCACCCCCTCATCCTCTTTCTGTACCAGAACACCGCCCCTCCCACCAACAGAATCAACAACAGCAGTAGCAGCATTAGGACCACTATGGAGGCAGTACCTGCACACAGACACACATAAACAGTATACATAGTTAGGCTGAGTCTGGCGACCGTTCTACACAGAACTGGCAATCCTGGAGGTGATTTTTGATGGTAGGAGACTTCAATTGGCGTCAAGTTGATGTGCAGCCAAAATAATGTGTGTAAAATGTAGGAGCAGCTCTTGCGTTTTATTTTGATGGCCAGCCAACATCTACGTTAAAACTCACAAGCAAAAGTTATGCCTCTACTTTTTGCAAACCTTTAGAATAGTTTACTTACGTCCACCAGACTCTGAGGAGTCTACACTAGAGGCCACCACCTCACAGCGATGCCCCACCCAGCCTGCAGAACACCTGGGGAGAGAGAGAGATGTAACGTCATAGCAACCAGAGATAACATTCTAGTGAGTGAGTGTGAGAGCGCGCGCGTGTGTGTGTGTGTGTGTGTGTGTGTGTGTGTGTGTGTATATATATATACTCACTTGCACTCTGGTAGGTGTGTGTGTTGGTTGACAGAGCACTGGCCATTAGCACAGTACTCATCACACGTGTAGCAGCTGGGTTGGACTCTGCCGTTGGTGCAGCTACAGGACACACAAGTAACAATAGGTTGGGACAGGTGTGTGGGTGGTGGGTGTGTGTTATGAATTGATGATGTGTGAATGTGTGTTGGTGTCTGTTTCTGTCAATATCAGTTTCTCTGTGTGTGTGGACACTTACATGCAGGTGACCTCTCCTGTGGGCTGGAAGGAGTTGTGTGTGTGTGTGTGTGTGACACTTACATGCAGGTGACCTCTCCTGTGGGCTGGAAGGAGTTGTGTGTGTGTGTGTGTGTGTGTGTGTGTGTGAGTGAGTGTGACACTTACATGCAGGTGACCTCTCCTGTGGGCTGGAAGGAGTTGTGTGTGTGTGTGTGTGTGAGTGTGACACTTACATGCAGGTGACCTCTCCTGTGGGCTGGAAGGAGTTGTGTGTGTGTGTGTGTGTGTGAGTGTGACACTTACATGCAGGTGACCTCTCCTGTGGGCTGGAAGGAGTTGTGTGTGTGTGTGTGTGACACTTACATGCAGGTGACCTCTCCTGTGGGCTGGAAGGAGTTGTGTGTGTGTGTGTGTGTGACACTTACATGCAGGTGACCTCTCCTGTGGGCTGGAAGGAGTTGTGTGTGTGTGTGTGTGTGACACTTACATGCAGGTGACCTCTCCTGTGGGCTGGAAGGAGTTGTGTGTGTGTGTGTGTGTGTGTGTGTGTGTGTGTGAGTGTGACACTTACATGCAGGTGACCTCTCCTGTGGGCTGGAAAGAGTTGGTGGGGATACACTTGCCGTCGCGACAGTAGTGACACTTGTCCACCTCACAGGTGCTGCCGCTGTACTGGGGCAGACAGCGACACTGGCGCGCCCCGCTGGCACTCTGCAGACATGTGCCCCTGTTCAGACAGTGGCCCTCGCAGCTACCTACTCACACACAGGCATACAGAAGAGACAGCTATCAGTCTGAGTATACTGAGCGCAAGGAGCCTTAAGGTAGATCTCAAAAGAGTACCAAGCAGTTTACACTTTTATGGTGCTTTCTACAAAATGTTAAGTGCCATAGTGTTATACTGCCAGTAGGTGACAGTACAGACACAGACAGAGTTTTTTAGTTCATTATGTTCCACATTATAGAATATAGTTTAGCAGATGCTATTATCCAGTGTGATGGCAGGGTCGCCTAGTGGTTAGAGCATTGGACTAGTAACCGGAAGGCTGCAAGCTCAAACCCCCGAGCTGACAAGGTACAAATCTGTCGTTCTGCCCCTGAACAGGCAGTTAACCCACTGTTCCTAGGCCGTCATTGTAAATAAGAATTTGTTCTTAACTGACTTGCCTGGTTAAATAAAGGTCAAATAAAAACTCACAGTTAGTGCATTTATCTTAAGGTAGCTAGGTGAGACAACCACATATCACAGTCCTCCCAAACTAGCTATATTTCCATCAATTTGTTGAAATATTTTTTTTTAAGCATTCTTATGTTTGCAAAAAAGAAATGTGAATTCTACCAGCAGGGGTATGTTTCCTTCAAACTGTCTTCTAGCGAATAAAAGGCTGTGCATAATGACGTAGTCAGTGGACACAAAAAGCACTGTCGTATAACAGAAGTTCTATGAGTTTGTGTTAAGATCCTGCCGACAACGCAATCTGTTAGGTTCTATTATTAGAGTAAGAACGCGACGGACACTGAAGACTTGAACCATGTCTGGGACTGATGCAGCTGTATCGACCCTCTGGGGAGAATAAACTTGGTTTAAGCCTTCAGTGTCCGTCCAGTTCTTACTTTAATAATAGAACCAAACAAATGGAAAGGCGCAGCAAGCTTATCACCATGCACTTTAATCACTCTGAAGTTTATCATAACCCATAGCATATGTAGCTTAGCATAATAAACTGCATGGTTTTCCAAGTCGTAGTGGGAGGACCACACAACATAGCATTGCATTGCCAATTTACCTCAACATGATGGATATTCTATCAAAGAATTGTGCAATAAATAGTTTCCACCACAAGTTTTTGCATACGGTAATCTAATCACCGACCCAAAAAATATCCACCCGTGTCTAGCGTATTTTGTTTTGTGGACAATTTGACAGTGATGGGTTCTGACTTATAAACTTGAAATATCCTAAACCATGCCACTGAGGGAGAGAGGGGAATGCTGAACGTTTACATTCTGTCAGAACATGTTATTGTTAGACATCAGGTATCCTTTGGAAAGGAGAAGGGCTGGTACAAGTCAACAGGACAGCCGTGAGTTGGGGAGGAGTGAGGAATTTGGGCCGAGGTCAGTTCAGATGAAGTGAGAAAGAGCAACAGAGATGTATTGGCTGTCCAGATGTGAAAGGAGGAGACTCAGCATAGGAGGAAGGGTTAAATACCAGTGCTTGTGTAAATATGTTATCTTATGCAGCTGTGTGACCCAGTGGGTGAATAAACTTAGTTTGAGCTTTACTAGTCTTCCGGAAGTTTTTAACATTTATAATCTAACATCAGGCCGGTCGTGAGTTCTTTATCCGACAGGTACTTTACTCACATAAAAATGGTTGGATGGAAACCTGCTTATAGTAAGTAAACATTTTCCTCAATAAAGCAGGTATCAGCAAAGTCAGTGCTAGTAAGAAAGGACAAGTGTTAGTGCAAGAAAGTCAAGTACAACAGTAGGTTTTAGGTTTGATCTTCTCCCCTTACTCGGGGTGGGGTAGGGTAGGGGTGTGCTGTGGGATTGTTGAAGATACCTTTTGAAGAGGTAGGTCACATGACACAGTACAGAGCATTTATAGACAAAAACAACAGGGCAATATTACATGAAATAAAAAATAAGATCAGACCGGGGCAGACCAACAGAAAGACAGACAGTGAGACTCACGGTACTGGCACTGGTCCCCCAGGAAGTCAGCAGGGCAGCGGCATGTGGGCTGGTTGCCAGCGCTGACCGTGCAATTCCCTTCATTCTGACAGTAGTTCTTACAGGTTTGGAGGTTACAGTTAGGACCAGTGAACCCTGTCAGACAGCGACACGTAGGGGAGCCTGGGGAGGGAGGGAGAGACAAGACAGACATGGTCCGACAGAGATAAGACAGGAAGAGGAGAGAGAAACTCAGGAGACTTGACCTCTAACATCAGACTAACATCAGGACTGCTCATTGAGGGTAAAATTCTTGACTCAATACACAGCTGTATAGTTGTATTATTTGTTTATATGTCTCACTGTTCCTGGCTTAATGTGTTATTCTGACTCCTCTCAGACAGCCAGCCCTCCTGTCAGGGTAGTGTATTACCTGTAGGAGAGGCCGTGCAGGTGCCTCCATTCTGGCAGTAGTCCCTGCACTGGTCCACCTCACACTTGTCTCCTCCGAAGTTGGGCTGGCAGCGACACTTGGGCTGCTTCCTGGCGTTGAGGAAACAACTGCCTCCGTTCAGACACTGGACATTACACGTACCACTGGGAGGAGCTGGGGGAGGAGAGAAGGGGTGAGTGTGAAGAATTACAGGTAGGGATTAGTGTGGATGTGTGTTTAATGTTTCTGTCATCCTTTTGAGTTTTATGTGAGCTAAAAATGACTTTTATACCCACTGCAGATTATTACACAAACAGACTATAAGATTAACTTTGATAACAACGCTACTTCTGTAATACGGTGTGTTTGGAATACAAACATGTTGGAGACCACAACAGGATTACAAACATGCAAGCGAGCACCACGGAGTACCATCAGTACCACCAACAACGAGACCTAAGGAAAACTACAACATCCCAATCGAGTTATGGGTGAGGATAAAACAGGGAAGACAAAGGCAACACCAGGATCTGGAATATCCTGGACAAGTGCTATGTCAATATCAAAGACTGCTACACCCCCAACATCAAACCACTGATCTCCAATTCTGACCACAACGCTGTCCAGATCATCTCTGTCTACAAGACTAGGGTTGTTGCAGTGACCATATTACCACCACACCGGCAGTCACGAGTCATGATCGCAGTAAAATTCCACGTGACCATTGAGTCACGGTAATCTCCTTTTATTCACTCTGGACATTCATTAATAGTAACCAACAATTAGCGATCATAAGGTTGCTAATGGCCTGGTACTCAGGGCTCGATTGTCCCTCTAACCACTCTGACATCAATGCAAATGCAATGGAAAATCAAAACACTTATCAAAGCAGTATGTGCTTTTAAAACTCACCTCACTGTGATTGACCAATTTGAAGAAAGAAGTTTAAAAAAAATAGGTTGAAACTGGGTGGAAAGCCTGGCCATTGTGGATGTTGTTTCAAAGCCTAACAACTGAATGGGCAGCATTTTCTAACATGATGATTAATTCAAAACACGCATATGCATATTAGAGTTTATGCATATTAGAGTTTATGCATATTAGAGTTTATGCATATTAGAGTTTATGCATATTAGAGTTTATGCATATTAGAGTTTATGCATAGGCATAAGAACCCAGGCCCGGAAAAAAACCCAGAATTCAAACAATGATTGTGCCGTTATACAATACATAGCCTACCGCATATTACACTTGTTTTAAAATATATCTTTGGTACATAATTGTTCTAGCCTAAATTGAACAAATTCAGATTTAGCCTATAATTATAGTGAATTTATTTTTGAATAGCCTAATAATAGGGCATTTAAAAAATATATTTTCATAATGAATAGACTGACATTACCTTTAGCTACAGAAGGTAACTATTGATGTTCCCGAACAGATTTAATTGATTTCCAAATGAAGCACAGAGTAGCTACAGTAACGGGGTTGGAGAGTCCAGAGTGGAATATCATCTGTGGCACAGGGAAATGACAGGAGTAGCCTACTCAACATGAGTGAAAAACCTACCGCTGGGAAAGTGGCCTTCATTCACTATTCCAGTGCATATGGACGACATGTATTTTTTGTTTTGCCATTATTCTTGCCCATATGATAATGGGCCATTCTAAATTGAAACTAATTTAAAATCCTAGTAAAGACAATATTTAATTGAGATCGTCTTATGAAAACAAATTGCAGTCAGAGTGCAGTATAACTGCAGTTTTCTTCAATTACTGTGTCCAAAATACAGCAGTCGACTGCAATTACTGCAGTTCCAAAACTGCGATCTCTTTTTGTGAGGGGGTTGAAATATGAGCACTTGATGAGACAACCTGTGTGGCCTGAGGCAAGGAACATAGTCACAAAAAAAAGCTTGTGCTTTCTCAAATCATCAATAGCCTATAGTCGTATCATGCAGCCTATATATCTTCTGATTTCTAAAGGCATTCTAAGGTTTGTAGAGCTGCCAAATAACTAAATCTAGTGTTTCAAAAAAATCACGTACACTCAACATAGCCACTTCATATGCATGCACTCTCACTCCGGAATGGGAAAAATATCCATTCAATTTTATTAAATTAGTTCAATTATATTCTTCGTACTATAAAATCATATAATCTAAAAAGATTGCACAGGACTTAAGCGTACAGTTCATTCGGAAAGTATTCCGACCTCTCGACTTTACAAAATGCTGTTACATTACAGCCTTGTTAAAAAATGTATTGAATTTACACACAATACCCCACAATGACAAAGCAAAAACAAGTTTTGGAATGTATGCAAATGTATATTTAAAAAAAACTTAAATATCACATTGACATAAGTATTCAGACCCTTTACTCAGTACTTTGTTGAAACAGCAATTACATCCTCAAGTCTTCTTGGGTATGACGTTACAAGCTTGGCACAACTGTATTTGGGGAGTTTCTCCCATTCTTCTCTGCAGATCATCTCAAGCTCTGCCAGGTTGGATGGGGAGCGTCGATGCACAGCTTTTTTCAGGTCTCTCCAGAGCTGTTCCTTCGGGTTCAAGTCCGGTGTGCCTTTCCAAATCATGTCCAATCAATTGAATTTACCACAGGTGAATTCCAATCAAGTTGTAGAAATATCAAGGATGATCAATGGAAACAGGATGCACCTGAGCTCAATTTCGAGTCTCATAGCAAAGAGTCTGAATACTTACGTAAATAAGCAATTTCATTTTTAATACATTTTCTAAAATGTCTAAAAACCTGTTTTCACTTTGTCATTATGGGGTATTGTGTGTAGATTGATGAGGGAATTTAAAAAAAAAATAATTTTAGAATAAAGCTGTAACGTAACATAATGCGCCACTGTATAAGACAAAGCTAGAGAAAACCAGATCGAGAACGAGCGAGGCAAAGGGAAACAGTCTAGTTTGCCTGATAAGGCAGGCCAGCTGCGGAACTAGGGAGGAGCAAGGAATTTGGCTCAGGTCAAGTCAAAAGATAAAGTGAGAGAAAAAAAACCTCTGGGGAGGGAGCCAGAGGTTAATTAAGTTCCTGCTTAGCAACAGTGATGTATTGGCTGTCTAGATGTGTAAGGAGTTGACCCCGCCTAGTAGGAGGTTATAAATATATGTGCTTTGTCTTTACAGCTGTATGACCCATTGGTTGAATAAACTTGGTTAGAGCTTTTCTTAGTATTCCATGTTTTACCCTGTTTGTTCAGAAGCTAACAATAGTATAAATAACACAACCACCATAAATACAGACTATATGACCTTCTTTGTAGAGACAGTAATACCCACTAAAACAGTTAGGGCCGAAAAGGCTCCCAAAGAAAAGAAAGTGGCCTTCAATAACAAGGACAGGGGGGTGAAGAGGACCCAGAAACAGATCAACACCATGCTGCGAGGGGGGTGAAGAGGACCCAGAAACAGATCAACACCATGCTGCGGGGGGGGGGTGAAGAGGACCCAGAAACAGATCAACACCATGCTGCGGGGGGGGGGGGGGGTGAAGAGGACCCAGAAACAGATCAACACCATGCTGCGGGGGGGGGGGGGGGGGGGGGGGGGGGGGGGTGAAGAGGACCCAGAAACAGATCAACACCATGCTGCGGGGGGGGGGGGTGAAGAGGACCCAGAAACAGATCAACACCATGCTGCGGGGGGGGGGGTGAAGAGGACCCAGAAACAGATCAACACCATGCTGCGGGGGGGGTGAAGAGGACCCAGAAACAGATCAACACCATGCTGCGGGGGGGGGGTGAAGAGGACCCAGAAACAGATCAACACCATGCTGCGGGGGGGGAGGGGGGGGGGGGTGAAGAGGACCCAGAAACAGATCAACACCATGCTGCGGGGGGGGGTGAAGAGGACCCAGAAACAGATCAACACCATGCTGCGGGGGGGGGGGTGAAGAGGACCCAGAAACAGATCAACACCATGCAGCGGGGGGGGAGGGGTGGAGTGCCAAGCCATGAAGAGCCTGCGAACCCACATTTGTGAAGAAACTGAACCTGTTCTACAAAAGATTTGACACCCATAATCACACAAATGACTGCTTTGCTGTCCTACGGAATGTCCCTCCCTACCTCTCACACAGAGGAAATAATGGTTACTACAGAGCAGGTCAAAGTTTTTTTTAAATGTATTTTTTTTCTTTTTACCCCCTTTTTCTCCCCAATTTCGTGGTATCCAATTGTTAGTAGTTACTGTCTTGTCTCATTGCTACAACTCCCGTACGGACTCGGGAGAGACGAAGGTCGAGAGTCATGCGTCCTCTGAAACACAACCCAACCAAGTCGCACTGCATCTTAACACAGCGCCCATCCAACCCGGAAGCCAGCCGCACCAATGTGTCGGAGGAAACACTGTGCACCTAGCGACCTGGTCGGCGCACAGTTGCCCGGCCCGCCACAGGAGTCGCTAGTGCGCTACCGGCCAAACCCTACCTAACCCGGACGACGCTAGGCCAATTGTGCGTCGCCCCACGGACCTCCCGGGCGCGGCCGGCTGCGACAGAGCCTGGGCTCGAACCCAGAGTCTCTGGTGGCCTTAGAGCACTGCGCCACCCGGGAGGCCACAAAGGTTTTTAAACAGCTGAACCCAAGGAAGGCCTCTGGGCCAGATAATGTGAGCCCAGTCCTCCTCAATAACTTTGCTGAGGAGCTTGACCCAGTCTGGCAACCCATCCTCCAGTTATCCATCGACTCACACACACACCAATACCACAGGCCTGGAAAACATTTCACTTCATCATGAAAAAAAACCTGTGGATCTGACCTCAGAGCTCGTCAAATGTCTTGAGAGAATAGTGTCTCGAAACATAAAAAGACTCTGTGGAGAGGAAACTGGACCCTTACCAGTTTGTCTATAGAAACGGGCGCAGTACAGAGGATGCAATGACCACCCTCACACACCTGATCCTGAAACACCTAGACCAACCAAAAACCTACGCCAGAGAACTCTTTAGATTTTTCCTGTGCTTTTAACACCATACAAACGCACCTTCTACTAGCCAAAATGAAAGAACTGGACATTAACCCACACCTCATTTACTGGTAACACTCATTTCTCAGTAACAGAACTCAAGGTAAACAACACTCTCTCCCCTCCTGTGGTCACCAACTGGGGAGCCCCACAAGGTTGTGTGAGCTCACCCGTCCTTTTCATTCTGTACACCAATTGCACAAGTCAAAACACCAAGCATTTTATGATTAAGTTCTCTGATGACACTGTCCTGCTGGCCCTACTGGAGGACAACAGCGACCTCCCACTGTACCTAGACAGTGTAAACAGCCTTGCGCAGTGATGTGACAAACTATTTTGTCCTGAATGTCACAAAAACACAGGAGGTTATCTTTGAGCCCAGGTCAGTGGCTGACCAAAACCAGGTAGTCATTCACAGTGAACACATCCAGCAGGTCTACTCTCATATATATATATCTGGGAGTGCATGTTGACCATGCCCTGAGATGGAGTGCCAAAGTGGACTATGTGCTATGTGTGTGCTAAGGTGCAATAGTGCATGCACTTTCTCTGCAAGTCTTTCGGGGCAACCTTGGAAATACTGAACATGTTATTTTGCTCCACTATCCAGACTGTTTTGCAGCACTGCATCACTGCTTGGTACAACACACAGTACAGGCAAAAACCAGGGTGTCAAGTCTGCTGAAAACTGCCCCAAAAAATATTGTCAAGCTGATCATCAAAACCTTTCTGGACAGCTACCACACAAACATGTTGAGGACGGCAAACAAAATATCAGAGCCCCCCTCCCATGTGCTCAACTCAGAGTTTGTGCTTCTGCCATCCAGGAAGCGCTACAGACTGTGCAAACTGGTCAGGTACAAAAATGAATTTGTGCCACATGCACTGACCCTTATGAACAAATAAGGAGGACATTAGGGACACAGTAGATTCACTCATTCAGGAACGGGCAATAGTGAAAAGTGAAATAGAACTTAAATAAGCATGGACATTGAAACTATTGGGTTTGTGCAGTATGTGCAAAGCTCAAGGACCGTGAACATTAAGGAGATGTGTAACATTGAGTACAGGAGAGACAGCTATGTAATGTGAAAGGGAGGGGTAAGAGTCCTTAAGCGGTTATTCTTGTTTTTATGAATGTCTGGCCTATGCCATGTCTCGCAACATATTGCAAAGCATTTTCTTGTAGGTAAAGTAAATATCTATGAAACTCAGACAAAGAAATCTAATCTGTATGTGAACTCATAGACAATGCAATACATGTTGAATATAACAGTTTAGGTATAAGGGTGTTAGTGTATACTCACAGGGAGAGAGTGTGGGTGTGTAGGACTTTGTATACTCACAGATAGGGGAGAGTGTAGGAGTAGGGAGCTCCACACAGGTTCCGTTGTCCAGGGTGCGTCCGTTGGGACAGGTACAGACTGGACCACTGGGGCTGAGCAGACACAACCACTCACACTTCTTCCTGTCACATGGGTTGGTCACTGACAGAGAGCAAGACAGAGAGAGAGAGACCAACAAGTTAAAAAGCAACTGCCCCTAAAATGCAACTTCTCTTTTTGAAAACAGCCTTTGTCATCGATATGAGTCAGAAACATTTATTCTAGTGTCAAAATTGACTACAAAGTGTAAATTGGATAATTTTGGTCATTAAGTCAGTCTCGTCCAAAACGGAGACTTGCGAGATGATAAAATGATTTCCTATGTCACAGAATGAAGGATACCTGAACAGTTTCATGGGTTGGGTTTATTTTAATCCTGCCCTCATGCCCACAGCACCCAAATAATCATCAATTCGGAGCGCAGCGGCACACGACCACATCATTATGCCCATGGTCAATTTGTTTTGACATTTGATATCACAAACTACATAGGACAATATTTTTTTAAATGTCAATATCTCAATTTAAATGACTTAAAAACCTCAAACCAATTATAAAATTGTAGAAATTCACATACAAATATTGAACGCAGTTAATGAGACAACTAAATATGTGCAAAATGAAAATATTGACCCATTTGCATTGTGTAATTGACAGTCCCAAACTAGCCCCAGATATAGGCTGTCCAATGTCAAACTAATTTTGCCACGGTCCACAGCAGCAGGCTGAAGCCAATTGACAAAAAGAAGTTGGCTAGCGCTAGCTAGCCTAGTCGACTTCAAAACCTGGTTAGACTGTTTTAAGTTACATAGAATAGTGACTGTGTACTGTTTTGGCAGCGTGAATGTACAAACACTTGCCACGTGCGAACACACACACAAACCCAAGCCAACTCTCGTTTGGCTTCAGTCATGGCCACTGCATTTCTTAATGATAAGATTAGCCCTCCTTTAACACAATTATACCAGACTGTAAGTCTGTCTCTAATAGTCTAAGGGCCACCCCTCAAAAAAGGCATTCCATGATCCAGGAAACAAAACTGAAAAGTTTAAACATCATTACATTGATAATGTTATGAATACTGTGTGGATCAAAAATGTATAATTCAAAAAGGTACGATTTCGAAATCATAGCTCATTTTGGGTAATTCCCCCTAACAACATTATGAGGTTGCCATGTTACATCTTGGTTACATGTGTTCCGTTGTCCATGCATTCAGAAAGCAAGGCATTTAGGCTACCAGACTGGAGGAATGTAAAAATGATATGAGAGAAGAAGCAGTTTAAATAGATTTCTCATAACGCCACTTTATTTAGCTTATTTTGAGAGCTGTGCTAGCTAGCAAACATGCTGTCTTTAGTTTGTCTAGCAGCCAAGAGCAATGATGGCCCCTGTAGGCTGAATACAGCTGCCAAAACCTATTCTATTAACTAAGACAACCACTGCACATGGTTAAAACATTTCCTCATTTGGGGTTCCTCTGAATCAGTGTGCAACAGACGTAACCAAGGTGAAATACAGCAATGTCGGAACTTAGCTAGGGAAATTACCCAAGATGCACTGTGATTGATGCTAAATATAATAACTTTGATTAAAGAAACTAAATGTGCAGTTTTTACACGTTCATAACCTTATCTACGTTGTGTTGCTGAAATGTTCTGTTTTCTGGGTCCCGGAACAACACATTTTTGATGGGTGGCCCTTGGACTTTAAAGACCTAAGCCTAACTTGAGATCTTTGGTGTGCAAGTCAATTTGTCGTAGGCCTAGTTCTGTGCACACATCTCAAGTTAGAATTCAACCCTGAAAGAGCGTTTAGAGAATAGCCGTGTTGACCTCTTCTAGGGCTGTGGCGGTAATGACATTTTGTCAGCCGGTGATTGTCATGATAATAACTGTGATGTCCACTCACTCTCAGGCTGTTTGTTGCGGTGGTAGAGTACGATGTCCGTGGCGTGGTTCATTCCTGTGGTCAGGTTCTCCATGGGGCCTTTGCCATACTTGTTGACCCGGAACACAATGTTGTTGATGTAGGTGACGCCATAGATGTAGTCCTCAAACACGTCAATACTGAACGGGTGGTGGAGCTCTGGAACAAACAAGACCGAATACCACAGCTCAGACTAACTCTTTACCAGTTAGACATGCTATTAGCTATGCTAAAATACAACATTTTCCCACTTTCTGAGGATATCAGCATGCTCCAATTTAATGCACCGATTCTTGACAGTCCCAGTGCCATGAGAAGACTCCACATCTAAAAATGGGCCCACATATCTCTAACCAAAACATCATTCTGTGGCTTAGCGATGTCAGCCCAGGTCTTTAAACCCAGACCCGTGCAGGTCACTCAACTGTTCTTAATGCTGGTCACAGCCACCACCGGGTCGCTGCCATTCAGCCTCACACTGCCAATCACTGACAGCTTAGCATCGGCCCAGTACAGACGCTCGTTAAAGTAGTCCACAGCCAGGCCTGGAGAGAGAGAGAGACAGAGATGAGACAGAGATAAGAGAGAGAGAGAGACACAGAGACAGAGATAAGAGAGAGAGAGAGACACAGAGACAGAGACAGAGACAGAGAGAGAGAGAGAGAGAGAGAGAGAGAGAGAGAGAGAGAGGGAGGGATATAGAGAGAAAGAGAGGGAGAGAGACAGACAAGCAGAGAGGGAGAACAGTCATTGAGACATGTCAGTTTGAGGCTAAGCTTATTGAGTGAAACAAAGCTCTACACAGCCCATCCTTCAATTTGTGGAGAAATGGACCTGTCAGTCAGTCTGTAAAATGTTTGTAGTGTGTGTGTGTGTGTATATATATATATATATATGTTACCTGTGGGCCACTGGATGTTGTCCTGTACCAGTGTCTCTCTCATGGTTCCATCCATGGCAGCAGTCTCAATCTTTGGGTGGTTTCCCCAGTCAGCCCAGTACATGGTCCTAATGGGTACACAGCATCGACAATCAGTTACATGCGCCATCACATAGTAATGCCTTGCGCCATCACATAGTAATGCCTTGCGCCATCACATAGTAATGCCTTGCGCCATCACATAGTAATGCGTTTGACCATCACATAGTAATGCGTTTGACCATCACATAGTAATGCCTTTGACCATATCTACTGGATGTCCAGTTGATTTGTCCCTGGTCTAGCACACCATCTTTCTATCGTCAGTCTTATTTAAATACTGTATCAGAAAGCACTATGTGCACAAAGAAGGATGTGTTCGAAGGCTCAGGAATTATCTTCCAGACCCATGTATTTCCACAGTAGCCCAGACTACTCTCCCAGCCCCACTATCCTCCTTTCCCCAGGCAGACTCACCCTCTCTGGGGGTCCACTACGATGGCGTAGGGCTCGTCAATCATGCCAGAGATGAGGGTTTTGCGGTGTTGGCCTGATATCTGGGCCACCTCGATCACATCTCGGCCAGAGTCTGTCCAGTAGATGTTCCCTGCCACCCAGTCCACGGCGATGCCACGGGGCATCTTCAGACCGGGGATCTGAACACGGGGAGAGGAGGGGGGGTTGGGAGGACAATACCAGTTAAATCATTGTTTGTGAGAAAGGGCCAAGGGCATGACACAAGAGCAGTCAAGACTATCTGAGCACGGACAGACACACACCTCCAGGTTGGCGACGCGGGAGTCGCTCTGACGACGGTGGCGGTTGTTGTTGCCGTTCGGTGAGGAGGATGAGGATGGCAGCTCGTAGGAGGAAATCCTGCCCGTGTGCCAGTTGGTCCAGTAGATGCGGTTGGTCTTGACGTGCAGGTCCATGGCATCGATGCGCACGTTGGCGTCGCCCTGGAAGGTCTGCTCGTAGCGCCAGTTGGGCATGCCAGGGTCCAGGCTGCGGATCTCGTTGTCGTCGGCAATGTAGAGCACCTGTCTCAAGCCTGGGAAGACAGAGGAAGGGAGGTCACAACCCGAATTAGGACATCCCCTCTGACTTACCGTTATAAGGCCATCCCTATACAATGCAATTGTCTTGCGTGGCTAAGAGCTACTTGGCACACACATCCACTAACTGATATCTAACTAAATGTAACACACACAATTGTGACAGAGGCTAAGACATTCAAACATTGAGACAAATTCAGACAGGTTTCTAAAGACAGAGAGAAGCAGTAACTGTAACCAATCCACTGGTAATGCTGAACTGAGCAGTACTCACTGTCAACCTTGCAGGTGTCGTTGATCCTGGTGAAGTACTTGTGGCAGCTGCACTTGTGGGAGCCCTTGGTGTTGTTGCAGATGTGGGAACACACTCCAAACTGCTTACACTCATTCTTATCTGTGAACAACCCCCCCCCAAAAGCAAAAGGATCTGGGTTACAGATCACTAGTCGACATTTAGTCGTCACAGTAACATAGAGAGTGTATCTGTAGCAGTGCTGCACCTTCACATCGGTTGTTGCCTGTGGTCTTGAAGCCAGGTTTGCAGGAGCAGAAGGCCTCAGTGCCGTTCACCACACAGTGGGCCTCATCACCGTCACCACACACTGTCCTGTTATTACGGCAGTCATTCAGGGAAGAGTCTGCAAAGAACCAGACAGGACAGAGAGTCAAACTTGCAGACAATAACATGTACACACACACACACACACACACACACACACACACACACACACACACACACACACACACACTACTCTTGCGTGCCGAGATGCAACACACACCTTTCTTGTTGCAGCCGATCTCGTCAGAGCCGTAGTCCTCACAGTTGTTAAAGTAGTCACAGCGCAGGTTGGAGCTGATGCAGCGGCCGTTGGAGCACTGGAACTCATCCTTCTGACAGACTGGCGTGGAAGGAGGAGTCTCTGGAGGAAAACAGGGAGGAGGCTGCATTATTTAAACTCCATAACCATCTAGTCAACTCCGTAACTCTATTGCAAAAGTCCACTCCATAACGCTCTACTACTAGAAAAACTCACGGCAGTTGACCTCATCACTGTTGTCCCCGCAGTTATCAACACCGTCACAGTGCCTGGCTATCGGCAGGCAGACACGGTCGTTGTGGCAGCGGAACTGCCTTCTGGGTGGGCACTGGAATTTAGCTGAGGGATAGAGGAGGAGAGAAGAGATGGCACGTGTGAGGTAGGTGTTGAATGATCCTCAGGGACAGTGTTATTGATGTCATGGGGACTCACTGCACTCCTCTGGGTTCTCATCAGAGTTGTCTCCACAGTCGTCCTCTCCGTCACACTTCCAGGCCAGGGGCTTACACAGAGTGTTGTTACACTGGAACTCATCCAGGGGGCAGTGTCTACCCACTGAGACAGAAAGAGAGAGAGACAGAGAGTTACTTTTTTCTATGAAATACATACCCACAACTTGTACTTAATAAACAGTACACGAATGTGTGTGTATAAAAAAAAAAACTCACCTCCGCTGTCACACTTCTCCTCGTCACTGCTGTCCATACAGTCAGGGTCTGCGTCACAGCGCCAGCGGATGGGGATACAGTGGCCATTCTTACACTGGAACTGATCACTGTCACACTTCACATCACAGCCATTCTGCAGGACGACACGCAGGGACATCACTTACTACGTCACACTAATGACAATGCTATTCATAAATGAACAATCCTCTAGTAATGTATTCGTTGTGACAATGAGTTAGGACATGTACTAGTAAGATTGGGGATGACATTGACTTTCCATATCACTAAGCTTAAAAAAAAAATCATGTTTGGGAGCAACAGTGAGGGGTTTTTCATTTGATGTGAGTAATTTTACTCTATTTTTAATAACTGAGTGTCACTGTACCTCGTCTGATCCATCAGCACAGTCATGGTCTCCATCACACTTCCACCTCCCAGCGATGCAGCGACCGTTGGAACAGGAAAACTCACTCTCTGAACACTGCCTTGGCACTGATGGGACAGAGAGGAGGGGTGAGGAGGGGAGAGGAGGGGAGAGGAGGGGAGAGGTGAGGAGGGGAGAGGAGAGGAGGGGTGAGGAGAGGAGAGGGGTGAGGAGAGGAGAGGGGTGAGGAGAGGAGAGGAGAGGGGTGAGGAGAGGAGGTGTGAGGAGAGGAGGGGAGAGGAGAGGAGAGGAGAGGAGAGGAGAGGAGAGGGGAGGGGTGTGGAAAAGAATAAGAACTTCCGGACACAGACGTATGTCATGAGGGTAAAATGGCTGTACAGACAGGAGGAAGAGACTGGTAGCAAGGGACATATCAGAAGATGGGGGGGTGGGAGTACACTGGGTCACATGGTACATCGAGGGGGAGGGGCTAAAAGGACTAGTGGGATTGGAAAGGAGCTGAGAGTCTGGATAGAGTAGAAACACTTTTTATGGAGTCAAGGAGCAAAGCTACTTTTTAAATATTTTGTGGTAAATTTTTGTCCCCTAATGGCAATAGGATAGTGTAGACAGACAGTTTGGGCTTGGGTAGATTGGTGGTAGGTTGGGGGTGTTCATGCTGATCGTGAAGACACCTACCTCTAAACCACGTCAACAGGCCAGTGTGAAATGCAGAATAAACATGAGATGATGTGAGATGTGCAAATGGCCACAAAGTTAAATCAAAGCAATGGAAATCAAAATCTTGAATGTGCAGCGCAGTTGAGTGAACACACAAACAACAGTGTGTCTTTAAAAACTATTAAATGATCTGTCTGGGGAACAGATGTAACTGAACCCATACAGTGAAAGCAGGCATCATATACAAATAGAATACACATATATATTCTGTAGCTCTAATCTCCCCCATAGCGAGAAGAGACAGGAGACCTAGCATCACAGACTGGACAGAGCAGAGGGGACCTACCACACTTGTCCTCATCGGAGTTGTCTCCACAGTCGTTGTCATAGTCACATTGCCAGCGACCCGGGACACAACGGTTGTTCTTACAGCGGAACTGGTACGGCTCACATGTCCTCTCATCTGAGGACACGACATACACAGAATACAGTCAAAGTAGAAATCTGAACAAATATTTTAATAGTACACAATTATGTAAAACACATTACACAAAAGAACCTTGGGAATCTCTCCATTCCTATCCCACCATCTCACCTGCATCTCAATCTCTCTACCGCCAACCCCCCGTCCATCACTCACCACACTCCTCCTTGGGTTCGTCTGATGCGTCCCCACAGTCGTCCTCTCCGTCACACTTCCACCGGGCCGGGATGCAGCGACCAGAGTCCTTGCAGCGGAACTCATCCACACCACACGTCATCTGGGCTGGAGGGGGAGGTTAAGAGATCAGAGAGAATACAATGAAGGGCGGTAGAAAGAGAAGGGGAGGAATCAGGGAGCAGGGAGAAGGATGCTGGACGGGACAGTAGAGTGGATCCGTACTGCAGTTGGCAGGCTCGTCGGATCCGTCCACACAGTCGTTGTCCCTGTCACACACCCAGACACGGGGGATACAGCGCTTGGTGATGGCACACTGGAACTGGTTAGGGGCACACGTCACCTCCGCTACACGGGACAGAAAGGAGACCGTCACTTACCAATATCCGTATATGATGCATGGCTTTCGCTCCTAGTCTTTGTAAACATACATTTAAAATGAATTTCAATTATACATGTAAACGTGTGTAGAAAACATGGTAGGCCGAAAATAACACAAAAACACTGGTTTGAAAAGACGAGATGTTGGTGCAGTACGATACACCCCCCCTTTAAACCCTCCAATACTGTAGGAACAGCAGTCTACTCACGGCAGTCTTTCTCGTCCTCTCCCTCTCCACAGTTGTCCTGGCCGTTACAGCGGAAGATCCCTGGGATACAGCGGCTGGGGTGGCTACACTTAAACTGACTGGGCAGACACACGTGGATGTCACAGTTGGCCTCGTCAGAGTTGTCCTGGCAGTCGTTGTCTCCGTCACAGATGTAGGCTGGGTTTGTACAGATGCCTGTACCACACTGGAACTGGCCGGGTCTGCACTTGAACTCCGCTACAGGGGATACCAATACAACATCAGTCAACCAGGATTTTAGTACAGTGCAGCTATGATAGTTAGTGTTCATGGACTAGGACTGTCTGTCACTCACGGCATTCCGCAGGCTCGTCTGACCGGTCCCCACAATCATCCTCTGTGTCACACTTCCACCAGAACGGAATGCACTTGTCATTCTTGCACACAAACTGCAGGGAGGGAGGGAGGGAGGGAGGGGTAGGGAAAAGGATAGAGGATGGAGAGGAAGAGGGAAAGAGATGGGGAGGGAGGGAGGGAGGGGTAGGGAAAAGGATAGAGGATGGAGAGGAAGAGGGAAAGAGATGGGGAGGGAGGGAGGGAGGGGTAGGGAAAAGGATAGAGGATGGAGAGGAAAAGAGATGGTGGGGGAAGAGAGTGAAAGATTAGTTCTGAGCACATAAAGGCAGAGAAAGACACAGACGTTGGCTAAACTCACCTGGCTGGCGGTGCAGTTGGACATACACCGTCTCCCGTCACTGGCCAGGTAAAAGTTAGTAGGACAGGCACACTTGTACCCCCCTCCAGGCGACAGCAGGCACAGGTTACTGCATCCTCCGTTGTTTGTCTGACACGGGTGGTTGGCCACTGTGGGTCAACCAAACACACACAACAGGCCCAGGTGAGAGGAGTGCAGGCACACGTTGATACATGACAGGGTGTTCAGGTGGCGGTAACAGTAGACTTACTCATACCCTCTGGCTGGCGGTAAGGGTGGTAGATGTGGACGTCCATGGGCCGGTGGAGAGTGCTGATCAGCATGGTCTTGTTGGTGCCCTGGGTCTTGTGACACCTGTTGATGGACTTGGTCTCCCAGTCAGTCCAGTAGATGTACTCCTCAAACAGAGTCATGGCAAAGATGTGGGGGATGTCCTGGCTTAACACTGCAGGGAGGGGGCACACAGGGAGGGGGCACACAGGGAAACAGATACGAGCAGTGATTTATTTACTCATGCGCTTGTGGTGTGTATAGTGTACACGACTTCCGTTTCATGCCTGTGTGTTGTAATGTCAACATCCAAATGTGCACACGTGTATGACAGAGTGTGTTACCAGTGTGTCGGTTGGTTCCGTCCAGGCTGGCAAACTCAATGTAGTCCTCTCTGGCGTCAGCCCAGTAGATGCGGTCGTTGATGAAGTCCAGAGTGAGGCCGTTGGGCCAGGTGATCCTGTCCTCTACAATAACAGTCCTGTTGGAGCCGTCCATCCCTATCCTCCCTATGTGGGGGTTGTCACCCCAGTCTGACCAGTACAGGTACCTGGCAGGGACACAGCTCAGTGTGAGGCTTCAGAACCACTCAGAACACCCAGGTGAGTGGTCAAAACGTCACACTACATTCTCAGCAAAGTGAGGATCAATGAGTCTCTCTTGAAGTAAAATAATGCTATAGTGCTATAGTCAATATTTGAGCAGCATTCAAAGAGAAAATAAGAGAACATGAATGTAATTCCTGCTTGTTATTTAGAGCTACGTTCATACCCGTTTCGTACGTCGACCGCCACAGCGCGTGGTTCCCTCAGACCGGTGTTGACCAGGACTGTCCGGTAGGCCCCGTTCAGCTTAGACACCTCGATGGTGTCCCGCCCCTTGTCACACCAGTACAGGTTCCCTCCCACCCAATCAACAGCCAGACCATCAGGGTTGCTAAGAGATGTGCGGTGAAGGACCTGCCAAAGAGCCAATCGGAAATTACAGTTCAGTTCCCCACATTATGCAACTAAATGTAGGCTACCAATCAAATGTTTATTTCTAAGAGGTAAGAAGTAATGGAGCCACACTGACTTGTACGTCGCTGCCGTTGATGTGCATGCGTCGGATCATGCTGCCCTGAGTGGTCACGTCTGTCCAGTAGATCATCTGCTGTCTATAGTCAAAGTCCAGCGCCACCGCATTGTTCAGGCCCTAATACACACACACACACAATGGGAGAGAAGTGATCAAACATAGCATGATGGTCATAAGGAGCAATGTGCTATTTCCACCTGTTGTAGGTCTTTGAGGTGTTGAGGCTCCAGTCTCACCTGTTTGAGCAGGGTGTAGTTGGAACCATCAAGGTTGAGTTTCCTTAGGTAGTAACGGTTGGCAAAGATCAGGAAGGGCTCCTCCTCTGGACAAAATAAGGATTTTTTTGGAAGAAAAAGGTCATGAAGTTCAACTTCAGGCTGTCCTTAATAAAGCTTTTACCACCCCATACCCCCCCCCCTCCACCAGCTCTCACCACCTCATACCCCCCCCCACCAGCTCTCACCACCTCATACCCCCCCCCCTCCACCAGCTCTCACCACCTCATAGCCCCCCCCCCCCCCCACCAGCTCTTACCACCTCATACCCCCTTCCACCAGCTCTTACCACCTCATACCCCCCCTCCACCAGCTCTCACCACCTCATAGCCCCCCCACCATCTCTTACCACCTCATACCCCCCCCCCCCCCCACCAGCTCTTACCACCTCATACCCCCCCTCCACCAGCTCTTACCACCTCATACCCCCTTCCACCACCTCATACCCCCCTCCACCAGCTCTTACCACCTCATACCCCCCTCCACCAGCTCTTACCACCTCATACCCCCCCTCCACCAGCTCTTACCACCTTATACCCCCCCCCACCAGCTCTTACCACCTCATACCCCCCCTCCACCAGCTCTTACCACCTCATACCCCCCCTCCACCAGCTCTTACCACCTCATACCCCCCTCCACCAGCTCTTACCACCTCATACCCCCCTCCACCAGCTCTTACCACCTCATACCCCCATCCACCAGCTCTTACCACCTCATACCCCCCTCCACCAGCTCTTACCACCTCATACCCCCCTCCACCAGCTCTTACCACCTCATACCCCCATCCACCAGCTCTTACCACCTCATACCCCCCCTCCACCAGCTCTTACCACCTCATACCCCCCCTCCACCAGCTCTTACCAGAGGTGGACTTGCAGATAGTGGGGTCACTGGGGCTGAGCTGGAAGCCCTCCACACAGAGACAGTGGAAGGATCCGTGGGTGTTGATGCAGCGCTGCGTGCAGGGGTAGCTGGTCGTACACTCGTCTATGTCCACGCACGTCTTCCCGTCATCCTTCAGGCGGAAGCCAGGGTGGCATCTGCACTGCACGACCACACAGGAGAGGAGAGGTAAGGCTGTGTGTACTACTTCACAATGGTTAACCTTTCCGACAAATAGTTGTTACGTAGCTGACAATATAAAATGGCAATGACTACAGATGAACAGTCATCACCGTCAACTATTCATTTAGCAGAGTCTCTCCAGGTGTAGGCGCGTCCTTACCTTGAAGCCTATCTTGAGGTCCTCACAGAGCTGAGAGCAGCCGCTGAGCTTGCTGTTCAGACACTCATTGATGAAGCAGTTGAGCTCGTCAGTGCCGTCACCACAGTCATCGTTCCGGTCACACAGCAGCGTCTCGTTGACACAGTTCCCGTTGCCGCAAGCGTACACTGTGTCGTTACATTTCTTCTCTGTTTTGGGAAGAGGTGGAGGACAGATTGGAGGATGGGTCAGGAAGAGGAGAATAGAGAGTTAACATCTAAGGAAGAGGGGGCTTGGCTCACACATTGGCCTAAATCCAATATCGCAATTTAGCAGGGATTTAGTAAATCCCTTTCAATTCCTTGCCAATAGTGGGCTGAGACGGAGATCTCTTAGGGCCCAGAGAAAATAGACAGTTAGCACCATCTGTGAGTGTGTGTCTAACCTGGGCCGTTGCAGTGGGGGTTCTTGGGGGCTTCATCAGAGCGGTCGTGACAGTCGAACTCTCCGTCACACTCCCAGGAGCTCTGGATGAGGCAGCGCCCGTTGGCACAGCGGAACTCATTGGATCCACACGTAGGGTACTCTGAAAGGAGAGACGAGTGATTGGTTGGTTGATTATTTGCATTTGTCTATACAGTTATGTCACTGGTAGGCCTATCACATACACTGTATATACAAAAGTACGTGGGCACCCCTTCAAATTAGTGGATTCGGCTATTTCAGCCACACCCGTTGCTGACAGGTGTATGAAACTGAGCAGACAGCCTTGCAATCTCCATAGACAAACATTGGCAGCAGAATTGGCCGTCCTGAAGAGCTCAGTGACTTTCAACGTGGCACCGTCATAGGAAGACACCTTTCCAACAAGTCAGTTTGTCAAATTTCTGTCCCACTAGATCTGCCCCCAGTCAACTGAAAGTGCTGTTATTTTGAAGTGGAAACGTCTAGGAGCAACAACGGCTCAGCTGCGAAGTGGTAGGCCACACAAGTTCACAGAATGGAACCGCCGAGTGCTGAAGCACATAGCGAGTAAAAATCGTCTGTCCTCGGTTGCAACACTCACTACCAATTTCCATTGAACTCTGGAGCAGGGAAAACACGTTCTCTGGAGTGAGGAATCACGCTTCACCATCTGGCAAATCTGAGTTTGGCGGATGCCAGGAGAACTATACCTGCCCCAGTCTATAGTGCCAACTGTAAAGTATGGTGGAGGAGGAATAATTGTCTGGGACAGTTTTTCATGGTTCGGGCTAGGCCCCTTAGTTCCAGTGAAGGGAAAACTTAATGCTATAGCATACAATGACATTCTAGACGATTCTATGCTTCCAACTTTGCGGCAACAGTTTGGGGGAAGGTTCTTTCCTGTTTCAGCACGACAATGCCCCCCTGTACACAAAGCGAGGTCCATACATAAATGGTTTGTCGGGATCGGTGTGGAAGTACTTGAGCCCTGACCTCAACTCCATCAAACACCTTTGGGATGAATTGGTACGTCGACTGCGAGCCAGGCCTAATCGCCAAACGTCAGTGTCCAACCTCACCGCAGCAATGTTCCAAAATCTAGTGGAAAGCCTTCCCAGAAGAGTGGAGGCTGTTATAGCAGCAAAGGGGGAACCAACTCCATACAAATGGCCATGATTTTGGAATGAGATGGTCGACGAGCAGGTGCCAGATACTTTTGGTCATGTTGTGCATCATGAAAACAGAATATTAATTCCAAATGTTTAAGGATTAACACAATGATACTATGATAGTGTGTGAGTGTAAGAGGGGGTACAACAGGGGTCATCCACTCACCACACTCCAGGGACTCGTCAGAGCCGTCACTGCAGTCTTTGTCATGATCACACACAAAGTGCTTGGGGATGCACTGTCTGTTCTGACACATGAACTCATTCTCATCACAGGTGTTGTTGAACACTGAGACAGACGGACAGACATTAGTTAGTCAATAAGCTACTGCATTATCAAAATAATCTGTATACCAGCAAGTAAGTATTTGATAATGATTGCATAAAGAACTTCTGTTAAACTCAAATTGCTCAACATTGTTTGGGGTTAAGTAACATCTCCCATAATTCCATAGGTAAAGATGTATCCAGTCAATAGTCCTCCATCCTCCTCTGATCCACTACTCACCACATCCAGCCTTGACACTCTCATCCACTACTCACCACATCCAGCCTTGACACTCTGATCCACTACTCACCACATCCAGCCTTGACACTCTGATCCACTACTCACCACATCCAGCCTTGACACTCTGGTCCACTACTCACCACATCCAGCCTTGACACTCTGGTCCACTACTCACCACATCCAGCCTTGACACTCTGATCCACTACTCACCACATCCAGCCTTGACACTCTCATCCACTACTCACCACATCCAGCCTTGACACTCTCATCCACTACTCACCACATCCAGCCTTGACACTCTGGTCCACTACTCACCACATCCAGCCTTGACACTCTGGTCCACTACTCACCACATCCAGCCTTGACACTCTGGTCCACTACTCACCACATCCAGCCTTGACACTCTGGTCCACTACTCACCACATCCAGCCTTGACACTCTGGTCCACTACTCACCACATCCAGCCTTGACACTCTGGTCCACTACTCACCACATCCAGCCTTGACACTCTGGTCCACTACTCACCACATCCAGCCTTGACACTCTGGTCCACTACTCACCACATCCAGCCTTGACACTCTCATCCACTACTCACCACATCCAGCCTTGACACTCTCATCCACTCCGTCAGGACAGTCCTTGTCCCCGTCACACTTCCAGTGCTGGGGGACACACACATGAGATCCAGGACACTGGAAGGCATGTGGACTACACGTCTTATTCTCTGTCAGAAGAGGTGTGGGGAGGAGGGGAGACAGATATGGGGCAAGGGTATTACTCTTGGGTGCATTCGTTTTGAATTAGTCTAGTATTTCCAATTGAGTGACCTCCCTGTTAGAGATTGTGTGTGGCGTGAATCACACTCACTGCACTTGCTGCCCTCGTCAGTCCCATCACCACAGTCGTCAGCGCCGTCACACACCCAACGGTTGGGGATACAGCGGTGGTTGCCGCATTCAAACTGGCTGGCCGAGCAGAACTTATCTAAAGGAGAGAGAGAGAGACCAAAGAGGGTGGTGCAATGAAGAGAAAGAACATCTGTCAGAAATGTGTGGTGAAAGACTACAGTGATCAGCAGTCCAGTAAAAAGCCATCTGAACTGACCACAGTGTGTCTCGTCAGCTCCGTTCTCACAGTCGTTCTCCTTGTCGCAGGTCCAGCTCATAGGGATACAGCGACCACTAGGACACGCAAAGAATGAAGCAGGACACTTGGTCTTCCTCCGGTCTGCTCGACAAACAGATGGACAGATGATGGTTAATCAAAACAAATGTTATTGGTCGCATACACATATGTAGCAGATAATGTAGCGAAATGCTTGTGTAATAACTCCAACAGTGCAGTAACATCTAACAATTCACCACAATAAACGCAAATGTAAAAGTAAATAAGGAATATATATAAATATTAGAATGAGCAATGTTGGAATCTCGAGTGTATATACACTACCTTTCAAAAGTTTGGGGTCACTTAGAAATGTCCGTTTTAGGTCCACTAAAATAATTTATCAGAAATAGGCCAGTATCCCGGAGTCGCCTTTTCACTGTTGACGTTGAGACTGGTGTTTTGCGGGTACTATTTAATGAAGCTGCCAGTTGAGGACTTATTTGTTTCTTAAACTAGACACTAATGTCCTCTTATTCAGTTGTGCACCGGGGCATCCCACTCCTCTTTCTATTCTGGTTAGAGACAGTTTGCACTGTTCTGTGAAGGGAGTAGTACACAGCATTGTACGAGATCTTCAGTTTCATGGCAATTTCTCTCATGGAATAGCCTTCATTTCTCACAACAAGAATAGACTGACGAGTTTCAGAAGAAAGTTCTTTGTTTCTGGCCATTTTGAGCCTGTAATCGAACCCACAAATGCTGATGCTCCAGACACTCAACTAGTCTAAAGAAGGGCAGTTTTATTGCTTCTTTAATGAGCACAACTGTTTTCAGCTGTGCGAACATAATTGCAAAAAGGTTTTTCTCATGATCAATTAGCCTTTTAAAATTATAAACTTGGATTAGCTAACACAACGTGCCATTGGAACACATGAGTGATGGTGGCTGATAATGGGCCTCTGTACGCCTATGTACATATTCCATTCAAAATCAGCCGTTTCCAGCTACAATAGTAATTTACAACATTAACAGTGTCTACACTATTTCACCTTGTGAAGATGCTGGAGGAAACAGGTACAAAAGTATCCACAGTAAAACAAGTCCTATATTGACATAACCTGAAAGGCCGCTCCGCTCAGTTCCAAAACCGCCATAAAAAAGCCAGACTACGGTTTGCAACTGCACATGGGGACAAAGATAGTACTTTTTTGAGAAATGTCCTCTGGTCTGATGAAACAAAAATAGAACTGTTTGGCCATAATGACCATCGTTATGTTTGGAGGAAAGAGGGCAGGCTTGCAAGCCGAAGAACACCATCCCAACCATGAAGCGCGGGGGTAGCAGAATCATGTTGTGGGGGTGCTTGCTGCAGGAGGAACTGTTGCACTTCACAAAATAGATGGCATCACGTGGAGGAAAATTATGTGGATATAATGAAGAAATATCTCAATACATCAGTCAGGTTAAAGCTTGGTCGCAAATGGGACTTCCAAATGGACAATGACCCCAAGCATACTTCCAAAGTTGTGGCAAAATGGCTTAAGGACAACAACGTCAAGGTATTGGAGTGGCCATCACAAAGCCCTGACCTCAATCCTATAGAAAAATTGTGGGCAGAACTGACAAAGTGTGTGCGTGCAAGGAGGCCTACAAACCTGACTCCGCTACACCAGCTCTGTCAGGAGGAATGGGTCAAAATTCACCCAACTTATTGTGAGAAGCTTGTGGGGGGCTATCCGAAACGTTTGACCCAAGTTAAACAATTTAAAGGCAATGCTGCCAAATACTAAATTGAGTGTATGTGAACTTCTGACCCACTGGAATTGTGATTCAGTAAACTATAAGTGAAAAAATCTGTCTGTAAACAATTGTTGGAAAAATTACTTGTGTCATGCACAAAGTAGATGTCCTAACCAATTTGCCAAAACTATAGTTTGTTAACAAGAAATTTGTGGAGTGGTTGAAAAACGAGTTTTAATGACTCCAACCGAAGTGCATGTAAACTTCTGACTTAAACTGTATATACAGCAATAGTTGAATAGAAGGGCCTTGACTAGAATACAGTATATACATATGAAACTAGTAAAACAGTATGTAAACATCATTAAAGTGATCAGTGATTTCATGTCTGTGTACATAGTGCAACAGCCTCTAAGGTTGAGTAACAGGGTGGTAGCCGGCTAGTGACAGTGACTAAGTACAGGGCAGTAGCCGGCTAGTGACAGTGACTAAGTACAGGGTAGTAGCCGGCTAGTGACAGTGACTAAGTACAGGGTAGTAGCCGGCTAGTGACAGACTAAGTACAGGGTAGTAGCCGGCTAGTGACAGTGACTAAGTACAGGGTGGTAGCCGGCTAGTGACCGTGACTAAGTACAGGGTAGTAGCCGGCTAGTGACAGACTAAGTACAGGGTAGTAGCCGGCTAGTGATGGCTATTTAACTGTCTGATGGCCTTGAGATAGAAGCTGTTTTTCAGTCTTTTGGTCTCAGCTTTGATGCACCTGTACTGACCTCACCTTCTATAACATTATAGTAGGGTGGCACTAAACAGGGAAGTGTATGGAACAAGAGTGGCATGTTGATTAGCACGTTTGTTTTACGAGAATACTTATTTACTGACAAACAAACAATTCTACTTTTAATGATATTTCTAATCTTGCAGTTTTGTGATATCTTAAGTCCCTCTTTACTTTTCGTACTCATCTTGAATTTGGGAGAGTTTACTAGACTTGTGCTATGTGTTAATGAAATGTTGGTGTTTTAATGTGAACTCTGGGGGCTCCCCTAGCAGCTGGTTGCCTTAAAGAGATACGCTGAATCAGAGTCCACAAGGACAAGAGTCTGAAAACATTTCAAATGTTGCAGCTTATTGTGTGTGTGTGTGTGTGTGTGTGTGTGTGTGTGTGTGTGTGTGTGTGTGTGTGTGTGTGTGTGTGGGGGCATGTGTGCTGTGTATGTGTGCACGTGCGTGCGCATGCGTGTTCACCTGGGCAGTTCCTCTCGTCGGAGTAGTCTCCACAGTCATTGGCTCCGTCACACACCCAGGAGGATGCGTAGCAGAGGCTGGTGAACTCACACTTCTGGAAGGTCACACCCTTCACCCCCAGCCGGAAGTAGCTGGAACAGTCAGTAGCTGGTGGACAAGGACAGGGGTTACACAGTGAGTATATATATATTATAAAGTCAGTCTAAACTCATTTAGTTCATTAGCTTCAGCATCGTATCTAACTTTACTGACTTTACTGTCCCCATGGGGAAATGTTGATGCAGTGTCATGTACACATTTAAATTGGCAAAAAAAACTGACAATACAACTTCCATAACAGTTAGATACCAATAAAAGGAGACTAGCCTGCTGGCCTTACTGGGTCGATAGGAACATCAGGCCAAACTATTTAGGAGGGATATCACGCCTGGCACAAATTCTTGTCTAGTTCTGTTTTTTCCTACCGAGGGGTGCCCTATACCTGTGCCCAGAGGGGAGTAGTTCAAAGTTTGGGTACAGGGGGTGGCTTGGGTCTAAAATGACTTTGTGAGCCTTGGAGGGCCCTGACCTTAAAGATCTCATCCAGCTGTAAAGTGACATTACACATTATGACAGAGCAACTGGTCCAAAATTAAGTCTGGATTAGTGTTACGTCTGATGTTAGGTTTAGCTGAGTCTAGTCTAAAGATAAGTCTGTGTTCTTTCTTGAGTTGAGTCTGGTCAATCCTGAAGCCTGGGTTCGTTCGAGTTCAAACTAAACCTAACAAATCGATTTAACTAGCCTGGCGCCCAAGGTGACTCACAGCAGTTCATCTCGTCGCTGGCGTCCTCGCAGTCTACAATCTGGTTACACTTGCTGGAGTTGGTGGTGCAGCCACCGTCTCTGCACTGGAACTGCTCTGCCGTGCACAAGGTGGCTGGAACACACACAGATTCACACATTACACTGGTGACAACCATAGAACATTTCCATAGAACATCCACCCAGTATATACTGCATGAGATAGCTAGCCTGCTTACTGTTGCAGAAGAGTTCGTCTGAGTTGTCCCCACAATCGTCCTGTCCGTTACACCAGGAGCTGTGTCCCACACACCTGCCGTTCACACACCGCCTGTAGCCCTTCTTACACACCCGGTTGGCTGAAGACGTCCAAAGGGCAGGAGAAAATAACGTTAGAAACATTCATCACATTATAGCTTATAGAGGTCGTGTAAAAGAATGTGTCCGTCGGTCTCACTCACCGCAGTAGGACTGTTTCTCGTCGGACTTGTCCTTGCAGTGGGCCATGCCGTCACAGGTCAGAGTGTAGTTCACACAGTCTCCATTCCCACACTCAAACTCATCTACACTGCCGCACGTGGTGTTTAGGGCTGAGAGGGACAGAGAGGGGGGAGAGAGAGAGGAGGAAAGAGACACTTCACTTTATAATAAAAAAAACATGGTTTTAGTGCTGAACATTTCAAAGTTCAGCCCCATTGGCTGTTCTTACATCATTAATGACATATAAAATGCCCTCATCCACTCTCCCTCCCCATGTCTCCTAGTTCTCTCATTTCTCCATACCCTTCCCTATTCCCTCTTTCTCACCGATGCAGGTGTTGTCCTCCAGCAGTTTCCTTTCGCCATCGCCACGGCAAGTACAGTTGACCCTGCCGTCTGAGGTCAGAAGACACAGGTCCTGACAACCTCCGTTGTTCACCCGACACAGAGAGAACTCGCCTACACAGAGAGAGGGTTAGAGCACGCACGCACAGTGAGTGGTCAGAGACCACAACTCTCCATCTACTTGTGTCTAATATAAACTGACATAGTATAAATGGGATTTGCAGCAATTACCATAGGGTTACTGTGTGTGTTGAGAGTGGGGAGGAGGTAAGCAACTGGGAAGTCAATAGTGGGTGTTGGGGGTGTGTGTGTGTGTGGGGGGGGGGGGGGGGGGGGTTCAGAGAGACAGGGCCATTGATTTGAAGTGATAGAGGGAGATTGGAAACTCAGTGAGATGAACAAGTGTGAATTGAACTGGACGAGGTAGAGAGATGAGGAAATATGTGTTTCATGGGACTGTTGGAGCAGAAGATGGGGAGTGTGTGTGTGTGTGTGTGTGTGTCTACAGGGTGATAGATTGGGGCAGTGGAGTCTCAGGTGGTCTCATTCTCCAGGTGTATGGAGCTCCCCTCAGCTCTGTCACACTCTCTGATTACTTCTGGCACATCATTAACTTTGGTGGCGCAGCAGTGTGTGTGTGTGTGTGTGTGTGCGCGTATCAGAGGAGGCTGGTGGGAGGACCAATAGGAGGACAGTATCAAACATATGGAAACCATGTTTGACTCTGTTCCATTTATTCCATTCCAGCCAATACAATGAGCCCGTCCTCCTATAGCTCCTTCCACCAGCCTCCTCTGGTACGTGTACCACTCTGCTTGGCCACACCAACCCCCCACCCCTTTATCTGCCCTAAAATAAAAACATCCACCCAAACCCCACCCTCTTTTGTTGAGAACTCACAGCTATTAGTGTCGTTGGCCACAGCGACGATGCCCATTGGCTGCTGGGGGATGTCGGCTCTGAGGAGTTTCATGTCTCCGCCCACGTACTTGTCGGCCCTGAGGACGGCCCTGCGGACCCAATCGGTCCAGAAGATGTAGTCTCCATACACCGCCAGGCCAAACGGATGGACTGGCTCATTCTTCAACACCACCTATAGGGGGCAGCAGAGATACACACAAAAGTTGAACCATCAAGTGTGTTTCATGAGTGTGGGTGGGTTATTACGTATACATCATCTGCGAGTGTGTGGGTGCCAGTGTTACTCACGTAGCGGCGGCTGCCATCGTACTCGCAACGTTCGATCTTGTCCAGGGTGGCATCGGAGAAATAGAGTTTCTCAGCGCGGTGGTCTATGGCCAGGCCGTTGGGGGTGCGGATGTCACTGCCGATGATCACCAGTACATTGTTACCAGACAGGGTGGCACGCATGATACTGGGGGACTGTTCATTCCAGTTGGTCCAGAACATCAGGCTGGTGGGTGACAACACGAGGGAACTTACAGTATAGAAGGCAGATGTGTGTAAACGTTCTGATTCAAAACAGCACAACTGGTTTGTGCATGGTGCTTCCCTTCCAACACCATGCAGGTTCCAGAATGAGACATATATTGTATACAGCATACTGAATATATTAGTTAGCTTTATGTCTCTTTGGATAAATCGATCTGCTAAATGACCAGAATATATTAAGATTCCAAAAGAAGTGCTGTAGGAGAGGCAGGTACATGGGCTAAACGCTATCCAAGGAGAAAATCTATGAAAATCTACTTACATTGAGGCTAGGCTATCTATACTGTACTTCAATCTGTATTCATCCAATTAAAACACCTTATGACAAGGGTCAGGATATGGGAATGTTAGCTAGTGTCAGACGAACTGAAACAGACTCGTATCAGATACTCACTCCTGACACTAAAGACTAATCAAACCATATCAATTAAAACCCTATGACCTGGGTCAGAAACTTGGAACAGTGCGATTTATGACCATTATGGTCCAAGAGACACTCACTCCTGACACTCGTCCAGTACGAAGGCTCGGGGGTGGTCGTCTCCAGACATGCTGACCACGGTGTCACGGTCCCAGGCAGCCCAGCGGCTCTGGTTGACCGTGTGGCGGGTGATAGTGGAGGTGGTATAGCTGGTCCAGTACAAAGTGTCCCAGCCACGGTGGTACGCCAGGCCCTCTACCGAACCCACATCTGACGAGGGGGAAAGAGGCAGAGGGGAGGCAAGGGGAGAGAGAGGAGAGAGAAAGAAGGAGGATGAGTGGAGAGAAGGAGGGGGGGGGGGCAGGAAGAAAAAACGGCAAGGAAAGAAAGACAGGGAGGGAGGAGAAGAGACAAATACCACGTCAATCCCAGTTGAGTGTTAAAAGGACATGACTCAGGTCTCTGGCAGTAGCACAGAGCTGGCAGGCAGAGTGGAGCTGGATGCCATAGAAGAGGAGGTCCAGAGACTACTCACAGGACACTACTCAGAGGACATGACAGGCCACTGGTAATGATCTAGAACCCTCTGTGATCTAAGGCTTTCATCCAACTAACAGCTCTCCAAAAGGTCACAACATAAATGGCTAACATATTTCCTTCCATTGCTCTTTTTCATCGATAGTTGGGAGTGTTCACAGCATTTTTGTGCTCCGCAGCCTTCTAATGAGTAACTGGCTGAGTTCAGCCCAGCTCAGCTTAGCTCAGCCCAGTTCAGACGAGAGGAGACTGGGGAGAGGAGAGCTGGCCAAGATGGAGGAACACACTGTACTCTGGTGGTGGAGAAACACACTCCCACAGTCACACACACCCTTAAAGTCTGCCAAGGACACTTTTGGGTTACGCACAGCACACCTACGGTCAACTAATTGTTCCAAAAAGACTAATAGTCACCTGCTTGTTATCCCAGTAGAAACAGAGGGACTGGAATGATTTAATAGCCATTCTTCTGAAGCGGTTATGACCTAATAAGTACATCACATGCCTGGCCAGTGTCTCTGGGAGGTTCAACACCAGGTGGGACACTTTGCACTTCACCTCCATCTTTCTATTCCATCACTACAGACATGAGTCACGGACTGGCTAGCAGGGTATTGTGAGAGATTCTGAATGAGACCGAGCTAAGGACCTAACAGCTGGGGTGCGGAGAGCCCAGGTGTGCGACGTTAAAACAATTCCCTCTGTTTTCCCACTCTCATAAATCAACGCTTTAAAAAATGGATGAAGTGCAACACTAAATCTGCTCCCTCAATTCCCTCTCTCCTCGGTGCTTTTAATAAATCATAAATCGTCAGACTGCAAGGCTCTACACTTTCCTATCCTTGTTTCCCCCTTTCCTCACACCTTTTAACGCTGGCTTCCCTATCTGTGTATCGCTACTGTATAGGCCCGTCTCTGTCCTGTAAGCTGACTGCAGCAGTTGAAGTTTACAGAGGAGCTGAATTTACGAGCTCGTGGTAAATGTAGAGTTCACCCTCTTATCCTGAGCCACACACACACACACTCACATTTCATGTCATTTCAGCCAGTCATGTCACCCACCATCTAAGATGGTTCTGAAATTGTTTCTGCAGTTAGAAACGGATAAGATTAGCATTCCAGAAACATTATCTTGTTGTATATTGATTCTTCAACCTTTGGAATGTATTCCCTGTGAACCTGGTGATGGTATATTCCCCTCTTCAGATAAATTAGCCATTGAAGTCGCTATACCATAAATGAGTGTGAAAATACCAAGTTTAACCTACTAGATGTCACTGTTCCTGTTCCTGCCTTTGATCCATTATGTTGGTCTCTAGTGTTTATTAAAATGGCTCACAACATATTCTTTACAACTTTGGGTAGAAAACCCAATTGCTTTTTGTTCATGGAAATAAATTGTGAAGAAGCAATACTCCAAGCAGCAGCTCCATACTACTTTGTTGGGGTGGGATTGGCGTAGGTGGTCTGTGGGTGGCTATTGATAAATTGTATTGTATTCCTCATGTCTTACTCATTGTTAGGAAGAATTATGGTCCAAATGGGATGTTAGATACTATATTTATTGAATATGATATGAATCCTATAAATTAAAATGGCAAATGTGGGTGCAAACAATTAGTTTAATTTCTCAGAGATCAAATTATATTTAAACAATGTTCCAGGAATGCTAACTCTTATCTGTTTTCTAGCAACAGAAACAATTTCAGAACAATCTGAGATGGGTGTCGAAATCCTCTTGTGCTTTTTGAGGTGGAATGACACACGCATACTAATACACACACACACAAGTTTTATGGCACTTATCTGGGTGTGATAACAGACCACAACAGTCTAGCTGAGTGTTTGCTCTCAGGGCAAAGGTAAACAATTACCCTGATTTCTCAAGTTTCAAGTTGTAATGTCACATGCACAAGTACAGAGTGTGGCTATTTGTGTGTGTGTGTGTCAAACTCTGTGAAAGGCTTTGATTGTCCTGTACAGGTCCTCCCATTGACAAAAGACCAACCCATCTCTCTCTTGCGTTGGCACTGTCAAAGCCATACAGTACAGAGAAGTCCAGAGTCCACATGTTATTTACTGTGATTCACCTCTTTCTTCAAGCCCATACATATACCTGCTTCTCCTACAGTACGCTGCATCTCTCCCTCTATCTCTCCCGAGATTCCTTCCTGTGGGCTCTGAATAGGCAGACTGTCGATGACTTAGCAGTGGAAGACTGATTGAGGCGTCATGCAGAGGCTTTCTGATGTGAGCTGACCGGAGACAGAACCATCCAGAGAGTTCAGACCCAGACGGCCACCACTGTCAGACAGACATAGCAGGAGTCCTGGGGAGAGACAGAGAGCCCGGCGGCTAGCTGGATGCTAAATCAATAGCATCGCAAACATCAACAGAGGGGGGCTGATGTCTATGTTCTCTCCTTTCTTTGGAGAGACTAGGACAAAGGTAGAGCTGATTGGCAGGACGAGAAAGGATTGATTCAAATTGTGGGAGACCTCAATCACGTGACTGGTAACAGTCCCTCATCAGTCGTCTTTCAAAGGACCATTTTTGGAAAGGTAAACACTTCAGAAGAAAAAAGAACGACACGCTTTTCTACTGTGAGTTTCTGGACTATGGAGAGGAAAGTACTGAGCGAGACAAACCCATCGAATCCTAACTGACAGGAGGGCAACTTCAGAGTGGTTATGGTCAGAAGAATTAACTTTGAGGACCTATGTAATGTCAAATCTGCTGAATGTTCCTGTTGATGGCACACCTTAGTGTTATCGACTCTCCGTTTCAATAATAATTCCCACACGCTTTGTTATCAGTGGCTAGTTGATCAGTCATAATCAGAAGCCTAGTTTTTACAGCAGGTAGATATCGACCCATGGGAGTGTCATCTTGCTGCTAGGATTTTGCTGCTAGGATTTTTTCTCATCAGTCATCACTGCTTCACTGTATCAACTCTAGGCTCAGTGTAAGGACTAAGGAGTAGCCCCTTTAAGGCTGGTCTGTCTGTCCTCTCTATGGCGGATAATGGATCTGTGTGGAGGAATGACAGTGGTTCTGGTGATGATGAGACTGGGGTCGGCAGTGTGGAGCTGGTCCTGGTTCTAGTGATGGATGTCCTGATCCTGGTGCTGGGTGTGACAGGGCACTCCCTGGTGATGGTCATCCTGTGTGGTCGTCGAAGAAGAAGGGCAGGTCCGGGGGGTCAACACAACCAGGGGAACCTAACAGGGACAGGGACAGACACCCTCCTGCTGGCCCTGAGTGCGGCCGACCTCCTCCTCCTCTCCATGCTGCCCTTCCACACCGTCGCCATAGCGATGCAGCACTGGCCCTTCGGGGACTTCCTGTGTCGGCTGGTGAGCTTCCTGGGTGCCGCTTGCTCCTCGGCTAGTGCCTTCACACTGGCCGCCCTGGCCGTGACGCGATATCTGACCGTGGTGGAGCCAACCCAGGCCTACCGCCTTCTTACTCCTCGCCGCGTGGCGCTGACCTCCGCTGCTCTCTGGCTTCCTGCTTGTGCCCTGGCTGCCCCACAGCTGGCCTTCCGCTCCGTGGGTGACAGGCGCATCTCCCCCGATGGCCTGGCCTGCTTCAACTTCCTGTCGCACAATGGCCAGCTGGCCTATGGAGCCTGCCAATTCCTGCTGTCCTTCGCCCTGCCACTGGGCGTCATCGCTGTGGCCTACAGCGGGATCTACTTGTTCCTGTGGCGGAGTTGTAGGGACAGCCGAGCGCCCCAGGTGGAGCGATACCAACGGAAGGTGACCCAGACATCGGCCCTGCTGGTGCTAGCCTTTACCCTGTGCTGGTTGCCCTCCTACGGCCTGACCTTTGCCCTCCTGGGGGGAGGCAGCCATGGGGCCACGGGGTCATCACCGCGCTTCGGGCCCTTCAGCGTGTTCGCCCGCATCACGGCCACCTCCTCTACCGTGGCCAACCCCATCCTCTACGTTCTCATGTCCCAGAAGTTCAGACAGGACCTGCTGGAGCTGGGTGCCAGGGGTGGTGCCAGGGGTGGGGGTCAGTAACCGTGACAACAGACAACTATACAAGACTGGTGGACATGTCTCTAAATCTAAGGTTAAACTGTGTGTCCATGACAAACTGGATGTGGGCTGGATCTGTTGTCTGAGAGCTTGTGGGAAGAACTAAAATAAGTGTCATAATAACAACTCTACGGGACTAAACTACAAAACCATTTCTACCCAAATCTCACTGCAACTCCAGTACACAACTATCACACTAAGCTGTGGTACAAAGCTCGAGCTCCAAGGTTCAATTGAGGGACAGCACTTGAAGTAAAAAGCCTCCCCACTGTGAGACAACAGTCTAAAAGGAGGATCTGAACACTGAGAATCAAAGGCCTCTGTCTAGAGGGCCTCATGGGACATGACAAAGAACATAGACATCTGGGAGAAATACATTTATGCTTGTAAAAAAAACAAAAACAAGAGAAAGCTTTAAAGGATGTGAGCTCTTTTACACATTAATACCATTCTGTAGCGATTGTTGTTTCTTTCTGCGATGTTCTTCTGAGATAAAGATAATGAAGGTCTAGCTGTGCCTCAATCTGGTTTATGTTGTTGTGTACAGTGTGTTCCCAAACTAAGGTAGATATGAAAGCTTTCCACTGTTTTCCAGACTCTCAGAAATAATAGTTGGCCACTAGGTTTTCCTGCCATGTTTCAGTTGGAGGTCCAAAACAAGCTTGGTTTTGAGCCCCGGCTGTTTCTTCCTGGAGAATGCTACCCATTGGGGGGTCTGCTGTATGTCACCACCAAATAGGGGTTGTTCTTAGTGAAGGAGGAGGAGGAGAGGAGGATGAAAGATGCTGCTTAACGAATGGGAGGGAGAGAGAGCCATCTAACAGAGGAAAATGTTTTAGCACATTTCTCAAACTTCAGCCAAATAACCTGATTAACTAGTGCTCACCTACATTCACTTGGCCTTATCAATTGGCATTGACGACAGAGTAAATCAATGAATTATGGGTTATGAGGGAAAAGTTATGATTCGGGGGATGATAACAGATCAAATAACATTCTTTTTAAAAAATTAAATGTTAATCACATACACAGATTACAGCAGGTATAAAAGGTGCAGCGAAATGCTTATTTTGATTAGATGAATAAGAGAGGAGAGAGAGGGTGAGTGACATACTTTCCACCAGTGTCTTGCGGTCCGAGCCATCATCATTGATCTGCTGGATGTTCCCAAAGTGGATGTCACTAAAGAAGATGCGATTGGCTCCTTTCCCTCCTCCTCCACGGTAGTCAAACGTCAGAGCTATAACATTCTTCATGTGTTCAGGATCCTCAAATGGTTTTATAGGAGCGTTTAGGTTCTCTTCATCCGATAGGTGAACGCTCTTTAGAATGGTCCGTTCTGAGTAGAGTAGGTAGCCGTCGTAGTCACGGCAACCCCGTCCGTCCTCTGCCAACATGCCGTGAGCACAGGCACATGTACGTTCTGCGTTGCCACGGAAAAGACACAGTTGCTGGCAGCCGCCGTTGTTATCCTTACACACATTTGTTCCTGTGTAGAGGGGAAACATATTTAATATTCACTGTAGATTTAAAAAAATCCCTCTCAATAAAATCGGCAGATAATTCAAATATGAAACATTTGAAAAATATCACATTAAATGGTATTCTGAATAAAATCTTTAATGGGTTTGGGATTTAAAATAATTGTATTACCAAACTTTACAGCATTATTGCCCCTATAAATCATCTCTGAGTAGACTCTAAACGAACACATCCACACACTGCCCACCTTGCTGCCTGGCCCGGTTGAACACTTTGATGTCTTTGAGCTGTACTCCGATGCCAGTGCGCAGAGGCACAGAATCTGTAGCGTTGTCTTTGCTGCCCCTCTTTATGGAGCCATTGGCATGAGTCCTGATACAGCACAGACAGAGAGTGACAGAGAGAGACATGACATCAGGGAGAGAGAGACAGACTAAGTAAAAGGAGTGAGGGAGACACCCTGGCTGAGAAGGAAGGTGAAAGATGAGTGAGAAAGACGGAGTGAATAAATTAGGTGACAGTAAATACATGCGGGAAAGAATGTCAGAAAGAGGGAAAGAGACATGACATCAGTGCAGAAAAAGAAAGGGTGAGGGAGCAAACAGCTGATATGCAAGGTGGCAGATTATGGTGAGAGGGAGTGAATTCATTCCAGACAATGAATAGGTGGAAGAGTGAATATCAGAGAGAGAGAGAGAGAGAGAGAGATAGACAGACCTGTCACTCCAATAGATGTATTTCTCAAACACAGAGACAGAGAACATGTCCATGTTGTTGTTAGCCAGCACCACCTCTCTGTTCTCTCCGGTCTCCAGGTTGATACGCTCTATCTTGTCTGTACGAGCGTCACACCAGTACAGAAGACCCTCCTGCACACACATACCAGGACAGGGAGTTCAGTTTGTGTGTGTTGTGGTGGTTATTTGTCTGTGTGTCTGTGTGGGTGTTACACTGTACCCGGTAGTCTATGGAGATGCCATTAGGCCAGCTGATGCTGACGTTGACTAGTACAGCTCTCTGAGACCCGTCCAGACGAGACCTCTCGATCCGGGGGTACTGACCCCACTCTGTCCAGAACAGATACCTGTACACACACACACAAGAGCGAGGTCACTTTCCCCTTATTGAGCTGACTAAAGTACTTGGAGTAACCCTGGATTGTAAACGGTCATGGTCAAAAACCATATCGATACGACAGTAGCTAAGATGGGGAGAAGTCTGTCCATCATAAAGCGCTGCTCTGCCTTCTTAACAACAATATCAACCAGGCAGGTCCTACAGGCCTTAGTTCTGTCGTACCTGGACTACTGTTCAGTCGTGTGGTCAGGTGCCACAAAGAGGGACTTTACAATTGGCTCAGAACAGGGCAGCACGGCCCTTAAAAGTCCACAGGGACCTAACATTAATGATATGCATGTCAACCTCTCATGGCTCAATGTGGAGGAGAGATTGACATCATCACTACTTGTATTTGTGAGAGGTATTGACATGCTGAAGGCACCGAGCTGTCTGTTTAAACTACTAGCACACAGCTCAGACACTCATGCATACCCCCACAAGACATGTTACCAGAGGTCTCTTCAAGTCCAGAACAGACTATGGGAGGCACACAGTACTACATAGAGCCATGACTACATGGAACTCTATTCCACATCAGGTAACACCTTATGGAACAGCAGGGACTGTGAAGAGAGACACACACGGGTACAACCACAGGTGCTAGTACACGCACTCCACATACACCTACATTGTAATTCTGTTGTATGGTGGTATAATACTATGTGTATTGTAGATATGTAGTGGTGTAATAATGTTATGTGATGTGCTGTTTTATCTTTTGCCTTAATGTGCTCCCCAGGAAGACCCCCCCCCCCACTTCCCCCTGTGCTCACCCTTTTTCTGGGTGGACAGTGATGGCGCGGGGCTTGTCCAGGCCCTGGGAGATGACCACGTAGCGGAAGGAGCCGTTGAGTCTGGCCACCTCAATCACATCAAAGCCCTGGTCAGTCCAGTAGATGTTCCCTATGGAGGGACAGAGCACCAACACAAAATACAACAGCAATACAAACCAGTCACACTTTTACGACAGTGTATTTTAAACAATCAACATGCTTTACAGTACAACAACATTAATGGGATCAACCACACGAGTCTAACTGATAAAGTAGTTCTGTGGAAGGTCACTGTATCTTTTGGGATGAATAAAGTTCTATACATTCACTGTATGTGACACCTAATACAACTAGGCAAACGGAGAATGCTGCCGTGTTGTTGTGTGGGGGTTGTAGTGTTAACAGGGTTTCCCAGGGTAACCTCAGAGGGCTGATGGAATGCTGCAGTGTTCATTATTCATCCTGCAGTAAGGCTTCGCTCTGTACGCACCCATGTCATGTGACCTGGGCTATACAGGAACCTATCTGGGCTATAGAGGCACCTATCTGTGCTTCTTCCCATCTCCTCGGTCTAACCCTCTTCCTCTTCCTTTGTTAGCTTCTCCCTCCCTCTGACTGTACTTCTCTCCCTGGCCTTCTCCCTCCCTCCCTCACCTTGCAAAGGTGAAGATGTGATCAGAATGAGTCTCATCTCTCTTCTGTAAGGCTGTGAAGCGTGTCAGCCATGAGTCTGACAGATGTGAATGTGTGTGTGTGTGTGAGAGAGAGAGTGTGTGGACAGTATGAGTTAGTATGCACGTGTCTGTACATGTGCGCGTATGAGTCTGCATGCATGTGTGTATATGTGTGAGCGCGCCTCACCAGCGATCCAGTCGACAGCGATGCCCTCCACTCTGCCGATGCCGTTAGTGACCACATCTTCTCTCCAGGTCTGGTCTCTCTTAGCTCTGCTGATGGTGCTTAGGCCCATGTCCACCCAGTAGATCGTATCATTGTCTGGAGGGGAGAGGAGAGAGCCATCAGTACAGAACAGCAGATCTACTATACCCATTATACTCATTCATTAACATGTTCATGTGGAATGCACCTATTACACTGGCTAGATTCAGCATATTTTCATGACAAGATATTTTTCATCACTACCGATCTAAAAAAAAAATAGATTTTGGTTTTGTATAGTGTTTGAAAACCCCTCCCTCCAAGGTGTGTGTATGTGTGCGTCCCTACCTGCATGGAAGTCTATTCCCACAGCCAGGGAGGTGCCTGACACTGGCACCAGAGCGTCTGACTTGTCCGAGGGATCCAGGGGAATGCCACGGATGCCCTCATGAACAGAGTAAAGAAGGAAGGAGCCCACTCCTGAGGCCGAGGGAAACATTACACAGAGTTTATCACTGGACACACTAAGAGGTCAGTGGCAGTACAAGACATGGAATCTTTCCTGATGAAAACAAATGAATGATTACGATATTATAAACTCCTCTCACTGTCAACTGTGTTAATTTTCAGCAAACGTAACGTGTAAATATTTCATGAACATAACTGAGACAAACTGAACAAGGTCCACAGACATGTGACTAACAAATGGAATAGTGTGTCCCTGAACAAAGGGGGGGGTCAAAATCAAAAGTAACAGTCAGTATCTGGTGTGGCCACCAGCTGCATTAAGTACTGCAGTGCATCTTCTCCTCATGGACTGAACCAGATTTGCAAGTTCTTGCTGTGAGATGTTACCCCACTCTTCCACCAAGGCACCTGCAAGTTCCTGGACATTTCTGGGAGGAACGGCCCTAGCCTTCACCCTCGATCCAACAGGTCCCAGACGTGCTCAATGGGATTGAGATCCGGGCTCTTCACTGGCCATGGCAGAACACTGACATTCCTGTCATGCAGAAAATCATGCACAGAATGAGCAGTACGGCTGGTGGCATTGTCATACTGGAGGGTCATGTCAGGATGAGCCTGCAGGAAGGATACCACGAGGGAGGAGGACGTCTTCCCTGTAACGCACAGCGTTGAGATTGCCTGCAATGACAACAAGCTCAGTCCGATGATGCTGTGACACACCACCCCAGACCATGACAGGCCCTCCACCTCCAAATCGATCCCGCTCCAGAGTACAGGCGGTGTAACGGTCATTCCTTCGACAATAAACGCGAATCCGACCTGTCTCCCTGTAGTGCTGTCTTAGGCATCTCACAGTACGGACATTGCAATTTCTTGCCCTGGCCACATCTGCAGTCCTCATGCCTCCTTGCAGCATGCCTAAGGCACGTTCACGCAGATGTGCAGGGACGCTGGACATCTTTCTTTCTGTGTTTTTCAGAGTCAGTAGAAAGGCCTCTTTAGTGTCCTAAGTATTCATAACGGTGACCTTAATTGCCTACCGTCTGTAAGCTGTTAGAGTCTTAACGACCGTTCCACAGGTGCATGTTCATTAATTGTTTATGGTTCATTGAACAAGCATGGGAAACAGTGTTTAAATCCTTTACAATGAAGATCTGTGAAGTTATTTGGATTTTTACAAATTATCTTTGAAAGACAGGGTCCTGAAAAAGGGACATTTCTTTTTTTGCTGAGTTTATTATATTAAATATAGCACATCCAAATGTAGCTTGTGTTTGTTTGTTTGACTAAAAACTGAGGTATGTTTTGTTTCCATGACTGCAAGACCAGGCATCTATGACGTTTCAAATATCAGAATAAAGATCCAAACAAAATGTTCACGGTGTGTGTCTCACCCTCGCAGGACTGTTGTCCACTCCTGAGGCTGTATCCAGCGGTACACATGCAGGCTCGTGTGGTGGGGGAGGTGGGCAGGCACAGCTGGGAACAGTCTCCATTGCTATTACTGCACAGATTGGTGCCTGGATACACAACACACATTCTCACATAGATTAAAATGGTAATTTCTAATCTATAGCTACCATGCTGCCCAAACATAATGTACACTCTCACACATACAGACACACACAAACACCTTTCTGCACGGTCTCGTTGTAGATCTTCAAGTGCATCATAGCTGAGGTGCTGTTTCTCAGGACCTTCCAGTTCCCTCCGTCACGCTTGTCACAGGTTCCTATCTGGTCAGTCCCCTGGTCCGCCCACCATAGCTTCTCCCCTACACACAACAGCCAATCACAAAATGACATCATTTCATCTCTTCACACAAGTGGGCCAATCAAAATGACCCATCGTACTCATACTATGATCACTCAAAGAACCGATGTTGAGACCTACTGTAGCTCCATTTCTGAGTACTCAAACTGTTCGGGACAGAAAGCTAAAGGCAGATAGGAGTCAGAATGTACAGTCCCAGAGAGAGTGGAGCCAAGTTACATACCCATGATGGCCAGAGCTGTGGCCTTGGTCAGTTTGCCCTTGACCCCCTCCAGAACCTCCAGACCCGAACCATCCAGCTTACAGCGGCTGATGGTGCTGTTCCCTGAGCTGACCCAGTACAACTGCTCTGTGTCAAAGTCTATGGACAGACCTGGAGACAGACAGGGAGGAACATTATGGATGTATCCCAAATTGCAATTTATTCCTTAAATATAGTGCACTATTTTTTCCCTAGAGCCACTCACCCACTGGGCCTTTCTGATTGGTGAAGAGGACACTGCGGTTGCTGCCGTCTGTGTTTGCCATGCTGATGTTGTCTCCATCTGTCCAGTACAGCTTCCTGGAACACAGAGAGAGAGACAGAATATCAATACATCATGCTACTGAAATCACTAGAAGTGACACGACCTGCCGTTCATTAGCCTGGAGAGCGCCTAACAGTGTGTTACCATTAAAACTATTTGTGAAAACTATTTATTCTGTTTTCACACACAATTAGACAACACCCATCACAACGCTCATACTTATTTTTTTATAAGTGAGAAAGGAAATGTTTAAAACTAGCAAAACCATCAACAGCTACACATGTGGAGGATAATATGGAATATTTATCTACTGAACATCTCCTTGACAGATGTAAATGTATGTAGTTATACATCTAGTTTACAATCTATGTAAAAACGTACCCTGTGTTTTAACAGCAGCATCTTTCATTGGGTATAAAGTACAGGAGGCATTTTTTTATTGCAGGGTAAAGGCTAGCTTAGAATACTGTGTGTGGATGTTGATTGGGTTAGGCCAAGCAGAAAACATGTCAGTGGGGATTGGCTAGTGTAGAGTCCTGCAGCAAGAGATTCACTGCATTCAAATTTAATGCCCCATAAATGGCTTCTCTTTCGCTGAAATTCAGAAATTCTCTCTCTCCCTCCCTCTCCCTCACAGAGGCATATGTAGGCTACACACAAAATTGGGCTGAAACAGACAAACTCATAAAAAAAAAAAACACGTACAGAAACACATGCAATCAGAATTCACAAATGAATTGGCCCGCATGGAAAACTAGAAACATAGAAACTGTAAATTATGTTTGTCCTGTTACCACAAGTATTTCCATGACAGAATGAAAAATACATTTTGGACTGACCAATGTAGACATTTTCAAATGTATCACATTTTGACGTGTAAGCTTTTGGACATCAAAGCAATGTTGAGGGAATCCTATTTCAGTCAGAATAATATAATCAGATGATAAGATATACAAAACCTTGCAGAGAGTCTATCCGACTGACAATCTCTTAGAAAAAATATTAACTATTGGAACCAAGACTTAAAAATAACTGATATTGGCACAAGATGAAGGGAGTTTTGGAAAATAACGAACAAAATTACAGTTGTACACTAAATCAAGTATAAACTAATGTATAGGATGTATTATACAAGAGACAACATTCACAAATTCTACAGCACAACGGCAGAGTTATGTCTTAAGTGTAAAACTAACAATGACTCAATAATTCATGCCTTCTGGGAGTGCTATGAAGTCAAAAAGTTATGGGCGGAGTTAAAAAGTTAGTTTTTCAATGTAAATGTACTTTTAATTCGTCTAACTGCATATTTCAAGACATGGCATATGAGGGTGCGGGGAGATACCCAATGGGTTGGACAATATTATTTCCGTCACTTATTTTGAAGAAGCTATTACTTAAATACAGGAAGTCAAATGATACTCCAACGTTAAGAAAATGGAAGAATCAAATTATTTATAATTTTAATGTTTGGCAGCGAATACAGCATCGAGTCTTCTGGGTATGACCCTACAAGCTTGGCACACCTGTATTTAGGGACTTTCTCCAACTCTTCTCTGCAGATCCTTTCGATCTCTGTCAGGTTAGATGGAGTGTTGCTGCACAGCTATTTTCAGGTCTCTCCAGAGATGTAAGATCGGGGTCAAGTCCGGGCTCTGGCTGGGCCACTCAAGAACATTCAGAGACTTGACCTGAAGCCACTCTTGCGTTGTCTTGGCTGTGTGCTTAGGGTCATTGTCCTGTTGGAAGGTGAACCTTCACCCCAGTCTGAGGTCCTGAGCTTTCTGGAGCAGGTTTTCATCAACAATCTCTGTACTTTGCTCCGTTCATCTTTCCCTCGATCCTGACTAGTCTCCCAGTTCCTGCCACTGAAAAACATCCCCACAGACTGATGCTGCCACCACCATGATTCAGCATAGGGATGGTGCCAGGTTTCTCCAGATGTGACGCTTGGCATTAAGACCAAATAGTTCAATATTGGTTTCATCAGACCAGAGAATCTTGTTTGTGCCTTTTGGCAAACTCCAAGCGGGCCGTCACATGCCTTTTATTGAGATGTGGCTTCCGTCTTGCCATTACCATAAAGGCCTGATTGGTGGAGTGCTGAAAAGATGGTTGTTCTTCTGGAAAATTATCCACAGAGGAGCTCTGTCAGTGACCATCAGGTTCTTGGTCACATCCCTGACCAAGGCCCTTCTCCCCCGATTGCTCAGTTTGGCCGGCTCTAGGAAAAGTCTTGGTGTTTCCAAACTTCTTCCATTTAAGAATGATGATGCCACAGTTCTTGGGGACCTTCAATGCTGCAGAAATGTTTTGGTACAATTCCCCAGATATGTGCCTCGACACAATCCTGTCACGGAGCTCTACAGACAATTCCTTCAACCTCATGGCTTGGTTTTCGCTCTGACACGCACGGTCAACTGTGGGACCTTATATAGACAGGTGTGTGCGCCTTTCCAAATCATGTCCAATCAATTGAATTTACCACAGGTGGACTCCAATCAAGTTGTAGAAACATTAAGGATGATCAATGGAAACAGGATGCACCTGAGCTCAATTTCAAGTCTCATAGTGAAGGGTCTGCATACTTAAGTAAATAAGGTATCCGTTTTAAATTTTTAATACATTTGCCAAAAAGTGCGATCCTTGATAAAAACCTGCTCCAGAGTGCTCAGGATCTCAGACTGGGGTGAAGGTTCACCTTCCAACAGGACAATGACCCTAAGCACACAGCCAAGACAGCACAGGAGTGGCTTCAGGACAAGTCTCTGAATGTCCTTGAGTGGCCCAGCCAGAGCCCGGACTTGAACCCGATCGAACATCTCCGTAGAGACCTGAATATAGCTGTGCAGCGACACTCCCTATCCAACCCGACAGAGCTTGAGAGGATCTACAAATAAGAATGGGAGAAATTCCCCAAATACAGGTGTGCCAAGCTTGTAGCGTCATACCCAGAAGACTCGAGGCTGTAATCACTGCCAAAGGATCTTCAACAAAGTACAAGGGCCTGAATACTTATATTAATGTCATATTTCAGTTGTGTTTTATTTTAAATTTGCACAAATTTCTAAACCTGGTTTTGCTTTGTCATTATGGGGTATTGTGTGTAGATTCATTAGGGGGGGAAACTATTGAATCCATTTTAGAATAAGGCTGTAACGTAACAAAATGTGGAAAAAGTCAAATGGTCAGAATACTTTCATTGTATACAGTATATAAATTCCAATTGTACTTTATCAAAACCTTTTGTCTATTGCTTTTGTCTATTTATGTTTCTGTTTATTGTAAAAAAAACAAGAAAAATGTATGCAATCAAAGACAGCACACACACACTTGGATGTGATGCCTGCCTAAAACAATATAGGGCGATTCATGTGCATTTGTGATTGCTTTAGCATGTGTGTCACTCTATTTCAATCAAGGAGGTACTTAACCCCCCCCCCACTTCCACCACACCCTGCATTTGTTTAGGTATCATGCGTTTGAATACAGTTCCTGCAAACAATTTAAACATCCCAGTCTCTCCCCTTATCCCCCCTTTCCCAGCCCCCTCCTCTCCTGGACTCATTATAAGCAGTGTGTGTGTGTGTGTGTGTGTGTGTGTGTGTGTGTGTGTGTGTGTGTGTGTGTGTGTGTGTGTGTGTGTGTGTGGGAAAGAGGAGACAGCTTCAGCATCTGCTTCTGGTTTTTCCCCCATGCCAGCAGCTAAGCCCAGATCGGAAACATTCCTCAGCTTAAGTAAGTCTCTCAGAAAACAGAGAAAGGACAAAAAAGGCAGAGGCATTCTCAAAGATAATATCCCCTCCGCATCCGCCCCACACATACTCACAAACACACTCAGACAAAGAAGAGCACTCTTACTCACACACACACACACACACACACTTAGAGATAAAAACACAAACAAGAAATGTCTGTTAGTGATCTTAGGAGCGGATGTATGCCTGCTGAGCTTTTGTCTCTTTAAAGACCAAGACAGAGAAAGAGAGAAAAACATAAAAAAAAGTTTGAGAGGGAAGTAAATTGAGGCGAGAGAGAGAGAGAGAGAGAGAAAAAACAAATTGAGACACAGAGATCGGCCAGTGTGTGACAGTGTGTAAATAATGTATGGCTTTCAGCACAGAAGCCATCTGTCGAGAAAGAGGAAAGGGAGAGAGAGAGAGATAACAAGGGATAGATGAAAAGGGAGAGATGAGAGAGGAATTGGAGTCCCTTCTAGAGCGGGAGAGCTGGCTGCTAGAGGTCAGCCACGATCTAAACTACCCTGCCTATCATGGCAGACTTCTAGCTGTGGGAAGCCTGCCTGACAGTCAGACGGTCTCTGTGTGTGAGTGTGTGTGTATGCATATATGTGTGTGTGTGTGTGTGTGTGTGTATGCATGTATGTGTGTTAGAGGTGAAAGCAGTAGGGTGTCTGACAGCCATTTCTTAACGCTGCATTGATCTCAGTGAAACAGCTTTATCATGTCTGTGTGTCTGTTCTACTTACCCCAGTATGGGGTGCAGCACCAGACAGTGAGGTTTATCCAGGCCCTGGATGACAGCGTTCTTAAAGGATCCATCCAGTCTGGCCACATTGATCTGCTTCTTATTGGCATCATAGCTGGTCCAGAACAGGTTCCTAGACACCCAGTCTACTGCCAGACCATGGGCGTTGGGCAGGTCTAGGGAAAGACAAAGTTATCCAAGAGACAACGCAAAAATATAAAATGTTCATTAAATGACATGCGTTTCCCTACCCTGTACGAGGTCTTCGAACAAGGAGACCCACAAATATGTAGGTTTCTAATTGGAATTAACTACCCCTCAATGCTAAACTAATTAAATGACAGATTGTTGGACTCATTCTGTATAAACTAGCTATTTGACTATTTCAACCAAAGCAAGGTAGATATTCCCACAGTAAATTCCCTACCAGCAGACACCACGGTCTCCACTCCGGTGCCGTTGATGAAGGCTCTCTTGATGGTCTGGGTTCGGACGTCTGACCAGTAGATCCGGTGCTCCACGGCATCATAGTCCACCACGGTCACGTTGTCTATGTCTGGCACGGTGAAGGAGATGATGTAGTTATAGTAGGGGTTGTCTATGTCCACTCCCCTGATCTCGATCTGACGGGCATACAGCAGGAACTGACGGGACTCTGGAGAGGGAGAGAAGGACATGACATATTAAGGAGGGAGGAGAGGGGAGTTAGGGAGGGGTGGGTTTGGGGAGTTATGGTGAGTATGTACGGCTTCTATTCGATCGAACGGACATACAGCAGGGACTGACTGGAAGAAAAGGGGTTCAATTGTGATGGAGTGTGTGTGCGAGCACGCGTGCGTGTGCTAGCGAGTATGTGTGTGAAATGTCTTTGCCACTTAAGAGTCCACTTAATACAATCTCCCACAATAACAAGCAGTCAGGAGTGAGGCGTGTATGTTAACTGATTGTACTTGGCTCTTCTCAGCCTGTCTAGATCAGATAGCCCAGGCATGTGTGTATACTCTAGGTAGTGAATGAGGGAGAGTTGTGGCTGATGCCAGCTTTAAACAGTGGGCCTCTCCATTCCTTTACGCCACAGATAATAGAAACTGCTCCCCTGAATACGAAACACACGCATACACAGACGCACACACACACCCTTTCACTTTAGAGACAAGGCCTAAACCCCTCAAACTCTCTTGGCGTCATAAGTGACAGAATCCAGGAGATAATCCTGACTGTTTGTGGACTGTGACACAAAGCCAATGGGGGGGGGGGGGGGATGAGGGATGTTTGTTCCCTCTAGACCCCCTGTGGTTAGAATAAACCTCTGTACGTGGGTACTGGAGAAGAGACCTGTCTCTGAATCATCACACACACACACCATGAATCCCACTGTGTCATTCTCAGCAACTCCACCTCTCTGCCAAGCCAAGAACAGAGAAGGGGACAATCTGCCAGCTCAGGGGATGAGGAAGAGACGTGTGTGTGTGTGTGTGTGTGTCTGTAGGAGCAGCGGTTTTGTTTGTCCACCTGTTCCAGGTGTTCGATTGATTGTATGTGTGTACGTGCACGTGTTAAGGTGTGTTTACCATAGCAAGCGTGTTTGTCGGCTCCCAGCTTCATGAGATGAGGGCAGGCACAGGAGAAGGTCTGGTTGTAGTTGATGAGACACAGGTGAGAACAGGGACCTGTGCCATTGTTAGCTGCACACGGATTAGGAGCTGTGGAGAAAAAGAGCGAGAGAGCAGGGATAGAGACAGTGGTAAAGAGAGAAAGAGGTAGAGCGTAAGCACAAGGAAAATGGAGGGTGGTAGAGAAAGAGAAGAGAAGGGGAGGGAGAGCGAATGAGAGGGGGAAAGGAATTGGTAGAGAAGCGATAAGAGGGCGAAATGGAATGCGAGAGACGAGGAGAAAGAGAGAAGGAAAATGTGAGGAAAGGATAAGCGAGGGGACGAGAGAAAGAAAGGGAAGGAGGGAGGAAAATATCAATTACAATCATCCAGTATGTGCATATAAAACAGCTCTTACCACTCAGGCCTATCTGTCTCATCCATAAATGGATGGTTTTCTGAGCATGGCCATTTTGAGGTGAGCGGTTGTGACAGGGGAGGCCAGATGCCACTACCCTCCTGAATGACACATGGACTTAGAGAAGCTGTCAATCAAAGTGGCCACTGACTCGGGACACTGTCAATTCAAAGTAGCTAACCTCTTTTAAACACCAAGTTTGTTAGCAGGTGTGTGTGTGTGTGTGTCTTACCTTGGGGCTGTCTGGAAGGATGGTAGACCTGCAGGTCAAAAGGTTGTGTGTTGGTTCTCTGGACCACGGTTACGTTGTTACCGGTCCACTTATTAGCCTTGGCCAGCGTGTTGGTCCTCCAGTCCGTCCAGTAAACCTCTCCCCCGTACATAGTGACTGCGAATGGGTGCGACAGGTATTCGTGTCCCCTCAGCACCTCGATCAGGCCGGAACCATCATATTTGGCTGAGTAAATAGCATCAGACCTGGAAGATGGATGGAAAACAACACAATACAGTGACTTATGACAGCCTTTGTATGCTGTCTGTCTGTCTGTCTGTCTGTCTGTATATACACTGTATGTCCTCTCTCTGACCTGGCGTCGATCCACAGGATGCGTAGCTCCAGGTAGTCTACAGTGAGTCCGTTGGGCCAGCCCCCATTTCCTGTCTCCTTATGGATGGTCCTCCTTCCCTCACCACTCATGGAAGCTGCCTCGATCCTTGGCATACTGGCATCCCAGTCCGTCCAAAACAGAATCCTACAGAAATAAGGATGGTCCAGTAAACCCAATAAAACAAAAACCAATGACTGAAATCAAGACTCAGTTTTAAGCCGTGTGTATACTCATTCCTAGCCTGGTCCCAGATGGGTTTGTGCTGCCTTTCCAACTCCTATGGTCATTGTCAACATAGGAGTTAGCAATACAGCACCAACAGATCTGGGACCAGACTAACCCATTCCCAGCAGTGTGCTGGTTCTCACCCGTAGCGGGGGTCCAGGGCGATGGCCCGGGGGTGCTCCACCTCCCCAGCCAGCAGAGTGGTCCTCATGGTTCCGTCCAGCTTGGCCACTTCTATCTGGTCCAGGTTACTCTCCACCCAGTAGATGTTCCCTGCTATCCAGTCCACCGCCAGACCCTCTGGAGTGGCCAGGCCATACTGGATCACCACATCAAAACTAGTCAGAGCTGGAGCAGGGAAGGAGGGAGAGGTTGTGGTTCATTAGATTGTGAAGCTTTGCTGTGATCGTTTACCCTTTTCTGTAGACCTATTCAATTTGTCATTAAAAAGTTGTCAAAGTGTCTTACCAGTACCATGAACATCAATCACACAGCGACAGTTTCTAATGCCGATGCAGCCCCAGCGTATCTAATAATGCCACCTACACAGCCACGACTCTCCCTACGACTGACAGGATACATTCTACTCCCGTTTGAGCCTAAGCAAACAACATGACGTGAGGCGCCAGTGAAAATAAAAGAAGCGAGGAGAAGAAACTATTCTTTTCATCCCCCCTCTCTCACCCATTCATTTTCCCATTACAGGTCCCTAATCAGAGAGAACGGCCTAATTATTAGTCATTATCCTGACTGGAGTAGACACACACACACACACACACACACACACACACTCCTTATGCTTCCCACTGTAATGAATGGGCCTCTTCTGCTCTATAGATTGTGTTTGATTGATTGGTTTTGCATTTTTGAAGGTAGCGGTTTAGTTTTGATTGATTGGCTTTGCCTGTTTGGAAGGTGACAGTGTGGGTTTGATTGATTTGTTTTGTCTTTCGGCGTGGAGCTGGACCATCTGCTTTGTTATTTACCAGCTGCTTCCCCTCAGCAGCTATAGGCCTGCACAGCACAGTACAACTACTATTCCCAGAATTCCCCACTGTGAAGGCAATTGGGAAATCATGGAAGTTGGGGTACTCCACTAAAGACAAAGTGTGCTGTTGGTCTCAATGACTATACACAAACTAGAGGTAAAAAGTGGAGAAATCCAAAGCATACCTTTCACTATAGTGAGTGTGCATGAATGTGATAGTGGACCTGAATGAGGACAGAGTCTGTATACATTATGCGTGTGTGGTAAAAGACACTCACCTCCGTTCTCGGACAGTTTGCCGCGGTAGATCTTGTCCTCCACCACGTCGGTCCAGTAGAGAGCATTCTCGGCGAGGTGGAAGTCCAAGGCGATGGTGTTCCTCAGGCCAGGCACCAGCACGCTGAACTCTCCCTTGTTCAGGTCGATACGTCGGATCTCATGGCGGTTGGAGAAGATGATGAAGGGCTTGAAGGGATCTGAGGTGAAGACAGGAGATTACATAATCATTGTGATGTACTGGTGCCTGTTGGTGGCAGCGGTGGGATCCCTGCATCTATTTTGCACCCAGTGCATCCTGGGTAATGTAGTAAGAAAAAGCTGTAAATCGAGGAATGTTTCCTCCCAAGGCTTGATTATAAGGGTGTTGGGTCCTGGTTTCAACTTATTCAAAGTAGAAATGAACAGCTTTAACAGTAAATGCCTTCCATTATTTCAGTTTGCCTGGTCATGACTAAAATCCAGTAACTAAACAATACTGTGGCGATCCATTAGTCGTTGGCTGTTAGGAACCTGAATACAACCATGGTAGTGTGACGCACACACAGTGCTATGTGGCTAAATGAAAGAGGAACGTAGTTAGGAACCCGTCTAATCCCTGGTAATTAAAAGCCTGTATGTATTAAATGGAGGAGAGTTATCTCCGGACGACAGACAGTGTGATGAATGGTTGTGTTGTGTGTGTGTGTGTGTGTTTGTGTGTAACTCAGACTGTCGCTGTGGGTGCAGGGCTGAATTATATGCAGCTTTATTTGAGTCAGTGGCTAGTTTCTGTGAGGAGGTCAGAGCCTTGAGTATGTATGTGGGTAACAGTGTTCTTCCATTACACTGATTGAGTTTTCCCTATCCCTTCCTCTTATTCTATATTTATCCCTCCTCCCTTTCCCCTTTACAAGTTCCCCAACTTTCCTCAATCTACCTCCTCTTCTTTGTTGTTAGTCTTCTACTCTACTCATCTCCTTATCCCTTTCTCTCTATCCTACATTCACAGCTAGAAGCCCCCCCCCCCCCCCCCAACTATTCTCATGTCCCCGTTTCGATTTTCTGCTCTCCCTCTCCTCCTTCTGTTCTTCAATCCCTTGTCTCCCCTCCAGCTCTCTTCTCATCCTCATATGAACACCGCCTCTAGCCTCCTGCCTCCTCGCCTATCCTCTCCCACCCTCTGTTTATTGTCCAGAGCGGTGGTATCAGCTCCCAGTCAGAGTTTGGTGGAACCACTGAAACCACCCAGCTTCCTGCCAATACGCCTCATCCTCTCTCTCCTACTCACTCACCTCATTTGCTCTCTCTATCGCCTGAACAAAAACCACAATACTTCCTGGAAATGTACTGTAGTTTCCTTTTCCTTCCCTTGCGGATCCTAAACCCAATCCCCACTCTCACTTTGACTCTCCCCACATCCATCATGTTGACACACATCACCCTCTGTGCCAGTGTCTTTCATTCTCATAATCCTTAGAATCTCTCCGTTCTCTTCAATTTCACTCCCAACCACCATATCCCCCTCTTCTTCTCTCCTTCCCAGTTTCCCACCCTTTAACCTCCCCTGCTCTTCCATTCCCTCTTTTCTCCAAGCCTCCCATCACCCTCTCAGTCTTCTCCAACCCACCCTCCTCACCAGTGCTCTTGCAGTTCTCCTGATCAGGCTCCAGCTCCCAACCCTCGTAGCAGGAACACTTGACACTGAACTTGTCCTGCTCACAGCGCTGGCTACACTTGAGGTGTTTGGCGCAGAAGCTCTGGATCTGACAGGTCTTGTTGTTGGAGTCAAGCTCCATGCCCAGGGGGCAGGAACACACCACGCCCTCCCCGGGGGCTACTGTACAGTTATGGCTGCAGTCGCCGTTATCCAGCGAGCACAGGTCTGCAGGGAAAGAGAGGGATGGGTGTTACAGGAGGAGGTGACACTGAACAAAAACAATGGGCCAACACTCTTCTAGAGCTCTCTCTCATGCGGAATACACAACAATGACATAACAGGCATCATAAACAGTCACGACAGCTCAACTTGCAATATTCCCGGTTTTACTCTGGCACGTTGGTGTCAGCGGTGGGATCCCTGTCCTACCGCCCGGTGCATCCTGGGTAATGCAGTCTTTAGTAGCAGCAGGTCTTACCACAGAGTTTCTCGTCAGAGCCGTCGGGGCAGTCGTCTGTGCCGTCACACAGCTTCTCAGCGGGCAGACAGATGGTGGAGTCGTTGGCACACACATGGTGGGAGAGCTTACACACCAACGCCTCACAGTTGTCCTCGTCTGAGTTGTCCTCACAGTCACTGTCCCCGTCACACACCCAGGCCTTACTGATACAGCGGGCTAGGGATAGGTCAGAGGGCAAAGGTCAGACGTTACAGGCAGATACAGTCCACAATAACAAAAATACAGCTACAACCAAATGCAGTCCATCTCCACCAGATAACTGAGCTACCCATTTCAATACTGTTACATTTATGTTTTTCAACAGGCAAATCTTCCATTCTCCCCCCCCCCCCCCCCATTTCATTTAAACTCCCAGAATTTCTTCCTTATTTCTGTGTCACAACCATCCCCATTCCCCCAGTCTCCGTACCAGAGTCTCTACAACCAAACTTGACGGCAGGGTCACACATGTGTGTGACACCTTCGCAGTTCTTCTCATCGCTCAGGTCCATGCAGTCTGTGTCCCCGTCGCAGCGCCAGCGCATAGGGATGCACAGACCGTCCATACGACACTGGAACTCATCCGTGTGACATCCGCCAGGGGGACGCGTGGCTGGGGAGGGAGAGTGATGGAAAGAGAGAGAGTATTATATCACTACCATAACACTCAAACAATTACAGAAATGGAAATGTATTAACAACAGAGATATTTAGGCCTCTGAGTTTTTACAGAACCAGGTAAAACTCTGGGCCCTTGTCATAAGGGTGGCAGGGTAGCCTAGTGTTTAGAGCGTTAGACTAGTAACCGAAAGGTTGCAAGTTCGAATCCCCGAGCTGACAAGGTACAAATCTGTCGTTCTGCCCCTGAACAGGCAGTTTAACCCACTGTTCCTAGGCCGTCATTGAAAATAAGATTTTGTTCTTAACTGACTTGCCTGGTTAAATAAAGGTCAAATAAAAAATAAATAAAATAAGCTATGACTTTTCATCTGTGTTCATAATTTTTGTAAGAGTTGGAGTAACTGAGTAACTGCCAATGCTGGTGATTTTGAAAAAATGCTAATGACACCACATTAGGACAGATATTGAGTCATTCACTACCTTTCTCCCACTGTGGGGCTCCAATGGGAAACAAGGACACTCTCTATCCCAGGGGATCAGTTTGACCAGAACATCACGCATCAATGATGGACACTATTCACCAACTATTCACTCAACGGGTAATAAAAAGAGACTGGTAAAACCAACAGGCATCTGGCACAGACAAAGACACAGATGGCAAAATTTGGCTAAGGTGTTGGCATGTGTGTGGACCTCACAGTGGGCAGAAGCTTGACAATGCCATGAGACAAAAGATGACGTGATTCATTCACACACACAATACATCAAATCACATCATTAACAAAATGCTGACATTCACTAACGACCTGTCATGGCTAAATGAATGGAAACCAATGACCCAAAGACGCCCACGAGTCAAGGGTTGGCAGTGCCACAATGCCAGGGTGATGCAGCGCACTGAAGGGTACAGCTTTCGCGCAGAGGCCATGCTCCAGTGGATTACCAATAGAGCCATCATTGGCATCTGTGATTACGGAATTAATTGAAAGACTCGGACGTCAACGGTCAATGGCTGTCACAGAGTTTCATGTGTCACGTCAAAGTGAACAAAGTACTGTAGGTTTCTTTTTGATAATTGGAAATAGTGTGCTCCAAAATGGCTGTGCAAGTGTGGAAGACCATGAGACTAAATCTGTGTAAGTATGTGTGTTAGGTTTCATTGTGCAGGTGTTTGTGTGAGCATGTGCGCGCGTGTGTGTATGTGTGTGTAAAAGATCCTGAAGCATCCTGCCTGCCTGCCCTCCATTAAAACCTCCGGATTCTGCTTCTCCCTGGGCCCTGCGAGGGGAGCCAAAACCAGACCAGCCCATTAGCCAGCACCACAGGGGGGGCGGGGGGGGGGGTTACAGGCCACAGGCCATATGTTCATTCAAAATTCCCCTGATAGTATTTCATATTTAACTTGTCTGTTTCTCGTCTAAGACGTTGTTTCTTTTGGTTCAGATCCTACGCAACAAATGTAATAAAGTGGTTTGGAGTTGACCACAGGAAAGTTTCCTTTCAGGTGAGGCGTTCCACAATTCTCGACCAACTAAGCAACATGGGACATAATCGGATGCAGTGTTTACAGTATAAATAGTGAGTTTGTTTCCCCAATTCTTAATTATATGTTCGAAGGAGATACTAGCAGGTTTATAAGCTAGAGGGAGAGATGGAGTAGTGTTTATGACATAATTGCATGTCTGTTGCACAACTAGGAACATGATGTAGTGAGGTTTCACACAGTCAACAGCCATCTAGAAGCCTGTTGTAGACTAACCCTTTAGTAGTAGTTGACACACCCAGACAGCGATTGGTTGGTTACGGAGCCGACATGGAATCAACACTCACAATGATTGGTGAGTTACGGAGTTCACACAAAGATTGGTGGGTTACGCTCTCACAGACAGCGATTGGTGGGCTACAGTGCCGACACTCACCCTGATTGGTGCAGTTGGCGTGAGTCTCGTCGCTGTAGTCTCCACAGTCATTGTCTCCGTCGCAGGTCCAGTAGTCCGGGATGCAGCGGCCGCTGTTACACTTGAACTGGGCGCTGGAGCAGGAGTGGCTGCAGCCTGCCTCGTCACTGTTGTCCCCACAATCATTATCTGCAAGGCAAACGCAGTCAAACCTCTACCTCACACCGCTCATACACACAGCATAGGCAGACTAGAGTGAAAGACAAAAACAAAATCTCCCAGGTTATTGTTTATGTACCTGGTCATTTACATTAGTTATGAACACTGTCAATGTCAGTTCTCTCGTCACTCAGACAATAGGTTATCACAATGTAAATAGCCTTTACACAACTATTGTTCATAATGCAATTTCCATGACATGAAATGCAGACTCGCATACAAAAACACTTAACATTACATTTACAAATTAATTTCAATGTGAGGAAAAAAGGAGAAGAGATAGAGGAAAATAATCACAGAAACTGCATAGATCAAACCATGCACCACGAGTGAATGTACCCAGCACTGATACATTGAGCTTGGCAGCAGAGGAGATGCTTCCCCACAGACCTCATCTAAGCACTTCTAACAGGGAGGTTTGTCTGGTAACTAAACCTTAATGGTGTCCACTGGCAGATGAATATAAAAAGTAAGCTCACTATTGCCGATAGGGTTGAGGCCAATTGGACCTTGTTGTTTAATAATGAACAACAAATGTTCTCCATCTTTGATTCTTGTCCATTCATTACGATTACAATGGAGAGCTCTTCCTCCTGCATTAAGTGGGTGAGTAGAAGCAGTAAGAGCCTCCATTATCGGTCTATTGAGATGAATAATTAACTACTGTTAAAGGGTAAAGCTGCCGTTAGTAAGGAAAGCATCCCTGGTTCCCCCTACAGTAGCAGGTCTCCCTCTCCCTCCCCTCTGGGGCCCCCCTAGCGAGCCCTGGCTTTGGTGCATGTTGATCTATGCACTAACCGGTCGGGTTCGGACAATTCAACTCATCAGAGCCGTCCCCACAATCCTTTTCTGAAACAAAGAAATCAACGGAGACAGCGGAGTGGGCGGACGGCACGACAACAATACACATTGAACAACAACACAACGAGCCAATGACAATGAGAGAAGAAACAAACACACAAACACCCTTGCCAAATAGAGAGGAAAGCTGTAGTCAGAGACATGTGGACATCAAATGACATGCGTAGCAACGAGTCAGTGATAGAGCTGGTGATGACTAGAGATGCACACGCAGTAGGAGAACGAGGAAGACGAAGGAGAGACACTCACCATTGTCACAGCGCCAGTTGATGTTGATGCAGCGTCCGTTATTGCAGGTGAACTGGGTGAGAGGGAAACAGGTGGGGTAGGCTGGACGGAGAGAGAGAATGAGAGAGAGCAAATGGAAGACCGAGTGCTTCGTGTCATAAGAAACAACAGTAACAGTAACTTACGACTTTACTAGCTATGACCATGATAGTTCCGGGCCGCACTACGAGCCTGGTTTTCAGTGATATGGGTATTGTGTTTTGTCTTTTCTGAGGAAGATTTATTTTCTGTGTGTTATAGCATAAGAGAAAGATAAGGGTCAAGGGTCAAAGGTGAGGCAGGTGAACTACCACATGACGCAGGCTCGTCAGAGCGGTCCCCACAGTCATCGTCCAGGTCACATGTCCAGGAGATGGGGATACAGCGACCGCTGGCACACGAGTACTGGTTGGGGGGGCAGGTGCGTGCTGAAATGGTAGGAGTGTGGGGGGGGGCATTGAGATTAATAAACAGTTATCCTCAGGAGAACGACTCCAATAGGATGTTATTAGATTGCCCTTTGAAATGTTACAACAGGAGTTGGATTCATGGGAAATGACAAATGACATTTTGAGGATCTCCAGAGCATTGTGTGGATTCAGTCCATGTATACTGGGCTAAGCTGAGGGAAAGGTCAGCCCTAAACAACCATTGTCTGAACGATGTGTACGACAGAGAAAGAGAGAAAAGAAAGAGAGCAAAACAGAAAAATAAAGAGCGAGAAAGAGAGAAAATAATGTGTACAGAATGTGTGTGTGTTACTCGTGTGTGTGTGTGCGCGTGTGCACATCTGCGTTTGAGCGTGTGAGTCTGTGAGTGTGTGAGCGTCCTACCAGAGCAGGTGGTGTTAGACTCATCCTCGTCATTGCCACAGTCGTTGTCTCCGTCACACAGCCAGCGCAGAGGGATACAGCGGTTGTTCTGACACTTAAACCTGTCGGTCGGACAGGTGTGCTGGTCTGGAGGGGGAGAGAGGGAGGGATTGAAGAAGGATAGAAGGGGGATAGCAGGGGTACAGAGTGTAAGAGGGCACAGACAGACACAGACTCTCTGGCTAGGCTACTGGAGCCTGTCTGCACTCTGACCACAGACAGACAGAGAGAGCTTTTCCAGACCCACCAACATTCCCACATTCCTTCACACACACACACACACACTCTCCCGCAGGCATGTGCAAATACAAACTCCACATAAACACACAAAGTCTGTCGTTTCTCAATTCATTCTGGCATCAAAAGACTGTCAAATTGAAATAATGAAAGGCCATCTGTCTCCAGCTGCACAGAGGCCAAAGGAAAGGTAGCGGATCTAAAATCAGTGTATGTGTGTGTGTCTGTATGCACACTCACGGCAGAGCTCGGGGGCCTCGTCGCTGTTGTCCAGACAGTCATTGTCACCGTCACACTTCCATCGCTCCTGGATACAGCGGTTGTTCTTACAGGCAAACTCCCCTGGCTGACACTGAGGAGGAGGGATGTAGGTGGGGTTGACTGGAGGGAGAGGGGGAGAGAGGGACAGAGGAAGAGATAGACATGGAATGAGAGAAGTTGAACGTTTAAATAACACATTTCACCGACAAAGTTTCATGAGTGGAGAGGGACAGAGAGATACTAGCTAATACACTGCAACCAACACCAATCACATCAGCAACCAACAACAAATACAAACCCTGTCAAAGCAGTGAGTCAACATGAGCCCAGTGTGTGTGTGTGTGTCAAGCCTACTGTCAGACCCTAATCCGCCCCCCCTCCCCACACCCTTAAAATCTGTGCTGACTGCTCCATGCGTGAGAGGGATTTCTATTTGCATTCTATACACATTTGTTCTTTCTTCCCCTCTCAGACACATACACTGACAGTTCAAATTTGAAATAGAGTTTTATTCTAGGCTAATCTCTATAAACCCTGATGTCGGTAGCATGTGATAGAATTCCCTTCCACACGAGTTCACATGCACACACATTGTGGGAGTTTTGAATTGAGGGTAAACTCCTAGTCTCCCTTGCTCCCTGACCTCTCACCTTTACAGCTGGTGTTGTCTTTGTCATCTAGTAGCTGGTCCTCTGCACAGGCACACTGTCTCCCATCAGGGATGGCCAGACACAGACTATTGCAGCCACCGTTATTCACACGACATGCATTAGAACCTGCACAGAGAGAGAGAGGGGGGTTATAAACACACAGATTAGTGTCTGAATATAAGGGTTTGTGCATGCAATGTATGTGTATCAGAGATACAGTGCATTCGGAAAGTATTCAGACCCCTTGACTTTTTCTGCATTTTGTTATTTCAGACCCCTAGACTTTTTTCGCATTGCTTAAATCGTTTTTTCCCCCATCAGTCTACACACAATACCCCATAATAACAAACCAAAAAACAGGTTTTTAGACATTTTTTTATAGAATATTAAATGTACATAAGTGTTCAGACCCTTTACTCAGTACTTGTTGAAGCACCTTCGGCAGCGATTACAGCCTTGATTCTTCTTGGGTATTATGCTACAACCTTGGCACAACTGTATTTGGAGAGTTTATCCCATTCTTCAGATCCTCTCACGCTCTGTCAGGTTGGATGGGGAGAGTTGCTGCACTGCTATTTTCAGGTTTCTCCAGAGATACTCAATCGGGTTCATGTCCAGGATTTGGCAGGGCCACTCGAGGACATTCAGAGAATTGTCCCGAAGCTCGGCTGTGTCCTTAGGGTCGTTGTCCTGTTGGAAGGTGACCCTTCACCCCAGTCGGAGGTCCTTAGCGGTCTGGAACAGGTTTTCATCAAGGATATCTCTGTACTTTGCTCTGTTCGTCTCCCAGTCCCTGCCGCTGAAAAACATCCCTACAACATGATGCTGCCACCACCATGCATCTCTGTAGGGGTGGAGCCAGGTTTCTTCCACACGTGACACTTGGCTGCAGAGATGGTTGTCCTTCTGGAAGGTTCTCCCATCTCCACAGAGGAACTCTGGAGCTCTGCCAGAGTGATCATCAGGTCACCTCCCTAACAAAGGCCCTTCTCCCCCGATTGCTCAGTTTGGCTGAGCGGCCAGCTTTAGGAAAAGTCTTGGTTGTTCCAAAGTTCTTCCATTTAAGAATGATGGAGGCCACTGTTCTTGGGGACCTTCAATGCTGAATAAATATTTTGGTACCCATCCCCAGATCTGTGCCTCAACTCAATCCTGTCTCGGAGCTCTACAGACAATTCCTTTGACCTCATGGCTTGGTTTTTGCTCTGACATGCACTGTCAACTGTGGGACATACAGTGGGGCAAAAAAGTATTTAGTCAGCCACCAATTGTGCAAGTTCTCCCACTTAAAAAGATGAGGCCTGTAATTTTCATCATAGGTACACTTCAACTATGACAGACAAAATGAGAAAAAAGAATCCAGAAAATCACATTGTAGGATTTTTAATGAATTTATTTGCAAATTATGGTGGAAAATAAGTATTTGGTCAATAACAAAAGTTTCTCAATACTTTGTTATATACCCTTTGTTGGCAATGACAGAGGTCAAACGTTTTCTGTAAGTCTTCACAAGGTTTTCACACACTGTTGCTGGTATTTTGGCAAATTCCTCCATGCAGATCTCCTCTAGAGCAGTGATGTTTTGGGGCTGTTGCTGGGCAACACGGACTTTCAACTCCCTCCAAAGATTTTCAATGGGGTTGAGATCTGGAGACTGGCTAGGCCACTCCAGGACCTTGAAATGCTTCTTACGAAGCCACTCCTTCGTTGCCCGGGTGGTGTGTTTGGGATCATTGTCATGCTGAAAGACCCAGCCACGTTTCATCTTCAATGCCCTTGCTGATGGAAGGAGGTTTTCACTCAAAATCTCACGATACATGGCCCCATTTATTCTTTCCTTAACACGGATCAGTCGTCCTGGTCCCTTTGCAGAAAAACAGCCCCAAAGCATGATGTTTCCAACCCCATGCTTCACAGTAGGTATGGTGTTCTTTGGATAAAACTCAGCATTCTTTGTCCTCCAAACACGACGAGTTGAGTTTTTACCAAAAAGTTATATTTTGGTTTCATCTGACCTTCTCCCAATCCTCTTCTGGATCATCCAAATGCTCTCTAGCAAACTTCAAACGGGCCTGGACATGTAGTGGCTTAAGCAGGGGGACACGTCTGGCACTGCAGGATTTGAGTCCCTGGTGGCGTAGTGTGTTACTGATGGTAGGCTTTGTTACTTTGGTCTCAGCTCTCTGCAGGTCATTCACTAGGTCCCCCTATGTGGTTCTGGGATTTTTGCTCACCGTTCTTGTGATCATTTTGACCCCACGGGGTGAGATCTTGTGTGGAGCCCCAGATCGAGGGAGATTATCAGTGGTCTTGTATGTCTTCCATTTCCTAATAATTGCTCCCACAGTTGATTTCTTCAAACCAAGCTGTTTACCTATTGCAGATTCAGTCTTCCCAGCCTGGTGCAGGTCTACAATTTTGTTTCTGGTGTCCTTTGACAGCTCTTTGGTCTTGGCCATAGTGGAGTTTGGAGTGTGACTGTTTGAGGTTGTGGACAGGTGTCTTTTATACTGATACAAGTTCAAACAGGTGCCATTAATACAGGTAACGAGTGGAGGACAGAGGAGCCTCTTAAAGAAGTTGTTACAGGTCTGTGAGAGCCAGAAATCTTGCTTGTTTGTAGGTGACCAAATGGGCCAAAATACCAGCAACAGTGTGTGAAAACCTTGTGAAGACTTACAGAAAACGTTTGACCTCTGTCATTGCCAACAAAGGGTATATAACAAAGTATTGAGAAACTTTTGTTATTGACCAAATACTTATTTTCCACCATAATTTGCAAATAAATTCATTAAAAATCCTACAATGTGATTTTTTTTTCTCATTTTGTCTGTCATAGTTGAAGTGTACCTATGATGAAAATTACAGGCCTCTCATCTTTTTAAGTGAGAGAACTTGCACAATTGGTGGCTGACTAAATACTTTTTTGCCCCACTGTATAGACCGGTGTGTGTCTTTCCAAATCATGTCCAATCAATTGAATTTACCACAGGTGTACTCCTATCAAGTTGTAGAAACATCTCAAGGATGACCAATTGAAACAGGATGCACCTGAGCTCAATTTCGAGCTTCATAGCAAAGGGCTTGAATACTTATGTAAATAAGTTCTGTTTTTATTATTATTATTATAGATTTGCAAAAATGTCTATTTGTCATTATGGGGTATTGTGTGTCGATTGATAAGAAAAATAAATATTCAATCCATTTTAGAATGAGGCTGTAATGTAACAAAACGTGGAAAAGGTCAAGGGGTCTGAATACTTTCCGAATGCATTATATCTCAAGTTACAATTTAGACCTAGCTGCAGATCTGTCATCTGATATGAGAACGATCGCGATAATAAAAAGTGATGAGTGATTGGGTAGACAGATGGATGGGGTTGTGTCTGGGTGGACAGAGTGTAGTGTCCTGTACCTTGCTGCTGCTGGGCGTCATACATGCGGATCTCGAAGATGGGCGGCCGTTCGTTGCGGAGCAGGGTGACGGTCCTGGTGACCTGGTCCAGTTTGTAGATGCTGCCGCTGCGGTACTCGTTCCAGAACAGGAAGTGTTTGTAGTGACACAGGCCAAAGGCGTGGTTCAACTCCTGACCCTCATATACCGTCTGATAGCAACAGCACAACACAAGGTCATATTCATTAGTGCACACCTTAGCAAAACATTTTGCATCTGAAACACAGGTATTGTCAATGTCTGACCTTGAGTTCGGTGTTGTTGAGGTGGTCATAGTAGGGTTAGGGTTAGGTTAAGCACTAGTAACCAGTCTGACTGACCTTGCGTTCAGTGTTGTTAATGTAGACCATCTCGATGCGGTCATAGTATGCGTCCACCCAGTACAGAATGCCCTGTGGGATGTCCAGACTCAGACCATTGGGCCACAAGACTGTCTTACTGGTCAGGAACACGTTCCTGTTAGAACCATCCATCCAGGCCCGCTCAATCTTCCCTCTTTTACTCTCCTTGGGATCTTCCTCCCAGTCAGTCCAGTACATCCACCTTGGAAGAGAGAGAGGAGGGGTGGGTGAGCAGGGTGTGTGTGTTTTGGTCCATTGTGACTGGACAATTCTGCCCCAGCTGACATCTGATCGAGTAGCATTCTATAGGACGTCTCCTAACCACCCTCGTCCACCCCCACGGTGAAGGGTCCCCTAGTCTGGCTGTCAATATACTGACGAATGACATTCTCTCCAGATTGGAGCTGTCTGTCAAAGCCCCTGATAGATGAACACCAAAGGACTATCGATCCAGCCAGCCGGCCACCACTATGACCAAGTCCAATATCGGCTGTTAAACAACTCATTATGTAACACCAGACTCTCCTCTCCTCATCACACTGTAGTATGAGTGACCATCTGACTCAATCAATTTCTCCCTCTGAGACTCCTCCCCTCTACCGGTCTCTACCTCTCATCTTTACCTCTCCTTCCCCCATTCTCTCTATTCCTCCCTACTTCTACCTCGGGTTCGATCCATCTCACTCTCCTCTCGCTCCTCCACTCCGTCTCTCCTCGTCTCCCTCGCTCTCCCCTATTTCTCTCGCTCTCTCTGGCTGGCTGATTGATTACAGGTCTTAGTGGAGGTGAGCGCTTCTCCAGGAGAGTGTGTGGACGCACATCTCTCTGTCACGGCCAATCTAAAGTGTGTTTGTGTGTGTGTGTATTGCTCTAGGGAGCGGGCCAGCTGAGGGTACATCAATATGAAGAGTCACACACAGATTAAGACCGCTTGGAGAGAGAACCCCGGGTGCCCAGTACACTGTAGCTCAGTTGGTGGAACATGGCTCTTGCGACCCCAGGGTAGTGGGTTTGATTCCAGGGACCACTCATAAGTAAATATATGCACACATGACTAAGTCGATTTGGATAAAAGTGTCTGCTAAATATCATATTATAAACCGGGTAGTTTGTCTCCTGGATGCTGAGGTATATCAGCTTTTTTTTTTCCACCACTGGGGATTGTGGTATATGTCCTATTGCTTAATTATCACACACACACACACACACACACACACACACACACACACAGAGAGAGAGAGAGAGAATTGTTTTGAAGCGCCATGAGGGGACAATGGGGGCTTAGTGACAGGAGGCTATTATCGACAGATGACCATCTGCTCTTTTGTGACCCACACACATACGCATGTACATTTTGTATGCATGTACACTAACACCAACACACACACTAACCCACACCCCCCAGGGTCAACTTTCCAATCATCTCCCTGCCACATCACACACACATGGGAGAGGCTCATTAGAATATCAAAAGAATCTATTAAGAAGCAGAGGGAATCAAACACACACACACACACACACACACACACACACTCTGAATTAAATTAAAACCTACCGCCTCCCACAAAACAACTTTTACCTAACCTCTCCCACACATCCAACCCACAAACTTTAAAGTTGCAGCTCAACAGTTTAAAGACCAATCTGAAACCACCATCTTTCCTTTCATCTTTCTCCCACCCCCCCCCCCCTCTCTCCGTCTCTTACCCGTGCAGGGGGTCCACTACGATGGCGCGGGGGTGGGTCATCTTGCCATCGATGAGAGTCTTGCGAGTCTGGGAAGCCTTCTCCAGCCTGGCCACACTGATGGTCTTCTTGGGCCCATCATCTGTCCAGTACAGGTTATCAGCCATCCAGTCCACCGCTATACCCTCGACTGTATGGATCCCTGGAACACAGAGGAATAGGTGGTGAGAGGCCAGTCACCCTATTATACACAACAAAACTGGACAAACGGAGCTAAAATGATCACCTCTACCCTCACAAGAGCACCTGACAAGGCGCTAGCATTATTTTGGAACCAAAATGGCCACTACTCCCTATTACTGTAATGATTCCCGAAAATGGCCAACATTACCGTACCTTCCTTCAGAATGGTGTCCCTTTCTGTACCGTCGATCTTCTGGCGGCCGATGAGGTAGCTGGTGGCGTCGGCGAAATATATGAAGTCACTCTCCGAGTGGAAGTCCAGGGCTCTGGGGTTCATCAGGTTCTCTATGGGGATCATGTACTCATCTGGGACCTTAGCATTCATGTCCATCCCTCTGATGACCCCTGGACGACCTTTACCGTACACCAGAAACAGCTCATGCTCCGGCTCTGAGAAACAGCATGGGAGATAGAGAGGACTTACTGGGTATGTATTCATAAATCATCTCAGAGTAAGAATGTTGATCTAGGATCAGCCATCCCCCTGTCCATGTAATCTTATTCATTATGATCTAGAAGACAAAAACTGATCCTAGATCAGCACTTTGAGATGCTTTATGAATAGGGGCTTTTGACTGTAAACTTATTATAAACACATATCTAGTTAGCGTCTCTCTAGCAAGTCTGCCCAACCTGAGAGGTAGCTTCTTAAAAGGATTTCAAGTCACACTACAATGCTACGACAGACAGACATGGGACCAGGAGGAGGAGAGTATTAGTGAGGCCTTTGTTGTTTGATGAGATCCACATGATTCCAATCCCTTCCAATATTCCCGGCTTTCTTAAATCTTGTGACCGATTGCGTCTCAGAAAATAATTCCCAATTGAAATGCTGAAACTAAATTACACTGCCCCATGTCATTTGCATGATTTAAAACAGACAGAAATGGCGCAAGAGCAGCATAATCCCGTCAACCTAATGAGAATCGTAAGCGATTTTCAAATCATTCAAATGAACAAGCGGGAGTTCCGTATGGCATGGCGGACGGGAGAGGCTTCTGTTGAATCAATCTACCGTGGTGTGGTTATCAAGGCCACCAAAGGGTTATAGTCTAGAAACAGATCAATATGTGCTTGCTTTCATATCCTCACAGAATATTAATACATACCTTGCGGGCAAAGTGAATCAATCAGGGATGCGGTTGCAACTTACATGATGCAGCATACCAAAGTAGTCAATTGGAGAAAAGCCTGGTTAATACATGCACATTAGGGGTGTCCCAGACCTTAGCTCAGGGGCATGCGGTTTTCCTGACTGAATCTTCACTGCCCTTGGCACAGGTTCAATCACAGAATCAATCTATGCCTCCGGTTTAAAGTTAGTGGGACTTCAGGCATGTAGACATTGATTAGGGAGGTTGGCTGTCAAGGCCAGGTGAGTCAGACGATTTCTACTGCTCAGACATGAGATTTAGCTGCTCAAAGAGACCGCCGCAGAGGAGGAATGGATAGCCAGATTTGTGAAGGAGCTGATTGGAGGAGCTGAAAGTGGATAGGCTGTGACATCATCTGTGCCGTAGACTATCGTATGTAGGAATGGGTTGGCTGTGTTGTTGTATCTCAGAGCAGATATAATTCAGCATCTTAAAGCGGATTTGCTTGGGTTGTAAAATTGCCTAACAGATAGTAGGCTGTGCTATGGAGTATCTGAGAGGTGATTGGCTGTGCTGTGGTGTACCTGAGACGAGATTGGCTGTGTGGTACTTACTCTTGCAGGACTTCCCGTCACTCCCCAGGCTGAATCCGGAGCGACAGCGGCAGGTGCGGGTCTTATGGCTGTTTCCCAGCAGACAAATATCAGAGCAGCCTCCTGCCTTCCCAAACTGGTCTGGCTCACATGCATGGCTACGCACTGGAGGAGAGGACTTTTTTTAGTATTCAAATGAATTTCAACTATACCACTATGTCTGTGGGTTCAATATAGAATTGATTTGACAATATGCCCAGCATAAAATACAGAACCCTATAACAACAGTTACCTGGGGGCTGGCGTCTCTGGTGGTAGACGTGCAGGGCTCCTCCCTTGTCGACGCGGGTCACCACCTGGTAGTCAGAGCTGTTGAAGCGGTTCACTCGGATCACACTGGTCTTAGGCTGCATGTTGGCGTTGTCCGAGTTAGTGGCATACAGGTAGTTCTCAAACACTGTCAGACCGTACAGATGCTCAATCTGACAGAGAGGGTGGGGAGAGGGAGGGAGGGAGAGAGAGAATAAGGGAGGGAAGAGAAAAAGAGGGGGAGGGAGAGAGAATGAGTGACGCAAAACCCCAAAAAGTCACAATCAATCCAGCATTCCCCTCCACACTCATTCACTCAGTATGTCCGAACCCAACCGCAAAGGTGCTTCAGAATTCTAAACATCACCCTTCGCATGACACAGGGATCCGTTTTATTCAATGCACTCTAGCACGCCTAAACAAACACACATTCATACGTGAGAAGAAAGCCAGGCGTACTGTCCCAGTAAAACAGCACTAACGTCACATAGACGTTGGAGGCCCATCAGTGTTTCAGATCAGGGCAACTAGCGTCCATTAAGATGAGGCAGGGCAGGGATAAACACAGATGCTCTCTGCAACACAGCCCATACCACACCATCAATAACCGTCCATGGACTTTAAACTGCTGCTGATTGCTATCTGGCACACACACACAAATGAAGGGGCTTTGTGTGTGTGTGTGTGTGTGTGTGTGTACACATGTCTCTGCCCCCAGGCCCAGTGAGTAAATGAAGGCTATTACTTGTGCAGACAGAGACAGCTAGCGATAAAAGCCCTGCTAACAGGTTTAAAAGGCGCTTGGCCACGCCTGCCGCGGCACCGTCCAGAGCTCAGCCTTACCTCCTACTAATCAGCACTCTAATGAAAAGGCTACTGTCCACCCCCTGCTCTCTGGCCATAGCTCACCGGTCTACAAACTACTACAACCGCAGGGGAGAAAGGATCCTCACAGGAGAGAAAAACAAGGGAATCTCTACATAGATTTACACACATAAAAAGGGGGGCACTTGGTTTTAGTGCCATGTATTTCCATTTAAGATTGAACTGCTTGGAAAACTATGAATGTAAAGTTCACAGCTCCTTACACTACATAAAGATGTCCATCTGCTCTACACAACATTAACAATCTACAACATTCCACAATGTTAAACCCACTTAACTGATCCCTTCCAGAACTCTGCCATATGCTAGCTTCCAGACAGTCTCAGGTTGATGAGCTCACAAGCAGGCCCTGAATGATAGTGCGTTTGTTCTTGCCCTCGATGTCCTTGTGTGTTTGTGTGTGCGTGTGCTCGTGTGCGCATGTGCGTGTATGTCCTCACCAGCAGGCCCTGTATGATGGTGTGTCTGTTCTTGCCTTCGTAGTCCACCACCTCTATGTAGTCCAGGTATGCATCAGCCCAGTAGACCAGCCTGCTGACCAGGTCCAGGGTGATACCGTGGGGGAACACAATCTTACTGTCCACCAGCTTAGTCCGGTTCTGACCATCCATGTCACAACGTTCCACCTTGGGGATCTGACCGTAGTCTGTGAAGAACACTTTACTGTGGAAGAAGAATAGGGGAGGGAGATGATTATAGACAAGAATTCTAGATTCTATTTTATTCCAAACATATTTTAGCAGGTAAGTTAACTGAGCATGAGGATGTTTTCATTTCCAGCAACAACCTAGGGAAGAGCTGCGGGAGAGGAGAGACAGCTGCTTGACAGTGATTGGTTGATTGGTGAATTGATAAATGTAGGGGAAACTTGGCTCTGTAGTTGAATAGCCCTTATTACCTTAATTAGGTTATATATGGAGGACTATTTGAGTGTGGTAAGTTTGTCCAACAACAACCTAGGGACACCTCCTGGGCCTAACTAGAACATTTGATATTCTATTATGTCTTTCTCCTTAAAAAGCTTGTTTACCGTGCCTCTCACTGGTTCCTAAACAGGAGGAAACTATCAAACTGTCTTGGACATGCTCTCGGAAAGGCCCCGGTGCACAACTGAGCAAGAGGACAAGTACATTAGAGTGTCTAGTTTGAGAAACAGATGCCTCACAAGTCCTCAACTGGTAGCTTCATTAAATAGTACCCGCAAAACATCAATCTCAACGTCAACAGTGAAGAGGCGACTCCGGGATCCTGGCCTTCTAGGCAGAGTTGCAAAGTAAAAGCCATATCTCAGACTGGCCAATAAAAATAAATTATTAAGATGGGCAAAAGAACACAGACACTGGACAGAGGAACTCTGCCTATAGAAGGCCAGCATCCCGGAGTTGCCTCTTCACTGTAAACTCTCCTTCCAGTCTCATATCAAACATCTCCAATCTAAAATCAAATCTAGAGTCGGCTTTCTATTCCGCAACAAAGCCTCCTTCACTCACGCCGCCAAACTTACCCTAGTAAAACTGACTATCCTACCGATCCTCGACTTTGGCAATGTCATCTGCAAAATAGCTTCCAATACTCTACTCAGCAAACTGGATGCAGTTTATCACAGTGCCATCCATTTTGTTACTAAAGCACCTTATACCACCCACCACTGCGACCTGTGTGCTCTAGTCGGCTGGCCCTCGCTACATATTTATCGCCAGACCCACTGGCTCCAGGTCATCTACAAGTCCATGCTAGGTAAAGCTCCGCCTTATCTCAGTTCACTGGTCACGATGGCAACACCCACCCGTAGCACGCGCTCCAGCAGGTGTATCTCACTGATCATCCCTAAAGCCAACACCTCATTTGGCCGCCTTTCGTTCCAGTTCTCTGCTGCCTGCGACTGGAACGAATTGCAAAAATCACTGAAGTTGGAGACTTTTATCTCCCTCACCAACTTCAAACATCTGCTGTCTGAGCAGCTAACCGATCGCTGCAGCTGTACATAGTCTATCGGTAAATAGCCCACTCAATTTTACCTACCTCATCCCCATACTGTTTATATTTATTTACTTTTCTGCTCTTTTGCACACCAACCACCTGTACATGACCATCTGATAATTTATCACTCCAGTGTTAATCTGCAAAATTGTAATTATTCCCCTACCTCCTTATGCCTTTTGCACACAATGTATATAGACTCTTTTTTTTCTACTGTGTTATTGACTTGTTAATTGTTTACTCCATGTGTTGTCTGTTCACACTGCTATGCTTTATCTTGGCCAGGTCGCAGTTGCAAATGAGAACTTTTTCTCAACTAACCTACCTGGTTAAATAATGGTGAAATAAAAAATAAATTTAAAAAACTGTTTAAGTTGAGACTAGTACACAGCGTTGTACGAGATCTTCAGTTTCATGCATTGGAATAGCCTTCATTTCTCAGAACAAGAATAGATTGACGAGTTTCAGAAGTTCTTTGTTTCTGGCCATTTTGAGCCTGTAATCGAACCCACAAATGCTCCAGATACTCAACTAGTCCAAAGAAGGCCAGTTTTATTGCTTCTTTAATGAGAACAATAGTTTTCAGCTGTGCGAACATAAATTGCAAAAGGGTTTTCTAATGATGAATTAGCCTTTTAAAATGATAAACTTGGATTAGCTAACACAACGTGCCATTGGAACACAGGAGTGATGGTTGCTAATAATGGGCCTCTGTACACCTACGTAGATATTCCATTTTTTTATTTTTTATTGCCGTTTCCAGCTACAATAGTCATTTACAACAACAACGTCTACACCGTATTTCTGATAGATTTTATGTTATTTTAAAGCTTGTGGAAGGCTACCCGAAACATCTGACCCAAGTTAAACAATTTAAAGGCAAATCAGTCAACTACACACACACACACACACACACACACACACAAATATTATATAATCTCTAAATTACAGCCAAGAATATTACTCTCATCCTCTTATAGCAGCTGGACAACATCAGGCAGGGGAAGTAAATGTACCAGAGTATATTACTGCACAGACAATTATAGCACTGGGAATTGGTTGGAATGAAAAACAAATACTTGCACATGCGCGCACACACACAAACAGAGACACACACACACACACATGGCGAGCACACACACACACACACACACAACCCCTTTTGGAATTGAGTTCCGAGACCCGTCATAAACAGCAGGGCTGAAATAAAAACATGACTATAGAAAAACAGTGAAAAGGCAAGATTTGGGAGCGCTCAGGGGCTCAGGGCTGAACAACACAAATGAAACATCTGCACTAAATTACTGCTCCCCCAAAACTTCCAGTCAGAGAGCGGAATGAAACATCTGCACTAAATTACTGCTCCCCCAAAACTTCCAGTCAGAGAGGGGAATGAAACATCTGCACTAAATTACTGCTCCCCCAAAACTTCCAGTCAGAGAGGGGAATGAAACATCTGCACTAAATTACTGCTCCCCCAAAACTTCCAGTCAGAGAGGGGAATGAAACATCTGCACTAAATTACTGCTCCCCCAAAACTTCCAGTCAGAGAGGGGAATGAAACACCTGCACTAAATTACTGCTCCCCCAAAACTTCCAGTCAGAGAGGGGAATGGAACATCTGCACTAAATTACTGCTCCCCCAAAACTTCCAGTCAGAGAGGGGAATGAAACATCTGCACTAAATTACTGCTCCCCCAAAACTTCCAGTCAGAGAGGGGAATGAAACATCTGCACTAAATTACTGCTCCCCCAAAACTTCCAGTCAGAGAGGGGAATGGAACATCTGCACTAAATTACTGCTCCCCCAAAACTTCCAGTCAGAGAGGGGAATGAAACATCTGCACTAAATTACTGCTCCCCCAAAACTTCCAGTCAGAGAGGGGAATGAAACATCTGCACTAAATTACTGCTCCCCCAAAACTTCCAGTCAGAGAGGGGAATGGAACATCTGCACTAAATTACTGCTCCCCCAAAACTTCCAGTCAGAGAGGGGAATGAAACATCTGCACTAAATTACTGCTCCCCCAAAACTTCCAGTCAGAGAGGGGAATGGAACATCTGCACTAAATTACTGCTCCCCCAAAACTTCCAGTCAGAGAGGGGAATGGAACATCTGCACTAAATTACTGCTCCCCCAAAACTTCCAGTCAGAGAGGGGAATGGAACATCTGCACTAAATTACTGCTCCCCCAAAACTTCCAGTCAGAGAGGGGAATGAAACATCTGCACTAAATTACTGCTCCCCCAAAACTTCCAGTCAGAGAGGGGAATGAAACATCTGCACTAAATTACTGCTCCCCCAAAACTTCCAGTCAGAGAGGGGAATGAAACATCTGCACTAAATTACTGCTCCCCCAAAACTTCCAGTCAGAGAGGGGAATGAAACACCTGCACTAAATTACTGCTCCCCCAAAACTTCCAGTCAGAGAGGGGAATGGAACATCTGCACTAAATTACTGCTCCCCCAAAACTTCCAGTCAGAGAGGGGAATGAAACATCTGCACTAAATTACTGCTCCCCCAAAACTTCCAGTCAGAGAGGGGAATGAAACATCTGCACTAAATTACTGCTCCCCCAAAACTTCCAGTCAGAGAGGGGAATGGAACATCTGCACTAAATTACTGCTCCCCCAAAACTTCCAGTCAGAGAGGGGAATGAAACACCTCCAAGTGTTTCGGGAAAACTGAAACCCCTTCGCCCCTCCAACCACCCCTCAACCCCAGCCCATTGTTTTGGGTTGTGTAACAATGACAGACTACGGTTGCCCAAATATTGGGCCTCTCATGGGACTGTTATGGCGTGTTAAAACAAACGTGCTCTGGGACATTGGTCTGTTCCCATGGGATAAAGACGGGAGGACAGACAGACTGCAGTGTGAAATTCGCTGTCTCACTGCGTACATGCAAAGACATGCCCATCCAACCTCGAACAAATGGGGGCATTGAATAGGGTTACATGATGAGTGTGAATGTGTGTATATGTAAAATGATTTTGCAGGTGTGTACATCAATTCAATTGACCTTCATTTCCTTAAAGGGAACTTCATGTGTGGTGATTAGAGGGCGAACGATTATGATTTTTCAATGCCGATGCAGATTATTGGAGGACCAAAAAAAAGCCGATACCGATTAATAAGGATGATTTTTTTTGTTATAATGACAATTACAACAATACTGAATTAACACTTATTTTAACTTAATATAATACATCAATAAAATCAATTTGGCCTCAAATAAATAATGGAACGTGTTCAATTTGGTTTAAATAATGCAAAAACAAAGTGCTGGAGAAGAAAGTAAAAGTGCCATGTAAGAAAGCTAACGTTTCAGTTCCTTGCTCAGAACATGAGAACATATGAAAGCTGGTGGTTCCTTTTAACATGAGACTATATTCCCAGGTAAGAGGTTTTAGGTTGTAGTTAATATAGTATTTATAGGACAATTTCTCTCTATACCATTTCTATTCCATATACCTTTGACTATTGGATGTTCTTATAGGCACTTTAGTATTGCCAGTGTAACAGTATAGCTTCCGTCCCTCGAACCAGGAACACATCGACAACAGCCATCCTCGAAGCAGCGTTAGACTTGCAGAGCAAGGGGAACAACTACTCCAAGTCTCAGAGCGAGTGACATTTGAAATGCTATTAGCACACTAGCTAGCCATTTCACATCGGTTACACTAGCCTAATCTTGGGAGTTGATAAGCTTGAAGTCATAAACAGCGCAATGCTTGAAGCAGAGCGAAGAGCTGCTGGAAAAACACACGAAAGTGCTGTTTGAATAAATGCTTACGAGCCTGCTGCTGCCTACCATCGCTCAGTCAGACTGCTCTATCAAATCATAGAATTAATTATAATAACACAGAAATACGAGCCTTTGGTCGTTAATATGGTCGAATCCGGAAACTATCATTTCGAAAACAAAACGTTTATTATTATCGCATATACCCTGACTCTGCGTGCAATGAATGCAAGAGAAGTGACAATTTCACCTGGTTAATATTGACTGCTAACCTGGATTTATTTTAGCTAAATATGCAGGTTTAAAACTATATACTTCTGTGTATTGATTTTAAGAAAGGCATTGATGTTTATGGTTAGGTACACGTTGGAGCGACGACAGTCCTTTTTCCGTGAATGCGCACCGCATCGATTAGCAGGACACTAGCAGGACACGCTAGATAAACTAGTAATATCATCAACCATGTGTAGTTCTAACTAGTGATTATGATTGATTGATTGTTTTCATAAGATAAGTTTAATGCTAGCTAGCAACTTACCTTGGCTTCTTACTGCATTTGCGTAACAGGTAGGCTTCTCGTGGAGTGAAATGACAGGCAGGTGGTTAGAGCGTTGGACTAACGTTAGTTAACTGTAAGGTTGCAAGATTGAATCCCTGAGCTGACAAGGTACAAATCTGTCATTCTGCCCCAGAACAAGGCAGTTAACACACTGTTCCTAGGCCGTCATTGAAAATAAGAACGTGTTCTTAACTGACTTGCCTAGTTAAATAAAGGTTTAAAAAATATATTTTTTTTAAATCGGCCAAATCTATGTCCAAAAATACAGATTTCCGATTGTTAAGAAAACTTGAAATGGCCCTAATTAATCGGCCATTCCGATTAATCGGTCGACCTCTAGTGGTGATGGATTGGTATAAGATACATAACATAAAAGACAAAACACGGACACATAAGCAGTCTGGGGGCGTGTGTGTGTGTGTGTGTGTGTGTGTGTGTGTGTGTGTGTGTGTGTGTGTGTGTGTGTGTGTGTGTGTGTGTGTGTGTGTGTGTGTGTGTGTGTGTGTGTGTGTGTGTGTGTGTGTGTGTGTGTGTGTGTGTGTGTGTGTGTGTGTGTGTGTGTGTGTGTCCTCACCCCATAGTGGGGTCCAGGGCGATGCCCTTGGGGTTGTACAGCTCCTGGTCCAGCAGGGTGACACACGTCTGACCGTCCTTGTCACAGACAAAGATCCGGTCGTCCACGTCATCCACAAAGTAGAAGTTTCCTGTCAGCCAGTCAATAGCCATCTGCTCCACATCTGGACAGCAGAGAGAGAAAGAGAGAGTGAAATAGAGAGAGAGAGAGATGAGTGGAAAGAGGGAGGGAGTAGGGGAGATACAGAGAGAGAAGAGGAAGGGGGGCAAGAGAGAGAAAGGAAAAGGGAGGGAGAAAATAAAAATAGACGGAAAAGAGGAGACATAAAAAGATTAGAAACAATGAAAATACTTTACATGTCGACTGATACATCTTCATTGACCTGTTCTCTCGCTCAGGCTCGGTCTATGTGGGCACCTGCACGCTGTATGATCTAATGTACCGTACGGTTTAGTACTGTGGTAAAGGAAATGGTGGAGTGAGACATTGAGATAATGGTAGGGAGCTCCATCATGACTTGATAGTCCCAGTGACTATAACCATATCTAACGGTCCTGCTATGCCTGGCTTTCTGTCTGTCTCTGTCTCACTGCTAGCTATGTAAACATTCCATTATGCACTCATTGCTGATGTTTCTAAATCTACAGCACATTAACCTGGCACCGTATTGTGTGTGTGTGTGTGTGTGTGTGTGTGTGTGTGGTGTGCTCTACATACTGTATGTGCAGCAGAGTGGTGATGGAAGAGGGATACATATTAAGCTATAATATAACATGCAGCGTGGCAGAAAGCCTTGACACTCGCTTACAGAATGACACACAGCAACACACACACACACACACTCAGACTCACGCAGGTCAGTTGCCTAGAAAGCCTGGCAGCCTCTGTAATTCGGGTTATTCTTTGCAATTTCCCTGAATGTCAAAAGAGATGACCGTGACATTGGCAAATTAGGCTTCCTCTAAGCAATGTTCCTGTCATTCACAGACAGACTCACTCTCTCTTACTCTCCTTCTTCCCAAGTCCACCAACAGTACGCAGAAGTTGCTCCGAACCACTGATACAGGGTCCGCTTCTTTCTAAAAAACCTGCTGATGGTTTGGCTTAGGATTGGAATATCTGAGTACTATTATACCCATTATATACCCCCTGCTTCACTGTGGCTGCGTTCGGTATTAGTTAGTTATCCAGTGGTTGTGTTATGGTCCTTTTTAATATGGTTATTCCAGCTGGGAGAGGAGAGTGAGAATGTGGTTGTTAGAGTGGTAGAAATGGTACTGTGTAATCTCCTATTAAGACTGGTAGATTTTCCCATGGCCTGAGGATAGACTCAGCCCCACCCCTCCAAGAACTTCAAAGACCTGGACAAACACACAGGCCAGACCTGATCTCAGATACTACTATACGTGCTACATTGAGCTTGTCTGTTACAATAATATGAATAGAAAGAAGTGCAAACCCCGTCCACCTGGCACTGTCCAGACTAAAGCAAAAAAAAAAACGTCCACCTGGCACTGTCCAGACTAAAGCAAAAAAAAAAACGTCCACCTGGCACTGTCCAGACTAGAGCAAAAAAAAAAACGTCCACCTGGCACTGTCCAGACTAGAGCAAAAAAAAAAACGTCCACCTGGCACTGTCCAGACTAAAAAAAAAAAAACGTCCACCTGGCACTGTCCAGACTAGAGCAAAAAAAAGAACGTCCACCTGGCACTGTCCAGACTAGAGCAAAAAAAAAAACGTCCACCTGGCACTGTCCAGACTAGAGCAAAAAAAAAAAACGTCCACCTGGCACTGTCCAGACTAGAGCAAAAAAAAGAACGTCCACCTGGCACTGTCCAGACTAAAGCAAAAAAACCCGTCCACCTGGCACTGTCCAGACTAAAGCAAAAAAAAACGTCCACCTGGCACTGTCCAGACTAAAGCAAATCCTCACAGGATTTCAACCCAAGTCTGACACACACATATGTTATGCCCCACCCCACTGAGACTTGAAGGGAAAATGCCCTGCTCCACCCAAACAATGCCGAATACAGCACATACAGAGGGTAGAGGAGAGAGAAAGAGCAACACACACACACACTCCCTCCCTCCCACTCCCTCCCACAGCAACCATAGACTGAGTGTTTGCCAGACTTATAGAAAAAGCCCCATTGTCAGAGTTAAAGGAAAAGGAGAGATGAGACACTGGGGAACACAGTGATACAGTCCCCTAAAATTGTAATAGTATAACTGGGTTTAAAGTGTGTGGGTGTGTCTCTCTCGCGCTCTCTCTCTGAGGCAGGGGGCATCCCACAAGGTGCATTTTATTGACCAAAACTCAACCTACAAACACTCCCTCTTTCAATCTCTCACACACACACACACACGTCTGGTGGCGCGGTGTTGATTTAGGAGGGTCAAGGGGATAGTTTTCTCTAAAAGAGGAAAGAGTAGGATGATGAGGCAAATTCCATGGTCTAAGAGGGCAATAACAGTATGTCTAGTGAAAGCTTACCAGCTCATGGCCAATAAATCTAAATGGAATTCAAAAGGAGGTTTCATTGTTAAACACACACACACACAATTTCCAATGTGATTGAATGAGAGGGCAGGCAAAATGGATGACATTTATGCACTTAAGAAAAATCTATATTTTTAATTGACAAAGGGGGAGATGAGAGATTGTATGGTTTCCATTAGGAAAACGGATTACGCAGCAGCAGCTGGCTTAGAGGAGGAGATTTTTAGTTTTTTTAAATACCTTTATTGTGCCAGTAGGAGAGGAGAGGAGAGAAGGAGGTTTACGGGAATCAGGGGTCATATTCCCCATGGTGCTTTTTATTTTAACATGGAACCACGCTTAAACACTCCCAGCTGGCCGCCAGGCCAAACTACGTTGATTAAGCCATGGATAAAACAAAAAAGAGGAAGAGGGGGAGTGGAGGAAGAATGGAGTGTGGTGGAGGAGGGTTGAGAAACACCCTAACAGTGTGCTCAACAGCTAAAAACAAAAGAGTAGAAGAAGTCCATTGCCTATCATTGGAACTGATAAACAGAAACTCTGACTGGGAAGCCAAATTCTTTTTTCCACCTTCCTCCCTCGCTCCCTCACTCCCTCACTCCCTCCCACTCTACTCCCACTTCTCTCTTCTTCCTCCATGCATCATCACCCCATCCCTCCCTCTTCCCTAGAAGAGAGGAAAAACAGTCTGCATTCATTTACTGCACTTCTGTCTGACCAAAATTGCACTATAAAAACAACACAACATAATTGAAAAAACAGACCACAGTGCCTTTTTCCTTTTTTTCTCTCCTCCAAATAGGTTGTTTACTCTGCTCAGCCCTCTGCACCTCAGAGAGAGAGGACTAGATTTATATACAGGGAATTTGTGAGGGCGTATTTCTAACCTGCACTTGCTATTGGACTAATCAGAGCCACATCTACAGTGAGCTCCAAAAGTATTGGGACAGTGACAATTTGTTTCTGTTTTGGCTCCAGCACTTCGGATTTGAAATGATACAATGACTATGAGGTTAAAGTGCAGACTGTCAGCTTTAATCTGAGGGTATTATTATCCATAGCGGTTGAACTGTTTAGAATTTTTTCGGTATATAGTCCCCCATTTTAGAGGAGCATAAGTATTGGGACAAATTCACTTATATGTGTATTAAAAGGAGTCAAAAGTTTAGTATTTGGTCCCAAATTCCTAGCAAGCAATGATTACATCAAGCTTGTGACTCTACAAACTTGGATGCATTTTCTGTTTGTTTTGGTTGTGTTTCAGATGATTTTGTGCTCAATAGAGCATGAAATGGTAAATAATGTATTTTGGAGTCACTTTTTTCTAAATAAGAATATAATATGTTTCTAAACACTTCTACATTAATGTGAAAGCTACCACAGATAGTCCTGAATGAATCGTGATTAACGATGAGTGAGAAAGTTACAAATCTCACACCCCCAAGACATGCTAACCTCTTCCCATTACAATAACAGGGGAAGTTAGCATTTTTGGGGCGATATGATATTTGTGCATCTAACGTTCTCCCCCTCCCTCCTCACATCCACCTTCCTATCCCCAAAGCCAATCTCCTGCATTCAAAACACTCCAGTCTTAAACACCATCTGGAGAACGCATCACACGATAAGGGAAACTCGCACAAAAGAAAAAGCGGGCCCAAGGAGAAGGGAGAAAAGAACACGCTACTCCTAAACGTGGTACTGGTTAAGACCAGCCAGGGGCACACACAGTCAGAGGGACAAGAAGAACTGAAGAAGAGGAGGGAGAGAAAAAAGGAGGAGAAAAAAGACAGAGCAATGCCAATAATTACTTCACCATAACCCACCTTCCCCATTACTTCACCATAACCCCCTTCCCCATTACTTCACCATAACCCACCTTCCCCATTACTTCACCATAACCCCCTTCCCCATTACTTCACCATAACCCTCTTCCCCATTACTTCACCATAACCCCCTTCCCCATTACTTCACCATAACCCCCCTTCCCCATAACCCCCTTCCCCATTACTTCACCATAACCCCCCTTCCCCATAACCCCCCTTCCCCATTACTTCACCATAACCCCCTTCCCCATTACTTCACCATAATCCCCTTCCCCATTACTTCACCATAACCCCCTTCCCCATTACTTCACCATAACCCCCTTCCCCATTACTTCACCATCACCATAACCCCCCCTTCCCCATTACTTCACCATAACCCCCTTCCCCATTACGTCACCATAACCCCCTTACGTCACCATAACCCCCTTACTTCACCATAACCCCCTTCCCCATTACTAACCCCCTTCCCCATTACTCACCATAACCCCCTTCACCATTACTTCACCATAACCCCCTTCCCCATTCCCCATTACTTCACCATAACCCCCTTCCCCATTACGTCACCATAACCCCCTTCCCCATTACGTCACCATAACCCCCTTACTTCACCATAACCCCCTTACTTCACCATAACCCCCTTACTTCACCATAACCCCCTTACGTCACCATAACCCCCTTACGTCACCATAACCCCCTTACGTCACCATAACCCCCTTACTTCACCATAACCCCCTTACTTCACCATAACCCCCTACTTCACCATAACCCCCTTACTTCACCATTACCCCTTCCCCATTACGTCACCATAACCCCCTTACGTCACCATAACCCCCTTACGTCACCATAACCCCCTTACTTCACCATAACCCCTTACTTCACCATAACCCCCTTACTTCACCATAACCCCCTTACTTCACCATAACCCCCTTACTTACTTACTTCACCATAACCCCCCTTCCCCATAACCCCTTTACCACCATAACCCCCTTACTTAACCATAACCCCCTTACTTCACCATAACCCCCTTACTTCACCATTACTTCACCATAACCCCTCCTTCCCCCATAACCCCCTTCCCCATTACTTCACCATAACCCCCTTCCCCAACCCCTTCCCCATAACCCCCTTCCCCATTACTTCACCATAACCCCCTTCCCCATTACCCCTTCCCCATAACCCCCTTCCCCCATAACCCCCCTTCCCCATAACCCCCCTTCCCCATAACCCCCTTCCCCATTACTTCACCATAACCCCCTTCACCATTACTTCACCATAACCCCCTTCCCCATTACTTCACCATAACCCCCTTCCCCATTACGTCACCATAACCCCCTTCCCCATTACGTCACCATAACCCCCTTACTTCACCATAACCCCCTTCACCATAACCCCCTTCACCATAACCCCCTTACGTAACCCCTTACGTCACCATAACCCCCTTACTTCACCACCACCATAACCCCCTTCCCCATTACGTCCCCATAACCCCCTTACTTCCCCATTACGTCCCCATAACCCCCTTACTTCCCCATAACCCCCTTACTTCCCCATAACCCACTTCCTTCACCATAACCCCCTTCCTTCACCATAACCCCCTTCCTTCACCATAACCCCCCTTCCCCATTACTTCACCATAACCTTCCCCATTACTTCAACATAACCCTCCTTCGTCACCATAACCCCCTTCCCCATTACGTCCCCATAACCCCCTTACTTCCCCATAACCCCCTTACCCCCATTTACTTCCCCATAACCATAACCCCCTTCCCCCATTACTTCACCATTCTTCCCCATTACTTCACCATAACCCCCTTCCCCATTACTTCACCATAACCCCCTTCCCCATTACTTCACCATAACCCCCTTCCCATTACCCCTTCCCCATTACGTCACCATAACCCCCTTACGTCACCATAACCCCCTTACGTCACCATTACCATAACCCCCTTACTTCACCATAACCCCCTTACTTCACCATAACCCCCTTACTTCACCATAACCCCCCTTCCCCATTACTTCACCATAACCCCCCTTCCCCATAACCCCCTTACTTCACCATAACCCCCTTACTTCACCATAACCCCCTTACTTCACCATAACCCCCCTTCACCATTACTTCACCATAACCCCCTTCCCCATTACTTCACCATAACCCCCTTCCCCATTACCCCTTCCCCATAACCCCCTTACTTCACCATAACCCCCTTACTTCACCATAACCCCCTTCCCCATAACCCCCCTTCCCCATTACGTCACCATAACCCCCTTCCCCATTACCACCATAACCCCCTTCCTTCACCATAACCCCCTTCCCCATAACCCACCTTCCCCAACCCCCTTTCCCCATTACCTTCACCATAACCCCCTTCCCCATTACTTCACCATAACCCCCTTCCCCATTACCTCACCATAACCCCCTTCCCCACCTCACCATAACCCCCTTCCCCCTCACCATAACCCCCTTCCCCACCTCACCATAACCCCCTTCCCCATTACCTCACCATAACCCCCTTCCCCATTACCCCCTTACTTCACCATAACCCCCTTACTTCACCATAACCCCCTTCCCCATTACGTCACCATAACCCCCTTCCCCATTACGTCACCATAACCCCCTTCCTTCACCATAAACCCCTTCCTTCACCATAACCCCCTTCCTTCACCTTCACCATACCCCCTTCCCCATTACTTCACCATAACCCCCCTTCCCCATACCCCCTTCCCCATTACTTCACCATAACCCCCTTCCCCATTACGTCACCATAACCCCCTTCCCCATAACCCCCTTACTTCACCATAACCCCCTTCCCCATAACCCCCCTTCCCCATTACTTCACCATAACCCCCCTTCCCCATTACTTCCCCATAACCCCCCCTTCCCCATAACCCCCCTTCCCCATTACTTTCCCATAACCCCCTTCCCCATAACCCCCATCCCCATTACGTCACCATAACCCCCTTCCCCATAACCCCCTTACTTCACCATAACCCCCTTCACAATTACTTCACCATAACCCCCCTTCCCCATTACTTCACCATAACCCCCCTTCCCCATTACTTCACCATAACCCCCTTCACAATTACTTCACCATAACCCCCCTTCCCCATTACTTCACCATAACCCCCCTTCCCCATTACTTCACCATAACCCCCCTTCCCCATTACGTCACCATAACTCCCCTTCCCCATTACGTCACCATAACCCCCTTCCCCATAACCCCCTTACTTCACCATACCCCCTTCCCCATTACTTCACCATAACCCCCTTCAATATAACCCCACTTCACCATAACCCCCTTACTTCACCATAACCCCCTTACTTCACCATAACCCCCTTACTTCACCATAACCCCCTTACTTCACCATAACCCCCTTACTTCACCATAACCCCCCTTCCCCATAACCCCCTTCCCCATAACCCCCTTCCCCATAACCCCCCTTCCCCATTACTTCACCATAACCCCCCTTCCCCATTACTTCCCCATAACCCCCCCTTCCCCATAACCCCCCTTCCCCATTACTTCCCCATAACCCCCATCCCCATTACGTCACCATAACCCCCTTCCCCATAACCCCCTTCACAATTACTTCACCATAACCCCCCTTCCCCATTACTTCACCATAACCCCCCTTCCCCATTACTTCACCATAACCCCCCTTCCCCATAACCCCCCCTTCCCCATTACTTCACCATAACCCCCCTTCCCCATTACCCCCCTTCCCCATTACTTCACCATAACTCCCCTTCCCCATTACGTCACCATAACCCACTTCCCCATAACCCCCTTACTTCACCATACCCCCCTTCAATATAACCCCCTTCCTTCACCATAACCCCCTTACTTCACCATAACCCCCTTCCTTCACCATAACCCCCTTCCTTCACCATAACCCCCCTTCCCCATAACCCCGACTGCTGCTTTACCATGGAATCCTTAAAACACTCAAGCTAATCAAACTGCCCTTAGAATCAATTCAACCATTAACATAAGGCTAGCTGACAGAGTTGGTAACACTATGATAGGTTTATTACGTAGTGCCAGCTCCATCCTACAGTACTTAGGATAGGTGACTGTACACACACACACACACACACACACACACACACACACACACACACACACACACACACACACACACACACACACACACACACACACACACACACACACACACACACACACACACACACACACACACACACACACACACACAATTAATCCAATACAATGTACTAAAATACAGATATTTGGGTTTTCACAAACAGCCATTTTACATAGCTAGACATGGCTCAGACATTGAGGCCTCCTAGTATAGGTTATTACAAATCCCACACTCTTTCCAGTCAAGAGGAGACTGCTACACAGCCCTAATCTTTTAAAACACCCCCCCCCCCCCCCCCCTCCCAACTAAAGCTAGTGTACAGCTAGACATGCTGGTCTTAACTCAAATCCCCTTGTTAAAGATCATCATTAAACCTACTCATTTCCGCCCAGCCTCTCTGTCCCAGTAACCTAGACATTGTTTATTTTTATCTTTTAATGAGGGCTTCCCAGTACTGTAACACCCAGTAGGGGTGGCAGTGCATTGATGGCAGTGTAGGCAGGCACAGTGTTAGTTAGTGGCTAATCTGGGGCCTGCCCTGGCCCTGTCTGTGAGGAGCTTCCCTCCCTGGCGATGTACCTTAGTGAGGTCAGGTCACTGATTGGGTAGGGGGTTAGAGCAAAGAATGCTTTACCAGGCACGCGCCTGCCTTTGACCAATTAGCTCCTTTACGCGGAAGCACATTCCCACATCCACAATCCACCCATCACCAGTCTGTTCGGCTAAAGTGTTAGGCAAGTGTGATTGTTTTTAAAAGGGATTATTCCGTGTTTATAAAACGTTGTTAATAACAGTGGATTATTCACATTTTGGGTTAAAGACGTAGCCCTTTACACTCGTACCGGTAAACGGGTTGAAAATGGCTGGTTTGGACACTGATAAGTGCCTAAACTGAATGCAGTGGTTGTAAAGTGACATGCTATATATACACACACACACACACGACGTCAGAGCTCTGGCTCTGCGCTTCACAGGTTTTGACTGACAAACGTTTTGAACTTGCGCTTGCAACAAAAAGTTGACCCAATCCCTCCTGCTAATTGGGCAACTTTTGATAATGTTTTGTCTGAGTGAGGGACTTGCTGTAAATTAAGAGGACTCTTAAGTAATTTTGAAAGATGAGATGTTGAGGATTATAACACTCTCCTAATAAAATACCGCTTTGATGTCATTACAAGCCAAACACCTGTGAGTCCAAACGTTCACTTCACATTTCCATATCATAAAACTCATTTACAGTGTTAACATTCATGATCACTATGTTTGATGTACAGCTACAAGATGACATTCTGTGTTGTTCTGAACAGAAGGAGCCTGTTTGTTGTATTGTGAAGAAAAGTTGCAGCGGACCACGTACAATTATACACAAGTACTGCGGACACCGCTTCAAATGAGTGGATACGGCTATTTCATCTATACCTGTTGCTGACAGGTGTAGAAAATTGAGTACACCGCCATGCAATCTCCATAGACAAACAATGGTTGGAGAAGGGCCTTACGAAAGAGCTCAGTGACTTTCAACATGGCATCGTCATAGGGTGCCACCTTTCCAACAAGTCTGTTCGTCAAATTTCTGCTCTGCTAGAGCTGCCCCAGTCAACTTTGGTAAGTATTGGAGGTAGGTAAGAGAGATATATACACAGACAGAGAAAGTGAGGAACAAAACAGAGCATGAGAGAGAGAGAAAGAGTGAGCAGGAAGAGCACATCTGGACCGCTCATCTGTGTGGCATGCCGAGGTCATGAATCACTGCGACCGCAAACCCTTCATGTCCTATGTGACGACCACTGCCATTGGCTGCCTGCTCGACCCGGCCGCGTCGACTCAGCGAGCGAGGCCCGTTCATTCGCTGTCACACTCACACGCCAAGAGCCTCAGCAAACTATCAACTCTCCCTAGCTTAGTCTCTGAGGGCTAGGCTAGCTAGCACTGGAGCGTTGACAAACACTCTCCTCAGACAGTGTCATATTACCAACAACATCTCTAGTGCACAGTCAAGGTTCCAATCTGATAAACCGATAGGAAAATAAAATAAACGATTAACATATTACAGAAAGAAACAAAATATGCAACATCCATAGTGGATGTATAACTAGCTAAAGGTCGTAGCTTCTATTCTAAGGGTTTCTGTGAAAATAACAGCAATAAGGGGGACAGACAACATATCCTCCAAAGAATTATGGCAGTTTTAGAAGAGCTATGTTTTTTACACACACACACACACACACACACAAAAACTCTGGAAACAGGAAGTAGGTGACGTGGTGGCAGGAAGTGGAATGCCAATTTATTGTTTCCTCGCCACGGCAATACAGCCCCGGTCCTGTCGCTCCACTCTGACAAGGGCAGGCAGCACTTCACAACACAGCACACTGGAGCAGCCGTGTGTGTGTCTTTGTTGCTTGTGTGTGTGTGTGGCTTCATGGGTGTGTGTGTCTGTGTGATAGACGTGTATCCATGTGTGTGTGCGCGCCTCTATCATTTGTGTGTCCATGTGTGCCTATGTGTCCATGTGGTGTGTGTGTGTGTGTGTGTGTGTGTGTGTAAGAGGCAGAGAAAGGGGGAGAATCTAGCTGAAGCTGTTGGAATTTCCTGCACATTCCTTTGGTTCAGAATCAGCACACATACACAGCAAGGCGAGCCGAAGGGCTCTACTGCTCAATTAGATAGGAAAGGGGTGAGATGAGAAAGGGGAGGGATAGTGGTTTGAGGGTCAGGGGTGAAGTATCTCTAAACTCACGCAGTAGAGAGAGTGTGTGTGTGTGTGTGGTTAGTCTCTGTAGGTTGATGCATTAAAGCTGTCTACTTGTTTACCAGCTATGGCTTGTTTACCAGCTATGGCCACCACTGTGTGTGTGTGTGTGTGTGTGTGTGTGTGTGTGTGTGTGTGTGTGAGAAAGAGCTGATACATTTCTACTATGAACATATGAAATGTGTGTAAATTAATCACTCATTAAAAACTGTAATGTTGTCAAGTGTGGTTCACAAGGGGACCTGTAATAAACAGGTATGTACCAGTACTGGATGTGGTGCTGTTTTTGCTCTGTTTCATAGTGGAAAGTCTCCTCTAAAACCAGGCCATGAGTGTGCAGTAAACTGGGGGAGGTAGAGAGGCAAGATGGGAGTGGAGGGAGGGGAAAACGGAGAGAGAGGGGGGTGGACCTATAAGCTAAACACACGCTCATACACACATGTTTTTCCTTAGATCCACAGGCTCTGTTTTTCCTCTTACTTTTTTTTACTGGAAGAGAAATTGCTTCGGAATTTTTCCAAACTGGCCGTTACACAACTCCAGCTACAGTGTTAACACACCAACACGCACGAAATGCAGACGACACACACACTTCCTCTACGTGTAGAACTGCCACAGTATGTGTCATATTCAACTGGAGTTGGTGGTAGACAAACAAAGGGAGATGTTGATGCTCTGATGCAATGTGCCTGCTGTGTTGTAACAGTGTACTCCACTCAACTATTCATGCTGTAACAGAGGGTGGTACTCTATTGTACTAACTGTTTCCTGTTCACACAGTGTAGATGTTAATGTACTTGAGGGTGTAGCTGTTGATGGTGTATTGTCTGACTGTTACTCACCTTGAGCAGTGTGGTATGATACAATGTAGTGTACTAAAAAGTATTGTATAGTTACGGAGTAATATTATACTGTATCTTACTGTACCATACTCTCCTACAGTGCACTCAGTGGAGGCAAAGTGAGGTGTATTATACTGTATTGTACTATACTATAGTGAGGCAGATGTTGATATTGTAGGGTACTATTATATAGGGTAACACTTTATTTGGATAGTCCCATGTAGATTTTCAGTAGATGTTCAATAACTGTCAACATTTAAACTAACCATCCACAAACCCTAACCATAACAACATGTACAACAATAAGGGTTATTTAACTAGGCAAGTCAGTTATGAACAAATTCTTACTTATAATAACAGCCTACCCCGGCCAAACCCGGACGACGCTGGGCCAATTGTGCGCCGCCCTATGGGACTCCCAATCACGGCCGGTTGTGATACAGCCCGGGATCACAACCGGGGCCTCTACGTCGCTCGGGAACCCTATTGTAAACCTAACCCTGAATAAGTTTCTTATCAACAGATAGTATGGCCATTTATATGGGACTATCCAAAATAAGGTGTGACCTTTCATAGTGTATGGCATACTATCCGACAGTGTACTCACGGTGCAGGCTAAGGGAGATGTTGATGTATTGTGTTGTATTATATTGTACAATAGTACTCATGGTGCAGGCTGAGGGAGATGTTGATATATTGTGTTGTATTATATTGTACTATAGAACTCACGGTGCAGGCTGAGGGAGATGATGTATTGTAATATATTGTACTATAGTACTCATGGTGCAGGCTGAGGGAGATGATGTATTGTAATATATTGTACTATAGTACTCATGGTGCAGGCTGAGGGAGATTATGTATTGTATTATATTGTACAATAGTACACACGGTGCAGGCTGAGGGAGATGATGTATTGTGTTGTATTATATTGTACAATAGTACTCACGGTGTAGGCTCAGGGAGATGTTGATGTATTGTGTTGCCTTATATTGTACTATAGTACTCATGGTGCAGGCTGAGGGAGATGTTGATGTATTGTGTTGCCTTATATTGTACTATAGTACTCATGGTGCAGGCTGAGGGAGATGTTGATGTATTGTGTTGCCTTATATTGTACTATAGTACTCACAGTGCAGGCTGAGGGAGATTATGTATTGTGTTGTATTATATTGTACAATAGTACTCACGGTGTAGGCTCAGGGAGATGATGTATTGTGTTGCCTTATATTGTACTATAGTACTCACGGTGCAGGCTCAGGGAGATGTTGATGTATTGTGTAATATTATATTGTACAATAGTACACACGGTGCAGGCTGAGGGAGATGATGTATTGTGTTGTATTATATTGTACAATAGTACTCACGGTGTAGGCTCAGGGAGATGTTGATGTATTGTGTTGCCTTATATTGTACAATAGTACTCACGGTGTAGGCTGAGGGAGATGTTGATGTATTGTGTTGCCTTATATTGTACTATAGTACTCATGGTGCAGGCTGAGGGAGATGTTGATGTATTGTGTAATATTATATTGTACTATAGTACTCACGGTGCAGGCTGAGGGAGATGTTGATGTATTGTGTAATATTATATTGTACTATAGTACTCACGGTGCAGGCTGAGGGAGATGTTGATGACCCTCTCGTCAGCGAAGCTCTTGAGGTTGGGGATCTTGGCACACTTGAGGTGGGTGGAGGCCGACGAATCGCCAACGTGGATCCAGCAGACCTGTTCCTGGGCGTAGAGGAAGTCCATGGCAGTGGTCTGCTTGGTGGTGGTGGACAGCAGGCTGATCGTGGTGCCGCTCAGAGACGTGGCCTGGATGTTCTGACTGTTGGCGATCAGCAGCACCGAGTTCCTTTCTACTGGTACTAGGAGAGGAGTGTGAGTGGTGTGTCAAGGTAGGCGATCAACAAAGTGGTCAACAGCTCATAAGAACTCCGCACAGTGTATTTACACTAGATTGAAAGCCCCCTGGAAAGCATTGAGGGGACCGTTGAGAGAGGGAGAAGAAGAAGAGATGAGTGGTGGTAGCGGTGACAGGTGGTTAATACCTACCATTTTTGGCCTTGCAGGAGCGGTTGTCGGGCTGAGGCAGGTAGCCCTCCACACAGCTGCAGGTGTACGAGCCCTCTGTGTTGGTACAGGACTGGCTGCAGGTCCCGTACACACTGCACTCGTCAAAATCTGGCCACAACACACAGTAGATGTTACACATGGGACAATCACTGGTTAGCTATAGCTGGTGCACAAAAATCCTCCATCTCTTTTTCATGGTCCTTTGACCAGGAATAATTGCCCACTAGACTTTTACATTTAGGTTAAACTAGGTATAGGCCAGGCCTACTGTTTATAAAGCCAATAGCAGGCTGTAAGTTGTCACAGTGTCTAGAAGGCTAAAGGTTTTCTGGTTGGTGGAACTCACCTTTACATGTTTTGCCATCCAGCCCTATTTCATATCCACTCTTACAGTAACACGCAGTGCCCGACGGAGTCACCGAACAGTTGTCCTGGCAACTCGACAGAGTGCAGTTGGCGGCGAATTCTGTAGAGAGACCGGGAGAGAGGGAGAAGAGATAGGAAAGGATACGTTAGAGTCACTGAGGAGCAATTGAGAGGCAATGTCTGTAGAAACAATGGATGGGCTGGAGGAGGGTAGAGGGTAGATGAGAGTGGAAGAGCGGTGGAGAAGAGAGCAGGACACAGGAAGAGGGTATTGGCATGACAGAGAAAAGGGGAATTCATAAATATTCTGTAATTAAAAGGATATTACTTTAAGCCTCCTGCTGTGTTCCGGTCGAATTGGACCAATTTACAAGTTCTCGCTCTGAAAAATGTAATTAATTTAATCTGATTGTCATAAGGATCCATGACTTTGTCCACACAGGGCATCTGAACACACAAAATACATTTGGATGATTTTCATACAATTCTGGGTGGTTTATTTAACTTTTATACACCTGTGGTGTTCCCGGTCAAAAATGACCAGACATTAGAAATGAATGGGTGAGACTACAATTAGTGAATAAAATTGAGTTCAGGCACATGCCCATTCATCAGAAGGACACACCCCCCACCCCAACCTCACTCCCCTTCTTGGCAACTCCCACGGGAACCTTCCCCCAATAGAATCTTTCCCCCACGGGAACCACACCTGTTGGCATTCTCACTTACAATCGCAACATTGTTTCAATAATATGTAGAACTTTTCTCACAGCTCTGGTATATAAAGCTTTTTTGAGGCATTGCTCACAATCCATTCTGGGGCAGCACAATGACCAAACAATATACTGTAAATGAGGCTCTTGATCATATCTTTGATCATGACACTGGTGAGGAGGAGAGAGTCCTTGTTAAACTTTGACACAAAGTAGTCTGTGATAAATAGTACAATATGTTTCATCTGAGTATCTGTTATAGTCAAAATAATCCATACATTCATTTTTTACTCAAAAACGAGTTGTATGAGCTCTGGTCAATGAGGCCTACAGGCCATAAATAGCAAATAGAAGTTCAAAACTTGCAATGTTCACAAGAACTTAAGTAAACAAAAAGATCTAACACAACATTAGGTGATAATATATGTATTATTATGGATTTATAAATCAGTTATAATGGGGCGGTCAATGAAAGTAGGTTACTTTCATTGCTCAGTGTGTCTGCTGCCTGTCACGTGTGCTCCCTCTCCAGCCTCTAGGTGACCAGGCTGGTCGTTATGGCGCAGACCTTTCACTATCGTTACGCGCACCTGCGCGTCAGACTCACCTGAACTCCATCACCTCCCTGATTACCTTCCAAGGTGCGCGTAACGATGGTGAAAAGGTTTTTGCCATAGCGACCAGCCTGGTATAAATAACTCCTCTTGGTTTCTTCCCCAGGTGTTATTGTTTCTGTTCCAGTGTTTAGTCTGTGCGTTGTTCATGTTTCTTGTTTTGCATTTATTTATTTAGTTATTAAAACACTCACTCCCTGAACTTGCTTCCCGGCTCTCAGTGCACATCGTTACACTGCCAAATAGCTTACTTGGTTTTCACAACTCTGGAAGACTAGTTGGGGACAGCAGGTAGCCTAGCAGTTAGAGCATTGGGACAGTAACCAAAAAGTTGCTTGTCGAAACCCGAGCTGGCAAGGTGGAAGATTTGCTCAGACCTTGAGCAAGGCAGATAGCCGCCAACAACTACTGCTCTGATGATGTCAATTAAGGCAGCCCCGCCACCTCTCTGCTTCGGTTAAAAATGGAAGATACATTTCGGTTGAATGCATTAAGTTGTGCAACTGACTATTAATACTATGCATGCCAGTCTCTCCTGACTTATTGTTGGAGGTAAGACTGCATGCATCACTTCTTGTTTTTTAATTGGAAATTCCCAATTTTTTACATAGTCAACTTACAAACAGCACTGACACAGACATGATACCAGAGGACTTTTCACAGTCCCCAGGTCCAGTATTATACAGAGCCATGAGTGCATGGAACTCCCATCTTATACAGAGCAAGTGAACAGCAAACATGGTTTAAATAAACAAATTAAGCAACACCTCACAGCACAACGCCTCTCCCCCATGTGACCTACTTGTTGTGTGTATGTACTGACATGTATGTGTAACACACACTACATGTTAATGTTTTTAAATGTCGATTGTAAAGTCTTTTGTCTGAAATGTATTTTTCGTTATGTGTCGGACCTCACTAATACTAGCTGTCGCTAATGGGGATCATAATAAATAAAAATACAAATCGGTATCCCTCTTCCCTTTCCCTAGCTCAGGCTTGTTGCCATGTAAACTCAGCAACAACAAAAAAGATCCCTTTTTCAGGACCCCGTCTTCCAAAGATAATTCGTAAAAATCCAAATAACTTTAAAATCTGCTTCCCATGCTTGTTCAATGAACAACAAACAATTAATGAACATGCACCAGTGGAACGGTCATTAAGACACTAACAGCTTACAGACGGTAGGCAATTAAAATTTAGGACACTAAAGAGGCCTTTCTACTGACTCTGAAAAACACCAAAAGAAAGATGCCCAGCATCCCTACACATCTGTGTAAACGTGCCTTAGGCATGCTGCAAGGAGGCATGAGGACTGCAGATGTGGCCAGGGCAATAAATTACAATGTCTGTACTGTGAGACGCCTAAGACAGCGCTACAGGGAAACAGGACAGACAGCTGATTGTCCTCGCAGTGGCAGACCACATGTAACACCTGCACAGGATTGGTACATCCGAACATCACACCTGCGGTACAGGTACAGGATGGTAACAACTTCCTGAGTTACACCAGGAACGCACAATCCCTCCATCAGTGCTCAGACTGTCCGCAATAGGCTGAGAGGGGCTGGACTGAGGGCTTGTAGGCCTGTTGTAAGGCAGGTCCTCACCAGACATTACCGGCAACAATGTCACCTACGGGCACAAACCCACGGTCACTGGACCAGACATGACTGGCAAAAAGTGCTCTTCACTGACGAGTCGCGGTTTTGTCTCACCAGGGGTGATGGTCGGATTGGCGTTTATCGTCGAATGAATGAGCCTGTACTCTGAAGCAGGATCGATATGGAGGTGGAGGGTCCGTCATGGTCTGGGGCGGTGTGTCACAGCATCATCTGACTGAGCTTGAACAGTAAGAAATGACAAATCTGGTGAAGTCCATGAGGAGATGCACTGCAGTACTTAATGCAGCTGGTGGCCACACCAGCGACTGACTGTTACTTTGATTTTGACCCCCCCCCCCCCCCCCTTTGTTCAGGGACATATTATTCGATTTCTGTGGAACTTGTTCAGTTTATGTTTCAGTTGTTGAATCTTGTTATGTTCATACAAATATTTACACATATTAAGTTTGCTGAAAATAAACGCAGTTGACAGTGAGAGGACGTTTCTTTTTTGCCGAGTTTAGGTTGATCATCTTTACCTTAGATATGTCTGTCCATCATGGACAATAAATCACTAAAAACTGCAAAACAGTAATTTTATATGTTAGTCTGTCAGTAGCCCAGGCTCTAGCCATATAGGACATTGTCTGTCACACCAGACCCAGAGCTGGGGGCTTGCCTCTGGGCATAGGGAAGCAGGAAAGCCTGGGGATAAAAAAATGGGCCCCTGGGCCTTGGAAAAAGTGCACCTCTCAGCTTCCTATGGGCAATCAATGCTCCCAAAACCCAGTGAACTGTACACACACCCAAGAGAGGAGAAGTCAGTGCATGTAGGAGTGAATGTGTGCATGTTAAAGAGTGGGTGGTTTTAGTGAGTGGGAGAGTAGGTTGTGTGAGGTGTGTGTGTTGTGTGTGGGTGTTTAGTGGTTGGTAAAGGGATATACAGAGAGCTGGCCCTAGCTGCGGGCATCCACACACCCCATCACACACACACAATGGGGTTTTTGTGTGCCTGGCCAGGGGGAGAAATCCACAGGCAAACACTGCAGCCCGGCACTAATCAATCCCTCATAGGCAGGACAGGCCTGTGCCAAGGCGGACCTCAAACACACACACAACCACACACACACACACATTGAATCATTCATCCATACACGCCTTAATATTGCTGTCACACGCTCACACAATGACACAACTCTGTCATCTCACGGAGTCATGAGTTGTCACCACTACATCCTGTGAGAAAACCTGTGTATGCCGGGCCAGTGTTCTGAGTCAGAGCAGCAGAGACAAAGCAGCAGCGGTCACATTAGACCTGGATAATATCTATCACTCACACCGTTTAAGGGCAACATCAGCCCATTCACACTGTCACTATACACCAGAGAGGGGAGAGGAGAGAGAAAGGAGGGGAAAGAGAGAAGAGAGAGAAAGAGAATGAGGTAGAGGGAAAGGGAGAGAGAAGAGGGGAGAGAGAAAGGAGGGGAAAGAGAGAAGAGAGGGAGAGAAAGAGAATGAGAGTTAGAGGGAAAAGGAAAGGGAGAGAAAAGGGGAGAGCGGGAAATACACTGCTCAAAAAAAATAAAGGGAACACTTAAACAACACAATGTAACTCCAAGTCAATCACACTTCTGTGAAATCAAACTGTCCACTTAGGAAGCAACACTGATTGACAATAAATTCCACATGCTGTTGTGCAAATGGAATAGACAACAGGTGGAAATAGGCAATTAGCAAGACACCCCCAATAAAGGAGTGGTTCTGCAGGTGGTGACCACAGACCACTTCTCAGTTCCTATGCTTCCTGGCTGACGTTTTGGTCACTTTTGAATGCTGGCGGTGCTTTCACTCTAGTGGTAGCATGAGACGGAGTCTACAACCCACACGAGTGGCTCAGGTAGTGCAGCTCATCCAGGATGGCACATCAATGCGAGCTGTGGCAAGAAGGTTTGCTTTGTCTGTCAGCGTAGTGTCCAGAGCATGGGGGCGCTACCAGGAGACAGGCCAGTACATCAGGAGACGTGGAGGAGGCCGTAGGAGGGCAACAACCCAGCAGCAGGACCGCTACCTCCGCCTTTGTGCAAGGAGGAGCACTGCCAGAGCCCTGCAAAATGACCTCCAGCAGGCCACAAATGTGCATGTGTCTGCTCAAACGGTCAGAAACAGACTCCATGAGAGTGGTATGAGGGTCCGACGTCCACAGGTGGGGGTTTATCTTACAGCCCAACACCGTGCAGGACGTTTGGAATTTGCCAGAGAACACCAAGATTGGCAAATTCGCCACTGGCGCCCTGTGCTCTTCACAGATGAAAGCAGGTTCACACTGAGCACGTGACAGAGTCTGGAGACGCCGTGGAGAACGTTCTGCTGCCTGCAACATCCTCCAGCATGACCGGTTTGGCGGTGGGTCAGTCATGGTGTGGGGTGGCATTTCTTTGGGGGGCCGCACAGCGAACACATCATTACCCTGGTTGAGATTGGCCTCCATGTGCTCGCCAGAGGTAGCCTGACTGCCATTAGGTACCGAGATGAGATCCTCAGACCCCTTGTGAGACCATATGCTGGTGCAGTTGGCCCTGGGTTCCTCCTAATGCAAGACAATGCTAGACCTCATGGAATGTGTCAGCAGTTCCTGCAAGAGGAAGGCATTGATGCTATGGACTGGCACGCCCGTTCCCTAGACCTGAATCCAATTGAGCACATCTGGGACATCATGTCTCGCTCCATCCACCAACGCCACGTTGCACCACAGACTGTCCAGGAGTTGGCGGATGCTTTAGTCCAGGTCTGGGAGGAGATCCCTCAGGAGACCATCCGCCACCTCATCAGGAGCATGCCCAGGTGTTGTAGGGAGGTCATACAGGCACGTGGAGGCCACACACACTACTGAGCCTCATTTTGACTTGTTTGAAGGACATTACATCAAAGTTGGATCAGCCAGTAGTGTGGTTTTCCACTTTAATTTTGAGTGTGACTCCAAATCCAGACCTCCATGGGTTGATACATTTGATTTCCATTGATAATTTTTGTGTGATTTTGTTGTCAACACATTCAACTATGTAAAGAAAAAAGTATTTAAATAAGAATATTTCATTCATTCAGATCTAGGATGTGTTATTTTAGTGTTCCCTTTATTTTTTTGAGCAGTGTAGATAGAGGTAGAGGGAAAGGGAGAGAAGAGGGGAGAGAGAGAGAAATAGAGAGGTAGAGGGAACTGAAGTTTCAAATTAAGAGTTTGTTCTTAAAGGTGGGGCACCTAAAGTAGCTGGCTTCCTTGTTTGTTTTCCACAGTTCAGAACATTATCGTTGAGTAGCACAAAATATGAAACACAAGTCAGCACATTTGCCCATTGCTGGTGGCAATCCATAGCTACATTGCTTTATCAAACTTCTGAAAGCCCTGTAGAAGCAGTAGCAGGTGTAACTTACAAGATGCCCCATAAATCACACCACCACCTCAATGTCACTGTGTTACAATGGGGGTACCGCGACGCAGACACACCAATGGGACATAAGCCCCATTGCAGGTCAAGGTACAACGAATGTATAAAACATTAAAGTACACCTGCTCTATCCATGACATAGACTGACCAGGTGAATCCAGGTGAAAGCTATGATCCCTTATTGATGTCACTTGTTAAATCAGGTTAAAGAAGGATTTTCAAGCCTTGAGACATGATTGCATACGTGTGTCATTCAGAGGGTGAATGGGCAAGACAAAAGATTTCGGTGCCTTTGAACAGGGGTTATGGTATTAGGTGCATCGGTTGTGTCAAGAACTGCAACTCTGTTTTTCCACGCTCAACAGTTTCCTGTGTGTATCAAGAAAAAGGTCCACCACCCAAAAGCCAACTTCACACAATTGTGGGAATCATTGGAGTCATCATTGGGGGTGGGGGGTATTGATGTAAGCACTCTGATCACCATGAGGAACGTATGAAGGATGGGTAACCCCGCTAACCTGCCATTTGACGACCTGGGAAGATGAAAGCCGGCCTATGGAGATGCGCACACCCACACCCCTCAAAGCCCTGCCAGCGTGAAGCGGCATGAAAATTTGATGTCCCGCCTCTCTCCGTGTTACTGCCATAAATATTTAATCCTTCTGAAGGGGTGGAAGGATGAAGGGATGGAAGGATGGGAATTGAGGTGACAGGTGTCTCATGGGATCCAAAGAAGTGGTTGTGGTGTTGACCACACTTAAAATCCTAGTGTTACACTAACACATGCAGTACGGTACGTGTGTGTGTGTGTGTGTGTAAGAGAGGGAGTATGTGTTAGTGTGACTACAGTATATATTGAAGTGAATGCGGGTGTGGACATTTTCCTGTGCACACAGTACAGAAGCACTGTATAACAGATACTCAGATATTCTAGTCTAGTATTAGGTAGTGAACGGGGGGGAATTGGTAGTTACATATCACATTATTATTTCGGACGATATTATATTGATACTTAGACTCCATATGTCGATTTGTAAAAAATAATGTTTGTTTTTGCTAGGTAGATTATTTGCTATTTTGCACAAAAACTCTTGTATTTTTCATCCTATAGCTTGTTCTTTTTAAATAGTGAGCCAACATGTTTTCAGCACTTTTCTTTCCATGACTGATCAAAATGTATTTTCTCATGCTCCCTCTTGTCCATCTGCAGCAGACATGGTGAGCAATATGTTTGGAACATTAAATCGCAGTATGGAATCGCATTACATAGAGAATGGTGAGAATCCCAATACATATCGTATCGGCAGCTAAGTACTATGATAATATTGTATCGTGAGGTCCCTGGTAATTCCCAGCCCTTAGTACTAGGGTACTATTTTTTACCCCCCTTTCCAATTTATGCCGTTGGCCAACCATGACCCATTCCTGGATTGTACCAGCCATGGGTATTAGACAACCTTTAGTGCTTCAGCTAACACCATTCTATCCAGCCATCCTGTCCTCCAGCTCACCCGTCCAATAAAGATCCACTGGCTTTTCACACAATCCCATTTTTCTTTCTCTCCATTTAGTCAATCAAATCAGAATCAGCACGTGTTTTCAGTTAAGAACCTTCGTTGGGACAGTTATTTTGGAAAATAGGTCATCCAGGCTGGATAATCATGATTTGAGTGTGCTCCCAGTTTTTGTTTTGGAAAAGCCAGAGTCACAGTGTGAACACAGACAAACTGACACACACACGTTTAGAAGTCTGATCTGCTTTATACACGCACACCTAACACTCAAACCTGCTTACAGAGCTGTAGCTAAGGTATGGGCAGTATAGTCATGACAACAACATCTCCCATGAGAAACAACATAACAGTGTGATAATACGGATGGGCAGAAAGAGAGAGAAAGGGGTGGGGGGGCTAATTAAAAGAGGGGGATAAAAGAGGAGTGGTTCCGAGGTTAGAGAGAGGGGGAAAGGGAAAAGAGCGCGATGGGGACAGCTTTCTATAGCCTTACATTAGACGAGGACAAAGACCTTGGCAAACAATTTGCTTAATAATTTAGCTTTAATAATTTTTTAGTAATAATTTTACTGTATAACGTGTCTGTCCACTCTGTCCTATACATTAAGCACATTCAGGTCAATAATAGTTAACCAGGGCCAGAAATGGGAGAAATACTGTAGGTAGCCAGACTTGCAAAACCCCAAGGGAATTCAACAATGCTTGGTGGAAAAATCAGTTTATTATAATCCTACACGTTTCTTACATGTAAATCTGCAGTAATCCGTAATCATAATCATTATCCAATTTTATAGACGGAGTAATGTCGGATGTGGGCAGCATGCATGTTCTGTGTACATTAATGTGGGGGTAGGACGATAAGCCTTAGTGCATGGCCATGCTAGAATCAATCTGCCATGACCAGGCCACCTCCCCTTCATTGTTATGCTGCAAGATTCCCTGCCTGGGCGGAGAATGTATGGGGGAGGGTTAGGCGACAAATACAATGCACTGTACTATCTGTACAGGCTACTTGAATAGGGGGAGATGGAGGGAGTGGCAGGGAGGGAGGAAGTGAGGGTAGGTGTGTGTTCAGTACCTCTGCAGTGCGGCCCCTCGTCCCAGCCATCGGTACAGTCCGGAACTCCGTTGCATAGTTTGCTCATGTGGATACACAGCTCTATCCCCCCACACTGGTACTCGTTGGGTGGGCACCGCGACACACGGCTGTGTGGACCTGAAACACAGGCAGGGACAAAACAGGATTTAGACCAGGGATCCCCAACTGGCGGTCCAATTTCATTTGGCCTCCCAAGTTTTCTGAGAAAAATAATATATTTGTATAAAAATTATTTTTTAATGTTGGACATAAAAGACCGTAAGAACACCAGCAAATCAGTTCCGTTATTTCAATTTTGGAAATCTGTTTGAAAATATTCCCACCCATAATAGAGAGATCATATAAAAATGTCAGCAAGGTTTGAAATGATTATGCTTTAGTCAAATGTGTTATCTGTTTGGGCTTCTTGCGATCAATTTTCAGTCTACAAATGATGTATAATTATATCTCAGCCCCCTGACCATCCACTCAAGAAGCCTGTGGCTGAATGCAGTTGATTATCCCTGATTTAGACCAACATTAACAAAGGCCTGTACTGCACCTTTTCAATTAACCTCTATCCCTCCTCTCCTTTCCAATCTTTCCCTGTTGTAGTGTTCTACCACCACTCTTACTTCAAACTCCATCACATCATCCTGATTCTATATACAGATGTGCCCTGTGCAGCAGTTTTAGACAAAGGTTCAACCACAGAAACGTGTACAACTCTTGGGGAATAAACAGTGAACCGTTGTCTAAGAGTCTGCTTTGTCAGGGCACAGCAGGGGGAAGTGCAAACACATCATTACCCTGGTTGAGATTGGCCAAATTACTACTTTCCACACACACACACACACACACACACACACACACACACACACACACACACACACACACGAGGGGAAAAAATAAATACCAGCCTTCAACTCTGGTCAGTGTGAAATTGGTGGCATGACAACGTACTGTATGCCGAGACAGGGAAGCAGAGGAGGGTTTAAACAAATGGGAAATGTGAGCAGGAAGTTAGACTGTAGGTCAGAGTTTCTTGGTCCTGGGGACCCACATGGGTGCACCATTTGTTCTGGCCCAGAACGAAGGTGACACCTCAGATTCAATTGATCATCTCACCAAGCCCTTGATTAACTGAATCAGGTGTGTTGTTAATGGGCAGAAACAAAACAGTGCAACACAATAATGCCCCAGGACCAGGAAGCTGTAGTTCAGAAAGGCCTGTTCGAGGAAGCTACGCTCTCCGAGACGCTTCATCTGTATTGCTTTATTTAATAGAAACCTGTTTAAAAGGCTAATCGTCTTCTTACTCCTGCCCAGGGCTGCCCAGCCACAGTGGACTAGACCAGAACAGGGCTTTGCCCACAAGTGGGACTCAGTGAATGACTCAGCAGATTATATTTGGAACTCCAGGCCAACCACGCCACCAGACTGACTGTTCCCCAGGACCAGCCAATCCTTCAGTCTGTCTGTCGCCCAAAACATCACGTTTCAAATCTCCCCAGTCCTCCCCTGTCCACATCCATTTGGAGTTATATTAGGTTAAAGACATTTCAATGTGAAATTGTTGCTGAACAGAGGGCTTACAATTTTAATTTACGACACTAACGCCTATTAGAAAATATAAACATACAGTTGAAGTCAGAAGTTTACATACACCTTAGTCAAATACATTTAAACTCAGTTTCACAATTCCACAATTTTAATCCTAGTAAAATTCCATGTCTTAGGTCAGTTAGAATAAAGTGGTGATCCTAAGAATGTGAAATAATAGTAGAGAGAACGATTTATTTCAGCTTTTATTTATTTCATCACATTCCCAGTGGGTCAGAAGCTTACATACACTCAATTAGTATTTGGTAGCATTGCCTTTAAATTGTTTAACTTGGGTCAAACGTTCCAGGTAGCCTTCCACAAGCTTCCCATAAGGAGGTTGGGTGAATTTTGGCCCATTCCTCCTGACAGAGCTGGTGTAACTGACTCAGGTTTGCAGGCCTCCTTGCTCACACACGCTTTCTCAGTTCTGCCCACACATTTTCTATATGATTGAGGTCATGGCTTTGTGATGGCCACTCCAATACCTTGACTTTGTTGTCCTTAAGCCATTTTGCTACAACTTTGGAAGTATGCTTGGGGTCATTGTCCATTTGGAAGACCACTTCGCGACCAAGCTTTAACCTCCTCACTGATTTCTTGAGATGTGGATATATTGAAGCAACATAATTATCCTGCCTCATGATGCCATCTATTTTGTGAAGTGCACCAATCCCTCCTGCAACAAAGCACCCCCACATCATGATGCTGCCACCCCCGTGCTTCACGGTTGGGATGGTGTTCTTCGGCTTGCAAGCATCCCCCTTTTTCCTCCAAACATAAATTGTCATTATGGCCAAACAGTTCTATTTTTGTTTCATCAGACCAGGGGACATTTCTCCAAAAAGTACGATCTTTGTCTCCATGTGCAGCTGCAAACCTTTGTCTGGCTTTTTTATTGCGGTTTTAGAGCAGTGGCTTCTTCCTTGCTGAGAGGCCTTTCAGGTTATGTCGATATATGACTTGTTTTACTGTGGATATAGATACTTTTGTACCGGTTTCATCCAGCATCTTCACAAAGTCCTTTGCTGTTGTTCTGGGATTGATTTGCACTTTTCGCACCAAAGTACGTTCATCTCTAGGAGACAGAAAGTATCTCCTTCCTGAGCGGTATGGTGGCTGCGTGGCACCATGGTGTTTATACTTGATGACTATTGTTTGTACAGATGAACGCAGTACCTTCAGGAGTTTGGAAATTGCTGCCAAGGATGAACCAGACTTGTGGAGGTCTACAATTTTGTTTCTGAGGTCTTGGCTGATTTCTTTAGATTTTCCAATGATGTCAAGTAAAGAGGCACTGAGTTTTAAGGTAGGCCTTGAAATACATCCACAGGTACACCTCCAATTGACTCAAATGACGTCAATTAGCCTATCAGAAGCTTCTAAAGCCATGACTTCATTTTCTGCAATTTTCCAAGCTGTTTAAAGGCACAGTCAACTTAGTGTATGTAAACTTCTGATACACTGGAATTGTAATGCAGAGAATTCTAAGTGAAATAAACAATTGGAGAAATTACTTGTGTCATGCACAAAGTAGTTGTCCTAACCGACTTGCCAAAACTATAGTTTGTTAACAAGACATTTGTGGAGTGGTTGAAAAATGAGTTTTAATGACTCCAATCTAAGTGTATGTAAACTTCCCACTTCAACTGTATATGTTACATTAAAGTAGGATGCAGTTAAATGTTTTCCTAGGATGTTTGTGATGCTAAAGCTGTAACTATGGCCATGTCTAGACTTGAAAGTTCATGCAGTTATTGTATTCTGATCATTGAATTCCGAAAACGTCCTGCGTCTACACCTACATTTAAATGTGTCTACCCTGTCCACATTGTGTTCGGATTCCCTTTTCCCACACTATATTCAAATGCAGTATGCAATCTGCAAACGGTGGAACAGGCTAAATCTGATAATCGTACAACTTGGTGGCAGTAGTCAACTCTCCTGTGGCTAACTAGCCAGCTAACCTCTGTAGCTAGCCAGCAAGCTAGCTAGCAAAGCTAAATAAGTTTGTTGGCTAGCATTTGTGAAGCCATCAGACATTCCTCAGACGCCAGGAACGCATTTCCTCCAACGTTTGATGAAAAAGTTGCCTCTCACTACTAAAAACACACATTTTCTGACTTGTAGGCGAAGTGCTGATGACGTTGCCCACTGTATGCGCTTTCGAAAGCCTGAATGCGCCCAGCCTGAGGAGAAATGTGCACACAACCCCTTTCTGAAGTGGTTAGCCAGATCTGAACACAATCCAACCACGATAAGGCTTTTATAGATCTTTCTTTTCAATGTGACCTTCATATTGTGATAGCAGAAGTCACATGCAAGTGTCAAGTGTAGACACGGTCTATGTGCTGTACACTGCTTTGATGTTGTTGCGCAACACGGTTTACTGAAATTGTGTTGCTGTGCCTGTTATTTGTATGAAATTATTGTTTGTGCGAGCATAGCATAATGTTCGGAGAGTGCATCTGGGACAAAAACCTAAAGTCCTGGGTGGTCGGCTGCATCTTGTATGTTTTAGTCACTCAGACAGATTGGATGGACGCGTCTCTCCTGTTAGTCCCTCTCCACATTTCAATGCTTTACACAATACCATGAACATTGCCTGGGCTTACATGGGGGAGTTCAAGGAATAGGTAACAAAGATCAACTCATGGCCTCCAAAACAAAGCTTGCTAACCTTGAAGAACAGGGGATGAGTTTGTACTGATAATTATGGCTAATTGGTCCATATTTTCAAACTGCAAACTGAATACAAACATAACTCCTGCTAACTGCTAATTAGCTGAAAGACGAGCCTTCACTCTAACTTAATGCCAGCCTTGGAGATCTGTAAGTGTTGCCCAAAAGTAGCATTCTATGATTAGTAACACTTCAAGGGGAAACATTTGTTTACAGACACGAGCAAAATGTTCCTCCTCGTTGAATGGTATTTTTCAGGATCTTTCAGATGTAAATGAGAGTCTGTGGGGTGCAAAGTCTGGAACTGAACGCTCCCTTCTCTTAGGGGTCCATCTCTCTCCACCCACACGAAAAACCAAACTGTTGGTCTTGGCAATCTCTCTCCCCCATCCCTCTCCCCCTCCCATATCGCTCCCTTTTCTAACATCTGCTGACCCATTTAAAAATAATATAAAACATGGGGCAGAATGTGGGGAGAAAAGGAGGATAAAGAAAGGTAAATGGAGAGTGAGAAGCAAATAGGTAGAAAGCAAAGAGAAAGCAAGAGAAAGAGAGAGTGGGAGAGAGCGAGAAAAAGGCTAAAGAGGAGGGAGAAAAGGGATCACCTCATGCACAGTAAGCTGAGTGAGCCCCACAAGGCTCCATTCTAAAGTTAGCTGGCAGGGCTTTGGTGGAAAACGCACTGCTAATGTGAATCAGACAGCCTCTTTTATTTAACATTCCTCGGTTGGGAAGAACCAGGTTAGAAAAACCCAGGCAGACAGGAAAACCGGAGCTCATTCTCTCATCAGTTAAAAACAGTTCAACAAGTTTAATGTTAAAAACCAACTAGTTTCTCTTAATGTCTGTGACTATTACAAAATCACAGTTGACTTTCAAAAGACACTGGCCAAAGGGTATCTGTAGTTTTCAATGAGTCTTTGGCTCGGCCAGGGAGAAACATGGTGAATTAAAATTATCCTGGTGTCTCCATCAGCATGACTCTGTTGGGCTGTCTTTGTGATAATGCCATGAGGTTGGTGGTGGCGTGGTGACTATACTTTTCCTCTGGAGCCTGGTGGAGGACTAGGGGATCGACGACTAAAGAAATGCTATACACACAGTGTTTCCTGACCCCTCCTGTCTCAGCCTCCAGTATTTATGCTGCAGTAGTTTGTGTCGGGGGGCTAGGGTCAGTCTGTTATATCTGGAGTAGTTCTCCTGTCTTATCCAGTGTCCTGTGTGAATTTAAGTATGCTCTCTAATTCTGTCTCTCTCTCGGAGGACCTGAGACCATGCCTCAGGACTACCTGGCCTGATGACTCCTTGCTGTCCCCAGTCTACCTGGCCGTGCTGCTGCTCCAGTTTCAACTGTTCTGCCTGCAGCTATGGAACCCTATGCACAGTTCCATGTGGTTAAAGTATTGCATTGCAAGCAGGCAAATCATATTTTGTGCAAATGCGGGGATTGATGTAACATGCAACAATTTCAAAGATTTTACTGAGTTACAGTTCAAATAAGGAAATCAGTAAATTGAATAAATGAATTAGAACTTAATATTTGGATTTCACATGACTAGGAATACAGATTTGCCTCGGTTGGTCAGATACTTAAAGAAAAGTAGGGGTGTGGATCAGAAAACCAATCAGGCTGTTGATTGTGGCATGTGGAATGTTGTCCCACTCCTCTTCAAAGGCTGTGCGAAGTTTCTGGATATTGGTGGGAACTGGAACACACTGTTGTACACGTTGATCCAGAGCATCCCAAACATGATCAATGGGTGACACATCTAGTGAGTATGCAGGCCATGGAAGAACTGGGACATGTTCAGCTTCCAGGAATTGTGTACAGATCCTTGCTACATGAGGCTGTGCATTATCATGCTGAAACATGAGGTGATGGCGGCGGACGAATGGCACGACAATGGGCTTGTGGATCTCGTCATGGTATCTCTGTGCATTCAAATTGCCATCGATAAAATGCAATTGGTGTTCGTTGTCCATAGTTTATGCCTGCCCATACCATTTGTTCACAGCGTTGACATCTGCAAACCGCTCGTCCACACAACACCATACATGCTTTCAGCTTCTTGATATGCCACACCTGTTAGGCGGATGGATTATCTTGGCAAAGGAGAAATGCTCACTATCAGGGATGTTAACACATTTGTGCACAACATTTGAGAGAAATAAACGTTTTGTATGTACAGAAAATTTATAGGATTGTTAATTTCAGCTCATGAAACATGGGACCAACACTTTACATGTTGCGTTTACATTTTTATTTAAGTGTATAATAACAAGTTGGTCATTTGCCATTAGTGAGAAGAGTGAACATTTATTTTGTCTTTGAAATCTAAAATAATTAGAAATAGGAATCAATTTCCTATTTCCTTTCCATAATCAGTGCAGAATAAAACTCCTCACATTTTCTGACTGATGGTTTCATAGGCTACTCCCAAAGGAGCCTATACAACAAATTAATAGGATACCATTCGTCCAATCTCTCATTTAATTTGAAAATAGGCTACAATGGTAGAACAGCCAGTTCACCTGACGTGTGAAGAGTTGTTGGGAAGCGTCGGGATTTTGGCCATGAGGCCCTTTATCTACTTCCCTAAAGTCAGATGAACTCGTGGATACCATTTTGTTTATGTCTCCGTGTTGAGTCTGAAGGAAGTTAGAGGTAGTTTCGCAAGCCAATGCTAACTAGCATTAGTGCAATGACTGGAAGTCTATGGGTATTTACTAGCATGGCACAGACCATTAGGTAACACTGTTGTTGACTTAAACCATTCTAGAAAAGCTATTTCAAGAAGTTTGCTCTACGCAATCCGGAGTATGATAAGTGTTTTCCAAGGGTGTTGTCCACACCAATGACTGTTGGACCAAAAGAGTATGTGAATATCTAGTGAAATACATTGTTCTGCGGGGGAGCAGTTTCATCTTTTTCTGAGTGTATATAACCAGCTTCCCAGGCTCCATCTCAAGGAGGAAAGGGAGGCAGGCTCCACACGACTCTCTCACTTGAGTAATTTACAGATTATAATTTTGCTCTTTTGTAGCTTTGTCAACTGTGTATTTCTATACCTGTTCACACCTCTCCCTGTAGGCTTTACAGATGCTCCCCATCCCTTGGCGGCAACCCTTCTAATTTATTGTGCCGTGCGAACACAACCTATGTGGAATTCTGGGTCTCTGGCAGTGTTTGGAACTGCTAATGTGCAATCAAGAATGCCAAGTTCATCTCAGCCTATGCTGCCCTTCAGTCCCTTGACTGTTTGGCCCTGACAGAGACATGGATCACCCCAGAGAACACTGCTATTCCAGCTGCTCTTTCTTCATCTGACTATGTTCTCTCTCATAGTCCGAGAGCATCTGGTCGACGTAGTGGTGGCACAGGTCTACTCAGTTCTCCTAAGTGGTGATTTTTTTCTCTCCCTCTCTCACCTTTACATCTCTTCATTTGAATTCCATGCTTGTCCACTCAAGCTTAACATTATTGTCCATCGCCCACCAGGTGCCCTTGGAGAGTTCCTCAATGAGCTTGACACCTTGATAAACTCATTTCCTGACGATGGCTCACCACTCTTCATACTTGGCAACTTCAACCTCCCGATGTCTGCCTTCGATTAATTTCTTTCCAACTCCCTTTCCCCTCCGTGCCTATTTTGAACCCCCCCCCCTTCCCAGTCCCCTCCCACTCACATGGCAGGCAATACACTTGACCTCGTCTTTACTAGCGGCTGCTGACCTACTAATCTCTCTAATCTCAAAAGCAGAAATACCTTATTTTCTGACCCTTTGCTATGAGATTCCAAATTGAGCTCAGGTGTATCCTGTTTCCATTGATCATCATTGAGATGTTTCTACAACTTGATTGGAGTCCACCCGTGGTAAAAGGCACACACCTGTCTGTCTATATAAGGTCCCACAGTTGACAGTGCATGTCAGAGCAAAAACCAAGCCGTGAGGTCAAAGGTATTGTCCATAGAGCTTCGAGAAAGGATTGTGTTGAGGCACAGATCTGGGGAAGGGTACCAAAATATTTATTCAGTATTGAAGGTCCAAGAACACAGTGGCCTCCATCATTCTTAAATTAAAGAATTTTGAAACCAACAAGACTCTTCCTAGAGCTGGTCGTCCAGCCCAAACTGAGCAATCTGGGGAGAAGGGCCTTGGTCAGGGAGGTGAACAAGAACCCGATGGTCACTCTGACAGAGCTCCTCTGTGGAGATGGGAGAACCTTCCAGAAGGACAACCATCTCTGCAGCACTCCACCAATCAGGCCTTTATGGTAATGTCCAGACAGAAGCTACTCCAATGCAGACGTCAGATTGACCATGCACCCAGGTACACAATACACTTCTCTCTCCAAAATACACTCTCTCCCGCAAATTTGTGTACATTCATTGTGTTAATTGTTTGCGTTTGATTGTTAGTGTATATCAATTCCCCATTACATATATCACCAGTTGTACATTTACCGTTAATTCCTAATCTACAATGTTTGTTACTTTGGTTACGGTCATTTTTCTTAATGCATTCAATGTTATTATTCCAGTCTTCCCATTCTCATCGTCTGAGTGGACATATTGTTTGCAGAGTGCACAACCTATTCTACACTTGTGAGAAACAAGTGCTTTATTTCGTTTAATTTACGAGTTGTGTCAATTTAGTTGTCGTCCTTTGTTTGGAGCACTCCTGTCAATGTTGAGTAAGGACACGCATGCATAGAAGTAGGCCTATAGGCTAACTGGCCTGCGCGCAAATGTAGGTATACTGTATGGTATACTGTATATTTGTGACCATTTTGGGAACTGATCGTATTTCTGATTGGTTTAACGCACTACCACCAATGACATGTGGAGCTTTTCAAAGTAATGTTTTCACCTCAAACAGCAACAAAACTAAGTCTGTTTTTACATCCATTGAGACTTACAATAGTTCCTCAACGTATTTGAAAAATCTTTCCAGCTCTCTCTTTCGATAACCACGCAGCGTGAAAGGGAAAAATGTAATGCTCTGATCCAGTGGAAACGTCATAAAATACGCCCACCTGATTACTTATTATCAGTGCTTGACTTGGACTGAAATAGGTTCTGGTACTGTTTATATTTAGGGGCAGGAGCTCCACAATACTTTTATTCTATAAGAGGAACAGGAGCTCAAGCAGTAGAAAATGTGAGGTGCTGGTACTCCAGTAAGCTCCTGCCCAAGTCAAGCACTGCTTCGTCTCCCTTGCATAAATAGCCTACAGCTCAAATCAAATCAAATTTTATTTGTCACATACACATGGTTAGCAGATGTTAATGCGAGTGTAGCGAAATGCTTGTGCTTCTAGTTCCGACAATGCAGTAATAACAAGTAATCTAACTACCAATTCCAAAACTACTGTCTTGTACACAGTGTAAGGGGATAAAGAATATGTACATAAGGATATATGAATGAGTGATGGTACAGAGTAGCATAGGCAAGATACAGTAGATGGTATCGAGTACAGTATGTACAAATGAGATAAGTATGTAAACAAAGTGGCATAGTTTAAAGTGGCTAGTGATACATGTATTACATAAGGATACAGTCGATGATATAGAGTACAGTATATACGTATGCATATGAGATGAATAATGTAGGGTAAGTAACATTATATAAGGTAGCATTGTTTAAAGTGGCTAGTGATATATTTACATCATTTCCCATCAATTCCCATTATTAAAGTGGCTGGAGTTGAGTCAGTGTCAGTGTGTTGGCAGCAGCCACTCAGTGTTAGTGGTGGCTGTTTAACAGTCTGATGGCCTTGAGATAGAAGCTGTTTTTCAGTCTCTCGGTCCCAGCTTTGATGCACCTGTACTGACCTCGCCTTCTGGATGATAGCGGGGTGAACAGGCAGTGGCTCGGGTGGTTGATGTCCTTGATGATCTTTATGGCCTTCCTGTGACATCGGGTGGTGTAGGTGTCCTGGAGGGCAGGTAGTTTGCCCCCGGTGATGCGTTGTGCAGACCTCACTACCCTCTGGAGAGCCTTACGGTTGAGGGCGGTGCAGTTGCCATACCAGGCGGTGATACAGCCCGCCAGGATGCTCTCGATTGTGCATCTGTAGAAGTTTGTGAGTGCTTTTGGTGACAAGCCAAATTTCTTCAGCCTCCTGAGGTTGAAGAGGCGCTGCTGCGCCTTCTTCACGATGCTGTCTGTGTGAGTGGACCAATTCAGTTTGTCTGTGATGTGTATGCCGAGGAACTTAAAACTTGCTACCCTCTCCACTACTGTTCCATCGATGTGGATAGGGGGGTGTTCCCTCTGCTGTTTCCTGAAGTCCACAATCATCTCCTTAGTTTTGTTGACGTTGAGTGTGAGGTTATTTTCCTGACACCACACTCGAGGGCCCTCACCTCCTCCCTGTAGGCCGTCTCGTCGTTGTTGGTAATCAAGCCTACCACTGTTGTGTCGTCCGCAAACTTGATGATTGAGTTGGAGGCGTGCGTGGCCACGCAGTCGTGGGTGAACAGGGAGTACAGGAGAGGGCTCAGAACGCACCCTTGTGGGGCCCCAGTGTTGAGGATCAGCGGGGAGGAGATGTTGTTGCCTACCCTCACCACCTGGGGGCGGCCCGTCAGGAAGTCCAGTACCCAGTTGCACAGGGCGGGGTCGAGACCCAGGGTCTCGAGCTTGATGACGAGCTTGGAGGGTACTATGGTGTTGAATGCCGAGCTGTAGTCGATGAACAGCATTCTCACATAGGTATTCCTCGTCCAGATGGGTTAGGGCAGTGTGCAGTGTGGTTGAGATTGCATCGTCTGTGGACCTATTTGGGCGGTAAGCAAATTGGAGTGGGTCTAGGGTGTCAGGTAGGGTGGAGGTGATATGGTCCTTGACTAGTCTCTCAAAGCACTTCATGATGACGGATGTGAGTGCTACGGGGCGGTAGTCGTTTAGCTCAGTTACCTTAGCTTTCTTGGGAACAGGAACAATGGTGGCCCTCTTGAAGCATGTGGGAACAGCAGACTGGTATAGGGATTGATTGAATATGTCCGTAAACACACCGGCCAGCTGGTCTGCGCATGCTCTGAGGGCGCGGCTGGGGATGCCGTCTGGGCCTGCAGCCTTGCGAGGGTTAACACGTTTAAATGTCTTACACACCTCGGCTGCAGTGAAGGAGAGACCGCATGTTTTCGTTGCGGGCCGTGTCAGTGGCACTGTATTGTCCTCAAAGCGGGCAAAAAAGTTATTTAGTCTGCCTGGGAGCAAGACATCCTGGTCCGTGACTGGGCTGGATTTCTTCCTGTAGTCCGTGATTGACTGTAGACCCTGCCATATACCTCTTGTGTCTGAGCCTTTGAATTGAGATTCTACTTTGTCTCTGTACTGGCGCTTAGCTTGTTTGATAGCCTTGCGGAGGGAATAGCTGCACTGTTTGTATTCGGTCATGTTACCAGACACCTTGCCCTGATTAAAAGCAGTGGTTTGCGCTTTCAGTTTCACACGAATGCTGCCATCAATCCACGGTTTCTGGTTAGCGAATGTTTTAATCGTTGCTATGGGAACGACATCTTCAACGCACGTTCTAATGAACTCGCACACCGAATCAGCGTAATCGTCAATGTTGTTATCTGACGCAATACGAAACATCTCCCAGTCCACGTGATGGAAGCAGTCTTGGAGTGTGGAGTCAGCTTGGTCGGACCAGCGTTGGACAGACCTCAGCGTGGGAGCCTCTTGTTTTAGTTTCTGTCTGTAGGCAGGGATCAACAAAATGGAGTCGTGGTCAGCTTTTCCGAAAGGGGGGCGGGGCAGGGCCTTATATGCGTCGCGGAAGTTAGAGTAACAATGATCCAAGGTCTTTCCACCCCTGGTTGCGCAATCGATATGCTGATAAAATTTGGGGAGTCTTGTTTTCAGATTAGCCTTGTTAAAATCCCCAGCTACAATGAATGCAGCCTCCGGATAAATCGTTTCCAGTTTGCAGAGAGTTAAATAAAGTTCGTTCAGAGCCATCGATGTGTCTGCTTGGGGGGGGGATATATACGGCTGTGATTATAATCGAAGAGAATTCTCTTGGTAGATAATGCGGTCTACATTTGATTGTGAGGAATTCTAAATCAGGTGAACAGAAGGATTTGAGTTCCTGTATGTTTCTTTCATCACACCATGTCACGTTGGCCATGAGGCATACGCCCCCGCCCCTCTTCTTACCAGAAAGATGTTTGTTTCTGTCAGCGCGATGCGTGGAGAAACCCGTTGGCTGCACCGCTTCGGATAGAGTCTCTCCAGTGAGCCATGTTTCAGTGAAGCAAAGGACGTTACAGTCTCTGATGTTCCTCTGGAATGCTACCCTTGCTCGGATTTCATCAACCTTGTTGTCAAGAGACTGGACATTGGCAAGAAGAATGCTAGGGAGTGGTGCGCGGTGTGCCCGTCTCCGGAGTCTGACCAGAAGACCGCCTCGTTTCCCTCTCTTTCGGAGTCGTTTTTTTGGGTCGCTGCATAGGATCCACTCCGTTGTCCTGTTTGTAAGGCAGGACACAGGGTCCGCGTCGCGAAAAACATATTCTTGGTCGTACTGATGGTGAGTTGACGCTGATCTTATATTCAGTAGTTCTTCTCGACTGTATGTAATGAAACCTAAGATGACCTGGGGTACTAATGTAAGAAATAACACGTAAAAAAACAAAAAACTGCATAGTTTCCTAGGAACGCGAAGCGAGGCGGCCATCTCTGTCGGCGCCGGAAGTGTCCGAGCTCACAGGCAGCTTTGGCCTGACCCAAGTTAATAGTTGATACAATGTTTAAAGTTCGTTGCAGACAGGCCATGTGTAGCCAATGTGATTTCTAGAATATTTAGTTTTATCAGGATATTTTCTAACTGCAGGCTGCAATGTTTTTATTTGTTGGCTTTATGTAGGCTATTTTTACATAGTTGGCATTAGAAGTTACTTTTTGGGTTTGTATAATTTTTCATTTAGATTTGGATAGAATTTTGATTAACCAGATGAATGATTGAGATATGAAGCCGTTTTATAAAACTAAAGCAAACTTACACGAAAATGTGCATATAACCATAACTCGTGCATATGAAAACCATAACGGAGCTTCATCTATTGAAATCAGATGGCTCATTCATCAAAGCGCACTGATATTGCAAAAACCAGCAACAAACGCTGACACTACATATCCAAGTATATTGGACCAAATTATAAAAAGACAAGAATTGTACTTTTAAATTCCGTAAAGTCCGTGTGGAAGAGGTAAAAAAAGTATTGTCTATCAACAATGACAAGCCACCAGGGTCTGACAATCTAGACAGAAAACGACTGAGGATAATAGCAGGCGATATTGGCACCCCTATTTAACCCTACTGAGGAGCGTGTGCCCTCAGGCCTGGAGGGAAGCTAAAGTAATTCTGCTACCCAAGAATAGTAAAGTGCCCTTTACTGGCTCAAATAGCCGACCAGTCAACCCGTTACCAACCCTTAGTAATCTTCTGGAAAAATTGTGTTTGACCAGATACAATGCTATTTTACAGTAAACAAATTGACAACAGAATTTCAGCATGCTTATAGGGAAGGACACTCAACAAGCACAGCACTTACACAATTGACTGATGATTGGCTGATAGAAATTGATGATAAAATGATTGTGGGAGCTGTCATTAGACTTCAGTGCAGCTTTTGACATTATTGATCATAGTCTGCTGCTCTACACCACCTGGTATAATGTGCATAGTTACTTGTCTAACAGAACACAGTGTTCTTTAATGGAAGCCTAGCAAATATAATCCAGTTAGAATCAGGAATTCCACAGGATAGCCGTTTAGGCCCCTTGCTTTAATTTTTTTTTACTAACGACATGCCACTGACTGAGTAAAGTTAGTGGTATGTCAGTGGCATGAGTATGCGGATGACCCAACACTATACACGTCAGCTACTACAGTGACTGAAATGACTGCAACACTCAACAAAGAGCTGCAGTTAGTTTCAGAGTGGGTGGCAAGGAATAATTAGCCCTAAATATATCTAAAACTAAAAAGCATTGTATTTGGAACAAAACACCCACTAAACCCGAAACCTCAACTAAATCTTGTAATAAATCATTTGGAAATTGAGCAAGTTGAGATGACTACATTTATTGGAGTAACACTAGATTGTAAACTGTCATGGTCAAAACATTGATGCGGTAGTAGCTAAGATGGAGAGAAGTCCGTCTATAATAAAGTGATGCTCTGCCTCCTTAAACAACACTATCAACAAGGCAGGTCCTACGGGCCCTAGTTGTCACACCTGGAGTACTGTTCAGTCGTGGTCAGGTGCCACAAAAAATGACAATTGGCTCAGAACAGGGCAGCATGGCTGGCCCTTGCATGTACACAGAGAGCTAATATTAATAAAATGCATGTCAATCTCTCCTGGCTGAAAGTGGAGGAGAGATTAACTTCATCACTACTTTTATTTATGAGTGGTATTGACATGTTGAATGCACCGTGCTGTCTGACTAAACTACTGGCACAGAGCTCAGACACCCATGCATACCCCACAAGACAGTCCCCAAGCCCAGAACAGACTATGGGAGGCACACAGTACTACATGGAGCTCTATTCCACAAGCAGTAAAATTTGATTTAAAAAACAGATGAAAAAAAAACACCTTATGGAACAGCAGGGCCTGTGAAGCAACACAAACATTGGCAGACTCCAGTCATCCCAAGTTAAACTGTTTTCTCTGCTACCACACGGCAAGCGGTACTGGAGCGCCAAGTCTAGGACCAAAAGGCTCCTCAACAGCTTCTACCCCCAAGCCATTAGACTTTTTATTCTTACTTTTTATTTTAGCCTACTTATTTTCTTCTTCTTGAACTGCACTGTTGGTTAAGGGCTTGTAGGTAAGCATTTCATGGTAAAATCTACACTTGTTGTATTTTGCGCATGTGGCAAATAAAGTTTGATTTGATGCACACACACAAAGATTTAGTAATGTAGATATGTGGTAGTGGTGGAGTAGGGGCCTGATGACACACAGTGTTGTGAAATCTGTGAATGTATTGTAATGTTTTAAAACTGTATAAACTGCCTTAATTTTGCTGAATACCAGGAAGAGCTATTGCAGCAGCTAATGGGGATCCATTATAAATACAAATACAAAACTGGCATGCAGATCGGTAGAAATGGTAAGATAAATTGGTTGCCGACTCCTCGTAGTCTTTTACCAGCAACTTTGAGAGTATTTGCAGAATCTGCGAAAGCCAGCAGAAGGAGAATAGTTGGGTGAGATTCTTTTTTTCCTTTTCAATATCTAAATCTCTGGCGCCTGAGGCATTTATCTTATTTAATCATACCGTAAGCTTAAAGCATCAGGCAAGCTCAATGCATATAGTTCATTTTATTAAAACACATCGGGTGTGTCTATATGCCAAAACACATGTTGAATATCTTTGACCAATTAATTGGTCGAAAGAACAGAGGACTTTCAGTCGACCAATAATTTTTCTTTCTAGTCGGGGACAGCCCTAATGCTCAGCAATAATAGTAATATTGTTCCTTGTACCCATGAGGGCTGTCATCATTGTCTTATGCTGAGGGCAGCATCATAGCCATGGGCTAGGCTGTGTGATTGTGTATGAATATTATACCCGTTTTGCTGATTGGATGAAGCTGCATTTCAGACTTAGCTTGCATAGCTGGGATCTTACCTCGATCTAGGTATTCTGTTTTAGCAGTTCGGCAGTCAGGTTTGGGTAGATGGTCCTCTTCCCTGCATAGGTCAGACCCCCAGATCCTGATGCAAGGCTAACAATTTGCAAGGCTAACTACAGCTCCACAGTAGTTTCAAGCCCTGTGACCCGCACATTGAAATTTACAGGAATGATTTTAGAGTGATTCCATTTTCTCTTTTAGGAGTTTGTTTATCCCTTCAAACTTAGATCACGTTTTTTCTCGGTCATGGAGTCGCACCTCTGTCGCATTGGCATGATCCACTTTATCAGTGAGCACTGACTATTATTAATGTACTGGTTTTAATGGTAAGTTGAGGGCAGAGAATCTCCACAAACAATCTCATGACGGTCTTCATTCATAACCGTCGGTTACACGGTTATATGGCTATTATGCCAGTCCTAGAAGGAATCCACCTAACACGCCACGTGGTACCATGTGACTTATTTTTTTTAAAGGCCCCTACCAGAGGGCAATGCCGCCCCCATTTCAACGCAATTCCTGCCCTAGAGCGGAAATACTTCTTTAGGTTCCACCTACGAAGAATGGCGCGGGATACTTCTATATAAAAATAGTAATTGGGGCTGGGAAATAACGTCCTGGTGACTTCCACGTGGACCGGAGAAACACCTACAAATAGGGAACTGACAGCTGTCAGTTTAGCTAGCAAGCATGCCAACCTTAGCTATCTTGCTAACCTTATCTATCTAGCTAGCTAAAATGTTATCTTTTGTTGCCGGAGGGTTTTTAACTACACCTTATTCAAAAGATTAGCCAGCTGGCTACTGGTTCTGTCATGTAAAAATGGTCTTTTTATTTTTTATACAGACTAGCTCAAACATAATTGAAAACTGACCAATTATCCAATGGATTATGAAAATGTTCAGGTAAAAAAAAAAGTGGATGTGAAAAAGCATAAGTTTGCACTCCTTATTTTAGTTTGCTCTGTGGCTCAGGTGGCCAAGTGTAGGCTACGGCGAAAAGTTGTTTGGCTAAGTCACAACTTGCGAAGAGAAACAACTTGGCAGGTGTTTCTGATTAATAAACAATGCCATGCTGGTGGGTGGTAAGTAACATTCAAATAAAACCCAGCTCTGAAATGAAACTTAGGCTACAGAAGAATGCACGAAGTGGGCAGTTCAGATTTGTCACTTCAAGCCCAAATAAATTATACTTTCACTATAACGATGACTTGACTTAAATCATCGTGCAACACCATGGGTAAGCTCTGGCCATCTTTCAGCTCGAAAAAGTGGATTTCTACTGGTGTGCCCCTCCTTTCTTGTAAATCACATCTTGTGTTATCTACAGTAGGCCCTAAAAGGCCTTACAATAGGATACATTAGGATGCCTGCATGGTCAGGGGGCCAGAACATAATTACACATTTTGTCAAATGCAAGTTGACTGCAAGAAGTCCAAACAGATATAAATTTGACCAAAACAATCATTTCAAACCTTGCTTACATTTGTACACGATAACAGATCTCGCTACCCTGCGTGGGAATACTTTGAAAAATATGTCTAAAATGAAATTCACTTGGAGATGATTATCTGGCATTTTTACGGGTCTTTTATGTCCAAAAAATATTTGTTTTGCTCTTGAAACTCGGGGAACCCTGCTCTACTAGATCCGTAAAAAAAAAAAAAAAAAAAATAGGCTACAACTGTAGAACAGACAGTTCACCTGTTCCATTGATGTGTGTAGGCCTACGTCTGAATACTGTCATTTCACATTTCTCGTGTAGACAATGTTTCAGAATTCACGTGCAGTGCGGCATATTTAGGTTGGTGGAAAAAGTCAATGTAAAACAATGTACTAAATGTTCTGCTAACAGGTCCATAACAATGTCAGTTTCTTTCTTTCAGAAATGGCCACAGTCCTTCGTGCTTCAGAGCATGTCACTGCAAAAATATTAAAACATTCTGGCAACCCCTCCAAAAACATTTCATAAAATGTGCCATTGGGAAACATGTAGAACAGACAGGTTTATAAATCTCAATATTTGTATACGTACTGTACTCATTTTTTCAGATATGGCGTATGCAGATATTTAGTGTGAAATGTATGCAACGTTTATAAAATGAGGCCCGAGAGCTGTGCTGTTCACTTCTTCCATAAGTCTGTCTGTATGAATCTCTGGAGGCCTTGGGATGAAGGGTGTTACTGTACAGCCCATGTGTCCAATCTCTCACCACACACACTCCCCAACACAAAACACAGCCCCCTATACATCTTCCACCACACCCAGACCTCGTACTCTACCATCAGTCCCATCCAAGCCATTGCACTCAGAGTCAATGCTTACATTTCTGCTTGTTGAGAATACAAGGGATAGGCTATGCTAACCAAATGGCCAACTCAAAAGCAATATTTCATCTCAATTTCAGTAGGAATATAACAGATGGGCAGGCTATAGGATTTCTCTTCCAGACAGCTTTTACACTAAATATTTGAATACACCATTTCTGAAAAGAATGTGTAAAGTATTGAGAATGTGTACAGTACAAATATTGAAATGTATAACTTTGGCGTACGCCATTCCATAAGCATGTGTCCTGTTATAAAAATCAGACTGTGCACTCAAATTATTTTGAACATTTCAGCATGAGTTGGGCCAGGAGTTTTCCTGACTATGTGATATGACCCAGTTTGTCCTGGTAAGGTCAGATGGATCAGAAAGAAGCCCTAAGAATGAGTTATGGCTTTTCCACAGAATAACAGTACAGTGACTTTTCCAGCTCTCAACAAAGCCTTTCTACTTCTAAGCATCTATCAAAACAACCGGATTCGGGGACAGTGGCAGATTTCAGACACTGAACAAGCGCACTTTGAGACCTTAAGCTTCTTCACATAAGTGGCCCAGTCACATGGTGAGGTGGGGCCAGGGAAAGAGGTTACGGGAGAAGTGGGGCCATTGTTTGGGTCACACAAATCGGCCTGTGGCCCTTGGCAGCACGGTAAGCCCCGCTAAGATAGGGCATAAGCGGCATCACATGTGGACTGTGACCTCTGAAGGTTGGCTGTGACAGGGCCACGTGTTCTCACCATCGCGGATGAACGAAACACCAGCAGCAGGAATATGACTTGGCAGCAGCAGAGTTATATTCAGATAAACAGGAGAACTAAAATTAGGGTAACTTCCCCAAAATGCAAAGTTTTTCCAGAAAATCCTGGTTGGAGGAATCCATATTTCTTCCAACTGGGATTTCTCAAAAACATGGGCATTGTGGGAAAGTTACCAGCATTTTGCAACCCTAACTACAAACATTTGGAGTTTAGGTTGATGACCAAGCATCCATTTTGAATAGGCCGAATCCAAACGAAGTTTTCTAGAACATCAGCGCTTGAGAACAAAAATTGGTTGTGACTATCCTGGGACATTATTAGTCAACAGACTATAAAACTGAACCACCAGGCTCTGCTGAGGTGCAGCTTCAACAGTATAGTGTAAAAGAGAGGCAGTGCTTTCTGGGGCTGAAGCAAAGACCCATGTTCTGGGTACGGCCCCGACTTTCACTGAGCCCAAAGCTCGTTTGGCTGGCGCCTGAGACTCTCCATTCAGTGCTTCCGGCAGCATGCCTCACGTCTTCACTCACCTGACAACACAATGGTCAGTCAGCTCGCACCAAACAAACAAAGCAGCCTCCACATGAGGGAAATAGAGCTGTTAACAGGGCCTAAAGATGGATGCAGAGGGGACAGTTCAATTATAGATTTGTCATTCAGCATACCGGCTTAAACCAACCCGTGAGAGTGACTATCATTAAGTCAACTCAAGCTGTCCCTTCTATGTAAGCCCTAGATAGGCTCTGACATCCTCTCAGTACTAGAAGTTCATTCCTTCAGACTTGCAGCGTTGTCTCATTTTTGATACAGTCACAACCTGTTGACCATTACACAAACTCACTGTACCTGGGACCTCTGGAGTTACACGTTCACAAGTTCCCAACTTACTATAAACCAGTGTCGTTTTCAAATGAATCAACAACCAAATAGGCCTAAATAATTAAATAAATGTGCTGCATGTGTCCAGGCTGCCAACAGGTCCTAATGAGGGTCCTAACCCCGTATCTCTGACCACTAATGACCACTACCCTGCCTGTCAGGCTAGAGCCAGGCCCCAGCTTCCTGTGTCGCCCCTGGAGTGCATTTTTGGACGGTGGGTCCAAACCCTGACCCAGCAGCAGCAGCAGCTGTAGCCCAGATGCATGGTTCAGCTTCAGAATCTCCTCTGCAAAACCTGCAGGAAGGCTGTGGAAAAACAAAAATGGCTGCCAACAAGAACCAGCCTTCTTCCAACAGGATGACTCTAGAGGAGTTGTAGTCTATAGGCTATATCTGTATTCAACAAGAGAAATATTACAAATGTGTGATGAAACTATTTCGCAAGAGGTATTTTCCCATCAACTGTTCACTTCCGTGACGACCAGCTCTGGACAACCAAACAAAAAAAAAAAACATCTCGCCACCCACACGTCCTAGCCAACACAGTTTGTTATTTCTCTGACAGGTTTCATAAACACTTCACTCCCCCCGATGAATCTACACTACCACTTGTTTTGAGAATCCACAGTAAGCTTATGCCTCAAGAAAGCTACACTGGATTACAATAGACCATCTGTTTCTACTCTTTACATTAAAATAATCTCCTAACATGTACTATTATGGTTCATTTAGACCAATTCATGTGGATGTCCCTAGCCAAGAACAGAACATTATTAGCCTGGTTGGCTTTGTCTAAACTTGTCTTTACTGGAGCCTGAGAATGTAATGAAAACACTAATGGTTTTGTGATTGTCATTCTGATGTACTGTCACTAACCAACACAGAAACTCAGACTCCTGTGACTATAGACTCCAGTGCCTGCCTATAGAATGAGGTTCCAGCCCTTTAGCGCAAACTGTGCAGAATGGGATGTTGTGCGGGACTCCAGTCTTCTGTAGCTAGTCCACCGTGGGCCTGGTGGTTCCTCTCTGCTCCTATCCAGTCTACTTGCCTCCCCCACGCCCTCTCCTCCTCCGAGCCACACTCACATTCCTGCCCCAGGGGGCTCTGCTCTGGGGGACCTGGCAGAGCCACAAGCCAAGCAGTAAGACTAAATCGAGCTCTCAAAGCACAACAAACCCATCTCTTTTTCTCTCTAAACACTTAAGCCCTGCCCTGTTCTGCTGATCCAACACAGCTCCTTAGGGACACTGCTAGTAGCAGGGACACTCAACCTGTCTGAATGTGTGTAACAGGGCTTTCTTTAGGAACATGTGGCACTGCGACATTTGACCGGCAGCATTTTAAATTGACCAGATTTGAGAAATTTACCGGACCCAATCGGTGCGTAACCTGATTAGGGCATCCACCCACAGTACTATGACTGATAGAAATCGCATTTCAATTATGGTCATTCATATTAACAGAACATTGAAGTGGAGGAGGCAACGATGTGCAGTCCTTCTTACGGAATTCTGATGTGCACTTTGAATAACTCTCCACATTTACAGCTAACAAGACGTGTAACGAACAGCAAAATCACTAGCCTTTGTCAATCTACTATCCCCCATAGTAGTAAAGTTGACATACTCTATTGGTCAGCTTGTTGAGAAAGAAATAGCCTATTCGAAAAAGACTCTGGGACGATATATATACACTAATTGTATGAATTTGGGCTCATATATATATATATATATGGTAACAAAAACTAACTAGCAGAAATTGTTAACAATATCTGCTAGTTAGTTTTTGCTACCATGTGGGTTTTGGCTTGCTTGAGCCTGCTAACTGAGTGTTAATTCACCTGTTTCCATACATGTTTCATTTTTTTAAATAATTGTTTAATCTAACTGGTTAACTGTACATGGAATTGTATTTTATTTTATTTTTTTTAAATTTAATACAGGAAAATGCCACATGCGGAGACATTTCACTGCAGCTAAAAGCTGTGTACATTTGTAAATACTGTGCCAAATCATATGTGAAGAATGCAACAAAGATGCAGAATCATCTGGCCAAGTGCATAAAGTTCCCTCAGCGCTCACAACAAGCAACCTCTGATTAAAAAACACTCATCATTGTCACCTCGAATAGAAGTAAATAGACACCTCATCGATAGCAACAGCTCATGGTCCTCCTGGAATCAGAGTTTTTATTTTTACTCAATGGAGGAACATAGTCAGGGAAATGCTGATGAATGTCTTGCTCAAGCTGTATCTGCAACTGGTTCACCTCTGATGCTCACAGGCAATGTGTATTGGAAGGGATTTCTGAATGTTCTTCGCCCAGCATACACCCCTCCAACCAGACATGCTTTATGATGACACAAAAATAGAACTCTTTGGCAATAATGACCATCGTCATTAGAAATAAAAGCTGAAATAAATCACTAATATTATTCGGACATTTCACATTCTTAAAATAAACTGGTGATCCTAACTGACCAAAAACAGGTCATTTTTACTAGGATTAAATGTCAGGAATTGTGAAAAACTGTTTAAAATGTACTTTCAAAGGTGTATGTAAACTTCCGACTTCAACTGTATATGCAACAGTTTTGGCCGCCTGGCTCGTTGCGAACAAATTTGCCAGAATTTTACATAATTATGACATAACATTGAAGGTTGTGCAATGTAACAGCAATATTTAGACTTATGGTTGCCACCCGTTCGATAAAATACGGAATGGTTCCGAATTTCACTGAAAGAATAAACGTTTTGTTTTGCGAAATTATAGTTTCCAGATTTGACCATATTAATGACCAAAGGCTCGTATTTCTGTGTTTATTAAATTATAATTAAGTCTATGATTTGATAGAGCAGTCTGACTGAGTGGTGGTAGGCAGCAGCAGGCTCGTAAGCATTCATTCAAACAGTACTTTACTGCGTTTGCCAGCAGCTCTTAGCAATGCTTGAAGCACAGTGCTGTTTATGACGTCAAGCCTACCAACTCCCGAGATTAGGCTGGCAATACTAAAGTGCCTATTAGAACATCCAATAGTCGACGCGTCATAATTCCTATAATAACTACAACCTAAAACTTCTTAACTGGGAATATTGAAGAACTGGAAATATTGAACCACCAGCTTTCATATGTTCTCATGTTCTGAGCAAGGAACTTAAACGTTAGCTTTTTTACATGGCACATACTGCACATTTACTTTCTTCTCCAACACTGTTTTTGCATTATTTAAACCAAATTGAACATGTTTAATTTTTTTGAGACTAAATAGATTTTATGTATTACATTAAGTTAAAAAGTGTTCATTGTTCAGTATTGTTGTAATTGTCATTATTACAAATATATACATTAAAAAAAAATACAAAATAAAATCAGCCGATTAATCAGTATCAAGCTTTTTTTGGTCCTCCAATAAAATCGGTGTCGGCGTTGAAAAATCATAAAAATCAGTCGACATCTAGTTAAGATTTCCCTTCACTGAAACTAACGGTCTGAGCCCGAACCATGAAAAACAGCCCTAGACCATTATTACTCCACCAAATTTGACAATTGGCAGATGGTGAAGCGTGTTTCATCACTCCAGAGAAATCGTTTCCACTGCTCCAGAGTCGTGGCATTGTGCATGGTGATCTAAGGCTTGTCCATGGACACCCATTTCACGAAGCTCCCAATGAACAGTTCTTGTGCGGACGTTGCTTCCAGAGGCAGTTTTGTACTCAGTAGTGAGTGTTGCAACAGGACAGACGATTTCCATTCTGTAAGCTTGTGTGGCCTACCACTTCACGGCTGAGCCGTTGTTACTCCTAGACGTGTTCACTTCACAATAACAGCACTTAGTTGACCGGGGCAGCTGTAGCAGGGAAGAAATTTGACGTACTGACATGTTGGAAAGGTGGCATCCTATGACGATGTCACGTTGAAAGTCACTAGGCTCTTCAGTAAGAACATTCCACCGCCAGTGCTTGCTATGGAGATTGCATGGGCTGTGTGCTCGATTTTATACTCTGGTCAGCAACGGGTAGCCGAAATAGCCGAAGCCACTCATTTGAAGGGGTGTCCACATACAAAGTATGTTTTCAAAATGCATACCGCCTTCAGCTATTTGCAAAGTGGTGTGTGACAAGCTGATAGACTGCCTTCCATTGTGGATGTGTCTGCTGTTTGAGATGATGTAGCAGCAGCTCTCATGCTGTCTGACAGATTTTCCGCTCAAAGGCCATGTATCTGTATGCTGTACGCATGTGATAAAGATACATAACAAATATATTGTACCCAGCTGCCAATTTTAGTCCACCAAATTATGCAGATTAACCTATAGATTGATAAGCATGACCAATCAAAATGTGTTCACGTCGACTGGTATTTCCATCAATGAATAGGCTAAAAAGCATTATTTTGCATTGGGCTCATTTTTTCTTCTCCCAGACAATTGGTCGGCGACAATTTTATTCATCAGCTTTTCTATAAAATAAAAATAAAATAAAAAAACAGCCAAAAGCCAGCTATTACCAGGTAATGAAACCCTGGTGCATGACCATGCTAGGGAAAGCTTCAATCAGAGGAATCTGACAGGACAATGCATTCCGAAAAAGGACACCGCAACTATGTTGAAAAAATAAGGAGAAACACACCCTTGAAGCATAGTTAAAAGGAGAGAAAGTAAATTGGCTCAGTATTGGCGGCATTTCCCTCACCCACTCCACAAATGGTTCCTTCCTGAGCTGTCAGTGACACCCAAACATCAAAGCATAGTTTATACAGTCAATCCAGCCTCACATTCACAGACCACTCACACACAAACTACTAACTCACACAGACCACTTACACACATTGAGATGTGAATAACCACTCAATTATTTTATTCTCTTTAACTCTACAATAGAGAGCAGATGAACTTAACACCATTGCAATTTTTCCATCTTAAAAAGAGATGGCGCTAAACTGCCCTAAATGACTGAATAACTTCTGCAGTTCAGTGCATTGTCTCGTTTGACTTGGACGACTTCTTACGACTAGCACGAGAACAGAGACTAACAATACTACCGTTCATCATCATCACCAATCAAATCATAACACAGAACTTCTAAAGTTCACACTTGTGGCATTGTAGCCTGGCCCAGCAACAGTGATCTCACTCAGACACTAGACTAATGATCCATTATGAGAAACAGCTATGCAAACCACGGAAAAGGCCTGAGGTGGAGGGAGAAAAGAAGCGAGAGACGAAAGAGGAGAGAATAAGCCAATCTGTCTGTTCCATTATGCATATGGGCCTCCTAACCGGATACAGTTGTTTGTATTACCACCTTCTCATCAGGTGGCTTAGTGGTGGGGAGGGTTGTAACACAGAGCCATAAGGCACAACCCAGGAAGGGAGAAGGGGGATAGAGGAGGTAGAGGAACAGAACCGGGGGGGGGGGGGGTAGAGATAGCTGAAGGGAGAAGTGAGGTAGAATAACAGAAGAAGGGCAAAGTGGGAAGACAGGAGGGAGGTCTGAGATGCTAAGACAACCTGTATCCTCGGTAATTAGCCTGCACTTTAGCCTCGAGTACTAGCTGCCTCATCTCCAAACTCTTCCTTTCCCACTAGCCCCCTTCCCCTGTTGTATCCCCCCTCAGGGTACCCCCTCGCGTCCCACTACCCCTCACCAACAGGGCCCTGACTAGATCACATAATGGCATTTTTAAAATGTAAACCCCTGACACACTTCCCTTAGCTGAATAAAGGCCTGGGCCTCATGGCTGGCCCAGCCTCAGCCTGGCACACATCTCTCTCCCTCCCGTCTAAACTGCTGTCACATCTAATAAACACATCCCGCTGGACACACATGTAGGGACAAAAACAACATATATAAAGTGGTGTGTGTGTAATATATTTATCAATCCACAAATTTGTTGTTAACAAACTATAGTTTTGGGAAGTCGGTTAGGACATCTACTTTGTGCATGACAAGTAATTTTTCCAACAATTGTTTACAGACAGATTATTTCACTGTATCACAATTCCAGTGGGTCAGAAGTTCACATACACTAAGTTGACTGTGCCTTTAAATAGCTTGGAAAATTCCCAAAATGTATGTCATGGCTTTAGAAGCTTCTGATAGGCTAATTGACATCATTTGAGTCAATTGGAGGAGTGCCTGTGGATGTATTTCAAGGCCTACCTTCAAACTCAGTGCATCTTTGCTTGATATCATGGGAAATTCAAAAGAAATCAGCCAAGACCTCAGAAAAAAATTGGAGAACTCCTTGGGAGCAATTTCCAAACGCCTGAAGGTTCATCTGTACAAACAATAGTACACAGGTATAAACACCATGGGACCATGCAGCCGTCATACCGCTCAGGAAGGAGACACGTTCTGTATCCTAAAGATGAACGTACTTTGGTGCGAAAAGTGCAAATCAATCCCAGAATAACCGTGTGAAGATGCTGGAGGAAAAAGGTACAAAAGTATCTGTATGCACAGTAAAACGAATCCTATATTGACATAACCTGAAAGGTCGCTCAGCAAGGAAGAAGCCACTGCTCCAAATCCGCCATAAAAAAGTCAGACTACGGTTTGCAACTGCACATGGGGACAAAATCGTACTTTTTGGAGAAATGTCCTCTTGTCTGATTAAACAAAAATAGAACTGTTTGGCCATAATGACCATCGTTATGTTTGGAAGAAAAACGGAGAATTGCAAGCCGAAGAACACCATCCCAAACGTGAAGCACGGGGGTGGCAGCATCATGAAGTGGGGGTGCTTTGCTGCAGGAGGGACTGGTGCACTTCACAAAATAGATGGCTAAATGAAGAGGGAAAATTATGTGGATATATTGAAGCAACGTCAAGACATCACTCAGGAAGTTAAAACTTGGTCACAAATGGGTCTTCCAAATGGACAATGACCCCAAGCATACTTCCAAAGTTGTGGCAAAATGGCTTAAGGACAACAAAGTCAAGGTATTGGAGTGGCCATCACAAAGCCCTGATCTCAATCCCATAGAAAATGTGTGGCGGGAACTGAAAAAGTGTGTGCGAGCAAGGAGGCCTACAAACCTGACTCAGTTACACCAGCTCTGTCAGGAGAAATGGGCCAAAATGTGGAACGGTGCATGTTCTCCCGACCCCTCCTGTCTCAGCCTCCAGTATTTATGCTGCAGTAGTTTGTGTGTCAGGGGGCTAGGGTCAGTCTGTTATAGCTGGAGTATTTCTCCCGTCTTATCCGGTGTCCTGTGTGAATTTAAGTGTGCTCTCTAATTCCTTCTCTCACTCTCTCGGAGGACCTGAGCCCTAGGACCATGTCTCAGGACTACCTGGCCTGATGACTCCTTGCTGTTCCCAGTCCACCTGGCCGTGCTGCTGCTATAGTTTCAACTGTTTTGCCTGAGGCTATGGAACCCTGACCTGTTCACCGGACGTGCTACCTGTCCCAGGCCTGCTGTTTAAGTCTCTAGAAACAGCAGGAGAGGTAGAGATACTCTGAAAGATCAGCTATGAAAAGCCAATAGACATTTACTCCTGAGGTGCTGACCTGTTGCACCCTCGACAACCACTGTGATTATTATTATTTGACCCTGCTGGTCATCTATGAACATTTGAACATCTTGTCCATGTTCTGTTATAATCTCCACCCGGCACAGCCAGAAGAGGACTGGCCACCCCTCATAGCCTGGATCCCCTCTTGGTTCCTTCCTAGGGAGTTTTTCCTAGCCACCTTGCTTCTACACCTGCATTGCTTGCTGTTTGGGGTTTTAGGCTGGGTTTCTGTACAGCACTTTGAGATATCAGCTGGTGTAAGAAGAGCTTTATAAATAAACTTGATTTGATTTAACAGCTTACATACAGTAGCCAATTAAGGTCACAGTTATGAAAACTTGGGACACTAGAGGCTTTTCTACTGACTCTGGAAAACAGCAAAAGAAAGATGCCCAGGGTCCCTGCTCATCTGTGTGAACGTGCCTTAGGCATGCTGCAAGGAGGCATGAGGACTGCAGATGTGGCCAGGGCAATAAATTGCAATGTCCGTACGGTGAGACACCTAAGACATTTCTACAGGAAGACAGGACGGACAGCTGATCATCCTCGCAGTGGCAGGCCACGTGTAACAACACCTGCACAGGATCAGCACATCCGAACATCACACCTGCGGGACAGGTACAGGGTGGCAACAACAACTGCCCGAGTTACACCAGGGATGCACAATCACTCCATCAGTGCTCAGACTGTCTGCAATAGGCTGAGAGAGGTTGGACTGAGGGCAGGTCCTGTTGTAAGGCAGGTCCTCACCAGACATCACCGGCAACAAGGTCACCTATGGGCACAAACTCACCATCGCTGGACCAGACAGGACTGACAAAAAGAGCTCTCACTGACTAGTCGTGGTTTTGTCTCACCAGGGGTGATGGTCAGATTTGCGTTATTGTCGAAGGAATGAACATTACACCGAGGCCTGTACTCTGGAGCCGGATTGATTTGGAGGTGAAGGGTCCGTCATGGTCTGGGGCGGTGTGTCACAGCATCATCGGACTGACGATGCTGAGCTGTCATTGCAGGCAATTTCAACGCTGTGCGTTACAGGGAAGACATCCTCCTCCCTCATGTGGTACCCTTCCTGCAGGCTCATCCTGACATGACCCTCCAGCATCACAATGCCACCAGCCATACTGCTTGTTCTGTGTGTGATTTCCTGCAAGACAGGAATGTCAGTGTTCTGCCATGGCCAGCGAAGAGCCCGGATCTCAATCCCATTGAGCACGTCTGGGACCTGTTGGATCGGAGGGTGAGGGCTAGGGACATTCCTTCCAGAAATGTCAGGGAACTTGCAGGTGCCTTGGTGGAAGAGTGGGGTAACATCTCACAGCAAGAACTGGCAAATCTGGTGCAGTCCATGAGTAGGAGATGCACTGCAGTACTTAACGCAGCTGGTGGCCACACCAGATACGGACTTACTTTTGATTTCAGGGAATACATTATTCCATTTATGTTAGTCACATGTCTGTGGAACTTGTTCAGTTTATGTCTCAGTTGTTGAATCTTGTCATGTTCATACAAATATTTACACGTTAAAAGTTTGCTGAAAATAAACGCAGTTAACAGTGAGAGGACGTTTCTTTTTTTGGTGAGTTTACATATGCAGTACACGGTCTGTCATCAGTACCCACACAGGCAAGCTGTCCCTGCTGTTGGTCTAATGTCTTAATAGGTTGTGACTTCTTGTGTTGTCTTCCATAATGTTACCTCAGAACTACAACTACTGTAGAACTTCAATTTCATTTTGAAGAAAAGGTCACAAACTGTGCAATGCAAATTAACACATACAGTGCAAGAGAGAGGAGAGAGCAAGAATGTGAGATGGGTTACGCAAAAGAGAGAAATACATAGGGTAAACTCATAGTGACCTCACACCTGCAACAGACTCGTGGGAACAGTGTGCTGTAAGATAGCCAGCTCCAGGAGACAGGGAGGGTTCAGCAGACAAACATCTACCATACAGAAATCAACTAGCTCAACCACAACCAAATAAAAGTGATCAAGCAAGTATACTGACCAAAAATGAATAAATAAAATCCTACATATCCACCCCCTTAGCTGAACTAAAAAAGTAAACAACCCATCTACAAGCAGACACGTGAGGACCGTCAGAAAAACACTCCTTTAAAAAAACTCAATGTATCTGGTCCTGACACGTAATTCCTTTTAGTCTGTTACACAAGTAGACAAGGCAAATCAACAGCTACATTACATCAACACATTACTACAGCTGCATCATGTCCAGACTTGGTCAGATGCTTGTTATTGGAAAATGAGTTCTATCGCCTTAGCAGCTAATTGTAGCTTTAGGAAGGAACCGTCTGTTAAAACAGAACCTTGAAGGCCTGCAGCGGCAGGGGGACGTCACTACAGTGTTACGCACTTCCTGTGGTTCCAGCCGGTCGCAGTCAGAGCAGCGTTATGGGGACACAATTAAAACACACAGACAGACTGAGGAGACAACATGCCCCAAGACAACTGACCTGACTGAGCCAGCTTAAGATAGCCTACCATTCAGAATAGTGTGCAGGGGGAGTGTGTGCGTGTGCGTACATTCTACAGTGTAGTTGATTAATCTTATCCTAAATCACAAAGCAGAAAACGAAACAATTGTATGTAACTGCATTTGCATTAAGCAGTATGTTCTAATCCATGTTGATACACGTTATAGGCCTATAAGACTTATTCCCGGCAGGCAGCATCTCACTCTGCTTGGCTGTTCTGACCAGGCAAGACTGGACACAAAGATGAACATTGTAGGGGTGCGCTGTGCTCTGCTTGTAGGAGGGCTGACCAGCTGCATGACCACAGTGGTTGACTTCACTTCAATGGCCACCACACATATCAATAAAAGACAAAGGGAATCATTCAGCCTGCATAGATAAATAAATGCCACTCATGCATCCACCCTGATCCTTCACTCAATAGCACACACAAATGTTTGAAGTAATGCGAGGAGATATTACCGAAGTTGGGGTTGCTAAGAATTTGTCTATCACGCAAATATCTTCTTGGCCTCTAGTTGTGGTAATAAAATACAAACTTAGTTCTGTATTCTCAGTTCTACTTTTGTCTGTGCTGCTACCAACACAAATACAATATTATCCAGCGCCTGGCCTTTTCTCCTGTCCTTCTGACCCATTTCATTTGTTTTTCTCCCTCATGTCGTGGAGAGCGAGGGCCCCACTAGGAGTGGAGTCGTATAACTGTTGTTTTTGTCAGGGAGGGAGAGAGGGGAGTGAGAGAGAGAAGGGGGAATGTAGTTACTGTTGTTTCTGTCCCAGATAGACAGGGGTGTAGGCTGAGGCCCTGCAAATGAAGAAAGAAAAAAACAGCTTGTGAAAAACAGCAGGTTTCTCCATTGGTCTGGGCCAGCCTGTGATGACTTCCAGACACACTGATGGGCGCTCCCTCCTCCGCTCAGTTCCCCTCCCGTCCTCGTCTAGACTGCCTCCACGGCAATCTCCCCTTTCCTCTCAGTCACTCCCTCTCTCCCTGGTTCTATATTTCTCTTCTCCCCTCTCCCTTGTTTTCTTTCGATTGCTCCTTTCCCTTTCTTCTAGCCTTGGGTTCTCCTTCCTTCCAGACTGAGCGCTGAGCTGAGCGTTTCTCTCCGAGGGAGAAGCTGACCAAATAGACAGGGCATCTTTGATCCCCCCCTCTGGGACACTCTTTCCAACAGCGTCTGATCTCCAATAAAGGCATTGAGTCAGGGGAAAAAATGACAGCCATCGTATTTTTATGTTCCACCCTGTTTGGTTTTGTCTTATGACCAGTGTTGCGGTGGTTACAATAATAATAATAAAACTCATAACTTGCTATAACAAATTACTTTCCTTATTTTCCCTGTTAACAACGTCATCGTTACATAGGCTTATACACCGACACAAGTAGCCTAATAATGACAGATTCTACCGTGGATAAGGACAACATTTCCTCAACTACATATCCAGCTACCAGCTTGTTCAGCTCTCCCTGGGTTACAGCCTGTTCTCCTGAATGATTCAAATGAAGCCTGGGATGAGGTAGGCCTACAGTCGTCTTCAGAAGCAGTGGTCAGCTCTCCCTGGGTTACAGCCTGTTCTCCTGAATGATTCAAATGAAGCCTGGGATGAGGTAGGCCTACAGTTGTCTTCAGAAGCAGTGGTCAGCTCTCCCTGGGTTACAGCCTGTTCTCCTGAATGATTCAAATGAAGCCTGGGATGAGGTAGGCCTACAGTCGTCTTCAGAAGCAGTGGTCAGGTCTCGGGGGTCTTTCGCTATGAGTTTTGTGCCGGCGTGTTGCCTTTGTAGGCGCTTCAAGAGAATGGAAGTCGTGTTTCTAGCAGTGGAGAGGTGTTTCTCGCCTGGGTACAGTTTACATTTTACAGTTATATTCTTGTCATTTTGTCCTACCAAATCTAAGTAATGTACATCTACACTGAGAAAGTTGACGTTTTAGAAGCTGCCAAGCTGCCATTTTCCATCTCCCTCACTAATGCAGTTAGTAGTAGTGTGTAAACAGAACATGGGGTTGGGGGGGATTTTGTTTTATATTGCACCAACAGAGGAAATAATCACAAATATTTATTTGGATCAATAACTATTATAGGAAGGGAATGATAGCAAAAGTAACAACCTGTGTCTTTAAATCAGTAACTAATACTATTACTTAAATTGAAAACAGTAACTATGATATAACACTCGCTACCGCAAAGAAATTATATTACTGTAACGCGTTACCCCCAACCCTGCTTATGACTGCCACCTCTGTGGGGAGGGGTGTAAAAGGAAACCGTTTCTTTCGAAGCAAATATAAACTTTGTAAATCAGGTAATTGGGTATGACCGAGTTGCGTGAAGGCACACATGAATGAACGGCCAACGCTCTCTGTAACAGATGAAGCTTCCCATTGTTTTCCCCAGCCAGACCCACTGTGTTGAGTCTGATTATGTGTTAATGTAAGCCTGGTTATAGAACCACACCCTCCTCTCTTACAGAGCATTCAGAAAAGTATTCAAACCCCTTTACTTCTGGGTCACTTTGTTACGTTACAGCCTTATTCTAAAATAGATGAAATTGTTGTTTTTCCTCAAATCAACACACAATAATACCCAATGACAAAGCAAAAACAGATTTATACATTTTTGTTTGTGTATAAAAAAATTAAGTATTCAGACCGTTTACTCAGTACTTTGTCAAATCACCTTTGGCAGCCTCGAGTCTTCTTGGGTATGAAGCTACAAGCTTGGCACACCTGTATTTGGGGACTTTCTCCCATTCTTCTCTGCAGATCATCTCAAGCTCTGTCAGGTTGGACGGGGAGCGTCGCTGCATAGCTCTTTTCAGGTCTCTCCAGAGATGTTAGATCAGTCCGGGCACTGGCTGGTCCACTCAAGGACACTCATTGACTCGTCCTGAAGCCACTCCTGCGTTGTCTTGGCTGTGTGCTTAGGGTCGTTGTACTGTTGAACCTTCAACCCAGTCTACGGTCCTGAGTGCTCTGAAGCAGGTTTTCATCAAGGATCTCTGTACTTTGCTCCGTTCATCTTTCCCTTGATCCTGACTAGTCTCCCAGTCCCGGCCTCTGAAAAACATCCTTACAGCATGATGCTGCCACCACCATGCTTCACCGTAGGGATGGTGTCAGGTTTCCTCCAGACGTGACGCTTCGCATTCAGGCAAAAGAGTTCAATCTTGGTTTCATCAGTCCAGAAAATCTTGTTGTTTCTCATGGTCAGAGTCCTTTAGGTGCCTTTTGACAAACTTCAAGTAGGCGGTCATGTGCCTTTTGCTGAGAGGTGGCTGCCATATGGCCACTCTACCATAAAGGTCTGATTTGGTGGAGTGCTGCAGAGAGGGTTGTCCTTCTGAAAGGTTCTCCGATCTCCACAGAGGAACTCTGGAGCTCTGTCAGAGTGACCATTGGGTTCTTGGTCACCTCCCTGACTAAGGCCCTTCTCCACCAACTGCTCAGTTTGGCTGGCCGGCCAGCCAGCTCTAGGAAGAGTCTTGGTGGTTCCAAACTTCTTCCATTTAAGAATGATGGAGGCCACTGTGCGCTTGGGGACCTTCAATGCTGCAGAAATGATTTGGTACCCTTCTCCAGATCTGTGCCTTGAAACAATCCTGTCTCGGAGCTCTACGGAAATTCCTTTGACCTCATGGCTTGGTTTTTACACTGAGATGCACTGTCAACTGTGGGACCTTAGGTTTGTGCCTTTCCAAATCATGTCTAAATCAATTGAATTTACAACAGGTGGACTCCTATCAAGTTGTAGAAAACATCTCAAGGATCAATGGAAACAGGATTCACCAGAGCTCAATTTTTGGGTCTTATAGCAAAGGGTCTGAATACTTATGTAAATAATATGTTTAACATTTGAAAAAAATTCTAAAAAACTGTTTTTGCTTTGTCATTATGGGGTTTTGTATGTAGATGAGGGGAATTAAAAAATATATATATACATATACAATGCATTCGGGAAAGTATTCAAACCCCTCTTTCTACATTTTGTTAAGTTAGCCTTCTATAATATATATATATATATATATTATAGAAGGCTAACTTAACAAAATGTAGAAAGAGGGGTTTGAATACTTTCCCGAATGCACTGTAAGTAACCGGACTGCAGTATAAATAAGTTTTCATACTATAGCACTAGACCTGTAGGAAGCACTTAATTTGAGTCCTTATCCGTGATCGCTGGCAAATCGGCCCTAATTGCCATCAGTTTATCTAAATCACATAAGTCATCCTCCCTCCATGCCAAGGAAGCCTTCTCTGCTGAGAAGACTTACCCTCTTCTTTCTTCTATCAGGGGAACATAAGCAACCATCATTATGGTAGTTAATAACGTTGGAGATTTGACTCCAGCCATATTTATGGTGAACAAATGCAATCAAATTAAGCATACATAATAAAATAGAGGTACCGTAATTACTTTTCTAATTATATGGGTGATAAGGGAGAATGATACAGTCAAGGAACTATAAAAGTGAAACACCTACCTTTAGCTAAACATCTTAAAGCAGCAGTTAAAGTTTAGATCTATATTTTTAGGGTTTGGGGTATATGTTTATGTGCAGAAAGAAGTTGAGCATCGCACCCATGCACACAGGCACAAATACAATGAGCTCCAATTTTTGTGTTGTTTTGGCTCTGTACTCCAGCACTTTGGATTTAAAATGACATGACTGTCAGCTTTAATCTGAGGGTATTGTCATACATACCAGATGTACCGTTTAGAAATTACAGCACTTTTTGTACATCGTCCCCCCCATTTTAGGGGACTAAAAGTATTGGGAGAAATTCACTTCATGTGTATTAAAGTAGTCAAAAGTTTAGTATTTGGTCCCATATTCCTAGCAAGCAATGATTATATCAAGCTTGTGCATTTACTGTTTGTTTTGGTTTGCGTTTCAGATGATTTGGTGCCCAATAGAAATGAATAGTAAAAAATGTAGTGTGTCATGTTGGAGTCACTTATTGTAAATAAGAATACATTTCTAAACACTTCTACATTAATGTTGATCCTACCATGACTATGGGATAGTCAGGAATTAATCGTGAATAATGAGTGAGAAAGCACAAATATCAAAACCCCAAGACATACTAACCTATTTATGTGTACGTGACAATTAAACATTTTTTTTTGTTTTGAACAGCTGGTGAATGTGTAGGACATAGGGAGAAAAACTGGTCCATTAAACTCTGGGTGCACTGGACAGTCTGTAGACTCAATGTGACAGAAAGTGCATTCTGTTAGACATGACTCATGCCACAGCTAGGCTAACTAGACTCAATATGAAACACAGTGACAACCATGATGTACTGCATTGCCAAACCATAGGACGGCTGTAGGGGGACGTTGTGACCCATTTGAAATGGATGATCCACTCAAACGGAACACCAACAAAGCATGACCTTTGGTACTCAATCCAACCAATGTAAAGGACTTGAGAATAACTAGCTACAGATGCAGAGGGAATAAACAAAATGGACATCATTTCCTATATTAAAATGTCTGTCCCTCACAGTAGCCTACTTCTTAGCATTGTGTCGCTAATTTCCTTCATAGCCACACAAGTGGAAAATGGACACAACAGACGAACAGCACGCGAGAGACAGACTTACAGACATCCAGCGATTCATCAGAGCCGTCTGGGCAGTCCTTCTCCCCATCGCAGCGCCAGCCCTTGGAGATGCACGTCACCTGGTCCTTACAAACAAACTGCTTCGGACTGCACGTCTTTGGGGCTGAAACAGACAAGACATTAACTGTAAAATGATGTAGCAGATAACTCTGTAGCGGCAAACACGAAATACAACGTTGAGTAGAAAGTTTGTTGCATAGAGGTTGATAGAGAAGACAAGGAAAGTTAAATAATTGTGTACTGCATAACCTTGAAAATATGTTCCCCAATGATGGAAGGGGGCTCCAAGTGAAAAAGTTTGGGAACCCTTGCTTTAGTGAAAGGGGCCAAGATTAGGGACACACATACACACACACACTCCGGTCTTGTAGGTATTTGCGTCGGCTTGCCCCCAAATATCCAGGTCAGTGTTCCCAGGCCAACAGCAGTGATGCAACACATCTAGACTATCAAAGGACATCTTGTTCTGAAAGCAACCCCCTCCCTCAAGCCCCCTAACCCCACCACCCCAAAAAAATTGGAAACTGTCCTCTATCCAGAGCCAAAAGGGGGAAAGTACTCAAAGCTGTACCACCTTAAATCCTCTCATGTGCACAGGCACATATAACACACACACACACACACTAATCAGCATAGTTATGTAGTTTAGGAGGGCTGAGGGAGTGATGGTTTAACATGCAGTTAGCCAGGCAGGCATATGGGAGCTAGTGAAGGAAAAATGAGGAATGCTGACCTAAAAATCCAGTCAGAAAAAAAGTGAAGACATTTTTTTATTATAAAAACAAAATAACTGAATACCTCCTAGGAGACCTTGAATACTTTTGTTAAATTCTAAACTAACAGCCTGGAACTTTCCAGACATGGAATTGGTAGTTATGGAGAAACATGCAAGAGTCGCCCCGAGTCGTAAAACCGCACTTCAAAGAGCTATTAAAATTAGTTTCTAAACTGAAATAGGGTGCATTGGTTCATGGATCAATTAATTCACTGGCCAGTCAGTGATGTTTTCCAGACATTAGGAAAGCAGCCATTTTCTCAAACTAGAATGCAGGCACAGTGGTCTGATTTCAGAAAGGTATACTACTCATTTAACCAATGTATTTAGCCTATACTGAACAAGTCAGGGGATTATTATGATTGTGACACAGTATGTCAAGGGAGGCTCTACATCCAGCCTACTTAGTTCAACAAAAAACAAGGTAGGTTAGCAGAATCGAATATCGTCCTTTTACTACACTGAACAAAAAAATATAAAATCGTGGCCTCCAGAGTGGCGCAGTGGCCTAGGGCACTGCATCACAGTGCTACTTGGCTCATCGTGCTCTAGTGACTTCTGGTGGCGGGCTGAGCTCGGTCGTCAGTTGAACAGTGTTTCTTCCGACACATTGGTGCGGCTGGCTTCCAGGTTAAGCGGGCGGGTGTAAAGAAACGCGGTTTGGGGGGGGTCATGTTTTGGAGAATGCACGACTCGACCTTCACCTCCAGAGCCCGTTGAGAAGTTGCAGCAATGAGACAAGATTGAAATTGGGGAGAAAATGTCAACCAGAGCTGCTGTCAGAGAATTGAATGTTCATTTCTCTACTATAAGCCGCCTCCAACGTCGTTTTAGAGAATTTGGCAGTACGGCCACCCGGCCTCACAACCACAGACCACATGTATGGCGTTGTGTAGGCGAGCGGTTTGCGGATGTCAACTTTGTGAACAGATTGCCCCATGGTGGCGGTGGGGTTATGATATGAGCAGTCATAAACTACTTACAACGAACACGATTGCATTTTGTCAATGAACATTTGAAAATGTCCTTTATTTAACTGTAACTCAGGAAAATTGTATAAATTGTAGCATGTTGTATTTATATTTTTGTTCAGTACATTTCTAAATGTCCACAGTTGGCCTACAGCAGCCATACTCCCCTATAACATCAGTGATGTGTCAGTGTACAAGATGAGGCTTTGGGCAAACGTGTGAGAGCCAGGCTGTTTGACAGACAGTGGAACAAGTTATTATTAGAGAGACAATTTGAGTATGTGAATGAGGAAATGGAATGTCATCGTCTTTGAAGTTGAAGAGGCACTCATCAGAAGAGTGACCACAGAAAAGAGGGAGGGTCTCTGGCTGGGTGGCTAAAAGGTACGTGGGGATATATGGGGTGTGGTAACTAGTCTCTCCCGTTGGTTACATCTCCACAAGGCTGTCTGCCGGTGAAGTAGCAGCACCTTCCCTCCTCTCGAACAGTGCTCTTTAGTTTTTTCTTAAAACAGAAAAGTCTTGTTACTTGGAGAAATGCAAAAAAAAAAGTCCCCCTAGATTCCAGAACATTCTTTCCATCTAAGGTGCCGCCAAATAGTCTTTGAGATGACCACTGACTGAAACATTCAGTTTGTTTGTTTGTTTGTTTTTCATCAAATAAAAATGGGGCCATGTTGGGTTATTTTAGGGCATTCCACTGGCGGGCTGCTGGGGTGAAGGGGGTCTTTATATGGCTCTCTGGCACCGGCATGTACACACACACACACACGTAAAAATGAATGCATACACAGAAGTCTGACTCCGAAATGCAGATCTTCTCTGCTCATCCTCCTCTTCCTGACAGTGCTACCTGCACCTCAGCCCGACTAACTACATACATTATCTCGCCAAGAAGTCATGAGTTATCCCTGAATTATTGATATAATGCAACCATGTTTGTGAAAAATGAACTCTTATTTGTTGTATTGTTTGTTTATATGAGGAGGCTACGGTAGATGCCACAGAGACAGGACAAGCCAGGCAGCTGAAACCTGAACGCTGCTTGCTGTGTGTGACGGGGCCTACAGAGAGCAGCCGCCATGTTTGCAACAGCCATGTGTGTAATGGATCTCAGAGACAGTAATGGCTGTGGGATTAAACTAGTGTTCTGTTAACATAGCAGCAGCCGCTTCAGACACGACTCAACGAGCAGCTGACAGGAAGCTACCGGGGAGAGCAGGAAGTGGGTCAGGAGGTAAAGCTACTGTAGCAGATTTTAACTGTACTACTAATGGGACTGTTGTGACCAGAAGGGATGTTCTAGTGGGAGGAAGAGGCAATAAGTAAAGAGAATGGTGACAACAATGACAGAGTGACACAATCAAGATTATTTTTCCTGGGCATTTCCTTTATCATATTAGAACTGATAAGGAAAATCTGTATTTTCCAGTCTGGGTGGCAATGCCGGCTAGAAACCTGCATTATTAAATAAATGATTCTATGGGCAAACTGGTGGATAGCAGCCGAGTGGCTAAAAGGAGAACGGGGGGGGACACAAAGTGGAGAGAAATGACTGAACAGAACAGGGGAGAGGAGAATGATAATGATGATGAGTAGAGCACCAGGGCGAGCTATCAAAGTTATACTGCTGACCAGTAGGAGGAGGAGGAGATAAAGGACTGAGGCTCAGGCCCCATCCCAGATCAGGCCAGCTCGGGACAGGGGAAAAGCAGAGGGAGCTGAGGCAGGAGGAGGTAGTTGAGATGGGTCGGGACAGGGGAATGTCACACCTGCTATCAATGAGCTGCCCGCCTCTCCATGTTGTTTACCCAACTGGATGCGTGTGAAAACGCTCCTTGTCACAACCATTTGGGTTAAATAACAACTCCCACTCAACCACCCCACCATCCCCCAGGAAGGGCTCAAGGTAAATACAACCTTTTCTCGCCTAGCAACAGGACCTCCAACTGCACACAAACACATATATAATAAATACAACTGGAGCTGCGCCAGGGAACCCGACAATTCAAGCAAAGATCAAGAAGGGTACAGCACTATACTAGACAGGACAGGGGACAGAGAAGTCTGCTGTACCACTCCACTTACACAGCCTATGAGATACTGGATGTCTGAAAGTAGGCTACAATCAACTACATAGAGAGAAGTTTACTGGTGAAAGAAATAGAAAAATGTAAATAACTTCACAGTAACAAACTCAGCAGAAAAAGAAACGTCCTGTCACTGTCAACTGCGTTTATTGTCAGCAAACTTAACGTGTGTAAATATTTGTATGAACATAACAAGATTCAACAGACAAACTGAACCAGTTCCACAGGCATGTGACTAACAGAAATGGAATAATGTGTCCCTAAACAAAGGGGGGAGTCAAAATCAAAAGTAAGTCAGTGTCTAGTGTGGCCACCAGCTGCATTAAGTACTGCAGTGCATCTCCTCCTCATGGACTGCACCAGATTGTGCCAGTTCTTGCTGTGAGATGTTACCCCACTCTTCCACCAAGGCACCTGCAAGTTCCTGGACATTTCTGTGGGGAATGGCTCTAGCCCTCACCCTCCGATCCAACAGCAGAAAATCACACACAGAACGAGCAGTACGGCTGGTGGCAGTGTCATGTCAGGATGAGCCTGCAGGAAGGGTACCACATGAGGGAGTAGGATGTCTTCCCTCTAACACACAGCATTGAGATTGCCTGCAATGAAAACAAGCTCAGTCCTGTCTGACCAGCGACAATGGGTGTGACAATGGGCAATGTTGTTGCCGGTGATGTCTGGTGAGAACCTGCCTTACAACAAGCCTACAAGCCCCAGTCCAGCCTCGCACAGCCCATTGAGGACAGTCTGAGCACTGATGGAGGGATTGTGCGTTCCTTGTGTAACTCGGGCAGTTGTTGTTGCCATCCTGTACTGGTCCCGAAGGTGTGACGTTCAGATGTACCGATCCTGTGCAGGAGTTGTTACACGTGGTCTGCCACTGCGAGGACAATCAGCTGTCCATCCTGTCTCACTGTAGCGCTGTCTTAGGCGTCTCGCAGTATGGACATTGCAATTTATTGCCCTGGCCACATCTGCAGTCCTCATGCCTCCTTGCAGCATGCCTAAGGCAAGTTCACACAGATGAGCAGGGACCCTGGGCATCTTTCTTTTGGTGTTTTTCCAGTCAGTAGAAAGGCCTCTTTAGTGTCCTAAGTTTTCCTAACTGTGACCTTAATTGCCTTCCGTCTGTAAGCTGTTAATGTCTTAACGACCGTTCCACATGTGCATGTTCATTAATTGTTTATGGGAAACAGTGTTTAAACCCTTTACAATGAAGATCTGTAAAGTTTTGGATTTTTACTAATTATCTTTGAAAGACAGGGTCCTGAAAAAGGGGTGTTTCTTTTTTTGTTGAGTTTATGTATGGAGGCCTAATAATAGTTATGGAAATGTTGCAGCTGTCAGAATCAATTGGAAACTAAATCTTGAATAGTTTAATTTAATAACAATAGGCCCTCTGATGAAACGAAGTGAAAAACATTGCAGTACATATTCTGCTGTTCTATCGTGCATGTAACAATGTCCGAGGGGGAAGAAAATACATTAATAATAAGCTTTAAGACAAGAGAAACATTTAGTAAAACATCACAATTTATAAATACAGAATTCCCTCATCTCATGTTTACTCTATCCCTCTAGTCAAGGATGTACTTCAGTCAGTAGTGACACTAAAATAACTGGTAAAAATCAGTACAAATAAGTAAAGTACCCTAAAGTACTACTTAAGTATTTTTTTTAGTTACTGTACATATGACAACTTTTACTTCACTCCTAATGAAAATAAATGTTGTTTTTACTCCTTACATTTTACTTCTCACCCAAAAGTACTCGTTACATTTTGAATGCTTAGCAGGATAGGAAAATTGTCTAATTCAAGAGAACATCACTGGTCATCCCTACTGCCTCTGATCTGACAGACTCAAATGACTCAAATGCAACACAAATGCTTAGTTTGTTAATTATGCCTGACTGTTGAAGTGTGCCCCTGGCTATCCGTAAATAAAATAAAGACAATTGTGCCGTCTGGGTTGCTTAATAAGGAATTTGAAATGATTTACATTTTTACTTTTGATACTTAAGTATATTTTAGCGATTACATTTTCTTTTGACACTTAAGTATATTTAAAACCAAATATTTTTACTCAAGTAGTATTTTACTGGGCGACTCACTTTTACTTAAGTCATTTCCTTTTAAAAAGGCATCTTTACATTTCACTCAAGTATGACAATTCTGTACTTTTCCCACCACTAATAGATATGAAAGGCAGATGGCCAGGTAAGACAGACATAATATAGCCCAGTCACCAGGCAGACATGGTTACTATACCCCAGGCAGTAACAGAGCCCCGCAACCACCACCCTTATTGACAACGTCACTGTGGGGTAGACACCTGCAGCCAGTCAGCCATACTCACTCTCATAGACTACAGTAAGTCTCAACTCGTTAACCCTGGCCTATTATCACAGAAGACTTTCTTCCCATGACCGTGCAGGTTGGACTGCTGTTGTCCCGTTTGTGTACTCTATGTAAGCGAGTGTGTGTGTGTACACTCGCACAGGCTTGTACATGACTGCAGCTGGATTCCGTTAGAGTACATACACAATACTGTTTGGATAAACTTCCTGAGAGAAGACAGGCTGGTCCAGACCTCCTAAGAGCTTAAGGGGAGATTCTCTCTCAGTTATGGCCCATTGTTATTGGGATTGGCTCTAAAGTATAGGTCTATGTTCAGTGTGTATTGAGAATAAAGAATCTGGCATGGATATAAGACACCAGGTATATGACAGGAGGCTGAGAAGAAAGCCAGAGTGGCCATTAAATGGTTTCAATGACTTGACGGGAATAGGGTCCAGTAAGTAAAAATTGCATGTACTACCTTTTTTTTTACAGAGTAAAACACAATCCTAGACAGAGTAATTATAAGTCCTATCCTAAATATGTCTTGGTGTTATTTAACAAGTGATAAAACGTCATTACCTTTTGCAAATATTTAAAAGAGGCAAAGAGGGGGGGGGACAAACAAACTTGAGTTGTGTGTAATCCTTCTTCCCATCATTAACTCCTCTTGGCTAGTCTCACAGTTCCGGCCTCCTCCTCAAACACACAAATCTAAAACAGTTTCATATTCACACGAGAGAGGAAGAGCTTAGCGCTCAGATACATCCTGCCAAATGGACTTGGTCATTCAAAACTGAACAGATATAAGAGACCAAGAATGAAAACAGCTTCAGAAGGATAAGATTTCCCAACAACATGGCCTCAAATCAACTGGACTACCCTTGACCTGGAAACAGAGCTAAAAGACCCTGACATGATGGTTTCTCTCAACTATTTGCAGAATGTACTTGGAAGTCCATTAAAACAGAGGAAAAACAAATGTGTTTGCCCCTATGGAGAGCAGAATTCTCTGGAGACAGCCCCATTGAATTCCAAAACTTGGGGATTTCACCGGCTGCAAGCCCAAGTGTGGCCAATAATGGGAAAGCAAACAGCCGCAACGAAAGGCCGAGTCAGGCAGAGGGAGCGAGGTCAGGGAGTGAAGAGAAAAGGGGGGAGGGGGTGTTGAGGGGATGTGTCCCCTTGGAAGCTCTGTCATGCCTTTGGAAGTCCTCTCTCCTGACCTCTGGCCTGACCTGAAGATGTTACACTGTGGCTCTAACTGCCAAAACAAGAACAGTGTTAACTCCATGTGGCTACAGTGGCCTCCTTCCAGCCTCCTCCCTCTCCATCCAGCAGACTCAATGTTTAGTCATGGAAGAGCGTGAAAAGAGGGAAAAGGTTCCCAATTTGTCAAGTTGCAAAATAAGCCCTGGGGCACCAGCTGTGCATCTTAAAATATGGAGCTCTGAGTTTTGAAGGCCTGGAAAAATGCAAAACGTGCCCGTCCACAAGAGAACAAAACAGAAGGAAAACAGACATTTCAGACAGACTCTGGGCTGTGGTAAAATGTTCATGAAATGCAGGCAGTTTCTGATTGATCTTTTAAAAGGATGGGGTGACTTTCTTGAAAGCAGGACATTTTGGATCTTTTAATGAGCGGAGCCTGCTTGATATCCCTGTGAATAAAGGCCTTCATTAACCACATCAAAGAGGATAGGGCACTGGTGTGTGTGTGCGCGCGCGTGCGTGCAGGAATATTTGGTTTCCGTCTTTTTATAGTATGGTGTGTGTATGTATGCGTGTGTCCATAAGTGTACACAGTACAGTGCGCTTCAAAATACACTTTCCAGTGACACTGACTCACCCAATGATGATGAAGCATAGGTCACTCTCCGGTGATGGCTGATCATTCGTGCCAATATCTCAAGATAAGCTACTTTGAAAAACAGTGCTGTTTGCTCAGAATCACTCAAAAAGTTGAGCATTTCTTTAAGATTCACTGACAGATTAGTCTTCTCTTTTCATCAGTAGGCATTTGCTTTCCAAAACGGTAGGTCTACAGTATTCCCACAATTGTATTTTGACATTTGTGAATGGCAAACTGACAGCTGCAACCAACCATAAAAATAGAATCCATAAATGGCAGTTCCCATTTGGGGCGGCAGGTAGCCTAGTGGTTAGAGCGTTGGGACAGTAACTGAAATGTTGCTGGATCGAATCCCTGGAGATGACAAGGGAAAAATCTGTTGTTCTGCACCTGAACAAGAAAGTTAACCTACTGTTCCCCAGTAGACAGTCATTGTAAATAATAATTTGTTCTTAACTGACTTGCCTAGTTAAAAAAAAATAATAATAATTCAAGTCAGGACTGGCAGCCATTGCTAGTGTACACATGAATTTAACAGTCAAAGTGCCAAGGTTAGAGGTTCCAAAATCCTTCGATGGATTATATCTATGGCCACAACGCAACAGGCTGTTCTATATTTGGTGCATATGCTGCCCAAATTGAAATTGTAGCCTTCCTGACATTGAAAACTTTTTTTAGAAGCGATTGACCTGTAGCTAAATTATGCTCTCTGGTGTAGTGTTTTGAATTATTTTATTTATGTATGTTCAGAGAGTAGTAATATCACTTGAGGATTTTTTATATAGCCTAATTTTGGCAACAAAAAAAATACAATAGGGGGTGCTGCCCCAGCATCCCTACTTCCTGCAGCTATGGACCCAGTACCTCTAAAACAGAAGTATTTTATTTTTTTACCCAGTTTTCTCCCCAATTTCGTGGTATCCAATTGTTTAGTAGCTACTATCTTGTCTCATCGCTACAACTCCCGTACGGGCTCGGGAGAGACGAAGGTTGAAAGTCATGCGTCCTCCGATACACAACCCAAACAAGCCGCACTACTTCTTAACACAGCGCACATCCAACCCGGAATCCAACCCGGAATCCAACCCGACCAATGTGTCGGAGGAAACACCGTGCACCTGGCAACCTTGGTTAGCGTGCATTGTGGAGAAGTCAGTTCAGTGTTATGCATTTTCAGTATCCCTACCCTAGACTGTTCAGTATTCCTTAAAAGCCCCCCTTTATAATTTAATGGCATCCATTACAATGGATTTGAGTTTGTCAGGCAAACATTTAGGAATTATCATCTGGAACTCATAATTGGAATTTAAGATAAGTATGTGCAATGTGACAAACTTAATTGGTGATGGATTATAAAGCCTTCAAAAAAAAATAAAAATGTAAACATGGGCTGGGGCACAACCTGAAAAACGGTTTGTGTGGAGGTGCGGACTAACGGCGATTAAACTATAAAAATAAAGAAAGTCTCACACGCCATGTATAAACTCCCAGCAATTGAATGGGCATTTACCAACGTTTTGGCATCACTGTGCCTTCCTCAGGGTGTGGTTATAAGGATTATAAGCCATCAATACCGGGGGACATCTAGGTTTATGTGCCATTTCTCTTCATGAAGACTTTGCCCCATCCTTCTTCAGTTACTATATGGAAGACAAAAGGTTCTGAGCCACCAACAAACCAGATGTTTAAAATCGGACCCAAAATGCTTTTATTCCCGAAGGGAAGCCTCCTCTTATAGTCTGGAATTGTCAATTGAGGGCTGAAAAAATGAAAAAAATGGGGGCCCACTGAAAGAAAAGGCATACATGAAATAATTCCCCATCATTCCATGCTTTGTAAGCAGTGTCTGTGCAACAAGAGTTCAATAATCTCTACAAACCTTAGGAAAGGAGTTTCTCATTGGCGAGTGAAAGATGAACAGTTTCTATAAAATTATTGTTTGAAAATCAATAAAAAAAGTTTCCATCCAAAGCTCTTCCAAGAGTAGCCAAGACACACATTTTATTTGGCTTAAGTTGCTGGCTCTCTGACATGCAACGCTATGAGATATTGTGTCTTCTAAATTTGTATCCAGTCATAGCTGACAGACATTGAATCTCTCAGGTCTTTGTCTCCTTACTCCCTGTTCACTCTCCTGAAACTATGACGGTCAGGTTGTTATCAATAAAACATCACAATAAAAGGTGCAGAGTTGCAAAGAAAAAGCCATCTCAGACTGGCCTATAAAAATATTAAGATGGGCAAAAGAACACAGACACTGGAGAGAGGAACTCTGCCTAGAAGGCCAGCATCCCGGAGTCGCCTCTTCACTGTTGACATTGAGACTGGTGTTTTGCGGGTACTATTTAACGAAGCTGCCAGTTGAGGACTTGTGAGGTGTCTGTTTCTCAAACTAGACATTCTAATGTACTTGTCCTCTTGCTCAGTTGTGCACCAGGGCATCTCACTTTCTATTCTGGTTAGAACCAGTTTGCGCTGTTCTGTGAAGGGAGTAGTACACAGCCTTGTACGAGATCTTCAGTTTCTTGCCAATTTCCCGCATGGAATAACCTTCATTTCTCAGAACAAGAATAGACTGACGAATTTCAGAAGAAAAGTTTTGTTTCTGGCCATTTTGAGCCTGTAAATCGAACCCACAGATGCTGATTCTCCAGATACTCAACTAGCCTAAAGGCCAGTTTTATTGCTTCCTTAAAATCAGAACAAGAGTTTTCAGCTGTGCTAACATAATTACAAATGATCTAATGATCATGATCTAATGATCAATTAGCCTTTAAATAAATACACTTGGATTAGCTAACACAATGTGCCATTGGAACATAGGAGTGATAGTTGCTGATAATGGACCTCTGTACGCCTATGTAGATATTCCATTTATTTTTTGGGGGTGTTTCCAGCTACAATAGTAATTTACAACATTAACAATGTATGTCTGATCAATTTGATGCTATTTTAAAATGGACAAAGTGATATTCTTTCAAAAACAAGGACATATCTAAGTGACCCTAAACTTTTGAACGGTAGTATATATCTGAAAATGTAGCTTGCTAAATTGGCAGAATTCTCTCCATCTCCTTAGCCTTCATACTGTGCTTCCACCGGGCATTCCACTGATTTAAAAACTCTGTCCTAGGGAAATGGAGAGCATTAGCAACACTTTTGCAGTTCTTTGTGATATATTTCAAAAAACCTGAGTTAGAAAAGGATTACCTACACATACTGAGTAGCTCATGTTAGACAGAAGCGTGCTACATGGCAGACCAATCCAAACTCATCTCTCGGCTAGCAGGAAAGTTACTATTTTTCTGTGGCTAAACCAACTTGGCTCGTAATTGAACAATTTTATTCATATTTAAATATGAAATACAAGTTTGAGGCACATGAAGTCACGTCCCAGAAGGCATTTCTGCCGAAAAGTTAGTTTCCTGAAACGAGTCACATATTTTGAGTCTAACATTGTCCTGTAGGGCCTCCCAAGTGGTGCAGTGCTCTATGGCACTGCAGTGCTAGCTGTGCCACTAGAGAATCTGGGTTCACAGCTAGCCGTGACCGGGAGACCCACTGGGCAGCACACAATTGGCCCAGCGTCGTCCGGGTTAGGGAAGGGTTTGGACAGCAGGGATGTTCTTGTCCCATCGTGCACTAGTGCCTCCTGTGGCGGGCTGGGCGCAGTGCACGCTGACAGCCACCCGGTTCTTCCATCCGACACATTGGTGCGGCTGGCTTCCGGGTTAAGTGGGCATTGTGTCATGAAGCAGTACGGCTTGTTTGGGTTGTGTTTCGGAGGACGCACGGCTCTCGACCTTCGCCTCTCCCGAGACCGTACGGGAGTTGCAGCAATGAGACAGTTGGATACCATGAAATTGGAGAGCAAAAAATAAATAAAAAATGTTTTAATAAAAACAAAATTGAGATTGTCCTGGTAAAGCTGTCTGACTACTGTCGGCAAAGCTGGCAAGCAAATAAAACAATATTCAGACATGGCCAAATAGCTAAGCTAGATGTTAGCCAAATTAACGTGTTCCGTCATTAGCTAGCCTGCCCATTTGACGTGGTCCATCAATCAATGTCTGTTTAAGTTGCTTTCCAGCAGCAATCGTGCTTAAACAATATTAAAATCAATGTTGCAAGGTGTATAATATTAGCTAGCTAAGGTATGTTGGTTGGGGGGAGAGAAAAAAAAAAAAAAAAAAAAAAAACTTCTAGCTGACAAACATTTCCATCTAGCGATACATGGGCAAATGTGACCTTCTGCTGCTTGACATGCAGAGTCCACAATGGATGGAAAATGTACCTAAACCACACCAACACTACATGACCAAAAGTATGTAGACCCTACAAATTAGTAGATTGGGCTATTTCAGTCACCCCCATTGCTGACCGGTGTATAAAATCGAGCTCCGCCATGCAATCTCCATAGACAAACATTGGCAGTAGAATGGCCGTCCTGGAGTGGTCAGTGACTTTCAACGTGGCACTGTCATAGGATGCCACCTTTCCAACAAGGCAATTCGTCAAATTTTTCCCCTGCTAGAGCTGCCCCAGTCAACTGTAAGTGCTGTTATTCTGAAGTGAAAACATATAGGAGCAACAACGGCTCAGCCGCGAAGTGGTAGGCCACACAAGCTCACAGAACAGGACCGCTGAAGCGTGTAAAAATAGTTCTCGGTTGCAACACTCACTACCGAAATCCAAACTGCCTTCGGAAACAACTTCAGCACTAGAACAGTTCGTTGGGAGCTTCATGAAATGGGTGTCCATGGCCGAGCAGCCGCACACAAGCCTAAGATCACCATGCACAGTGCCACACGTCGGCCGGAGTGGTGTAAAACTTGCCGCCATTGGACTCTGGAGCAGTGGAAACATGTTCTCTGGAGTGATGAATCACGCTTTCTCCATCTGGCAGTCCGACGGACAAATCTGGGTTTGGCGGATGCCAGAAGAATGCTACCTGCCCCAATGCATAGTACCAACTGTAAAGTTTGGTGGTCTGGGGCTGTTTTTCCATGGTTCTGGTTAGGTCCCTTAGTTCCAGTGAAGGGAAATCGTAACGCTACAGCATACAATGACTTTCTATACGATTCTGTACTTCCAACTTTGTGAAAACAGTTTGGGGAAGGCCCTTCCCTGTTTCAGCAGGACAATGCCACCGTGCACAAAGCGAGGTCCATATAGAAATTGTCAAGATCCATGTGGAATAACTTCACTGGCCTGTACAGAGCCCTGACCTCAACCCCATCAAACACCGTTGGGATGAATTGGAATGCTGACTGTGAGCCAGGCCTAAATCGCCCAACATCAGTGCCGACATCACTAATGTTCGTGGCTGAAGGGAAGCAAGTCCCCGCAGCAATGTTCCAACATCTAGTGGAAAGCCTTCCCAGAAAAATGAAGGCTGTTATAGCAGCAAAGAGAGGGACCAACTCCATATTAATACCCATGATTTTGGAATGAGATGTTCGACGAGCAAGTGTCCACATACTTGTCAGGTAAAGTACAGTTTTGCATCACTCAAATATCCAATTAAATGGTGGTTAATATTGAGCGATAGAGATGTACTCCAGCTGTGTTTTGTGCTGTAATGCATGGGAGCGGGCTGTGAGCTTGCCTCCAAGGTGGGAATGGAATGTTAGGAAGATACAGTTGTATCATTGGGTACAACCTGACAATACTTCTCTTTCAATCTCTAAGGCTGCAATTGACCTTGACACAAATTAAAATGTCATGCTGTTTTGTTCACTGTTTGTAATACAGCCCAAGTGCTGTCTCCTATGTCACTGATGTACTGTAGTGTACTGCCCTGGCCAATGGACTGTTAACATCTCAAAGGGTGAAGAAAAATAAAATCCAGATTCATGGAAATTCTCGGGGCATTTGTTCACTGCAGAGGTGTTGAATGGGGGAGTGATTGACATCACAAGCTTGTTGACATCTCCAGAGACAAAAGGTGTTTCCAAAGGGAAGGAGGGGAGATGAAAAGGTACAGCGGAATTCCAAGAAAAGACAACAGTGTGGATCCCCCCCACCCCACCAAACCTCTGCTCTGGATAGAGAAAGGTAATTCATCTGGGAAGTATATTGAGTGGTGGGGATGTGTGTGTGGGGGGGGGGGGGGGGGGGGGGGGGGTGAAGCCATGGATGAAAGGGTGAATGTCTTGTTGCGTAACATCATGAGACTTTCACGTCAACTGCACTGGGTGAAAGGAGAGAGTTCAGCATCCACTCTCTAGTCCTGTCTCTCTGCTCCAATGCCCTCACAAAGCACATGCTTTTGTCCACAGTGACCCTCAGCTTACATGGTGCTCCATTTATACAGCTGGCTGCTATTTACCTCAACCAGCCAGGTTAGGCATTGTAGCTCAGGGCTTATACTGTAGTATGCCACCGCCACCCGCTGTGGTGTACTGGAGTGAAGCGGGCCTGGGGCTCAGGATATGTGGGACATTCACTTTATTGAATTCAATTGCATACACATGGCACCACTTACAGGGCTGGGCAATCTGAACAAGACAATATCGTCCCATAATGGATACAACGATCACAATAATGGTATAAAGCATATGAGCGCGCCTAGGGGCCGATTCAGACATAGGAAATGTGTGCCTTTCCTACACACTTCTAGGTAGTTGGTATTAAGACTTACCTTATGCAGGTGTGTAAGGGGCTTTGCAGGCGTGCTTCCCTTGTGCAGGCTGAAAACATTTACTTCAACTGCTAAAAACCCTCCCACTTACTGGCCAACAGATTCTTGTAGAATTTTCATTCAATAGGGTTTATAATACATTGCTCTTAAAAAGGTAAGTAGCATAAACATAACCACATGTAACATGGATTTGCATTAGTACATGCATAAAAAGTCCCAACAAAGTTACAGCTCACTTTTCTATTTTCAAAGTATTACATAAAACCGATCAGAATGTTTTTCTGGGGTGTGATGTAATGAGGAGGACCCGGCAAGCCATCCAATAATGTAAACTTTACATCCAATAATGTAAACAAGCAAATACTTTATAAAATGTTTTGTTACAAATCAACTTCCAAGGTTGCTAGCCAACTAGCCTGCTGACATTGTTAGTAGTGCCCGAGTCAGCCAGTTGCTATCAACACCTAGCTTACAGCGACATTAAAGTAACCCAAAGCGTTAATGCGATCTAACCAATTATCAAATAATGTTAGCTATATGCAGTTATCTTAGCCAGCAAGCCAGCCAGCCAGCTAACGTTAGCTATTTAGCCAAATAGCTAACCACCACTTATGGCAAGCTAGAACCCAACTACTGGAAATCAGCTAGAGAACAACACAACCAAAACATAACCACTGATTAAAAGCAAAAGAGAGCAGCCTTGATGGCTGGGGTCCATCCAATGGTAAAACTTTTTTTAAAGAACAGTGCAAGCTGAGTTGGCTTCCAAAGCGAGGGGGAGGTGGGCGCTTTGTCAGGCCAGGGGAAAGTCAAGGAAATCCAAAATAGATATATTCCAGATATCCGTCAGCTGGCACTAAGCCAAAGTGAAAAAAGAAAAAAAAAAAAAAGGTACAAAACTCCCATAGCCTACTTCAGAGAACATTCCCGAAAAGTTGACAAAACAAAAAGTAGAACAGATGAGGTACTACACAATTAGAGCACGCAGGTATGTTTCTCTTTCGTTTTGAGCCCACGGCAAGAAGTCAGAGCCTGCCGTGCCAACGGGTTCCCACTAGATAACAGCCACAAAGTTGGTGATGAGCTACATGGCCGTACGTTCCTAATCTGCTCACCTCACACGTAACTAGATCGTGACTACAACTAAGTTACTTTGTCTTTGACCACACGGTTACATTGGTGAGTAAAAACTCATGCATCCTACCCTTTAAAACATGGTGTACCTTTTTAATTTGTATTTTGACAACAGACTCACTAGAATACATAGAGAACAGGTTCAGAATATAGAGATCAATTAAGATATCCATTTAAAATATACACATTCGTCTCCGTTTCAGCACCCAACTGGTAGACTTAAATACTCTGATCTTGTACATTATTTTGTCAAATTTTGGGGTTAAGAAAGTATGATTGAATCATAAAACGATTTGGAGAGCCTTTACACATGAAATATACCGATCAATCAAAAATAGTGCTTTGATTCATCCTGAAAGTTGTCATATTCAAGTCCAATCCATGAAATATTGGAAGGCGGAAAAGTGTACAATAGGGGTTGAACAATAGTCCTTTAAATCTACCCCATATCATGGAACTCTGACAACAGTCAGTAGCCGTGAACCGTGCACCAGACTCCAGGTTTAACCTGCTACATGTGCTTCGAGTTATCATTATCCAAATATGCTACATGTCCAAAATTATTGCACACCGTTAGACTAATATATGAACCACTAATGCTAGCGACACCCAGGAACACCTGCACAGACATGACAGAGGAAAGAAAGGTAAACGGAATGGAATAATGCAAAATGTAGGCTACAAATTGAAGGAAACTAAACACTAAAGTGACAGTTGTAAATGTATGTGGGTATTTCTGACGGTGGCTCCCGATAGTGGCTAATATTTTACATGATACAAATAGTCAAATAAAAAAAGCCCAGGTATATATATATATATATTTTTTTTACATTCTAAAGCGCATTGATCAACTCGGCAGGTTCAGCTCTACAGAAGAATATAGCTTGGGTCTCCAAATTTCTTCCACGCAAATTACGAGGTCATACAATGAATAATAGCTCAGCCATTTATAGCATACTCAACTGTGGAAAAGGGCACACAATACATGTTTTTATTTAACCAGGTAGGCCAGTTGAGATCATTTACAACTGCGTCCTGGCCAAGATAAAGATATGCAACTCACATGATTTTCAGTTTGCTTCCATATGACTGGTTTCCAGGGATCATAAGGAAAAATCTAAAAACTGTATTTACAATCCCCTTTTCCAAAGGATTTACTAATTTACAAAGCTCTTATCATCAATAGCTCTTGTACATTTTTAATGCTGCTGGTCAAATGTCCGGTGCAACATTTTCCTAACAGAAACCCTGGCATGTGGGTTCACCTTTCAACAGGACAATGATCCTAAGAAAAGCCAAGACAACGTAGGAGTGGCTTCAGGACAAGTCTCTGAATGTCATTAAGTGGCCCAGCCAGAGCCCGGACTTGAACCCGATCAAACATCTCTGGAGAGACTTGAAAAATAGTTGTGCAGCACACTCCACATCCAACCTGAGTGTGAGAGGATCTGCAGAGAAGAATGGAAGAAACTGCCCAAATACAGGTGTGCCAAGCTGGTAGCGTCATACCCAAGAAGACTTGAGGCTGTAATCCCTGCCAAAGGTGCTTCAACAAAGTACTGAGTAAAGGGTTTGAATACTTGTGTAAAAGTGATACTTCCATTTTTATATAAATTTGCAAACATTTCTAAAAACCTGTTTTTGCCTTTGCCATTGTGGGGTATTATGTGTAGATTGATGAGGCAAAACAATTTAAATCCTTTTTGGAATAAGGTTGTAGTTCTCCCGATTGCTCCTTCGACCTCATGACTTGGTTTTTGCTCTGACCATGCACTGCCACCTTATATAGGACAGGTGTGTGCGCCTTTCCAAATCATGTCCAATCAATTGAATTTACCACAAGTGGACTCCAATCAAGTTGTAGAAACATCAAGGATGATCAATGGAAACAGGATGCTCCCGAGCTCAATTTTGAGTCTCATAATGGTTTGTTAGATTCAATATAGGCTTTGTAGAATTGAATGAACAGATGTTGCACTACGGTTTCGTGATGAAACGTAGTTGAATTTATTCCGCCAATGTGTGACGGTTGTCTTTTTGCTGTCAAGGCCTTATTGTATATCACAGTGGCGTATGAACGAACGGGTTATAGAGCAAACAGGTTGTAATATGGCTCTTTTCTGTTACTAGCTTCACTTCCTCAGTGATATTACCCAAGCATCTCCACCCCAAACAAATAGCATGTGCTATTCTCATGCTGAAGTTCAAGGTCAGAATACGCACAGAGTTATGTTCCATTTAGGCGCACTTAACTATGGGCTGAATTCTCCCCATTGAATAGGTTGAGGGCAACTGGCCTCTGGAGAATTCCAACAGTATACATACTACACACATCCATAGCAAAGCCAATTCATTCACAGCATACTAGTCAGACCTACTACTCTCAATGCTGCAACTTAGGCCCTACATTACTACAACACAATAATTCCAGGACAGGTCTTGAATATCCATCTCTCATTGAAAGCCAAGGCAATAGAGAGCTTGTGCAATTCAGGATTGAAGGAGCCCATATCTACAGTTCTGTTGCTTATCTGTTTGGGAGTAAGAGTAAGGGAGGAATAGATGGAGCAAGCCAAGGAGAAAGGGAGGAGGGAGGGAGAATGTCAACAACTGAATTAAGATGAGTCAAGTTAAGAATGAAGGATGAGTTGGGAATAAATAAAAAAAAACATTTTATCTTGGCGGTTCCGAATTCGAGTTGTCTTGAAAGCACCATTAACTGGCCTAAATGGGTTTCTTCACTATAAATGTGGGGTTTCAACCACTGGTGAAGACAGACTTGGCCTATGAGGTATTCGTCACATATCATTGTCGGAGGCCTAAAATCAGTCTCATGGTTTAAGGCATTTCCCAGGTGCCACTGAGTCAGTGTGGGCTTGGGAAATGTCCCATTTAAGAGATTATGTTCACCCTATCTTTAAAGACGCCAGATTAGGTTGTGTGAGTTGGCGTGAGAGAGAGCGAGTGTATGTCAGAAAAGAAGCTCCTTTAGGTAGAGGCTGTTACCACTGGGGAGGTGAAAAAGTTCTTCACACATGAGGGAAAAATAGAGGGGTTGGAATGACATGGTTATGAAAATGTCCCTGCATAATTTTGTAGAATTAAATTGCTGCATGTGTACAGTATATAAACTCAGCAAAAAAAAAAGAAACGTCCCTTTTGCAGGACCCGGTCTTTCAAAGAAAATTCATAAAAATCCAAATAACTTCAGATCTTTATCGTAAAGGGTTTAAACACCGTTTCCCATGCTTGTTCAATGAACCACAAAACAATTCATGAACATGCACCTATGGAACGGTCGTTAAGACATTAACAGCTTACAGACGGTAGGCAATTAAGGTCACAGTTATGAAAATTTAGGACACTGAAGAGGCCTTTCTACTGACTCTGAAAAACACCAAAATAAAGATTCCCATGGTCCCTGCTCATCTGTGTGAAAATGCCTTAGGCATGCTGTAAATTGCAATGTCTGTACTCTGAGATGCCTAAGACAGTGCTACAGGGAGACGGTCAGCTGTCCATCCTAGCAGTGGCAGACCATGTGTAACACCTGCACAGGATCGGTACATTCGAACATCACCTGCGGGACAGGTACAGGATGGCAACAACAACTGCCCGAGATACACCAGGAGTCCACAATCCCTCAATCAGTGCTCAGACTGTCCGCAATAGGTTGAGAGAGGCTGGACTGAGGGCTTGTAGGCCTGTTGTAAGGCAGGTCCTCACCAGACATCATCGGCAACAACGTTACCTATGGGCACAAACCCACTGTCACTGGAACAGACAGGACTGGCAAAAAGTGCTCTTCACTGACGAGTCGCGGTTTTGTCTCACCAGGGGTGATGGTCAGATTCGAGTTATCGTCAAAGGAATGAGCATTACACTGAGGCCTGTACTCTGAAGCAGGATCGATTTGAAGGTGGAGGGTCCGTCATGGTCTGGGGCGGTGTGTCACAGCATCATCGGACTGAGCTTGTCGTCATTACAGGCAATTTCAACACTGTGCGTTACAGGGAAGACATCCTCCTCCCTCATGTGGTACCCTTCCTGCAGGCTCATCCTGACATGACCCTCCAGCATCACAATGCCACCAGCCACACTGCTCGTTCTGTGTGTGATTTCCTGCAAGACAGGAATGTCAGTGTTCTGCCATGGCCAGCGAAGAGCCCGGATCTCAATCCCATTGAGCACGTCTGGGACCTGTTGGATCGGAGGGTGAGGGCTAGGGCCATCCCCCACAGAAATGTCCGGGAACTTGCAGGTGCCTTGGTGGAAGAGTGGGGTAACATCTCACAGCAAGAACTGGCAAATCTGGTGCAGTCCATGAGGAGGAGATGCATTGCAGTACTTAATGCAGCAGGTGGCCACACCAGATACTGACTGCTACTTTTGACTCTCCCTTAGTTCAGGGACACATTAATCCATTTCTGTTAGTCACATGTCTGTGGAACTTGTTCAGTTTGTCTCAGTTGTTGAATCTTATGTTCATACAAATATTTACACATGTTAAGTTTGCTGAAAATAAAACGCAGTTGACAGTGAGAGGACATTACTTTTTTTTGCTGAGTTTACATTATGTATCTTATCACATGTACAGCTTACAGATACAGAGCCTTGAGTGGAAAATCTGTCAGAGCTGCTGCTACAGCATCCCAAACAGCAAAAGCATAGGAAGGCAGTCTATCAGCACACCACTTTGCAATGAGCTGGAGGCAGTATGCATTTTGAAAACATACTTACTCGTTTCAAACCTGAATATTTTACTACATATTGTCAGGATTGTCTTACATTGCGTCAAAGTATCCTAGTCAAAAATCAGACCATATCCATGGAGGAAATTCTATATAAACATTCTCTCATTGTCCAGTAGCCAAAAGCACAATCCTAGTCACATTAGCAACCCATGCTAGTTGTTGCATTATGGAACTAACATTTGCTCGTAGCCTACTGTCTTGTGCGCATTGCTGCGCTTATGTGATGTAAAAAAAAAAACATTTAAAAGAGTATCAACATTTTAAGCTGAACAAATAAAAAATAAAATAAAAAAATAAATAAATAAATAAATAAATATATATATATATATATATATATATAGCCTAGGCCTACTGGTTGTATGAATTTGGGATCTATCGTCCCACAACTGTTCCAAAGTCTGGAATAGGCTGTCATTCTTGACAAACTGACCAATAGAATAGGTAAACTTTTCTATGTGGGATAGTAGATTGACAAATACTAGTGATTTTTCTGTTCAGTATTCATTTGTTGGCTGAGGAAAAGTAAATGTGGTCAGTTAACATCTTCAAAGTGCACATCATTGTATCAACTTGCATGTTAATATGAATTACCATAATCTAAATGTGATTTGTCATTCTGAGCATGCCCCAATTAGGTTACGCACCCAATGCAGTAAATTCTAAAATGCCACATTTTCTTAAAGAAAACCCTGGTGTGTGTGTGTGTGTGTGTGTGTGTGTGTGTGGGTGTGTGACTCGTTGGCTGGATGTCATGCAGGCATATCCCTCAGCTCATAATGACATGTCACATTCCCACCCCCCATGTCCTCCTAGAAGTTTCAACTTTAGCCCTGTAATTAGGAGTCATTCACAGTCTCAAATATCTGTCTTGAACACAGCCAAGGGTTGAAAATGTTACCGTTGTGTAGTAGCCTATGAGCAGTCAGGTTTTTTTTCAATTCCACTTAGGAGTAGGTCTTTAACTGCGCTCCCTTCTCACATCTCCAGAGTTATTTTTCATTGAACTAGGCAAGTAAGTTAACAAATTCACAATGACGGCCTACTACGACCAAACCCGGACGACGCTGGGCCAATTGTGTCGCCCAATCCCGGCCGGTTGTGATACAGCCTGGATTCAAACCAGGGTGTCTGTAGTGATGCCTCAAACACTGAGATGCAGTGCCTTAGACCGATGCCCCACTCGGGAGCCCAGAGTAACATATTTTATCACAAAAGACACTGTCCGAGGATTTTTGCCATTTGGAAGCAATTTAGTCTTGAGAGGCTAATATTATTCTTTGTAATGTTGCAGTTTTTCCATTTTCTATTCCTAGGTTTACTGGCACAATGATTTGCTATGAAGTTGTTGACAGCAATACTGGGTCAATGGTTGTTTGAAGACATGACTAAGTATTTATGTTCTAGGTCACGTATGGGTGTCATCGTGTTTTCGTATAGCGATGTGGTGGTGCTAATCAAGCCTTCCCAGCACCGTCAACCCACAGAGGTTTTGGGAATTCTGTTGAGGAAGTTTCCAGAGTTACTGGAAGAAGATCCTGGTTCTTTTTTCACTCCCTCGCCTCCTCGTTATTCTCAACCTGAGATGGTTATCCTTGGCAACACCCTTTAATTGGTGCAATACAGATGTACCAGCGTGCCCAAGGCCATGCGTATAGCCTGGCACTTGAACAGTCTCTTGTCTACGCCCAAATGGCAGACTGTTCCCTATGTGGGGCACTGGGCTCTGGTCAAAAGTAGTGCCCTATGTAGGGAGCCATTTGGGATGCAACCTGTCTTATCTCCAGTTTGATGCCTGGGGCGATCAAGGACAGACTATCTTGTCAGGTTTTACTATTGACTGACTACTTTCTGACAGGCCAATGCTTGCTGAACATAGGCCTTATACACTACACTAACACATTCTCCTGAAAACACATTTACATTTTCACATTCACCATCTGCAGGAATATCGTTTTCTTCTGAACTTCCGTCACAGACCACTGTTAGGGTGTCCATTAAACAAAGCCCTTGGTGGCCTGACCCTTGCCCTGTGTGAGTTGGGTACATGTTTTGTTCTGGATATTTTATTGCCTTTGATTGCTGGTATGTGGATGTCAAACAGCCTGGGGCTTCCCGGCTGTTAGGCCCCATACCTGGCCATTGACCATCCTCACAGGGCTGTGGACAAAGCCTGTGAAACATTTAGAATCCTGCCTGTGTTAACCACGGAATGATGTTAGTGCGCCATTAGTGCCTCTAAATCACCACTGTGTGTGAATGTAGCCTGGGGTATTAAACACCTTTAAGTGAGATTAGTGATGTTTTTTAAACCCCACTCCTCCAGTCAGTACATACGGTGTGCCTCTAGTACACCATAGGCAATTCAATGCTGGGCATTTCCATCAAAAAGGAACCATGACCACCAATGTGAAGTTCATAGGAGCATATCAACCTGGGTGTCAAATGAAAGCTAAGAATCTATATTTTAGGGAAATTAAGGTATATACATTTTTAAACCACTTTCCATCAAAAAAAACATGGCATAAGTAAATGCTTTGATTTCTGGATAAACAAATAGAAAAGGGATTGTAGAAAACATCTACCAGGAAGAAAACTCTTAAAAGCAGTAGCGATTTTAGCATGTACATTTTTTTGGGCACTATATCGGTGGCAAACGGAGCCCACAAACTGTTAGGACCTGCATAAAGCTGTCCCAATAGCAGAGCTTTCTTCTCAGCGCCATGGATTGAAGCATTTCCATCGATACACCCTGCTATCAGCGGAGCGTTGTCTGGCAGTGAAACAGTTCATTCAGCCTTATTTACTGCCTTTTTTAAAACATAAGGGTACAACAAACAGATAAGAGGAAATCCGTAATTTCAATAAAGACTAATGAGCAAGCTAGGAAGAACGTAGTTAATAATTTTCAGCGCTTTTGAAATGTACAGCGGCAGAATTCAGAAAATGGGCCGGTCTTAGTGTTCTCCCTGTACACCAAGTCAGAACCGTAGAATAAATAAAGGGGGTGTTTATAAGCAGACAATGAAAGCTCTTACAATATTAAATAACTACATTTCTCTAAAACTGGTTATAGGCTACATGTGCACTTCCAAGTCAGAGCAGTAGTTGAAATTAAGAGGGGAAAATAAACCAAATTATTAGGGTGAGGCACATGGCTACTAAAAGTTTACTACACAACATACTTTCTTAGCTACAGTATACATATCTCCCTGGCATATTACATCATTTATGCAGCAGCATACAAAATATTTTTGGACTCACCTTGTTGTGCTGTACGCACTTGAACAGGAAGGTAGCGCGGCGGTCTTTCAAGACAACTGGGAACTCGGGAAAAAACAAGGTCGAATCATGATGACGTCAGTGATCTGAAGGTTGTAGCTCTAGAAAGAGGCCCGAGGTCCAGACTTACAATTCAGAGTTGGAAAATATGTTTTGAACGGTCATCCTTGTACAAGGAATGCCGCTTGGCGGCAGAAATCATGCTGGCTTGACAGCATGGCCAATTTTGAACGTTTAACATTTTAAACTTGGAAAAGAGACCCTTAAACTCAGACTTGGGACCACACACCCACTCAACTGAATAGCAGGCTAGTGATAGCTTTGCAATGTTTTGACGTCATTTTTTCTGTGGCCAATGATGGGGAGAGCCTTCTTGGATGGGCACTTTCGCTGTGCCTCTCACTCTCCAGTTGATATCACCTCTCCTGGATCTTACCGACACCTACCCATGTGCCCCCTCTCTTTCCATTTACTGTAACCATCATCCTCACCCACTGAGCACCAGACACCCATGGCCGTTGACATTTGGTAGTTGACATTAGGTCAGTCCGCCCTGGCGTTGATGTTAATGTCCACAGACGGACCGGACCCAAGTCTAGACGTACTGTATGTTTCACAAGTTTGGATAATACAGTACAGTGAGTAGGGCACAGTGCAATACACGAGTAAAGAATAGTACAGTATATTGTACTGCACTGAACTCTGCTGTACTCCATTGTAAGGCACCGTCTCTGTGATGTCCAAACTTGTGAACCATGAGGAGAATGACATTCATATCCATAATGACGCAGTACAGATCAGGGACCCATGATGTAATTCCGGTACCCTGTGTAAATCCACTTCACTCGCTGTAGTTCAATAATCAAAAGAGATGCATTTTTAACCTCAAGGTGGCATGTCATTCTTTCTGCAGACATCTTTTAATCTGGAGCAGATATATAACAGAGTTTTTGGAAAACGTTGTCGCATAAAAACCTGAGAGGTTTTACCGTAATTCCGTTGGCATTGTCACAGTTCTCCAATAAATTAGTTTTTGTGCATAGTCTTGTATAGTTTGTTAAACTTTGAAAAATCAATAACTTTTGTTTGGTATACATTTTAAAGTAAAAAGAAAAACTGCAGTCAGTGTAATTCCGTTACCATGGAATTGTGCTGATTCCATTGTGAGGGGAAAAAAATTGCTAGTGGTCAAAGGCTTTCATCACACCTGATTGGACAGAGACAGAGGCTGTCTTTACTATGATGTAACATCCTGGACAGGGACACACTGTCACATTGATGTCCTCCATCTTCACACCTCATTGACCAGGGACAGAGGGAGTGAAGTGTACTGGACTGGTGATGTTTGTGGACCAAATGAGATCGACCTAGACACACTGGTTGATGATGTAACATCACTAAAAGCAGGCAAATTGCACGTGTTTTTCATAGGAGATGGAATCAATAAACTACGGTTGTAATGTGTTTTCAATGTGCGAAGGCTGGTGCGTGCCAGGGGAGATGCAATAAATACATATTTTGAAAACTCAACTCTTTCTCACTGAGAATGATAACATACTGAAATGATAAAATGTTTTGCCCTCACTTCATCTCTAATGCTGTTACGTAGCCTAGCGGTTAAGAACATTGGACCAATAACTGAAAGGTTGCCGGTTCAAATCCCCAAACTGACAAGGTGGAAAAATCTGCTGTCCTGCCCTTGAGCAAGGCAGTTAACTGCCAACAACTTTTCCCTGGGTGCTGATGTAGTCATTGATTAAGGCAGCCCCCTGCACCTCTCTGATTCAGAGGGGTTGGGTAAATGCAGAATGCATTCAGGTTGTGTGAATGAATGCATGGTAGGTACATCAGACTATTAGATCTCCAGCCTACCAATTACATTTAGGGTAAATGACTTATCCTTGTGGTCAGACAGTGGGTCCGATCCATCTCATTATGGTTTCGGTTGAGTTGTATTTTGCAACAGTTGTATGACCAGATTAGCTGGGACCACAGGTAAAAGTGATGGTAATGGTTAAGATGCCACAACTGCTATTGAATCATCATCATCCCTCAGAGTCTCTTACACGCTACATTCATGGACAGTGGATGATGGACGAAAAGGGGTGAAAACGGTCTTAGGGATGGTAGGTAAGTCTAAGTAAGAACAAGGTTGTGCATCACACACTGCCTGCATGCTTGTGTTGGTCCCGTGAGAAGACACTAAAGGATTTCATTATAATCCCCTCTAAAATGTTTCCCTCAGCAGCAGCAATCTAAGTAGCTTTAACTGTCATGCCTGGCCTACTGCACTGTAGGTACAGACTGTACAGAGCCACAGTCATGCGGTAAATGGAGGGCTCTTATTTGGAAAATAATTATTACAGATTCCCTTATTGTTAACAGGGGATTGTGGTCACATCAAAGAAGCAATGGTCTGATGGTTCTTCCTCTTCCCACTTCTGTTGCAGTTTAATGTGTAATCCTCATTTCAAAGTGATGGGGGGGGGGGGGGGTTAAGTCTCCACCCACTGTGCACCACCACACCATCCAAACTGCACTTTAGGGGAATGAGACCAATCAAATGTGATCTTATTAATGGGTCTTGCCTCTCCATACCAGAGGCATACACCAAGTATTCCAAACATTAGGAACACCTTCCTAATATTGAGTTGCACACCCCTCATAACAGCCTCAATTAATTTGGGTACGGACTCTACAATGTATCGAAGGCATTCCACAGGGATGTCGGCCCATGTTGACTCCAATGCTTCCCCACAGTTGTGTCAAGTTGGCTGGATGTCCTTTGGGTGGTGGACCAGTCTTGAGACACATGGGGAAACTGTTGAGCGTGAAAGACACAGCAGCGTTGCAGTTCTGGCGGGTAGGAACGTTGGGCCAGTAACCGAAAGGTTGGTGGATGGAATCCCTGAGTTGACAAGGTAAAAAATATGTTGTTCCTGAGCAAGGCAGTTAACCCACTGTTCCCCGATGACGTGGCTGTCGATTAAGGCAGCCCCCGCACCTCTCTGATTCAGAGGGGTTGGGTTAAATGTTGAAGACACATTTAAGTTCAACAACTGACTTGGTATCCCCCTTTCTTGACACAAACCACGGCGCCTGGTTCCTACTACTCAGGCTCCCGAGTGGTGCAGCAGCCTAAGGCACTGAGTCTCAGTGCTAGAGGCGTCCTTTTTTGTGAATGCGCACCACATTGATTATATGCAACGCAGGACACGCTAGATAAACTAGTATCATCAACCATGTGTAGTTATAACTAGTGATTACGATTGATTAAGTTAAATGCTAGCTAGCAACTGCAGACACCCTGGTTAGAACCCAGGCTGTATCACAACCAGCCGTGATTGGGAGTCCCATAGGGCGGCACACAATTGGCCCAGCGTCGTCTGGGTTTGGCCGGTGTAGGCCGTCATTGTAAACAAGAATTTGTTCTTAACTGACTTGCCTAGTTAAAAGGTTAAATAAAAAATACCATACCCGTTCAAAGGCACTTTCATGTTGCGCCTTGCCCATTCACCCTCTGAATTGCCCACATACACAATCCATGTTTCAAGGCTTAAAAAAATCATTCTTTAACCTGTCTCCTACCCTTTATCTACACTGACTGAAGTGGATTTAACAAGTGACATCAATAAAGGGATCATAGCTTTCACCTGGATTCACCTGGTCAGTCTGTCATGGAAAGATCAAGTGTTCTTAATGTTTTGTACACTCAGTGAATCTACTACTTACATTTGACCTGTAAATCTAAATGGTCTCAGGTCCGTTGTGCCCCACATAGTCAGGCCCATTTTAATTGGCAACCCTCCTAGACGAGCATATTCCCACTGTACAGTGCACATACATACTAGAGGTCGACCGATTAATTGGAATGGCCGATTAATTAGAGCCGGTTTCAAGTTTTCATAACAATCGGAAATCGGTATTTTGGACGCCGGTTTTGCCGATTTTTTACAACTTTATTTAACTAGGCAAGTCAGTTAAGAACACATTCTTATTTTCAATGACGGCCGAGGAACGGTGGGTTAACTGCCTTGTTCAGGGGCAGAACGACAGATTTTTACCATGTCAGCTCAGGGATTCAATCTTGCAACCTTACGGTTAACTAGTCCAACGCTCTAACCACCTGCCTCACGGGGAGCCCGCCAGTTACGCGAATGCAGTAAGAAGCAAAGGTAAGTTTCTAGCTAGCATTTAACTTAATCGTAATCACTAGTTATAACTACACATGGTTGATGATACTAGTTTATCTAGCGTGTCCTGCTTTGCATATAATCGATGCAGTGCGCATTCACAAAAAAGGACTGTCGTCGCTCCAACGTGTACCTAACCAGAAACACCAATGCCTTTCTTAAAATCAATACGCAGAAGTATATATTTTTAAACCTGCATATTTAGCTAAAAGAAATCCAGGTTAGCAGGCAATATTAACCAGGTGAAATTGTGTCACTTCTCTAGCATTCATTGCACGCAGAGTCAGAGTATATGCAACAGTTTGGGCCGCCTGGCTCATTGCGAACTAATTTGCCAGAATTTTACATAATTATGACATAACATTGAAGGTTGTGCAATGTAACAGGAATATTTAGACTAATGGATGCCACCCCTTAGATAAAATACGGAATGGTTCTGTATTTCACTGAAAGAATAAACATCTTGTTTTCGAGATGATAGTTTCTGGGATTCGTCCATATTAATGACCTAAGGCTCGTATTTCTGTGTGTTATGTTATAACTAAGCCTATGATTTGATAGAGCAGTCGGACTGAGCGGTGGTAGGCAGCAGCAGGCTCGTAAGCATTCATTCAAACAGCACTTGTGCGTTTTGCCAGGAGCTCTTCGTTGTGCTTCAAGCATTGCGTCGTTTATGACTTCAAGCCTATCAACTCCCGAGATTAGGCTGGTGTAACCGATGTGAAATGGCTAGCTAGTTAGCGGGGTGCGCGCTAATAGCGTTTCAAATGTCACTCGCTCTGAGATTTGGAGTAGTTGTTCCCCTTGTTCTGCATGGTAACGCTGCTTCGAGGGTGGCTGTTGTCGTTGTGTTCCTGGTTCGAGCCCAGGGAGAAGCGAGGAGAGGAACGGAAGCTATACTGTTACACTGGCAACACTAAAGTGCCTATAAGAACATCCAATAGTCAAAGGTATATTAAATACAAATAGTAGATAGAAATAGTCCTATAATTCCTACAATAACTACAACCTAAATGTTCTTAGATTGGAATATTGAAGACTCATGTTAAAAAGGAACCACCAGCTTTCAAATGTTCTCATGTCCTGAGCAAGGAACTTAAACGTTAGCTTTCTTACATGGCACATATTGCACTTTTACTTTCTTCTCCAACACTTTGTTTTTGCATTATTTAAACGTTTCATTATTTATTCGAGGCTAAATTGATTTTATTGATGTATTATATTAAGTTAAAATAAGTGTTGTAATTGTCATTACAGATACATTTTTTATTTGTTTTTTTTTATTTATTTTTTTTAAAATCGGCCAATAAAATCAGTATCGGCTTTTGTCCTCCAATAATCGGTATCGGTGTTGAAAAATCATAATCGATCGACCTCTAATAAACACACACGGGTTTCTGTCAGGAGAATTTGTCACCGGACAAGTGACTGGGAAGATTTTTATTTCTGACATTTGAGAAATGTACCGTTCATCATTGGGTGCGTTACCCATTAGGGTGTCCACCCACGCAGCCAGCGCCATCAAAGTATGGATATTGGCCAAATGAGACATTTACATGTCCTTAAAAACAGCCTATAACAAATTACAAAACACTATTCCTTGTTTTTCAATGTGCAAAACTTTATAGCGTATTCGTTTACTTTCCTAAAATCAATAATTGTCCGCCTCACGGTTCAACTGTTAGGGATTTGAGCAATAAATGCATTGCATGCATAGGCATCCACCGTATGATATTAATATGTGAAATATATTTTTTAAAGAAGCTTAGGCCTTAGCTTAGGAGAGATCAAGATATTCCGGCGGCATTCTACGACACCAACAAGCACTTATGTATCCTTGTCAGACTGGGAAACCCTGCTCAGTAGCCTAACTCTGTCCTCAGGACCCCAAGAGGTGCATGTTTTTGTCCTAGCACTACACAGATGATTCAAATTCTGAACTAATCATCAAGCTTTGATCATTTAAATCAGCTGTGTAGTGTTAGTGCAAAAATGTGCACCCCTTGGGGTCCAGAGGACAGAGTTTGGGAAACACTGGGCTACAGTGTCTGCTATACAGATAGACACACAGGAGGCTAATTCGCAATTCTATCCGAATATTTTTTAAATAAAAGATAAGCATTATATTGTTAGATTATAGGAGTAACTCTGGTAGGCCTAAAACATTGTTTTTCACCTCAAGTTCAACTGTCGGAGTTAATTGGAGCACTGGTGCGCACTACCTTCATATCATAGGCCTGCAGTAAAATAGGTTAATAGCCACACCTTTACAGAAGTTTCTGAACTTCAATAGGGTAATATCAATAGTCAGTCAAGCCATTGATTAGAAGGAAAATATGAGCAGGACATTATAGCTGCAAACACAATGTTACAATTGGAACCTGTTAAGTCTACCCCTTCCTTTTTCGAACATTCTGTTAAAAATCGCGCAACTTTTCAGCGTCCTGCTACTCATGCCAGGAATATAGTATATGCATATGATTAGTATGTGTGGATAGAAAACACTCTGAAGTTTCTAAAACTGGTTAAATCACGGCTGTGACTATAACAGATCGTGTGTTTCATCGAAAAACGCAAGAAAAACTGCTCTGAAAGCTAAAAATAATTTCCATGCGTCACTTTCATGGGTTGTTAAAAGGGCACAAAATTAATTATGGATCTGCATGCAATTCCTACAGATTCCATACGATGTCGCCATTGTCGTCATTTTCCAGGGAGTATTTTCTTGGTAAATCCAACTAACTGGATTCAATTTCTTCCGGTCTCCACCAGGATGTTTTGAATGTGCACATTGGCAGCCATTGATTTGAAGACGAGGAGCTATTGAATACACGTCGCCCTGTAATCATTTTGATAGATTATAAACGTTTACTAATACCTAAAGTTGGATTACAAAAGTATTTCGAAGTGTTTTGTGAAAGTTTATCATCGACTTTTTTAATTTTAAAAAAATGACGCAGCGTTTAAAAACAATGTTTTTTTCTGAATGACACAGCTTCCATAGAAAGCTATTTTGGGTATATATGGACCGATTTAAACGAAAAAAAGACCCAATAGTGATGTTTATGGGGCATATAGGAGTGCCAAGAAAGAAGCTCGTCAAAGGTAATGAATGTTTTATATTTTATTTCTGCGTTTTGTGTAGCGCCGGATAAGCTAAATCTTTGTTTACGTCGCATTCAGGCATTTTGAGGTGTTGCATGCTATCAGATAATAGCTTCTCATGCTTTCGCCGAAAAGCATTTTAAAAATCTGACTTGTTGGCTAGGTTCACAACGAGTGTAGCTTTATTTCAATACCCTGCATGTGCATTGACGAACGTTTGAGTTTTAACGAGTACATTTAGCATTTAGCGTAGCGCATTTGCATTTCCAGGTGTCTACTTGAGACATCTGCGTCTCAAGTAGGAGCAAGAAGTTAAATTGCCCCCCCCCCCCAAAAAAAAACATATGTATAAGCAAACTAAATACACGATTAAAAAGACAGGTTGAACTTAATTTATCCAATGAAAAATGTCTCAACAGAATGAAACAAAGCACATTTTGCATATTTAAAGAACTGATTTAGATGAATACATAGGCCTACAATAAGGATATACAAGAATAATAAAACAAATTAAATACTACAAAAGTTATAATAATTGCATCCTACCTGAATAGCAAGTTGCACAATAGCCTGCATAAGGCCATTTTTCTAGTGTTAAAAACTATTATGCTTATGTCCTCTATTATGTAAATAATGTAGAATTGCATGAAATGCTTTTATAAAAGGCTATCCCACCAAGACCATGCAGAAAGTCCCTGTGTGTGGAAATCCCAAACGTCTGCACAACTGTATGCCAGTACGCAAAAATAATCATTCATTTTTAAAAAGCACCCCCACCCCACAAACTCAAAACATATTTTAGCAGCTATGACTGGGACTAACTGCAACTGGCTAACTGAAGAATGTTTCTGAAAGTCTGGAAAAGGGCGTTTTAAAAAATGTGTCACCAAAACGCTCAGAGGCGTGCGCAGGTAATTGTTCCCAGAAGTTCCAGATTTGGGGTATCCAGTTGAGGTTGGGAGCCGCCTGTTGTGTAGCACCTTCCACATTCTGACTAGATGACATAAGAGAGCTAACACAAACTCACTAGAACTTAATAGCTATTAATTGATAAGACATAAAAAGGCATGCGCAACACTTGAGTAGCCTAGACGGGCAGTTGCACAAACTCCTTCAGTTGACAAATCACTATTATTTTTGTTAATTAGTCTAGAAGGCCTAATCTTCCAGAAGGTCTCATGCTCAACCAAATGCATTGAGATAGATTGTTGAGCTGCTTAGATTGTTGAGCTGCTTAGATTGTTGAGCTGCTTAGATTGTTGAGCTGCTTAGATTGTTGAGCTGCTTAGATCGTGCAAACACCAATTGCATGACATCCCACTCATCTTATTTAGTTAACATTACACAGTCATCAGAATGGTAAAATGAATGAAATATAAAGACAGGATGAGGAGTAGCTTGGAAGACAGAGGCTTTTAAACTCAACGCTTTCTTTAGGAAAGCAGCAGCGTTGGTGGTTCTGGTGAAAAGAAATGGAGCGGGTTCATGAAATAAGCAGGCCTTGTATTTTGTGTAATTCTGCAAAATACATGGGCTACACAGTACACTACAGTAGCCTTCATGAAATTGGAGAAAGTATTAGGCTACATGCCTTTCATGCAATGTAGCCTTTTTAATGACAATTACTGCCATATGCATTTGATTCAGTAATGAGCAGAAAGTAGATGCCAGTAGATGTTTGAAGGGTCATTCCATTTGATTTCAAATAACTTTTTGACCACACACACACACACACACCTTTTGATTTGAGTGCAACTTTCCATACATGCAGCATTTGTCCATGGTAGAGGTGGTCAGAAAGTGACATGTTGGGCCTGAATGCCAAAACATTCAGGAGTTAGAGGTGCTCAAAGTGGACCCATTTTGCACACCCCACTATAACATGAGACATTCATGTACATCTTCATCACTGGAAAATATGAATATTTAAGTTTGATATGATTTAAAAGCTTACCAACAGTGTTGTCAAACTATTTTAGAATTTTCTTTTAAAAAAATGTTTATAGCATGTTGGCATGTTTTTAATCATTAAACGGGTACTGCGAGATTAAGATTTAGTATTTTGTCTACTTACTCAGAGTCAGACAAACTCATGGGTACAATTTGTCTCTGCGTGGAGTTTGGAGATGAAAGTTAACATATTAGCACAATTGCTGGAAGCTATGTGGTTGGTCATTTAGTCATGCAGTAGCAGAAAGAACAGTGACTTGGGTGACTGGAATCTTTGACAAATTTTGGGGCCAACCACGCAGCTTTAGTGTTGTTAGAAAGTCAATTTCTCTGCTTTTAAGAGGCGCTGGCTACTGTACCGGCAGACTTCTAGCAATTGTGCTAAGCTAACGATATGATAACTTCAATCATCACTAAACTGCAAGCAGACACATAAAAATGGTATCCATGAGTTTCTCTGACTCTGGGTAAGTAGAAAAAGTGATACTGCGAGATTTTGTTGAACATCAATTATCTGAAAACACGTAATCGCCGATTTTTTCTTTCTTCAATTTCCACTTATATTGTAGCTAAGAACCTAATTTATATAATCTGAGATGTTTGTGTTGTGCCCAACATCGGTTGAGACAGAGCATACTCTTGAATACAGGGTGGATTTCATTTCAATTATAGAAATATAATTCATATAACGGACCTATCCCTTCAAACCATTGCAATTTAACTGGCACACAATTTAAAATGTACATTTTTACTTCCAATTTACTTTCACAAAGACGGGCGCTGGTCCACCTGCCGTCAAATGTCAACTTAAAATGTGAATATCTGGTCCATTATCTATATTTCTATGATTTCAACAGGATTCTATCAAATATTGACAGTATAATGTAAAATAACTGATATTCCCAGTCAAGTCAACCTGATGTGTGGACCTCCAACCATATTTGTGATACCATCTGAAAGTTGAAATTGCAATTGTATTCCCACCCTGTATTCAAGAGTATGCTGTGTCAACTGATGGTGGGCACAACCCAAACTCAGATTATGTAAATTAGAGTCTAAACTGCATGTGATTTTTGTTTTGTTTAACAATCTAAGTATACTAATTTAGACAGGCTATTTTAAGTTAAAGAAAACAAAATAGTTTGACAACCCTGTTAGCTTTTAAATGATCAAACTCAACCGTTTATCTTTTCCAATGATGAAGAATTTAATTTATCATGGTATGGTGGGGTATGGAAAAATGAGTCAACTTTGAGCGTCTCTATCTCCTGAATGTCTTGGCATTTCTGACCATTTCTACCTTCGGCAAATCTGTATGGAAAGTTTCGTTCAAACCAAAAGGGGTGGGGTCAGAAAGTGATTGAAATCAAATGGAACGACCCTGAAGGAAGTTGCAACATTGTAGCCTAAACACTCCTATTCATATCGTATGTACAAATGAATGGCTACATACTGACTGGTTACATTTTGTAGCCAAAGACCTCACTACATGAATGTAGATGTGACAATGTATCGCATCGTTGCCTACCTAGTCACCGAATATAACAGTCGCAACCAAATAACAAGATTAACCTATTCAACGTAAATATGGCAATTGACAACAGATGTGAATTCCAATGGCTGGTACACAAATAAGCGACTGTTTTTACTTGCCCTGTGCTAAATCAAATAGCCACATAGCCTAACAATCACTTGAGAGCTAATGTGTATTCCATGCAGCAGCGCACCGGGCAAAGATAGGCAGAAATTATTCTTGCAAATAGCCCTAAACCGGGTCAAAGGTATTTTTTTCTGAATGGTTCAAGAAAGGGCAGTAAGGACGGCGCATAAAACAGAATTAGCGAAGGTTATCAGTGCGGCTTACCGTCAATGGCTCTGGCTGGAACGATTATCTCCAAACTGTGCAGAAATCCCAAGAAAAACAACCCAACCGCCAGCGTGTTCGCTGTGGCGCGAAACATTGTTTCATAAAAGAGATAAAAACAAGATAAACGAAATAAAACTCATCCACCACCGCTTTTTGGTCCTGTCAAGCGAGAGTTCGCAGTCAGCCTGCGAAATTTTTCCGTGCCTGAGCGATGCTCTGTCGATGCGCAACGGAGCTGCAAGGGCTTTGTGCTCGCAACGAGAATAAAAACTGTGTACTCTATCAGAGCTAAAGCCAAGGCTTCTCCAGCCCCGGGAATGCTACGGGTTCCTTTGATGCATGGATACCATGTAGCTGGAATTATCTGTTAGCTAGCCTTTCTGCGTTGCAGCACACGCATGCAGAGATGAAGAAGAAACGGGAGAGACGGCGCCTATGATGTGCCCAAACCATACAGGGGTGTCTTTTTCTTTGTTCTCCGTGACAGCCGGCGACACAGTTCTGACAACCACAGCAGAAAATAAAAAAAGTAATAGCAATTTCTGTCCCCAACCCCACCACCTCTGTTGCTGGTGGTAACGCAGATTGAGTCGGTATTGAGCCTCATCCCCTTAAATCAGCGGGCTGATGTGTGTGACGTCACCAACACCAATGGCTGGCCACATTTCTGTCCACCGAGCATCCTGCGCGCCAGGCGACGATTGGGCAAATTATTTTCGGTGACAAGCTCCACGAATCAAACCAGAGCGCGAAGAGTGTATGTTGATAATAGTGCTACTCATTTTCAGTTGTCTTAGATGGATATGATTATTTTTCTTTCAAATGCTAGTGGCGTCGTCATCTCCTCATCCAAAGCCTGTTTCGAATGCCAAATTTGTCCACAGAATCTGCTGAAATATTGATATTTGTCCATGTGTCGTACAGGATAGGCTAGCTAGAAAGGCCTACAGTGGCAGCCTAGATTGTGTGAAAGCGGACAAATAAATGTATGAAACAACATTACATAATTTTGTTATTTATGTCTGGGTAAAGGTGCATACTTCAGAATTGTTAGCATAATCCTATATCTAGAGTGAGAATTTATTTGCAAAGTTTCAGGACCATTTTTTCCTGGGATGGGGGTGAAACATCCCATAGTAAGTCAAAATGATGAGTAAAGAAAACGAAGTGTGGAAGGTGTTGAAAAGCTCACATGCTCATAACTGCATACCTTATCACTATGTTTATGTAGGAGAGACTGGGCTTGATGGTATTTCTCAGGAGTATATTTTACAATTCCATTTTCATTATTAGGAGAAAGACCAAGGTGTTGGGTTGAAATGGAGACTCTTTTTATCCTAATATCTTATTCCAACATGTAGTTAAACACCATTAAACTTGAACTTGAATGCTTAATAAAACAAACAACAGTAACCATCTGATATTTGGATGAAAATAAAATATTTCGATAAAGTAAAAAAAGTAAAGTTAACACTTTTTGTTGAAAACAAAGAACGCTCTTTCAAACAGGAACAGGTATGTTTGTGTGTGCCTGTGTGTTTGTGTGCTCTATGTCTGTCTGTGCAACTGTGTGTGTGTGTGTGTGTGTGTATGCGTGTGTGTCAGTTTTGACAAGCAGGTCGGACCAGACCAAATCTGAACCAATCATAGAAGTCTAAATTTCACAAGTTTGTAAAGCACAGCATACAGTATACAGTACAGAAAAGTAAAGTATAGTAGAGTACAGCACAGTAGGGTAGAGTACAATATAAAGTACTGTATTGTATCCTACTATACTCTACTGAATTAAACTCAACTGTAATCTACTGTACTCTGATGTACTGTACGCAACTGAATTAAACTGTACTCTGTTGAAATAAACTCTGTACTGTCCACACTTGTGTTACATAGATGGGTCGTTCCATCAGTTTGGTGCCTTTTGAGAAGTCTAACTTAGTCATCATTTTTATTTTACCTCATTTTAACCCCCCAAAATTACTAAGTGTCTATTAAGTGCCAAATAAAGTAACAGAGTTGACTGTAACAGGGTTGACAATTTAATCTTAAATCAGCTATAAATACCCTTGTTGTGTGCAACAGTGAGCGGCAATTGAATGCAAGCTTCACCAAAAAGTTGTTTAAACATTTTTATCTATGTGTAACAGGGTTGACGTGTTATGGTCGACCGGCTCAGTTTTACGCCACAAAAAAACAAGCAAATTGCCAAAAAGAGTAGAACCAGCTCACCTGCTTTTACACTATGTTTTGAATATTAGATGTTCAGTGTTTCATTTTCACCATATAAAACAAGAGTTCAGTTCACGTTACAGGGTTGACCTTAAAGTGAGGGACCGACATCAATATATCACTAATCACATAAAATAAATCAGAATCTTCTGAAATGACTTTTTCAAAGCAAAATAATAATTAAGGTTTTACAGTGATGGTGAAAACTTGAAGAATTATGGGGCTTAAGTGGGTTAAAATCTTCATAGAAGTCACAGAGGGTGCATGGCGGGACATTAATAATCAGATTGACTGAATTATCCATGTGGTCTATATTAAATGGCACTTTATTTAATATAACAGGCTTTTAAAATACAATGTTGTGGCACAATTTCAACTTGAAATATGAAAGGGACGCAAAAGGCACTCATTTTGTGTAATGACCTAGATGTCATTTGAATACATTTAAGTCATGACTGTACTGTGTTTTGTTTTTGTCTGACACGAGTGAATAATCACAAACATCTCACTAAGCATTTGACTTCAGGTGACGTCTTTTGGTATTCTTTTGGTGCAGTCCGGAGCGAGCTGGATTTAACCCAAAAATAGACGTCTCTAATAGGTTCAGATTTGGTCCGGTCCGGACCGACCTTGAGCACAGCAGAGTACAGCACACAGTACAGTAAAGAATTGTATAGTACAGTAAAATACAGTAGAGCACACTAGAGTACAGTAAAGTAAAGAAAAGTAAAGTGTTCTGTATTGTACCCTACTGTACACTACTGTACTGAATTAAACTACTGTACTCTACTGTACTGTACTCTACTGAAAAAATCTCTGCTGTCCTGTACCGTACTGTACTCTTCTGTGTTCTACTGTGCTCTACTGTGCTACTGTGATGTTCAAACTTGTGAAACATAGCCTAGACGTCTATGATTTGTTTAGATTTGGATCTGGTCCGCACCGGCCAAATTTGGACTTGTTTGGGGGCAGCGCTTATTAGAATAATACCCAGCGTGCTTTGAAAGTGTTTGTTTTTACATTTACATTTTGGTCATTCAGCAGAAGCTCTTATCCAGAGGGACTTACAGTCTGTGCATTCAACTAAGGTAGATAAACAACATATCACAATCATAGCAAGAAAAAAATATCTGTAGCCGTTACTCGGAATGTTATTGTAGTTAAGTGTTGTGTCGGTTTATTCCATGTGTTTGACTGCTATGAACACCCTAACTTCCAGTTGTAAAACTCTTGGAAAAGCTAACATAAATGCATGTGATAGATGGGAGCAATAATACATGTTTTGTTGCAATCTTCTGTTGGCTCCTCTTTCCAATTAGGAGGTGTGATTTCACGTCTGCTCGTCAAACATATGACTTGGCAGTTGGTCCCTCTTTGCTACTATAACATCCTCCACTCTTCTGGGTAGGCTTTCCCCTAGATGTTGGAACATTGCTGTGGGGACTTGCTTCCATTCAGCCACAAGAGCATTAGTGAGGTCAGGCAGTGATGGGCGATTAGGCCTGGCTCGCAGTCGGCGTTCCAATTCATCCAAAAGATGTTCGATGGGGTTGAGGAAAGGGAAATACCTAGTTAGTTGTCCAACTGAATGTATTCAACTGAAAATGTGTCTTCTGCATTTAACCCAACCCCTCTGAATCAGAGAGGTGCGGGGGGCTGCCTTAATCGACATCCACATCTTTGGCACCCGGGGAACAGTGGGTTAACTGCCTTGCTCAGGGGCAGAACGACAGATTTTTACCTTGTCAGCTCTGGGATTCCCTCCAGCAACTTTCAGTTACTGGCCCAACGCTCTAACCACTAGGCTACCTGCCTGCAGGCCATTGAAGTTCTTCCACACCGATCTCGACAAACCATTTCTACATGGACCTCACTTTGTGCACTGTCATGCTCAAACAGGAAAGGGCCTTCCCCAAACTGTTGCCACAAAGTTGGAAGCACAGAATCATCAAGAATGTCATTGTATGCTGTAGCGTTAAGATTTCCCTTCACTGGAACTAAGGGGCCTAGCCAGATCCATGAAAAACAGCCCCAGACCATTAATCTTCCATCAAACTTTACAGTTGGCACTATGCTTTACATCACTCCAGCCAACGGTTGGCATTGTGCATGGTGATCTTAGGCTTGTGTGCAGCTGCTCGGCCATGGAACCCCATTCCTTGAAGCTCCCGACGAACAGTTCTTGTGCTGGCAGTTTGGAACTCGGTAGTGAGTGTTCTAACCGAGGACAGACGATTTTTACAATCTTCTTTCTTCAGACTTGGAGGTCCTTTCTGTGAGCTTGTTTGACCTATCAATTTACGGCTGAGCCGTTGTTCCTCCTAGACATTTCACTTCACAATAACAGCACTTACAGTTGACCGGAGAAGCTTTAGCAGGGCAGAAATTTGACGAACCGACTTGTTGAAAAAGTGTCATCCTATGATGGTGCCATGTTGAAAGTCACTGAGATCTGCAGTAAGGCCATTCTACTGCCAACGTTTGTCTATGGAGATTGCATGGCTGTGTGTTCGATTTTATACATCTGTCAGCAATGGGTGTGGCTGAAGTAGCCGAATCCACTAATGTGAAAGGGTGTCCATATACTTTCGTATGTGGTGTATAATGTTTACTTAATTTAATGTATAGCAGTTGAAATCTGGTCGTAGAATCAATTACCAAGAAATATGGATTTTCAATGTCTGTAAATAGGGTTAAAATAACTTATTTGCAACTTTCATTCGTCACTTAAAATTTTTTTCAACTTCTGAAAAATATGTATTTTCAATGTCGGGAAAATACCGATTTTTGACGTCTGTATAGACATCTTTTCAGAAGGATGTCTTCTATCCTTTCATTCAGCACCTGAAATGCATGTGATGTCAACGTCTGGTTAAAATACGTATTTTCCATGTAATATTGCTTAATGGGATGTGCTGCTGCTCAGATTGAGAAATAATGTCACCGAGCCCCAAAAAATATCACCCATGGAAAGTTCTGAAGTGGTCTGACTGCCAAAGAGGCCACTTAGTGAAAACCTTTGGGTGTAATTATTACAACTCCCTACAGATTGGAAATGCTTACCCTGCGTTGCACTTGAAACCAATCAGGGTGGTTGTGAAACAACACGAAGGAACAACAACAAAAGTCAAGCCATTTGAAATAGGTTGAAGTTACTATTGCATTAGATTTCTCAAGGGACTGGGAGAGACCTTTGAATACGATATTTGGTCAGCATCAATCAGTAAAACATGTTATGCTATTCTAACAAAGTTGATAATGCACTTCACAACCCTAATGACTCTACAGCTTGTCTCTGCTTAGCTGGGTCATTAATCTACTATTTTATCAAACCGGGTATGTTTCAAACGTCTTAGGGCTAGGCCCCTTTTTTTCCAATTTCTGCCTGAATGACATGCACAAAGTAAAATGCCTGTTGCTACTGCCCTGAAGCCAGGATATGCATATAATTGGTATCATTGGAAAGAAAACACTTTGAAGTGTGTGGAAATGTGAAAATAATTTAGGAGAATATAACACAATAGATATGGTAGAAGAAAATCAGAAGAAAAACTTAACAAATTCTTTTTTTGGAGAGACCATCCTCTTAGAAGGGCTCCCTGGATGCAATTCCTATGGCTTCCACGGGGTGTCAGCAGTCTATGTTCAAGATTTCAGGCTTGTAACTTCAAAAACGAATAAGAAATATCAGTTTTAGTACAGGGACACAGTCTTGGAAATTCGTGTTTGAAGGGGCCATGAAAACAGGACGCAGCTGCTAAAATTGGTTTCCTATCGAACACACTTCTTTACGTAAGAAATATTATGGTGTGATTGCATTTTAGGGTATCTGAGGAGTAAATGGAAACGTATTTTGACTTTTTGAAACAAAGTTTATGGGTAGATTTTTGGATTCCTTTCTCTGCATGTTGAACGTGTGGATTACTCAAATCGATGGCTTTTTGGGAACAGATTTTTTGGGATATAAAGAAGGATTTGAACTAACAAAACAACACTACATGTTATAGCTGGGTGTCACGTTCTGACCTTAGTTCCTTTGTTTTGTCTTTTGTTTTAGTATGGTCAGAGCGTGAGTTGGGTGGGTTGTCTATGTTAGTTTGTCTATGATTTTCTATTTCTGTGTTTGGCCTGGTATGGTTCTCAATCAGAGGCAGCTGTCAATCGTTGTCCCTGATTGAGAACCATATTTAGGTAGCCTGTTTTCCATTGTGTTTTGTGGGTGGTTGTTTCGTGTTTAGTGTTTTTGTTTTACCTTTCAGGACTGTTTGTTTGTCATGTTTTGTTGTTTTGTCTAGTGTTGCATATTTCATTAAATAATATGAACACTTACCATGCTGCACCTTGGTCCTCCTCTCCTTCCCCAGACGACAAGCATTACACTGGGACCCTTTGGATGACAAATCAGAGGAAGATTTTCCAAAAGTCAATATTTAATCACTTTTCAAATAACACACATTACTGTTGTTGATGAAGTGTGTCATCAGGGCAGTAACTCGGGTCAAGTTAATTCTAGGTAGCCACTAGTTACCGAAGCCACAAAGTCAAAAAGCCTGCCTATTTCTGCAATTTATCTTCTTAAAAATTAATTTTAAACATAACCCTAACATTAACCATACTGCTAACCCCATGCCTAACGAACATTAAATTAAGACCAAAAAACAATTTTTTGTTTTCAAGAATTTTTACAATATAACCAACTTTGTGGCTGTGGGAACTAGTGGAAACCCTAATTGTATTATTTGCTGATGTAGACTAACTGTAGCTCCTGATTGAATTAGATTAAGGCCGTTGACTTCGAAAAGGTTTGTTGCTCCAAGTTCACTGTATTAGTCACACTCAGACATGAGTTAGCTACCACCATAACTGCATCCATTATTTAGTTTTCCCCTAGATTACACAGAACACACTTGTGAGCTATGAACTAACTGACTTGTATCATTAAGTTTGCTGATGACACAACATACAACCATGACACAGCCTATAGGGAGGAGATCAGAGACCTGGCAGTGCGTTGCCAGGACAAGAACCTCTCCCTCAACGTGAGCAAGACAAAGGAGCTGATCGTGGTCTACAGAAACAGGCCCCTATTAACATTGACAGGGCTGTAATGGAGCGGGTCGAGAGTTTCAAGTTCCTTGGTGTCCACATCACCAACAAACTATCATTGTCCAAACACACCAAGACAGTCGTGAAGAGGGCACGACAACCTTTTCCCCCTCAGGAGACTGAAAAGATTTTGCATGGGTCCCCAGATCCTCAAAACGTTCTACAGCTGCACCATCGAGAGCATCCTGACCGGTTGCATCACCACCTGGTATGGCAACTGCTCAGCATCTGACCGTAAGGCGCTACAGAGTGTAGTGCGTAAGGCCAATTACATCACTGGGGCCAAGCTTCCGGCCATCCAGGACCCACAGTACCAGTCAAAGTTTGGACACACCTACTCATTCAAGGGTTTTTCTTTATTTTTATTATTTTCTACATTGTAGAATAATAGTGAAGACAACACTATGAAATAACACATATGGAATCATGTAGTAACCAAAAAAAAGTGTAGCTAACCTTTGCCTTGATGACAGCTTTGCATTAGAGCCAATCAGTTGTGTTGTAACAAGGTATGCGTGGCATACATTAGATAGCCCCTATTTGGTAAAAGACAGCTCAAATAAGCAAAGAGAAACGAAAGTCCATCTTTACTTTAAGACATGAAGAACTTTGAAAGTTCTTAATGACTCATAAGTCCTCAACTGTCAGCTTCATTAAGTGGTACCCGCAAAATGCTGGCCTTCTAGGAAAAGAAAAGGCCATATCTCAGACTGGCCAATAAAAAAAAAAACATTAAGATGGGCAAAAAGAACAGACACTGGACAGAGGAACTCTGCCTAGAAGGCCAGCATCCCGGTGTCGCCTCTTCACTGTTGATGTTGAGACTGGTGTTTTGCAGGTACAATTCAATGAAGCTGACAGAACAAGGCCAGTTTTGTTGCTTCTTTAAATCAGAACAGCTGTGCTAACTTAATTGCAATAGGGCTTTCTAATGCTCAATTAGCCTTTTAAAATGATAAACTTGGATTAGCTAACACAACGTGCCATTGGAACACAGGAGTGGCTGCTGATAATGGGCCTCTGTAGATGTTCCATTAAATTTTTTTTATAATAATTGCCATTTCCAGCTACAATAGTCATTTACAACATTAACAATGTCTACATTGTATTTCTAATCAATTTGATATTCTAAATGAAGAAAAGTGATTTTCTTTCAAAAGCAAGGACATTTCTAAGTGACCCCAAACTTATGAACGGTAGTGTATATGTAACCTCATTGACCCTCCGGAAGACCTTGAAAGGCCCCACAAACTGGGGTCTCAGCTTCTAACAGGGAAGACGGAGTGGGTGGTTCCTGGTGGAGAGCGAGATGCGATCACGAGGATGGAACACGGGAGCCTCACTGCATTATCCATCTGCCTGCATCCTTCTGCCGGCCCCCTGGAACCTCACATGGGCATTGTTCCAGACCTCTTCTGTGCACCTGAATAACTTGTCCACCGCAGGAGCTTCAGTCTGGCTTGGGATCCACGGAGACAGGGCTGGCTGATAACCCAGAACACACTGGAAGGGATTCAGCCCGGTGGAGGAGTGATGTAATGAATTCTGGGTGTACTCCACCCAGGGAAGGCATTGGGGCCCACTCCCCCAGCCGGTCATGGCAGTGACTCCTCAGGAACATCTCCAACTGCTGGTTCATCATCTCCACCTGCCTATTAGAGCGAGGCAGGTGCCCGGAAGTGAGGCTGACCGTGACCCCCAGGTTCTATGAAGGCTCTCCACACCAGTGAAGTGAAATGTGGGCACGTCGAAGAAGATGTCCGCTGAAGGCCATTGTGTTGGAAGACCTGCTGGAACAGTGCCTCATCGACCTGGAGGGTGGTAGGGAGGCCAGAGAGAGGGAGAAAACGGAAGGATTTAGAAATTCTGTCCACAAGAACCTTAACAGTGGTGAAACTGTATGCCCGTGACAGATGGGACCAAGGCCGCTGAGTCACTGGAAGGGGGCAGAGTTTCCTTGCCAGAGTGTGCCAAGGAGATTGTTTGGGCATAGATGGAGCATGAATTAGGGAAAGGGAGATGCATTCAGTTATACAACTGACTAGATATTTCACTGAAATGTGTCTTCTGCATTTAACCCAACCCCTCTGAATCAGAGAGGTGCTGCCATAATCGACATCCACGTCTTCAGCACCCAGTGGGTTAACTGCCTTGCTCAGGGGCAGAATGACAGATTACCTTGTCAGCTCGGGGATTCGATCCAACTACCTTTCAGTTACTGGCCCAACGCTCTAACAACTAGGCTACCTGCTGCTAGGCTACGGGAAACGTCTTGGGAAAAGTTGGGCCACCAGTACTTAGTGGAGATGGTCTGTCTAGTGTGGGTGTCCAGCGGCAAGGGATGCGTGCGCCCAGGTCAACAGCCAATCCCTCACCTCCGTGGGTACGTATATGTGATGTGCGTGCGTGATGGTGCCAGATCCCAATGGTTGTTTATCCAGGGCATGGAACAGAAAATGATAGGAGAGCAGATATGTGGTGATGTTCAGAGAGGAGTTGAGGGACTGTTGATAAAATTCCCTGCGGCACCGGAGTCCACTAGAGCTGTGGAGACAACACGTGAGGGACAGCCAGCCAGGGAAATAGAAACCAAGAAGGATTTGGCGGAAAACGATGAGGGAATACTTACGCCTACCCGGGGAGATAGAAAATCACAGGGCTGTCCCTCTGCCCTAGTGGACTTCGGCTTGACCAGACACCACTGGAGCCCCTCCTGCCCGCAAAAGTGACACGCAATGTCTCCAGTGCTGTCATGGAGAAGTGTTTGACCCCCCCCCCCCCCCCATCTCTGTGGGTTGTCATCCCGGCACGCCAACGCCGTCTGGACCTCCTCACGCAGTCCTCTTCGAAATAGGTTGCGGAGCACCGGCTGATGCCATTTGCTGGAGGCTGCCACAGTCCAGAAGGTGAGGGCGTACTCCTCAGCAGTCTGGGCACCCTGCCGGAGTAGTCGCTCACCTCTCTCTCTGCCCTCCGGTGGATGGTCGAAGACCGCCAAGAATAGAGACATGAACCCCTCGTAGGAACCCAACTCCTCTTCTCCCCTCTCTCAAACTGCCACAGTCCTCTCCAATGACCTCTCAGTGGTGGGGGCGCCAGTCTGATGAGCGAAAAAGAGCGAGCACTTGAGTAGGAAGCCACGACATTTGGATGGAGTCCCGTCATATGTCCGGGAGATAGTTGGGCATCACTGACCTGGGCTGACTGCTGGGTAGGCTGGGGGACTGGCTCGCTGGGACGACTCGTGGTAGAAGGCCCTCCGCTATTGGCAAGTGAATCCTCTCGGGTGGAGGACCTCATCCATAGTCACACACAGTTGCGCCAGCTGATCGTGGTGTTGGCAGAGTAGGTGTCCCTGTTCGCCAACTGTCTGGTACACAGTTCTTTACTGCTGCTTCCATATTTTGTGAGGTAGTATTCTGTAATGGGAGTAGGGAAACAAGTGCAGTGTGAGTTTAATGACCATGGACCTAATGCAAACCAAGAGCAGCATCTAACAAAGAAACATAAACAATACTACCTGATGACTGACAGAACAGAGTGCTAGATAAATGGTAAGTAATCAAGGTAGTAATTGAAGTCCAGGTGTAACTGATGATGGGGTGCAGGTGTGCGTAATGATGGTTTGCCAGGACCAGTGGTTTGTAAACCGGTGACGTTACGCGCCGGAGCAGATGTGACATAGATAAAGCGCTTCATTGCCAAAATCCCAAACTATCCCTTTAAGAGGAATACACTAACTGTAAGTTACTCTGGATAAGTGTCTGCTATATGACTAAAGTGTAGAAAAAAAATTATATATATATATATATATTTCGGCTCACTTTCCTACTGTGCAACCCCCTCTCTGTAGTCTCTACATATCTATTTTATCTGTGTGTGTGTGTATGTCTCTCTCTCTCCCCTTCCCTCTGTCTCTCTTCCCCTCCTCTATCCACCAGGCTGTAACTATCTCTCTATCGCAGTAGATGCATAAACGCTGATAAGCATGCAAAGGCAGCAATGCTGCAGTGAGAGAGAGGCCAATGTCTCTCTCAAGCTTTTAGTCTTCTGACACACACACACACACAATATTAAATTGCCAGGGCAGTGTGTCACTCTAATAGGTTAATTAAATGGACGTCTTGCTTGGCTCCTCTCGTCCTCCTCCGTCTGTCTGTTCTTCTCTCGCTCTTTTCCCTGGAGTGACAGTTCATTTTCTATGGTTAGAAGCAGCAAGCTTTTGCATAGGGTTTATGGGATTCTATGAAAGATGTCAGCGTTGCTCTTGAAAAATCTGCCAGTGCGGTTAAACTGTGGTGAACAGTGTTCTCCTTTGTTTAATACACAAGGCAAAATTTGAGGTAATTAAATATCTCTTTTGTTTATTCTATTGCAATTGTATAATGTACATTTCAACTTCCGAAACCGAGAGAGGTAAGATGTCAGAGAAATCTGTAGAACCCAAAGCTTAAACACTTGCATTCCCAGTGACAAGTCTGACCCTTAGTGGATGAGATAAAACATGGCATATACCAACCAGCTGTAAAACACTGAGAGGATTCTATTTATTCCCTTGGCCTTCCCCAAGTGAATTGGGTTAGCGTTGGTTGCTTTCGTTTTGGAACCGTGCTGCCTCCCGAGTGTGAGCAAGGTGTCTTGTTTCGGCCGATAGCCCTCAAAAATACGTTTCTAAACGATGCATCATGCTGCAGTATTGACAACATGACAGATTGGGGCAGATTACTGTTTGATTTGAAAAGGGTGCGCCTCCATCACCGATTCAACCGGTTCACATCACGGGCCATAGCCTGGTGCACCACAATTCAGCTTAATCAAACTCCCTCAATGGTCCTGTAAAAAAAAGAGGTGAGGCTTACCTGAAAGAGGTGGGGCTTCCCTTTAAATGCTCCCATTTGAAATTCATTAGCTCTTTTTCAACCAAACCAGAATGGTACCCTCACGATGCATTTATTGACTGTGAGTATTACATGAATGTGGTGGCCAAGTTAACACTTTTGTATTGTTATGTAGATTTGTTTACTGTGCCCATGGTGTCGGCACAGTAAGTTATTCGTATTCATGAATATTGATGTATAAAATATCCCATCTTCTTGGTCAACACTCACACAACAGGGTTTTTTCCATTTAAAAAAGCATCTCAATATATGGCTGGCTGTTTTTTTTATTTTCAAATGAGCAACAGAGCCAATCGGATGTTACAATTCAATGAATGATTTACCTGCGTGACATGCCAGGATTCAGGAATGGGCTTGGGTAGGCTATGTAGCGCTGTCATTAAGAGATGCAGATAGCCTAATACACTATTGTAGCCCATAGATACAGGATTTTTATTCTGAGGTTGCTTCTCATTCTCCCAAAAAGTTTCCAGACCCCAAATGAGTAATATGAACAAATCAAATGAACTTAACTTCCTTGGTGAGGCCTTGGCTCTGTTCAAAACAGAAAAAGGGAGCTTATGGAAACTGCAATCAAACTGACCGGAGACAAACATCCTTCTCATCAATGGCTACCAGTGTTTTCTTCTCCTATGAGGAATTCGCTGGAGGAACACAAGGTCACCACCCCGTCAAAAGAATGTCATCTGTCCTCCCTTTCCTCACCACATATCGATCCAGCTCAGTTTCCTTGCGGCTCTGAGGCAAACAGCAATGTTAATGAATTGCCTCAGAAGAAGTTTGGGGTTGTGTTGTCCGTGCATGTGCAGCACAATGGGCCCAGGACGTGGAGACTCTAATTCTAGGGCAGTAGCTGTGTTTATCATTGTGGTTGTTTATGTTAGGATACGGTTGCTATCTTACTGTAATGTAGCTGTCTGTTCCAGGCCTGGCCTGTTCCATTTGTGTCCTTGGCTCTTTCTCAATTCCTTTCCTTTGTTGCTAGCATCCTTTCTCCTCAAAATGCATTAGAGAAAAATATCTGAGAGGAAGGACTTTCTCCAATATGGTTGCAGAGGAGGCAAACAGATGGGATGTGAGGAATTGCAGAAATACAGATTGCGATCAAGCCCCATGCAGACTAAGATCACCCTGACCTTCCCTTGACGGTCCGTGCTATATGAGATCCTTGGGATGTCCCGACACATTTTAAATGGTTTTTTTAAATGGTTAATGGAGAAATATACATTTCTCAACTTCATATTCATCATCACCACCGCCCCAATATCAACATTTGTGAAAATGGCGCATTTCTATGTTTTGTAGTCAAAAAGATCGAGGAAGGTAAGTGTTTTCAATGACATCATCAACCAACTGGTAGAAAACTACTCATAATTGGTTAAAATCACACATGATGCGCACCAAAGTCATTGGAAACACTTATTATCCCCTCCTTTTTCCCCCACATATGCTAGGGTGGTGCTAGAGATGATGACTACTATAAAGTTAAACAAATTTCCCTTTAAGTTTAGGGCAGGAACATCCCAGGGATCCTTGAAAGCACTGACCTTCCCTTTACCCCTCGGGAGGATCACTTCGTCCCTCCGGCCTTTGATAGGCATCCTTGAGGCTCCGGTAGGCTCTTCCTGTCTCCCTCTGTGAATGCTTCCTAGATTAAACCACTTCAAACACAGCCTTTGTACAGAGTCCCTTCCACCCAGAATATCAAACTGTTTTCCTGCTGCCTCTGATACTTTGGTAGACTAGCTTGTTGCTACATTAGACTGAGTGCTTTGTAAGGAACTGGAGGGCGTATTCTAGTGTTATTACTTGGTTTCCAAGAGTTGAGTGTCTCATAGCCCACATAGCAACAGTAACTGGCTACATGCACTACTTAATCTATAAAATGTAGCAGCTTGGTCCAAGCAGTCTCCTCATACTAAGAGACCAAGGTTCTAAAACTAAAACAAAGAGAAATAAATAGAGAGAGAATGAGAAAAAGTAAGGACTTACAATCAAAGACACTATGCATGCCTGCACACATACAAACGCACATGCTTGCTCACACACCCCATATAAGGTTTCTTCCTGAACTCCTATATCCAACAGTATAATCTTTTGAACTCAAGATGGCGCCATCTTCCTGTCATTTTTGCACACTCACTCCACAAACCAACAGAAAAGTAATTGAAACAGGCCGTTCTCATCATTAAGAGAAACAATCAACAAATCAAGGGGCAACAGTTACTGCATAAATGTTTCAAATGTCCCCTTTTCTTCTCTCAGACAAGGCATCTTACAGATACTTTCCCCATTCGTCTCCAGTTCTTAAAGTGTAGAGGACTCATTCCATTCCCTCACTCTCATGGGGGCTGTGAGCAAAAAAAAGGGCTCTGTACTCTCAAGTCTGGCAGGTGTGGGGTTTATGGAACACACACACACACACTGGGGCCAAGCGAGCATCTGGGGATGTTGCAGCTGGCCATTCTGTCATGTGAGGTGGTGCTGGTAACGGGTGAACGCATCCCCAACATTACCCTTGAAGACACAGGTGGTGTTATGGGAAGTCCTGGTGTCTGTTGGTCCGATTTTAAGTTTCAGAAGGGACCTTTATGGTAAGTGTTGAATGGATACAATGCATTACAGGGCAACGGGCCCCTATTATTAACATCAAAGGAAACATTAGTTACAACTCCCAGACGATACAGGAAATGGAAAATCTCATCACATCCTTCTGCCTGCGTAATACCTAATACTAATGTCAGACAGTTGGAATGTTGGACGCTAAGTTTGTTTAAACACATCCTGTAGAACTGTATCCCAGACCAGCACTTTGGCCTGCACTGAATATACTGCCTGTATTCACATGACAATAGGATCCTTGTGTTGTTACTGCAGCCATACATTAGCCAACTACACTTTAGCCTTAACAAAGGACAAAGTAGTAGTAACTGTCTGCCATGTTGTAGGTAATTAGGCTCTTTTCCAGTGTTGTATGGTTGTATCAGTGCTTGCTACTCGCTGTGCTTATTGACATCGTATCCATGGGGACAAGGTTCAGCTGGCAATCTGGCGAGTGTCAGTGTGAACGGCGGAGACGCAGTCCTGGGACGTAAGGGCGTGTGGGTGGGGCCTGTATAGGACAGGCCCCACCTACTCTACAACACCACCCCTTATGCTCTCTCCCAAATTGTGTTTGACATGGCTAGTCCCATGGCATCAGTTGACGCAGCAGGCAATGAGTGATGGTGTCCCATGATGATGACATAGTTAAAGAGACCATGTCTATTGGAGGTTATAATTTCACTGCATTAAGATTCCCTCTAGAAGAATCACATGTAAAAACAAAACTACATTTAAACATTTATGACCAAACATCAACGAACACAATGGAAGAGTGTGTGTCGCTGTTTAGTATTGTAATGTTCCCGAACTGTTGCAGTCAGTGACAGGTGCAGAGGCAGATGGGAGGCACGTTTGGGATTTGTGCTAGGTCAGAGAGGCTGGGCACCCTCCAGACTGAGACCGGCACATCTGTAGACAATCCCACTGCAGACCAGGCTTAACAGGACCAGCTGTGGCGTGCAGGGCGGTAAGGATGGGACTGGGGAGAGGAGCTGGACAGGATAGAACACCACTTTTTAAGGACAAACCAGAATTGGATGATAGTTTGAGAATTAATTTGAATCAAATGCTCTTGTAAGAGGAGAAATTACTTTAGGTGCTCTTGTTTGCCAGGCTGATTTATCATGCTGATATGATAAATGTTAAATTCAATTACAGACTTTTCTGGGACTACAACACCAGGCACATACGTCATCACACTTTCACTCCAAAACTAGTAATTTCCTCTTCCACCTCTACAGAGCTGTATCAGAGCTGCCTTCGACATGACAATTCTCTCATACTTTCGCTCTCACTTGCTCTTTGATCAATTCAAAGGGGCCTTATTGGCATGGGAAATATGGGTTTACATTACCAAAGCAAGTGAAAAAATCAAACAATGCCAAAAACCAACAAAGGGTATTAAACAAAAAACAGAAAATTAACAGATATTAACAGTAAACATTACACACAAAGTTTCAAGAGAAGAACAATGTTTAAAAGATTATATTAGGGATACAAAAAATGCACTGTATAACATTTAACTGTTACATAAGTGTTGTGACAATGTGCAAATTCTAAAATGGTGTCACGGCTTCCACCGAAGGTGTTCGGGAAGTACTCGGCGGTCGTCGTCGCCGGCCTACTAGCTGGCACCAATCCATTTTTCGTTTGTGTCTGTCTGTTTTGTTATCACCTGTGTCTGATTAGTTCATTGCGGTGGGTTTATTAACCTCCGCTGCCTGCTAGTCTTTGTGTGGGATTATTTTGCTGTGTTAGCTCTGTTAGGGGTGCGTGTTTGCGCCACAGGTTTTTTTTCCCTCACTGTCGTTGTACCTGTTGGTACTGTATTAGAAGTAGAGATTTCTCCTCCGTGTGTTTCGTGATTTTCCCCGCCTGTTGTTGATGGGTTGGGACTTATGATAAACGACTGGTCCAACTGGAATTCCTTGCTCTCCTGCTCCTGACTACTGCACCTACCTCTTCTTAGGAGGCACCTAACAAATGGTCCTTTTGTAGCTCATTTGGTAGAGCATGGCGTTTGTAATGCCAGGGTAGTGGATTCAATTCCCAGGACCACCCATAAATCAAATGTATGCAAGCATGATTGTAAATTGCTTTGGATTATTGTGTCTGCTGAATGGCTATTAATATAATAATATACAAATGATGGGGGAAATAAATATGTTATACTTACATTGGATTTTGACCCACTGGTTGACCTTTTCTTGTGGCAGCAGGTCACAGATTTTAATACTGTGATTGCACACTGGTGTTCCACCTCAGAGTTTGTCAAAATGTTGATTTGTGTTTGAATTCTTTGTGGGTTTGTGTAATTTGAGGAAAGTGCATTTCTCTTGTATGGTCGTATATTTGACCTAAGGTTAGAAACTGCAGCTCGGTTTCCACCTAATTTTGTGAGCAGTGGCCACATATATCCTGTCATCTCTTAAAACTTTTTCAGGATCGGTGGGTCCCCTGCGGGACATTAAGCTAATGTAGGCTAATGCAATTAGCATGAGCTTGTAAGTAACAAGATCATTTCCCAGGACATAGACATGTCTGATTTTGGCAGAGCTTAAATTCTAGTTAATCTAACTGCACTGTCAAATTTACAGTAGCTATTACAGTGAAATAATACCATGCTATTGTTTGAGGAGAGTGCACAATTTTTAACATGAAAAGTTATTAATAAACCAATTAGGCACATTTGGGCAGTCTTAATACAAAATGTTGAACAGAAATGGTTCATTGGATCAGTCTAACACTTTGCATATACACTGCTGCCATCTAGTGGCCAAAATCTAAATTGCAGCTGGGTTGGAATAATACATGATGGCCTTTCTCTTGCATTTCAAAGATCGTACAAAAAAAAATACAAAAGAATGGTTGTTTTTTTCTTTGTATTATCTTTTACCAGATCTATTGTGTTATATTCCTTTCACACTTCTACAAACTTCAAAGTGTTTCCTTTCAAATGGTACCAATAATATGCATCTCCTTGCTTCAGGGCCTGAATTACAGGCAGTTAGATTTGGGTATGTCATTTCAGGTGAAAATTGAAAAAAAGGGTCAGTTCCTGAAAAGGTTAAGAGCCATGTCTGTGTATGGTGACCTCTCTCAATAGCAAGGCTATGCTCACTGAGTCTGTACATTGTCGTGGAAATTCTACACAGGGACAGTCAAAGTCAACCTTAAATGAATCATTCTTTATTAACAGCAAGCTGGAGAGGTCATAATCAAACTTGATGCATAAAGTATCAGTCTGAAGTGAGCTCTGTCAGGGCAGTCCAGTTCTCTTTACTGCTTACACAAACAAGTGTTATTTGCATGATTTAGCTTATTCATAATTAATTCATCATTAATGTTTGGTTCATGCATGTGACCGACCGATACCTCACGAGGCTTCTCTCCAAGCTGAGACCTTGAAACGGAGATATCCCTTTCGTTCTCAAAATAAGGTTCTGGCCATACTGCCAAATTGCAGATACTAATAGTGAGGATTCCTCCTAGCCACGATCAATCAGTCACTTGCATTAATACAGAAATTGGTTATTAGAAAAGCACAAACATAAAATGTTCCATCACATTCCCTCCTTTTATCACTCACTGTGATTATCATTTCATTTTATTCATTTGGTTATTACTTAAACTATCAAAGGAGTAGGTAAACAAAATCAACGCATAAAACCAGACACTTCATCCTTTCAAACCCTTCATTCTGGGTTTACAATCCAACTTGTAAAAGCCTGGCTTAAGACCTTTGCTTCATACAGTTACACACATGCTTCATTGCCAGAATCCATAAATTAAATTGTGTAAGGACATTTTCAGCTGGAGCTTTTGTCGTGAGTGGCATGTTGATGACAGATCGGTATCTCAATACATTTTGTCTTAATTACTATACATTTTGCGGTGTGAAGACCTCCACAATCAACTTGATACCCCAAATATACTATTTTGAACTTGCCTTAATCAATTACAGACACGGTTGACCATCCACCCCCTCTCGGCGTTCCATTTTTCTGGTGCTTCTTCATTTCCTTCTTCAGATAGTGTTTCAGTTCGTCCTCCCAATGGCACATTTTCAAAGTGGATGGCACTTTATAATGTCCCAATTTCAATATCTGAGGAATTATCTGATTTCCTTCAGCAAACGAAACTCTCACCAAAGCCAGCACCATCTTTTGCGATCCATTATATCTTGTCTAATTTCCTACCAGTACACCAGCAGCATGAGACGTTTGGACAGGATCTTTCTCCATGCTCTCCATGTGGTCACCTTCAACATAACCTCAAGAGAGGTCTAGAGAAATCTAGACAAATGGTTGACAAATTGGTATGGTATGACAAATTATAACTACTACCAATATTCTTAATACAAGCATCTAACACATTTCAAAGAGATTAACAAGACACTGATGAATTTTTCAAATTGGCTTATACTCCCCCATCATATCGGCGATCTCACCGCAGTTACAGAGTCAGGGAGTTAGAGGGCTAATCCTGACCATCCAGCAGACCAAATCTGGTGAGATTTGTATTGAAGCAAGACAAAAACAAAACAACAACAATACACTTTTCCCTTTAGACACATGACTCACATTGTGATTCATATGTAAAAAAAAATCAAATAAAAACTACAGGAGAGGGTTAAATCAAAATAACAAATAAAATTTGAATTACAACCGTTCAACTCCATAAGGAAAACATTGTTTCCCATAAAATAGACTAGAGACAGGTTTCTGTCATTCAGGGGCATCTCTCTCTCTCTCTCTCTCTCTCTCTCTCTCTCTCTCTCTCTCTCTCTCTCTCTCTCTCTCTCTCTCTCTCTCTCTCCAATTACATTCAAAGTGCTTTATCTCTCTCTCTCGGTTCGAATCACACAGGACTGTTGATAAATTATAAATGTAATCCTAATTATCAGTGTTTACATATTGCAATTAAATGTCACCCAATGTCTCTAGCCTTTCTAGTGAGGGTGATCAGGCCTCAACAGAAAGTCAGAACAGAGGTCATTCAACACATTAAGTTAGTGTTTCTTTCCCTCATAATTGAAAGATATTTCAAACATTTTGTATACCATGTTCACATTGGGTTTTTCAGTATATTTCTTATCAGGAGAACTGACGTGTGTGCAACAAACTCTGACAATAGAACTTCAGAAAATGTCATTTGTGTGCCCTTTTAAGGTGCATCCTTTCTAACCTGTGAAAAACCCACTAAAATAAAAAGACCCCACACAATAAATCAGTATTAACACCACTAACAAATATTCAATAACAGGTGGATTGTGTGTGGGTACTGGCGTTTGTGGTAAAATGTAGGGTAAAAACGAACATAATGGCCAGGCCTTACTTAATATGGGAGCTCCCATGTGTATACAGAACTTCAGACACATCAGATGATACGGTGTCCTGTTAAGCTGAATGGACACCATTCATTTTGACCTGTTGCATTGACATATGATCTGAACTGACGATGACATCAACTAGTGAAAATATGAAACCTGTTGTTTAACAAATCTGCTACGTCCTTCAAAAGGTTTGTGCTGGCTTATCAGCTCAATATTTGGTACTTGGATCGAATCAAATGTATTTATAAAGCCCTTCTTACATCAGCTGATATCTCAAAGTGCTGTACAGAAACCCAGCTTAAAACCCCAAACAGCAAGCAATGCAGGTGTAGAAGCACGGTGGCTAGGAAAAACTCCCTAGAAAGGCCAAAACCTAGGAAGAAACCTAGAGAGGAACCAGGCTATGAGGGCTGGCCAGTCCTCTTCTGGCTGTGTCGGGTGGAGATTATAACAGAACATGGCCAAGATGTTCAAATGTTCATAGATGACCAGCAGGGTCAAATAATAATTAGTGGTTGTCCCTTTTTAAGCCTGTTTGAGTTCAGTGAGTACTGGCGGTTATCTATTGTTCTAACCCAAACACCAGATGACAGCCTCTAATTTAACATCAGTCCCAAGCCTCAATCCCTCTGTTCGTCATGTGACCTTATATTGAAACATTTACTTCTTCAAATTACTAAAACATTGCATTGTTAGAGTGCTATCTGAAAGCCACTAATATTACCATTCACTTTGTTATCTTCACTAGTCTGCATATGTTTCCTTAAACTAGGACTCCCTTCTTCCCAATAGGAAGAACTTCTCAATCACTATTGCTAATACACTTGGATCACTCTCAAACAATGTTCTGCTTTTTCCCCTATTACAAGGTTTAAAAACAAAACAAACAACTTTCTCGTGATTGGAAGGCATTGTTTTCATTTTAGTCTACCCTAACAATGTCATACTTAATATTTATTACCAATTTCTGTTGGATATACACTTTCTGCTTCACACTTATTAAATGTATATTATTTTAAGATGAACATGTAATGCGCCTAATTTTATAGAATACATCGGCCAATTCAGAAGGGAAGAGACATTTTCTGGGATTAAAACATGTATTAAAACTGGGCTAGCACTGTCTATCAGTCCCCTGCAGATGGCGTGCTCTGTCCAGTCTCCACCTAGCAAGTGAAACTCTAATCCAATTTACATTTACACATTGTTACTTCATCAAATCTAATAACCCATTATACTATTTATTTCTCAAATACTTTTTTCACCACTTCCGTACGACTACATGTGGATATGCAAGTAGTGTGTGTGTGTGTGTGTGTGTGTGTGTGTGTGTGTGTGTGTGTGTGTGTGTGTGTGTGTGTGTGTGTGTGTGTGTGTGTGTGTGTGTGTGTGTGTGTGTGTGTGTGTGTGTGTATATATATAATGAACACAGCAACAAAAAAACGTCCTCACTGTCAACTGCGTTTATTTTCAGCAAACTGAACTTGTAAATATTTGATTGAACATAACTTCCACAGATATGTGGCTAACAGAAATTGAATAATTTTGCCAGTTCTTGCTGTGAGATGTTACCCCACTCTTCCACCAAGGCACCTGCAAGTTCCCAGACATTTCTGGGGGAAATGACCCTAGCCTTCACCCTCCGATCCAACAGGTCCCAGACGGGCTCAATGGGATTGAGATCCGAGCTCTTTGCTGGCCATGACAGAACACTGACATTCCTGTCTTGCAGGAAATCACTCACAGAACGAGCAGTATGGCTGGTGGCATTGTGATGCTGGAGGGTCATGTCCGGATGAGCCTGCAGGAAGGGTACCACATGAGGGAGGAGGACGTCTTCCCTGTAACGCACAGAATTGAGATTGCCTGCAATGACAACAAGCCCAGTCCGATGATGCTGTGACACACCATGATGGACCATCCACCTCCAAATCGATACCGCTCCAGAGTACAGGCCTCGGTGTAACGCTCATTCCTTCGACAATAAATGTGAATCACCCCTTGTGAGACAACCGCACCTCGTCAGTGAAGAGCACTTTTTGCCAGTCCTGTCTGGTCCAGCAACGGTGGGTTTGTGCCCATAGGCAACGTTGTTTCCGGTGATGTCTGGTGAGGACCTGCCTTACAACACGCCTACAAGCCGTCAGTCCAGCCTCTCTCAGCCTATTGCGGACAGTCTGAGCACTGATGGAGGGATTGTGCGTGTAACTCAGGCAGTTGTTGTTGCCATCCTGTACCTGTCCCGCAGGTGTGATGTTCGGATGTACCGATCCTGTGCAGGTGTTGTTACACGCGGTCTGCAACTGCGAGGACGATCAGCTGTCCGTCCTGTCTCCCTGTAGCAATGTCTTAGGCGTCTCACAGTACAGACATTGCAATTTATTGCCCTGGCCACATCTGAAGTCCTCATGCCTCCTTGCAGCATGCCTAAGGCACGTTCACGCAGATGAGCAGGGACCCTGGGCATCTTTCTTTGGGTGTTTTTCAGAGTCAGTAGAAAGGCCTCTTTTAGTGTCCTAAGTTTTCATAACTGTGACATAATTGCCTACCGCCTGTAAGATTTTAGTGTCTTAACGACCGTTCCACAGGTGCATGTTCATTAATTGTTTACGGTTCATTGAACAACCATGGGAAACAGTGTTTAAACCCTTTACAATAAAGATCTGTGAAGTTATTTGGATTTATACTAATTATCTTTGAAAGACAGGGTCCTGAAAAAGGGACATTTCTTTTTTTGGTTGTATGTGTGTGTGTGTATAATCAAATCTCTAGTAACCGATTTATACAGGCGACAATTTCATTTCATATCTTCCTACACACACACACCTTAGTGTTCCATTCACACATTTAATTTCCCTATATAACGTTATAAATCAACTTATGTATTCACATCCACGCCACCAGCACTGATCACAGCACAGCCAGCCCAAGAGGTACACATGTTCTCATGGAAATCTCAGTGTCCGGGGGTATCAATGAACAGCCCTTATCCATCTCGCCTGTTACCCTCTCAAGCTTTTCACTGGCTTCTCCTGTCTGTGCTTACTACCTGTAGATCGACAGATGGAGGTGGACAGAAGCCCTTGATAACATTATAGATCACACAGAACTGGTTGGGGTATTCATTCAGACACAAACCTCTTTCAGATCCACATTCACAGTACCATTCCTTAGGCTTTCCATGATACCGTTACTTGCCCTCGCTCTAGTCTTCTCACCAAAAGACCAGTGAATAAATAGCCTTCTCACCATAAGACTGTGTACCATTTTATTGTTAAGTTAAAACATTTTTTTTTTTTTAAATCAAATTCATTTAAATTGACTTACTGAAATTCAGTTGCCGTCTCCCTCAATTGTTCATGGATGATGCGTCTCCTCCTGGGCAGCTCACAGTAAGAGTCTGGGCGGGTCCTCGTCGTCTTTTGGTCAGATGGGAACTTCCCTTACACTTCACAAAATGCACCACCGGTTTTCCTTGCAGACCCCCACTGGAAAGCTCCGCAGGCAGAATCAATCATCCAGTTTGTGATGCTAAATTGTCATGGAAGTCAATCTTAAATGAATCATTGTTTATTAACAGCAAGCTGGAGAGGTCCCAGTCAAACTTAGATGAATAAAGTACTGGTCTGAAGTGAGCTCCCCCAGGGCAGTCCCGTTAGATCTATTATATACTGGTTACACAGACAAGTTATATTTGTATGATTTAGCCTATAGCCTCGTTATTGGGTTACTGTTCATTTTATTTTCTACTTTATTTATTAAATATTTTCTTTCTTAAGCATTTCACTGTTCACCTATTGTATTCGTCGCATGTGGCTAATAAAATTTGATTTGATTTGAAACAGACGTTTGATTTCAGAGTCTAGTAGGGTGAGCCGGGTGCTGCGGACTGTTCTCGTGCCCTCACCAATTAATTTATATAAATGTTGAAGAGGGTGGGGCTCAATCTGCATCCCTGTCTCACCCCACCCCTGGCCCTGAGGGAAGAAATCTGTGTTTATTGGACCGCACACTTATTGTTTGTACATTGATTTTATAATATTATAGGTTTTCCTCCCAACACCGCTTTCCGTCAGTGTATACAGCAGGCCCTCATGCCAAATGCAGTCAAAAGCTTTTTTGAAGTCAACAAAGCATGTGAAGACTGCTTTTATTTTGGTTGTCAATTAGGGAGTGCAGGGTGTATACGTTGTATGGTAATTTGGTAAAAACCACCAGAGGAGCGGCAGGGAGACCAGAAAAGCCAAAGATGAAACACAATACAGACAAGTGGCATTAGCCGGCCAAATGACTTGCGCAAAAATAAAGAGTTTCTCTCTGGCTTTTGCTTACTTTTAATTTCGCCTCCACTCACTAAAAACCTCTGCATTCTAAAAGAGAAGTGATTGGGCCTGGTGTTCAATGAATGGTTTATTTCAGAATAACTCATCTCTATGGCTTTAGTCACACTGTTTTGTGTCACAATCGGGGTGTGAATCGTTTTCCCGTGTAACACTGTACATACATGCATAATTGAGGCCAGCGATGAGAGGAGCATCCACCCAGGCATCTCATTCCTCTGGTGATGAAGCCTCACAGCAGATACTGTACATACAGACAAGGGGGAACATATCTGCATGCTGTTTCACTGGGGACCTATCTCAGTGTAGTGCCTCAAATGATATGCTGGTTTACTAATAATGGTTTCAGGCCAAAACAGATGATTTCTGGTATTTCTGGCTGTTTAGTGTAGTTCTATGTCTGAGTTTATTCTCAGAATGAACTAGTAGAAATACCTATTGGTTGTGGGTGCCGATTTGTAGTCAGTCTTAAAGACAAACTTGACTTTACGCTGATTTTGTTTCACCTTAACCATAAAGGCTTGATAAAACTGTAACACTTTTTGTAGTGCTCATCATCATTAACTCCTAAATAATGTCACCGCTGAAACTTTATTGCTTCAAGATGAGGAGCTTTCACACAGGGCTCTCTTGTATATTGCTCTCTCCTGATGAGGCCCACAAAGGGGACGGTCGGACGGACAGACACACACACACACACACACACACACACACACACATACTATGGGTTGCATCATTATTTGGAACTATGATCATCCCCTCCGTAGTCTGTGCTCCCCCCTCCCATTCTTCCCTCCCTGCCTCCACTAGCCTCAGAGCCAGATGGATTATCTCATCAATCACGTCTCCCAGAGCGCTCTGCCTCCTTTGTGTATCCCACCAATACTGTACTATCCCCAGCCAGTCAAAAAACAGTCAAAAAAATTCAATTACCTCATCAGCCCCACTCTATTTATCTACACTTTGTGAAGCACTCAAACAGGAAACAGCTAATCTAGTCCAGGCACGAAAACCTCTTAATACAGTGCTTCACAGAAATGTATTGTATGAGGGTTTGGCAGAGGTTTGAGAAGCCTGATACATTGGAACTCTCTATTATCCATCACATAGAGATAGCTAGAGCCCTCTTCTCACACACACACACAGAGCATGCAGGGGCACTAGGCAGAGAAGTGTGGGGGGGGGGGGGGGGGGTGCAGAAGAGAGGCAGAGATGGAGAGAGAATCCAGCGACAAGAAAGAGGTCTTATCAGTGAGGGGCTGTCACAGAACACAGTGATTCATGGCAATCAGACAGCAGCTCCCAACACTGTCTTCTAGAGAGAAAGAAGAGCTTCCCCTATCAAACCCAGCCCGAGATCTCTCTCATTACCAATACACTATTCCTCTCTTATTACCAATACATTATTGATCTTTATCTCAGAGGGTTGCATGGTTAATACCCCAAAGGCCATGTTCCTCCTGTGTGTTCCTGCATGTAACTTATGGTGGCAATATATATGATGCAATAACTATTGTAAAATGTTAAAGTCGATCTGTGTTCGAATACTCATACTAACCATACTATCTGTGACATAAATTGAGTATGTAGTATGCTTATTGGTCATAGTATGGCTATAGTTAGTATGCCAAAAGTTCCCAGATGTCGTACTAAATTCAGAGAGTTCCAAAATACTAACTATACAAGCAGTGGACACTATTTCTGTGCTTTTAGGGCCTGTCATGACAAATAGTGTCCCCTTCTACATCACAATGGGATTCGATGAGTTCTAGCTGCTGTTGCTAGGGTTCTTGCACCAAATCGTCTGTTGCTTGGCTCTATTTTATCTCGCAGCGGTCGTGAAGTAAGGAGGACGCCGGCAGTTCTAGTTCACCGCAGAAGCGCTCGCTCAGTCTTAACTGGCTGTCTTTGCTGGACGGAGAGAGGCCCAGAAAAAGGAAGAGAAAGAAAGTGACAGAGGGAGAGAGAGGTGGGAAGAGCGTGAAAGACAGAGAGATGGAAACTGAGGTAAACAATGCAATTGTGTATATATATAAGTATATCAAATGATTGCATATACTCCAGTCATTCAAATTTGAGATGACTTAATGTGTTATTGTTTGTTTATTGCTACTTTTGAATAACACACTTTGAGATTCCTGAAATTCCACCTGATGTGGAAGTTGTCGAACCAGATCAGAATGCCTTTAAGGACCACGTTCAGTCACAGGCTGAGAAGGACGTGGAGGTTTATGACCTGCTGTTAATTTATTTTCTGGCCCTCCAAGAGATATTTGTAATAATATGCAATATATTTGCATTTATTTCTGTTATCAATCAAGGTGAAACGGAACATCAACAAGGCGCAGGATAAGCAGAAGGAGAGCTAACGGAGGAGAATCAAGGGGACCACGTGCTTCAACATCCGGGCGAATGACTTGGTTTGGAAGAAGGACGAAAGGAAGGAGAGACCTGGGAAACCTCGTTGCTCTTTCGCTCCTAGCTGGGGTCATCATCCGTTAAGATAAATGTGCGTGAATTTGTCTGTCCATCGTGACTGTCATTTGTTTTGTCTGATGTTTTCCCCACCCTTGTTTTCACTGCTTGGCTGGCTCCCCACCTCAAGACTGTAGATATTTTGTTACATTGTATCATGTTGTAAATTGTATGTTATTGTAAATAAATAAACTAAATTCTTTTGTAATTTTTGTTTTATTTCACCTTTATTTAACAAGGTAGGCAAGTTGAGAACAAGTTCTCATTTACAACTGCGGCCTGGCCAAGATGAAGCAAAGCAGTTCGACACGTACAACAACACAGTTACACATGGTGTAAAACAAACATACAGTCAATAATACAGTAGAAAAATAAGTCTATATACAATGTGAGCAAGTGAGGTGAGATAAGTGAGGTAAAGGCAAAAAAAAGTCCATGGTGGCGAAATACAATATAGCAAGTAAGACACTGGAATGGTAGATTTTCAGTGGAAGAATGTGCAAAGTAGAGAGAAATAATGGGGTGCAAAGGAGCAAAAATAAATAAAGTAGGGAAAGAGGTAGTTGCTTGGGCTAAATGATAGATGGGCTATGTACAGGTGCAGTAATCTGTGAGCTGCTCTGACAGCTGGTGCTTAAAGCTAGTGAGGGAGATAAGTGTTTCCAGTTACAGAGATTTTTGTAGTGCGTTCCAGTCATTGGCAGCAGAGAACTGGAAAGAGAGGCGGCCAAAGGAAGAATTGGTTTTGGGGGTGACCAGAGAGATATACCTGCTGGAGCACGTAATACAGGTGGGTACTGCTATGGTGACCAGCGAGCTGAGATAAGGGGGGACTTTATCTAACAGGGTCTTGTAGATGACCTGGAGCCAGTGGGTTTGGCGACGAGTATGAAGCTAGGGCCAGCCATCGAGAGCGTACAGGTCGCAGTGGTGGGTAGTATATGGGGCTTTGGTGACAAAACGGATGGCACAGTGATAGACTGCATCCAATTTATTGAGTAGGGTATTGGAGGCTATTTTGTAAATGACATTGCCAGAGTCGAGGATTGGTAGGATGGTCAGTTTTCCATGGGTATGTTTGGCAGCATGGGTGAAGGATGCTTTGTTGCGAAATAGGAAGCCAATTCTAGATTTAACTTTGGATTGGATATGTTTGATGTGAGTCTGGAAGGAGAGTTTACAGTCTAACCAGACACCTAGGTATTTGTAGTTGTCCACATATTCTAAGTCAGAGCCGTCCAGAGTAGTGATGTTGGACAGGCGGGCAGGTAGCGATCGGTTGAAGAGCATGCATTTAGTTTTACTTGTATTTAAGAGCAATTGGAGGCCACGGAAGGAGAGTTACGGCATTGAAGCTCGCCTGGAGGGTTGTTAACACAGTGTCCAAAGAAGGGCCAGAAGTATACAGAATGGTGTCGTCTGCGTAGAGGTGGATCAGACTCACCAGCAGCAAGAGCAAGAGCGACATCATTGATGTATACAGAGAAGAGAGTCGGTCCAAGAATTGAACCCTGTGGCACCCCCATAGAGACTGCCAGAGGCCCGGACAACAGACCCTCCGATTTGACACACTGAACTCTATCAGAGAAGTAGTTGGTGAACCAGGCGAGGCAATCATTTGAGAAACCAAGGCTGTTGAGTCTGCCGATGAGGATGTGATGATTGATTGATTACATTTCTTGAATGAGGCATGCTTATTTAAGATGGTGAGGAAGGCATAAAAAAAACAGGCATCCTCTACTGATGGGATGAGATCAATATCCTTCCAGGATACCCCGGCCAGGTCAATTAGAAAGGCCTGCTCGCTGAAGTGTTTCAGGGAGCGTTTTACAGTGATGAGTGGAGGTCGTTTGACCGCTGACCCATTACGGATGCAGGCAATGAGTCAGTGATCACTGAGATCTTGGTTGAAAACAGCAGAGGTGTATTTAGAGGGCAAGTTGGTTAGGATGATATCTATGAGGGTGCCCTTCTTTACGGCATTGGGGTGGTACCTGGTGGGTTCATTGATAATTTGTGTGAGATTGAGGGCATCAAGCTTAGATTGTAGGATGGCTGGGGTGTTAAGCATGTTCCAGTTTAGGTCGCCTAGCAGCACGAGCTCTGAAGATAGATGGGGGGCAATCATTTCACATATGGTGTCCAGAGCACAGCTGGGGGCAGAGGGTGGTCTATAGCAGGCGGCAACGGTGAGAGACTTGTTTTTAGAGAGGTGGATTTTTAAAAGTAGAAGTTCAAATTGTTTGGGTACAGACCTGTATAGGAGGACAGAACTCTGCAGGCTACCTTTGCAGTAGATTGCAACACCGCCCCCTTTGGCCATTCTATCTTGTCTGAAAATGTTGTAGTTATGGATGAAAATTTCCAAATTTTTGGTGGTCTTCCTAAGCCAGGATTCAGACATGGCTAGAACATCCGGGTTGGCAGAGTGTGCTAAAGCAGTGAATAAAATTAATTTAGGGAGGAGGCTTCTAATGTTAACACGCATGAAACCAAGGCTATTACGGTTACAGAAGTCATCAAAAGAGAGCGCCTGGGGAATGGGAGTGGAGCTAGGCACTGCAGGGCCTGGATTCACCTCTACATCACCAGAGGAACAGAGGAGGAGTACGATAAGGGTACGGCTAAAAGCTATAAGAATTGGTCGTCTAGAACAGAGAGTAAAAGGAGTTTTCTGGGGGCGATAAAATAGCTTCAAGGTATAATGTACAGACAAAGATATGTTAGGATGTGAATACAGTGGAGGTAAGCCTAGGTATTGAGTGATGATGAGAGAGATATTGTCTCTAGAAACATCATTGAAACCAGGTGATGTCATCGCATGTGTGGGTGGTGGAACTGAAAGGTTGGATAAGGTATAATGAGCAGGGCTAGAGGCTCTACAGTGAAATAAGCCAATAAACACTCACCAGAACAGCAATGGACAAGGCATATTGACATTAAGGAGAGGCACGCTTAGTCGAGTGATCATAAGGGTCCAGTGAGTAGTGAGGTTGGTTGGGGTCACGGCGATTCAGACAGCTAGCCGGGCCATCGGTAGCAAGCTAGCATAGGATGGAGGTCTGTTTTTAGCCACCTCGTGCGTTTCCGTCGGTAGATTAGTGGGGTTCCGTGTGGTAGAGGGTATCAATCCAATTGACAAAATAGATATAGTTATAGAAGAAAAATTGTCCGATAGATCTATTCAGATAGCAGCCGATAAGACAGCTAACTATTAGCGGGCCGCAGATGGGCGTTCAGGTAACGTCGCGACGGAGGGGCCAGTTGGATAACTCCCTCGGGCAGATAACATTGGTAGTCCAGTCGTGAAGGCCCGGTGGGGCTCCGCATTGGCAGTAAAACGGGTCCGGATAGGTGATCGTAGCCCAGGAGTGACTGATGGAACTCTTCAGCTGGCTAGCTCCGGAATAATTGATGTTTGCTCCGGGATCGACGTACGCCAATAGTCACATGGATAGCAGCTAGCTAGCTGCGAGAGCCTGGTGTAAATGTCCAGAGCTTGCAGTTGAAATCCGGGATATGGAGAGTAAAAAATAGATCCGGTATGTTCTGGTCTGAGTCGCGTTGTACAAAACTGGTGATAGATTTTCGAGCTAAAGGATAGCTGATGACCACAAACCGTGGTTAGCTGAACACTAACGTTAGCCAGTAAACTGGCTAGCTTCTGGTTAGCTTCTGGCTAGCTTCTGGTTAGCTTCTATTGTGGATTTCAGATTTGAGGTAAATAATACTTTTTTTTAAATTGGTGATGCGGGTTGCAGGAGAGAGTTTTGAAGTTGAGTTTTTGGAAAATAGAATATATAAAAGATATGTGAAGAAAGGTGTAAATATATATATACGGGACACGCAAGACGACGACAAAGGACGTCTGACTGCTATGCCATCTTGGCGGGATAATAACCTGGTGTAGTATATTGTTTTAAATTTGTATAAAGGTGTGTTTTCTTGCAGACATTGGCTGTGAAGTTGGTTGGTAAGTATATAGCACATGTATCTGTCTTGTATTCCAAGTAACGTTTACAAGCAAGTAAATATTTTTACATTTGGTCAATATTTGAAACTTGTTAGAATTGATTGTAAATGTTATATTTGCATATTAAATGTATTAATTGCAAGTAACATTTTCAAATGACTGAAATTGACTGTTCAGTTGCACAGTTCCTTATTGGTCCTTATTAACCCCTTCTTCCTAGCCATTCATCTTTTGTGCCCATTTCCAAATCAAATTTGAGGCCAGGGAATGGAATTAGACATTGGTTTTCTAGTTAGTGTTTGCATATCTGGAGGTTCTAGATTAGTTTACGTAATATGGCAGAAGTGTCACGGAGTCCATTACACAGCAGGGTTGAGTCATCACCATATTGCTACAACTATCCAAGCCCCATCAGGTCAAACACGACAAAGATAGAGTAGGGGTGTTAAAGGCCTTAATTCAACTGGGTAAAAAAAATATTTAAAAAATATCTCTGCCTGTACCTTGACGTGGTGAGAGGGCTTCCAACTAAACCAGGCCTGTGTTATTGAACCCCTAACTGAGACTGGCTGCCTGTTGAGGACAAGTGGCAGGTGATGCAGCTAGTTTTTCCTGTCTCTCGATTCTGCCTCTCTCCTCATCCTTGAACTCTTTATTTTCTCTCCCTCAGATTAAATTCTGCATCTATTGATGTCAAATTGCCCACTCATCCAATCCATCTCATTACATAATCTAAAGATACTGTTATTGTCATGTTGCCGTTAACTGCTAGTAATGTTTGCTAGCCGTATCATACTGGGCACATAATATGTGAGATACACAGATGAACTAAAAACACTAGCACTGCAAACACTCAGAACAAGCGGAGCAGCAGTGCCTGGACTTCGCAGTCCCCCCCTTCTGAGACTGAACAAGTGACAGGCAGAACCTCCCAACCACACAGCACCCAACTCTCTATTCCACACACCAGAATTAAGTGTTTCAGTATGATTTCCCAATGAGTGCACAAACAAATGATCTGTGAAAAGGACAAGCCTGTAAGCCTGTATGAAGGACAAGCCTGTATCACAAAAATATTAAAGTTGATGTATTAAAATCTTAAATTGCTAGGTTGGGCTTCACAGCTGTTTCACAAGGTGTTCATTATTGTAAGTTGTAAGGTATCCTTTGTTATTTATTTGTTCCACATTATTGTTGTTGTATCCTAGGACCTGCAATAGATACATATATTCAACCACAAGGGTGTACAAATGAGTTATGCGAGATATATATATATATATATATTTCTTAATCAAAGTAGAGGACTACTGAAATTATATTATTTCAGTGTAGATAAGGGAATGGCAGGTTAAAATAACATGACAGACAGACAAGCCAGTGTATGATTAAAAAGGATTTGCATATGAATGGAGTGGAAATTAGCTGACTTCATGATCTGTAAGAAAGTAACTTTAATGTGTCATGCAGATTCTTTGACATTTCTTTGACGTAGCAACGTTTAAGATATGGATTTCATGTTGCAATGTTAACGTACCCAAAGTAGTTAGAATTAATGTTTTCATTTTATTAGCTAAACAAAACGTATTTAAACAGTGAAATTGTCGTGGAAATCAGCCTTGTTTGCATAACGACACAGTAAAGAACGTAATTTAGGCTGTAATGATCTCCAAAATTCGAATTATTAGGTAATCACACCGTTGATATAGCAACGGACGCTAATAATTTATCGAATCCCATTGTGAGTAGAGCGCGACGTTATGTGGCCCATAATGCAATTCTTCAGAAAATGGGTGTGGCTTGGCCACATTTTCAGATTTGAAGAAAATGGCGGAAAATATGCAGCCGAAATCCGACGACAGCGAATACAAATTCATTGCTTTAACTAATTGTGACAAATGTTAAGGAAAGGTTGAGCAAAGTAATGACTTTTCAAATAAGTTACATTACATGTTATGTTGGCTGACAATTTGTTAGCTACGCTATCCTTACGAACCACATTTTAAAAAATGTTTAAAAAAAACAAAAAAACACAGCATTACAGCAGTACGTACCGGCATGTTAGCTAGTTACATAACGTTAGTTGGCTACTAAAACCTTAAACTTGCCAGCTAGTATATTAACTATAATCTAACTAACTACCCAACGTTTATTGACTTGATTATCCCCAAGTGGCATAGTCGTTGTGCATTCTCAATGTACATTTCAGAGCACTCTCGTCTGAGTGTGCCAGAGCGCAGAATAACTAATGAATTTAGAACACTCAACACAGGTTGAATATATGGGCTCAAGCGCAGGGTCCCCGCGTGCTAGAGGCGTCACTACAGATACCAGGCGGTATCACAACTGGCCGCGATTGGGAGCGCACAATTGAGTTAGGGTTTGGCTGGGTTAGGCCGTCATTGTAAATATGAATTTCTTCTCAACTGACTTGCCTAGTTAAAAAAAGGTTCAATAAAAAAAATACAAAATACGTCCGGTGTCCATAAACGTCTGCAACAAAAAAGTGTCATTAAATTGTTGCCAGCAGAACAGTTACAGTCACCAACACTCTGGATAACATTAAAACAGCTTAACCAGCTCTGCTAGGACGAGTAAAAGGTCAGAGTGAGGTGTTCTCTCATTTGTGTCTGGAAATAGCAAGCTAGCCAACGTTAGCTAGTTAGCTTGGGTGATTCAAATCAATCAAATCAAATTTATTTATATAGCCATTCGTACATCAGCTGATATCTCAAAGTGCTGTACAGAAACCCAGCCTAAAACCCCAAACAGCAAGCAATGCAGGTGTAGAAGCACGGTGGCTAGGAAAAACTCCCTAGAAAGGCCAAAACCTAGGAAGAAACCTAGAGAGGAACCAGGCTATGTGGGGTGGCCAGTCCTCTTCTGACTGTGCCGGGTGGAGATTATAACAGAACATGGCCAAGATGTTCAAATGTTCATAGATGACCAGCATGGTCCAATAATAATAAGGCAGAACAGTTGAAACTGGAGCAGCAGCACGGCCAGGTGGACTGGGGACAGCAAGGAGTCATCATGTCAGGTAGTCCTGAGGCATGGTCCTAGGGCTCAGGTCCTCCGAGAGAGAGAGAGAAAGAAAGAGAGAAAGAGAGAATTAGAGAGAGCACACTTAAATTCACACAGGACACCGAATAGGACAGGAGAAGTACTCCAGATATAACAAACTGACCCTAGCCCCCCGACACATAAACCACTGCAGCATAAATACTGGAGGCTGAGACAGGAGGGGTCAGGAGACACTGTGGCCCCATCCGAGGACACCCCCGGACAGGGCCAAACAGGAAGGATATAACCCCACCCACTTTGCCAAAGCACAGCCCCCACACCACTAGAGGTGGTGTGGGGGCTGTGGGGACTGCCATTGTGAGGTCAGAATGCTCATCAACCCTACTCCTTGGCCAGAGCGTCCAGTGACGCGCTCTGAGAGCGAAATGCTCTGAATTTACGAAAGGAAAATCTGACAATGCTCTGGATTTACGAGCACACACTGGTACTCCAGATTGAGTTCATGAACACACCCAAAATTGTAAAATGTCTAGCTAGTCATTTGTTATGCTAACAAGCTAGCAAGAGTTTGCAACAGCATCAACTTCCGGTAGATTGGCGAAGCAGTAGTATGCTCCACTGAAAGGATACTGTTCATTTACAGTATACTAAAAGTATATAGTATGTCGTATATATTCATTAAGTATGTAGTATACAGTATGTTAGTATGGGTATTCGAACACAGTTTAGGTGTAAGGATTCCATTTGTTGAAGGCAACCATGTTGCAGAAGTGCTAATACATGATGCAGAGAGAAATATAGCATTAAGGAAGATGCAATACTGTAAAGGGTAAGTGCCACACCCTCGTCTATACAGGTTTGTGTTATAAATGATGGCGAGACAGCTCTTTGAGATGATGACCCTATTGGCCTTCGGAGACTAATGATTTATGGGTCACAATAAATAGTATCACCAACCTCGATTTGCATACTTTTATCTGACCGTTTGACTTTGACCTTAGCAGGTCAGGGCTTCCCTGTCAGGGGTTGGCAATGATATGGACAGCATAATCAACCTAGAATACCAAGGGAACAGCGTTTACAAGACACTGTGGGATTGCCGTGGATACCGTCACAAACCTTAGATGGATTTATTTTGCCCTTTTTCTCCCCAAATTTGTGATATCCAATTGGTAGTTACAGTCTTGTCCCATCGTTGAGACTCCCGTACGGACTCGGGAGAGGCTAAGGTCGAGAGCCATGTGTCCTCCAAAACACGACCCTGCCAAGCTCACTGCTTCAAGACACACTGCCGCCTTAACCCAGAAGCCAGCCTCACCAATGTGTCGGAGGAAACACTGTCCAACTAGCGACCGTGTCAGCGTGCATGCGCCTGGCCCGCCACAGGAGTTGCTAGAGCGCGATGGACAAGGACATCCCGGCCGGCCAAACCCTCCCCTAACCCGGACGACGCTGGGCCAGTTGTGCGCCAAACCATGGGTCTCCCGGTCACGGCCGGCTGAGACAGAATTGACAGGAAGACAGAGTAGAGAGAGGTTTTTACTTTCAATCTGGTCAACATTCACATTTGAATAAGGCAAAGTGACAGTCTTTTATCACAAATCTGTGCCCACTGTTTGTTGTAATCAACTTAATTCTGAGTTCCAATTTAAAAGTGTTGTTATTGTGAGTTAACATGCAATGGAAGGAGCTAGCTAGAGCATTACAATTATTTACTAAAGTTTGTCTTTGTTTTCTCCCTCCTAAACCTAACAAACAACAAAAAGTAAACATTTAATGTAAAATATCTGTGGCTTTTAACCAACAAACTCTCACTCTGCCATAGTAGAGTTAGTGACAGCATTAGCATGTAGGAGAGTTTGTTTGTTTTCCTCTCTTCTTCAGGGACAGATTGAGAGCTGGCTATGCTGATAACACCTAAGGAATGCCAGGAATGCACAAACAGCCCTTCCTCCATCCGCTCTACTCCATATCCATCCATCCCTCCCGCCCTTCCCTATCCTCCCTTCCCTCAGCCCTCATCCCCATGCCCCCCTCTCCCTTTCCCTCGCTTTCTCCCTCTCTCTCTCCCCATCTCTTCAGTCTCAGAAATCTGTTCCACAAATGACTTCCATCTGGAGAGTAGAGTAAATACTCAGCTCTGGTGATTCTGGGGTCTAGTAAATAAAAAAGAGAAAGAAAACAGAATGTCGTAAAAGTCTACAACACTGCTTACAGTGAAGCGCACCCAAATGCTGGCAGATTTGATCCCTTGGACCCTTTAGGAAAAACCCTCTGCTGTCTGGAAATTGTGTGGGGAGTGTAGACAATCTGAGTTAGATACTGGAACCCTAGAATCACTAGGCTCGACTCTTATCGACAAACACACAGTTTCACTGTGAGAAACCGAAACTAACACCAAGTCCTCAAAAACGACTGTCCTTCGAATGCAGAGAGCGAATGTTTAACCAGGCACAAACAATTCCATGAATGATTGTGTAGTGCGCCAGGCCAGTCAATACCCTGACTGTCTTAATCAAATGAGTACAGCGTGTGTCCAGAATTTTCACACAATGACTTATCTAATTACTTAGTTGAAGGATGAACAAGCAAATTAACTCTGGAATAGCTGGAGCACGGAGCACTACTTGGGTAACACTTACTTGATGTGGCTTTTTATGAAGTGTTGTAGTGCCTTAACAACTATGTTTGACACATTACAGATACAGTCATAATGCATAAACAAATTGTATAACAATTCATTAGGGCATTATTAGCTGTAATGTTATACATTCACAACATGTAATGGCCCCTCTCACCTCTCTCACTTTATAAGACGCTTCTTTGTTATGAAGTGAGTCTGTTTGTTAAATATGAACTGTTATGAAAATGTTTTTCAAAAAAATATGTTTTAGGCTTAGTTATAGTGAAACACATCAATTCTGGTCTTCATTTGGACCATTTGTTGAAAAAGTGATATTTTGGCAGTGGAGTGTATTCATGGATGCCAAGGGAAGCTAGGCTTTCCCCCAAACAATTACCAAGACAAAACAACATATAAAGTAATGTATCTTTCGTCTCTCTGTATTTTCATAATGTTCCTTCAATTCGCAAGTGGCTGAATGTATCTCAGCGGAGAAAGCATTCTAGCAAGCAAAACAGCGCCTCTCTATCTTTCCATGTGTAGGCCATCTATCTGATGCTGTATGGTCATAAAGAGTCTGACATTGTTGCCTCCCGTAGCATTAAATGCAAGGGAAGCCAGCAAGCGTTTGTTCTCCCTTGATTAAAAAAAGTATAAATAATAGCCAATCAGTGCTGAGCTAAACTGGGACTGGTAATTGCACACAAAAAAAAAAGGTGTCAATGGAAGCCAGTTTGGATTTGGCTTCATTCCTATCACAACACATCAAGAGAAATAGCCTATGTTATTGACAGAAACAACGTGAATTGTTGCATCTCATTGTGTTGTTGTCCTCCTGTGGCTAGTTTTCTAGCTTAAATTGGCCCTTTCCTAAATAGCAATGGATGGAGATGGGAATTTGGACTTGTGGTTTTACTTAATTCTCCTTAGCCTACTGGCCAATGATTTATTCTGCCATCATGTCTTTTTATTGTCTCGGCCTTATGCCTATATATCTTGGATGCAAGGCATATGAACAATCATGTTTTAATGCAAACAATGCAATTATCACAATACATAGTTTGTAGTATGGCTTTTTTTCTGGCTTCCCCAGTGATTTTACCCACGAACCACTACTGTATTTCGGTCTTTTATAAATAAATCTAGCTCATTGTTCCCATAGCGATTCAAGTCTACCATTGAAATTGTGATGTAGATGCACCTTGAGAAGGTGCCCTTAAATCATCTCAAGGAAGGGGTTCTGTTACGTTCGTTTAAAGATTAATTAGACCAAGGTGTAGCGTGGTAGGCGAACATCTTACTTTATTTTTAAAATGAACACCCAAAAAAACAACAAAACGAACGTAAAGTTCTGCAGGCTATACAGCAACTAACAAAATCAAGATCCCACAAATTAAGGTGGAAAACAGGCTGTCTAAGTATGATCCCCAATCAGATACAACGATAGACAGCTGCCTCTGATTGGGAACCATACCCGGCCAACAAAGAAACAGAAAAACTAGAATGCCCACCCAAATCACACCCCGACCTAACCAAAAGATAAATAAAAAGGTCCTCTAAAGTCAGGGTGTGACAGGTTCAGTATGAAATATACTCCCTTCTACACTGAACAAAAATATAAACACAACATGCAACAATTTAAAATATTTTACTGAGTTACAGTTCATATAAGGAAATCTTTCAATTGAAATAAATTCATTAGGCGCTAATCTATGAATTTCACATGACTGGGGTGATGGCGACGGATGACTGCCACGACAGTGGGACTCAGGATCTCTTCACGGTATCTCTGTCCATTCAAATTGCCATTGATAAAATGTAATTATGTTCGTTGTCCGTAGCTTATGCCTGCCAATACCATAACCCCACCTCCACCATGGGGCAGTCTCTTCACAATGTTGACATCAGCATACCGCTCTCCCACAGGACTCCATACAGCTGGTCTGCCATCTGCCCGGTACAGTTGAAAATCAGGATTCATTCATGAAGAGCACACTTCTCCAGTGTGCCAGTGACCATCGAAGGTGGGCATTTGCTCACTAAAGTTAGTTACGACACCGAACTGCAGTCAGGTCAAGACCCTGGTGAGGACGACAAGCATGCAGATGTGCTTCCCTGAGGCGGTTTCTGATAGTTTGTGCAGAAATTCTTTGGTTGTGCAAACTCACAGTTTCATCAGCTGTCTGATGCCTGGTCTCAGATGATCCTGCAGGTGAAGAAGCTGGATGTGGAGGTCCTGGGCTGGCGTGGTCACATGTGGTCTGCGGTTGTGAGGCCGGTGGGACGTACTGAAAAATTCTGTAAAACAACATTGGAGGCGGCTTATAGTATAGAAATTAACATTAAATTCTCTGGCAATAGCTCTGGTGGACATTCCTGCAGTCAGCACGCCAATTGCATATTCCCTCAAAAGCTGAGACATATGTTGCATTGTGTTGTGTTAAAAAACTGCCCATTTAAGAGTGGCCTTTTATTGTCCCCAGCACAAGGTGCACCTGTGTAATGATCATGAGGTTTAATCAGCTTCTAGATATGCCACATCTGGCAGGTGGATGGATTATCTTGGCAAATGAAAAATGCTCACTAAAAGGGATGTAAAAAAAAATGTCCACAAAATATGAGAGAAATACCTTTTTTGTGGGAATCTTTTATTTCAGCTCATGAAACATGGGACCAACCCTTTACATGTTGTGTTTATACTTTTGCTCAGTGTATGTGTGCTGGACTGTACCGCCTCAAGGTTTACTATAAAAGCAGCTGACCACAGCACCTTTTTTTAGCAATGGTCTTGTTAAGTGGAGTGTGTCAATATATTTAGCATGATGCTTCCTTGACTAGACTACAGGCATTACATAAAATTCAAAAGCAAGTAAGGCACATTTCCGCAAATTATCAAATTCAATATTTTTGCATACCACTTCATACACGTGTTTTTACAAAGAAAAAAAACATGTAAGCTATGAGGATTATACGTTTCTATTCATAGCTACATCCATCGTAACCAAAAAATAGATGATAATGGTGGTCAGGTCAATTTATTCTATTTTTTCCTAAATGCATAGATTGATTGGTGGCTCAGCCTGCTAAGAGTGTGGGTTCATAGTTCAATGGTTATATGTTTTAATCCCACATGGGGCAGATATGTTTTTTTGTTTATTTACAATATTCATCCCGTGCCCACACACTTCTAATTCTGAAAAGTGAAAGCATGCCTGTGAGAGGGGTCACCCTGGTAGTAGTTGTAGGTTTTTATACAGTATGCATGACCAATCTGAGTTAATTTGACCATTGTAATAGAGCTACTGCTTAAATACTGCAATGCGGGTTGGATTGAACTGAACATCTCATCTTCATTTTCAAGGTGATGATTGGACTTTTCTTCCCAACACAATACCGCAAAAAAAATGTGAGTCCTCATTTCAAATATATATTTTTTGCATCCCAAGAACTCGACACCTTAAGCTAACTGTCCCGAGCCTTATTTGCTTGTGTTGCACATCATTTTATTATCCGAGCGTGCCAGTGGACTTCTGGTAAGTATGCTTTCGAGAGAAAGTGTTGGGATCAACTATGTTTCCACACCCCCAAAATTGATATTTATGTGCAATTCCCCCCACCCACAACTTCTCACCTGAATGCATTTTTAAAGGGGTTTGGCAAAGGCTGATATTGGGGTTGAGAGTTAACCTTTAACAACAGCTGGTGGGCAATTTCTAATATTAAGGAAGTCTCGAGGATCTGCTCGCCTGAGTTGGAATACCTCATGATGATCTGTAGATCATACTATTTACCAAAAGTTTTCATCTATATTCTTTGAAGCTGTCTATTAACCACCACAAACCGATGCTGGAACTAAGAACATACTCAACGACCTGTATAGGGCTATAAACAAACAAGAAAATGCTCATCCAGAGCGGCACTCCTAGTGGCCGGTGATTTTATTGCAAGAAAACTGAAATCCATTTGACCTAATTTCTACCAGCATGTCACCTGTGCAACTAGAGGCGAAAAAACTCTAGATCACCTTTACTCCACAAACAGAAAAGCATACAAAGCTCTCGCTTTCCCTCCATTTGGCAAATCTAACCATAACTCTATCTGCCTGATTCCTGCTTACAAGCAAAAACTCAAACAGGAAGTACTGCATTTGTAAATGATGTCGGAGTGCTACCAGAAGAGCTAAATGTCTTCTATGCTCGCTTTGAGGCAAGCAACACTGAACCATGCATGAGAGCACCAGTTGGACACTGTGATCACGCTCTCCGTAGAAAATGTGAGTAAGCCGTTAAACAGGTTAAACCTGTCTAGGCCGGGCGTTCCGCTAGCGGAACCCCACGTTCCGCTAGCGGAACCTCACCTCAACAGTCCGCTGAAAAGGCAGCGCGCGAAATTCCAAAATATTTTTTATAAAGTCCAATACAGCAAATGAAAGATAAACATATCGTTAATCTACCCATGGTGTCCGATTTCAAAAATGATTTACAGCGAAAGCACCACATATGATTATGTTAGGTCATAGTCAAGTCACAAAAACACACACAGCCATTTTCCAGCGAAAGAGAGGAGTCACAAAAAGCAGAAATATAGATCAAATGAATCACTAACCTTTGATGATCTTCATCAGATGACACTCATATGACATCATGCTACACAATACATGTATGTTTTGTTCGATAATGTGCATATTTATATCCAAAAATCCCAGTTTACATTGGCACAGTAATATTTTGATTCCAAAACATCCAGTGATTTTCCCAGAAATACTTTTACTTTTACTTTTACAGATAAAAGATGCAAGTGTTATTCACAGACTTAAAGATAGACTGATCCTCTATGCAACCGCTGTGCCAGATTTAAAAAAAACTTTACGGAAAAAGCATAATCTGCTTATAAACAATTAGACAATTCCGCCATCTTGGAGTCAACATTAGTTCGAAAAAAACACTATAAATATTCCCTAACCTTTGATAATCTTCATCAGAAGGCACCTCAGGAATCCCAGTTCGACAATAAATGACTGATTTGTTCCATAAAGTTCCATAAAGCCTATCATTTAACCACCTGTTGTTAGCGTGTTCAGTTCTTCATGGCGGCGCGACCATTTCCTCCATGACAAAAACTCAAAAAGTTCTGTTACAGGTTGTAGAAACAAGTCAAAACATGTCTGCAATCAATCTTGAGGATGTTTTTAACAAATATCATCAATAAGGTTCCAACCGGAGAATTTCATTGTCTGAATAAAAGCCCTGGAATGAGAGGACACTCTCTCGGGAGCGCGCTTCATGAGACTGAGGCGCCCTGACAGACCACTCACTAAAATGGGTCTCATGAGCCCCTCCTTTATAGTATAATCTTAAAACTAGGATGTAAAGACGGTGACATCTAGTGGAAGCCCTGGGAAGTGCAAGCACATCGATATCTATCAGGGATTTAAATTGGCTCTGTTTTGAAATTCGACTTCTCACTTCCTGTTTGGATTTCTTCTCGGGTTCTTGCTTGTCATATGAGTTCTGTTATACTCACAGACATCATTCAAACAGTTTTAGAAACTTCAGAGTGTTTTCTATCCAATACTAATAATAATATGCATATATTAGCATCTAGGACAGAGTAGGAGGCAGTTCAGTTTGGGCACGCAATTCATCAAAAAGTTACATATGCTGACACTTAACCTAACAGGTTAACATTCCGACAGATTACCAGGACGCGTATTCAGAGCATGCGCTGACCAGCTGGCAAGTGTCTTCACTGATATTTTCAACCTCTCCCTGACCCAGTCTGTAATACCAATACGTTTCAAGCAGACCACCATAGTCCCTGTGCCCATGAATGCCAAGCTAACCTGTCTAAATGACTATCGCACCGTAGCATTCATATCTGTAGCTATGAAATGCTTCGAAAGGCTGGTCATGGCTCACATTAACACCATCATCTCAGACACCCTTGACCCACTCCAATTCGCATACCGCCCCAAGAGACCCACAGATGACACAATCTCTACACTTCCTTTTCCCACTTGGACAAAAGGAACACATGTGAGAATGCTGTTCATTGACTACAGCTCAGCGTTCAACAGCATAGTGCTCTTCAAACTCATCACTAAGCTAAGGACCCTGGGACTGAACACCTCCCTCTGCAACTGGATCCTTGACTTCCTGATGGGACTCCCCCAGGTGGCGAGGGTAGGCAACAACACATCTGCCAGGCTGACCCTCAACACGAGGGCCCATCAGGGGTGCCTGCATAGTCCCTTCCTGTATTCCCTGTTCACTCATGACTGCGTGGCTGCTCATAACTTCAACACCATCATTAAGTTTGCAGATGACACAACGGTGGTAGGCCTGATCACTGAAGATGATAAGGCAGCCTATAGGGAGGAGGTCAGAGACCTGGCAGTGCGGTGCCAGGACAACAACCTCTCACTCAACGTCAGCAAGAAAAAGGAGCTGATCGTGGACTACAGGACACAGAGGGCCGAGCACACCCCCATTCACATTGATGAGGTCGGGGTGGAGCGGGTTGAGAGCTTCAAGTTTCTTGGTGTCCACATCACTAAGGATCTATCATGGTCCACACATACCAACATAGTCGTGAAGCGGGCACGACAACGCCTCTTCCCACTCAGGAGGCTAAAAAGATTCTAAAGTTCTACAGCTGCACCATTGAAAGCATCTTGACTGGCTGCATCACTGCTTGGTATGGCAACTGCTTGGCATCCGACTGCAAAGTGCTACAGAGGGTAGTGTGAATGGCCCAGTACATCACTGGCATCCAGACCTCTATACCAGACAGTGTCAGAGGAAGGCCCTAAAAATTGTCAAAGACTCCAGCCACCCAAGTCATAGACTGTTCTAACTGCTACCACATGGAAAGTGGTACCGATCCACCAAGTCTGGAACCAACAGCAGCCTCTAGGTGCTAGTGATGGCTATTTAACAGTCTGACAGCCTTGAGATAGAAGCTGTTTTTCAGTCTCTCTGTCCCAACTTTAATGCACCTGTACAGACCTCGCCTTCTGGATGATAGCGGGGTAAACAGGCAGTGGCTCGATTGGTTGTTGTCCTTGATGATCTTTTTGGCCTTCCTGTGACATCGGGTACTGTAGGTGTCCTGAAGGGCAGGTAGTTTGCCCCCGGTGATACATTGGGCAGACCGCACCACCCTCTGGAGAGCCCTGCGGTTGCGGTCAGTGCAGTTGCAGTACTAAGTGGTGATACAGCCCGATAGGATGCTTTCAATTGTGCATATGTAAAGACTTGTGAGGGTTTTAGGTGCCAAGCCAAATTTCTTCAGCCTCCTGAGGTTGAAGAGGCGTTGTTGACTGTGAACCCTTTATAAATTATATGTTAAGTGCTACTGAAATATATTATCTGAATGTTATTGTGTCTGGCCGTTTCAAAAACAAATACACCTGCTCAGATGAAAACAACAACATTCCCACTGAGCACAAAAGAGGAGGGGTGGTTAGCTGTATTCACAAAATGTCAGAACAGGCTACTAGGAGGAATCCAGAGAAGGCTGCTAGGGGGAATCCAGAGAAGAAAAGTTTACCATGGTGCAGACTGCGACTTTTTGCTATCACACCCTCACTCTTTGCTTACACGTTCCTTTCTTTCATTTGCATTAGCATTTGCCAGACATGAGAGTGCATTTAGAACACATGAATAGTACATTATTAATCCATGAAGATTAACCATATATAACTGAACAGCTACAGGAACAGTTAATGTGCACAAAGCATTTTAAAAGCTGTAAAACACTAGTGTAACATCCGCTTCCAACTCACCCTCTCAAACACATAGATCCCCTGAACACAGCTCACTTTCCAGATCCCAATCACCTGAATTCTGATCACCTGTTCACACACCTGTATGTCATTATCACACACTATTTAGTTCAGTTCTTTGCACCCCATCTTTGTGAGGTATTGTTTTGTGACACACTTCTATTCGGAGCTCTGTTTTTCCCGTAAACTAATCATCCTGTGTATGATAGTTTTGGCCTGCCTCACTTAACGATGCCTTTTGCCTATTCCCTGCCTGTACGGATTTCCTGTTATCAACCTATTGCCTGATCTCCCATACAACATTACTAGCCTTTTCCCTGCCTGTTCTATTGCCTTTTTGGACCTCCTGTGTATGACCTTCTGCTTGCCCCTGGACCCAGCTACCTGCCTCCTCCTGTGGTCCTTTGCCAATAAACACCTGCTGCACCCTGCGCTTGAAACCAGCTCTCTGTCTCCCATTGTGTTCATTACAACTTGTGGAAGAAGACTGTGGTGTAGATATGTCATATAAATCACTATCATGTATTCTGAGAACAACCAGTCCTTTATGTTGCTCTAAAATATATAATTGGTGCATTAGCCTAAACGAGCAACAAAATACTGTTCTGTTATTCGGACACTACACACAAACTCAAGTCCCACACACATACACACACAAACACATGCAAACATGCATATAATGAACAATGCCCATATGCACGCACAAACACAACGGACATGTTGTTTTTCTTCTGTTGACGACAGATGGGGGCTTGTGCACCAACTACACACCTCCCCTTTAAACCTCTACAAAGCCCCAGACCTCCCCTTTCACACACTATGAAACACATTCCAGCTCTCAGGAACAGCACTGACTCACTGATGCTGTCTGTGTGTGGTCTCTTCTGGAGACGATCACTTTGATCTGGAGGATGGAGTCACCAATACACATGTTGTCTCAGTCTATGGAATTCTTTCTGTGCATCTGGTCGTCTGTGTACAGTATGTGTGTGGTCTAACTTTACTATGCTTTTGGGTTCTAAAAGTCCTCCCAGGGATAGTAAAACAAGGAACATTTGACAAGTGGAGACACTTTGCCAGGACCCAAAAGGAAAAATGCTATTTTGTCTTAGGGTTTACATTTTTAGGTTTAGAATTAAGGTTAGGACTTGGGGTTAGGTTTAAGGTTAGAGTATCCTAATTTTAAATGAGAATACATTTTTGGGTCATCACTTGCACAGTAAAACCAACGAATGTGTGTATGTCTGTTTAAATAGATTCCATTGTTGCTTAATTAAAATGTGCTCTCTCTCTCTCTCCCTCTCCAAGGCACCTGTGTTCTGACTGCTTCTCTGCTCTTTCTCCTCCTGCTCTGTGTACATTCTGACCTTGAACCCGACGCTGACAGTCTCAATGACTCAACCCCCTAACTAATTTCCTCACACAGACACGCATGAACCCCCGGAACTATTTACTACTGCCATTCACATCAATGGGACACACACCATCCCTCCCCTTCCTCCCACTTCCACCCCACTTTGATGTTGGTGCACTGTTTATTCCCACAAAAGTGTTGTTTTGAGCTGGGTGTGTAGATGTATGGGGGATAGTGGGTTCTCCCCATGCAAGGAGGTGGAGAATTGATCAAGTGTCCTCAGAATTGATCAAGTGAAAAATGATTCAAAAAGAACCCTTTCTACGTGTGTAAAGGAGTATGTTCAAAAAATAATAAATAACTACTAACTAAGTAGGCTGTTGTTGGAGCATCAGATATGGTATTGATTATATATGTTACTGGTTTGACCCTGATCAAGACTTAGAAACTACTTCAATGTCCCTGTGAGACCCAGAAGAGTGCTGAGGCTAAACAGTGTTTTGGTTTAAGGGGAGTCACAAAACAGAAGGGATTACTGCCACATACACACAAATGACACACGTTTCTCTTTTATGTGTGCACACCCTTTCGTATGCACATACACGCATATACTATACAAACACACACATGCAATACTTGGGCACCACAGAGGTAATCAGTGGGGATTTAAAAGTCAGAACACTCAGGGTGGAAGGGGCTTGGGTTGCTTAGCGACGGGCCTGTTGATGTCCAAACAATGTTAGCGTCATCAGAGCGGTGTTCTGCTGAGTGCAACAATGTCACTTGTGTTATCTGTCCCCCGTCTGCAGCTAGTCAGTGGAATGCTCCAACCCAACAGCCGTCGGGCAGACAGACATGACTTAGCCTACATCTCTGAGACACATTAACATTGACACACTCTCTCTAAAACACACACTATAGGCTAGGAATGCACTCAAACAAACACATGCAAACTCATGCACATCCAGTTGCAGTACACAAGCAATCTCACAGATGATTGTAAAGTATTCAACTAGTATACAATGTTGTACACACACACAGACAGACAGACACCCACCAAACACACACCAATTAATTATGTTTGAATTAGTTTGAGGATGATCTCTCATTGCTGTCTCTCACCTCACACATTTGTGCAAAACGTCATGAAGAGAAAAAACATTTCCATGAAGGAAAATTAGGAATAGGGTCATGTCCACAAAGCGCTGTGCTACTCCATAGGAGCAGGATGCATTCTCCAGGGGAAGGGGATAGGGATGCTGGAGGATTATGAAAACTCTTGAAGGAATAATTGCTTTTCAGATGAATGAAAAACAAGGTGAAATGTCTATTTTGTTTTCTAATGGTAGCTTCTTTGAATATCAATTCCATTAGTGAGACTTTTAAAACTAATTATTCTAATTGCAACACAATGATATTTTAAGTGGATTTCTGCCAGTTTTAGACCTTAATAAACAAGGACATAAAATGGATCAAATCTCACGAGTATCCATATTTCTGTGGTGCACAATTTCAGTGAAGGATCAAATACTTTGCGCTCTGGGACATTGTTGATTCGGGTTAGATAAGATTTTACATAGCAGAACTTTGACAACCTATTGCCAATACAGTCTTTATGTTTGGCTATTAGAAACCGTTCCATCCGCACGGTTGGTTTTTGGCGCGCTAGGACCCAGACGCGTGAAAGCGCAGCGCTTGGCCGCGAGCAGCAGCACTGGCGGCAGCGGGGCTCGGATCGCTTCCCCTGATTCCAAGCTTAACTTCCCGAGCTGCTGACGTCACTTGGCAGCCTGGGCTGTACTCGCCGCTCCATACATAGCGCGGAGAAAAATGCTGCTCTCCGTACCGCCAAGGACAGGAATCAATCCATACAACGGCTATAACAGCAGAAACGGCAAAAAGGTAAACCCTTTTCTGTTTTTTGTGCGCTCCCGGTCGACCAGTGGGACAACACGCCCGTGTCAGTGGCGACAGAAATCTGTGTAGTGCGCGACAGCAATCTGCAGTGTCCTTGAAAAGCGAATCGTACCAAACCAACTTCGTTCTCCGTGGAGAAAATTTCTGCTCACTATTCTGCACCCCCACTGTGGTATGTGTAAAAACTGCTATTCGGTGGTCCGGGCATCGATGCAGCCTATATATTTAGTTTTTATTCACGATTTGGGAATTCAACCGTAGAGAGCAATACACGAACCATATACTTCTGTTCAGTCATTAGAAAAAGTCAGTAATGGATACAAACTTTTATGGGCAACTGTACAGTATTGGGTCAGTGTACGTCTGTGCGTAAATGTGAATCCGAAAAGGTGGGGGTGGGGTGCAGATGAGGGAGACAGGGAATGTGTTATTCAATGTAGCCTTAATTGATTTCAGTCTCCTTTTCGGGATGGTGAACAATGAACAGTGATATCAAGTGTCAAATCAAGTATCCATTGTCTACGCAGCCGCGTAAGTTTGGCAAAGTTTTTTTTTTTTAAGGCAAAGATGCCCCACCCCTTGAAAGAACCCACCATTGTGACGATACCTACTTTCCCCAAATTATGAATAACAAAATAACAGTTACATTCAAAATACTGTAATGTTGTAGCCAGCAACAATCAATCTGCAACTGAAACGTTACAATTAACGTCGGGGATTGGACATTATTAAACATTGTAATATAACACATCTACAATGTAGCCTACCGCTTATGTAACAGTAATAATATTTTTTTTTGGTTTAAATTGTTTTTATGGCCTTACTATTAACGAGATGTTACAATGTTATTACAACATATATTTTGTTATTATATTGATTAAGATTATTCGATTTTCTGTTGCATTAATGTTGAGTTCAAAATAAACACAATACAAGATCAAAGCCAAAGCTATTGGTATCTACTAATGCAACACCTGACATATTTGATCAGTTATGCTGTAGCCATAATAGTTTTGCCACAAAGAGAAATGCAATCGTGTTTTCATAGTTGTTCTGATGAAGTGAGGTTGCCATAATTAACAGCATTTCAGTCTCTCTCTGGAATATGAACATAGGCTAGAACTTTACATTTTAATTAAGGTGTTTTACTTAACTGTCATCAACTAAATGACTATATACCAAATGAAGATATATCTCATCAGCCTTTCAAATTCGGCACATTTCAGGGTTGGTTAGGTGGCTCTTGGATGCATTTACACAACAGGAAAAACTCACATTGTTGAAACAATGCTTTTATATGAATATATTTGCATGTAAAATGTGGCCTGTCTTTTATTATGTTGCTTGCCTGCCAAAGAGGCCTTTGAATAGTGTTTGGTATCCCTTCAAAGCCTCGGTCCTGTTGTGTAGGCCTGCCTGTGGCTGCTTGTGTTTACCTTTCCTCTACAAGAGCCTGATGTCATTTGTATTGCTTGAAGGAGGAGGAGGGTGTGGTCCTTTTCTCTGTTGCATCAGAGAGGGAGAGATAGACAGAGAGTGAGAAAGAGAGAGCGAGACAGAGAGCGAGAGATACAGGACAAAATTAATACCACAGACCTACACCAATCTGTGACGATGCTCATTTTAGAAGTACATTGTCTTGTTGTGACATATTACTATCATGTCTAGACAATCATGCCTGCTACATCACTGAATTGAAACTGAAACAACAGACATCTTCAGTTATCATACAATTGGCCTAATTTTATTACTGTATTACTGGGGTAAGATTATTGTGATTTAGGGATTGGGGGAAACTAGGGGAATCAGGTTCCAGGAGTAAAATCATTAGCCGGTTAGAGTTCTAGGATTTTGTTTCTATAGGTGATTTCCCAAAGTGATTTTTCTTTCTGAAATGCCACTTCTTCCAATGGGTGATCTCAGTGTACTCTATTTCCTCTGTTTTCCTTGATGAGATATGTTACAAAATGTATAATGTGACTGGTTGAATCAAAGGAAGAGGATGTGTTCCTATTTCACAAGCTTTGGCCTGATTTCCCCTGTATTCTTGACTTTACTGCCATCATTCTGGCATGATGTCACTCCATGAAACTCAACTGACTCCTTAGGGATAAACATTAAGAATGCTCCATAGAAATGTGCACTCCTAAGAAGACGTTCAACCTACACCGAGTGTACAAAAAATTAAGAACACCTTCATAATGTACACCTTCCTAATACTATCATACCCTGTTCAAAGGCATGTCAATATTTTGTCTTGCCCATTCACCCTCTGAATGGCACACGCATTCCATGTCTCAATTGTGTCAATGCTTGAAATTCATTCTTTAAACGGTCTCCTCCCCTTCATCTGCACTGATTTGAAGTGGATTTAACAAGTGACATCAATAAGGGATCATAGCTTTCACCTTTATCCACCTGATCAGTCTATGTCATGGAAAGACCAGGTGTTCTTAATGTTTTGTACACTCAGTGTATATACTATAGTATTCTAAGTAGCCTGTGTTACACTGTAGGGCTTAGGAGTAAGGACATAACAGTCACAGTCCATATGAAACAGTGTATATCAAATATATTATGATTCATTTATTGAGAGCTGAAATGTAATGACGACAACAAGCATAATATTTCTTCAGTGACAGTTTGAGTTCTGGTTCATAAGGTTAAGGTTTGATGATTGAGTAGCTTAAGCTACCGCTGTGAACTAATGTTTATTGATATCGAGAGAGAGAGAAAGAATTAAAAGGTTTCTTTCCTAAGGATAGACTTTTTGAGTTATAATTTTACACACACACATATTCTCAGCACAGACAGATTTAAACAAGTTGCTGTTCCCTCTGTATTTCAGTAATACAAATATTTCTACATTAAAGGGAAGGGAGATAGCCAGCATGTTGGTGCATTGCAGGCAATGGTCAAATATCTACGCTAATCCTGTTTTTGTTTATGTTTAGAAATTGGTCTGTGTGGTGGAGTCCACTAAGATGTCATATGCACTAAGATGTGTGGAGAGATTCCTCAAATATCTCTCTCCCCCTCTCTGTTTCTCTGTCTTTCCCCATCAACTTGTCTCTCTCCCAAACTCCCTCTCCCACCCTCTCTGTCTCTCTCGCTCTCCCTCACTCTCGCTCTCTCTTTCTCTCTCCCTCTCTCTTTCTCTCTCCCTCTGTCTTTCTCTCTCCCTCCCTCTCTCTCTCCCTCCCTCCCTCTCCCTCTCTCTTTCTCCGTCTCCTTCTGTCAAGCGTTCCCGTATACCTGAGCGGCTGGCAGGAGTAAATAAGAGACAGAACACAAAATATACAGCGTGCTGAGCTGAGGGCTGAAAAAAGAGCCCTTTGTGTGTGGGAGGTGATTAGCAACCAGATGGCACCAGGGGTTTGGTTACTGTGGTGCCTCCAGAGTCACCTGCTCATCCTCCTCTGCCTGCCCCACTATCTCAGTTTCTCTCCTTTCCTGATTTTCCTGGTAGAAAATATAAAACGAGGAGGCAGGTTAATCCAAACCAAAGACTGAATGTTTCTATACAGTATTGTGCTCTTTTGTATGTGCACATTTGTTTTTTTTTGCAATCAAATTTAGTACTCAATTAATGTGAATGAATGATGATTGAATGGCAGATGTCATTTGCAAGGTTTATCATTGTTTTATTGAGTGTTAATATATTCTGATGTTTAGTGCTAAAACCCATGATAAAATAAATTATACAAAAGGCATGGTGCCTTGTCTTTGTAAGAGGATACCCTTCAATTTATAAAGATGGAAAATGTTTATTGAATGGCAATAACATACAGCGGTCTCTCTCTTTAATACTTATGACTAAGTATTAAAATGCAACATGAAAAAAACTTAAGCGACCACAACAAGTACCTGTTTATGAGGGAAAGATCTGTGAGTGCTCCACAAAAAGGCTATTCACTGTAAGATCCCCTGAGGAGGCCTGGTGGAAGTGAGGCCCTACATGCCTTTCCTTTGAGTTAAACCATTTCATACTTTCACTTTCAACCCCCAAAAACCTTTGAAATATCACCAACATTGTAGGATGCTAGCCCTAATGTAAACCAGGGAGCTTACTTTCAGTCCTCTTTTGGCTTTCATGTTCCTTTCTTTGGTGCTGAGAGATCTGAGTAGGGTAGATGACAGCTCTGGAATTTTTTGAATCTAAAAAAATATGCGCCACACAACAATGGGTGTTTGTTTGTATGTCTGAAATGCTCAGAAGATGTCTGACATGCTCACCAAGTTGTGTATCTTGTCATGACCAGGCTTGCCTTCATCCATAAATGTATTTTATTTTACTGCATGCACATAGAATTTTATCGAATGTAGCCGCCTAACCAACTTAAGAAAATATATTTAAGCTTAGTAAATTCAATCTTCTCATGAATAGACCATTTCAGTATGTCCTTTTTTAGAAAAGGTATGAAATTCAAATCGAGAAATAACATGTCTATTCCATGAAATCGGTCGTCACTAGTTAACACAGCCACAAAGTCATAATTATGGTTCAACATCGCCATTTCTAAAATGTATCTTAAAATCCGATTTTAAACCTAACCCTAACATTTAACCTAACCTTAACCACAAATCTAACCGAATGCCTAATTCTAACCTTAAATGAATGCCAAAAATAAATGTATTTTAGTCGACTATAGTCGATTGACGCGCCGGTACGTCTATCTAAGTAACAAAATAACATAATCTACATCAAAATCCGTCAGTCTAAACTAGAGATACCTGTGTTTTTGCTTTGGATGCATCTCAATCCACCATATCTGCCTATTGTCGCACTTCCGCATCTGCGGTGAAAGGTGACAGAGCTAGAGCGGTATATGTCAGACCATGAGACATCCTGAAAATTGGTCTTCTAACGAAATGTCTGTAGTGTCCGAATGGTTCAACCTATTATTACCATGCTATGGAAAGGGGGTATTCTCAAAAACACGATGCTGTTCTTCGTTTTGCTCTATGACGCCCAGAAGTGTCACGGGACTCTTCTGAAGATAATCAGTACCGGTTAAAAAAAACATTATGAAAGTAGTTTTATGCCTACCCCCAAAATGGGTTAAATATGTGTAAAAATAAAAGTTTCCTGAGCTTTCATATCCTACATATAGGACAGACACTTCAAAACCTTGTTTCTTATTATGTACCTTTTTAAAATATATTTTCCATTTATGGATGTGTTATTCAATGCGTTTCTCTGGGCTATAGTAGTAAAGGCCAAATTCAATATTTTACAAATATATATATATATTTTTTATACCTAAAGGGGTCCTAAAATTCAAAATCAAATAGCTAAAAGATCCATAGTATGACCATCCTTTAACAATTCCATATTTCAGAGTAGAACCCCCCCCACTCAGTTTTTCACAATTCCAGACATTTAATCCTAGTAAACATTCCCTGTCTTAGGTCAGTTAGGATCCCCCTTTATTTTAAGAATGTGAAATGTCAGAATAATAGTAGAGAGAATGATTTATTTCAGCTTTTATTTCTTTCATCACATTCCCAGTGGGTTAGAAGTTTACATACACTCAATTAGTATTTGTTAGCATTGCCTTTAAATTGTTTAACTTGGGTCAAACGTTTCGGGTAGCCTTTCACAAGCTTCCCACAGTAAGTTGGGTGAATTTTGGCCCATTCTTCCTGACAGAGCTGGTGTAACTGAGTCAGGTTTGTAGGCCTCATTGATCGCACACGCTTTTTCAGTTCTGCCCACAAATTTTCTATAGGATTGAGGTCAGGGCTTTGTGATGGCCACTCCCATACCTTGATTTTGCTCTCCTTAGGCCATTTTGCCACAACTTTGGAAGTATGCTTGTGGTCATTCTCCATTTGGAAGTCCCATTTGCGACCAAGCTTTAACTTGATGTCTGATGTCTGAAATGTTGCTTCAATATATCCACATAATTTCCCCTGCCTCATGATGCCATCTATTTTGTGAAGTGCACCAGTCCCTCCTGCAGCAAAGCACCCCCACTTCATGATGCTGCCACCCCCGTGCTTCACGGTTGGGATGGTTTTCTTCTAAACATAACGATGGTCATTATGGCCAAACAGTTCTACTATTGTTTCATCAGACCAGAGGACATTTCTCCAAAAAGTATGATCTTTGTCCCCATGTGCAGTTGCAAACCTTAGTCTGGCTTTTTTATGGCGGTTTTGGAGCAGTGGATTCTTCCTTGCTGAGCGGCCTTTCAGGTTATGTCGATATAGGACTTGTTTTACTGTGGATATAGATACTTTTGTACCTGTTACCTCCAGCATCTTCACAAGGTCCTTTGCTGTTCTTCTGGGATTGATTTGCACTTTTCTCACCAAAGTACGTTAATCTCTAGGAGGCAGAATGCTCAATCCTTCTTGAGCGGTATGACGACTGAGTGGTCCCATGGTGTTTAAACTTGCATACTATTGTTTGTACAGATGAAAATGGTACCTTCTGGCGTTTGGACTTGTGGAGATCTACAAATTTTTTTCTGAGATCTTGGTTAATGTCTTTTGATTTTCCCATGATGTCAAGCAATGAGGCACTGAGTTTGTTGGCAGGCCTTGAAATACATCCACAGGTACACCTCCAATTGACTCAAATGAAATCAGTTAGCCTATCAGAAGCTGCTAAAGCCATGACATCATTTTTTGGAGTTTTCCAATCATTTTAAAGGCACAGCCAACTTAGTGTATGTAAACATCTGACTAACTGGAATTGTGATACAGTGAATTATAAGTGAAATAATCTGTCTGTAAACAATTGTTGGAAAAATGACTTGTGTCATGCACAAAATAGATGTCCTAACCGACTTGCCAAAACTATAGTTTGTTAACAAGAAATTTGTGGAGTGGTTGAAAAACGAGTTTCAATGACTCCAACCTAAGTGTATGTAAACTTCCGACTTCAACTGTATATTTAGTATCTCTACCAGTAAGTCTTCTGTTGGGTGTCTGTGCTTTGTTACAGACTTGGTATATCTGGCCGTTGTTATATTGTCTCCTTTGTATTGTCTCCTTTGTAGACTATGTCATGGATAATACTCTGTGTAAGAGCCAGTTAAAATAAGTCTGGGCTTTTAAGTCCCGTATAGAAACATGCACAAACCTTTTGTCCCCCGGGGGAATATCAAAGAGGCCTTCTCAAACATGAACACATTGTTCTTTTCAGCAACATCAACTACCAGGGGGATGTATTATCAGACACTACACATTTATGCATTTTAAGCTGGGCTGGTGTAGTGGATAGGTGGAATAGTTGCAGTCGGTGGCTTCATTCCAGGCTGACTGCATTGCAGACGCCTGCCAGATCTGACAACGCCTGGATAGGTGTTTACCATATCAGCTAAGCATATCATATGACATACCAATCTGATGCCCAACCTTGCAGTCGATGGGAAGGTACATGTGTTAGTTGATGCAAAGCAACAACTGCAATGTAGTTGGCCTGGAATGCGACCACTGGTGTAGTGGATGGGTGGGGTAGGTTCAGTATGTTATACTGGTGTAGTGGAGGGTTGGGATTGGTGCAGTCCGTGAGTAAGGTTTACTGATGTAGTGGCTTGACACTGGATCAACTTTGCCGGGGTAAGTCGCCTTTGTCCCGCTGGCCCCGCTCCAGCTGTATGTTTATCTAAGTCTCTGTCATTGTTTAATGCATCAGACGTTTGAAAGTGGTCTCTCCTTCCATTGCCAACCACGTGAGTAGTACAAGGTGAGCAGGTATAGAGAGCGAGAAACAGGGGGAGAGAGAGAGAAACAGAGGGCGGGAGAGTCCTTGGAGAAAGCACAGCTGTCTGAAATATGATGCCAAGCACTGCAGTGATGCCAGGTACTGACACGAACATTACGCCTGAATGTGAGCAAGAAAGACAAAGAAAAGGATGAAAGAGTTAGAGAGAGAAAAGGGCATGGAAGAGGGATGCAAGAGAGGGAGAAAGAGGAAGGCAAGAACAGTAGGAGAGAGTGAGAGAGCAAGAGAGGGTACTAGGGGGAGAAGCAGGGGGGGTCAGAAGAGAGAACGACTGGAGCCTGTTGTCCTTTGTCACCTGGTAGGAATGCAGAGTGGCTGTCTGGCTGGCTGATGAAAATGACTGATCAGGAGCAAAAATAAAGGGATGTCCTGTCTGCCTCTGTGTGCTCTATCAGCCTGCCAACTATAACCCACAGCACCGGAACGTTCAGCCTATGTTCAGAGTAACGTTTGCCAGTCACCTGAGGCCAAGGCCGAGAATAATGACTTTCTTTTACTGTAAGCAACCAAGCCCATTGCTTTGTGGTTGTACCGTGTTGGCTGGAGAACAGGATAAGGAAAAGTAACTATTTGGTGGATCTGAGAGCACAGTTGTGGAATAGATGGATTTCGTTATCAGATACGTTATACATAGATTCAAATGTTGAATGATCTACTGTAGTTTTAATATCAAATTGACTCATTGGGTTTAATGTTGCAAAAACGTTAAGCATTTTACGACAAGTCTTTAGTCTAAATGTACTCAAATGTGGGCTATTTTTTTTGCTCTGAAAGAGTATTTCTAGTTTATCAAATATTTTCTCAACTAACCGAATTACGTATCATAAAGATGATGTAATTTGGACCAACTGGAGGCTGCTTCTCAGACAGTTCACAAATTTGTATGTCACCGTCCTCTCCTTTTGGTGGTGGGAACAAATGTTCCAGCTATAGGATACAGGAAACCAGCTATAAACAGACAAGCCCAACAGGAAGAAAAAGATAGAAACAGAGAGCAAAACCGACAGAGTTATATCTAAGGGAGAATGGGTTTGTGCGCTCAGATTTCCTGAAACTATTAAACAACAGTGTGGCCTATAAAATGGTCAGTGAACAGCAGTGTCTTCTATCCCAGGCCATTCTTCTGCCCATCATGGAGGAAGTGGGGAATATATTAAAGTTTGTCTGATATATGGACAGGGAAACTGGAAGCATTTCAGTGTAATGCAGATTGGGTAGCCTAGTCTGAGTGGAAATTGTCAGGTTGGTAGCAGAGGGACTGCTGAAGGAAAACGAGTTGAGGTTTTAGTGTTATCCTGTGTGTGTGTGTGTGTGTGTGTGTGTGTGTGTGTGTGTGTGTGTGTGTGTGTGTGTGTGTGCGTACGTGCGTGCGTGTGTGCGTGTGCCCTGGAAACGAGAGTGGTCACAGGAGAAGGTAACTATTATGTGTTAGTCTGAGGTGGCTGCATGGTCAGAGAGACAGGTTGGAAACCCAGACCCACTTCCCTACAGACAAAGATAGCCAAGCTAGACTGTGTGAATGTAACAAGTACCTTTGTGAATGAGTTCATTACAAGCAGAAAGCTACAGGCTATTTAGCCACTAGGTTTGGTATGATGGAATTACAGGCTCTGTAGCCACTAAGTTTGGTATGATGGAATTACAGGCTCTGTAGCCACTAGGTTTGGTGTGACGGAAGCAGCTCCAGTCTACTCAACATCACACATACTTGCTGTGGTCATAATCCCTCATTTTGTGAAATGGAGAGCAATTAGATTGCTTTGATCGTCCACAGTAACTGTGTGTGTAGCCCTAGTTAAAGGTTACTGTAGAAATCATGTTCCTATAAAGATGTGGGCACACCATTTCTGCAGGTTTTCTATTCTACATAGGACACACACAAACGCACCGACATTCATTTCTAGAGTTACGAATATATAATGATCAGTATTCATGTGTTCATTACAAAAAAAGAGTGAGAAAGGTATTTGCTGGAAAATGACTGCACACCGTTAACACCAAGTGGGTGCACTGGTGTGTGTGGTGTAGTGTGCAATGTTCCCTCTAAACTGCATGCGTGCTGGGGCGCGCAGCTCCCCGGGACTGCTGCACAGAAGAAATATCAGCTTGCGTAGAGAAGCACGAGATTGAACTTCACTCAACTTTCTAGTTCCCCGTTCGTTTTCCCCTTTAGTTTCCCTCTACAGTGAGAATTGTGATCGAATCAACGCAATATACTGATTGCAACATATCGAAACAAAACAAACTATGCAAGAGATTTTCTTGTAGGCAGCGTGCATTGGAGTAGGATTCTATTACATTGACAGGCACGACCCATACTCTACCAAACTGGTGCGCCATAACCAATCAGAGCTGCAGTCTCCCTATATGCAAATAGACCATTGCCATATATGGATCTGTGCCATTCACTTTGAACAGGACTGTGTTCACAGTATGAGTGGTCGTGAGCTGTGCCTGTTTTGAGATCAAAGCGAGAGCTGCATGTAGCCAGTGTGCACATTTGTTCATATTCTTTGCTATTAAGTGAGTTATTAGCCCAGTTATAGCTAATTTCTAGTCAGCAATGGGGGGAGTGGTTTCTTCCTCCGAGAGCACAAAACATATGCATTTCTAGCCATCCTTGAAAAACGAGTCAGGTTAACAGCTTTTTTATGTCTTAAAGGTAAGCTAAGTAGCCATTAGGCAGAGGTTAGCACAATTTGTCTGATTCTCGGTAATAATGTTATGGGATATAAATGAATTTTATTTTGTAAAGTGGTTTCTTGCATCAAGCAACACAATATTTTCGGTCACCTCCTTATCTGAAGGACAAGTTGATAAACAGGTTAATGTCAAGCCATGCATGTTTTTTTTCCCAAAAGTCTCATGAAATGTAGGCCTATGTTGAACACCGCACATTGGCTGCTACTGTTGGCTGAATGATAGAACAGCTATTTCCATGTTAATATATTATGGGATGCATTTTCTCCCATTGTTTTTGATGTTAGTTCACTCTGATAGGTCTACATCATGAACAAATAGCCACAGTAGCCTACTTGGCCACTGTTATAACTAAAGTGGGTACAGCCTCAATAATCACAGTAAACGCACACCAAAGGTTGCACAGAATTTTCAAATCTGCTCTGTGGTTGTATAGTGTGTGTGTGTGTGTGTGTGTGTGTGTGTGTGTGTGTGTGTGTGTGTGTGTGTGTGTGTGTGTGTGTGTGTGTGTGTGTGTGTGTGTGTGTGTGTGTGTGTGTGTGTGTGTGTGAGGGAAAGAGAGAGAGAGAGGGGGGGGGGGGGGGGGGGGGGGGGGAGTGAAGGGGAGATTAAAACTCCCCCATCTTTTTGTGTTTTAATTTGACCAGGCATGCCCACATGTCATCTAACATGAGCAAATACAGAGAATCTTTTCAGGTTGAATCAGCATTGGAGGACCTGGAGAAATGAGCCTGCGCCTGGGCTTCAGGGGGTTCAGTGGCGGCTCATATGGGGGGGATATCTTCTTTTTTTTGTTCAGGGGACACAAAGGGGGACATTGTGTCCCTGTGGATGAGGTGTAATTAGCGAGATTCGGCCCCTGCTCTTGACTCGCCCCTCTGTGTCTCGACCCCCCCCCACTGAGGTATTCCTAAACATGGGGAGTTTGATCTGTAGACAAATTGACCCATTGTCCCCCTGGTGCAGTTCGTCCACTGAGCCTGGCCTAATTAGAACCCCTTCAGGAGACAAGCAGGGAACAGGAGAGGGCCTCTATAGGAGAGCAATACTATAGGCAGTATTCTACAAAACACCTTGGAATAGGCTATTGCAGAGGCGCTGGCACGGATGAAGAATATTTGTTATTTTTCATTAGTCAAACGACACGTGGCGGTTCGATTGGGAAGGTGAATGGAATGCTTCAGTTGTCTTCAGAAATGGCATTAAACACCGCAACAGATCTCAAGGAACTACACTGGACTTTGTGCAAACTGGAAACCGCATATCCTGACTCTGCATTTATTGTAGCTGGGGACTTTAATAAAGCAAATCTATGGAAAACGCTATTGAAGTTCTATCAACACATCGCCTGCACTACTCGCTCATCAAGAATTTTTGACCATTGCTACTCCCCCTTCCGGGATGGCTACAATGCCCTCCCCCACCCGCCCTTCAGCAAATCAGATCACTCCTCCATTCTGCTCCTCCCTTCCTATAGACAGAAACTTAAACAGGAAGTACCCGTGGTAAATACTGTTCAACTTTGGTCTGACCAATCAGAATCTATGCTTCAAGATTGTTTTGATCACACATCTTGGGATATGTTCCAGGTTGCCCCTGAGAATAATATTGACATATACACTGGCTCTGTGATTGAGTTAATCGGGAAGTGTATAATGGACGTTGTTCCCACTGTGACGATTAGAACTTATCCAAACCAAAAACAGTGGATATATGGCAGCATTTACGCAAAACTGAAAGCGGGAACTATCGCATTTAACCACAGCAAGGTGACTGGGAACATGGATGAGTACAAACAGTCCAGCTATGCCCTCTGTAAGGCAATTATACAAGCAAAAAGTCAGTAAAGAGACAAAGTGGAGTCACAATTCAACGGCTCAGACACAAGACATACGTTTTAGGGACTCCAGACAATCATGGATTATAAAGGGAAAACCAGCCATGTTGTAGACATCGATGCCTTGCTCCCGGAGAAGCTAAACACCTTCTTCGCACACTTTGAGGAAAACACAATGACCACCGCTGCTCACGAGGACTGTGAGCTCCTGTTCTCCGTGGCTGTGGCCAATGTGAGTAAGACATTTGAGGGTGTTAACCCTTGCAAGGCTGCCAGCCCAGACGGAATCCCTAGCCGCGTCCTCAGAGTATGTGCCAACCAGCTGGCTGGAGTGTTTATGCACATATTTAATCTCTCTCTATCCAGTCTATTGTCCCCACTTGCTTCAAGATGTCCACCATTGTTCCTGTACCCAAGAAAGCAAAGTTAACTAAACTAAATGACTATCGCCCTGTAGCACTCACTTCTGTCATCAGGAAGTGCTTTGAGAGGCTAGTTAAGGATCATATCACCTCCATCTTACCCGACACCCTAGACCCACTATAGTTTCCATATCTCCACAACAGATCCACGGATGACGCAATCACATTCGCCTTTGCACTGCACACTGCCCTATCCCATCTGGACAAGAGGAATACCTATGTAAGAATGCTGTTCATCGACTACAGCTCAGCCTTCAACACCATAGTGCCCTCCAAGTTCATCACTAAGCCTGGGGTCCTGGGTCTGAACTAGAGGCCGACCGATTAATCAGCATGGCCGATTAATTAGGGCCGATTTCAAGTTTTCATAACAATCGGTATTCTGCATTTTTGGACGCCGATTATGACCGATTACATTGCATTCCACGAGGAAACTGCGTGGCAGGCAGACCACCTGTTACGTGAGTGCAGCAAGAAGCCAAGGTAAGTTGCTAGCTAGCATTAAACTTATCTTATAAAAAACAATCAATCTTCACAAAGTCACTAGTTAACTACACATGGTTGATGATATTACTAGGTTAACTAGCTTGTCCTGCGTTGGATATAATCAATGCGGTGCCTGTTAATTTATCATCGAATCAGCCTCATTTGCCAAAAGGGGGATGATTTAACAAATGCGCATTCGCAAACAAATCACAATCGTTGCACAAATGTACCTAACCATAAACACCAATGCCTTTCTTAAAATCAATACACAGAAGTATATTTTTTTAAACCTGCATATTTAGTTAAACTAAATTCATGTTAGCAGGCAATATTAACTAGGGAAATTGTGTCACTTCTCTTGCGTTCATTGCACGCAGAGTCAGGGTATATGCAACAGTTTGGGCCACCTGGCTCGTTGTGAACAAATTTGTCAGTATTTTACATAATTATGACATAACATTGAAGGTTGTGCAATGTAGCAGCAATATTTAGACTCAGGTTTGCCACCCATTCAATAAAATATGGAATGGTTCCGTATTTCACTGAAAGAATAAACGTTTTGTTTTCGAAATGATCGTTTCCTGATTTGACCATATTAATGACCAAAGGCTCGTATTTCTGTGTTCATTAAATTATAATTAAGTCTATGATTTGATATTTTATAGAGCAGTCTGACTGAGCGGTGGTAGGCTGCAGCAGGCTTGTAAGCATTCATTCAAACTTTACTACGTTTGCCAGCAGCGCTTAGCAATGCTTGATTCACAGCTCTGTTTATGACTTCAAGACTATCAACTCCTGAGATTAGTATGGCAATAATAAAGTGCCTATTAGAACATCCAATAGTCAAAGGTATATGAAATACAAATAGTATAGAGAGAAATAGTCAACGCGTTAATAATTCCGATAGTAACTACAACCTAAAACTTCTTAACTGGGAATATTGAAGAACTTGGAATATTGAACCACCAGCTTTCATATGTTCTCATGTTCTGAGCAAGGAATTTAAACGTTAGCTTTTTTACATGGCACATATTGCACTTTTACTTTCTTCTCCAACACTGTGTTTTTGCATTATTTAAACCAAATTGAGCATGTTTCATTACTTATTTGAGACTAAATAGATGTTATTTATGTATTATATTAAGTTAAAATAAAAGTGTTAATTCAGTATTGTTGTAATTGTCATTATTACAAAAATATATACAAATCGGCCAATTAATCGGTATCTGCTTTTTTGGTCCTCCAATAATCAGTATCGGTATCGGCGTTGAAAAATCATAATCCGTCGACCTCTAGTCTGAACCCTGCCCTGTGCAACTGGGTCCTGGACATCCTGATGGGCCGACCCCAGGTGTTGAAGGTAGGCAAAAACACCTCCACTGTTCACCCATGACTACATGGCCACACACATCTCCAACTCAATCATCAAGTTTGCAGACGACACAACAGTGGTAGGCTTGATTACCAACAACGACGAGACAGCCTACAGGGTGGAGGTGAGGACCCTGGCAGAGTGGTGCCAGGAAAATAACCTTTCCCTCAATGTCAACAAAATGAAGGAGCTGATCGTGGACTTCAGGAAATAGCAGAGGGAGCAATCCTCCATCCACATCAATAGGGCCGCTGTGGAGAGTGTAAAAAGCTTCAAGTTCCTCAGCGTGCACATCACTAACAACCAGAAATGGTCCATCCACACAGGCAGTCTGGTGACGTAGGCGCAACAGCGCCTCTTCAACCTCAGGAGGCTGAAGGAATTTGGCTTGGCCCCTAAGACCCTCATGAACTTCTACAAATGCACCATTGAGAGCATCCTGTCAGACTGTATCACCACCTGGTATGGCAACTGTACAGTCCGCAACTGCAGGGCTCTCTAGAGGAAGGTGCGGTCAGCCCAACGCATCCCTGGGGACACACTGCCTGCCCCACAGGACATCTACTGCAACCGGTGTCACAGGAACGCCAAGAAGATCATTAAGGACCTTGGGCACCGGAACCACATCCTGTTCAAAGTGATACCATGAAGAAGGCAGAGACAGTACAAGTGCACCAAAGCTGGGACCGAGAGACTGAAAAACAGCTTCTATCTCCAGGCCATCAGACTTAAATTGTCACCACTAGCCAGCCTCCGCCCAGTACTCTGCCTTGAACTTTAGTCACTGGTAGTCCATCCTGCACCTTAGAGACTGCTTCCCTATGTACATAGTCATTGAACACTGGTCACTTTAATAATGTTTACATACTGTTTTTCCCACTTCATACAGATCCTTCAGGAACTATTCATACCTCTTGACTTATTCAACATTGTGTTGTGTTACAGCCTGAAATTAAAATGGATGACATATATATTTTTCTCATCCATCTACAGACAATACCCCATAATTACAAAGTAAAAACGTTTTTAGACATTTTTGCAAATGTATTGAACATGAAATACAGAAATATCTAATTTACATACTGCAAGTATTCACACCCCTGAGTCAATACTTTGTAGAAGCACCTTTGTCAGTGATTACAGCTGTGAGTCTTTCTGGGTAAGTCTCTAGGAGATTTCCACACCTGTGCAACATTTGTCAATTAGTCTTTTTTTAAATTCTTTAACTTCTCTAGAGTAGGGGGCAACATTTGGAATTTTGGATGAAAAGCGTGCCCAAATTAAACTGCCTTCCACTCAGGCCCAGAAGATAGGATATGCATGTAATTGGTAGATTTGGATAGGAAACACTCTACACTTTCCAAAACTGTTCAAATAGTGTCTGTGAGTATAACAGAACTGATTTGGCAGGTGAAAACCTGAGAAAAATCCATTCAGGAAGTATAATTTTTTGTTGTTGTAGTTTTCTATTCAATGCCTTTACAGTATCCATTGACTTAGGATTCAAATTGCAGTTCCTATGCATTCCACTAGATGTCAACAGTCTTTAGAAATTGCTTTAGGCTGAGGGAGTAAGAGCAGTCTGAATGAGTGGACCCTGCCGTGTCACAGAGATTTTTCATGCGCACGACCGATAGAGTGTCTTTCTTGTTTACCTTTTATATTGACGACGTTATTGTCCGGTTGAACTATTATCGATTATTTAGGCTAAAAACAACCTGAGGATTGAATATAAACATCGTTTGACATGTTTCTATGAACTTTACGGATACAATTTGGATTTTTTTGTCTGCCTGTTGTGACTGCGTTTGAGCCTGTGGATTACTGAAGAAAAAACGCAAAGAAATTGAGGTTTTCGGATATAATGAGAGACTTTATCGAACAAAAGGAGCATTTATTGAATAAATGAATGTCTTCTGAGTGCAACCATATGAAGATCATCAAAGGTAAGTGATTAATTGTATCTCTATTTCTGACTTGTGTAACTCTTCTACTTGGCTGGTTACTGTTTGTAATGATTTGTCTGCTGGGCTATGTTCTCAAATAATTGTAAGGTATGCTTTTGCCGTAAATCATTTTTTAAATTGGACACCGTGGTTGGATTCACAAGAAGTTCATCTTTAAACCTATGTAAAATAGTTGTATATTTTCTGAATTTTTATAATGAGTATTTCTGTATTTGAATTTGGCGCTCTGCAATCTCACTGAATGTTGGCCAGGTGGGACGCTAGCGTCCCACATACCCTAGAGATGTTTTAAGCTCTGTCAAATTGGTTGTTGATCATTGCTAAACAACGATTTTCAGGTCTTGCCATTAATTTTCTATTAGATTTAAGTCAAAACTGTAACTCAGCCTCTCAGGAACATTCACTATCTTCTTGGTAAGCAACTCCCATGTAGATTTGGCCTTGTATTTGAGGTTATTTACCTGCTGAAAGGTGAATTAATATCCCAGTGTCTGGTAAAAAGCATAGTGAACCAGGTTTTCCTCTAGGATTTTGCCTGTGCATAGCTCCATTCCATAAAAAAAATTCCTGAAAAACTCCCCAGTCCTTGACGATTACAAGCATACCCATACCAAGATGCAGCCACCACTATGCTTGAAAATATGGAGAGTGGTACACTATGTGTTTTATTGGGTTTGCCTTAAACATAACACTTTGTATTCAGGACAAAAAGTGAATTGCTTTGCCACATTATTTGCATAATTACTTTAGTGCCTTGTTGCAAACAGGATACATGTTTTAGAATATTTGTATTCTGTACAAGCTTCCTTCTTTTCCCTCTGTCAGTTAAGTTAGTATTGTGGAGTAACTACAATGTTGTTGATCCATCCTTTGTTTTCTCCTATCACAGCCATTAAACTGTTTTAAAGTCACCATGATGAAATCCCTGAGTGGTTTCCTTCCTTTCCGGAAACTGGAAGGACACCTGTATCTTTGTATTGATACACCACCCAAAGTGTATCAATACAAAGATACAGGCGGGGGGGTACAGCGATGAAGAAGTTAATCCAAAATCATGTTAAACACTATTATTATTGAGTCCATGCAACTTATTTTGCGACTTGTTAATTAACATTTTACTCCTGAACTTATTTAGGCGTGCCATAAATAAAAGGATTGAATACTTATTGATTCAAAATATTTCATTTTTTCATTTTTTATGAATTAGCAAAAATGTCTTAAAACATAATTCCACTTTGACATTATGGGGTCTTTTGTGTAGGCCAGTGACAGGAAAACATCTACATTTGATCCATTTTAAATGCAGGCTGACAACTTTCTGAAAGCAATGTATGTACAGTATATACTGTTTTCTAGTCAAGTCTCATCCTATATAACTACTGCTGTACCCACATTTTGTATTCATATACTGTGAATATACACTACCGGTCAAAAGTTTTAGAACACCTACTCATTCAATGGTTTGTGTTTATTCTTACAATTTTCTACATTGTAGAATAATAGTGAAGACATCAAAACTAGGAAATAACACATATAGAATCATGTAGTAACTAAAAAAGTGTTAAACAAATGCACTTATATTTTATATTGCTGCAGAGAAACCACTACTAAAGGACACCAATAAGAAGAAGAGACTTGCTTAGGCCAAGAAACACAAGCAATGGACATTAGACCGGTGGAATTTTGTCCTTTGGTCTGGAGTCCAAATTGGAGATTCTTGGTTCCAACTGCATGGAGGAGGAGTTGTTATGGTATGGGGTGCTTTGCTGTGACACTGTCTGTGATTTATTTATAATTCTTGGCACACTTAACCAGCACGGCTACCACAGCATTCAGCTGCGATACGCCATCCCATCTTGTTTGGGCTTTGTTTTTCAACAGGACAATGACCCAACACACCTACAGGCTGTGTAAGGGCTATTTTACTAAGAAGGAGAGTGATGGAGTGCTGCATCAAATGACCTGGCCTCCACAATCCCCCGACCTCAACCAAATTTATATGGTTTGGGGTGAGTGAAGGAAAAGCAGCCAACAAGTGCTCAGCATATGTGGGAACTCCTTCAAGACTGTTGGAAAAGCATTCCAGGTGAAGCTGGTTGAGAGAATGCCAAGAGTTTGCAAAGCAGTCATCAAGGCAATAGGTGGCTTTTTGAAGCTTTTTGATTTGTTTAACACTTTTTTGGTTACTTCATTATTCCATATGTGTTATTTCATAGTTTTGATGTCTTCACTATTATTCTACAACATAGAAAATAGTAAAAATAAAGAAAAACCCTTGAATGAGTAGGTGTTCGAAGACTTTTGACCGGTAGTGTATAGGAGACTAATGTCTATAGACACACCATCATGTCCATACATATTTACTGTATATTCCGGACTCTGACATTGCTCGTTGTAATATTTCTTAATTATTTTATTTTTTGGGGCTTTGTGTGTATTGTTTTGTATTTTTAGGTAGTTGGAGCTAGGGACAAACTGTATGCATTTTGCTACACCCATGATAACATCTTCAAAATATGTGTATGTGACCAATAAAATTAGATTTTTAAAACACGAGTTGATACATACACATACACGAATGAGCACACACACACACACACACACACACACACACACACTCTCATTAAATCTTCCACAATAACAAACGGTCACAGCCTCTAGCCACTGGTGTTTATGTACTTTTGAAGGAATGTTTATTTGAGATTGTTAAAAGCATCGTGTAACGTTGTTGTGCTAAAATGGTATTATTGCGTCAATATACTTGTTTTGGAAACGGCTCTTTCCTGGGAAGCAACTTCAGTCAATCTCCAACTTAATGAAAGAACACAACGCTACTCAAACCATTATTACTGCCATATCAAAACGATTTCACTTAACAGTTGTGAAATAAAAAATAGTGGATTCAAGTGAAGCTAAAACATTTACTTTTGAATCCAACTATTCCAGACTCATTCATGGGAAACTGTGATGCTTTGCCTATTGGGCAAGAGCTCTTCAAATCAAATCAAATTGTATTTGTCACATACACATGTTTAGCAGATGTTAGCAGATGTTATTGTGGCTGTAGTTTGTGTGTAGTGACTCAGTGTGTTGAATAACTGATCCTCCCCATAGGCTATTTTAGCACCACTCAGAATGCTGCTAAAGTGCTATAGGGAGAGTTGTTTATAGGCTGCATTAAGCAGCTTGTTATAAACAGTTATAGCGGGTCAGAGAAGGCTGCTCTTCTGTGCTAGGCTCAGCTGACAGGAAACTCTTCCCAAAAGAGTGTTTTGTTAATCATCGCTGGGAGCTCTCCTGTCTCCTCGTTTCCCCTTTGCTGTGACATATTTAAGTAACCACGGTGCTCTTGACTGTATGGACCTTGGACCTATTGTGGACTGAGCTGACCTCACAGTTCTAATTGTTTACTATTTTGGCACCTTTTTAGGGAGTCGAGCAAAGGTTAGCTATGCTGTATTGTTGAGGACACAATTGTCTTAGGGGGGCATGAGAGGGAAATGTCTAAACAACTGAGTTGAACCTGTGGGTGTTGTGGAATAGGTCCGACCGGATGTTTGTGTTGTGTTTTGAAGCACTCCCTTTATACAGAGAGTGTGGTATGGGAGAAAAGACAGCCCATGACTTCTCACGAAGAGCGAAAGATAGAAAGTGTTTACACACGTCACAGAATTCAGCGCCATCAAACTAAGCAAATATTGGTGTATGTTGTTCTTTGACTCATTGGGTTTCGCTGTGCAAAGCCAAGGAATTTTCCGCGGTTTGGAAATTGATAGAGAAAAAAGGAGCAGTTGCCCAATATGGAGTAAGCAGAAAGAGGCCCGTTTTCCCAATATGCCCTAGGCAGAAAGAGGCCCCACGTTCACTTCAGAATGCAGTATTGGTGAATTTTGACATGAAGGCTGTGTGCTATCGTTTTACACTGCTCTCACACAATTGCCTGTCTCTTGACCCACCATTTGTATTTGTTAAAAACCGTCCTTTTGAACGGTAACAGCTATAACAATTAAAAGCATGCTATGAATAATTTATGAAAATATAAAGTTCCTGAACTGGTCTCCCGAGTGGCACGATGGTCTGTCACTGCATCTCAGTACTAGCTGTGCCACTAGAGATTCTGGGTTCGAAATTCTGACTATGCTGCATTCTGGTTGGCGATACAACCTTACAGCCTACACGTGTTGCGACAAGGATCTGTTCGGTGTACAATTGGCCCAGCTTCGACCGGTTTAGGGGAGGGTTTCGCCAGCAGGGATGTCCTTGTCCCATCGCGCACTAGTGTCTCCTGTGGTGAGCCGGGCGCAGTGCACGCTGACAATGTCTCCAGGTGCACGGTGTTTCCTCCAACGCATTTGTGCTGCTGGCTTTCGGGTTAAGTGGGTGTTGTGACAGGAAGCAGTGCGGCATGGTTGGGTTGTGTTTCAGAGAACGCACGGCTCTCGACCTTTGATTCTCCCGAGTCCGTACGGGAGTTGCAGCGGTGAGGCAAGACTGTAACTACCCATTGTAACCACGAAATTGGGGAGAAAAAGGGGTAAAAGTAACAAAAGGTTAAATAAAAAGTACCTGAACTGAATACACACCCCCACATATTCTTAACCACCTAGAAAGAGAGGAATCTACCAACTCCCACTCCCACCCTTTTATTAGATTCTCCAATTCCACAATCACGACTTTAAATTGTTTATTATCTTTGTGGTCCAGCAGAAGACCTGAGGAGCGTTAGTGCCTGGGCCTCAAAGCCAGTTCCATTGCTGATTCTCATTCTTCCCCACTAATTAAGGATCGATTTAGACCTGGGACACCAGGTGGGTGCAATTATCAGGTAGAACAGTAGTTCCTCTAACCTCCAGGCTCGGATTTGAATAGCCCTGACTTATAACCGTCTCTCTCTCCCTCTCACGCTCTCTTGTTTTCAGCATACGTTGTCCTATATAACCGTCTCTCTCTCCCTCTCTGTGTTCTCAGCATGCGTATGTGTCCTATATCATTGTCTCTCTCTGTTTCCAGCAGGCCTATGTGTCCTCCGGCCACCAGATGGCACCCCCCAGTCCCAACACCAACAGCAACAACAGTGGCGGGGGAGGGGAACAACTGAGTAAAACTAACCTGTACATCCGTGGTCTTCACCCCGGGACCACAGACCAGGACCTGGTCAAGCTATGCCAGCCGTAAGTCTTCTTCTCCTCCTCATTGTCTGCCTTCGTTTACACGGGTAGGGTGAAGTTTCCCCTAGACCACATTTGTCAGACCCATTCCACAGAGGGCTGAGTGTATGTGGGGTTTCACTCCTCCCTTGCACTTGATCGATGAATTAAAGTCACTTATTAGTAAGGAACTCCTCTCACCTCGTTGTCTAGGTCTTAATTGAAAGGAAAAACCAAAAACCAGCAGACATCAGGCCCTCCATATAATTAGTTTGACACCCCTGCCCTAGGCGCTGATGTAGAAGAAGAGTACTTTATTAATCCTTACAAAATGGGAAAGTGTCTTCTTCTGTACCTAACCCCCTGATAGACCCACACACAAACACACATTTAGGTTAGGAGTATGGTGAAATAGCCCCTTAGACACATCTAAGATCATTTTTGTATTTTCATCATGGTAGTTAGGGTTAGGATGGGAGCAGGAAGCTGATCCTAGATCTGTGTCCACGGGTGACTTCTACCTGGAGCTTTTCAACAAGTGCTGCTTTGCCACAAAGTGGCGACAGTTATTACTATCAGGCTACCACCATATTCAGTAAGCCTACCCTCAGATCAGAACTTGTTGACTTTGCTGCATTATGGTTGGCGATACAACCTACACGTGTTGCAACAAGGATTGTGGCTGGATATTGCTTACTCTCAGGGCTGCCATGTCACATTTGGCGAAGGTTGCCCCTGACGCATGCACTGACCAAGGCCGTCAATTGTTTCAGGTACAATGCACATTACAGACTCACAATATAAGTGCTGAAAGTAAAAGGCTTGTGTCAGCAGCAGTGCTACAGTTTGGGTGGTGCTGCTCAGCCTTTGGCAGAGTTGGAAGGGCATGGATGTTAACTTCATAACAAGCTATTCTTTAGAATCACATCATTTACATAATGACACTATGAACATCAAATGTAATCAAGTGGGTGTTTCATAGAATTGATACCTAGGTTACTTTCTGAATGTAATCCGTTACTAGTTACCTATGAAATTGTAATCAGTAACGTAACTTTTGGATTACCCAAACTCAGTAACGTAATCTGATTACAGTTACTTTTGGATTACTTTCCCCTTTAGAGGCATTAAAATAAGACTAAAAGGATCCATCAAATGCATTTTTGTGTAATCATAGTAGTCTCTGACTTGTGGTCAGACTCGCTCAGGTGGAACAAACTTAAACTTGAATTGAATGTCATTGAGAAAACAGAAAGATGTCAATGTACATCCTTTCTGAATTTAAAAGTAATTATATCGTTTTTTCAAAAATATCAAATCTGATTACAATATATTTGCTGGTAACGTAACTGATTAGTTCGTTTTTTTAACTGATTACATGTAATCAGTTTCTCCCCAACCCTGCCCCCAGAAAACAACTGTATTCACCCCAGTCCAAATGAAGAATTTGAATCAGTTTTTAGCAAGTGTGTATCTGTCCATTTGAAATGTGTGTGAAGAAAAAAACAGGGGATTAAACACAGATAGAAACAGAGAAGAAAATAAATAGAGGTCAACGGGAAGGAGAGAAGGAGGGAAGAGGAAAACTAGATCACACACCCAACAAGTCACCGCCTACAAACAACACACACACTTATACTGCTCTCTCTCTCTCTCTCTCTCTCTCTCTCTCTAATCCTAGAAGCGTTTCCCTATAGTTCCTCACTCCAGCAGTAGTGTAACAGTCACACTCTCCTGTAGAAGAAACCAGTGGAGTATTGCAGATAGATAACGAACTGGTTTGGCTCATGCAAGTCAGGGCTGATCATTGTGTTCCAGGAATGATTTATTTCTGTAAACATATACTTAAGCTTCTGTGGAGTGGGAGAGAGGTTAGAGGACATCATATTTGCTATATCAGGCCTTTAATTTCCCAGCGGCATGTACTACCTTGACCGTCACTGCCCCCTGGCCGTAATGCCCCCTAAAAAAATCCATGCCTTGCGGCCAAAGTGTCCGTTGTGCCCTTCGGCTGAATATAATAATTAAAATTCCCTCTCTCACTCACATGGCTCTCTCAGATACCTCAATTCTTATTAGCCAATGCCCGTTACGTGATTGGGTCCTTCTCACGGGCATCGCAGCCCTGAAGTAGGCTACTTACTAGTGAAAACAAACCCATCGGGGATGCAATGGCGTGCGTCCTTCTTATCGAATTCCAAGGCGCATTTTGAAGATGTTAGAATAACTGTCCACGTTTACTTTTCCTCAGCCAACAAGATGAGTAACAAACAGCAAAGGGAGCTAGCTTTAGTCAATCTACTATCCCCCATAGTACAAACGGTGACCTATTCTATTGGTCAAGCTGGTCATTCTGTCCGAGGAATAAGTATTCCAAACAGACTCTGGGACAGTTGTAGGACAATAGATCCCAAATTAATACATCCACTGTACATTAAAAAAACAAAATTTAAAGGCAATGAGACTGATATAACAGAACAGAACGTTTAGCTTAAAATGTTGATAAAGTATTAGGCTTTCTTCACATTATACGTGCAGCAATACGCACACGGCAGTAAGCTTTAAGCTTGAATGTTCCAAAATGAAAGGAACGCAGAAAAACACCGTTCCACAAAGCACAACGCAAATGCGAGTGGTTTCATATGACAGAGATTAAAATATCCTTTATAAAGAGGGAAGATCTAACGAAGCAACAACTTGCATGGGTTGTAAATATGACTAGGATTGTGTATTTTGGCTGCTGAACAATGAAAGGAAGTTGAGAACATGAGAGAAATAACCCTACTTGTTTCAATGGTATATGAGGAAATGTTCAGAAAAGAATCCCCTTAACATTCCTATGGTCGGCATGCCTCAAATTGGCCAAAATAAAATGTCCAGGTTTTAAACAATTTTGTTTCTGGTTAAATAGTAAACTGACTGCCACCGTTCAGAGGCAAGGTGGCTGATTGTTGTGGTGCGCTACAGACACTGGCCTTTCTCTCTTATCTGAATGACAGAATCAAGCCTTTAGACATTAATATGAATTATCCTACATTATATTTGTCATACATGACTGGAGTTTATCAGATACAGTACCAGTCAACAGTTTGGACACACCTACTCATTCAAAGGGTTTCTTTATTTTTGCTATTTTCTACATTGTAGAATAATAGTGAAGACATTAAAACTATGAAATAACACAAATGAAATCATGTAGTTACCAAAAAAGGGTTAAACAAATCAAAATATATTTTAGATTCTTCAAAGTAGCCACCCTTTGCCTTGATGACAGCTTTGCACACTCTTGGCATTCTCTCAACCAGCTTCACCTGGAATTATTTTACAACAGTCTTGAAGGAGTTCCCACATACACTACCGGTCAAAAGTTTTAAAACACATACTCATTCAAGGGTTTTTCTTTATTTTACAATTTTCTACATTGTCGAATAATAGTGTAGACATCAAAACTATGAAATAACACATATGGAATAATGTAGTAACCAAAAAAGTGTTAAACAAATCTAAATATATTTTAGATTCTTCAAAGTAGCTACCCTTTGCTTTGATGAAAGCTTCTCATAAAGATAAGTTAGTCTAGCTGTGTCCAGTCCAGGTGGTGCTTGTACAGGCAGACCATCTATGGGAGGAAGGATGTCAGCCTTGCGCAGGAGCTGAAACCTGGTCCCAACTGAGTCCGAACGCTCCTTGGCGACAACAATACCAGGCTCCGGAGAATCGAAGCTGTAAAACAGGAAATACTTGCATAACGTCAATTATCCTCCCAAGTTTAGATAAGAAGAATAACCTCATCCAATGCAATGAAAATGATGTTCGCCTGAAGTGCTGATACTGCTTGATCTGTGGCAGTGGCCTAAAGTACGTAGTCAGGTGTTGTTGCCAGCCATAGCTTTCCACCAGCACCGTACCATCCTCCAGTCCAACCAGCTGTGGGATGTTGATCCCTATCACAGTGCTGTCCTTCACAACACCAGAAATCTCAGACAAAGTGTTCACACTGGTCTTTGTGAAGCGGGGGCAAACTTGATGTGGCCTGTGATCAGGAAGTGAAGGTCCAGACTGTGGTGGAGCAACACAATCTTGTTCTGGTCACTGCAGTTATCACAATTCAGGCCCCCACATGTTTCCCAAGAAGGATAGTGCATCTGCAAACAACAACAAAAGAACATTAAGATAAATAAACATTTGTGCTTGAGATGTGGGGCAGCAATTTTCTCCACAGATTCCTGAAGGAAGACAGCACGACTACACGTAAAAGTAGTGCCAATCATGTTGGAGGTAAATTAAATAATCAAAACATGTTGTTTATGCTTCACATACCAAGTGGTGTCATCGATTCCACATTGCTGCTTTTGTCACATGACAGCAGCTTTCCACCAAAGTTTGTGTGTCCTCCGTGGCATCCTGGTAATACTATTAATACAATATCCTCTGTGTAGTTTTGATGAAGTTCACAACTCGCTGTAAGTCCTCATGATTCAGGTGCAACCTGTGCTTGCTTGGGGCAGCTCTCTTTTTGATGGGAGGCATTCGACCATTCTCCTTGTATGACTGGTGGAGGACAGTCAGCCATGTTCTACTGATGCTGAAAGACAAATTCCAGATAAAAATATTTTTGCATTATTATGGCTGTAATCTCCGTCAGACACACCTGGCTAACTTGATGTGTCATGTGTGTGTCGAAGTGGAGTCTTTGTTTAGCTATATAACTAAAGATTAACCATAATCCTAATCCATAGAGTTCTAGCAATACAAACTGATTGTCATAGCTAGCTAAAGTTAACCAAAATTGGTTCAATGTTAGCTAGTTAGCTAGCTTTAGCTTGCAATGAAAACAACTTTCTGCTAAAATTAGTCAAGAATAACATATGAAACTGTAGCTAGACTCTTATCCGTATACATGGATGAACGCTTCACGGCGGACTACAACCCCTTTCATTAAATAAGACATCCTGTGTCGTTTCCATTTTGTTTGTACAGCTTGCTTGGCCTGTTGTGTCAAGTCACTCTGGTTCATACTGACAATGCCATAAGAATCAGATCTTTCTCCCTCTCGTCACGGATGCCACCGTCGGCCGAAAAAAACTGCAGTAGAAAGGATTATCTACACATAACGAGCAGCTCATTTTAGTCAGAAGATGCTACACGGCAGACCAATCCGAAACTCATCTCTCGGCATGTCCAATCTATTCATTATCTCAGCCAATCATGGCTAGCTGTCTTTTTTTTGTGGCTAAACCAACTAGGTTTGTAATTTAACAACTTTATTGGTATTTACAGTTTGCGTACAAGTTTGTTATTAAGGCACATGAAAGTTCAAATGTTCCAAAAGGCATTTCTGCCAAATAAACACTTTTTTATTTTATTATAAAATGCCTCTCCTGTGAAGTTGTGACTTGCGACATACGACTAGTTTCCTGAAACTAGTCACATATATGTATTTGTGTGTAATTAAAAGTCGCATTAAAGTTTGGCTACATTTTCTGGTGCCTTCCTTCCGTCAGCATTGGTCTGGATAAGACAGACTGTAGCCAATCCTAGACTTTGACATGTAGGCTAATTATTTATCTAAATTTACATACACTTGTGTTTTTCTTAACAGAATAGCTAGTGTTTTTAATTTGTTCAAATAAATTTAATTGGCTATTTTGGTTAATGGCCTCCCCTAGCAGGTGGCCTTGGCAGATTGGGCACCTCTTGAAGGCCAAATGGCCTTGCCCCTAAAATCACGTAATGCCAGGCCTGCCCTATATAGTGCTATAAGGGCACAAGGCGAGACCCAAATGCAGACACAGGAGGCAGATGGTTGAGCTATGATATTTATTACACCAAAAGGGGTAGGAAAAAAGCAGGTCGGGGACTGGCGAGAGTTCATAAACCAGGTCAGAGTCCAAACAGTACCAGGGGATAGGCTGGCTCGAGGTCAGGACAGGCAGGGGTTCAGTGATCTGGTCCGAGTCCAAACGGTACAAGGGGATAGGCAGGATCGAGGTCAGATCAGGCAGAGTGGTCAGGCAGGCGGATTCGGCGTCAGGACAGGCAAGGGTCAAAACCAGGAGGGCTAGGAAAAAACAGAAACTGGGAAAAAATAGCACACTAGCGACTCCTTTGGCAACCCAGGCGCAGTGCACGCTGACACGGTCGCCAGGTGCATGGTGTTTCCTCCGACGCATTGGTGCTGCTGGCTTCCGGGTTAAGTGGGTATTGTGACAAGAAGCAGTGCGGCTTGGTTGGGTTGTGTTTTGGATCTTCTTCTCTCCCGAGTCTGTACGGGAGTTGCAGTGATGAGACAAGACTAACTACCAATTGGGGAGAAAAAGGGGTAAAATAAATTATCATTGTTTTTTTGAAAGACTGTTACATTCAGAAAGCCTGGAGATGAATGTGTTGAATGAACAATCAGGAAAGATGGATACATTAGGAACCACGGCCAGAAGCATCAAGGGCATGCATAATGGACGCACACACCATAACATCCAGCCCAAGCACCAGCAAACCACTCCATTCTACTATTATCCCATACCTTCTGAGGAAGTAGTGGGGGCTAATGGACTGGGGTTTACAGGAGGTAGGGGGTCAGGCACGGGAGACTGGGACACCGAAACAACAATGTGGACACACACTGGGTGCATGCCAATTATTTATATTTTATCATAAAAGCGTTGTATTGGTGGAGGCATGGGCTAGTGAGAGTTTCCACCATATTTCCTTTCAAATTATTGAATGGAAGTAGACAAGTGCACACTTTGGAAGAAGAGGTCATTTGGACATAGACACATCCTCTGTTAGTAGGGACCAGTTTGGATGCATCCTGATCTCATTGTTTGGATAAGTGCACAGTGAGTGACCTAGAAATGATTAAGACTTTTTTTACTGCTATTTAAAACAGAATCAGGGACTTAACAGGGAAAGACTGGAGATTGACATCAAGTTGGAGAGGGATGGGTGGATTTGTGTAATATGGGTTGGAGAATGGGATGTTTGTGGGGGTGGGCGGGTGGGTGCAGGGGGGGGGGGGGGGGGGTTGACTGAGGAGAAGGCCATCCAGTGAGGGGAAACATAATTGACTTGGAAAAGAATACCATGGCATGCTGGGAAAAGAATGCCACAGGCCTGTAAGTGGGTCAGAGTTGACGTCTAAGACTTTCTTCCCCCCTATCGTCCCCTCCCTACCAACTACTCACACCCTTTACAACAACTGTTGATGAAGTGGAGGTAGGAGGAAGGTCAGAGAGTTACCACCTCACAACCTTTGAACTGTTCGATAGAATGTCTGACTTTGTCAACAACAACACAAGCCATTTCTCTCTCTCTCACACACACAAACTGTCTCTTTATATAACACTCTTGTAATTCTCTAATTCAAATGTCAGTTATGTTTGTTTTACAGTTTGATACGTGCTTATTGCAGCAGTGTATGGGATGAGGCACTCCAAGTACATTCATGTAATATGAGGATATCAAAGGAGGAATGGAATTAATGTATCCCCAAAAAATCAGAGCCTTTAACCATGCAATATAATTAATAGTAATAGGATTTTCTTTACTTGCAGTAATGGCTATGTGTTTGATCAACATATAGTTTTCCTATCAACAGTTGAGCCATGCTGCCTGTCACGTACAGTATACAGTAGGGTGTAAAAAGATAAATATATATACAATATTTATTTAACCCTTATTTAACTAGACAAATCTTATTTTACAATGACGGCCTACCCCGGTCAAATTCTCCCCTAACCCAGAAGACGCTGGGCAAATTGAGCGCTGCCCTATGGGAATAGGATCTGGAAATAATAGCATATTGCACACCTTGAACTGTCCTCCACTGGCTTATCCACACTCATATGGTGGAGAGCCTACAGATAGAGATGTAGGATCTTAATTTGATCACCCTGTTGCAGGTTAACTTTCCTGCAATGCAGGACATTTAAAACTTGTAGTCTACTTGATTTTTCCTTACCAAAAATATATCAACCCCTACAAAAATGTCCATTGCTGCTGCAAGATTGCTGTAACAAACTGGCTCAAATTAAGATCCTACAGCTGTCTGTTCACCAAGAAATCGGTATTGGGTGTTTTTGTATGGTTGTGGACATATGGCTGAAGGTAAAAATTGCTCCCTATTCACAGATCTAGGATCAGATTACTTCAACTCCCAATCCTTACCTTAACCAACAGAGGAATGAAAGAAAATCTGCCTCTGTGTCAGTGCTTAGGGGCAACAATCTTACTCCATGTGTGGATGTTAATGCTAACAGCCAGGCTTTAGTGGAGCAGGAGAGAGTGAGAAGAGAGAAGAGAGAGAGAGATAGATCAGGTTACAGTGTACACTCAGCCCTGGTACTCTGTCAGGGTCAGCCAATAGAACACCAGCCCCCCTTGCTGACTGCATTACACAGAGACAGTGGAGGGCAGGGCCTCTCTCTCTCCCTAGCAGAAGTCAGGATGGCCAAGCAGTCTAAGGCGCTGCGTTCAGGTCGAAGTCTCCCCTGGAGGCATGGGTTCCAATCCCACTTCTGACATTAATTTGATTTCTTATACCATGTATACCGTTGTGCTTTAAAGTTACTCCGCATACTACAACTCTACTAGATCTCCCAGATCAAGGGAGATCATCAGTGGTCTTGTATGTCTTCCATTTCCTAATAATTGCTCCCACAGTTGATTTCTTCAAACCAAGCTGTTTACCTATTGCAGATTCAGTCTTCCCAGCCTGGTGCAGGTCTACAATTTTGTTTCTGGTGTCCTTTGACAGCTCTTTGGTCTTGGCCATAGTGGAGTTTGGAGTGTGACTGTTTGAGGTTGTGGACAGGTATCTTTTATACTGATAACAAGTTCAAACAGGTGCCATTAATACAGGTAACGAGTGGAGGACAGAGGAGCCTCTTAAAGAAGAAGTTACAGGTCTGTGAGAGCCAGAAATTTTGCTTGTTTGTAGGTGACAAAATACTTATTTTCCACCATAATTTGCAAATAAATTCATTAAAAATCCTACAATGTGATTTTCTGAATTTTTTTTCTCATTTTGTCTGTTATAGTTGAAGTGTACCTATGATGAAACTTACAGGCCTCTCTCATCTTTTTAAGTGGGAGAACTTGCACAATTGATGGCTGACTAAATACTTTTCTGCCCCACTGTATATATATATAAAGACCAACCGTCCTGCCCAGCTCCACAGTACGTTGAAATGAAATTGTACTTAACTTCTGGTTTCCCACTGACTGTTTTTGTGCAACCCAATACACTTGAAAGCAACTGCATTTCTAAAAGCACCCGTGTGTGTGTATTTTGAGAAATCAGAGCGAACAGGCAGGGATAAAGACAAGCCCAGAACAAATTGTTTTTGGCCCTGGGGCTCTTTCTCCTGCCAGCTGAAAACAACACCAGGGAACACAGTTACTGTACACCCCCTCCATCAACACTCCACCTCTCAACCCCACAGACAAAGAGGAGGAGAGGTGAGATAACAGACGAGTGTGTTTCTGCACCAGTAGTGATCACACTAAAGAAGCACAATTGAGTCGAAGAGCGTGTATGGTTCAGGTTTACACCTAAACCACAGCCTTGGGAATGGGTGTGTGCGTGCATGTATGTGTGTGCGTGATTACTCAGCCGAAGGAAGTCTTTGTGTCTAAATGTTTGAGAGCTTCCACGAAATGTCCGATAGTCACCTCCTCCGCACATGGTCTGATGTCATGTTTTTGTGTTTTGAAGATATGGGAAGATTGTGTCCACGAAGGCAATCTTGGACAAAACCACCAACAAGTGCAAAGGTGAGAGTTCAGAGTTCAACAAGTTCTTTGGTTCATGACACAGATGCAACTGACATTTAACCTGGAAAGATCATAGTGTTGTGTTGTCTCCTTAAACAAGATCATGGACTTATGGACTTCAAAAGTTGATCACAGCGGCATTGTACAATATTAGACTGTATTAGGCTATATTAAATATTTTTTTAGTATTAGTCTGGTGACAGGTCTATTGCTACACTGTATAAGTTCATGAAGCCGCATCCACAGAGTGGCGTTGGTTAGACATGTTGTGGAAGCACACGGTCAGTAGGACAAATAACAACAGCCGTAGAAGGCCATAAATATGTCATACTGGGACTGGTGGGCTTTAGTGGCCTGCACCAAGCTCTTGTAATTTCACGGAATGCCTTTAGACTTCAAGCACCTGTAGTTCATCTAACAACCGTTTTGAATGCCAACTTCACTCATCAATCATGAAAACGATGTACACCTTCGTGACCGTAAGGAAATGTGTTGTGTAGGCTATGGCTTCGTGGACTTCGACAGTCCGGCAGCGGCCCAGAAAGCGGTGAGCGCCCTGAAGTCCAGTGGGGTCCAGGCTCAGATGGCCAAGGTAAGACTCTCATTTAAGTCAACTCCACACACTCTTCATATTCACAGTAACACCCAATCTATTATTATATTATTTTGTATTGTGAGTTCAATCACATCTACTTGAATGTGACTCTTTACAATTCTGCGAGACTCCTTCCTGCCTCACTTTCTTTATTTTATTGCCAAATGTTCCCAGAAACTCGACTTTCAAAGAATTAATCTCAGACTGGATGATGGATCTCCTTTGATTTGATGGTGAATTGACAGCCAGTCCAGCCAAGTTGGTGTCTATATTGAACAACAAAAAGCATCGACATTCCTATAACGCAGTGTACATGCAAACACACTCCCTCCCACATTCTCAGTTTTATCAAATATGAGCTCTTTTACTGTATGTTGTTATGGCCTGATTGGCAGTAAGTGCCCTCTTGGCACTGTCTCAAGACAAACTGCCATAGGTTATGGAGAGATGTGTTTACCTTCGTTAGCTGGCAGTTGACTGGCAGGCAGAGAGGGAGGGTGAAGAGGTCACAGGATTAGACAGGCAGTCTATCAGATGACATGGAACTGGTCGTCTCTCCTCCTCTTCACCTCTATTCTCCCATCTCCCTCTGCCCCTTTTCATCTCCCATACCCTTCCTCTCCCTCTCTCTCACCTATCCTTCTCCCTCCTTCTCTCTCCCCTTCCTTCTTTTAGTATCTCAACCTCCTTTTCCTCAACCTCTTCACTACCCCGCCCATCTATCCCTCTCTCCTTACTCCTCTCTCTTCCTCCTTTACCTGCCCCACCCACCCATCCCTTTCTCTCCCTCCTCCTTTGTCTGTCTGGCTGCATGCTTGTCCTGCTAAGCGGCCCCTGCTGTGGGCCTTGTTATGAGCTCTTTGTGTGGGTGTCTGTAGTCAAAGGGGCTGTTGTGGGCCCATTAAGCTGATCCCTCTATGCCTCTCAGGCCCCCCATTGAGAGGGCCCTGGGGAGTGTGCCACCGCACCCGCCGTCAATGGGCCAGGGACAATGAGCTGCCCTGTGCCTGCATGGGTTAGTGTCTGGGCACGGGGCATTCGCTATATGGCTTCATTCACTCCACTCCAACCCTGCTCTCAGTCCACACCCAAACAACGGGGCCCAAGTCACTTCACTACTACAGCTGGAATGAATTCACTCACTTCAGAATTAAGACAGACTGATTGCAACTGAACATCAGGGTCCACCAAATCACTCCTGCTACCCAGATATTGTATCCAAATACGCACTGTATTAGAACACAAGGGCCTAATTTACCCAAACAGTATAACTGAGGAGTTGGTAGTGGACAAAACAGAGGAGAGTGCCCTATTAAAAGACAATTTGGACCAGTGAGCTATGGTGAGCTTTTCTGCATCATGGCCTGGCCTTCTGATCTGGGCTTAGGTCATCAGGTTATCCAGGTATAACTCTAGGGCACTGGCGACAACAGGATTTGTGCATTCCTGATTTAAAACTGTGTTTTTTTTTAATCAGAAACTGAAATCAAATACTATGGCATTAGGTTAGGTTCTTTCAAGTTTTTATTTTTACATTTTACATTTTGGTCATTTAGCTGGCAGTCTTGTCCTTAGCAACTTACAGTCAGTGCATTCAACCAAGGTTGATTAGAAAAACACATCGCAGTCATAGCAGGTTAAATGCTTCTGTAACCGTTGCTGAAAATGTCGTTGTAGTTATGGTCATACATAAAAAAAATTAAAAAAGGGAACAAAATATCTTATGATATATCTCTGACTATCTCTGGGTAGTGCCAATACATTACTGAGATATTCAAGGGTTGTGTGTTACCAGGGGAAAGAGAGAGCATGAGAGGAAGCAATGAAGAGATTCAATTTAATTTGGGGTTGGGTGTGGTCCCAACATCATTTGAGTATCTGCGTCAGAGGAGCCTTTTAAGAAATGTTGGCCCCGCATGCAGAACAGGATTAGATGGACAAATTGAGTTCAAAACAAAGGGTCAAACAAAGCCTTGTTCTGTTCTGATCCTTTATCACAGAAGGTTGCCTCAGTCAGTCATATCTATACGACTGCTCACAGTGCCACTAAGTTGCATAACAAGGAAGTGTCTCCTTAACCACCCATGTGGTTTAAATCCCAGAAGTTTCCCTCTTGACACGTTGAATCCTGGTTAAGGAGCTAAATCACGTGGGAGGCCAGGCTAATCAGAGTGGCAATGAGACATGTTTCAGGCTGCTGTGTGTTCCCAGACGAAGGGAAAAAAACTACATTCCAATATGTTTAATGTCACGTAAAAAGTTTTTAAAATACATGTAGATACATTTGCATATTAAGCATGTAAGCATGTAATGCCTTAAAATGTGTACGAACTGTCAAAATGCTGAATTTTTGCACTTTAGCAAGCCTCTGTGTAAAAACAGATTTATTGAAAATTAGATTTTTTGAATTATCCATGTGTTCTATATTAAAGGATACATCATTTTAAAAATTTGATTTAACCTTTATTTAACTAGGCAAGTCAGTTAAGAACAAATTCTTATTTACAATGACGGTCTACCAAAAGAAAAAAGGCAAAAGAAATCTGCCTACCAAAAGGCAAGAGAAATCCAGACCCAAAGGACAGATTTTGACCGGTCTAATGTCCATTGCTTGTGTTTCTTGCCCAAGCAAGTCTCTTATTATTGGTGTCCTTTAGTAGTGTTTTTTTCTCCCAGCAATTCGACCATGAAAGCTTGATTTATGCAGTCTCCTCTGAACAGTTGATGTTGAGATGTGTCAGTTACTTTATTTATTTGGGCTGCAATTTCTAAGGTTGGAAACTCTAATGAACTTATCCACTGCAGCAGAGGTAACTCTGGGTCTTCCTTTCCTGTGGCGGTCCTCATGAGAGACAGTTTCATCATAGCACTTGATGGTTTTTGCAACTGCACTTGAAGAAACTTTCAAAGTTCTTGAAATGTTCAATACTGACTGGCCTTCATGTCTTAAAGTAATGATGGACTGTCGTTTCTCTTTGCTTATTTGAGCTGTTCTTGCCATAATATGGAATTGGTCTTTTACCAAATAGGGCTTTCTTCTGTATACCACCCTTACCTTGTCACAACACAACTGATTGGCTCAGACGCATTAAGGAAAGAAAACAAGGAACACCTGTTAATTGAAATACATTCCAGGTGAAGCTGGTTGAGCGAATGCCAAGCGAGTGCAAAGCTGTCATCAAGGCAAAGGTTGGCTACTTTGAAGAAACTCAAGAGCAGCTAACCGATCGCTGCAGCTGTACATAGTCCATCTGTAAATTGCCCACCCAATCTACCTACCTCATCCCCATATTGTTTTTATATACTTTTCTGCTCTTTTGCACACCAGTATCTCTACTTGCACATCATCATCTGCTCATTTATCACTCCATTGTTAATCTGCTGAAATATAATTACTTCGCTACTATGGCCTATTTATTGCCTTACCTCCTCATGCCATTTGCACACACTGTATATAGACTTTCTTTTTTTCTATTGTGTTATTGACTGTACGCTTGTTTATTCCATGTAACTCTGTGTTGTTGTTTGTGTCGCACTGCTTTGCTTTATCTTGGCCAGGTCGCAGTTGTAAATGAGACCTTGTTCTCAACTAGCTTACCAGGTTAAATAAAGGTGAAATAATACAATTAAAATAATTAATAATAAAAAAAATATTTTGATTTGTTTAACACTTTTGGCTACTACATATGTGTTATTTCATTGTTTTGATGTCTTCACTACTATTCTACAATGTAGAAAATAGTCAAAATAAGGAAAATCCCTTGAATGAGTAGGTGTGTCCAAACATTTGACTGGTACTGTATTTAAAATGTATTTTTTCCCCGTATGGCTTGACACGCTTCAGTGCCATGAATCCACCCAGGAATTCCTTATTGTCAGATCAACAGAGTGACATCGTCACCTAGCTCAACTCCTGCTCAATCCCCTGTGAAAACTGAGTGTTCATCCCAAATAGCACCCTAATTCCCTATATAGTGCCAGGGCCCTGGTCAAAAGTAGTGCACTATATAGGGAATAGGGTGCCATTTGGGATGCATATTGAAGCTCCAGTAGGCAGCTCCCTGTGTCCTACCACTCTCCTGTCTGACTTGGTATCAAGCTGACTCTTTGCTTATGGTTCAACAGAGATAAGTGTGGAATTACAGGTCTGTTGCTTGAACCTGTATATTTGGAGGGAGATGGAGTGAACAGTGGTATGTAGTGTAGTCATACAGTTTGGTGTCACTGGTGTGGGTGGTGTTTTTGACTGGTGATGACGATGGTGCGTGAAAGTAGAATTTAGACTTGACTTGACTGAAACACTAGCTTTAAACACTATATCTAAAAAATAAGCCTTAATCCTCTCTATTACTCCCTACCTGGGGCATGGACCTGGTAACTTGGTATTCACTATCACATTTCATAACAAGTTGTTCTTCCCTTGTGGTCTCTCAAACGTTGCATAAAAACGATTTGTGATAGTGAAAGAGACTGTGGGATAGACTGTATCAGGAGAGAGAGAGACTAATGAATGAGATGGAGAAAAAAGGGAGGACTCCCATGGGAGGGAGTTCAACCCGTGATGGAAGCACAACTCCTATGAACAAACACACTTCTCTTCCCCATCATCCACTCCTCCCCCTTTGTCTTTCCTTCCTCCTGAGTGCTCCTTCCCTTTCCCCTCTCCCCTATGTTTGTTGAAGCTCCCTCTTCCGCCCCCCTCCTCCCTCTCTTTGGCCCAGCCCCTACTTGCCTGGTTGCCAAGCTCCTGTTGCTGTGCGAACTCTTAACTTCACGCCTGGTTTCCTGCCTGTTTCTACACAGTCACACAAGGTTTCACTTTTGAGCCCTGGAATCAGAATCGTCTCGCATTCCTCTTCCTTTTATTCATTCTTCTGCTTTGGGCTGTTTCTCAGTCATTCCACATTTCTACATACTTTTCCTCCATTATAACGCATACATTTTCCAGCAGTTGTATGTGTTTTTAAGAGGTGAAAAGCACTCACATACAACCCACATTCAGTCAAAAAAACATTGTCAATGCATACTGTATGAACTTGTTATATCTTATATCTTTCATAACCATTACATCACAAAAATGTCAACTACATTTTTAACAGTGAATGTAAACCCTCTTTGTTTGTGATTACGCGAGTCTGATTTATGTGTGTTTCTCTTATGCAGCAACAGGAGCAGGACCCCACCAACCTGTACATCTCCAACCTGCCTGTGTCCATGGATGAGCAGGAACTGGAGAGCATGCTCAAGTCCTTCGGCCAAGTCATCTCCACACGCATCCTCCGCGACGCCATCGGGACCAGCCGTGGCGTGGGTTTCGCCAGGTACTTTATAGCAATAGCATGCTACACACTACTGGCCCTATTCCCATTTAGGAAATTATGCTTTTTTTTTTTCCTATGCACTTCTCAGTAGTTGGTATTCAGACTTACCTGATGAAGGTGCGTAACGGGCTTTGCAGGCGTGGTTCCCTTGCGCAGGCTGAATAAATGTCATTCAACTGCTGAAAACCCTCCCACTTGCTGGCCAACAAATTTTCTTGTGAAATTTTCATTCAGTAGGGTTTTCAGAACATTGATCTTAAGACATCCCTTTAAATACGGTGTACCTTTTAGTTCGATTCTTTCGACAGACTCAATAGAATATATCAAGAGAAAAGGTTCAGAATATTAGGGATTAATGATAGAAAGCCATGTAAATATATGCATATTCGACTCCGTTTCATCTCCCTTTGGTAGATAAAAAAATATTGTAGATTATGTAGGGTTAGGAAAGTATTTATGAATCATGAAAAAAAAACGGTTGGAGAGCCTTTACGCACGAAAGAAAACAGCGGTTTGAATCATTCTGAAAACGACCACATTCAGTTCTTTAACCCATGGTAATGTTGGAAGATTAGTGTATTTAGAATTATAACAGGGAGAATAGTGTACAATAAATAGTACAATAGTAGGCTATACCATAATACACTAACCATTGAACTGTGTGACGCAGCCAAGTATTGCTCCATGCGTCGGGTTCAAACTGTTATGGCTTGGTCTGCGCTCTGCTCCATTACAATTGAATAAGCCTACATATCTTTTTTTATATTATCAACTGTTACTAATGATCATCCGCAACTAGGGCTTTGGTGGTCACGAAATATCGTCAGCTGGTGATTGTCAAGCAAATAACTGTCGGTCTCACTGTAATTCACCGTTAAATAACATAAACACATTTAGCATCTCCTTGCTTCCACACATGCAGACCTTTGGAACATCTACATTTTAAAAGTCTAATAAATCCATGTAATATAGCCTACACCTTCACAATAAATCCATGATTTATTTTAGACAGGTCTAAAGAAACATGATATGAAGAAAATGTAGTCTATTTCAGAAGAACAGAATAGCATACTCTGAGTTGTCCTTATGTTAGGTCCTAATCTGGCTATGCCAAATGGCTATGGGCTACAATAGTTCAGTTAGCAGACAAGATTGCTTCGAATTCCGTGGTAATATTTTATATTATTTTATAGTATGAAGAATACGATTAAACTAACTTGCTGACCAGACCGCATGCGTCCGTGTGCGCCATCGTGCACATGTTGATTTTGTCCCTACACACCAGACAGATCAGGACACACAGGTTGAAATATCAAAACAAACTCTTAACCAACTATATTAATTTGGGACAGGTTGAAAAGCATTAAACATTTATGTTGCTAGCTAATTTGTCCTGGGATATAAACTAGAGGTCGACCGATTAATTGGAATGGCCGATTAATTAGGACCGATTTCAAGTTTTCATAACAATCGGAAATCTGTATTTTTGGACACAGATTTGGCCGATTTTTTATTATTATTATTATGATTATTTTTTTACACCTTTATTTATCCTTTATTTAACTAGGCAAGTCAGTTAACCTCTCTGGGATATGTGGGACGCTAGCAACCCACCTGGCCAAAAGCCAGGGAAAATGCAGAGCGCCAAATTCAAAGAAATTACTATAAAATCAAACTTTTATTAAATCACACATGTAAGATAGCTAATTAAAACTACACGTATTGTGAATCCAGCCAACATGTTAGATTTCAAAAAAGCTTTTCGGCAAAAGGAAACGATGCTATTATCTGAGGATAGTACCTCCGTAAACAAAGAGAGAAAAGCATATTTCAACCCTGCAGGCGTGAAACAAAACGCAGAAATAAAAATATAATTCATGCCTTACCTTTGACAAGCTTCTTTTGTTGGCACTCCAATATGTCCCATAAACATCACAAATGGTCCTTTTGTTCAATTAATTCCGTCGATATATATCCAAAATGTCCATTTATTTGGCGTCTTTCATCCAGAAAAACACCGGTTCCAACTTGCGCAACGTGACTACAGAATATCTCAAAAGTTACCTGTAAACTTTGCCAAAACATTTCAAACTACTTTTGTAATATAACTTTAGGGATTTTTTTAATGTAAATTATCGATAAAATTGGAGACGGGATGATCTGTGTTCAATACAGGAGGAAAACAAACTGTAGCTAGCTTTCTGATCACGCACCTCTACCTAACAGTACACTTCAAGTGACCCTCGTTCAAGATGGCCGTACTTCTTCATTACACAAAGGAAAAACCTCAACCAATTTCTAAAGACTGGTGACATCCAGTGGAAGCGGTAGGAACTGCAAGAAGGTCCCTTAGAATTCTTGATTCCCAATGAAAGCTCATTGAAAAGAGAGTGACCTCAAAAAATAAATCTGAATGGTTTGTCCTCGGGGTTTCGTCTGCTAAATAGTTGTTATACTCACCGACATGATTCAAACAGTTTTAGAAACTTTAAAGTGTTTTCTATCCAAATCTACTAATAATATGCATATCTTTGGGCATGCATTTCATCCGGACGTGAAAATACTGCCCCCTGTTACCAAGAAGTTAAGAACGCATTCTTATTTTCAATGACGGCCTAGGAACGGTGGGTTAACTGTCTTATTCAGGGGCAGAATGACAGATTTTTACCTTGTCAGCTCGGGGATTCAATCTTGCAACCTTACAGTTAACTAGTCCAACGCTCTAACCACTTGACTACATTGCACTCCATGAGGAGACTGCCTGTTACGCGAATGCAGTAAGAAGCCAAGGTCAGTTGCTAGCTAGCATTAAAATGATCTTATAAAAAACAATAAATCAATCATAATCACTAGTTAACTACACACGGTTGATGATATTATTAGTTTATCTAGCGTGTCCTGCATTGCATATAATCGATGCGGTGCACATTTGCGAAAAAGGACTGTCTTGCTCCAATGTGTACCTAACCATAAACATCAATGCCTTTCTTAAAATCAATACACAAGTATATATTTTTAAACCTGCACATTTAGTTAATATTGCCTGCTAACCTGGCTCGTTGCAAACTCTGTGAAGACCATTTCTTCCTAACCAAGACAGCCAACAGGGGATGATTTAACAAAAGCGCATTTGCGAAAAAAGCACAATCGTTGCACGACTGTACCTAACCATGAACATCAATGCTTTTCTTAAAATCAATAAACAGAAGTATATATTTTTAAACCTGCATATTTAGCTAAAAGAAATCCAGGTTAGCAGGCAATATTAACCAGGTAAAACTGTGTCACTTCTCTTGCGTTCATTGCACGCAGAGTCAGTGTATATGCAACAGTTTAATAAAAGGGTAAAAGTTTGTTTTCTAGTAATCTCTCCTCCTTCAGGCTTCTTCTTCTTCTTTGGATTTTATATGGCGGTTGGCAACCAACCACGTTTAAGGTGCATTACCACTACCGACTAAACTGGAGTGTGGACCTCAGTTCATCTTTCAATCACCCACGTGGGAAAATGTTCCTAATAACCAATGAGGAGATGAACCAAGTTCTATTTTAGCGCCTGACTACGCAGATGCTCGTTGTTGTGCGCGATTTTTCAACACTCGCGCACGCGACCTGAGCGGTATAGTCAGCATGTAAGCTGAATAAAATAGAAAGGATATTTTCTCCAAAAGGATTTGAGAGAGTACGCACCTGCGGTTGATCCTCCTCTTTTCAGTAGAGGCCATCACTCTGTTTTCTCCGCAATTGCATAGCCTATTGAAATGTTGTGCAACATGAGCGCATGGGCTCTCATAAAGTGTTTGATTAGATTTTCAAAAACATTTGCATTGATGTCAGAGTGATTAGAGGGACAATAGAGTGCTGAGTACCAGGCAGTTAGCAAGTTTGGTAGGCTACTAATGACAGCAGCATCAGCAGCATCAGAGCTTGGAGAAGCCTAATTACCGTGACTAAACGGTAATGTGGAATTTGACTGCCTCCATGACGCATGACCGCCAGGACTGCAACAGCCCTATCCGCAACAACCACATGGCCGTGACTACGTTTACAGAGCAAGCAAATGAAGGTAATCGAAACAATAGCTTTAAATTTAATGCTATTTTAGGCTATACCAACTGAAGGGAACCAGCAGTAAATTGGCAGTTGAATATGTGTGGTTATTAGGCCTACTGACGGTCGATACTGATAGTGGCTAATATTTAACATGATAGAAATAGGAAACAGAGGGAGTCGGGGAGCCTTTAATAATAAGACCTTTGAGACTGCCCATCCCTGCAATTAAAACGCAATACAATTTAAATTCTGCATAATCCCAAAGCATTTCATATAGTTTACCTTGCGAAGGTTGATCCGTTGATATGCCTCAGTGTAGAGGGCTGCGGGTCATGGCAGATCATTGCGAAGCGGTCTTCATTGTTCATGCTGCAGATGGGAGCGGATGGTCAGACAGAGGACTTTGGGATGCTTTGCTGTCCCCCAGATGATCTGAAAACGGTCGTCTTTCTGCTTTGCGTGCGTTAGCCTGGGCCTACCTATTGTATTAAAAGAACAACTTTGTCGCATTATTCACATTCCGAATTCGCTGCTTCAACTTCAGTAGCTTTCCTCTCCTGGTTGGGGTGTGTGAGATCAAGTGCACCTAGTATACAGTATTTGTGGTCTCATTAGAAATAGAGTAAGTTGCCTATGCATGGGTGGAGAATCACTGGCAGTTATCTTTACAAGGAAATGTACTTCCTAAATATGATTAGGCTGTAGTTTACTACATTGCCTAGAAATAAATATTGATCATCGTTATTTGTCTCCGTCTGAAAATCATCCCACTCCTTAAAGGTAGGTTAGAAAAATATCTCAAGAGAAAGTTCAAGTTTCCAACTCTGCTCTCTTCAAACTACACCTAGCATATTGGTTGATATAGCCCAGTAATACCGATAGCTTAATATAATGAGCCATGTGAGAATCTCTGGTGATTTACCCTAAGCTATTTGGGCGGATGTGGTATGAAAAGCTGCGGGAGTGGGGTGAAGAAATCTGTCCCGTGCAGACATATTCATGGTTTCCTGGCACGTAAAGGTGATGGAATAATTAGGGAATTAAGAATTAAGGTCAGAATACGACGTATTTATAGACACACCTCCGTCACACCTTCATTTATTCAATCTCCACCCAAAACGAATAGCAAGTGAATGGCACGCAACCACATTTGTTATTTTAATTTGTTATTTGACCTTTATTTATTCAGGGTTTTTCTCATTGAGATAACATCTATTTTCCAAGAGAGACCTGGTCCAATGGCAGCAGAGGGAACAACGTTTCAGACAGAACAACTTACATACACTAACACAACATTAAACAAAACTATAAACACACATGCAGTACAACAAAAACATTTGACATTAAAAACACACGTCTTGACAAAAAGCAGCTGGCCTAAAAACAATTACACTCTTCTATGATACAGTGCCTTGCGAAAGTATTCGGCCCCCTTGAACTTTGCGACCTTTTGCCACATTTCAGGCTTCAAACATAAAGATATAAAACTGTATTTTTTTGTGAAGAATCAAGAACAAGTGGGACACAATCATGAAGTGGAACGACATTTATTGGATATTTCAAACTTTTTTAACAAATCAAAAACTGAAAAATTGGGCGTGCAAAATTATTCAGCCCCTTTACTTTCAGTGCAGCAAACTCTCTCCAGAAGTTCAGTGAGGATCTCTGAATGATCCAATGTTGACCTAAATGACTAATGATGATAAATACAATCCACCTGTGTGTAATCAAGTCTCCGTATAAATGCACCTGCACTGTGATAGTCTCAGAGGTCCGTTAAAAGCGCAGAGAGCATCATGAAGAACAAGGAACACACCAGGCAGGTCCGAGATACTGTTGTGAAGAAGTTTAAAGCCGGATTTGGATACAAAAAGATTTCCCAAGCTTTAAACATCCCAAGGAGCACTGTGCAAGCGATAATATTGAAATGGAAGGAGTATCAGACCACTGCAAATCTACCAAGACCTGGCCGTCCCTCTAAACTTTCAGCTCATACAAGGAGAAGACTGATCAGAGATGCAGCCAAGAGGCCCATGATCACTCTGGATGAACTGCAGAGATCTACAGCTGAGGTGGGAGACTCTGTCCATAGGACAACAATCAGTCGTATATTGCACAAATCTGGCCTTTATGGAAGAGTGGCAAGAAGAAAGCCATTTCTTAAAGATATCCATAAAAAGTGTTGTTTAAAGTTTGCCACAAGCCACCTGGGAGACACACCAAACATGTGGAAGAAGGTGCTCTGGTCAGATGAAACCAAAATTGAACTTTTTGGCAACAATGCAAGACGTTATGTTTGGCGTAAAAGCAACACAGCTCATCACCCTGAACACACCATCCCCACTGTCTTACATGGTGGTGGCAGTATCATGGTTTGGGCCTGCTTTTCTTCAGCAGGGACAGGGAAGATGGTTAAAATTGATGGGAAGATGGATGGAGCCAAATACAGGACCATTCTGGAAGAAAACCTGATGGAGTCTGCAAAAGACCTGAGACTGGGACGGAGATTTGTCTTCCAACAAGACAATGATCCAAAACATAAAGCAAAATCTACAATGGAATGGTTCAAAAATAAACATATCCAGGTGTTAGAATGGCCAAGTCAAAGTCCAGACCTGAATCCAATCGAGAATCTGTGAAAAGAACTGAAAACTGCTGTTCACAAATGCTCTCCATCCAACCTCACTGAGCTCGAGCTGTTTTGCAAGGAGGAATGGGAAAAAATGTCAGTCTCTCGATGTGCAAAACTGATAGAGACATACCGACTTACAGCTGTAATCGCAGCAAAAGGTGGCGCTACAAAGTATTAACTTAAGGGGGCTGAATCATTTTGCACGCCCAATTTTTCAGTTTTTGATTTGTTAAAAAAGTTTGAAATATCCAATAAATGTCGTTCCACTTCATGATTGTGATGATGATTGATTGTGTCCCACTTGTTGTTGATTCTTCACAAAAAAATACAGTTTTATATCTTTATGTTTGAAGCCTGAAATGTGGCAAAAGGTCGCAAAGTTCAAGGGGGCCGAATACTTTCGCAAGGCACTGTATATACATGGATCAAGTGTTTAAACTCCACCAACGAAACTAGATCATCACATTTTAAAATGTTCATGACAGAATTCCAGGACCACGGAGCTAAGTAACCAAAACTATTTCTACAATGTCCTGTTTTAATTTTTGGTACTGTTAGAAGCAAATCAGAATGGGACCGTAATTGATATTTATTTACTGACCGGACTAAAAAAGAACAGAGATAAAATGTCATTTTACCCAATATGGCCTTATAAATCAGTGTATACCAGTGTTTAAGCGTACGCAAGGTCAATGACGACCAGCCAACAGCTCTGTCGAGATCACAATGATGTGTTAGACGTTTCTGATTTGAAATGAACCTGAGGGCTGCATGATACACTGAATCAAGTGCACTCAGGGTAGTGGCTGAGGCCAGCATATATATATAAAACATCACTAAAATCTAAAACCGACAGTAATGTACATCGTACCAGCTCCTTCCTGGCATCAAAAGAAAAACAAGCCTTATGCCGGTAATAAAATCCTATTTTCAGCTTGAGCTTCCTTATCAAGTTCTCTACATGCACAGTGAAGCTCAGCTTATCATCAACCCACACACACAAATATTTGTACACTTGAACTTGCTCTATAGTATGTCCAGCCAATGTAGCAATGACATGATTTGTAACATGCCTGGCATTTGAAAATAACAAGCCTAAATCAGTTCAGTAGTAATAATTTGATTAACAAGTCCCATACTACGTTGCATGGATTTACTCTGTGTGCGATAATAGTGTTTACATTTTTTTTATTTTAATGACTACCTCATCTCTGTACTCCACACATACAATTATCTGTAAAGACCCTCAGTCGGGCAGATTCAACCACAAAGACCAAACACAGATTCAACCACAAAGACCAGGGAGGTTTTCCAATGCCTCGCAAAGAAGGGCACATATTGGTAGATCGGTAAAAAAAACAAAAGACATTGAATATTCCTTTGAGCATGGTGAAGTCATTAATTACACTTTGGATGTTATAGCAATACACCATGTCACTACAAAGATACAGGTTTCATTCCTAACTCAGTTGCCGGAGAGGAAGGACACCGCTTGGGGAATTCAACATGAAGCCAATGGTGACTTTAAACAGCTACAGACAGTGGCAGGAGAAAACTGAGGATGGATCAACAACATTGTAGTTACTCCACAATACCAACCTAAATAACAGAGAGAAAAGAAGGAAGCCTGAACAGAATAAAAAATATTCCAAAACATGCATCCTGTTTGCAATAAGGCACTAAAGTAAAACTGCAAAAAAAACATTTGCAAGAAATTAACTTTATGTACTAAATCCAAAGCGCTATGTTTGAGGCAAATCCAACACAACACATCACTGAGTACCGCTCTTCATATTTTTAAGCATGTTGGTAGCTGCATCACATTATGGTTATGCTTGTCATTGGCAAGGACTAGTGAGTTTTTTTAAGATAAAAAGAAAGGGAATGGAGCAAAGCGCAGGCAAAATCCTTGAAGAAAACCTGGTTCAGTCACTGGGAGACAAATTCACCTTTCTGCAGGACAATAATCTAAATCCCAAGGTCAAATATACACTGGATTTTATTGTTCCTGAGTGGCCTAATTACAGGTTTGACTTAAATCGTCTTGAAAATCTATGGCAATACTTTAAAATGGATGTCTGGCAATGATCAACAACCAACTTGACAGAGATAAAAAAACATTTTTTTGAGAATAATGTGCAAATATTGTACAATCCAGGTGTGCAAAGCTCTTAAAGACTTAGCCAGAAAGACTTACAACTGTAATCGCTGCCAAAGGTGATTCTAACATGTATTGACTCAGGGGGTTGAAAACTCTAATCAAGAGATATTAGTGCTTTTTTGTAGTTCGTTGACAATGAAATCCCTTTGAATCCCTCTTTGTAACACAACAAAATGCGGGAAAAGTTGAGTGCGCATACTTTCTGAAGACACTGTACGCATGGAGAGAAAAGTGCATAAAAAGGAAATTACGTTTGATTTATGCATGCTTAACTCGTGTCGGAATTGGGCCCTACATGCTACACCAGCAGCAGATTTAGCAACATGCTACATGCTACACCAATAGCTACATGCTACACCAGCAGCTAAACTAAAGCTACATGCTACATTAGGGTCATTCAATGAAATGAGTAAACAAATATAGCGTTTTAAAAACCTGTTATCTTAAATGAAGTGCCCTTTAGTATAGACCACATGGAAAATTCTATACATTTTTCTTATATGAAAAAAGACTCGCTAGTGCTAATGACCCTCGGTGACTTCTAGGAAGACTTAAGCCTATTTAACCCCAACAGTCCTCCAAGTTTTCAGCATAATTGTAAAGCCCTAGTTATGTTGTTGCTTTGACAAAGTCATTTCTGAAGATAATTATTTATTTAATGTGATAAGTGATTCATTTTAAGGTAAAAACAAAAAAAACAGTCCCTCATTTTAACATCAACCCTGTTTTGTGAACTTAACTCTCGTTTTAATATGGTGAAACTGTTCCTTTTTAAATAATTTCTTCAAAAGAAACATTGAACATATAATAGTCAAATCATAGTGTAAAAGCATGGTACCATTTTCTGGTGGAAAACTACCCTGTTACTTTATTTGGCACTTAATTTGCCACATGGAGAGCACTAGAGCATTTTTTCCTTCATTTAACCTCTTGATATGGCAGAATGTTAAAATTATCCAAGTTACACTACTCAAAAGGCACCTAATTGGTATAATGATCCATTAGCAGCCATAGGTACATGCTATATCAGCAGCAACAGGGGTCACACCAGGGTCTCTCTGATTAATGGGCTTGAATGTTTGACTGTGTTTCAGGATGGAGTCCACAGAAAAGTGCGAAGCCATTATTCAACATTTCAATGGGAAATTTATTAAGACTCCACCGGGAGTTCCAGGTGAGCAGATCTCTCTACCTGTCTCATCTATGTGTTCTCCACCATGCCCAGATGTTATGATACCACATGATCCTGTTATTTACTTCAGATAGCAGATCTCTCTACCTGTCTCATCTATGTGTTCTCCACCATGCCCAGATGTTATGATACCACATGATCCTGTTATTTATTTCAGATGGCAGATCTCTCTACCTGTCTCATCTATGTGTTCTCCACCATGCCCAGATGTTATGATACCACATGATCCTCAGTTATTTACTTCAGATGGCAGATCGAGAGCTGTATCCAGAAACAATTGCTATCCCCTACCCCCTAAAAACTTTCAGAGATCTGAGAGGATTGGACAGGTATAAGCAATATGGCAAAAACTTCCATCTCTCAGAGGGCCATGTGGAGATAACACCATATTGCTTAAACCTATTGAATCCCCTCAGATCTCCACAAGTATCTAGAGGTTAGGGGCTAGGGGTTTTGTCTGAACAGGGCCTTGGTCTCTGATCCCAGGCTCCTGGTTTCCCCCCTCAACTCTCCCAGTGGATTGGTATTTGTTGCCTCCTACAGAATTCACCCTCTAATTCCATCAGTTTCTCTCTCCCACAGTGCCCCCGGAACCATTATTGTGCAAGTTTGCAGACGGGGGACAGAAAAAGAGGCAGAATCAGGGGAAGTACCTTCAGAATGGCAGGCCCTGGGCAAGGGATGGAGAGACGGTGAGAGGCTTGATTTCACGGGTGGAGGCTTTCATGAATTGCCATTTTGGAATTAGAGACTGCATGTTCTAAATAAGGTCATTGTCAAAGCAAGAGAGAGCTGGAATCTGATCTCACAGAGATAGGATTGTGTGTCTTAACCCTAAACATTCTTAACCTAACTAAACATTCTATTTGTGCATATCTGTGATTATGTCACCTTCATGGTTTTTTATTCTGAGTTCTTTGTGTTGTTGTCCCAGGGAGGGATGACGTTAGCATATGACCCCACAGCCTTACAGAATGGGTGAGTACAGAGAGACAAAAACGGAGTCAGCCCACCCAAAAACAAACATCAGTCAGGCGTTCTGTCCCTGTTAAACAGAGACACCTGGTGGATGCAGGAGGCATTACATCACTAGTTTATTTTGTTGCGCTGTAGTTTTATCTGAAAGTTCAATCATTTTATAATAACTTTCATCCACAATACATTCATATTATTTATGCTTATTCATTTTAGAGTAAATCCTTTGTAAGGATTTTTCTGACATGCATGGCTTGATGTGTGTATGTTGTGCAGGTTCTATTCGTCACCCTACAGTCTGGCCCCAAACCGGATGATCGCCCAAACGTCCCTCTCTCCCTACATGCATTCACCAGTCTCATCTTACCAGGTCAGACACAGAACACACACACACACCACCATCACCAAACCGCCATTCACAAACACATGAAGGAGGAAATCTCTGTAGCCATTGGAGCTATGTCATTGTTATTTGTATTTCCTGTCCAGATTCAGATTTCATCTCTACTCATTCCCCTGTGTGTTTCTGTGTAAAGATGCTGTGTTTTCCTCTTCTCTCTCTCCAGCTACATAGTCCCTCCTGGATGCACCACCAGTCATACCTCATGCAGCCTGCAGTGAGTAGTAAATAGTATTCTCTATCTCTGCTGCTAAAGTTTACTCCTTACTATTCCCTCCACATCTGGTTAGCTTGAAGTTCTGCTCATCTATCTCTCTCGCTCTTATTCTCTTTGTCATTCTGTCTCTATTTATATTCCTCTCTATCTTCTCTTCCCCTCTCTCCCTCTATCTCTCTGTCACTCTCTGTAATCATGTCTCTGATTTATTGGCTTACTGTCCTTCTCTCTTCCTCTCTCCACTTATCTCTGTCTCCACCCTCTTTCTCTCCCTCCCTTTCACTCTCTCCCAGGGCACAGTCCTGACTCCAACCATGGACCATGCCATGTCCATCCAGCCCACCTCCATGATGGGCCCCATGACCCAGCAGCTCAGCCACCTATCCCTGGGCAGCACAGGCACGGTTAGTACCCTACAGATACCCACTCCATCTCCCCTCCACTCCCTTCAACACCCCACAGATACCCACTCCATCTCCCCCTCCACTCCCTTCAACACCCTACAGATACCCACTCCACCGCCCCCTCCACTCCCTTCAACACCCCACAGATACCCACTCCACCGTCCCCTCCACTCCCTTCAACACCCCACAGATACCCACTCTACCCCCTCTCCTTTGGTCCATTAGTCTCATCTCAAGACTAAAACACATTGAACAAACCTGAGTGGAGCTAAGGTGAATCGAGTTGTACTGAATTGCAGTTGAAAATAAAAGCAGTTGCCTATGCATGATGAAAGTGTTGCCTAGGCATGATGTTGTGAGGCCTGTTGATGTTGGATCTCTACACAGTAATAATGACTGATGGTTTCTTCTCTTCTCGTCCTGTCACAGTATTTGCCTGCCAACACTATGCAGGGGACATACATCCCCCAGTACCAACCAGTGCCTCCCTCCAGTGTCCCTGTAGAGGTAAGACCCCAACCAACACCATATGCATTAACTATGCAGAACTAATTAAAGGGATACTTCAGAATTTTGGCAATCTACTTTATCTACTTCCCCAGAGTCAGATGAACTTGTGGATACCATTTTTATGTCTCTGCGTGCAGTTAGCGTTAGAGAAATTGCCAACTAGAGTTAGCACAATGACTGGGCGTCTATGGTAACTGATAGCATACTAGTTGATAACATAGACTTCCATTCATTGCGCCAAAGCTAGTTAGCATTGGCTCGCGAAACTAAACTACCTCTAACTTCCTTCATACAGGAATCCTGAAGTATTCCTTTAAAGGGATGACAATAGGGTGTTTCTCTTACAAGAAGTTCTCACCTCAGGGACCTATTAATACTGTTCCACTCCATTTCCTTCCTTTTCTTGAAGGAGAACGGAGGACAACAGCAACAGGTTGCTATGGAGACACCTGCAGAACACACAAACTACTCCTACCAGCACACCAAGTGAAGCTAAGGTAGGATTATGTCAAACATCAAATCTATAAATAAAGTAGTCAAAAGTTTAGTATTTGGTCCCATTTTTTTGGCATACAATATAGCTCAGTATGTGAATGATTTACTTTATTCAGTCATTATTGATCATCTTTATCAAGGGTGTTAATATTTTCGTACCACACTGTATTTGCTAACCTAGTTTCGGGGTACATTACTACTTATTTCTTGTTCCTCCCTACTAGCTCCATGTCAGAACATTGCATGTAGGAGCCAATTTGTTAGTTCACAAAAAAAACTAAAGCGTGTCAGATATTGACCACCTTAAAGAATGAATTTATTGATCAGCATTCTGGAAATATACTGATTTACACAGATAGATAATGATATGGAAAGTATGTAGACTTATGAAATATTGTATGTTACATCTATTATGTAAAAGATGTAGTGTGACAGAGGTAAGTGTGTGTGTTGCAGCTCGGGGTCAGGAGGCCATCTTGCTGACTGAACCACAGAGGGTTGGTTCTCTACAAGAAGATAACAGAGCTCTGTTAGCACCAGACTTGAACACCGTTGACAAAAGGAATACGTGTGTGCTTTGAAAAAGAAGTTAACATGCTTATTTTGTCTGGACTTTTCCTCTCTCTTCTTCAAGAGTCAATCAGCCAAAGGTGGAAGCCTTCTGCAATGGAAGCTTTGATCTCTTTTGATAACTGAAAAAATAAACTAAGTTGAACAAAGAAACCAATTTGGAAAGGGGGAAATGACACAGAACGTTATTTTTGTGCACGTAAAATAACAAATTCTTATTTTTTAAAAGCATTCTGGAGTTTCAGAGTGGTAAAAGGAAAGTAATTACAACACAATGTGTCTTTTATTTTTTGGTAAAATATGCAAACTTTAATTTTAAATTTTTTATGTCTGTTTTTTGACATTCTATTCACAGCAGTTTGACAATATTTTGTACATAAAAAAATATACTCATACACATTTAGTTGGTTTAATGTTTTAGTGTAGGATACTTTTAAGTACGGAAAATGCAAAACAAACCGTTTAAAGCTACTTCTCTCTAAAAACGAATCCAGTAAGGCAAAGTTCAGTTAACTCACTGGCAGATGGTAACATTCATTATTTATAGATTTAAAATGAAGTCAAACTTAAACCTTATAAAGCATTCACTCATAAACACTCAGAATTTGTTATGAGCAGAGGACAGTCATGATCATTCTTATTTATATGTACATCATAGTTCTATTTTTAGATATTTAGTCATATTCAAACTTCAAATGTCACTTGCTTTTGTGTACATTTTATTTAATAACATTCTTTATTTAACAAATCTGGTAAATGCCAAACACTGGCAATAAACATGATACCACTTAGAAAATAATTAATATGTGTTAAATAAGAGCTAAATGATTTTAAAAAAATTAAGCACATTTGATATTGCTGTAAAACTTTCTTACGAGAAGAAAATTAACTATTTTTTTTTTTTTAGGGTATCATGTAATATGACGCATCCAAATGTCACCTTCTGTCTCCAAAAACTTGAGAGAAAATGAATTTATAATATTATTCAACATTTAATAAATTAATTACTATACTATACAATCTTTTTATTGGATTTTATTGGATTCATAGATCGTATAATAATAATTATACAAAATAATTATTATACAAAATACTTGACTTGGTTTGTGCTAGAGTCCATGTCACACCAGTGTCCATAAGAAGTGGTTTTAAGCGGTTTTGTTCTGGTAGTTCTTCAGATGTCTATAGGGAATTTCACCTTTTGTACAAAGTAGACAGACAAATAAGTGGACATGCCTTAGTTTTGAGCAGTTGGGTTACTATGAAATAGGTGTGCAAAATAGCTCAAACAAATAAATGAAAAAGCAAAGCAATGAGGGGAGAAGTAGGACTAAGAAGAGTCCTTAAGAGTCCTTTGTTGTTGAGAAAGGGAGCTGCCAGTCTTTCTCAATGCTGCTGTTGTCTCCTGAGTTTTAATTCCTGACTGTCAATTCATTTGATAAAACAATTTGTAGAAAGAAGTAAAGTATGTTTTCTCTTTTGGGGCGTTCACTTGAACCCTTCTGAGCTGTCCTGCCTTTTGTTATCTTTGTTGTTGATTTAGTTGTTATAAAACGTGTTTTTGATGTATTTTATTTTCAAAAGATTTGAGATTTTAGCAGTAGGGAAAAAGTTTAGATTTGAGATTTTATTTTATAAGAGATTCATAGGATTTTTTTTATTGTTGAGTTTGTGCGTTTGCACATTGTCCATGCAAACTTAAGAGATGATTTGATGTTTTTTTTATGTTTCTTCACGTTCATTTCCGTTCCAGAGCACTGTGTTATTCAATATGATATTGTTTTTCAGGCCTGTGTGAAATAGGCTTTAACTGAGACACGTCCACGTTTATCTTGGAGACACTCAATGACACTCAATGGCAACCTTGCCCTCCAGCTCAGACCAGTCCAGTGGATATGTACATCTAGTCTAGTGTAAAAGCATTCTATTGTATCTGTCAGAGAAAATGAGGCTGCTATCCAGAAAACACCAAACAGAATATGAAAGTGTTGGTAAAAAAGTGTCCCATAACAAATTGTTCTACAGCAGTTAACTAAACCTTGGATGAATTGTTTCTTATTTCAACAAAGACAAAAATGCGTAAACTTGGCGGATTTCGTTAGAAATGACGGCCAAAGTATGTCTAAGCCTTAAGTGTAACCAGGCAGATTAGCCCTATTTAAGAAGGGGAAGCCTCTTTCTCCTCATTGAAGGCTATTCAGTTTCAGTTACGGTTGAGGGTTTGGCAAAGAAGTTCATACAGATGCAATCAATATCAGATGTTATATTGACGTAATATTATACAGGGCTGAGTTGAACCATGCCTTGTTAAAACCGAGTGTTACCCTAGTAAACATCCCCCCATCACACTGGATCTTGGGTTTTTGCCATTTTTCAGTATTAATGACATCACATATACTGTTTCTTCTTCCTTCCCTATCTCTATACCTCGGTCCTCGCTCTACAAAACGTTGTTAATTATTATTTATGTCTGCAACACCAAAGATGATGAAGCCATCCACCTGTCAGCAAAGTGATCTGTCTTGGAGAACATGCCTCTCTCATCCATATTGGCATACAAAGCTACAGTAATGCTATAGTAACATCTTCGCAAAGTGGCAGTTCCCTGGTCAGTGGTGAACAAGCAATATGTTTTCTTTAGGTTCTGAATGAATGTATTGTTGAATAGAGATCCATACATGTGTGCTTCATTTATCAACATTTGCTTGTTTCGGTTTGGTACATCCAGCTGAAGACCAGTATATGCTACTGTATCTTTAATACAGAGAACAGGGCAATGGGTCTACTTAGCTTTTTTTAGTGTTGATGAGGAGAGCTCAGCATTTATCTATCTTTCTGTAAATATTAGGACTATTTTCTGCTCTTGTTTTTGGTTGAACTCATGTCAAGACCATTGTTTGTTCCTGTTTCCACCTTTGTTGATGTGAGTGTTTTGTTGATGTCTTGTGATCTGTCCAGATAATACACGTTTTCAGATCCAGTGCTCCTCATGAAGGAAAAGGTCATGGTTTTATTTTCTATTGTAATAAACTGATAGTCCATGTATCAGCCATCACTTTAAATACAAAAAAACGTGGTTTTGAAACTATGAAATGACCAGTTGTTACACTGCAGTCTTGCTCATTGAATCAGATTTTCAGATTTGACAACTTGCTTATTGCTGTTTTTTGGGGAGAGCAAATCATTATATGACACTCAATTCCTTGTGAGAATGTAGTATTAGTCAGGTAATCCATTGTGTTATGGTGAATGGTGTTAAAGGGATCCAAAATCTATTGTTTGTCAGTCGTCTTCAGACCTCAAAAGCGGTATAATGTCCATCTGTTCTGTAGATCTAAATTTCAATTTTGGAGTGGACTTTCACTTTAAGTTACAACTAGCTACAATTACCTGTAAATCATTGTCTGAGGAAGCACATTTGAGGCTATTGTATGTTTCCCTGGTGCGTACCTTTGACAGGTATCTTATAATACCAAGGAAAATGAGCAAAAACAAGATGTGAAACAGAGGTTTCACTTGCACTTATTTTCAAACCATGCTTATGTAAAGTAAAACCCTAATACCTAGCATTATCCTGTCCTTGCTTGTTGTCCAGATCATGTAGCTTCAATGGCTTATTTCATAGTTTCAAAATGTTTTGCTGCTAAAACGGGATGTCCCAGCAGTGGAAAGATGGGAGCCACACTGGTTGTTTAAACATGTCTTACTTTAACCTAGAATATCAAAAGTAGATCAGATTAAAGTATAGTTAACATTCACAAATTATAAAATTACATTTGAGACACATTTTGTGAAAGTTGTACTCTTTGAGTCATTTTGTAATCTCTTGGGTAATTTGGCAGAAATCTGACATTTTGAACAGTCTCATCTCTCTCACTGCTTGTAAAACATTTCCTTATTTATACAAGAACTCATTTTGTACAGTGTATTAGAGGAGAGAGGTGTTGATATTTGGTTCGTTTGTTAGTTAGCTGGCTAGCCACTCGGTTACTTTCGTCTTCCTGTGCCAGAGTTGCTCAAGTCTCTGTAACTCTTGTTTTTTATTCCTAAAAAAATAAGTATTTTCTTTCTTTGTTTTACTCTTAGAATTTTAACATGTCAATGTTCTTTTTTAATTAAAAAATATGTTTTTTAATGGCTGTATCTGTGTTCCAAAAAGTTATTACCTAAATTATTAGAATACATTTGAAAGAAAGACAAGTCAATTACATAAAAATGCCAAGTTTATTTTAGTGTTGAGCGAATCGTATTATGTTTGTTCAATATCCATTTTTTCAATGTGGTAACCAAGGTGATTGATATCCATCGAAAAGGTGTAAGCTCCTTTCCCTTTGGCTGATCATAGTAACATCCAAACACAACTTTATTGACCAAGCCTTGACACTGTAATAATGATACTGCATTCAAAAGGCTATACATGAACCTTTACAGAGGAGTCACAATAGAACTGGCAACTGATAAACCAATTGTAGGATCTAATAGGATTGTTCACGAAACTTCTTCCCCTTGGATTTGAAGTCATTCTGTATGTGTCTGGGTATGTATCTGTGTAGCTAAACGTGCATAAAAACAATCCGTACAAGATACAGAGCCTTCATGACCATATAGAAACTACTCTAATCACATTGTACTTTGGAAAATATTATCTTTCCATACCTGGAAGTTCCAGTATGTAGTTCCAAGCTGGAACCTTAGCAATGTATTTGATCCAGATCAGAATCTGTAAAATAAGTACAAAATAACTGACAATAAAATGTAATCTAGGAAAGCCATTGAAGATACTCTGTCATATCAAAACTACAGTTAAGACAATTAAACTCAACCCTGCTGAGTTCCAAAGATTTCCTGAATCAATATGATAGTTTAGGAAAACAGGAAACAGGTATATTTACAGAAAGATAGCATGCTTGAAAGATACAGTATCAATGGTTACTTGTTTTTGTCTTCTTTGTGCTGAGTTGATGACAGACAAGAACCAGAAATCGGACTAGAAAGAACTAGAAAGAACAATAAGTTAAAGTATTATACTGTTTTAGTATTAGATCAGTGTCGCCAACATTCTGTGACTCAAAATGTTAATGCTATTTATCGTTATGTGCTTCTGTAACCCTCGTTTCCTAACACAGAGCAGACGACAAACACACGACTTACTTACTGTAAGTGCCCTTCTAAGTAATGGCCAGGTTTGTTGTTTCCCAAAGCTGACCTGCTCTCCAACTGTTCGCCATAAACAAGGTGAGGTATGCAATCTCGGCACCCAGAACCAAATATTGTGTGTTCACTGGCCAGCTGCTCAACTTAAAGGTAAACAGCCTGTCAGGACGAGAGACTATGAGACGTGAGAAATATCCTATTTTTTTTTTATCACAGAAGAACCAGGGTTGTTTGAGAAGAAGACAGAAATGAAAGAAGCTCTTAAAGACGTCCTACAGTTATTTATTTTTTGACTTTTACTGTTGAAAAGCGATATCCCAAGTATAAATACAGTAAAGTACACACAATAAAGGGTAAAAAAAAAAACGTTTTGAGAAAAATAGTGTTTTTTAGACATAACTACAAATATCAAGGAGTAGGACATAACTGGACAACCTATTGAGATGTGCCTTTTGTTCAGATAATTGGGTGTTAAATGAGGTGAAAAGGAGACTGGAGTGCCACTTTAAGTTATAAGGTTGAGGGAGATTGGGCTGAGGTAGTGCAGGGAGCCAAAACACCCATGTGGTCCAAATGAGAAATAGACAGACATCTAGTTTGATAGATGTTTTTATGTTTCCCAACAGACAGATTTATCAGTCACGGCCCCCTCCAAAACATGACAGTAGGAAGCTGAACAGGTTTACTATGTCCAGGTAGAGGTTCAGGGTGGCAAAGACGTACTCCTCTGGACTCATAGTGTAGCGCTTGTTGCCTATCAGCAGCTGGGTGTCAAACGCCAGAAACTAAGAGAGAAAGAGAGAGAGTGGGGGGGGGGGTCAAACCATTTCGCTACAGACTGTAACCCAATGATTAGGGACAGAAATTTGTCTTGACCATGTGACCTTGACCAGGAAAAACTCTGGGCCTTCCCAATGATGAATGCGTGTTGAATATCTGCCACTCACCAGAGTGAAGAGGATAGCTCCTATCACAGCGTAGATGGCTTGTAACCAGGACACCTGTGTCAGACAGTAAGAATTTTATCAACCAATCCTAATGAGGATAGGCCACCAATCTAGGAAAGACACAGTCTTATAATCATCTCACAAGATTAAAGTGATACTTTGGGATTTTGGTAATGAAGCCCTTTATCTACTTCCCCAGAGTCAGACGAACTCATGAATACCATTTTTATGTCTCTGTGACCAGTATGCAGGAAGCTCACAAAATGGCCTCTAACTTCCTGCATAATGGACGCAGAGACATAAAAATTATATCCACGAGTTTGCCTGACTCTGGGAAATAACATAAAGGGATTCATTGTCAAAATCCCGAACTATCCCTTTAAAGGAATACCCAGGACTAATCAATCTTGTACATGCTAGTCTCTACCCACCCAAATGGGGAGAGTGAGGGCCAAAAGCCTTACCGTCACTCTATATATAAACTCACTATCAGTCCCTCACAACTATTCTTATCGCCTTCTGGAAAGGTACACATGCTCATTACGCCATCATGTGACCTAATTGTCCTTATTTACAGTGTCAGCTGTCAATGGAAGCTAAGCAGGCAGACGGGCTACTTACATATCCGAAGGGGATGACGATGGAGAGTATGATGCAACAGAACAGCATGACCATGGTCAGGACAAACAGGACTCCCTGGTAGGAGGTGAAGTCAATCTACAGTAGGAAACAAGGGAGAGAGAATAGGGGTGTGTTGTTAAAATGCACACATGATCTATCCGATTGCAGCATATTCATTTTGTCAGAAGAAAACAATTTAACAAAAGATTGCACTGATACATAGGGTTAGAAGTTTTTCCTGGTCAGGTAATGTGGTAAAGTAAAACTCCTGGCCCTAGTGATACATACTAATTTCATTCATGACTATTTACGTTATCTGTATGTTTTTGTTTCAATGAGTAGGAATGTCACGCCCTGGTATTAGTATTTTGTGTTTTCTTTATTATTTTGGTCAGGCCAGGGTGTGACATGGGTTTTTGTATGTGGTGTGTTTTGTCCTGGGGTTTTGTTAGGTATTGGGTTTGTGGCTTAGTAGGGTTATCTAGCATAGTCTATGGCTGTCTAGAGTGGTTCTCAATCAGAGGCAGGTGTTTATCGTTGTCTCTGATTGGGAACCATATTTAAGCAGCCATATTCTTTGAGTGTTTTGTGGGTGATTGTTCCTGTCTCTGTGTTTGTTTGCACAAGATAGGCTGTATAGGTTTTCACATTGTGTTTGTTGTTTTGGTATTGTTTGTTTTTTCTTCATCATTAAACATGTTTCAAGAATACCATGCTGCATTTTGGTCCGACTCTCCTTCAGCGCAAGAAAACCGTAACAAGGAAGCCTGTGTGGGAATGGGGGTCATTTTTATCACCTTGGTCTGGAAGCTGAAGATGGTGACAGACATACACACCAGAGCAGTGATGCCTAGACACAGGACCACTGACTTGGTGTTGTAGAAGCTGGAGAAACAGAGTTGGTTAATCCATCAACCAGTCATCCTACACATACTTTGTAGATGTTGATAGATGTGTTAATTCATTCTTATCTTCATAAATAATTGATGTCAACATTTGAGCCCCCAACTAACTCGGTTGAATGCATTCAGTTGTGCAACTGACTGGGTATCCCCTTCCCCCCCACATACAATAAACACAAGTCATTTACCTGGACACAAAGCCCATCATGCAGGCCAGGCTGAGAGTCTGAGAGCAGAAAGGAACAGAGACAAACACAGAGCAGAGTGAATCAGGTGCACAGACAGGTAGGGAGAGTATTGAGTACATGCTATTCTCTCTATTTCTTTCATATTTGTTACTCATCATCATACTCACAAAGAGAGCCAGCAGAACAAGGTTCCAGGGAAACTGTCTCCTATTATAGAGATACAGACAATTCAGGTTGGTGAGTTCACTCTATAATATTGCAAGTTATCATTTACAACGGACGATCACAACCATTATCTAGGAATAATGTTGTAGATACATTACTGTGTTATACACCTGCTTAATGTGTAATAAGTGTTGGTGTTCATGTGTATTAAAACTACATTCACTATTTGATTTAGTGAATATTACATCTGTTTTTTGATATGACTGTCAAGATTTGATGTAAGTGCGGTGTACTATCCAGATTGTAATTTTCATAGGAGGGAAACTCTTACCTGATTTGTTCACCACAGCAGTTCAATGCGATGTAGGTGGCCAAGAACATCATGCTGTTGAAAAGCAAAAAAAAACCAGTTCATTATTAACACAATTACATAGCTAATCACCCCCTTTCTGTTACCCATCGGCCCACCATTTGCGCATACGTCACATGCACAAGTCTCCCAAATGATGGAGGGTGTAGGGGCTAATTAGTAGTCTGGCTAACACCTAATTCAAAGTCCTCCCGACTTCAGAGGCTGGAAAGGCTGTTTTGATGTTGTTGGCGTGATGCGTCGATAATGAAGGGTGCTGTGCTTTTACTGGTTGGTGCTCCTCTGTGTCTGTCTCACTAAAACACCCACGGGCACTAGTGATGCTCAGGTTGCCTCATAACAGGCAAGAAGCAGAGATGAAAGAGGAAAGACAAAGCGAACTTTACCCGTGTTAACTAGACTGAATTCTCCAATCTATCGATTCATTACATTATTCTGGTGAGCAAGGGTTTCTTTAGTCTTCTAGGGCAACAAGTAATGCCAGAAGATAAGCTGCATCTATCTAATTATAGACACGTTGACTGACAAATAGCCTACCATATGTCAGAAATGATAAGCAGAAACATAGGCCTATCTAAAAAAAAAAAAGGCCTTTCAAAAAATTGTTCCGCCATCTGACTGTACAGCGCATTTTTCTATATTTGCAGGTTAGGGTCAGGCCTCAGATTTTCACTTTATACATATAGTCGGGCGGTTGCGGATGGGTTATTAGCAATTGCCGGCAGGTGTGGGTGAACAAACAGCTGACCTGCACATCACTAACATGCACAGCCACCTAGCCCCAGCGCACTGCCCCCTTCCATTACAATGGCTGGATTTTCAAATCCAAACAACCAGAGGTCTCAACACCCGAGGAAAAATGTATATATATTATATATTCGAGAGAACAAATCAATGTGTCGGCTCAATTTCTGAGCGAATACTGCATTTACGTAGGCCTCCTGTCCAGACCAGTGTGTGAGCTCTCCGGATGCTATGAGTCACTTCAGCCAGGCTAATAGACCCTCAGATAGCACTTCAACTGACTTAGCTACACTAAAGATGGTCTATTATATTGACAAGATATTTGAGTGACCGCTCTAACAATGGAAATGCATGTCCTCAAAGAGGGAATGCAGGCGGGACTCCGATATAAAGTCATTTTTTGGTAAGATGCGGAAATGCCACGTGCGTCCACTTATATCAGTGCATTCTTAATAACCTAACCCTTATGACACTTATACAAGATCAAATAAGCCTCACGTAGCAAATTAGCAATTACATTTTTTGTTGACCAAATTCGGTACTCTCATTGACCTCCATAGAAAAACTCCTCACTTCGTGGGCTTATTTTCGTGAACGGATTTTGGGTCGAGTAAAATGTCTTACTTTGCCTCTTCCTATCTGGCTACGCTGAGCGAAGTGGTATCTCATAACGCAGCAATTTGTTTTTGAGTTTACACAATTTCACACAAAATAATGGAGGCTTGTAATTTCTTTGTGTCTGATTTAGAATAATATGAAATACATCCTTAATTAAATACTGTTACTGAGGTTTATATCTTGTAACAGGGTGAATTTTCTCAGTTGAAAGTCCTGCTAATTTTATTATTGAAATGTCAAACATGAATTCCATCATTCAAGTCACGAGTGTGTCCCAAAGATGATGGGTTTATTTGATCCCCTCACCAATCTTGAAGTCGCCCTCAGAGTTTCGTCAGCAACACGTGCCAACGGAGGGCCCTGCAAGCAAGTTGGTAGGGGTGAGGGGCTGGTTTGGGATTCACTGTCTAGGTGAAGAAAAGTCAGGACATGTCAATCAAGATGTTGTCACTTACTAGGAGCACATGTACAGGAGGGGGTGTGTCTGAATGTAGAACCTCACTGGTGCACTGTGGAGAAATGAGAGAGTGTTACATAATGTAGAGTGCACACACACTCATGTTCATCAAATGTATTGGATATTTATGTTTTGGATATACAGTGCCTTGCGAAAGTATTCGGCCCCCTTGAACTTTGCGACCTTTTGCCACATTTCAGGCTTCAAACATAAAGATATAAAACTGTATTTTTTTGTGAAGAATCAACAACAAGTGGGACACAATCATGAAGTGGAACGACATTTATTGGATATTTCAAACTTTTTAGCAAATCAAAAACTGAAAAATTGGGCGTGCAAAATTATTCAGCCCCTTTACTTTCAGTGCAGCAAACTCTCTCCAGAAGTTCAGTGAGGATCTCTGAATGATCCAATGTTGACCTAAATGACTAATGATGATAAATACAATCCACCTGTGTGTAATCAAGTCTCCGTATAAATGCACCTGCACTGTGATAGTCTCAGAGGTCCGTTAAAAGCGCAGAGAGCATCATGAAGAACAAGGAACACACCAGGCAGGTCCGAGATACTGTTGTTAAGAAGTTTAAAGCTGGATTTGGATACAAAAAGATTTCCCATGCTTTAAACATCCCAAGGACCACTGTGCAAGCGATAATATTGAAATGGAAGGAGTATCAGACCACTGCAAATCTACCAAGACCTGGCCGTCCCTCTAAACTTTCAGCTCATACAAGGAGAAGACTGATCAGAGATGCAGCCAAGAGGCCCATGATCACTCTGGATGAACTGCAGAGATCTACAGCTGAGGTGGGAGACTCTGTCCATAGGACAACAATCAGTCGTATATTGCACAAATCTGACCTTTATGGAAGAGTGGCAAGAAGAAAGCCATTTCTTAAAGATATCCATAAAAAGTGTCGTTTAAAGTTTGCCACAAGCCACCTAGGAGACACACCAAACATGTGGAAGAAGGTGCTCTGGTCAGATGAAACCAAAATTGAACTTTTTGGCAACAATGCAAAACGTTATGTTTGGCGTAAAAGCAACACAGCTGAACACACCATCCCCACTGTCAAACATGGTGGTGGCAGCATCATGGTTTGGGCCTGCTTTTCTTCTGCAGGGACAGGGAAGATGGTTAAAATTGATGGGAAGATGGATGGAGCCAAATACAGGACCATTCTGGAAGAAAACCTGATGGAGTCTGCAAAAGACCTGAGACTGGGACGGAGATTTGTCTTCCAACAAGACAATGATGCAAAACTTAAAGCAAAATCTACAATGGAATGGTTCAAAAATAAACATATCCAGGTGTTAGAATGGCCAAGTCAAAGTCCAGACCTGAATCCAATCGAGAATCTGTGGAAAGAACTGAAAACTGCTGTTCACATCCAACCTCACTGAGCTCGAGCTGTTTTGCAAGGAATGGGAAAAACATTTCAGTCTCTCGATGTGCAAAACTGATAGAGACATACCCCAAGCGACTTACAGCTGTAATCGCAGCAAAAGGTGGCGCTACAAAGTATTAACTTAAGGGGGCTGAATAATTTTGCACGGCCAATTTTTCAGTTTTTGATTTGTTAAAAAAGTTTGAAATATCCAATAAATGTCGTTCCACTTCATGATTGTGTCCCACTTGTTGTTGATTCTTCACAAAAAAATACAGTTTTATATCTTTATGTTTGAAGCCTGAAATGTGGCAAAAGGTCGCAAAGTTCAAGGGGGCCGAATACTTTCGCAAGGCACTGTATTTGCAATGTATTGGATATGATACATACCAGAATGTGAAGAGCGCAACAATGGCCACAGTCACACAGAGTTGGATCATCAGGATGGCATAGACCTATAAGGATACAGAGAGGTGGAATAAGAGGGGACGGCCCAGATACACCCTCAAAATACTATACTACATGCTAGATCATGCATGCTTAGAAAAGTCTGTGTAGCTCAGTTACAGTAATATCATTATCTGGAAGGATAACGGAAGACGAAAACAAGTGTTTCTTATTGGACGGGTGGTTCTTATGAGTTCAGGTTGTCCCTCGCTGTTTTAGTACCTTTCTGATGAAGATCCTCCTGATGGCCTGGTCGTCCCAAGAGAACTGGGTTTGCATCTCCTCATAATCTGACAGGGAGGGAAGACAGGGAGTTAAACATCTTGTTAAAACAGCAGATGTGTAAAGATTCAACACTGACATTTACATGTTACGTCATTTAGCAGAAGCTCTTATTCAGAGCGACTTACGGTTAAGTGCCTTGCTCAAGGGCACATTGACAGATTTTTCAACTAGTCAGCTCGAGGGTTCAAATTAGCAATCTTTCAGTTACTGTCCCAATGCTCTTAACCGCTTGGCTACCTGCCACCCTGGTTACATCACACGCTAAAATGTTGGCGGCAGGTAGCCTGGCGGGTAGGAGCGTTTGGCCAGTAACCGAAAGGTTGCTGGATCGAATCCCCAAGCTGACAAGTAAAAAATCTGTTGTTTTTCCCCAGAGCAAGGCACTTAACGCACTGTTCCCCAGGCGCCAATGACGTGGATGTTGATTAAGGCAGCCCCCCGAACCTCTCTGTTTCAGAGGGGTTGGGTTAAATGCGGAAGACACATTTCAGTTGAATGCATTGTTGTACAACTGACTAGGTATCCCCCTTTCCTGCCCATTTGTCTTTGTTCTATAGTAAGGTGGTTGGTGTGCGTCCAGCAGTAGAAGACCACTGCATACTGTAGCCAGAAAGGTGTCCATTGATAGAAGGGGATGAGATATCCTGTGTAACTGACTAGTTGAGATACAAAGATGTTTTGTTATTACCTGCAGTAGCCTCTTCATAGCTGGGTGGGTGTTCTTTGCCTGTCCTTGGAGACAGCTGAGTATATGGTGAGATACACAAATGATCAGAGATACCAGTCTTTATACATTGAGCCCAAAACTATTGTGACAGGGACAATTCTGCAGTGGTTTTGGCTCTGTACTCCAGCATTTGGATTTGAAATGAAATGCACAAATATAATACCCCACAAAAAAATGCTAACCTCCCCTTTTACTGCAAGGGTGAGAGGTCAGCATGTCTTGGGGGTATGATATTTGTGCATCTGTAACTTTGTCACTCATCATTATTCACGATTTATTCGGGATTATCTGTAATCATGTTGGCATCCACATTCATGTAGAAGTGTTTAGAAAATATTATATTATTATTTACAATAAAAGTGACTCCACAAGCTTGTTGTAGTCATTGCGTACTATGAATATGGGACCAAATACTTAACTTTTTACTACTCTAACACACATATAAGTGAATTTGTCCCAATACTTGTGGTCCCCTAAAATGGGGGGACTATGTGCAAGAAGTGCTGTCACTCGATATGGATGAAAATACCCTCAAATTAAAGCTCATAGTCATTGTATCATTTAAAGCACAGAGCCAAAAGAACAACAACATTTTCCCCATCCCAATACTTTTGGAGCTCACTGTATGTAGTATCAAACTGAAATACACTTTTAATAAACACTTCACTCGTACAGGGCCGGCTCGCCCTGTTCATGGATCACGCGTCACGTGTAGGACCACTGACTTAATAAGATAATATATAATCATTATGGAAGACACTCTTAGGCTATGGATGGATTAAAGTCTGAATAGTAGAATACACACATTGAAAATTGTATAATTGGTAGTGCGGTTTCCCTCTTGTTATGTCAGTCACTGTGTGACAACAGTCAGGTTTTCATTGACCCAGGTTTACTTGACAAAAGCAATGTTGCAAAAGAAAATGTAATATAAGAGACATTTTCTAAAGATCAACCACATTTTTATCTTTTTCTCAGGGGTGGATTTTTATTTTGTCTGACTTTCTTATTGCAACAAATGATGATGGAAACAGTTTTTTGAATAAATTATGTTTGCTGAATAATTTTGAAGGTACTGTGATGTCATCGCGCCACAATAAAGCTCCGCTCCATATTCATTCTAATTGCCTACTGCTCGCATTATTATTTTTTCAACAACAATAATTATGTTCCTTTGCAGGATAAGAATTGTCCAGACTTTCAAGAACACCTGAATTGCTTTGCCTTGCTTTTCTGATTGCTTTCTCAACTTACCTGAGACATGAAATAGATAGGTGGGAGGGCATACAAGCGGTCACCAATTTATTAATGCACAACTTACTTAAATGGGTAATGGAAACACTGTAGGTTTTTGCAAAAAAAATTTTTTTTATGTGTGACATCATTACAGCCGTGGCCAAAAGTTTTGAGAATGACACACTTCAATGTCTTTAGATATTTTTGTCAGATGTTACTATTGTAACGACGTTCGTCTGTAGGAGGAGAAGCGGACCAAAAAGCAGCGTGGTGGTTATTCATGTTCTTTAATGGAAAACTGAACGATACATGAAATAACTCAAATCTACAAAACAACAAACGGAACGTGAAAACCTATACAGCCTATCCTGTGACAACAAACACAGTGACAGGAACAATCACCCACAAACACACAGTGAAACCCAGGCTACCTAAGTATGATTCTCAATCAGAGACAACTAATGACACCTGCCTCTGATTGAGAACCATACTAGGCCGAAAACATAGAAATGCCCCAAAACATAGAAAAACAAAATAGACTGCCCACCCAACTCACGCCCTGACCATACTAAATAAATACAAAACAAAGGAAATAGAGGTCAGAACGTGACAACTATGGAATACTGAAGTATAATTACAAGCGTTTCATAAGTTTCAAAGGCATTTATTGACAATTACATAAAGTTGATGCAAAGAGTCAATATTTGCAGTGTTGACCCTTCTTTTTCAAGACCTCTGCAATCCGCCCTGGCATGCTGTCAATTAACTTCTGGGCCACATCCTGACTGATGGCAGCCCATTCTTGCATAATCAATGCTTGGAGTTTGTCAGAATTTCTGGGTATTTGTTTGTCCACCCACCTCTTGAGAATTGACTACAAGTTCTCAATGGGATTAAGGTCTGGGGAGTTTCCTGGCCATGGCCCCAAAATATCAATGTTTTGTTCCCCGAGCCACTTAGTTATCACTTTTGCCTTATGGCAATGTGCTCCATCATGCTGGAAAAGGCATTGTTCATCACCAAACTGTTCCTGGATCTCGGATGATGTGATGGTACCATTCTTTATTCATGGCTGTGTTCTTAGGCAAAATTGTGAGTGAGCCCACTCCCTTGGCTGAGAAGCAACCCCACATGAATGGTCTCAGGATGCTTTACATGTTGGCATGTTGGCATGACACAGGACTGATGGTAGCGCTCACCTTGTCTTCTCCGGAAAAGCTTTTTTCCGAATGCCCCAAACAATCGGAAAGGGGATTCATCGGAGAAAATGACTTTACCCCAGTCCTCAGCAGTCCAATCCCTTCTTTGCTGCCCTTCTTGACACCAGGCCATCCTCCAAAAGTCTTCACCTCACTGTGCGTGCAGATGCACTCACACCTGCCTGCTGCCATTCCTGAGCAAGCTCTGTATTGGTGGTGCCCCGATCCCACAGCTGAATCAACTTTAGGAGACGGTCCTGGCTCTTGCTGGACTTTCTTGGGAACCCTGAAGCCTTCGTCACAACAATTGAACCACTCTCATTCCAAACACTCACTTCCGTCATCATGTAGTGTTTTGAGAGACTAGTCAAAGACCATATCACCTCCACCCTACCTGACACCCTAGACCCACTTCAATTTGCTTACCGCCCTGGGTCTCGACCCCGCCCTGTGCAACTGGGTACTGGACTTCCTGACAGGCCGCCCCCAGGTGGTGAAGGTAGGTAACAACATCTCCACCCCGCTGATCCTCAACACTGGGGCCCCACAAGGGTGCGTTCTGAGCCCTCTCCTGTACTTCTTGTTCACCCATGACTGCGTGGCCATGCACGCCTCCAACTCAATCATCAAGTTTGCGGACGACACTACAGTGGTGGTGTCAGGAAAATAACCTCACACTCAACGTCAACAAAACAAAGGAGATGATTTTGGACTTCAGGAAACAGCAGAGGGAGCACCCCTCTATCCACATCGATGGGACAGTAGTGGAGAGGACAGTAAGTTTTAAGTTCCTCGGCGTACACATCACGGACAAACTGAATTGGTCCACCCACACAGACAGCGTCGTGAAGAAGGCGCAACAGCGCCTCTTCAACCTCAGGAGGCTGAAGAAATTTGGCTTGTCACCAAAATCACTCACAAACTTCTACAGATGCACAATCGAGAGCATCCCGTCGGGCTGTATCACCGCCTAGTATGGCAACTGCTCCGACAACAACCGTAAGGCTCTCCAGAGGGTAGTGAGGTCTGCACAACGCATCACCGGGGGCAAACTACCTGCCCTCCAGGACACCTACACCACCCAATGTCACAGGAAGGCCATAAAGATCATCAAGGACAACAAGGACAACAACCACCCGAGCCACTGCCTGTTCACCCCACTATCATCCAGAAGGCGAGGTCAGTACAGGTGCATCAAAGCAGGGACCGAAAGACTGAAAAACAGCTTCTATCTCAAGGCCATCAGACCACCACTAACATTGAGTGGCTGCTGCCAACACACTGACTCAACTCCAGCCACTTTAATAATGGGAATTGATGGAAATTGATGTAAAATATATCACTAGCCACTTTAAACAATGCTACTTAATATAATGTTTACATACCCTACATTACTCATCTCATATGTATATATGTATATACTGTACCCTATATCATCTACTGCATCTTTATGTAATACATGTATCACTAGCCACTTTAAACTATGCCACTTTGTTTACATACTCATCTCATATGTATATACTGTACTCGATACCATCTACTGCATCTTGCCTATGTCGTTCTGTACCATCACTCATTCATATATCTTTATGTACATATTCTTTATCCCTTTACACTTGTGTGTATAAGGTAGTAGTTTTGGAATTGTTAGGTTAGATTACTCGTTGGTTATTACTGCATTGTCGGAACTAGAAGCACAAGCATTTCGCTACACTCGCATTAACATCTGCTAACCATGTGTATGTGACAAATCAATTTGATTTGATTTGATTTGAAGTTCTTGATGATCCAATAAATGGTTGATTTAGGTGCAATCTTACTGGCAGCAATATCCTTGTCTGTGAAGCCCTTTTTGTGCAAAGCAATGATGACGGCACGTGTTTCCTTGCAGGTAACCATGTTTGACAGAGAAAGAATAACGATTCCAAGCACCACCCTCCTTTTGAAGCTTCCAGTCTGTTATTCAAACTCAATCAGCATGACAGAGTGATCTCCAACCTTGTCCTCGTCAACACTCACACCTGTGTTAACGAGAGGATCACTGACATGATGTCAGTTGGTCCTTTTGTGGCAGGGCTGAAATGCAGTGGAAATGTTTTTGGGGGATTCAGTTCATTTGCCTGTCAAAGAGGGACTTTGCAATTTATTGCAATTCATCTGATCCCTCTTCATAACATTCTGGAGTATATGCAAATTTGCATCATACAAACTGAGGCAGCAGACTGTGAAAATGAATATTTGTGTAATTCTCAAAACTTTTGGCCACGACTGTACATCCTGCAGTTTTTATTGACACGGGATAGTTAAATGGAAACGCACAGTAGCTGGCAATTGTTACATCAATTTTCTATGCAAACTTTCTAAACATTGAAAAAAAATCTTGGGACAAATTCATGGAAACATACGTAGCTATAGCCATGAAGCATGGCTTGAAACTAACTAATGTTCTATCGAGTCATGTTTTAGGTTGTGAGGTGGGAGGGGCCCCCAACCAAATCTCGCTTGGGGCCCACAAAAGGCTAGAGCCGGCTCTGCTCTCTTATAAAATAAAACTTACTTCATCCAACTCAACTTCTTTCAACTCAACTTCCTTTTGCTGCTATAAGACAAAATGGGCAAGTGAAGGATAACATGTGAAGGATAAACAATTTATAAACTTGCTATATTCTATTCTATACATCATTCTATTCATGCATTCAACTCCTTGTGATCCACTGATAATCCAGATAGGCTACACATAGAGGCCTGTATCAGTGTAAACAAACCTCCATGTTTCATCAGTGTTTAGGATAGGATAAGGATTAGGATACTCTCAGTAGGCAACCATCTTAGTTTGGCCTACATATAGGGCGCATTCCTCTGCCCAGGCGTTGTTGACGCATGCCAGATATTTCAATGCCTGGATAGGTATTTTACATATCAGCTAACCACATCATGTGTTATAGCAATCTTGTGCCCGACGGCACAGTCAATGACGTGGCACGCAACTATTGGTTGATGCATGCAACGTCTGAGCAGGGGAACACGACCAGAGACTTGTTTACAGTGAATGAGCATAACATTTAAGAAATAGAGAAATATTTGTCTGTCTCTCTTTCTCTCTTTTTTAGACTATAGCCTATGATGATATTCTATAGTATATCAGAGAGAAAACCACATATAATGTCTGGAATTGGCAATTCAGAACAACAACCAATTTCTGTTCACATCAGCTTTGAAATAGTAATTTGACAAGAGAGAAAAATCTTTACCTTTCCCTTAGTCATATTTGTGTCTTTTTGGCACCTTGTAGTGTTGAATTGCTGTTGTTTATGGTGTTGATATCCTTGTTCTTATGATGTTAATGGCTTGTCAACCTCCGTAGTAGATTTCCTTCTATTATAATAAAGCGTATTTTCTCTTCTTTTTATTTTTGTATCCCTTATGTATTTTTCCTGTCCTTTTCTTTCAGCCGTGGTACAGTAGAAGAGAGAGATTGAACTTGTTCTTACAGTGGCTGTGCTGAATCTGTGGTAATTGTGCGGATTACACCATCAAAGCTCTATATAGAGCACCATTAGGAGGTTAATCCCTCTCCAACTCTGATCCCATTTACCCCCCTATCTCTGCTGTAAATGAGGCCGTTCTCACAACATCCAGGTAAGGCTTCAGCATTTTGACATGCAGGAATGTACCACTGCCTCAACCAAAGAAGGGGTGGTTGATCTGTTTGTAGTAACACTGACAAACACGTTTCCCAAAAGGCTTCAGAGCAATTAGGAGGCCCAAACCAATATACTGAATGATCAGCTGATGATCCAGGCAGGGGGAACTGGGTTGCATATCTGAATTACATGTCCTTTACAGTATATAACATACTGACCCCATGGTAAAATTACAGTAGTAGGAAAGGGAGCTCTGCCAGTCAAAACACATCATCCAAATCTATTTTCATAATACATTTTATAAACCTTTTATAATATCATCAATAATATCCACCTCTCTATGTCTCTCTCTGTCTGACTCTCCCTCTCCCCATACCTCCCTCCCCATACCTCCCTCCCTCTATCGAGACCAGCAGTCCACCACCAATTTCACGATTCCGTGAATAGAGCTGAACATTCTAAACATAATTTCTTAGAACTTCTTTTACAATCAACCATGTATTTTTTTTATATACTGTGCCGTCAGTAAGTATTTAGACCCCTTGACTTTTTCCACATTTTGTTACGTTACAGCCTTATTCTACAATGGATTAATTTAAAAAAAAATAATCCTCAGAAATCTATAAGTATTCAGACCCTTAGCTCAGGCGCATCCTGTTTCCATTGATCATCCTTGATATGTTTCTACAACTTGATTGGAGCCCACCTGTGGTAAATTCAATTTATTGGGCATGATCCCACAGACAGTGCATGTCAGAGCAAAAACCAAGCCCTGATGTTGAAGGAATTGTCTGTAGCGCGCAGAGACAGGATTGTGTTGAGGCATTGTGTTTGACCTCTGTCATTGCCAACAAAGGGTATATAACAAAGTATTGAGATAAACTTTTGTTATTGACCAAATACTTATTTTCCACCATAATTTGCAAATAAATTCATTAAAAATCCTACAATGTGATTTTCTAGATTTTTTTCCCCATTTGTCTGTCATAGTTGAAGTGTACCTATGATGAAAATTACAGGCCTCTCTCATCTTTTTAAATGGGAGAACTTGCACAATTGGTGGCTGACTAAATACTTTTTTGTCCCACTGTATAACCCGTTAAATGGATAAGAAGAACACAGCTCGTGAAACAGTGACATCATGCCTTTGTGTAAGACTAGTTTAGTAACAGCCAGGTGGATTAATAAGATAAAGGTTAGCTACATTATGGACCTGAGATGACCCACGCATAAAATCATAATGGGATCCACCCACAACAACCTTTGATCTGGTGCTGGAACATTCATTTCTACAGAATTTAAAAACCACTTATCTAACCTCTGGTGTCTCTATTCCACTTCCATCGTACAGTGTCGAGATGGAAAACATCAGCCAACCATAATATGGTTATTGTGAAAAATCCCACTCTGCTCTCCTGGTTTCTCTGAATGCTCATTACTCTGGTATGACATAGCTTGACTGAAACTAGGAAAGCAGACAAGGTTTTCCTTTCTCACAGTTATGTCTGTGTCTGGTTGTCTTTCCTAGTCTTTGGTTGCCATCACTGTGCTTTATTACTTTGGCAATCATAAGATCTATTTAATTAGCCTCTAGAAAACTCCTTAAACTCCCCTCCTACTTAGTGTGTTGGGCACCGCCTAGAGTTTTAGACAGTACACTTCCAATGCCTAGAGGGCAGCAGAAGCTAGGTTGTGTTCTGAGAGTGATTTGATATGACTTGATATGATCCCTGATTGGTCACAGTTGTGCGTGTCGGCAGGTGATTGTGGAGTGAGAGGTGGCTTGAGTAGCCTCTGAGCCTTCCCACGTGTTTGATATCTTGTAATGGCATGTCTGTTTTAAAAAAAATTATATGATTGTTTTGGTCACCAACAATTGAACATCTATGATCTGCTTGGGCTGATTGACTACAGAGTCAGGACACCAGATTTGTGGTATTCTTTACTGGACATTACAGGTTTGCCAATACAAAACGTTGCCCTAGATTTATCAACTAACCTGGTATTGGTGATACTATCTTCGTTCTGTATTCGGCCAAACATTTATCTTCAAAAATGTCCATGTCCAGTTGCAGGTGTTTTATTTGATGACTTTTATAATGCTTCCTTTTGCTCCATGAAGTAGTCAAACAACATGTACGCCACCAATCTTGTCTATTTCAAATGTTCTCTTCTTCGCTCATAATGGCGTTCACACTCATTTAATGTACATGCCTCCACCTACTGTACAGGTAATGAACTTGAGAAAAATACTAAATCCATTGTGGAAAGGGGAAATAAAACGACATCATACAAAAATAGATAATAAATAAATACATTCCGCTCCTTTAGTCATAGTCAATCCAAATCACGTCCCTACACAGGATCAGGGGCATGGTAGGGGGGGGGGGGATCATCTTCAGTCAGGATTCCCTGCTATGTTATAGCTGTTTATTCCTGAATACTCAAAAACGTTGCATCCACCTTCACTATCAATGTATGTGTATCCTTCAACTGGAGAACGACATTCTGAATCTCAACTGGCTGCTGGGCGTCCACTGTCATAGCTTCCTCAGGTCCATTCGCTCCAACTATTTCCGTGCAGGAGACCTTCAAGGGTAATGTTTAAAGTGCATGCCGCCACCTATTGTTCTGGAGTGTGCAATCAATAATGGTTACCTAATTCTGTACTACTAAGAAAAATAAATAAACAAATAAATCCCTACTAATTTCTAACAAACCCTCCCCCATCTGTGATTGGGAGTCCCATAGGACATCACAGATTTGGCCGGGGTAGGCCGTCATTGTAAATAAGAGTTTGTTCTTAACTGACTTGCCTAGTTAAATAAAGGCTAAATAAAATTTTAAAAAATTAAAATCCTTCCATCATGCTGAGACACTCCATCCTTAGGCCTTAGGATTATTCAGCATTTCAAAAATCATGTCGACAACCACAATAATCCTGCACCCGGCAAGTCATGTTGATAACCATTTTAGTGAAAGCTGTGAAGTCAATTTGATTTACTATCAAAGTGTCCCTTCACACAGCATATTTATGGAAGCAAGATTTCTGAACAGATGTCAAAACCATGTCAGGACTTGTAGAACCCCCCCCCCCCCACAATTACAACATGTAGCCTTCACATTGTTCCCACAGTCACCATAATCATGTTCCCCTCCACACTTGGCACATATTTTCTTTCCTTTACACTGAGCAGCTGCATGTCCCATTCTTCGGGATTTAAAACACCGCAATGGGGATGGGACAAATTCTCTGACATTGAAAATAATTAATCCGATCTGTACTTTTTCAGGCAAAACCTTCTCAAACCTAAGAACCACTGATAAGCTTTCATTTCTTCATCCCTCTTTCCTGCAGATCAACCTTTCACCTCAATCACTATACCTCCCTTCACATGTTCTTTAATATCATCTATGGACATAGACAGTGGGACCGCAGACATGACTCCCTTTAACTTTAGCACAAGCTCCAGGAACATGATCTACTTCCCTTGCTGAGCACAGCTAGCACAGAATATTAACAGTCTACCATTTCCAATGAACCGGGCTAGTTTAACTTCACCTATCTCTTTCTTTACGGCATTGGTTAATCAAACATCATCACAACTTTCCACTCTGACACATCATTACTCTTGTTCCCTACCTTCACCCTCTTCACACTCTCTTCGCTAAAAGCTAAACTGCTTTCAGTAGCATGGTCTCTGTTTTTCCTATTACTTTCCACCACAGACCATTCAGGTCCTTGACACTCATCCTCCCGACCCATATCATGTCATGAGAACTATCATCCATATTCCACGCATTCCAGCACAGCCGTTGCTTCTCCAACCCTCTCTCCATATCCTCCATCAACGCATCCTCACTACTCGCCGCCAACACCAGGTGCTTCCTTGGCACACTCCCCATCCCAGGTCAGTGTCATTATGTCGTACACATTGTTGGATTACCTCATGTAGAAAAAAATGTGATTTCTATTAATAACGGAGCATTTTCTAAATTCAAACAAACCACCTGCAACTGGACGAGGAGATTTTAGAAGATACGTTTGGCCGAGAAATCGAGAGCGAAGATAGTATCGCCAAATACCAGATTCGTTTGGCAAATCTGTCCATAACTCTATCCTCCTGATTCCTGCTTACAAGCAAAAACTCAAACAGGAATTGCCAGTGACAAGCTCAATATGGAAGTGGTCAGATGAAGCTGATGACAAGCTGCGGGACTCTTTCGCTAGCACAGACTGGAATATGTTCCGGGACTCATCCGATGACATTAAGGAGTTTACCACATCAGTCACCGGCTTCATTGATAAGTACATCGACGACGTCATCCCCGCAGTGAACGTAAATACATATCCCAACCAGAAGCCATGGATTACAGGCAACATCCGCACTGAGCTAAAGGCTAGAGCTGCTGATTTCATTGAGCGGGACACTAACCCGGACACTTATAAGAAATCCCGCTACACTCTCTGACGAACCATCAAACAGGCCAAGCATCAATACAGGACTAAGATCGAATCCTACTACGCCAGCTCTGATGCTCGTCGGATGTGGCAGGACTTGCAAATTATCATGGATTAGAAAGGGACTGTCATTAAGTTTGCCGACGACTCGACGGTGATAGGGCTGATCACTGACAACAATGAGACAGCCTATAGGGAGGAGGTCAGAGACCTGGCAGTGTGGTGCCAGGACAACAACCTCTTCCTCAACGTCAGCAAGGAGCTGATCGTGGACTACAGGAAACAGAGGGCTGAGCACACCCCCATTCACATTGATGAGGCTGTAGTGAAACGGGTCAAGAGCTTCAAGTTTCTTGATGTCCACATCACTAAGTATCTATCATGGTCCAAACACACCAACACACTCGTGAAAAACGCACGACAACACCTCTTCTCCCTCAGGAGGCTGAACAGAATTGTAAAAACACCAGCAACTCAGCTCTAAGTTTGTTACATTTTGGAAATATGTTCCAAAGTAAACCCACACATAATATAGATATATATGTGATCATATACAAATGTAAGCAAGGTTTGAAATGACTGTTTTAGTCAAATATTAGAGCTGTTTCTTGCTGTCAATTTGCAGTCTACAAATAATTAGTAATTATGTTCTGGCCCCCTGATCATCCGGCTCAAGTAAAAATCCTCCTGCAGCTGAATCTAACTGATGATCCCTGATCTATGGCGAAGTTTTGCATAGGCAACCTGCAACGTCCAGTAATGGATACCAAAATGTTTTGGGTATATTACATTATGTGGTGTACAGTCTGTAGCTGCTGGTAAGTAAGCTATCATTTAGACAGGTTATAGCACAGTTAGTCAAGCCTAAAACACCTAGACATAGCGAGAACAGGCTTATCCCTGTGCTAGATGGCTAGTTGGTTTTGTAGCAATCCTGCTTAAATAAATAAAGACTGATAAACTAATTTCAACAGTGTAAAGCTTGTCAACTGTAAAACTACATGTATTGTCTTGACAGCTTAGTTTCAGCCTATGGAATCAAGAGTCCAGAACCATTAGATAGAGATGTTGCTTAAATTGTACTTAGGCACCGATCTAGGACCAGTTTACCTTCCTTAAGGTCTACCCTTAATCATTAGGGGGGAAAACACAAAACTGACCATATATCAGCACCCAGTGGCAATCTTACGCCATACGAGTCAGCAACACTGTCATTATGAACACTAGATGGTGATAGTGTACTATCTGTAAAGTTATGGTGTCCTACTCTGCTGTATGGTTCTTTATCCACACGTAAGAATAGCACTGTAAATCCCTGTTCAAGTACTAGTCGGAAGAAGGGAACTGAAATGTCCGATTTACTAATTCGTTGAAGGCGGGCACGCGTATAACAACAACCAGTTAACTGTTAACAATTCGGACATTTGGTTAATTTGGTTCACCGACGATATACTCCACAAGTTTAGCGAGTCTTATTTTTCTGACTTTATAAACGTATGTTCTTAATGACATTATTTTTTTTCTTCATTCTTCTCATGTTATATATAGTCTGTGACGCACTAGTTAACGCTTTAGCTGTAACTGTCCTGTAGGTGGCGCATGAAGATCTGTTTTAGCCGGCCTACTGTGTGTTCCAGACAGAGCAGTGTTCTACACAAATGTACCCTTCATTATGTTCCCAATGTTCCCAAAGGTTGGTTCTATTTATACCTTCCAAATCTGCTCTCATAGCTGAAAAACACTTGGGAGGTTTTGGCTCCCTTGACAAACTACAGTATTTGAGTGTAAAATAATTTAAAGATGCCGTCAATCTGGGGGCAAAGTGAATATTTAGCTTCACTCGCAGCTGGCCAGTAAACATTTTCAAACATAAAACTGCTATTAAAGAACTTTAATTCACATCTGTCTGATGTGAATGCCCTAATTTAGGGGACAGGGCACGGATATAAAACTCATAGACACGTGACTGGTTACCTTGATTATTTCCTACCTAGGCAGAGAGGAAGAGTTGAAGCGAGAGGATTTGATCTGCCCAAAATCTGTCCACGAAAATAAGACCACGAAATGAGGAATTTTTGTATGGAGTTCAATGAGAGAGAACTTATAATGGAATTGCTCATTTGCTACATGAGGCTTATTTGATCAAATAGAAGTTTCGCAATGGTTTGGTTGTTATGAATGCACTGATATAAGTGGACACAGGTAGCACTTTAGCAACTTTATATCTTGAACCAATGACAAATGTATTTAAATGGCAGTGGCCATGCTTGACAGCGTTACCCAACCCCTCACAGTTTTTCAACTGTTCGGTACAGCACCGTTTCCCTTCAATTGAATGTTCCAGAACGTAAAAATGTACTGAACGAGGCCCTGTTGTTCACACGTGTATCTGCCCTCTCATTGGCTGGAATGCTCCTATCTGATCTCGCCTTTTTCCGCATGCATTCCATATTTGATGATATGTACTGTATTTCCATTGTTAGAGTCGACTATCTTGTCAATATAATAGATAATCTTTCCCCAGGGTCATGGCTACAAGGGTGCTGGGGGTGTGTGTGTGGGCCCTCCAGATGTTAGATGCCCTCTGAATGCCCTCTGTATCTTGCTCTGGTCGTTATATTTTTACCTTCACAAGGACACACACACATGCATGGACACTTTCTATCATTATCATTATTTTCTTAATCTCCAGAAAAGTACAGATTTCAGATGCACTGTGGACACATCTCAACTCTCATCTGTACCTACCTCTGCGTGGACACGTCCCAACTCTCATCTGTATCTAGCTCTGCGTGGACACGTCCCAACTCTCATCTGTATCTAGCTCTGCGTGGACACGTCCCAACTCTCATCTGTATCTAGCTCTGCGTGGACACGTCCCAACTCTCATCTGTACCTACCTCTGCGTGGACACGTCCCAACTCTTATCTGTATCTAGCTCTGCGTGGACACGTCCCAACTCTCATCTGTATCTAGCTCTGCGACAAGTGGTGTTCAGACAATCAATCAATCAAATGTATTTATGAAGCCCTTTTTACATCAGCAGATGTCACAAAGTGCTGTACAGAAACAGCCTAAAACTACAAAAAGTAAGCAACGTAAGATGTAGAAACACACACTTGACACATTTACCCACATTATTTTCTATCAAATATATTTGACACAGTTCGCATCCTAATCATTCTGTCCCTGCATGGTTCTTTGTTATATCTGCTCTGCGAGGATGAGTTCATGTTAACCTGTGAACTGTGTGCCTATACTTTGCTAGGTTACTGCTTTGCCTCTGTTGTGCAGCGTGGTATGTTGGGTATGGTTAATAGTGTTAGTGGCTTTTATGTAAGTCAATAACACACAGAAACGAGTGAAGAGTCATACACAAGAAGTACAGTATACCATCTCATTTAATATTGGTTCTCTATGGAAGAAGTTTAACCATGAAACATTTACAAAATATACACAAGGTAATGCATCAATCAATCAACAATAGTTATATTTCAATAATGTAGGTTCAAATCAAACAGTTTTTTATTTTACACGGTTGGTGCACCGGTTCCATCAGTAAGGATGAGTGTTGGGGGTTGTAAGGATCAGTTCATGACAGGAAGACCACTGGCCCCATACAGTAGATGCATACCTTGCACCCCCCCCCCACACACACACAATCGTGCACCTCTCAAACATAGCACCCCCGCTTTGTGTCTTCAATAGTGCTAACATCATACAGCAATCAACTCAAATGAAGTAGGAACCAGTCACAAATATTATGTACAATATGTTCAACAATAGAATACCTTAATACATATAACCCGACAAATTAGGTCTAAAATGACCAAATGTCTCCCTGATTACAGTATTCAAATATAATGCTTCATACTCTCAATTCTTACAAATGTAAATAATACATTTTCTCATCAAATCCCAAATATTGGATTTCCAAAAAGATTCATGACGTGATTTTGAAAATATCTTAGGCTGTTTTAACAGTGCATACACAGTCAGTTAGGGATCTAATAGTGTGTTATACATTGCTATTGCTCTGTCATATGGGCTTGTTGATGTATGGAAAGTGCTGTGTTTGAATGTGTAGAAAGAAAATGTCCCTTTCTCTTGTGAAAAGGGTGTGCTTCCTTCTTGCTGGTTTTCTGTCTGTCTGTGGCAGGACAGGAGGACATAGTGATGCGCGAAATGAGAGAGGAGGAATGGAACCGTCTTTTGGTCTTCAGTCACTGTCACTATCATTGGGAAATATGGGTAATGGAGGATTTGTAGACTCTCGTCCTTCAACTATGGGAGTTAAGTTGGACTAAGATGAGGATTTGCTGTCTAACTCCCAGCACACCAACTTGTTAGGCAGATTATACGTCTATGAGAGATTCTACCAGCTGTGAGTATTGTTCATGAGGTCATAGTTCAAGAGACTCCCTCCTATTATCCATTTTTCTCTGAGATGCCTCTCAGTCCACTCATTCACCCTGTCCAACCCTGCTTCTGCCCCAGTCCTAGCTCCAGCACACACAGCCCATTGAAGAGAGCCTGAGGATGACCGGCTGCTGGCTTATGGCTGGAGTGAAGGAGTCATGAGGGTGTTCACCAAGAGGACTGCCCCTTTCGGGGGTCCGGTAGTCAGTGGGTGCCCCTGCGGGCTGTGGTTCCTTCAGGCCCTTAGGGGTCGATGCTAAAGGCCAGCAGCTTGTCGGAGTGCATGTTGTTGAGGGTGCGCAGGTCGGGCAGGCGCAGCAGCAGCTTGGGGAAGAGGGTGCTGTCGTCGGGGCAGCGGCGGGTGATGAGCGAGCGCAGGGCTTTGATCAGACTCTCCTGAAGCTGCTCCACTGCAACTACATCAGCCACACCTGAACAATCTGAGAGAGGAGACAATGTTATATACATGGTGAAAAATCTAAACATCTGTGATTTTTTAAAAAGATTTAGAGAAGCGTGTGTTTCTTATGAGTCTCTTACCGGCAGACACTAGCACCACAGCCATGAAGAGGGCCATCTCGTCGGGCTCCAGGCCCAGAGATCCCAGCTTCTCACTAAACTCAAACATGGCGTCCAGCAGAGAGCCCATACCCAGCGCCCGCAGGGATGTCAGGGGGTATGTCTGGCCGTTCAGGAAGGTCACCGTCTTCTCCTTGGGGTCGAACAGTGAGCAGAACCTGACCATCAGCACCTGGAAGGTGCCGGCCTTAAGCAGCATGACCTGGTCATGCTGGCTGAGACTCTGGAACCCGGGGATGCTCTTGGCAAACTCCACCACCTCCTTGACGGCCGGCGTGAAGCACTGGGAAAAGGCGTCCCAGATCTGCTGGCTGGATCGGTCACGGGGGGCCACGGGACATGCGTTCAGGGGACATGCCTGAGAAAGAGGGAGAGGGTTAGAATGGCTCTATGACCCATGCATTGTACATATAGTACATATACTGAGATTGAATGAGACTCACCAGAACTTTGGCCCCTCCACTCAACTTCCAGGGGCATGTAGTCTGGTTTAGAGACTCGCCGGCTGAAAAGTTGTTGTGATTGGCTTGGAAGGTCTGAGCGGACTGGCTGCCATTGGACATTGGGCATTGACTCTGATTGGATGATGGTTGGTAGGTATATTGGGCGTTGTCAACATTGTTGTTGCGTGGGTAGCGAGGGGGGGTCTGGTAGCTTTGTGTGGGATGTGACTGGTACCCCTGAGAGGGGTTGGAATGGGAGTGGGTTTGGGGTGCGGGGTGAGCGTAGCCAGAATCATGTGCTGGATTGTTGCGGATGTTGTTGCTGTTGACGACCATCTTGATTACTGGCTTCACATCCTCTTGGGCAAAGATGTTGCGGTAGGCAGTGGAAATGGACTCGCCAGGTTCTGGGCTGGCCGGGGCCTCAGAGGAAGAAGGGGAGGAATCAATCTCCATGGATGCTGATTCGTTGAGGCTATTCATGTAGCTCTGCATCTCGTCCAATAGCCTCTGCTTCTCACGCTTTGGGATACGCCCAAAACGCACAGCTGAGGAGGAGGACATGGGGAAAATACGTTAGCCAATGAATGGATAATACAGATGGCAGTGACTGGAGCTGGTATAGCAGTAGCCTATTACTTATCAGTCTAATTCAACCTTTACTCCCTGACACTGATTGGGAATGCAATCTCTGTGTTGTATTATTACTGACTACTCCTACAGGGTAAAGAAAGCTGGGGGAGCTTTTCTCCTCTCTCTATAACCAGTCTGTTTCAATCGACCATGAAAATACATGGTTTACCACCCCCCCCCCCCCCCCCCCTCTCCTCTTCATCTCTCCAGTCCTTCCATCCCCCTCTCCATAGCGCACGTCCTCTAGCAAACCTATTTATAGTCTGCTACTGTATGCTACACCCCTTCCCCCTGATCTCTCTCTTCCTCTTTCTACCTCGCCCCTCGCTGACTCTTGCTCTCTAGCTCCTTCCTCTGTGTCCCTGTTAAGAAACACAAAGTAGGTTCTTGGGTCAGCTAGAGTAAACGTTGTCATTGTGAGTGACAGTGAGGGAGGAGTGGTCAAAGTGGAGGAGTGGAAAAAGTGAGAGGGTAATAGGGTATGAGTAAAGGGGTGACGTGGTAATGAAAGGGCGAAAGAGAGTCTCATGGGCGAGAGGGAATGTGAAAGGGTGAGGGAATTAGAGGATGATTGAATGAGAGTGAAGGGTAAAAAGATGGAAAAGGGAAAAAGGGGGTAGGTACGTGACATCAAATGCCATTTTAAATATAAATGCCTTGCATTCCTAAAATAAATCTTCAAATAACACAAGTATTAAAATAACATATAGAGCGAAAAGGCCAAACCTATGCTTTGAGCTTTGTTGGGTAATTGGTGCAATGGTGGATCGTTTTCCTCCTCTATAGCATTTTCCTTTTATAGGTCACCTCGAAGGTTTGCTCCAGAAAAGAAGATGATTTATTATCACCTAGTTTATAGATACCTCTGGAGGGTATGGTGGCCTGTAGGGAAATGATGTCATACAGGAGAGGGATGGAGCTGAGCCTCTAACTGTACCAACTGTACTATCCTCCAATAAAATTTGAATAGTTTACGATTAGAACATGACCTATTAAAAGCCTGTATGTTATAGACTTTGTGGTCATACTTCTAATAGATGTGCAAACACATTCAACCTAACATGGAGGGTAATGAAGCGGCCTGTGGCCTAATTTCCAGAAATAAACCGTATTTGCCACAGTTTTCCTCATGACTGATGACTACTGGGACTCCCCAACTGCTTCTGTCATCAATCAGAAACTATGGGCCAGAGGAGAGAAAAAGAGGGAGAGGAAGATAGAATGTTCTCTTACCATCTCTGGACATGCCCACGTAGAGACACTTCTTGAAGCGGCAGTGCTGGCAGCGGTTGCGGTTCATGCGCATGATCAGGCAGCTCTCGTTCTTCACACACATCTTGTAGTGGATGTTCTGCTGGATGCTGCGCCGGAAGAAACCCTTGCAGCCTTCACAGGCGTGAACGCCGTAATGGAAGCCAGAAGCGATGTCCCCACACACCTTACACAGGAGCACCATGCCTCCTGCCTCTGTGAGGTAGACAGAAATAGGAATGATTGGTTAGACATTACAATAGAAAAATATAAGAAGAAAGAAAGCCAGTAGAAGCGGTACTTACTGGTGAAGGTGCCAGTGAAACTGCAGGGCCTCTTGGCCACCATAGGGTGGGCGTAGGTGTTTCCAGAGGATGTAGCGGCTGTAGTGGCATTGGCTTCAGGGAACTGGAAGACTAGTTTGGGCGAGGGCCCACCCCTGTTCTCCCCTCTTTCTCTCTTCAGAGGGCCGATCTCGGGGAACGAGACAGGCTCAGGAGATGAGGGTTGGGAGTGGGAGGACCGGGGGGACTGGGTCTGGTACCCGCTGGAGGGGCTGCCAGGGCTGGGGCTGGCACTACCAGATGATCCAGCATACAGTATCACACCACCTGGAGTGCAAAGATGAGAGGAGAGAGAGGGAGGGCAGTTAGTGTTTCCATGTCACAAGGAAGCAGACATTAGGCTATGCTGTCAGCAAACTAGCTGTGCAAAGATATCTAGATTCATATCTGTGTCGAAGGTAGGTAGGTCAACTAACAGATAAGTGTTGAGCAATAGGCACTTGGCTGGGTTACCTAACATGAACACACCTCCTGCCCGAGGTCGATATTTAAACCACAATCAGTCTCAGAGAAGCTGGTAAAAGGTAATAGAAGGTCAGAATGTGTCGGGAAAATGAGGTCAAGTCTAGCCTCGGGGCCAACCAGATCTTTGTCAATAGTCTTTTTCCAAAATGTGGATTTATAAGATTTCAAAAAAGCATTATCATTTTAGCTTTGACTAATTCTATGTTTGATGTGAGACCTTGAATATATACAAAAACAAAATAATGTAAAAAGTATTTAAAACATTTCCCGATTTTGTAAGAAAAAAATCTAGGCTATATAAATTGTACCGTACCGCGCCCACTCAAAAGTTCTAGAACGTTCCAAAGCAAGTTCGGTACGTAAACTCGGAAATGGCTCATAACTCCCTCACTCCCTCTCCCCATCTCTCTACCCCTCCCTCCCTGTAAAGATTGTGTTCTGTGTACGAGAAGAGCGACAGCCCCTCACGTGTACGTTCAGCCAGCCAGCCAGCTGCCTCCTCGCGCTAACAGCAAGCCTCGCTTTTCCCTGTTCATGCGCCCGGAGCTTGCTCAAACTGCCTGCCACACGACCGCCGACTCACATGGACTCCTGACACACAAGGCGCTTTCCGCAGTCCCGTGTAGACAACAGTCGCAGTACAATAACAGGCTGCTGAGAGCTCACGGTTGAAAGAGAGAGGGTTTCCGTTTGAAAGAGAGAGGACAGGCTACTGTGCATGTATTGCATTCCACTGAGTCACCGAACCCCCCCCCCCCCCCCCTCAAGCGGTTTTAATATAATTTCAGTCAGCATTACATGTTTTCAATACAGGTCAAACTCATCATTGTGCTATCTGAAACAATAGCCGTGTTTCTCTCTCGGCTGGAGGAGACAAGTGCTGCTGGCTGGGATATTCTGTTTAGGTTAAAGTGAGTGTGCCTGACTATAATTCCTCTGCCAGCATGTGCCAACACCGACTGTGATAACTGCTGGGGCTTCACTGTTTGCGTGAGGCAGAGCTTCCCCTCTACCTGAAATGTCGGACTTTAAATCCACCCCCACCCCCTCTATTGACACACACTCATATAGTCCTGAGCTGTTGGTTTGGTTTACATTGTCAAGTGGCAGCCCAGTGAGGGGGACCTGACCCCTGACCTTCTCTATGGCAGAGACAGCATAATTCACCAGAAACCTGAGCCTGGCCAGGTGGCTCGAGGAAAGGCCCCTCCCTGGAGCACTATGCTATGACACAGGTGGGGAAGGGCTGTATGACTCAGAGCTAGGATAAACATAGACAGTAACTAACCCCTCCTTATTCCCTCCCCCTTTAATGGAGGTCCCACCCACACTTAGGGCATAGAAAAGAAGGGAGACAGCCAGGTGACGTGTGTGCATACTTGGCCGTGAGTCTTGAGACAGGTGGAAAAAAACTCAGCTTGGACTGAAATGCATATCAATGAAGACCAAATAGCTCATTAATAATATTGTAATCCTGTAATTTCTAACATGTTAATATAGTGACTATCGGTTTAGTTTATTGAAAGGCAAGCCCATATCACATCTGACAATCAGGCTTCTGAGTTCTCACCTTCACCCCTGTACTATAGTCACACAGCTATAATGGTAATATAACCACTGCTGTTGTGAAACCGCTGTACTCTGTCACTAAGGTTGAGGTCAGCTTTAACTCCACTGCTTCGTTGGAAGTCAGATAAACGTCCATGGCTCATGTCGGGTGAGGAGACTCGTGGTGAGCTAATCTGATAGTCGGTTGGCTGGAGGGAGTGCTCAGGAACGTGTCCTCCTTTCCCCTCTCTCTCTTGGTGACCCTTACTCACTCCCTCCCTTCTTCTTTCCCTCCAGACATCCCAGACACTGCCTCCTTGTCTAACCTATCATCTCATTGGCCTAATCTATCATCTCAACCTCGCCATTTGTAAGTGTTTGGTGTGTTACATTGACATGGTAAATCTATAAATAAATTACAGTGAATAAGACTGGGGTGAACCACTGGTTATACACACAATTACATTGAATACCAGTAGATTAATAATGATACATCCAGGCAATCACAACTGGCCGTGATTGGGAGTCCCATAAGGCGGAGCACAATTGGCCCAGGTTCGTCTGGGTTTGGCCGGTGTAGGCCGTCATTGTAAATAAGAATTCGTTTTTAACTGACTTGCCTAGTTAAATAATGGTTAAATATAAAAATATATATATATATTGTCCAGTTACTCATATTAACTTCCCATCCGGCTCTGATGATTGACAGAATAGCAGTCTTTGCATTTATTGGCAGAAGAAGTGGGGCAATATAACAATTAGTGTATCTTGGAGTAGAAGCCTATAGAAACGTTATGACATAGAAAACAGTGTATTTTGATCCACCATATAAACTATATTATAAATATAGGCCAGCCTACCCTCCAACCTGAATTTAGACAATTTGAATTTGCTACTTGTCAGGGTAATTTGTGATATCGGTGAGTGAACCATCACTACAATGTATTCTCAACATGTGACATTTTGTGTATTGCTACCATGTATTACAAAAGTATCACAATATCCACTATATTGAATATACTGTATATCAAACTATTCAGTTGTCTTTCCAAATTAAAATATATCGGCGTAAAGAAATTTAACATTAAACTAGTGGATAGGGTACTAAAACGTTCTGACCCACTGACCAAATTCTGGCAGCAGCAAAACAGAGTTCCCGGAAAGGCTGTGAGTAGGAGTTCCCGGAAAGGCTGTGAGTGAGCGAGGGGAGAGCGCAAGGGAGATTAAAAATATGTAGGCGAGGGTGGGAATCACGCGCTGCACGTGGATGCTGAGGTTTATGCACGTGAAGTCGGCTCTAGACAGGCAAGGTGGGAACTCGGGTAAATCAGGCGCATGATGCCGACCATTATCAGACTGTTGCCATGCAAATAATAGCTAAGATATTTATTAGACTTGAGAACATGGCTGTAAATAGGGGACTAGGTCATTCAATATCAATGCCACTGTCACATTCCCTGCTGTCTTCGTGGAAATATATTTGGCAATTGAGTTATTCCAGCCTCAAATGTGTCATAACATGACCGTTATGGTAATTACCTATATTATTAATGGAAACTGACTCAAAAGGCAATTATCTATTGAATTAACGCAATTTGAATATCTTTAACTTTAGAATATTGAGTGGTAAATTGTGTCACCTCGTAGGCTTACAGGGTTTCCCTTTATAAGGGAACCACTCCCATATTGTGACCTGCCATGGAGATTCATTCACTGCTATGAATTCATGGACTATGGAGGCCAACTTGGTCAACATATCAGTTGAAATAAAGGTTGAACACTCCCCATTACTGAGAGTTGGCTAGTGGTCATCATTCCACTGATGCTAATGACCCACTAACTGATAGGATATGTTTGGCACCCAAACATATGCATATATTGAAATACATTTTGGGTAATTCATATCTAAATTACTACTTTTTGTATTCCATATCTTGTATTTTGTGTATTTTGTTATATTGTACATTTTATATTGGTAAAAATGTTTTGACTGTAGCTCTGCTGGTGCCTGCAGTAGATCAGGGAAGACAATATTTCATAATAAAACAGTTTTTATGACCAATTCACCACCTACTCAATTTAGACCTGGCTTGAATAGCTGTTAACTGTTCAAATGTGGCCTTCATGTCAGGACCAGCTCTTTTAAAAATGGTTTTGTCTCTCATGTCTATGGAATTGGCGTGATAGGTCCTTGACACACCATTGAGAGAGAAAAAAGTTATGATGCCCAGCAGCACTGAACAAGCTTGGGGAGACACCAGTCAGGTAGCTTGAGAAGTTCTGAAAATGCCTTTCTGGAGTAGTGCTGCTGATGAAAGGATTTGGAACGGTTTCGTTTTCCCCTTGTAATCACGTTTGATTCAATTACGCCAACAATTCTCAACTCTCCAAGCAAAGGCAATCCATAAAATTGCTATTATGTAAAAGGAGCTAACACTAAATCAATAATGGAATAGTCACATGAAGTGCCGACCAGCACGTGCAGGCACCAGGGACTGACCGAGCGTGTAAAGTGGGACCGGTACTGAACGTCAATTTGTTATTTACATGTAGGGAATCGGGAAGTAGCAGTCAGCTCAGTCGCCGCAAAATAGCAAAGATTGTGGCATGCCATACGACAACCCACTCCCTCCAAACCATAAGCATCACTCACATTAGCCTTCACCCAAAAACACACTTGGCATTAAAATGTAGATTTAGCCCATCTATCTTTGACAAAATAGCAGCAAAATTATACAAAAGCCAGTTTTGAGATATAGTTAACAAAACCGCGTTAATTGCAGGCACCGAGCATTATCAGTGTTCATGTAAAGTTGTGCCATATGGGATAGGAATCGCAATTCCAGATAGTTTCTATCTTCTTATCTCCAATGTATACTACAATATAAACATTTTAAAAATAGGTAACCTAAAACATTACTTATTACATGATAGAAAGTAAATACGCGAAATAGTATATGTCCAATACCTCACCGAAGTAGCATTTCACTTAAAATGGAGGGATGTATTGCAAAAGGACATAGCAAAAATGGTATTATAAAAAGATGGGTTAATCTGTGGACATCGGATGGTTGGAGTTAAAAACAGAATGAATGGTGGATTGGCCGCTGTGGGTAAAAATCCATCCCTTGCAGAAAAAGGAAATTACGAATGTATGTATAATTAGTTAACTACATATACTGTTTATGTGAGCGAAAATAGCTATTAGTAGCAATAGAAGACATATTATCTGCCGAAGTGGTGGTAGGGTTGGGGGGAATACAAAAAAGCCTCGGGCAATACATGATCATGACATTATCAATGAACTCATTACCACTACGCACGGTACGTGTACCAAACACAGTGAAGGAATATACCTAAACAGTACACATTACATTTACTCAGTAGTGTTAATTTACAAGTAGTGTATTCGCAAATACATTTATGTTTTAGCCTACAACTGACAATAGCATTGATTGGTTATAACTTGGAAATGGAACTCACCAGGGCTGTTGTCCATTTTTTCCGGTATTTGGTTGATTCTAAACAGTATTGGAATTATTCAATGTTGGTTTGTCTCTTTGCGTCAATGGGGAGTTTCGTTGATATAGGTGAAATAGTCATGAACCGCCAAGAAAGCATAGAGCGGGAATCCCAATAAGAGCAATGAGACTGTACGCAGGTCATTGGGGGTCAATCAAACCCGTCAAGTGTGGAAAAAAAATCGAAACTGATTTAAAGATCAGCAAAACCTAAACTGGTATCGTTTGACGAAATGTTTGCAAATCGTCTCCAAGGTGTGTAATTCAGTGCCTTGCTGCCTCTAGCCTGCTTCGCTTGGTGTTCGTATGTCGTGTGGTGTACAGTAAACTATCACTGTAACATAACAAGCATTATTTGAAAAGAAATCCCAAGCATTCGGCTTTAGTGCCAGTCAGTCACCATGAACATCTCCAAAGTCAAAAGTGTGAAAGTAGTTTAGGCACACCCACTCATTAATAGGCAATACACCGCGCCCACACTACACCAGCACGTTTTCAGGTGTCTGAGAAATGTGACCATTTTTTTTTGTCCCTTCAACCTCTGTTTTGTATGCCAAGGATTACACTCACACTCTCTCTTTCTCTGACTGCATCTGTCACGCTCTAATAGAGTATCTCATCCACCTCTTTTACACCCCCCATCCTCCTCTAGCCCTTTATTCGTTCGCACGTTTTCATTGGTGGAGAGCTAGAGTGGAGGCGAAACCGTTGGACTCTCAACATTTGGGAGGCTAGTAAAGCTCGGTTGCATGTGCGCGCGGCATGTGAGCCGCCGAGCCTTGTGTCCTACTGACATACATTATATGCAAATATATGAGGCCTTGCGATAAGAAAGGGGGGCGGAGAGGGGGCTAGCACATGGGAAGGAGGCGGAGCTCACCGTGCTACCGCTCCCTCCATCTCGCTATCAAGTTCTGCCTTCAGAAGCGATTTGTTTTTTCCTAGAATCACAGCATCGGAAATTGGCATGAATCGTGGTGGGAATGTGGGTCAACATCAATTACTTGAGAGAACACATATCAAGCAGCAAAGCTTTCTCAAATACAATGTGGTGGGTGTCCTAAGTAAAGGCACCACATAGGAATCCCGAGTGCCCATGTTTTCGGTGGTTAGACACGAATTTGAATGTAGGTCATTGGGCTCTGCTGGAGGGGCTCTTAGTACGTGCGCCTCGTGTTTTATTATCATATATGCTAACGAATTTTGAATAAAGAAGTAATGAAGAGTGACGCAGATGCTCTGCCTACACCTAGGTTATAACACATTATTATACAATTGGGTCAAATGGGTCTGTGTGTGTTATATGTTCTCTGTGGCAGCTGGTTAGATATGGTCAATGCTGATAGGCTACTAGACGCCGTCACTTTTAAACCTCGTGAACCCAGCATGGGTAGCCAATGACACGACAGCCAGAGCGTCAGAGCATGTCCTCACGTGTTTTTCGTAATGAAGCATCGCCACTCCGTCGTGGAGTTCACTGCGCCGTAGATCACTCTTGCTGGCCAAACTTTATGATATACCAGGGCAGTAGGTGAATTATATATGCGTCATATTGCACAAGTTTAAGACCACGTTGTTTCCGATTCAAGAAACGTGTATAGCCATACGTCATTGTCATGTTTCAGACATTGGTCATATATGCCGCGTTCAAGTACTAGTCGGAACTAGGAAACTAGGACATTTCCGACTTGCTAACTGGTTGAGGATATACGCGTGCCGCTTTCAACCAGTTAGAAAGTCGGACATTTCCGAGTTTCTTAGTTCCGACTAGTACTTGAACGCGGCATTAACCACACATGGAACTGCGCCCTTTGGGCATTAACGTGCAATTATGCACAGAATGACACGACAGTTCTGGAGTTTACAGTCATTTAATAACTATTTATATTAACTGATTCAGAGTCGGTAAATTACACATTCATAAGCACAGCATAAGGGTATAACATTCATTTTAATGGAACATCATAGAAGTTTGAGGGATTTTTAATAAAAGCGTCATGATGTGACAAAGTTACTTGGTTATGACACACTTGACCAAAACGGAATGGTATCCATATTGTTATATATGACCTGTCTTTATGATATTGAATATAATCAATACAGATATAGGCTACATTGTCTGTTAATCAAACACCACCATTAAAAACTGTAATTCATTAATATTTTATAATTCGGAATGTAGCAGTTATGTACTGTGCCTATAGATGTGTAATTCATTATGAATATGAGATTTCATTTGAATCAAGACATATTTCAGTAGTTAAATAAATTGCAGTTAGGCAAATCACATTTAATCAGTTAATCATTGCAGTTAACCACAACGACTTACAAGAATGGCACAATATAAATTATTCATTTAATGTTAGTCATTGTTTTCATAGCTCAGTGTGTAGGACTACTAAATATACACTGAACAAAAATATAAATGCAACATGCTACAATTTCAAAGATTTTACTGAGTTACAGTTCAGACCAGTTGCCTCGTGTGTTTACGGACATATTCAATCTGCTGTCCCCACATGCTTCAAGATGGCCACCATTGTTCCTGTAGCCAAGAAGGCAAAGGTAACTGAACTAAATGACTGTCGCCCCGTAGCACTCACTTATGTCATCATGAAGTGCTTTGAGAGGCTAGTCAAAGATTATATCACCTCCACCTTACCTGTCACCCTAGACCCACTTCAATTTGCTTACCGCCCAATATGTCCACAGATGATGCAATCGCCATCACACTGCACACTGCCCTATCCCATCTGGACAAGAGGAATACCTATGTAAGAATGCTGTTCATTGACTACAGCTCAGCATTCAACACCATAGTACCCTCCAAGCTCATCATTAATCTTGAGTCCCTGGGTTTCAGCCCCGCCCTGTGCAATTGGGTCCTGGACTTCCAAACAGGCCGCCCCCAGGTGGTGAAAGTAGGAAACATCTCCACTTCCCTGATCCTCAACACTGGGGCCCCACAAGGGTGCGTGCTCAGCCTCCTCCTGTACTCTCTGTTCACCAATGACTGAGTAGCCATGCTTCCTCCAACTCAATCATCAATTTTGCAGACGACACAACAGTAGCAGGCTTGATGACCAACAATGACGAGACAGCCTACAGAGAGGAGGTGAGGGCACTCGGAGTGTGGTGTCAGGAAAACAACCTCTCACTCAAAGTCAACAAACAAAGGAGGATGGTGGACTTCAGGAAACAGCAGAGGGAGCACCCCCCTATCCACATCGACGGGACAGCAGTGGAGAAAGTGGAAAGTTTTAAGTTCCTCGGCGTACACATCACGAACAAACTGAAATGGTCCACCCACACAGACAGTGTGGTGAAGAAGGCACAACAGCGTCTCTTCAAACTCAGGAGGCTGAATACATTTGTCTTGTCACCTAAAACCCTCACAAACTCTTACAGATGCACAATTGAGAGAATCCTGTCGGGCTGTATCCCCGCCTGGCACGGCATCTGCCTGCCCACAACCGCAAGGCTCTCCAGAGAGTGGTGCGGTCTGCACAACGCATCACTGGGGGCAAACTACCTGCCCTCCAAGACCCCTACACCACCCGATGTCACAGGAAGGCCATAAAGATCATCAAGGACAACAACCACCCAAGCCACTGCCTGTTCACCCCGCTACCATCCAGAAGGCGAGGTCAGTACAGGTGCATCAATGCTGGGATCGAGAGACTGAAAAACAGCTTCTATTTCAAGGCCATCAGACTGTTAAACAGCCATCACTAGCACAGAGAGGCTGCTGCCTATATACAGACTTGAAATCATTGGCCACTTTAATAAATGGATCACTAGTCACTTTAATAATGCCACTTTAATAATGTTTGCATATCTTGCATTACTCATCTCATATGTATATACTGTGTTTTATACCATCTATTGCATCTTGCCTATGCTGCTCTGTCATTGCTCATCCATATATTTATGTGTATATATTCTTATTCCATTCCTTTACTTAGACGTGCGTGTATTAGATAGTTGTTGTGGAAATGTTAGATTACTTGTTAGATATTGCCGCACTGTCGGAACTAGAAGCACAAGCCGTTTGCTACACTCGCAATAACATCTGCTAACCATGTGTATGTGACCAATAAAATTGTATTTGATTATAAGGAAATCAGTCAATTGAAATTAATTCATTAGGCCCTAATCTATGGATTGCACATGACTGGGAATACAGATATGCATCTGTTGGTCACAGATATCTTTAAAAAAAATTGGGGGCGTGGTTCAGAAAATCACTCAGTATCTGATGTGACCACCATTTGCCTCATGCAGCACATATCTCCTTAACATAGAGTTGATCAGGCTGTTGATTGTGGCCTGTGGAATATTGTCCAACTCTTCAATCGCTGTGCGAAGTTGCTGGATATTGGCGGGAACTGGAACACGCTGTCATACACGTAGATCCAGAGCATCCCAAACATGCTCAACGGGTGACTTCTGGTGAGTAAGCAGGCCATGGAGGAACTGGGACGTTTTCAGCTCCCATGAATTGTGTACAGCTCCTTGCATGATCATGCTGAAACATGAGTTGATGGTGGCGTATGAGTGGCACTACAATGGGACTCAGGATCTCATCATGGTATCTCTGTGCATTCAAATTGTGTTCGTTGTCCGCAGTTTATGTCTGCCCATACCATAACCCCAACGTCACCATGGGGCGCTCTGTTTACAACGTGACAGGTGAAGAAGCCGGATGTGGAGGTCCTGGGCTGGCGTGGTTACACGTGGTCTGCAGTTGTGAGGCCAGTTGGACATACTTCCAAATTCTCTAAAACGGCTTATGGTAAATAAATTAGCATTCAATAACTCTGGTCGACATTTCTGCAGTCTGCATGCCAATTGCACTCTCCCTTAAAAGTTGAGACATCTTTGGCATTGTGTTGTGTGACAAAACTGCACATTTTAGAGTGGCCTTTTATTGTCCCCTGCACAAGGTGCACCTGTGTAATGATCATGCTATTTAATCAGCTTCTTGATATGCCACACCTGTCAGGTGGATGGATTATCCTGACAAAGGAGAAATGCTCACTATCGTAAACAAATTTGTGCACAAAATTTGAGAGAAATAAGATTTTTGTGCATATGGAAAATTTCGGGAATCTTTTATTTCAGCTCATGAAACATGGGACTAACACTTTACATGTTGCGCTTATATTTTTGTTCAGTATACATACTGTTTCACAAAATGTAGCCTATAGTTGTGAGGGATTACTTATTGGGCTGTATTTGTAGGGTCATCATATGTTTTCCTGACCCTGCCCAGGGACTACTTTGGTCTAGTTATAGGCTGGGCTATGAGATATACATGGACACATACATGTTGCTCTCTCATTCTCTCTGGTGGACTGACTCTCTAACCCTTCTCCCTGAAGTGTGCAATACTTGTCCCCTTCATAGATTTAAAGCATTGGATTGGTGTAGGGATTATCTGTAGTTGTCTTGTTCAATGGAAACAATTACACGTGTTATAAATATATTTCTTACTAAGGTTCCTTCCTTTTCAATCCACGAGGGGGAATGAATCAGTGCACATTTCAGGGAAGGGTATAAACGGACCCTAGCCATTCTCTACATTGGGAACCAAGTTGGAATTCCTACAGCATTGGGCAGTTTATCTTTTTGATTCTAGGCAGCTGTTGACAAATTAAAACAAAAAACATGGTACGTCGAGGCTGCAAGTAGCCTAGTGGTTAGAGTGTTGGGCCAGCAACCAAAAGGTTGCCAGATCAGATCAAATTTAGGATAAAATATGTGAAAAGTCCGGACTGCACATAATGGGTACTAAATTAGCCTACCTCTTAAAAATATTTATTTGTATTCCATTTTCAAATGTTAAAAACTTACAAATTGACATTTCTTCTGTAAAATTGGAACAACAGTGATTTATGGTGAAAAAGACATAATAGCATAGTCAAGGAACTCAAAGCCAAACTCTCCAAAGAAGAAACCGTTTTCCAAATGTTTCTATGCATTGACTGGTGTATTTGTTCTTTTGAAGATGTGCGTTTTGTGTGTGTGAGTTATCAGTATGTGGATTGATTAGTAGCCTCAGTGTTGTGTCTGAGGGTGTTTTTTATACGTTCGGATTTTGAATAAAGATGTCATAAGTGACGCAGATGCTTTATACCTAGGTTATAACACATTATGATACAATTGATCTTATTGGGTTGATTTGTGCTAAGTGTTCTCTGTGGCAGCTGGTTAGAGCCCAGCACGTGTAGACAATGTCATGACAACCAGAGCACCAGAGCATGTCCTCACGTGTTATTCGTAATGAAGCAGCGCCACTCCGTGGTGGAACTTTATGGTTTAGCAGGGCATTAGGTGAATTATATGCGCGTCATATAGCACAAGTTTGAGAGCACGTTGTTTTCTATTCAAACGTATATCGAGTCATTCGTTATTATCATGTTTCAGACATTGGTCGTATAACCATACATGAAACTGCGTTCTCTGGGTAATTACCCACATAATGTCACGAAATTCCTACAGTATACAGTAATTTAGAAACTATATCTACTCATATTCAGAATTGGCAAATTACACATTCTTAAACACAACATACATGTGACAAAACATTCATTTTAATGGAACGTCATAGAAGTTTGACGGATTATGAATAAAGAGGTCATGATGTGATGCAGATGCTTTAAACTTAGTTAATGACACACTTGACCAATGGAAGGGTATCCATAATGTTATATAAGACCTCTCTTTGTGACAATATTGAATATAGCACAAACAATAAAGTTATAGGCTACACAAACGCAGCCATTAAACAATTTAATTCATAAAAGTTTTAATTTATAATTGTCTATGTAGCAGTTATGTACTGTGCCTATAGTTGTGTATATCATTAAGAATATGAGAGTTCATTTGAATCAAGTCATTTTTCAGAAGTTAAATAAATTGCAGTTTACTACATTTAATCACTTAACCATTGCAGTTAATCACCGTTAATCACAACAATTTACAAGAACGGCACAAAAATAATTGTTAAATCAATTTGAGCAATTGATTTCATAGCTCCATGTGTAGACTATATTGTAAACACATACATACACATAGTCACATAGTTGCGAATGATTACTTATTGGGCTGTATTTGTAGGGTCATCATAAGTTTTCCTGACCATGCCCAGAGACTACTTTGGTCTAGATATAGGCTGGGCTATGAGATATGCTTGACCTAGTTACCTGACCAGGAATAACTAGGCTATTTGCCCTAGTTGGCATGATGCACTCTAGTGGACATTCTTCCGATGCATTTTCACAACATTTTGTAATTTACTTGATACTTTCTGATTAAGTGGATGATAATTAGTGGAACGTGTAAATGTCAATTCAGTATGTAGAAATGCTTATAAAGCTGTGTACATTGTCTTTACATGGACAGATGATCTCTCTCTCTCTCTTGTGGACTGACTCTACCCTTCTCCCTGATGTGTGTAATTCTAGTTTACTCCCCTTCATGGTTTTAAAGCATTGGATTGGTGTAGGGCTAGATGGAATTTGATTTGTCACATGCTTCGTGAGCAATAGGTGTAGACTAAGAGGGAATGCTTACTTGTGTGCCCTTCCCAACAATGTAGAGAGAAAGAAAATATAGAAATAATAGAAAAGTAAAACAGTAATAATGGCCTCCCGAGTGTCACAGCGGTCTAAGGCACTACAAAACAAAGGAGCTGATTGTGGACTTCAGGTGGAACCAGGTTGGGCATGCACCCATCCTCATCAATGGGGGCGCGTGGAGATGGTAAAAAAATGCCAAGTTCCTCGGCATAAACATCTCAGAGGAACTGAAATGGTCAAACCACAGAGACACCATGGTGAAGAAAGCACAACAGTGTCTCTTCCAACCTCAGGAGGGTGAAGAAATTTGGTTTGTCCCAGAGGGCCCTCAGTGTTCTACAAGAGCACCATTTAGAGCATACTGTTAGGCCTGGATCGGCAACTCCACCACCGCTGACTGCAAGGCACTACAGAGGGTGGTACACTCAGCCGAACGCAGCATTGGGTGCATACTGCCTGCCATCCAGGACATGTAAAACCCCAGGTGTCTCCCCGCTTCCATCACTCAAACGCGGGCGTACTGGAGCGTCATGGCTAAAACTAGCAGACTGGCCAATAGTTTCTACAACTAGATCATCAGGCTGCTGAATAGCCACAACTAGTCAATAGACAGCTACCTGTTTCAGCTCCCCCACATTATATTTTTCCCTCCCCCTCAATGGACAATTACCCTGCCCACACTCCAATGGACATTTTATTTATGTTTATCATTGTCATAGTAATAAACATGTATATATTTTTATTCGTATATTTGTTGTTGTTTTATTCACACCTGCACTGTTTGAACTCGGTGCTTAATAATTTTCTCGCTACACTGCAACTACATCTGCGACCCTGTGCATGTGACAAAATTAAAATCGAGTAATTTTTTTTTCTATGGAAAAAATTATATGTGTTATATGTATATTTATTAAACCAGTCCATTCCTTTTTAATCCACAAGGGGGAGTGAATGATTGCACACTTCAGGGAGAATGGTAGAAATAGACCCTAGCCATTCTCTAAATTGGGAAGCCAGTTGGGCAGTTCATCTTTCTCCTACTAGAGGGCGCTGTTGGCAAATAAAAAGAAGAACTGTACTACAATTTATTTATTTAACCAGGCAAGTCAGTTAAGAACAAATTCTTATTTACAATGACGGCCTATCCCGGCCAAACCCTAACAATGCTGGGCCAATTGTGCACCGCCCTCTGGGACTCCCAATCACAGCGATAGAGCCTGGAATTGAGCCAGGGTCTGTAGTGACACCTCTAGCACTGAGATACAGTGCCTTAGACCACTGCACCACTCAGGAGCCCCACAAGCAATACGCCCTTCTGGAGTATGCACAAACAAAATGTTGTAGTGGCATTTTTATGTGTTTTTGTCAGCGAGTCCGGATTGTGTTTTGGGTGATGGTATGTGTTGTGTCTATGGTGTCCTTTACTTAGATGTTCTTCTTATTTTATAGTGAAGCGTAATCTATTGCCTTAGTATCTTCTTTGGAGAGTCTGGGTGTATCAAGGCACAAGGTGAGACCCAGATGTAGACACAGGAGGCAGATGGTTGGAGTCTTACAATGTTTAATAATCCAAAGGGGTAGGCAAGAGAAGGGTCGTGGACAGGCAAAAATGTCAAAACCAGATCAGAGTCCAGGAGGTACAGAGTGTCTGGCAGGCTCGTGGTCAAGGCATTCAGAATGGTCAGGCGGGCGGGTACAGAGTCCAGAAACAGGCAAGGGTCAAAACCGGGAGGACTATAAAAAGGAGAACGGGGAAAAGATGCTGGTTGACTTGACTAAACATACAAGACAAACTGGCACAGAGAGACAGGAAACACAGGGATAAATGCACTGGGGAAAATAAGTGACACCTGGAGGGGTGAAGAAAATCACAGGAACAGGTGAAACAGATCCAGGCGTGAAAGTGCACCCCCCCCCCCCCCCTCCCCATAGAAATAGGCTATGAGGGCTGGGTCCAAGATGTCTTAGCAGGGACCCAGCACCTCTCCTCCGGGCCATAACCCTCTCAGTCTACCAGGTACTGGAAACCCCTGCCCAGTGGTCAAACCTTCAGGAGGGGTCTCATCGTATACACTGGCTGGCCACCGATAACCCAGGGGAGGGATGGGCCTGGAGACAGAAAACAAAGGACAGTGAGACAGGCTTAATCCTAGACACATGGAAGGTAGGGTGAATACGGAGGGTACAGGGTAACACAAGACGGACAGCAGTGGGACTCAGGACTCTGGAGATGGGAAAAATAACAATGAACCGGGGAGACAGCTTGCGGGACTCTACCTGAAGTGTCAGATCCCGAGTGGAAATCCATACCCTCTGCCCAATGCGGTAGCGGGGAGCTGGGGTCCAGCGACGGTCCGCTTGTCGACGATACCTAGAGTTGGTCTTGAGAATAGCCGCCCTGGCTCTTCTCCAGGTACGTCGACCCCGGGAGACAAACATCTGGGCCGAGAGTACGCTGACCTCCTGGTCTTGTTCCAGGAAGAGTGGAGGCTGATACCCCATGGAGCACTCAAAAAGGGAGAGTCCCGTGGCAGCATTGGGAAGGGTGTAAGGGTGTTCCAGGCATACTCCACCCAGATCAGTTGACAGCTCCAAGTAGTGGGGTTGATTGAGACCAGGCACCTTAAGGTGGTCTCCAGGTCTTGGTTGGCTCTCTCTGACTGACCGTTAGTTTGGGGATGGAATCCAGATGACAGGCTGGCCGACGACCCAATAAGGGTGCAGAATGCTTTCCAGAACTGAGACGAGAACTGAGGACCCCGATCAGAGACCATGTCTACCGGGAGTCCATGGATCCGGAAGACATGCTGCAACATAAGCTTGGCTGTCTCCTTGGCAGAAGGTAGTTTGGGGAGAGGGATGAAATGGGCGGCCTTGGAGAACCAATCGACTACCGTCAGAATGACAGTATTTCCATCAGACAGAGGGAGCCCATTGTCAAATTCCAGAGATATATGAGACCAGGGACGATGAGGGACTGGTAGTGACTGAAAGAGCCCAGAAGGAGCTTACTGTGGAGTCTTGTTCTGAGCACACACTGTGCATTTGGCGACGAAGGCAGAAACGTCAAGAACCATTGTGGGCCACCAGAAATATTGTCAGATGAAGGCTAGTGTACGACGGGACCCTGGATGACAGGTTAGCCTGGAGGAATGAGCCCATTCCAGGACACGGGACCGGACTGGATTAGGGACAAACAGCCGGTTAGCCGGGCCCCCTTCAGGTCCAGGCTGGGAGCGTTGTGCTTCGCGGACCAGGTTCTCAATACTCCAATCCACAGTGGCAGCAAAGCATGAGGTAGGGAGAATGGTTTCAGAGGTCGAGGGTGTGGCAGAGGAACTGTATAGGTGGGAGAGGGCGTTGGGCTTCACATTCTTTGGCCTGGGTGGTAGGAGATGGTGCAGTTAAATCTGGTGAACAGGAGGGCCCACCGGGCCTGCCTGGAGTTGAGGTGCTTGGCTGTACAGAGATATTCCAGGTTTTTATGGTCAGTCCAGACCAGGAATGGCTGTTCTGCTCCTTCCAGCCAGTGCCTCCACTCTTCCAACGCCATCTTCACCGCCAGGAGTTCTCGGTTGCCAAAATCGTAGTTCATTTCAGCAGGATTGAGACGATGGGACAGGAAGGCACAGGGAAGAAGCTTCTGGTCCTGGGCAGATCGCTGGGACAGGATGGCCCCCACTCCAACATTCGAAGCAGCCACTTCCACCACAAATTTACGCGAGGGGTCAGGATGGATGAGGATGGGTGCTGTTGTGAACCAATGCTTCAGGTCCACAAAGGCTTTGTCGAAAGCTGGAGACCATTTGAACGGTACCTTGGGAGAGGTGAGTGCCGAGAGGGGGACCGCCAGGGTGCTGTAGTCCCGAATGAAACAGCCGTAGAAGTTTGCAAACCCAAGAAACCATTGCAACTGCACCCTGGACGTTGGTTGAGGCCAATCCACCACTGTTTTCACCTTTCCAGGATCCATCTGAACATTGCCTTCAGCAATGACATATCCCAGAAAGGTGATTGTAGAGCAGTGAAACTCACACTTCTCGGCTTTCATGAACAGTTGGTTCTCCAGGAAGCGCTGAAGGACATGTCTGACATGAAGAACATGTTCTTGTGCAGATCGGGAAAAAAACAGGATGTCGTCAAGGTACACAAACTCAAACCGGTTTAGCATGTACCGAAGCACATCATTGACCAAAGCCTGGAAAACAGCAGGGGTGTTGGTGAGTTCAAATGGCATGACCTGGTACTCATAAGGTCCACTGGCTGTGTTGAAGGCTGTCTTCACTCATCCCCCTCGCGTATCCAAACCAGGTGGTAGGCATTTCGAAGGTCCAAATTGGAAAATATGGTGGCGCCCTGGAGTGGTTCAAACACTGAGGAGAGGTAGGGAGCAATGGTTCTTGACAGTAATGTCGTTAAGTCCCCGGAAGTCAATGCATGGACGCAGGGTCATGTCCTTCTTCCCCACAAAGAAAAACCTTGCGCTGGCAGGAGATGCAGACGGACCGACGGCCCCAGTGGCCAGAGACTCCTTTATGTACTCCTCCATAGCTCTGGTCTCTGGTCCAGACAGTGAATACAATCAACCCCAAGGTGGTGTAATACCTGGAAGAAGATCAATGGCACAATCATAAGGACGGTGCGGGGGAAGGGAAGTAGCACGTGCCTTACTGAACACTTCCAGGAGGTCATGGTATTCTGTGGGGATAGCAGAGACATCCACAGTCTTGCTAACATCCAGAGGAAGACTACATGAGGAAGGCTGTGCTGCTTTAAAGCAGTGGGAATGGCAAAATGGGCTCCAACCCAGGATGGAGCGTGTGGTCCAATCAATCATCGGATTGTGCTTTGAAAGCCAGGAAAATCCCAAAACAAACGGAACATGGGGAGATGCAATGAGGAGCAACTGTATTGTCTCACTGTGGTTACCCATAATTGAACGGGCACAGTACTATGGGTGACTTCCCCTATAGAGCGGCCGTCCAGTGCACTAGCATCCATGGGCACAGAGAGAGGCTGAGTGGTAATTATTATTATTTTTTTCACCTTTATTTAACCAGGTAGGCAAGTTGAGAACAAGTTCTCATTTACAATTGCGACCTGGCCAAGATAAAGCAAAGCAGTTAGACACATAGAACGACACAGAGTTACACATGGAGTAAAACAAACATACAGTCAATAATACAGTATAAACAAGTCTATATACGATGTGAGCAAATGAGGTGAGATAAGGGAGGTAAAGGCAAAAAAAGGCCATGGTGGCAAAGTAAATACAATATAGCAAGTAAAACACTGGAATGGTAGATTTGCAGTGGAAGAATGTGCAAAGTAAAAATACAAATAATGGGGTGCAAAGGAGCAAAATAAATAAATAAATAATAAAATACATTAGGGAAAAAGGTTGTTGTTTGGGCTAAATTATAGGTGGGCTATGTACAGGTGCAGTAATCTGTGAGCTGCTCTGACAGTTGGTGCTAAAAGCTAGTGAGGGAGATAAATGTTTCCAGTTTCAGAGATTTTTGTAGTTCGTTCCAGTCATTGGCAGCAGAGAACTGGAAGGAGAGGCGGCCAAAGAAAGAATTGGTTTTGGGGGTGACCAGAGAGATATACCTGCTGGAGCGCGTGCTACAGGTGGGTGATGCTATGGTGACCAGCGAGCAGAGATAAGGGGGGACTTTACCTAGCAGGGTCTTGTAGATGACATGGAGCCAGTGGGTTTGGCGACGAGTATGAGTGATGTAATAACAAGCTCCGAAGCTATCGTGGCGTCCCTAAAACTTTCATCAGCCCCAGAGTCAATGAGCACTCGGAGAGACTTAGATTGTTCTCCCCACAGCACAAGAGCAAAAAGGGGTGTGCGGGTGATGGGAATTAGGGAACTCCCAGTCTGACTCACCATAGTACTGATACCCACTAGAGGCGAGAGTTTCCTAATAGGGCAGGTAGCTATAAAATGTCCTGCTCCTCCACAGTACAGACATTATTCATCATTCATGAGCATTCCCCAACTGATAACCTAGCTCTTCCCAATTGAATAGGCCCAGGAGTGTCCAACTCACCCGTCGTAGATTCCCAAGAGGGCTCGGGTGGCTTCGAATCCTCCCGGAAGAGCTGCCTTCCAGATTCCCTTGGAGGTGAATGCGCCATAGCGGGTGGACGAGTGTGCCCGAGACCTGACCTTTCACTCTTGCGTTCCCTTAGGCGTCCATCAATTTGAATGGTAAGGGCGATAAGGGAGTCGAGATCCATCGGCAATTCCTGAGCAGCTAGCTCATCCTTTACCTCCTCAGATAATCCGTGCAAAAAAGTATCGAAAAGAGACTCCGGATTCCAGGCACTCTCGGTAGCCAATGTGCGAAAATCACCAGCATAGTCTGCCACACTACGGGTTTTGACATAAGTCAAGCAGTTTACTGGCCGCCTTTCTCCCGGAAACCGGAGACTCAAATACCTTTCTCACTTCTGCCATCAATTCCTCCAGATGACCACAAATGGCAGATTGTTGCTCCCAAACTGCCGTAGCCCAGGAGAGCGCCCTTCCCGACATTCGAGTAATAATATACGCTCTCTTCCATCTGTCTGAACTAGACGAAAATGGCTGTAGCTCAAAAATAAGTGACCACTGAGAAAGAAAACCCCGGCAGGTACCAGGATTCCCCAAATATCGCTCAGGAAGAGGTAAGCGGAGTTCTCGGGGAGCCGGGATAGGCTGTACAAACTCACCACTGATAGGGGGAAAATGACTGAGTGATTGGGGTTTTTCAGAGGTGGTGGGCAGCCTCTGAGCTAACTCCCTGATTTTCTCCATTAATAGCCTTTAACCTATGGTTGTAGCGTTCCGTCAAGGACTTGAGCCCTTCCAAAAGGCCCTGTACCAACTCCTCATGTCTCCTAATGGTGGCTCCCTGCAGGGAGACAGCGTGGCGGAGCTGGTCTAAGTCAAGTCTGCTGGGTCTGTCATGGCCAGTTCGTACTATCAAGGCACAAGGCGAGACCCAGATGCAGACACAGGAGGCAGATGGTTGTACTTCTTCATGTTTAATAATCCAAAGGGGTAGGCAAGAGAAGGGTCGTGGACAGGCAAAAAGGTCAAAACCAAATCAGAGTCCAGGAGGTACAGAGTGTCGGGCAGGCTCGTGGTCAAGGCATTCAGAATGGTCAGGCAGGCAGGTACAAAGTCCAGAAACAGGCAAGGGTCAAAACCGGGAGGACTATAAAAAGGAGAATAGCAGAAGGAGTATGAGAAAAGCACGCTGGTTGACTTGACTAAACATATGAGACGAACTGGCACAGAGAGACAGGAAACACAGGGATAAATACACTGGGGAAAATAAGCAACACTTTGAGGGGTAAAGAAAATCACAAGAACAGGTGAAACAGATCAGGGCGTGAAAGGGTGTGAGTTCCTTGACTGTGTGTTTGTGTGGATTAGTGTTTTACGGTTTTCCATATGTTTCTATGCATTGACTGATGTGTTTTTGCTTTTAAACATGTGTGACTGTGCCTGTGTGTGCACCTTTTCTGTGTGTGCATATATGCGTGAATAAGTGTGTTTGTGATATGGAGACACTCTGGGTATAAGTTTTGTCAAAACATGCTGTGACAGGGCATGCTGATAATTACAGAGGGTTTTGTAACTCAACAGAAACTGCTGCCAACACACACCTGTCATCGCAGCCTCCATCATCGCTCTCACACACGCACCGACACACACATGATGTACCCACCCATACATTATATAGACACACACTCAGGCATGCACTTCACATATGCAGACATGGAAAAGACAGCCATACAAACACAAAATATAAACAGAGAGGAAATGTAGAAACAAACATTTAAAGAGACTCACGCAAATGCAGGTATGCTCAAAAACTATTTTAATCAGCACTCTCACTATTTCTCTTGCTCTCTCACTATTTATCTTGCTCTCTCTCTCACTCTCGCTCTTTTGCTCTTTCGCTCTTTCGCTCTCTCTCACACAGAAAAACATTTAAAGTAAGTTGTTCTAGTATCAATGGGTGTTTAAAATCTTTTACGTCTAGGGGTTCCGCTAGCGGAACGTTTCAACAACATCTGGTGAAATGGCAGAGTACGAAATTCCAAAATAATTATGAGAAATATTTCACTTTCATACATTCACAAGTGCAATACACCAAATTAAAGCTTAACTTCTTGTTAATCTAGCCACCGTGTCAGATTTCAAAAAAGGCTTTACGGCGAAAGCAAACCATGCTATTATCTGAGTACAGCACCCCATCAAACAAACACGACAATCATAATTCAACCTGCCAGGCTCGACACAAAACTCAAAAATAATTATATAATTCATGCCTTACCTTTGAAGATCTTCTTCTGTTTGCACTCCAATATGTCCCATAAACATCATAAATGGTCCTTTCGTTCGATAAATTCCGTCGTTATATCTCCAAAATGTCCATTTATTTGGCTAGTTTGACTCAGAAAAACACAGGTTCCAACTCGCGCAACATGACTAGAAAATATGTAATAAGTTACCTGTAATCTTGATCCAAACATTTCAAACAACTTTCCTAATACAACTTTAGGTATTTTTTATGTAAATAATTGATCAAATTTAAGACGGGATAAACTGCGTTCAATAGCGGATAAAAACAAAGTGTAGCGAGCTTTCAGGTCACGCGCCCCAACCACAACAGTACACTAGAACCTACCCTCGTTCTGAACAGCCCTACTTCTTCATTACTCAAAAGAAAAACATCAACCAATTTCTAAAGACTGTTGACATCCAGTGGAAGCGATTGGAACTGCAAGAAAGTGCCTTAGAAATCTAGATCCACATAGAAAACTATTGAAAACACTGTCATGTCAAAAAAATAATTTCTGGATGGTTTGCCCTCGGGGTTTCGCCTGCCAAATAAGTTATGTTATACTCACAGACATAATTCAATCAGTTTAAGAAACTTTAGAGTGTTTTCTATCCAAATCTTCCAATTATATGCATATCCTACACTTTTCATCCGGATCTGAAAATACCACCCCCTAGCCCTTAATGGTGTTGCCTTCGCCTCAATAGAGACAGACAGACACAGAGAGACATACAATGCATTCAGAAAGACTTTTTCCACATTTTGTTATGTTACAGCCTTATTCTAAAAATGATTAAATTAAAAAAAAATCCTCAACAATCTGCACACAATACCCTGTAAAAATGTTTTTAGAATTTTAGCAAATGTATAACAAATCAAAAACAGATAGAACTTGTTTACATAAGTATTCAGACCCTTTGCTATGAGACTCAGGTGCATCCTATTTCCATTGATCATCCTTGGGATGTTTCTACAACTTGATTCGATTCCACTTGTGGTAAATTCAATTGATTGGACATGATTTGGAAAGGCACATACCTGTCTATATAAGGTCCCACAGTTGACAGTGCATGTCAGAGCAAAAACAAAGCCATGAGGTCAAAGGAATTGTTCGTAGACCTCTGAGATAGGATTGTGTTGAGGCACAGATCTGGGGAAGGGTATCAAAACATGTCTGTAGCATTGAAGGTCCCCAAGAACACAGTGGCCTCCATCGTTCTTAAATGGAAGAAGTTTGGAACCACCAAGACTCTTCCTAGAGCTGGTCGCTCGGCCAAACTCACACAGATCTACTTTAATTAAACAATCGTTTCCACATGTGGATCAAACTGCTTATCAACCGTTCAACCTCTTACTCCCCCTCTCTTCCTCCCTCCCACCTCTTTCTCATTTTTCCTCCCCGTTTTTCTCAATCCCTTATTTTCCCTTTCTTACACTCACTACCCTCCTCATGCCCCCTTTCTACCAACCCTCTCTCTCTCTCTCTCTCTCACTCATGTCTGATTGAATTACCATAAGTGTAACTCACTGCCAAAATATGCCAGGTTCTTGTGATTAAGAGTGACTTTTTTGTAAGACCAGAACATTCCACATGATCGCAAGAAGTTACAGAGAGAGAGAGAGAGAGAGAGAGAGAAAGAAAGAAAGAAAGAAAGAAAGAAAGAAAGAAAGAAAGAAAGAAAGAAAGAAAGAAAGAAAGAAAGAGATCAGGTGGGTGAATGTTGTAAAAAATTGTTTGAGGAATTAAAAAAACCAAATAGCTAGGGACATGTAGAGGAACCAGAAAGTGAGAGTGAAAGAAAAAGGGAGAGTAAGGAAAGGAGACCAAGTAAAGTGAGAGATGTAACGAGAGAGGAAGTGAGGAAGAAGTCAATTGCTTTACATGTACTTTTGGGATTTTTTTGAAAGTTGTACCATTATGTGGACCTGGCCCCACCCACATCCGTTCTACACATCGAAGGGGGTTGGAGGCAAAGGAAAAATAAATAAATGCTACCAAATATAACAATATGCATTTCATAAATATTACAAAAGTGTATAACTAAGGCGTATTAAACACGTCTGTAAAATCTCAATGAGGACATAGCAAGTTTTCATTAGTCATAGGGTACATTATACGAAAAACGTCAGAATAATCTACAAGAGACACATATTTCATGTTCAAATTCACAACATAACATACATAGGCATTTCATCATCAACTTTTAAAAAATCCCAAAAGCTCTGACGAAGGCCGTGTGGCTGATACGTAAGCTTATTAAAGATCGGTGATACTATCAAGAGCAGTGTGCGGTTTCCTTTTTCCTTCATCTTGTTCGATGGTTGCCATGCACCTGCAAATTAGATTGCTCAGATGTGCGAGTGCCTTTTGAATTTCTTTACATGTTAAATAGCTGTTTTCACATGTTTAGCTTAAATCTCAACAGTGAAACCATATTTACACATGTATTAAATTTAGAGAAACATGAATTGCAGTTATCAAGTGAACGTTACGATTTCACATGTTAAAAACTTTCAAGAGAAAATTTGATATGCAAAACATTCACATGAAAATCTCACTTTCACATGTTAAACTCAATCATATGTGAAAATAACATTTGCAGGTTCACATGTAAGAAAACACCACATCTCACTTTCACTTGTGGAATTGCAGATTCACACGTGGGGTTGAAATAATGTTATTCTCCTCACAAGTGAAAAGATGTTGTTAACATGTTGAAGTAGCAATGTTTCCACCAGTGGAAGTAGGGTGACCACATCTAAGAGGCCCAAATTTAAGACAAGGTAGCGATTTTGTTGGACATCCATGGAACAGTAGACAGAATAATTTTTTGGTGGGCACATTAATGGATCACATTCAAATGTCGACATAATTCTGCTGTATGAAGGTCACTGCATGTTAAAGAAGCAATCCTTAGTTGCTACATCAATTTTTGGACTTATAAATGAATGACAGGTACTCATTGATTCTTGAAAAATAAAACGTACCCCATCAGATGTCGTACCCCATCAGAACCCCAAATATAAGCTTGTTTTACTCCAATGTTTGTAAACAAAGTAAACAACCAGCCTAAAAACATGGTTCCAACTATAATTTTGATATCATGGATGGTCAGCCCTTGCATTCATGGCATGGTCTATGGATTTGAGAGTGGTTGCATTTCTCCAGGCCCATCCCTCAGCTTTTTACGGAAACTGTGGCTGGGAAAACATTTGGTTGATGTTTCAATTAAGGATTGCCGCTTTAAACACCTTTAATTGAATAATAGTGTTATTATATGATGTAACCCTCTAGTGAGTGACATACTTTGTGCCATTCATATCAAGCAAAACTTCTGAAGTTGAGAACAAAATTCTTAGTATTGCAAACAAAAATAATGATAAAAACAGAAACCCAAAAGTATTGATAGCAAAACAAAATATTGCAAGGAAATAATTTAAAAAATGTGAGAACAAATTAATTGTATATTGATGCAAAAAAAAATAGTTTCAGTGATTTAAAAAAAATGATAATGCAATTATATAAATCAAATCAAATAAATAAAACACCTCCCTCTTTACTTAAATTTTCCCTCTCTTTGATTATGTTACCCTGGCCTTTGCTTTTGCTAGCTTTTTTCCAGCTGTAGGTTTTGGCACATTCATTCCAGCAACATATCACCCTGCATCCCACTGCTGGTTTGCCTCTGAAGCAAAGCAGATTGGGTACTGGTCGGTCCCTGGATGGGACCCCAGATGTATCTATGTATCTATGTTGTGAAAAATAAGTATGTGAAATAAAAATGTGTAAAAAAAAAAGTCAACATTTGGCTGTGTAGGCTGTTTGGCGCGCATATACAGTTAAATCCTAAAGTTTAGATTATTATCTTTTATTTTTTTATAGCGGGAGAGAAGGAAATGCAGAGAAGGAAAATGAGGAATAAGACAGTCATGTTTGTTGACAGAGGTGGGGGTTCAGCGCAGGTTCACTGTGATAGCATGGCTGATTTCTGAGGAGCATTTATATAGGAAAGCTATTCACCGCTCATTGGACACACTTATAGAGTATGGAATATGCACTCCCTCCTCACCAACACATGTACTACACACACATACACAAACATTTTAAACACACTGACAGCCCATTGCCTCATACCGGATGTAAAACCACAAAGTAATGTACAGTGCTGCTTGAAAATATGTGAACCCCTTGTGCAATTACAATTTATTTTTACCATGAAATCTTCTTTTAATCAAAACCAGTCTTTTTGATCTGACATAACAGGTTTATAATTACCAATACCATATGTTGGTGTAGAGGAAATCATGTGTGTAGAAGAAAGAAAGAAAAAAGGAATTAGTGCAAGTGCAAAAATAAGTGAACCCTTTGTTGCATTGGTTAAATCAAGTAGGTAAGTAGATTCAGGTGGGTAAATAATTGGGTACCAAATGAACCAATCAAAGGAGAGATCATTAGGAAAGAGTTTGGGCGGGACAGAAACCTAGAGATAAGAAACCTGGTCAGTTTGGTGTAACCATCCAGGTGAATGCAAAGCACACCAAGCCGAGAGGAAAGGAGCTCTCAGAGGACATCAGGACAAGGGTAGTGACAGCACATCAGTCTATACGATCATCTCAAAAAGATTTGAGCTCCATCAGTCCACTGTGAGGCAAATCATTTACAAATGGATAGCATTTAACATGACAGCAACTCTGCCTAGAAGTGGACACCCTTCCGAAATATCCCCAAGAGCCTCAAGAACAATTTAAATCAGATAAAAGCCAACCCAACCATAACATCTAGAGATTTGCAGACCTCCCTCACTGCATACAATAAGAAGAACACTGAATCGACATGCCATTCATGGGAGGGTTGCTAGGAAGAAGCCTTTGCTGTCAAAAAATAACCAAACTGCCCGTCTTATCTTTGCCAGAGACCACCTGGACAAACCTGAAGGTTTCTGGAAGTCCATTCTCTGGACTGATGAGTCCAAAATTGACCATTTTGGTCACAATCAACACCGCTATGTTTGGTGAAAACCCAACACTGTCTACCACAATAAGAACCTTATCCCAACAGCCAAGCATGGTGGTGGGAATGTCAAGATCTGGGGCTGCTTTTCCTCCTCTGGACCACTCCACATCCTTCCATGAATTCTGGGGTATACCAGGATATTCTTGATCAGAACCTCAGGCCATCAGTCAAGGAACTAAAGCTGGGCCCAAAATGGGTCATCCAACAAGACAACAACCCAAAGCATTCAAGTAAATCTACCAAAGAATGGCTCAGGGGAAAGAAGATTTGTGTTATGGATTGGCCAAGTCAAAGTCCTGACCGAAATCCAATTGTTAAATGAACCACGTTTGTTAAATAAACAATAAAAATATATAATATTTGTTTCTGCATTTTACTTGGAATGTATTTTTTACGAATTGGGGTTTAGATAAGAATTGTATATGTTTATTTTAATATTTTATAGCAACATCATGACCAGCCCTGTAGGGTTCACATACTTTCAAGCAGCTCTGTATGACAATCCATCAGTAAACTCATTCTCTCTGTCACCCCTTTCTCTGCTGTTTATATTGCACTGCATCTTGGCTGCAGCTAAATTAGTGTGTGTGTGTGTGCGCGCATGTGTGTGCATGTTTTACTATACTTGTGAGTACCAGAAGTCCTCACAAGAGTAGTAAACCAACTAAAATTCAGAGAAGTGAGGACATTTTGCCAGTCCTCACACGTAAAATGGCTATTTTAGGCTTAGGGGTTAGGTTTCTGGTTAGGCCTAGAATTAAGGTTAAGGTTAGAATTAGGGTTAGTGGCTAGGGTTAGGAGTTAAGGTTAGGGTTAGGTTTAGGGGTTTGGGAAAATAAGATTTTGAATGGGAATCAATTGTTGGTTCCCAAAAAGTCCTCTCAAGTGTAGGAAGACATAGCTGTGTGTGTATGTGTGTGTGTGTGTTAGTGGTGCACGGGTCAGCTGTTTGTTCACCTGCACCCTCTCCCAATTGCTAATAACCCATCCACAACCGCCTGACTTTATGTGATTAAGTGAAAATATGAGACCCGCACCCAACCCTAACACACAAATATAGAACATGCACCATAGGCTACAGTCAAAGATGGCAGAACGATTTTTTTGACAGAATTAGATGTGTTTCTGCTTATAATTTTCGCTATTTGTTAGTCAACTTGTCTATAATTAGATACATGTAGCGTCTCTTTTGTCATTATACTGTATGTTGCCTTAGAAGACTAAATAAACCCTTGCTCAACAGAATAATGTCATAGATCAATAGAATCAATAGAACTAGTTGACATCGGTAAAGTTGTTTCTGTCATCTTACGCGGAGCAAATACATTTAGAGACTGGGGAGAAAATACGAAAAACGGGAACGATTTTCTGTGAAAAAATAACGGAATACCCCAGCCAAACTCTCCCCTAACCCGGACGAAGCTGGGCCAATTGTGTGCCGCCCAATGGGACTCCCGATCACGACCGGTGATGATACAGCCCGGGATCAAACCAGGGTCTGTAGTGACGCCTCTAGAACTGAGATGCAGTGCCTTAGACCACTGCACCACTCAGGAGTTGAACTAAGCTCATGAGGCATTTATAAGTTATATTGTTGAAGAATCAGTAACAGTCAAAAGTTTGAACACACCTACTCATTCAAGCATTATTCTTTATTTTGTTTACAATTTTCTACATTGTAGAATAATAAAGACATCAAAACTATGAAATAACACACCGGAAATCATGTAGTAACCAAAAAAGTGTTAAAATAAAATGTATTTTATATTTGAGATTCTTGAAAGTAGCCACCCTTTGCCTTGATGACAGCTTTGCACACTTTTGGCATGCTCTCAACCAGTTTCCTGAGGTAGTAACCTGAAATGCATTTCAATTAACAGATGTGCCTTGTTAAAAGTTAATTTGTGGAATTTCTTTCCTTCTTAAAATTAAAAAACTCCTTTGGGATCGGTGTCCCGCCCATGGGACGGTTGAGCTAATGTAGGCTATTGCGATTAGCATGAGGTTCTAAGTAACAAGAAAATTTCCCAGGACATAGAAAGCTTAAATTCTTGTTAATCTAATTGGACTCTCCAATTTACAGTAGCTATTACAGTGAAATAATACCATGCTATTGTTTGAGGAGAGTGCACAGTTCTGAACATAAAAAGTTATTAATAAACAAATTAGGCACATTTGGGCAATCTTGATACAACAATTTGAACAGAAATGCAATGGTTCATTGGATCAGTCTAAAACATACACTGCTGCCATCTAGATGCCAAAATCTAAATTGCAGCTGGGCTGGAATAATACATTATGGCCTTTCTCTCGCATTTCAAAGATGGTACAAAAAAAAAAAAATGACGTTTGTTTTTCTCTTTGTATTATATTTTACCAGATCTATTGTGTTATATTATCTTAGATTCCTTTCACATTTCCATAATCTTCAAAGTGTTACCGTTCAAATGGTACCAAGAATATGCATATCCTTGTTTCAGGGCCTGAGTTGCAGGCAGTTAGATTTGGGTATGTCATTTTAGGTGAAAATTGAAAAAAGGGACAGATCCTTAAGAGGTTGTGCGAGTTTGAGCATGTATCCATTAGGCCTGTGGATTTTTTTTTATCAGCATCAAATAGATTGAGCCATAAAAGCCCCACTGTTATTTCATAGGCTGCAAGAGCGTATTTTTCACTGTCTTTCCACTGGTTTCAAAAACAATGATTGATAGGCAGCTTAAACTTCTTGAATGCAAGCCTTATTGGGTTCAAATACACATTTAGATTTGTGAACAGTTGTCCACAACAACCACAATCTGTAAGACGCAAATAGATACATGAGAGAGCATCAGTGTGATTCACATCAATGAGCTATGTAGATATCAATAATAAATGATGTCCGTATAGACGTGGACTACACCACTGCTGTCATCCTTACCTCCAAGCGTTTATTCAAGTTGAATAATCTTTGTATGCTAACAGCAGTCACACCATTGGAAGACATAGTTTGGACTGTAGCCTACAAAAGCCTATTCTTGCTCTTTTTAAGCGATCCATCAAACCAATTTGGTGTGTCATCGTAGTGGTATCTGACTTGTGGTCAGATTCACTCAAGTGGAACAAACTTAAACTTGCAACTTTTTTCAATGCTGATTTCAATGTCATTGCGAAAACATTTAAACATTTAAAATGTAAAAGTAATCCTCGAAATAATCATCTAGTTGTTCAAAAGTATCTGTAATCTGATTACAATATTTTTGCTGGTAAAGTAATACAGTATTACAGTTGCATGTAATCCGTTACTCTCCAACCCTGTGTATCATTTTACTGCAAGAAATTATTCATTCTGCAGGAGTTATTATTAAGGCTATGTGAGAGGTTATAGACGTACAGTCAGTGTCCAGATTTCATTTTCCATTTAACCCATCTAAACAGTAGGCTACAGTTCCCTTGACATGCCATAGGCCTATTTGAAGACCCATCTTGTGACTGTCGAATTTGTATAGCGCCTCACAAAACATAACCGGCATTGCCATCATCCTCTTTAACCACTTATGAGTCAACCTGCACATCACTAGTGTGTGTGTGTGTGTGTGTGTGTAATGTGTGTGTGTGTGTGTGCTCGTGTGCGCGCTCGTGTGCGCGTGTGCGTGCAAATAAACACCAACCCATGGCACAACTGCATTAACAGAATTACACCATGGCTTGATGTTTTAATTACGCCACGTGGTGCTGTAGTTTAGCTGTCAAATCTGAACCTTAAACATAGGTTTAGGCATTCATTCCGAATGGTTAAGGTTTGGGAAAGGCTTAAAACAAAACATAAGTGTCGACCGCTGGGATTGAACACGTGACCTTCGAAGCTATTCATTCTGAATGGTTAATCTTCTGCCTGCCATTATGGTGTTGTATGCATTTCTTGATGTATTGTATTACACCTTGTTGACCGCATTTATTCTATGGTACTTCTTCTGTGGTGCTGTGCCTGTAAACAGGACATAGGAAGCATTGGGATCAGTTGACCAAATGTCTGCACAGTAATATGTCCTCTCTTGCCATCCTTGTTGTTTCTGCCTTCAAAAAGCACTGCCTTTTTACATCGGTACATCAATCATGAAGGTTTTGAGAAAGCCTAATCCTGACTCTTGACATGTTTTGAGTGGAGTTTGGCTGGCTGTCTAATTTCGGTTACACACACTCAAAGCAGAACAGTACAGTAAAAAGGCAGGTGACCAGCTGGCACAGCAACTTCTACGTCAGTGGAGCCCGCGCCAGGGCAGAGGAAGCATGCGCCCATGCATCATTCGTCGACAGAGAGGCATGGATTGAAGTAGAAAAAGCTACATTTGAAGCTGAGTTAGACACGTTAATTCTTCATAGAGAAGCAGCCGCAACACTGGCTCAGGTTGAGATCTGGGAGGCAGCAGTAAAACTACAGGATGAGGTTTTCCACAATAAAATGAGCCATCCTCTAACACAAAATGACACACATACAGCAGGAAGCAAGCTAAGCAGCATCCTAGTCATCCTTCCATGTTTGAACTTGAACCAGCATACAACAACATTAGGTCACCTTCGCCACCCCATCACAACGACACCCTAGTCACAGGGTGTGTCAGACACATGTCAGCAACCTATTCACTCTAACCAAAGAGCAGTACAACTTTAAGTCAACTGGGAAACATGCAGCATACTCCAAGCCTCAAATCTCACTTCCCAACCAAACAGGAGCCACTGCTACAAGAGCCCCATAGACTAAAAGAGAACCAGGCCAGTCATGGAACCACCTAACACAGCCCTACACCAGGCAACACTACACATCTTTGGGAAACCAGTCCGAAGCCAAAATGATAGACTTTACTAAGTATCAAGCAAGTCAAGAGCGTGAACACAGGGCTCGCACAGTTTGACGACCAGCCTGAGAGCTTCATGGCATGGCAGCTATTATTCAAAAACACTACCAAGTGCCTGGACCTCACTGCTAGTGAGGTATTGGATCTGGGTAAAGAGTCCTCAGAACACGTAAAGAGGATACGCTCGGTACACATCAAAGACCCAAGCACAGCACTAAGAAAGGCATGTATCAGACTAAAGCAGCATTACAAACCGGAAATCATTGAAAGCTTACTCCTCAATAGGTCAGACAGCTTCGCCAGAATCTCCAGCGTAGACTTTCACGCTAAGCGAGCTCAGCGAGCTCATGAAGGAAGTTCAATCAGTAAAAGTAAATGGATACCTGCCTGGTCAATGTAGGAAAGCAAAGGCTAGCTTTTTCAAACAGAAATTTGCATCCTGTAGCACAAACTCCAAAAAGTTCTGGGACACTGTAAAGTCCATGGAGAATAAGAGCACCTCCTCCCACCTGCCCACTGCGCTGAGGCTAGGAAACTCTGTCACAACCGAAAAATCTACGATAATCGAGAATTTCAATAAGCAATTTTCTACGGCTGGCAATGCTTTCCACCTGGCTACCCCTACCCCCGGTCAACAGCTCTGCACCCCCCACAGCAACTTGCCCAAGCCTCCCCATTTCTTCTTCACACAAAGGAAGCACCAGTGACTCGGTCAATAAAAAAGTGGTCAGATGCTAAGCTACAAGACTGTTTTGCTAGCACAGACTGGAATATGATCCGGGATTCTGCCGATGGCATTGAGGAGTACCCCACATCAGTCACTGACTTCATCAATAAGTGCATTGGTGTTGAAGTTGTCTCCACAGAGACAGTACGTACATACCACTAACCAGAAGCCATGGATTACAGGCAACATCCGCACTGAGCTAAAGGGTGGAGCTGCCGCTTTCAAGGAGCGTGACTCTAACCCAGAAGCTTATAAGAAATCTCGCTATGCCCTCCGACAAACCATCAAACAGGCAAGGCATCAATACAGGACTAAGATTGAATCATACTATGCCGGCTCCTATGCTCGTCGGATGTGGCAGGGCTTTTTAATTATTACAGACTACAAAGGGAAGCACAGCCACGAGCTGCCCAGTGACACAAGCCTACCAGATGAGCTAAATTACTTCTATGCTCGCTTTGAGGCAAGTAGCACTGAAGCATGCATGAGAGCATCAGCTGTTCCGGACGACTGTGTGATCACGCTCTCCGTAGCCAATGTGAGAAAGACCTTTAAACAGGTCAACATTCACAAGGCTGCTGGGCCAAGAACACTAAGGTAACCTGCTTAAATGACTACCGACCCGTAGCACTAACGTCTGTAGCCATGAAGTGCTTTGAAAGGATGGCCATGGTTCACATCAACACCAGTATCCCAGAAACCCTAGACCCACTCCAATTTGCATACCACCCCAACAGGTCCACATGTGATGCAATCTCTATTGCACTCAACACTGCCCTTTCCCACCTGTAGAAAAAGAACACCTATGTGAGAATGCTATTCATTGGCTACAGCTCAGCGTTCAACACAAAGTGCCCTCAAAGCTCATCACTAAGCTAAGGACCCTGGGACTAAGCACCTCCTCTGCAACTGGATCCTGGACTTCCTGATGGGCTGCCCTCAAGTGGTAAAGGTTGGTAACAATACATCCACCACCCTGATCCTCAACACTGCCTGTTATGGCAATTGCTCAGCCTCCGACCACAAGGCACTACAGAGGGTAGTGTGTACGTCCCAGCACATCACTGGGCCCAAGCTTCCTGCAATCCAGGACCTCTATACCAAGTGGTTTCAGAAGAAGGCCCTAAAAATTGTCAAAGACTCCAGCCACCCTAGTCATAGAATGTTCTCTTTGCTACCGCACGGCAAGCAGTACTGGAGCACCAAGTCTAGGTCCAAAAGGCTTCTTAGCAGCTTCTACCCCCAAGCCATAAGACTCCTGAACAACTAATCAAAGGGCGACCCAGACTATCCCCTCCCCCTTTTACGCTGTCGCTACTCTCTGTTTATTATCTATAAATAGTCACTTTAACTCTACCTACATGTACATATTACCTCAATTACCTCGATTAAACTGTGCCCCCGCACATTGACTCTATACCGGTACCCCCTGTATATAGCTTTGCTTGTTATTTTACTGCTGCTGTTTAATTATTTGTTACTTTTATTTGAAATTTTTTACTTAACACTTATTTTTCTTAACTGCATTGTTGGTTAAGGGCTTGTAAGTAATTATTTCACTGTTGTATTCGGCGCATGTGACAAATACAATTTGATTTGATTTGATATCTGGCTGTGCTCCATGCCATAGGCTGTAGGCTTGTTAATTTAGCTGAAAAGATATGCCAATAAGTCCCTTGCCATTATTTTATTTTGTGTGATTTGATAGTAAGAACATAATTGAACTTAGCTGAATAAAATAAAAATGATATTTTTTACATTACGAAGTGAGTACGTACATGAAGTGGCTATGTTAAGCGTAAAAGTGATCATTTGAAACACGTCCAATATGCTAAATTTAGAGTTATTTGGAAACTTTAGTTTTGAATGATGCAAACCTTATAATGTCTTAGAAATCAAAACATAACTAAACAAAAATATAAACCCAACATGTGAAGTGTTGGTCCCATGTTTCATGAGCTGAAATAAAAAATTCTAGAGTTTTTCCATACGCTCAAAAAGCTTATTTCTCTCAAATTTTGTGCACAAATTTGTAAACATCCCTGTTAGTGTGCATTTCATTTCAAGAAAATCCACCCACCTGACAGGTCTGGCATATCAAGAAGCTGATTAAATAGCATGATCATTACACAGGTGCACCTTCTGCTGGGGACAATAAAAATCCACTTTAAAATGTGCAGTTTTGTCACACAACACAATGCCACAGATGTCTCAAGTTTGGAGGGAGTGTGCAACTGCAGGAATGTCCACCAGAGCTGTTGCCAGATAATTTAATGTTCATTTCTCTACCATAAGCTGCCTCCAATGTCGTTTTAGAGATTTTGGCAGTACTTCCAACAGGCTTCAAAGTCACAGACAATGTGTATCCACACCAGCACAGGCACCAGCACAGCACCTACCAAAGAAAACTTCACAAAAATGTCTTACATTCATAGCCAATGCTCTTGTTGTCAAACTTCAATACATATATTTTTAACATAGGGACCATTATTTTCAGCAAAATCCCACTCATCCCACTGTAAGCAAGCTTCTGGAGCACCAAGTCTGAAAGCAGTGAGGGGTTTAGTATATTTTTGTTCAGTATATATGGGCTCCATATCGGCTATTGATGATTTGAGAAAGTTGCAAAAAAAAGCTTGCACTCTGTTCCTTGCCCCAGGCTACACAGCTGTTCTCTCATCAAGTGATCATCACATTTTCACCCATCAGACTATTCTCAATTGAATCTTGTCTTTCGATTTAGAATGGCCCATTATCAAATGGGCAGGAACAGGGTCAGGGGAAAAAAGACATGTCATCTGTATGCACATGAATAGCGAATGAATGGAGGCCGTGTGCTTTCAGGCCGGTCCATTTTGTAGGCTACTTGGGTTTTACAGCGGAGCATGTGCTCGTTATGAGTAGCTGAGAAATAAATACAAGAACAGTTATTTCACTCCACATATCAACCCCTGTTTGAGTAGCTGCCCAACAGGTGATATTCTACCCAAACTCTGTATGCAATGGGCTCTCTAACCGTCTTCCTGCAGCTAACCAGTGGCGTATATTCATGGATGCCAAGGGAAGCCAGGCTTACACAAAAACATTTTCAAACATTATTTTTCTTCAAATCAAATGTATTCATATGGCCCTTCGTATATTAGCTGATATCTCAAAGTGAAACCCAGCCTAAAATCCCAAACAGCAAGCAATGCAGGTGTAGAAGCACGGTGGCTAGGAAAAACTCCCTAGAAAGGCCAAAACCTAGGAAGAAATCTAGAGAGGAACCAGGCTATGAGGGGTGGCCAGTCCTCTTCTGGCTGTGCCGGGTGGAGATTATAACAGAACATGGCCAAGATGTTCAAATGTTCATAAATGACCAGCATGGTCAAATAATAATAATCAAAGTAGTTGTCGAGGGTGCAACAAGTCAGCACCTCAGGAGTAAATGTCAGTTGGCTTTTCATAGCCGATCATTAAGAGTATCTCTACCACTCCAGCTGTCTCTAGAGAGTTGAAAACAGCAGGTCTGGGACAGGTAGCACGTCCAGAACAGTTGAAACTGGAGCAGCAGCACGGCCAGGTGGACTGGGGACAGCAAGGAGTCATCCTGCCAGGTAGTCCTGAGGCATGGTCCTAGGTCTCAGGTCCTCCGAGAGAGAGAAAGAAAGAGAGAAAGAGAGAATTAGAGAGAGCATACTTAAATTCACACAGTACATCGGATAAGACAGGAGAAGTACTCCAGATATAACAAGCTGACTCTAGCCCCCGACACATAAACTACTGCAGCATAAATACTGGAGGCTGAGACAGGAGGGGTCAGGAGACACTGTGGCCCCATCCGATGATACCCCCGGACAGGGCCAAACAGGAAGGATATAACCCCATCCACTTTGCCAAAGCACAGCCCCCACACCACTAGAGGGATATCTTCAACCATCAACTTACCATCTTGAGACAAGGCCGAGTATAGCCCACAAAGATCTCCGCCACGGCACAACCCAAGGGGGGGCGCCAACCCAGACAGGAAGATCACGTCAGTGATTCAACCCACTCAAGTGATGCACCCCTCCTAGGGATGGCATGAAAGAGCACCACTAAGCCAGTGACTCTGCCCCTGTAATAGGTTTAGAGGCAGATTATCCCAGTGGAGAGAGGGTGGTTCGTTGCTCCAGAGCCTTTCCGTTCACCTTCACACTCCTGGGCCAGACTACAGTCAATCATATGACCCACTGAAGTGATGAGTCTTCAGTAAAGACTTAAAGGTTGAGACCGAGTCTGCATCTCTCACATGGGTAGGCAGACCATTCCATAAAAATGGAGCTCTATAGGAGAAAGCCCTGCCTCCAGCTGTTCACTTAGAAATTCTAGGGACAATTAGGAGGCCTGCGTCTTGTGACCGTAGCGTATGTGTAGGTATGTACGGCAGGACCAAATCAGAAAGATAGGTTGGAGCAAGCCCATGTAATGCTTTGTAGGTTAGCAGTAAAACCTTGAAATCAGCCCTTGCCTTAACAGGAAGCCAGTGTAGGGAGGCTAGCACTGGAGTAATATGATCAAATGTTTTGGTTCTAGTCAGGATTCTAGCAGCCGTATTTAGCACTAACTGAAGTTTAATTAGTGCTTTATCCGGGTAGCCGGAAAGTAGAGCATTGTAGTAGTCTAACCTAGAAGTAACAACATTTTATTTGAGATGACTGTACAACCATCAAGATTAATTGTCAGATTCAACAGAAGATCTATTTGTTTCATGGGACCTAGAACAAGTATCTCTGTTTTGCCCGAGTTTAAAAGTAGAAAGTTTGCAGCCATCCACTTCCTTATGTCTGAAATACAGGCTTCTAGCGAGGGCAATTTTGGGGCATCACCATGTTTCATTGAAATATACAGCTGTGTGTCATCCGCATAGCAGTGAAAGTTAACATTATGTTCTCGAATGACATCCCCAAGAGGTAAAATATATAGTGAAAACAATAGTGGTCCTAAAACAGAACCTTGAGGAACACAAAAATTTACAGTTGATTTGTCAGAGGACAAACCATTCACAGAGACAAACTGATATCTTTCTGACAGATAAGATCTAAACCAGGCCAGAACTTGTCCGTGTAGACCAATTTGGGTTTCCATTCTCTCCAGAAGAATGTGGTGATCGATGGTATCAAAAGCAGCACTTAAGGTCTAGGAGCACGAGGACAGATGCAGAGCCTCGGTCTGATGCCATTAAAAGGTGGCAGTCAAGTGCAGTGCAGTCTCAGTGCTATGATGGGGTCTAAAGCCAGACTGAAGCATTTCGTATACATTGTTTGTCTTCAGGAAGGCAGTGAGTTGCTGCGCAACAGCTTTTTGATATAGGCCGATAGTTTTTGATATTTTCTGGATCAAGGTTTGTCTTTTTCAAGAGAGGCTTTATTACTGCCACTTTTAGTGAGTTTGGTACTCATCCGGGGGATAGAGAGCCATTTATTATGTTCAGCATAGGAGGGCCAAGCACAGGAAGCAGCTCTTTCAGTAGTTTAGTTGGAATAGGGTCCAGTATGCAGCTTGAAGGTTTAGAGGCCATGATTATGAAATTTAAATCTTAAATTTGCAAGAGGCTGAATGTATCTCACAGGAGAAAGCATCCGAGTGAACGAAACAGCGCTCCTCTATCTCTCTATGTGTAGGCCATCTATCTGATGCTGTCTGGTCCAAACGAGTATGACATTGCTGCCGCCCGTAGCATTGAAGGCAAGGGAAGCCAGCGAACATCTGGTTTTCCTTGACAAAAAAAGTATAACAAATTAGCCAATCAGCGTTGAGCTAAACTAAGCGGGCTCAGCTGTGAATGGTTCTGGCGCACCAAAAAAAAGTGTAAACGGAAGCCAGCTTGGATTTGGTTTCACTCCTATCAAATCCCATTGAGAGCATACGCAATTGACAGAAAAACTTGAATTGTTGCATCTCGTTGTGTTGTTGTCCACCGGTGGCTAGCTAGCCAGCTAGCTAAAATTGGCCCTTTCCTAAATTAACCATTGATTTTGGACTTGTGGTTTAACTTCTCCGTATTGGCCAATGATTTTAACGTCGATTCTGATCCAACCATTAATTTATACATTGTTGTGCCCCTGGCCTGAGAGGATGGAAGTTCAATATGCAGCTAGATGTAAAAGGCTAATGTTAACTGGCTAACATTGCCAGTGAATGGAAGTTAAGCTAGCGAGCAAGCATTTTAGCCAGGTAGCCTAAGACAAAAAAAAGTGTGTACTGTATGACAGAGTGATAGACCGTTTCACCAACATGTGAGAATGATGACATTGGCGTTTCTCTACAATTAGGGTGGGTCAACATGTTTTCCTACTTGCACGAACGCGCACACACGCACACAGAAATCAGAACCACGGACAGCCACATCATATTTAGCTTACGTTGATTTGACTAAATAGTTTTTGGTATCTTTTAGTTGCCACTGTATTAGCAGAGGTGATTTGATGATGTTGAAATGTTGAAGTTGAAATTGTGCTGGAATAAGTGGAGGCGACTCTTGCTTTCTTTGCGACTTGCAGTAACTCTCTTCAGTTCTAAACCAGTAGTTGTTTAGTGGTCCAAAAAGGTGGGAAACATTAAAACTTGCTTGACCATCCTGTAGGTCATGTAGATCTGTTACTGTACGTGCAATATGCTTTGTGGACTTCACTGGATAGAGGTTGCTATCCGCTTTTGTGATAAAACAAAGGTGTGGTTGAATTTATTCTGCCACTGTGTGTTCTTATTGTGTCGGCCTTCAGGCCCATAGATCACGGTCGCAAAGCATGTGAATAGAGCAAACAACACAATTATCACAATACATAGGTTGTAATATGGCTATTTTGGGGGAGGGGCTTGACTTCCTCAGTGAATTTACCCATTCACTACTACTGCAGCTATCCAGTGCTTAACTTCTTTGGGACTGGGGGGCAGTATTGAGTAGCTTGGATGAATAAGGTGCCCAGAGTAAACTGCCTGCTACTCATATTCTAGTCCAGAAGCTAGAATATGCATATAATTAGTAGATTTGGATACAAAACATTCTGAAGTTTCTAACCTTGTTTGAATGATGTCTGTGATTATAACAGAACTCATATGGCAGGAAAAACCTGAGAAAAATACAACCAGGAAGTGGAAAATCTGAGGTTTGTAGTTTTTCAAGTGATTGCCTATCCAATATACAGTGTCTATGGGGACAGATTGCACTTCCTATGGCTTCCACTAGATGTCAACAGTCTTTAGTACGTTGTTTCAGGCTTCTACTATGAAGGGGGATCGAATAAGAGCTGTTTGAATCAGGGGTCTGGCAGAATGCCATTAGTTTAGTCACGCGTGCGGCCATGAAAGTGAGCTCCGTTCCCTTTCATTTCTAAAGACAAAGGAATTGTCCGGTTGAAACATTATTGAAGATTTATGATAAAAACATCCTAAAGATTGATTATATACATCGTTTGTCATGTTTCTACGAACTGTAATGGAACTGTTTTGACTTTTCGTCTGGACTAAGTGCCCGCGCCTTGTGAATTTGGATTTGTGAACTAAACGCGCAAACAAAAAGGAGGTATTTGGACATAAGTGATGGACTTTATCGAACAAAACAAACATTTATTGTGGACCTGGGAGTGCATTCCGATGAAGATCATCAAAGGTAAGTGAATATTTATAACGCTATTTCTGTCTTTTGTGACACTTCTCCTTGGTTGGAAAATGGCTGTATGGTTTTCTGTGGCTAGGCGCTGACCTAACATAATTGCATGGTGTGCTTTTACTGTAAAGTTTTTTTGAAATCTGACACAGCGGTTGCGATAAGGAGAAATTTATATTTAATCCCATCCATATCACTTGTATCTTAGATCAATGTTTATGATGAGTATTTTTCTAATTTGATGTGGCTCTCTGCACTTTCACCAGATGTTTGTTTGAGACAATGCATTTCTGAACATAACGCACCAATTTCAAATGAGGTTTTTGGATATAAAGATGAACTTTATCGAACAAAACACACATTTATTGTCTAACATGGAGTCCTGGGAGTGCCATCCGGTGAAGACCATCAAAGGTTAGTGATTCATTTTAACGCTATTTCTATCTTTTGTGACACCTCTCCTTCTTTGGAAAATGGCTGTATGGTTTTCTGTGGCTAGGCGCTGACCTAACATAATCCCAGAGAAGTTAATTTGGGAAACCAAGTGAAATCTGTTTGGGAACATCGATAGTAACATGTTATTGCAATTAAACATTTCACTGTTGACAGCCTGTCTGTCTGCTCGAGAAAGGAAGAAAGGAGAGAGAGGAGTTGATGGAAATGCATAGTGGTGGAATATTCTGTATAGCTAAAGGTAATGTGCCACCCAATTAAATATGAAAATCTAAACATTCCCTATTGCTAGGTTATTCGAAATCAAATACACATTCACCAATTGTAGGTGAACTGTAAGTAACCATGCACAATCAATGAACCAACAGCATTGCCTAGGGCTATACGTTCTCTCCCAGACTTATGAATATACATTTTGGAGGGTAGCATAAAGTTACCAGTCCATCCAGTATGCATAATAATACAGTTGTCACACCCTGATCTGTTTCACCTGTCTTTGTTCTTGTCTCCACCCCCCTCCAGGTGTCGCCCGTTTTCCCCATTATCCTCTGTGTATCTATACCTGTGTTCTCTGTTTGTCTGTTGTCAGTTCATTTTGTTCGTCAAACCTACCAGCGGTTTTCCCCTTGCTCCTGTCTGTTTCTAGTTCCTGTTTCCTAGTTTTCCCGGTTTTGACCATTCTGCCTGCCCTGAGCCTGTCTGCCGTTCTGTACCTTGGCACACTACACTGGATTATTGACCTTTGCCTGCCCTTACCCTAAGACTGCCTGCCATTCTACACCTTTTGGACTCTGATCTGGATTACTGACCCCTGCCTGCCCTTGACCTGTTGTTTTGCCTGCCCCCCTGTTCTAGTAATAAACTTTTGTTACTTCGACACTGTCTGCATGGTCTTCCCTATAACGTGATAACAGTCCATACATACCAATTATGTACCCAAGGACATCTTAAATCAGTTTGGTTTTATGTTTTTCTTTCATGCATAGTATGCCAGTAGGCTATGTATTGTATAACTGCACAATGATAATTAGAATTCAGGTATTTTTTTTCGTAAGCCTACGCATACGGTCTAATATGTGTATGGATGTTTTGAATTAATCATCACCTTAGAAAGTGCTGTGTTAGGCTTTGAAACCACATCCACAAAACCATGTTTTACACTGTTTCTGTCATGAACATCGTCAGGGAAATGACCGGACCAAGGTGCAGCGTGGTGTACATTTCTTTTTATTTAGAATGTCACCAACAAAAACAAGAAACAACAAAAACTACTAAGGTGGAAAAACAGGCTGCCTAAGTATGATTCCCAATCAGAGACAACGATAGACAGCTGTCCCTGATTGAGGACAATACCCGGCCAAAACAGAAACAGAAAACATAGAAATAAAGAAACTAGAATGCCCACCCTAGTCACACCCTGGCCTAACCAAAATAGAGAATAAAAGCCTTTCTACGGCCAGGGCGTGACAGTTTCAACCTGCTGTTGAACTTCTTTCTTCAAATTGATCATCACAGGGAGGTGAGTTTTAAAGGTACAAAAGTTCTACTGTTTTGATGATATGATTGCATTTGCATTGATGTCAGAGTGGTTAGAGGGACAATAGTGCCCTGAGTACCAGCCATTAGGACTTGATGGTAGTTGGTAAATTTGGTACTACCAAAGCATGTCCAGAGTGCATATAAGGAGATTACCGATACTCAACTGTGACTGCCGGTGTGGCGGAATTACAGTCCCCGAAACAGCCCTAGTAGGACCCGGAACCTTCTAGGAAGAGAGGGAAGTGGTGCTTAAAAGGCAGACACAGGAGATGGGGGGGATACCCACAAAGCCTGGTCGACCTCTCTCTTGGAGTAGCCTCCCGTAACCAGTGACAGAACGCACAGGAGCTGGGAGACATTCGACCCGACCAACGACTCAAACCCTCTCTGTGTCACGCAAAGCAGACTCTGCCGATGTACGGGCACCCGGGAGAGGAAGTCACTATCTTAAACACCAAGCCCCGTAAAGAATTTGATACGATTGTTAAGAGAACCTGCACCACGTCTGTTTAGGGAAACATTGCCAGCCGTCCCCTAGTCTCGCACACAAAATGATTCAAGTGAGGGCAGCCTGAGCATGTCCTGAGCCGAGACATACAAGACAACCAACATGAGTATATTTTAATTAGTTACGAACCCAAACCGGCTTGCTAGCCTTTGACGTTTCGGTCACATTAGCCAACTTACTCATTGCTATAGTCAGGCCAAGCAATTTGAAGAATAACTTATTGTTTCTAATTTATCACCTGTGGAAGGCGGGGCTACCAGCGAGACGTGGATTTCATTGGCCTTGACAGGTGTGACTGTAGGTCGCGAGAGTGCGACACCCCATAGTATGTTTTACCAAAGTTGAGCTGCCACAGGGCTTCCAAGAAAAATGTATCTCTCGAGGCTCAAAGTACAAAGACGAACATAACAAGTGCTTTCCACAATTCTCCTTCATCATCTGCTATCCCCAGCAGTAGCAGTGGCCCTGCGAGAAGTGAGAATTGTGCCATGAGAAACGTAAGCACAAAACCCCTTGTATTTTTTTATACACAAAACAGATGTTAACATGGCTGCTGACCCCAACGCAGAAACCACCGCAAAGACATAAGATGGCCCAGGCAAAAACTGCCCCATCCACAATCTACCTCATCCGCTTAGAAAATGCAGAGGCTTCAGAGCTAAGACCATCAACAATGTTTTTCATGTGTTATGCATCATATTTTCACCTTGCAAGGGACTGTAAGATAGCAGTGAAATGTAATGAGTGTGAAAGTGACTGACAAAACACAGCTATGGACCTCAATGGCCTTCACCCCTGCATCTGACAACTATGGGGAGGAGGAAGAAAACCCAACCACTGCACCTGCAGTCAGCTCCCTGAGTTATGTGACACCGGTCCGACAACATGGTCATGCTCCAAAATATGTCTGGTGAGAGTATACCCCCAGGAGTAGCGTGAAAACACGATCAAGATGTACACAATACTCAATGACCAGAGCATCCGATCACTGGCAATGTCAGACTTTTTCGATCGGTTCAGCAACCAGGACAGCCCATCTCCCTACTCACTGAGGACATGCGTGGGAGTCGTGGAAACAGCTGGGAGAAAAGCTGATGGCTTCCAGATCAAAGTAGTGAATGGAAGAGTAAGCCCTTCCTCCACTCAAGGAGCGCAATGAGCGCAATGACATCCTCAACAACCGATCTAACATACCTACACCATTGGCAACCCACATCCTGGAGCTGGATCCAAGTGGCAAAATCTGTCTGTTACTAGGGAGAGACATTATCAGATTACACAAGGTGAGAAAACAAATCAATGGACCACACAATGCCCCCTTAGCTCAGAGACTCAACTTAGGCTGGGTCCTAGTGGGGGAACCATACCTGGACAATGCACACAAGTCAAGTGTGAGCAGCCTCAAAACAGATGTGGAGAACGGGCATCTCTCCTTCCTCACTCCGTGCCTGAACCATGGCGGGGAGCAACAGGTTGGTATCTCCCATGCATTCAAAGCAAGCCTTGCTGAAAATACAGACAAAGACAAGACAAACAGCTGGGTTGCTCCTCTCCCCTTCAGAGCACCCAGTCCTTCTCTTCCTAAAAGAGAGGCTCATCTCGGGCTTAGCCGAGCCACCCAAGGCCGTTGTATTGTGTTACACCTTGTTACACCGCATTTCTTCTATGGTACTTCTTCTGTGGTGCTGTGCCTGTAAAACAGGACATAGGAAGCATTTGGATCAGTTGACCAACCGTGTTGTTTCTGCCTTCAAAAAGCATTTCCTTTTTACACCGGTATATCAATCATTAAATACTGGAGGTTTGGAAAATCCTGACTCTTGACATGGTTTTTGAATGGAGTTTGGCTGTCTGTCTCATTTCTGTTACACACACCAACAGGAGGACAGTACAATTAGGGTGTCTAGCACTGTGGTTGAACACACGACCTTCGGAGCCGGAGTTAGCAGCTTAAGCGTCCTTTGGAGCAAGAGTCTACGGCTTAAACATACATCCATCGTCCAGCCACAACACCCTAGCAAGCTGCCAACCTAGTACTAGAAGCTAAACGTTGCACTCATCCACATTTCGCGAGGTCCAAACATAACCTGGTACCTGCAGAATTGGCACCTGCCGATATTCTATAAGAGAATAGTGGGCTAGTGTGCGGGTGTGGGTGTATGTGTGTGTGTGTGTGTGTCAGGCATGTGCACAGATAGAGGTCTAAGGGTGATTGACCGCCTTTCACATTTGCCCTCCTATGAGAAAAGTGCCCTTTCAGATTGGTGTCGTTTTTAAATTGTGACATATTTATTAAACATCTAGTCTATTTTCTCTCTTGTTATTCAAGGAGGATTTTCTTTTCATGAGCACCTGCAGAAGGTCAGACTTTTGGATGACTGACATTCTTATTCCCTTCACCCAGTTCAATGTAACAGCGATAGGTTTAGGCTACTACGTGATACTCTAATTTTCCCTCTAACCTAGCCTATGAATTTTACAATGTAGTTGCACACAGGTCGAGATAAAAATTTGAGATGACAGACAGTGACACATGGACAGACAGTGACACATTCAATACCGTCTTGCACACTCCTGCCTGCATCTAGCTCATCTAGGGTGTAATCATTAGTTCAACAGTTACAAACGAGAGATTTTATTGGACAAATTCTGGTATTTTTATTCCCGTTCTGTTTGCTTCCGTTTAAGAAACATTTTCAACAGAATCAGCAGAATGAATACACCCTTGATCACATATAAACACAGATTAATTTCAAAGCAGCCTCATTGTATTCCCTCTCAGCTTTTCCTTTAGTTTGTGGACCTCAATGAACAACACATCAGTTGTATGTGACCAGGGGAAAAAAAAAATTCCAAGCCAAACCATGTCATAACCGCTACACACACACCATATTGTTTTTCCCTTATTAGCTAAAGTAAGGTCCTAGTCAACATAGCTAATAGAACTAATGCATTAGTAAACCCGCTACAATAATGCAGTAGTGTTACAGTGTATAGTCAGTGAGCAGTTACACAGGCAGTCCCCGGTGGCAATAAATAAATTAAATCAAAAGCTTACCTTGGAAGAGATTTAGTGTTGTGTTGGATAGTTGTAGCCAGCTAGCTAACATAGCATCCCTCTGTTTGAGTCAGGTGTTTGAGTAACTAAACTAGACAGCTGCATTTGCTAGCTAAGTAAGTGAAACTTTCTCTCTCTTGCTTCTCCTTCAGTGTTGAAGAAAGGAATTTTTTTTTTTCTTTCCCTCTCTTTGAGTCAACTACATTGTATGCACTGCAGTGCTAGCTTGCTGTAGATTATGCTTTCAGTACAATATTAATTTTTTGATCCTTTGATTGGGTGGACAACATGTCAGTTCATGCTGCAAGAGCTCTGATAGGTTGGAGGGCGTCCTCCGGAGGTTGTCATAATCACTGTGTAAGTCTATGGAATGGGCTGAGAACCAAGAGCCTCCTAGATTTTGTATTGAAGTCAAAGTACCAAGAGGAGGACAGCAGTTAGCTGTCCTCCGGCTACAACATGGTGCTACCCTACAGTGCTGTTGAGGATGCTGTAGCCTTCATTGCAAAACAGTGTCTTTTAATTAACTATTTGGTGACGTGAATATATTTTGTATAGTTTTATCTAAAAAGGATGCGTTTTTCAATGTTGGAGGTTGGTTCTCCCCTTCCTCCTCTGAGGAGCCTCCACTGCTCTGCCCTCATGCGAGCGAGCACTGCAATTGTCCTGCAAACGCACTGAAGTTGTCCTGCTAGAGACTAGGGGATCATAAACTGTCTCCCCAAACTCCCAGTGACCTCTGCTACCAGGCCACCTATAGGTTGTTAGGGGGCAGGACACCTGACAGTTCTGCCTGTTCAGGTCAGAGCCTCTTCAGTCTCTCTCCAAGTGGACAAGAGTGATGGAGTGCATGGACAGACGTGAGTGATGTTATTGAAACTTGTGAATTTACTGTTGGCTGTTACTATTCCTAGTTGTTAATAGTAGTTGATGCTATGTGTTATACAGTCCTTTCCTTATGTCACTATCTCCTTATACAGTCAATATTATTATTACTTATTCTTTCTCTGTACAGAACCACATCCATCTCATATGACATCTGTAAATAAAGTTCTGTAGTGTGTGTAACTCTCTGTGAGGTTGCCTTATTCCTTTGACCGGTAAAGGTGTCAGTGAATCAGCCCAACTTGAGAGCCATTCTCTTTCATGGTCCTTTAACTCGTCGGATTTGAGACTTGCTGGCACCACTATGGCAGCTTACAGAGAATTCACAGGAGACTAACCATCCAGACCTCCGCCCTCAGATTACACCCCCTTTTCTTCATCAGCATGTGGAGTAAAGGCAGCTTGGAGTTTGACCTATTGCTCTCCCGGATTTTATAAATCCCTTCTGCCTGTTTAGGCAGCAACAGCGTGGACTTAAAGCCTCATCCCGTTGGGGGAACCGGGTGGCAGGACAGGTGACTTGGGGAGCCTGAGCAGGGATGCACCACCTCCTCAGCCCCAGCAACACTACAGGGGATGTCTGTGATGGGGACTGGGCCAAAGCCTACTGGACAAATGGTGTCAGCCTTCAGAAGTCACGCAGCATCACCTCATCACCCCCTGCAAACCTCTACTCTGCACCAACAGTCCACTCTGTTGGCCCAGCCAGCTGTACCCCAGCCTGGTCCTCAGTCTGCGAGAACTGAGTTCCAGCCTCCAGCATGAGCAGCATTTCTCCAGGCACAACATCGTCAAGCCGTGCATCAGCCATCAGCCCATGCACCGGTCCAGGTAGGAGCCCTGCCCCCACCAATCCAGTCTGCTGTGCTCGAGTGGATGCTGCAGCCTTCATCACCGCCTACCAAAAGGCCTCAGGCGCACCAACTGTGCCAACGCCAGCACTCCACACGTGAGACTCATCTTCTGGGTGTGAAGCCTGTGACGGAGAATCCTCCAGACCCAGGAGTGGACCACCATCGTGCCCTGGTAAGAGAGCAGCCGCCATGCCCACCCTCCTTCTCTGGCTCCATCCTTGGGACACTATTGGGCTCTGTTGGAGAGCCTACCATGACACCCTACTGGACACAGCAAACTAGCCCTGATTTAGGGTGCCTAGACACAATTGTCTGTCCTCTGGCCTCTCCTAACGTGCCACTGAGGGGGAGTGACAGGGGGTGACGGGGGTGGCGGAACATAGCTGGTCGAGCAGGGCTCCCAGCAGACTTTCTGTAAATATGCTACCCATATTTAGGTGTGGCTGTTTCGGATTTCCCTGCCTGTGAGTTCTATAACTTCATGTAGCTCAGCACCACCCATCACCCAATAGTGCCAGAGAGACTAGGGGATCATAAAAATCTGTCAGTTTAAGCTAGAGACGTTTTTTTTGCATTGGATGCATCTCAATCCAAAAAGTGACTGTTTTCTGAATTATGTCATTTTCCCTACATTTCGCCCCAAGTGGGCAGGCTGGTGGGAACACCACATACCACAGTCATTGTACAGTTCATTCGGAAAGTATTCACACCCCTTCACTTTTTCCAATTTTTTCTACTTTACAGCCATATTATAAAATTGATTTTTTTTTAAATGTATCATCAATCTACACACATTATCCCATAATGACAGAGCGAAAATAGTGGGTTTTTTTTTAGGAATGTTTGCAAATGTATTACAAACAAAAAAACAGGAATACCTTATTTACATAAGTATTCAGACCCTTTGCTATGAGACTTGAAAATGAGTTCAGGTGCATCCTGTTTCCTTTGCTTATCCTTGAGATGTTTATACAACTTGATTGGAGGCCACCTGTGGTAAATTCAATTAATTGGACATTATTTGGAAAGGCACACACCTGTCTATATAAGGTCCCACAGTTGACAGTGCATGTCAGAGCAAAAACCAAGCCATGAGGCCGAAGGAATTGTCCGTAGAGCTCAGAGTCAGGATTGGGTCGAGGCACACATCTGGGGAAAGGTACCAAAACATTTCTGTATCATTGAAGGTCCCCAAGAACACAATGGCCTCCATCATTCTTAAATGGAAGAAGTTTGAACCCATCCACATTCTTTCTAGAGCTGGCCGCCTGGCCAAACTGAGCAATCAGGGGAGATGGGCCTTGGTCAGGGAGGTGACTAAGAACCCGATGGTCACTCTGATAGAGCTCCAGGCACCTAAAGTACTCTCAGACCCTGATAAACAAGATGATCTGGTCTGATGAAACCAAGATTGAACTCTTTGGCCTGAATTCCAAGCGTCACGTCTGGAGGAAACCACTCATCACCTGACCAAGACCATCCCTACAGAGAAGCATGGTGGTGGCAGCATCATGCTGTGGGATGTTCTTCAGAGGCAGGGACTGACAGTCTAGTCAGGATCAAGGGAAAGATGAATGAAGCAAAGTATAGAGAGATCCTTGATGAAAACCTGCTCCAGGGCACTCAGGACCTCAGACTGGGGCGAAGGTTCACCTTCCAAAAGGACAATGACCCTAGCACAAGCACATAGCCAAGACTACGCAGGAGAGGCTTCAGGACAAGTCTCTGAATGTCCTTCAGTGGCCCAGCCAGAGCCTGGACTTGAACCCAATCGAACATCTGAAAATAGCTGTGGGATTATTTAAGATATGGATTGAAGAGGTAGAGTTTCAGATGTTCTCAGAAGATGGACAGGGACTTTGCCGTCCTCGCTTCAGGGGGATTCTGGTTCCACCACTGGGGTGCCAGGACAGAGAAGAGCTTGGACTGGGCTGAGCGGGAGTCCAAGACTGATGCCATGGCTGCCTGTTTCTGTACTTGTGAAAAGTTATGGTGGTGCTAGAATCCATCAAATCTCTCTTTCTGCATTAGCCATCCATCTGTTATGGTTTGACAGATGTGTTAATATTGTCTGTGTCGACTGATCTGTGGTGGAACTGTAGTTTTTTTTTACTTTTAAGACTGTGACATTTGTGCAAAAAACATTTGTGAGTAATCACCAGCAGTGGAAATAAAACAATACGCCAACTAACATTACTGGACGAACAAACTGGTTGGCTAACATTTTTTTAGGAACTTCAGTATTCATTGGTCTTGGGTAGCAGCAGCAGATCGTTTCATCTTCTTTATCCTGTGCCAAAACACATTAATTCAGTGAGTCTAAATTGTTAATTTAGCGGCTGGCAGCATGATTGTATCAACCTAGCTAGCTAATGTTAGGAAGCACTCTAGCTAGGCTACTTTAAAGCTAAAGTTGGTAGATTTGTTAGCTAGACATACAGTTGAAGTCGGAAGTTTACATAAGCTTAGGTTGGAGTCATTAACTTGTTTTTCAACCACTCCACAAATTTCTTGTTAACAAACTATAGTTTTGGCAAGTCGGTTAGGACATTACTTTGTGCATGACAATTGTTTATAGACAGATTATTTAATTTATAATTCACTGTATCACAATTCCTGTGGGTCAGAGGTTTACATACACTAAGTTGACTGTGCCTTTAAACAGCTTGGAAAATTCCAGAAAACGATGTCATGGCTTTAGAAGCTTCTGATAGGCTAATTGACATAATTTTAGTGAATTGGAGGTGTACCTGTGGATATATTTCAAGGCCTACCTTCAAACTCAGTGCCTCTTTGCTTGACATGGGAAAATCCAAATAAATCAGCCAAGACCTCAGAAAGAAAATTGTAGACCTCCACAAGTCTGGTTCATCTTTGGGAGAAATTTCCAAATGCCTGAAGGTACCACGTTCATCTGTACATCCAATAGTACTCAAGTATAAACACCATGGGACCAGGCAGCCGTCATACTGCTCAGGAAGGAGACACGTTCTGTCTCCTAGAGATAAACGTCCTTTGGTGCGAAAAGTGCAAATCAATCCCAGAACAACAGCAAAGGACCTTGTGAAGATGCTGGAGGAAACAGGTACAAAAGTATCTATATCCACAGTCAAATGAGTCCGATATCAACATAATCTAAAAAGCCGCCCAGCAAGGAAGAAGCCACTGCTCCAAAACCGCCATAAAAAAGCCAGACCACAGTTTGCAACTGCACATGGGGACAGAGATTGTACTTTTTGGAGAAATGTCCTCTGGTCTGATGAAACAAAAATAGAATTGTTTGGCTATAATGACCATTGTTATGTTTGGAGGAAAAAGGGGGAGGCTTGCAAGCCGAAGAACACCATCCCAAACGTGAAGCACGGGGGTGGCAGCATCATGAAGTTTGGGTGCTTTGCTGCAAGAGGGACTGGTGCACTTCACAAAATAGATGGCGTCATGAGGAAGGAAAATTATGTTAATACATTGAAGCAACATTTCAAGACTTCAGTCAGGAAGTTTAAAGTTTGGTCGCAAATGGGTCTTCCAATTGGAGAATGACCACAAGCATACTTCCAAAGTTGTGGAAAAATGGCTTAAGGACAACAAAATCAAGGTATTGGAGTGGCCATCACAAAGCCCTGACCTCAATCCTATAGAAAATTTGTGGCAGAACTGAAAATGCGTGTGCGAGCAAGGAAGCCTACAAACCTGACTCAGTTACACCAGCTCTGTCAGGAGGAAGGGGCCAAAATTCACCCAACTTATTGTGGGAAGCTTGTGGAAGGCTACCCAAAACGTTTGACCCAAGTTAAACATTTTAAAGGCAAAGCTACCAAATACTAATTGAGTGTATGTAAACTTCTGACCCACATTCTTAAAATAAAGTGGTGCTCCTAACTGACCTAAGATTTACTAGGATTAAATGTCAGGAATTGTGAAAAACTGAGTTTAAATGCATTTGGCTAATGTATATGTAAACTTCCAACTTCAACTGTAGATTGACTCATTCTAGATAGTTGTAGAGGACGACTTCTCAGGGATAGGCGTCCCGTCAATGGGACAGTTGTAAATCATGCAGCGCCTTGTGTCATGATTGCAGATTTGAGAGAAACAACATATATCGGTACATATAAGTGTCTCATATCGGCTGAAAGCTTCAATTCTTGTTAATATAACTGCACTGTCCAATTTGCAGTAGCTATTACTGCGAAATATGCCATGCTATTGTTTGAGGAGAGCTCCTAACAAAACACGTTTTTCACTGCGATAGGTTTGAGAATTTCACCTCTGAAGGTGAAATGTGTACTTACATTCTGAAATCTTGCTCTGATTTATCATCCAAAGGGTCCCAGAGATAACATTAAGTATCATTTTGTTAGATAACATCCTTTTTTGCATCCTAAAAAGTGCCATATAGCATGCACGATCGATTTTGTATTTCCACTCGTTCAATTGGCAAAGAAAGGAATCTGTGAAAATCTAACCCTAAATGTTGTTACAACCATTCAAATCACATTGTATTTATTCCTCAGAGATCCTAGAACGTAATCAGACTTCACTATATCATTAGGGGTGTAGTATATCCTATAGGACAGTATTGGTCCTAATTGGTCAGAGAGCGGCACCTTCATCAAATCAAATTTATTTATATAGCCCTTCGTACATCAGCTGATATCTCAAAGTGCTGTACAGAAACCCAGCCTAAAATGGCCAAGATGTTCAAATGTTCATAAATGACCAGCATGGTCGAATAATAATAAGGCAGAACAGTTGAAAGAAACTGGAGCAGCAGCACGGCCAGGTGGACTGGTGACAGCAAGGAGTCATCATGTCAGGTAGTCCTGGGGCATGGTCCTAGGGCTCAGGTCCTCCGAGAGAGAGAAAGAGAGAATTAGAGAACGCACACTTAAATTCACACAGGACACCGAATAGGACAGGAGAAGTACTCCAGATATAACAAACTGACCCTAGCCCCCCGACACATAAACTACTGCAGCATAAATACTGGAGGCTGAGACAGGAGGGGTCAGGAGACACTGTGGCCCCATCCGAGGACACCCCCGGACAGGGCCAAACAGGAAGGATATAACCCCACCCACTTTGCCAAAGCACAGCCCCCACACCACTAGAGGGATATCTTCAACCACCAACTTACCATCCTGAGACAAGGCTGAGTATAGCCCACAAAGACCTCCGCCACGGCCAACCCAGACAGGAAGATCATGTCAGTGAATCAACCCACTCAGGTGACGCACCCCCTCCAGGGACAGCATGAGAGAGCCCCAGTAAGCCAGTGACTCAGCCCCTGTAATAGGGTTAGAGGCAGAGAATCCCAGTGGAAAGAGGGGAACCGGCCAGGCAGAGACAGCAAGGGCGGTTCGTTGCTCCAGAGCCTTTCCGTTCACCTTCCCACTCCTGGGCCAGACTACACTCAATCATATATGACCCACTGAAGAGATGAGTCTTCAGTAGAGACTTAAAGGTTGAGACCGAGTTTGCGTCTCTGACATGGGTAGGCAGACAGTTCCATAAAAATGGAGCTCTATAGGAGAAAGCCCTGCCTCCAGCTGTTTGCTTAGAAATTCTGGGGACAATTAGGAGGCCTGCGTCTTGTGACCGTAGCGTACGTGTAGGTATGTACGGCA